>NC_056741.1:1829445789-1830645789 GCF_019279795.1 Protopterus annectens
TTTTGTAGCTGTAGTAGAAGCTCATAGATTCATAGATGTGTGCATTCCAGGATACCATTGAGGAACCAAGCCCAAAGTCCTAGTTGCCCTTGGGCACTGTCTGGTTAAGAGACTTGCTTGAGGCCACACAACAGGCAAATGAATGCTGAAGGAGTCCTACCTTGTACCACAAAAAGTACCTTGTTATCATCTCAGCCTTATTGCACTGCACTTACTTTTATATTTAGTTATTTCTGAAGCACTACATTTTTTCAGTCGTTCTGAGATTTGCCACCTTCATTCTGGCTGTTTACCTTTGATTTTCTTTCCTATCATGTGATGGCCTGTTATAGCACTTACAGTGATGTCACATATAGTTTTAGTAGAGTGTAATTTCTCCTGTGCCTGACCATTTCCCCCACTTGCTGATATTTCAGCATTATCTTGGCGAATTTAAGCAAGTGGCTAGCAGAATGTTTTTGTAACTGATTAATGGCAACCCAAGACCTCTGCTGTCATTACATCTGCTGAATGAAAGAGAAGTTGCAGGTTGACAGTTTGTCTGGCTGCCTCAAAGAGCAAGAAGGGGAAACTGCTCATGTTTTTAACATGAACTTCTCTCAGAGTTTGTGGCATTGAAGTGCACACTTTAAGGATTGCAGAAGTGTCTCCTGCATGATCTTAGGACAATGCTATAGTTTCCGAAGGGTGCAGTACATCAGCGATACCCTCCTGGAAAATGTCCATCTCTGAAATGGCTTTACTGTCTCAGGACATTACAGACTCCCCTTCAAATGGTTGGTTTGGTGTGTGTCAATTTGTCTTGTCTGTTTACCATCCCCTTGGGTGGTTTGATCTATGAGTTTTCCATCCTTGCAGTCACTTTGGGGGGGTTGTTTTCAAGGATCAGCACTGGCCTTTTTCCTGACAGATGTTAGCTAGCTTCTAAGGAGTTCTCAATACCCATAGGTTATGGATTTCAGACTCTGTTGACTTTGACATATTTGTGAGGACTAGCACACTTAAATTAAGGGCCACAGTCTCCAGAAGAGTGGGGGGAGGCAGCCAGTGAAGCTAGGAATGTTTTGATGTTAATTTTAGTCATTGTTGCAGCACTTAAGTTTCTTCTAGGCAGGAGGTTCCCAAGGCTATATCTGACCCAAATACCATAGAGTTAACCATATCCCAGCCAGTGGATGTCATTTGCTGTCTGACATTGGGACTTGTGGTATAAGGGTTCATTAGCTGGTGCCATTTTCACTTTGTTCTTACCCTGCAGTCCAATGCATAAGACTTAATTTCGAAACATTGTCAATATGTCGTTTGGCTTGAACTATCAGAGTATTCAGATAAGGAAGAATTTCCTTCTGTTCCTATGTTGCAGTATTCTTGTTGTGGGATTTCCTGCCCTCAGGCGATTCATACGTCTGCTCCTATATAAAAGCTTCAGCTTGGTTGTTGCAGCTGTATGGGACGTCACATGTAAGGCCATAAACCAGGGACCTTAAGTGAGACATCTGCATGCACAATCCTCAGAACTTTAGCCGCAGACAACCAATGCATCGTGTGTTTGCTCTTTCACATGAGACGTCTCAGTAAAGCTAAGTAACCCGTTGGATTTTTTTCTTCATATCTGATTGTTATTGCTTAGGCTTGGTTTGTTGTAGCAATTTATAGCCACTGTCCGGTAAAAAGGGTAAATGTCAATGCGGGCGCCAGATAACCCCATAAAGACTCCTATGATCAGTGTGTTTTTTTTTACTTAGGCCGGGAGCATGACCATATTGCTTGCTCCATTTGTCAGTTGTTTGTGCCGAAGACCCTACACAGCCGTTTGGCCACGCTTAACCTCTACTTAGAAAACCAGTGCCTTAAGCTGTTAGCCCTAAGAATGGATCCCGCCTCTGAGGCCGCGTCAGAACCTCCACGTAAGAAGGTCAAGTTTCCTAGGCCTCCTGTGTCTGCCTCTCCGTTATCGGACACCCCGCCAGCTGCCAATTTAGGAGCTGATGGATGCCAGGAGGTTCTGTTGACTTCAACGACTACCTTTGTGGAAGCTGTTGCTCAGCCGATGACTGGCACTTTCCAGGAGCCAGCCCAGACCCCAACTACCATCGAGAGGGAAACAGAATCTGTGGAGCCTCTGACTGGGATCCTGCCTTCGGATACAGTTCCTACAAGACCCGATTCCAGGCCTGCTCCAGCATCTACCCCAGCAAAAAGAAAGCAGAAAGCCAAGCATACCTCTCCCACAG
Organism: Protopterus annectens; assembly: GCF_019279795.1. Classification (NCBI taxonomy): domain Eukaryota; kingdom Metazoa; phylum Chordata; order Ceratodontiformes; family Protopteridae; genus Protopterus; species Protopterus annectens. The sequence goes on from NC_056741.1 coordinate 1,829,448,024, forward strand.
CAGAAGGCCTTAACTGAGTGGTAGTCCTTCACGTCTTCCCTAATGTAGGCCTTTATGGCTCTTAGGCCTTCAGTCCCATCCTCCACAGCTCTAACTTTGCTCAGCCCTAGGCCTGCTTCAGCCTCTTCCCTCTCCCCTGACACCTCAGGTTAGGGAAGAAGAGCATGATACATACTTTTCCTCCTCTGAGGACTCCATATCTTACACCTCCCAAATTGCTTCACCCCAGGCATATTACTCTACTGATGAAGAATCAAAAGAGGGAGATTCACCCCCTGAGGATATCACCTTTGGTGAGACTATCACCAAAATGAAAGACTACTTCAACTGGGATACCTCTCAAATGTCTGATACCCAAAAGAGGTATTTTGAGCTTCTTCAGGTAGAATTCCCCCTCCCCTTCTGCTGTTCCACCAGTTCTGCCTGCATTCCTGGATGCCTTTAATTCTGAGTCTCCCGACTCGCATCTACCTGCTCCCAAGCGACCAGATCACTTTTACAAAGTGCCTGATGAGCAGAAATTCTTAGTGAAACCACCCTTAGCAGACCCAGCAGTGATTGCCCACCTATCCGGATAAGCAATCCAGATACCTTCCCTCTGCCTCACTCTTACCCACTGATAAAGACAGCATATCTATGGATAGGATTGGTAAGAAGGTCTACACCTCCTCCACTTTGGCATTCAGAGCCATTAACTATCAATTGCATATGACTAAATATGCTCTAGAGCTGGTCTCTCAAGCCTCTTCCATGCTGGCCACTATCCCTGACTGCCCCATTAAGGCTGACAGCGCCAACAAACGTTCTCTGGCTACACAAGTGGCCAGACACTCTATTAGATCCAGCTATGATGCTGCTGAAGCATCTGCTCATTCTGCAGCGTCTGCTTCAATCCTCAGGAGATGCTCCTGGTGGAGACTTCAAAATTTCCCAGAAGACTTTAAGTCAAAGATCTTGGATGCCCCCCTGGACCACAATTTCCTTTTTGGAAAACAATCTGCAGTCCTTTTTAAGAATCTGCAAAAAAAATGTAAATAATTGGAGGACATAAAACATTTACTGGTGTCCCCCATTCCCAAGTACTACAGAAACTGTCCAGCTAAAGCCACCTTTGTAAGGCGAAACCCAGCCCAGGCGGGTACTTCCTCTTCCAGATCTAGAAGAGCTGCTAGAAGACCCTCCACTTCCAGACCTGCTGGCCTGCATCCTCAACCTAGACAACCTTTTCAGGACAGAGGAGGCCCCAACAATGCGTGACTGCTTTGCCCCCCCTACCACTCTCAGCACGCCTTTCCCACTGCCTCCCCTTTTGGGAAACCATAACCTCGGACAAATGAGTACTATCCATAATACAAAAATAATACTTCCTCTCCTGAGGAAGAAAAAACACTTGTGTGAGGCATCCCTTTCCCTCCCAAAAACCAACAGCATCTACTTCCACAGGTTGTGACAGACCTTCTGAAGTTGGATACCATGTAGCCCGTCCCCTCAGAACAGGAAGGAAAAGGTTTCTACTCCTATCTCTTCTTGGTTTCCAAGAAAGTTGGCCCTTGGAGATGCTTCTTACACCTCTCCTTCTTAAATCTTTACCTTCAGGTGCCCACCTTCAAAATGCTGTCAGTTCCAACTCTGCTTCCTCTCATACCAGCCAAGGCCTTCGTGGCCACCTTGAACCTAAAGCAGGCCTACCTACACATACCCATCCGAACTTCCCACAGAAGATTTCTGCGTTTCTCTGGGCCCTCCTCTCATTTCCAATTTACTGCTTTACCCTTTGGTTTGTACACTGCCCCACCCCCCAAGTGTTCACAAAATGCCTGGCCCTGGCCATGGCCTTCTGCAGCACTCAGGAAATTCAGATTTACCCCTGTCTTGGTGACATCCTAATACTGGCAGAGTCCAAAGATACCCTCTCAAATCATCTGCACTTCACCATGTCCCTTCTACAAAATCTAGGGTTCACGCTCACCCTTCCAAAAGTCCTCCTTGAACCCAGACCAGGACAAGGTTTTTCTGGGTTGCAGAATCCGAACAGACAGAATGAAGTCCTTTCTTCCACAAGACAAAGTCCTATCCCTGACCTCCCACTTCAAAGAGCTGCTACAGACACTGGTAATAACTTCAAGGCAATTCCTTCGACTCCTGCTCTTAATGGCAGCAACTATCCCTATGCTCCCACTGGCCAGAAAGCATATGCGCAAGCTACAGTGGTACCTCAGAAACATTTTATCCCAGCACCAGAATCACTTGGAGCAAGTAGTCCCTTTCCTTCCCTGTCTAAAGAAAGAGATCAGCTGGTGGATCTAACAAGTCCAGCTAAACCCGGGGCTTCCACTCCAGCCCACCACCCCAACTAAGTTAATGCATACAGATGCCCCAGATTCAGTATGAGGAGCAACACTGGCATCTTGCAGGGTTCAAGCAATCTGGCACCCTTCCTTGACTGCCAAACACATCAATGTCAGGGAAATGACAGCAGTCTTTTTAGCTCTAAAAACCTTTACCCCTCTGCTTCTACCAGGGGTTCTTCAAATAGTAACAGACAACACCACTGTAATGTGGCACCTCAACAAACAGGGAGGGACAAAGGCATATCAGCTGTGCAGACTAACCCTGCTGATATGGGATCTAGCCTTTCGCCACAACTTGTCTTTGCAGGCAACCTGCATTCCCTCACAGAGCAAGCAAGCAGATCTAAGCAGGACATCCTCTCCACAAGCCGAATGGATGCTGAACAGGACCGATGTTCTTCGTGTTTCACTGTTGCAGATGTTCTTCGTGTTTCACTGTTGCAGTCATTACATTTGGGTAATCTGCTGACAGGTTGCCCTCATTCGGCCTGATTAACAAAGTCTTGGGTCCTGCGTCGGTTGCTGTCCCTTCTTCCATGACGTCAGGGGTATAAAACATGCAGCTGATGCCATTACATCAGTCTTTCATGCCGTGCGGTGCCCGAAGCAGAAGCAGTTCGCAAGTGCCAGTCGGCAGACTCCTGAAATTTTCGTTTTCGAATTTCAGAACCGAAGTCTTCAGCTAAAAGCTAAGTACCCCATTGGGGAAACTTTTTCTTGCTCCTTACCGATGTCAGTAAAAGTTAATAATTGCATTACTTGTAGGAAGCAAATACCTCATAAGGATTTTCATTTGTACTGTATTCCTTGCCTAGGCATGGACCACAACATGCCTTGCTGTCGGTTTTGTGCTAAATTTAATCACTGCACGATTAAACGTCGGTATATTTTTGCTTCTAAATATTTTGGCTCAAGATTTAATTATCCAGAAATGTCGTTGGTTAGCAATCCGACTACCAGAATACCTAAAAAACGCAAAGAAAAAGACTGAGACAGACCTTCAGGGTCCAAAACCGATGACGCTTCTCCTAAGCCAGTCGCCTGTTTGCCGGTACTCAGTGACGCGCTTTCGCAGCCCCTGATGCCCGCTACTTTTGATTCACAGGCCTCTACTGAGACCCATTCAGAGTCCGGTATGTCACGAGATACTTCAATTATGAACCCCGCAGATGTCTCTATCTTAGATGGGTCCGGAGCCGCTGTGCAGGCACTAGCTTCTGAGGGTGTTTTCAGGCTTACAGATTTGTATATTAGACCGACGCCATCTTCAAAACTAAGGCCAAAATCTAAATCTATGTCTAAAAAACTGACGCCTGGGCCACATATGCAGGCCCCCCTATGCCTAAAAAACAAATTATCAAAATGGCTGAAGATTTAATTAACTCTGATCAGGGGTAGCCAACCCCCTCCTAAGAGGCCTAGGCAAGACATTGATTACGAATCTTCTGAACAGGATTCTATTTCTTCTGACTCTTCTAATGAACAGGATTTGTCTATTCCTACTTATGAGGAATGTGATGCAGAGGATTCCATTCCTTCTGCCTCTCCCCCTGAGGATTTTTTCTTTTGGGGAAACTTTACATGCCTTAAGGGAACATTTCCACTGGGAAAGTCAGGATTTCTCTGAATCTAAAAAGAGACTTAGGGATTTTCTTCTACTTCCATAGCATAGGCCTTTGGCTATACCTCCTGTTCTAGACATTGTTGATGTTTTTTTCAGAATCTAGTATGACTCCTGATTCTCTGCCTCCGGCTCCTTGTAAGCCAGGCAGATACTACAGGGTTTCTGACTCCCACAAATTCTTTTTCAAAAACCCTATTGCTGATCCTGAAACCATTTCTCAGGGTCCCAAGGGCATTAAGGCCTGTACTGCCAAAAATCCCACCCCTTCTGATGGCGATTCCAGGGCACTGGATAGATGGGGTAAGAAGGTTTACACGTCTGCAACCTTGGCTGTCAGGGCTTTAAACTGTCAATTTCATATTCTTAAATATCAGTAGCATATCATGGGACTACTTAAACAGAAAATTATGTTGATCTCTGACTGTGTGGAAAATGAAGAATTGCAGGATTTATTGCATTCAGCTGAACAAGTTGGAAAACATACTTTGCAATGTGGTTTTGATTCCTTGGAGGCCTCTTGCAGGGCTGCTGTAACTGAGTCTGTGTTAAGAAGGCATGCTTGGCTCAAGGAGCAAACTCTGCCTGACCTTGTTAAAGCAAAATTGTTGGATGCTCCTTTACAACAGGACCGTCTCTTTGGTAATAAGGCTGAAGAAGTGTTAAAAAAATGGAAGATCAAGCTAAACCTATGCAAACTGTTAAAGATTTCTTACAAGTGCAACCTCCAAGATTTAGTAGGCACTGGCCTACTAAAAACTAGTCCTTTCCAGTCCCCTCAAGAGCCGCTCAGGTCAAATCAAGACATTCCAAAGGCTCCAGGTTTCAGTCACAAGGAACTTTTAGAACAAAACAATGGGGTGCCTCCACCTCTAAAACTGGAAGCAACAAGGCACCTCCCTATGGTAAACAGACTCCGTGACTTCCCTCTAGTCACCAAGCACTTACCTCTTAGCTGCCCCTTTGGGGGGAAAACTAGCACTTCATGCACAAAACTGGCAACTTACTACCCAAGGCAAATGGGTTTTAAATATAGTATCCCAAGGATACAGATTTCACTTCCACACGTTGCCAATCCCAAACAGATGGTCAGATCTGCCCCCAAATCAGTGGGCAGAGGCCCAGAAACAAGTTCTGTCCCTCATGAACATGGGGGCTATTCAACCAGTGCCAGAAGAGGAAAAGGGACAAGGTTTCTACTCCAGAGTTTTCCTGGTACCCAGAAAAGACAAATCATGGTGTCCAACTCTGGACTTATCCACTCTAAACACATTTCTGGACATTCCAAAATTCAAGATGCTGACTCTACAACAGTTACTACCTATGCTAGGCAAAGATGCCTGGTTTGTAACTCTAGACGTAAAAGAGGCTTACCTGCATATCCCAATCAGGAAATCTTGCAGAAGATACCTCCGCTTCAAAGCAGGCTACTCGCATTACCAGTTCTCTTCACTGTCCTTTGGCTTATCTATTGTGCTCAGGGTCTTCACAAAGTGCCTGGCACCAGTAATTGCATTTTGCAGGCAAAGAAATATTCAAATATATCCATACTTGGACGATTGTCTAATTCAGGCAGAAAACAAGGACATTCTTCTAAAGCATCTGGCGTTTGTAAAAAGGGTTTTAACTTGTGTAGGGTACACCATAAACGAAAATAAATCACAACTGGTACCCTCTCAAAAAATTACATTCCTGGGTGCAAGGTTAAATACAACTGCCCAGATGACTTACCTTATGCCAGAAAAGCAAATTCAGTCGATGACTTACTTCAAACAGGTGACCACAAGAAACCCTGCTATCTGCAAGGCAAATTCTGCAAGCCTTGGGGTTTGTGGTCTCCTGCATTCTTCTAATTCCATATGCAAGACTGCATATGAGAAAACTTAAGTGGTACTTAAAAAGTTTATGGAGTCAGCATTGTCACAGCCTGGAAACAATGATTCCTATTGTACCTTGCCTGCAAGTAGAGTTCCTGTGGTGGGCAGCGTCCTGCCACCAAAACAGGGTTCTGCCATTCACTCCACCCCCTGCTGCCCAAACCCTAACAGACACATCAGACTATGCTTGGGGGGTTCATATGGCAGGGAAGTGCCTTCAGGGCAAGTGGAGCCCAAATCAAATGCACCTGCATATGCTAGCTGTACAGAATGCTCTGACAGCCTTCAAGGACTACCTTCATCCAGGATAACTAATGATAAAGACAGAACACCACCTCAGTTATGTGGTACATAAACAAGCGTAGGGGGGGGGACACATTCCTACCCCCTTTGCAGACTAGCCATGGCATTGTGGAACACTGCCTTGACCTATCAGATACAACTACAAGCTCAATTCCTGCCAGGAAAGCTAAATACTGTGGTAGACGAACTAAGCAGAAATCTTATGGACCCACACAAATTGAAACTGGAACCACAAGTTTTCAACATGTTGACACTCAAATGGGGGAACCCAGACATAGATCTTTTTGCCTCACCCCATAACTATCAGTTGGACAAATTCTGCACAAGAATTTATCACAAAAAAGCTTGGCAAGTGGATGCTCTATCAGTTTATGCTTTTCCCCCTCTGCCTCTGCTCTCCAAAGATTTGCTAAAAGTCAAACAGGACAAACCAAAAATGATTTTGATTGCTCCAGACTGGCCTCGCCAACACTGGTACCCACACCTGCGCAATGTGTCACACCTTCCTTCGTGGCACCTGCCTCAGACACCTTACCTACTGTCTCAGCAGAACTACCAAATTCTGCACACTCACCTCCAAACTTTGAATCTTGCAGCATGGCTAATCAACTAATTTCACCCTTGGCATCCCTCAGCAAACCTGTGATGGATGTCATTTTGGAGGCTAGAAGGCCTAGTACTAGAAAATCTTATGCTGACAAATGGAAAAGATTCTGTGCCTGGAACCAAGCACAAGGAATAAGCACAGCAATGCCCAATATTCCTCAGATTCTGGAATACTTAACTGAGATGCTTCACAAGGGCCTATCTTTTTCTTCCATAAAATTCCATGCCTCTGCCGTTTCAGCTCATTACAACACAGAACCTCCCCTCTTCTCTCATCCTCTGCCAAAGCAGCATCTCAGAGGGGCCAAAAAATTAAGACCTCCCAGGAGAGCACCAACTCCTGCATGGGACCTCAATTTTGTTTTGGAAAAACTCACTCTCCCTCCTTTTGAGCCAGCTGCTACTGCAGACCTAAAATTTCTCTACTGGAAAACAGCTTTCCTTTTAGCAGTCACTTCAGCTAGAAGGATTTTAGAATTACAGGCTCTTATGGCAGTGGAGCCTTTCATTATTTTTCATCCGTACAGGATGGCTCTCAGGACCAGTCCATCTTTCATGCCTAAGGTGGTATCCATTGTGGCTGTTAATCAGACCATTCATCTGCCAACTTTCTTCCCCAATCCGCAGAACAAAGGTGAGCGGATTCTGCATTCATTGGATGTACACAGCTTAGATTCTACTTAAACAGGACGAAATCTGTAAGAAAATCTGAACAACTATTGGTGGCATTTGCTGCAGGGGCAGAGGGAAAGGCTATTTCAAAGCACTGTGTCCAAATGGATAAGCCATTGTATTCGTTTTTTGCTATATGCACCATGGTAAATCTATCCCCAAGGGGATCAGGTCTCATTCCATCAGGGCTGCATCTACTTCTGCAGCCTTTCTCAGAGGGGTTCCTACCAGAGACATTCTAGAAGCTGCTACCTGGAGCTCAGTTCATACGTTCACCAAACATTACCATTTCCCTCTCTTCTCTAAATCCAGAGCTGGCTTTGCCACTGCTGTCTTGCAGGGCCTTATAGCTGCTCCTAGTGCTGTATAAATCCATCCTCCCAAACATAGCTTTGGAATTCTACCCAAATGTAATGACTGCAACAGTGAAACACGAAGAACATAGTACAGTTGTGTACACTTACCATAAATGTAGATGTTCGAGTGTATTCACTGTTGCTGGTTACCCACCCTCCAGACCCCTGTTTTTCTCTTGCTATACCTCTCTTTTCTTTTACTATGCTCAAAAGCCTTTTTGGGTGTATTTGCTTTTGTTTGGAGGTATATTTTTTGTGTTTTAAATTGTATATTTGTATACACCTGACATCTGGGGCAAGAAAAAATGATGTAATGGCGTCGGCTGCATGCTTTATACCCCTGACGACCTGACGTCATGGAAGAAGGGACAGCAATCAACGCAGGACCCAAGACTTTGTTAATCAGGCCGACGGAGTGCAACCTGCCAGCAGATTACCCAAATGTAATGACTGCAATAGTGAATACACTTGAACATCTACATTTATGGTAAGTGTACACAACTGTACTTTCTCACATATATGGGTTATCCGGCTCCCGGTAGCCCTCAGTCGGCCCGAATAACAGAGTCCTTGGTATATGACGTCAGCTGCCGCTGGTTGTAAAACTGATGTCAGTATGTCCGGTATAAAGGGAGGCAGCTGACGCCATTTACTCAGTCTTTCTTGCTTCTGCCCCTCAAACGGCTAAACAATGGCATTCTTCTGCTAAATCAGGGAGTTCTAAGCCAGCTGCCCAAAGCAAGCATTCTCAATGACTCCGGCCTTCTTGTGCCTACCTCTGCGGACCCTGGGTTTCCTATGGGGGGAATGTTAGCCAGGTTCGCAGAGGTATGGTCTACCATCACAGACAAATGGGTGCTCAGTATAGTAAACCAAGTTTACAAGTTTTTCTTCCCTGTTTTACAAGGGTACCCAGACATACCCAAAACTCTCAAGGCAGAGGTAGAAACTCAAATTTCTTCTCTTACTGTGGCGGCCATAGAGCCAGTTACTTCAAATCAGGCAGGCCTAGGTTTTTATTCAAGGCTTTTTCTGGTACCCAAAACGGGCACTTGGCACCCTATTCTGGATCTGTCCATTCTAAACACTTTTCTGGTGATTCCCAAATTCAAGATGCTCACCCTTCAACAATTGCTACCAATGCTGGGCAAGGATTCATGGCTGGTAACTTTAGATCTCAAGGAGGCTTATCTGCACATCCCAGTAAGGGAAAGTTGCAGGCAGTTCCTTCGCTTCAGGACTGGGGAGCAACGCTTTCAATTCTCTGCATTGCCCTTTGGCTTATCTACTGCTCCCAGAGTTTTTACGAATTGCCTGGCTCCAGCCATTGTTTTTTGCAGGCAGAGAAACATTCAAATTTATTCTTACCTGGATGATTGTCTCCTTCAAACAAACTCCCCAGAACAATTAGAAAAGGATTTGGATTTCGTGAAGAACACACACCTCTTTGGTTACACTCTCATCGAAAAGAAGTCAAAGTTGATTCCTTGATGGGAGATTGTATTCAGACTCGCTCCCAGGAAAACAGCCACCCAGATGGTATTCCTCTCTCAACAGAAGCAAGAAGATCTTTCTGCATACTTCATGAACTTGGCAAGCATGACCCAGCTCTCTGCAAGGCAATTCCTGCAAGCACTGGGGTTCATGGCTTCATGTATTTTGATGATCCCATATGCAAGACTGCATATGAGAAAACTTCAGTGGTACCTCAAGAACCTTTGGTGTCAACACAGACATGACTTAGACTTGATTCGTCCCCCGATTCCCTGTCTACAAATGGAGTTTCTCTGGTGGGCAACAGCCTGTTCTCAGAACAAGGGTCTACCTTTCCGCCCACCACCTGCCAGCCAGACTTTCACCACAGACTCCTCAGATGTTGCATGGGGGGGGCTCATCTGTTGGGCAGGGGCATACAGGGGACTTGGAGCACCCAGCAGATTCATCTGCACATAAACTTAAAATTGATGGCAGTGCAGCAGGCCTTGCTGGCTTTCAAGGACCTACTCTACCCTGGGACTCTGCTAATCAGGACAGACAGTACCACAGTCATGTGGTACATCAACAAGTAAGGGGGAACTCACTCTTACCCCTTGTGCAGACAAAGCATGAGACTATATTCCATAGCAGCATCCATGGGCTTACATCTAATACCCAACTATGTTCCAGGGAGGCTAAACTCCTTGGCGGATCATTTGAGCAGACATGTTCTGGATCCTCACGAGTGGCAACTAAACAGGAACATTTTCTATCGCATCACTCATCATTGGGGCACCCCACAAGTGGATCTTTTCTCCTCTCGCACCAATCATCTCCTTCCAACCTTCTGCACCAGGGAGTTTCACAACAAAGCTTGGAGGGTGGATGCGTTGTCCTTCCCATGGACACAACTCTGTTTATGCATTCCCTCCTCTTCTTCCCAGAATGCTGCTAAAGATAAGGGACGAAAGGCTATTCTGATAGCTCCATATTGGCCCAGGCAGCATTGGTATCCCCTCCTTCGCAAGCTTTCCTAGGCTAAGCCTTGGTGTCTTCCCCTGGTACCAGATCTGTTGGTTCAGGGAGGAAAAACGTTCCTTCATCCTCATCTTCAAACTCCGCATTCAACTGCCTGGCTAATACTTTAAATCTTTCCCAACAGGTGGTTGAAGTTCTTCATGGGGCCAGGAGGCCTAGCACAAGAAAGTCCTATGCAGATAAATAGAAGAGATTTTGCTCTTGGATGCTAGCTAAAGGAGAAGACTCTTCTCATCCTTCTTGTTCACTCATTCAGGATTTCTTAATGGTGGACTTTGTTTTTCTTCACTCAAAATTTATGCTTCAGCAAATGTCCTTCAAGGATGCATCTGCAGTCATAACATATGGGTTGTCCTGCCTCAGGCAGCCCTTCGGTCGTCCGGATTCCAAAGTCTGGGTCTGGCCTCGGCTGATGTCGCACTTTCCCCGACGTCAGAGCGTCTGGGGTACAAAAGCATCAGCCGACGCCATTTTTCCCAGTCTTTCTTGCCGCGTGGTGCCCGAAGCAGAAGCATTTCGTAAGTGCCGGTCGGTCAGCTCCTGTGATTCAGCTACCGAAGACTTTGAAAAGGCTAAGTACCCCGTTGGGGACTCTTTCTTGCCTCAGCCGATGTCAGATAAAGTAAATAATTGTTTAACTTGTGGGAAACAAATACCTCATAAGGATTTCCACTCTTACTGCCTCCCTTGCTTAGGCCCAGACCACGACGTCTCGGCCTGTTCAGCCTGTGCTTCCTTCAACCGACGAACTCTTAGACGTCGGTCGGAGTTTGCAGAGGAATTCTTTGGGGCTACTTTTGCATATAAGATGCCGTCAGAGACTCCAACTTCGCATTTGGTGAAAAAACGGAAGGACAAGGACCGACACTCGCGGCCCGCGGTTTCGGCTGAAACCGCGGTTAGGCCTACCGCGAGTGTCTCGGTTTCGGCCGAAACAGAGTCCTCGGTACTTCCTTTAACCGAATCCACTCAACCGACCACCGCGGCCCTGGAGGCCCCGGCTGAGTCGGCTACTGAGCTACCTACTGAAACCAGTGTCCAGGAAATGTCCGACACCATTCCTGTGGATAAGTCTACTCCTGCACGTGGTGCAGCCAGACCCCCTGCTTCCATGTCCATTAAGGCTTTTTCCAGGGCTAAAGCTACTAAACTTGCTAAAGCTTTGCCTCCCAAGACTACCTCTCAGAGACCTTCTTCTAGTTCTCAGATCCTCAGCCTTGCAGAGGATCTTATCTCTTTAATTAGAGGTTCTCAGCCTCACCCAGACAGGGGCTCTCAACCACCACCAGACAAAAGGCCCAGGACTGAGCCCTCTGACCAGCACTCTTCAGATGAGTCTACGGATGGATCTGTGTTGTCAGATCACCAGGAGGAGGCTTATTCGGCCTACGAGGATTCTGATGCTGAAGAATCTATCCCTTGCCTCCCTCCTGAAGAGTTTTCTTTGGTGAGACACTACACTCTATGAGAGAACATTTTCAATGGCAGGGTCAGGAATTTTCTGATTCTAGAAAGAGATTAAGGACCTTTTACATTTACCTCAGCATAGGCCCTTAGCTATACCTCCTGTTTTGAATGTTATTGATGATGTGTACAATGATGTTAGTACAGCCCCTGATTCTCTCCCTCCGGCTCCTGCCAAACCTGATAGATACTACAGGGTCCCGGATTCTCATCTACATCTGTACAAGGCCCATTCTGCAGACCCAGATACTATTTCTCAGGGCCCAAAGGGGTTGCAGCTGCCACTGCCAAAAATCCTCTACCTTCTGAAAGGGAGTCTAGAGCTTTAGAGAGATGGGGAAAGAAGGTATATACTTCTGCAACTCTTTCCTTGAGGGCATTAAATTGTCAATTTCATATGATACAGTACCAAGAGTATTTGTTAGATGAATTGCATAAGAAGCTTTCCTCTTCTGAACCCCTTGACCGTAAATCCCTTCAGGATCTGGTACATAACTCACAGCAGGTTAGTAATCATTTTTTGCAGTGTGGTTATGATGCACTGGAAGCTTCATGTAGGTCAGCTATGACTGGGGCAGTTATTCGTAGGCATGCCTGGTTGAAGGAACAATCTTTACCAGACCATGTTAAAGCTAAACTCCTGGATGCTCCAATGGAAAAACAAAAATTATTTGGTTCCTCAGCTCAGGAGGTCTTAAAGAAGTTTGAAGAAAAGGCAAAATCTGTGCAAACAGTTAAGGACTTTCTGCAAGTACAACCACCGAGATTCAGCAGAAATTGGCCTACTAAGAATTGGTCCTTTCCAGACTCGGACAGATCCCAGAGGGGCAGGAACAGGCGTCCCAGAGGTAGAGGGCAAGCTAGAGGCTCCTACAGAGGCCGTCAGTGGCAACCTACCAATCGGAGAGGTAGTGCAGGAACAGCAACAACAACTACCACACCTGGACAGACTCAATGACTTTCCTTTGATTCTGCCGACCAGGGCTCAATTGGAAGCACCATTGGGCGGAAAGCTTTCTTTATTCTCAAAAAACTGGCATTACATTACAAGGGACACATGGACACTGCAAATAATAGACAAAGGATACAGGTTCCATTTCCACACTTTGCTAAGAAAAAACGGAATGCCAAACCTGCCACCAAATCAGAGGGCAGAGGCTTTAAAGCAGATCAACAACTTAATACAAATGAAAGCCATATAAAAGGTACCTCTTTCAGAACAAGGCCAAGGATTTTACTCCAGACTATTTCTTGTTCCAAGAAAAGAAAATCAATGGAGGCCTATTCTCAACCTGTCCGCACTGAATACTTACCTCATTGTGCCAAAATTCAAGATGCTGACCCTACAGCAACTTCTTCCCATGTTGGGCAAGGAGTCTTGGCTGGTGATTCTAGATCTCAAGGAGGCATACCTGCATGTCCCTATTCGGCAAAGTTGCAGAAGACACCTCAGATTTCTTACAGGATCAGAGCATTATCAATTCTCAGCATTGCCCTTTGGCTTATCTACTGCGCCCAGAGTATTCACGAAATGCCTGGCATCAGTAATTGCACACTGCAGACTTCAGGGGATTCAAATCTACCCATATCTGGACGACTGCCTTATACAAGCGGACAACAAAAAAAATTGATAAAGGACTTGGACTATGCCATCCACCTGTTACAGGCCTTGGGATACACAGTCAACATCCAAAAATCAAGACTTGTTCCATCCCAAAGGATAACCTTTTTGGGTGCAGATCTAGACACAACCACCCAAATGGCCTTTCTCACAGAAGAAAACAAAAACAACTTCCGGATTACTTCTTGAATCTGACAAGACAAACTCAGCTAACTGCAAGGAAAATCCTGCAGGCCCTGGGTTACATGGCATCCTGCATAATTCTGATTCCACAGGCCAGGCTGCATATGAGAAAATTACAATGGTACCTAAGGAGTGTATGGTCTCAGCACAGTCACAGTTTGGAAACTTTGATACCAATCATTCCTTGCCTTCAAAAGGAATTTGTGGTGGGCTCAAGCCTGCCAGTCCAACAGAGGGTTGCCTTTCAACAAACCAAAAACAAAACAAACCATCACCACGGACGCTTCAGACCGAGGATGGGGAGCACACATGGAGGGCAAATGTATCCAAGGCCTATGGTCTCAAGGGCAGCTGCGCATGCACATAAACCAAAAGGAAATGCTGGCAGTGATGCACGCAATGGAGGCCTTCAAACCTTTCCTCCATCAAGGCCACCTGTTAATAAGGACAGACAACACCACGGTCATGTGGTACATAAACAAGCAAGGAGGCACACATTCCTACCCTCTATGCAGGCTGGCCATGAATCTATGGGAACTATGCTTGAAACTCAATATCCAACTACAGTCCCAGTTCGTACCAGGGAAAGAAAATGCACTGCCAGACAGCTTAAGCAGAACTACCATGGATGCACACGAATGGATGCTGCACCCAGACATCTTTCTACTCATAACACAAGCATGGGGAAAGCCGGAGATAGATCTGTTCACCTCGCCCCACAATCATCAACTGAAGACATTCTGCTCAAGGACATACCACCCACAAGCTTGGAGAGTGGACTCTCTCTCTCTTTCAGCTGGAAAGCTCTAAAAGTCTATGCCTTCCCACCTCTCCCATTAATGTCCAAGGTTTTACTGAAGATCAGGGCAGAACTGCCAAAAGTGATTCTGATAGCTCCAGACTGGCCAAGGCAGCACTGGTTCCCACTATTGAGGAGCATGTCACAGACGAAACCGTGGCCTCTCCCCCTATGGCCACTTCTGACGCAGACCAATTTCAAGATCATGCATCCCAACTTGAAAACATTGCAGCTAACTGCCTGGAAGATTCCATAAACCCCCCTCAAAATAACTTATCACAGAGAGTACAGGACATTATTATGGAAGCTCGCTGCTCTTCCACAAGGAAGACATACTCAGCAAAATGGAAAAGATTTCTCATTTGGAACACAACAAAAGGCTTAGATGTGACAGTGGCGAGCATGGCACATATTCTGGAATACTTAGCAGAATTGTTCCACAATGGCCTGTCCTATTCTTCCATTAAGATTCATGCCTCAGCAATTTCAGCAGAATACAATGTTGATCCACCTATCTTCTCGCATCCTGTCCTCAGGCAATTTCTGAGAGGAATCAAAAACATCAATCCTCCAAGGAAACCACCTTTACCTACTTGGGATCTCAACTTTGTGCTGGAGAAACTAACACTTCCTCCCTTTGAACCAGCAGCATCGGCGGATCTACAGTTTCTGTCTTGGAAAACTGCATTCCTTCTGGCCATAACTTCAGCAAGAAGAATATCTGAGTTACAAGCTTTAATGGCAGTACAGCCATTTCTTATCTTCCATCAGGACAGAGTTTCATTGAGAACCAATCCTACTTTTATGCCAAAGGTGGTATCTAGGGTATCCTTGAACCAAGCTATTCACTTGCCTACATTCTTCCCTAATCCACAAAATAAAGGGGAAAAACTTCTACACACTCTGGATATACACAGACAACTACGCTACTACTTGGACAGAACTAAAAGTTACAGAAAGACTGACCAACTCCTTGTAGCATATGCTGCTGGGGTACAAGGAAAAGCAATTTCCAAACAGACAATTTCAAAGTGGATAGGAAATTGCATTCGATTTTGTTACTCCTTTCATGGAAAGACTGTTCCTGCAAACATTAGGCCTCATTCCACGAGGGCCACAGCCACCACTACAGCCTTCCTAAGAGGGGTGGCTACCAAGGACATTTTAGAAGCTGCTACATGGAGCTCAGTGTATACATTTGCCAAACATTACAATTTACCTTTATACTCCAGATCCAGAGCAGGTTTTGCTACAGCAGTCCTGCAGGGTATCCTAACTACACCATCCTTTTCTTAGTACCTTCTCCCCCAGATTGGCTATGGTATTCTACCCATATGTTATGACTGCAGATGCATCCCTGAAGGACATAGTACAGTTTTGTACCTACCATAAATGTAGATGTCCGATAGGTATGCATCTGCAGTCAGGTTTACCCTCCCTCCTTCCCCTCTGTGGTATTCCTAGGGTGCTTACCCCTCCGTTAGCTAGCTGGGGGATCCATTATGGTGTATTTGTTTGTATATATATGTATATATTTTGGAAAATGTTTGGAATTTATTGCATTCCTCCAAATTTGGCCTTCCTAGAGGGCACCTGGCATCTGGAGCAAGAAACACTGAGGAAAATGGCGTTGGCTGATGCTTTTGTACCCCAGACGCTCTGACGTCGGAGAAAGTGCGACATCAGCCGAGGCCAGACCCAGACTTTGGAATCCGGCCGACCGAAGGGCTGCCTGAGGCAGGACAACCCATATGTTATGACTGCAGATGCATACCTATCGGACATCTACATTTATGGTAGGTACAAAACTGTACTTTTTGGCTCATTGTTCTTTTGAGCAACCCATTTTTTCTCACCCCTTGATGAAACAGTTACTGAGGGGAGCTAGTAATCTTAGACCTCCCAGAAGAGCTCCTACTCCTGCTTGGGATCTTAATTTTGTCCTGGCAAAACTTACTCTGCCTCCTTTTGAACCAGCTGACTCTGTAGATTTAAAGTTTCTATCCTGGAAGACTGCTTTCTTTTTAGCTATTGCTTCAGCTGGAAGGGTACCTGAGCTGCAAGCCTTAATGGCAGTAGAATCTTTCATTATTTTTCACTCGAATCGGGTTTCTCTGAGAACCAGTCCCTCCTTTATGCCTAAGGTAGTTTCCAGTTTAACCCTTAACCAGTCTATTCACCTGACTACATTTTTCAACAATCCCCAAAATAAAGGGGAAAGGATTCTGCACTCTCTTGATGTGCATAGACAGCTGAGATTTTACTTAGAAAGAACTAAATCTTTTCAAAAATCTGAATAGTTATTGGTTAGTTTTGCTCCTGTGGCTCAGGGTAAAGCTATTTCAAAACAAACCATCTCCAAATGGATTGCTCATTGTATTCACTTTTGTTACCTGCAGCATGGAAAGGTTCCCTCTCAGGGTATTAGGACCCATTGTACTAGACCAGCATCTACCTCTGCAGCCTTTCTGAGAGGTGTGCCTACTAAGGACATTCTAGAAGCAACTACTTGGTCTTCTGTCCATACTTTCACAAAGCATTACAATCTACCTTTTTCTAAATCCAGGGCTGGTTTTGCATATGCAGTTTTGCAGGGCCTCCTTACCAACCCTTAATCTGTGATCCCCTTTGCCTTCTTCCTGGGCTTTGGGAATCAACCCATATGTGAGGACTGCAACAGTGAAACACTAAGAACATAGTACAGTTGTGTACAGTTACCATAAATGTAGATGTTCGAGTGTATTCACTGTGGCCGTCCTGGTTTCCCACCCTCTGTTCCCCCTTTTTTCCTAAGGCACAGACTATGGATTTTTATTTTTGTATGACGTGTCCAGGGTGCTACCATTCCTGGATTAGCCTTCTTTTGGGGGCTCCTGACAGTTAAGGCAAGAAAAACTGAGGAAATGGCGTCTGCTGCCTCCCTTTATACCTGACGTACTGACATCATTTTTACAAATGGCAGCAGCCGACGTCGTATACCAAGGACACTGGTATTCGGGCTGACTGAGGGCTACCGGGAGCCAGATAACCCATATGTGAGGACTGCAGCAGTGAATATACTCAGACATCTACATTTATGGTAAGTGTACACAACTGTACTTTTCTTGGATATTGTCCTCTGCTGGGGCATTCCTCAAATAGACCTGTTCGCTTCCCCCCAAAACAGGCAGCTGCCGACCTTCTGCTTAAAGACCTACGCCTCTCTGGCCTGGAGAGTAGATGCTTTCAACATCTCCTTGGAGGGGAAGTTTCTTTATACCCCCCCCCCCCCCACTGATTCAGAAAGTCCTCCTGAAAATCAGGAGACCAACCGAAAATCTTGTTAGTGACTCCCTACTGACCAAGGCAGCACTGGTTCCCCCTACTTCACAGTCACGCCAAGGGCAGTCACTACAAGTTACCCTACCTCCTAACACAAGAAAAGGGAACTCTCATCCACCCACACTTGCAGATGTTGTCTCTGACACTGCGGGTAATGAACATTTTATCCCGTTTAGACACTACTACTCAGAGGACGTGCTTTCAGTTCTGAGGGAGGCCAGGAAACCTACAACAAGAAAATCATACCTTGCTAAATGGGAAGGATTTACTAAGTGATCTCTAGACAAGGGAAGGGACCCTTGCATTGCCCCCCCCCCCCACAGTTCTTACTTAAGTGTGTCAGCTGATTAAAAGAGGACTTTGGTATTCTTCAGTGAAAGTACACCTTTCTGAAATATTAGCCTGCTTGCCTCTTGGCCCTCCCTTGCTAGCCAGGCTCGATGTAAAACTCTTCCTTAAAGGGGTTTTACACATTAGACCTCAAAAAAAGCCTGTCCGTCTGCCCTGGGACCTTAACTTCATCCTGGAAAAGCTTAGACAACGCGCATTCGAACCTGCTGAGACAGCTTCCCTTCAGATGTGTACATGGAAAACAGTCCTACTAGTGGCCATCACCTCAGCCAGAAGGCTTTCAAAGCTACAAGCCTTAATGGCTTGCCCACCCTATACTACATTCCACAAGGACAGGGTAACCCTGAGAACTAACCCCTCCTTCATTCCCAAGTTGGTCAACAATTTGTCATTAAACTAATCTATCCACCTTTCCACCTTCTTTTCTTCTCCCACCAATGAAGGGGAGAGGATACTTCACTCCCTGAATGTTCACAGACAACTAAGATTTTACCTAGCCAAAACAAAATCCATTAAGAATTCAAAACAACTCTTTGTTACCTTGCATCCCAGAGCACTGGGCAAGGCAATCTGCAAACAAACCGTCGCATGTTGGATCAGGAAAGCCATCTTTCTTTGCTACTCCCACTATGGGAAAAATCCCCCAGTGGGGGGTAAAAACCCATTCTACCAGGGCAATGGCCACCTCCAAGGCTTTCCTATAAGTTTTGGACACGTCTTCCATTATGGAAGCAGCCACATGGTCCACTATCCACACTTTCACCAAACACTAGAAGCTAGACCAGGCCTCCAGAGCACGTGCAGGATTCGCCAGGGCAATCCTACAAGGCTTTGTAGATTCTTATTCTGCATCTGCTCCCCTTTCATCTAACTAAGTTGTGGTACTCTCCCACAACAAGAATACTGCAACATAGGAATAGAAGGACGTAGAATAGTTGTGTAAAATCTTATCATAACCATAGATGTCCTTCTCTTCCATGTTGCAATATTCCTTACCACCCACCAGTAACCCCCTCATCATTCTCCTTTTCATCTCTGCATGTTCATAGGTCCTAATATCTTATACCTTTCACCCTGGACCTATCAATACTACAGAAGGACCCCGAGGTCCCATACCTGACACCACTGGCACCTCCTCCTGCTGGGCCTTCTACTCTATGTGGTGAGCTTCAAGTTCTGAGGATTGAGGGTGCAGACGTCACATTTAAAACCCCTGGTTTATGGCCTTAAGTGTGATATCCCATGCAGCTGCAACAGCCAGACTGAAGCTTTTGTATAGGAGATGGCATGTGAGTCGCCTGAAGGCAGGAAATCCCACAACAAGCTGTTTTAGCTACTTTTCTGTATATATATATATATATATATATATATATATATATATATATAAAGGAAAAAAATCTAAGCCTGTTTCCTACCTTTCCTGTAACTAGTGTAGTCCAGATTCAGATTTGCTGTATCCAGGACTGTATGTAAGCTTCTGAGCCCCCCCCCCCCAAGCTTTCTGTGTTGGAGGGAAGCCTTCTACCTTATCAAGTGGGAGTGCAAAGCACTAGGTAACCTATCTACCACATAAGGAGTGGTTATGGCCCAGAAATTGTAGATATTGGCCGTTTGGGCAGTTTTCCCATCTCTCTCAACTTTCTGATTTAAAAGCCCGCATTTGCACTTGTTTCTCCCCTTTCCTGTAACTAGTTTAGTCCAGGTACATATTCGTAGTTTTAGCACCTGAATTTGCTTATTCGTGATCAGCAGTTGTTTAGAACTTGTTTTAAGCACTAAATAACCTAGAAATTACTACAGCACTCAACCTTCCTCATTACCTACAGGAAAACAGTTTTGGTACTTACTTTCCTCACTTGCTTAGAGAAAAACAGCTGTTGTACTCACTTTCCTCACTTATCTAGAAGAAAATAGTTTTTTATTCAGGCATGTCCAAGGGTCAGCTCCCATTGTTCTCTCCTGTCTATCTGATGAATGTGGGCATCTTGGGGCAATGTAGAAATTGCCTCATGCACACAGACAACCCTCTCCTCCTAGCACCCAACACTACAACCTGTGAGAGATGCACTTATCTAGCCAAACTGGAGGTAAAACTCTCTCCAGCCAAGACTGAACTTGACAGTCAAGAGGAGAAGGTAAACACTTGCACCGCACCACACTCCTCACATAGTCTCACTAAATCTACACCACCAAAATCCACACACAAAAACAAACATTCGCGGATGCTCTCAATAATAATCTGCTGAAGCAACAGAGACCTCCAAAGCAGAAATGCAAGCAACCTTCACCTCCAACACAACCCAAATGACGCATAGCCTGCACACTCAGTGTGCCATCAACCACAGCCAATAAGGCAAAACAACGTACCCAATACACTAGTTATAGGTGACTCTATAGTCAGGCACTCTGATGTCCCACTCACCAGGCTAAACAAGGAGAAGTTTACTGTCAGCTGCCTGTCGGGTGTCAGGATCCGCCACATAACCCACGCACTCAGGTCACTCCACAACAAGTACAAATATGACTCTTGTCATTGTCTATGTTGGTGTGAACTTCCTGAGACATACCTCCCTGGACTACATGAAAAGAGACATGGAAGAGCTCTCCGATCTTGTAGCCCAGGCAGGTATGACCCTAGCCCTGAGTGGCATTCTGCTATCACCCAGAATGATGCTGCAGTACAAGGACAAAATGATTGACTTCAACAATTGGCTAAGCTTCTAGTGTCATTCTAAAGGGTATCTGTCTGCCTGGGATGACATGGTTGACAGACCACGATGCTTTGCCAAAGATGGCCTGCACCTGTCACCCCTGGGATTCCGGATACTGGCTAAGGTTCTTGCCGCCCCTATAGTGCTTTTTTTAGGCAAGGTTCAAATGACAAATTCACCACCGTAACAGGAACAGGCAAGCAAAAACTGAAGGTGATGCTACTCAGTGCTAGAAGTCTAAATCTCAAAATGCACTCACTTGAGGCACTCCTTAAAATGGAGAACATCGATATCTGTGCAATGACTGAGACCTGGTTCAAGACTCCAGAGAGCACCCCTGCACTACCAGGCTATAACTCATACCACACTTTTTGGCCATGTAACCTGGACCGGAACACCAAAGACGGAGGTGTGTCCATATTCATTAAGGATATCCACACCTCCAGCTAGTTGCTCAGCGTAATGCATCCGAGGTTATCCCAGTGCAACTAACTCTGGGCAAAACTTCAATCAAAATTGTAGTTTGCTACAGATCACCCACCATGCCCCAGGATTCCCACTCCTCTTTTCTTGATGTACTGGAAAATATTAGGGTTCAACCAAACACCCTAATAATGGGCGATTTCAACTACCCCACCATTAACTGGGAAAACTACTCATGTACCAACTCCTTCGCTCAATGCTTTCTGGAATTCATAAACTCCAATGCCCTAGATCAACTTATCCACACCCCCACTAGGGGCAAGATCTAGTCCTTACCAACATGAGTGACCGGTGTTCCACACCTGAAATCAACGCCTCATTGATCCGATCCGACCATAAGCTAATTACCCTGGATATCCATATCCTGCCCCCCCCCCCCATTAAGGAAACCATGATAAATAATTTCTCCAAAGCCAACTTTGTGCTTCTTAAGGCAGTGGTGAACTTCATGACACCCATGCAGATGGACAGTACAGATGTTCTTCGTGTTTCACTGTTGGTCATTACATTTGGGTAATCTGCTGGCAGGTTGCCCTCAGTCGGCCTGATTAACAAAGTCTTGGGTCCTACGTCGGTTGCTGTCCCTTCTTCCATGATGTCAGGTCATCAGGGGTATAAAATATGCAGCTGACGTCATTACATTAGTCTTTCTTGCCGTGCGGTGCCCGAAGCAGAAGCAGTTCGCAAGTGCCAGTCGGCTGACTCCTGAAATTTTTGTTTTCGAGTTTCAGAACCGAAGCCTTCAACTTAAAGCTAAGTACCCCGTTGGGAAAACTTTTTCTTGCTCCTTACTGATGTCAGTAAAAGTTAATAATTGCATTACTTGTGGAAAGCAAATACCTCATAAAGATTTTCATTCGTACTGTATTCCTTGCCTAGGCACTGACCACGACGTACCTTGCTGTCGGTTTTGTGCTTTATTTAATCAGCGCACTATCCGTCGTCGGTACATTTTTGCCTCTAAATATTTCGGTTCTCGGTTTAATTTTCCAGAAATGTCATCTGTTAGCCATCCGACTACCGGAATTCCGAAAAAACACAAAGATAAAGTCAGAGACAGGCCGCCGAGGTCCAAAACTGCAGACGATGCTTCTCCTAAGCCAGTTCACCGGTACTCAGTGAGGTGCTTTAGCAGCCCCTGATACCCACTACTTTTGATTCGCAGGATTCTACTGAGACCCATTCGGAGTCTGGTATGCTGCGAGATGCTTCACCTGTGTAACCCGTGGATATCTCTACCTTGGAGGGGTCCAGAGCCGCTGTGCAGGCACCGGCTTCTGAGGGTGTATTCAGGCCTACAGACTTGCATATTAAATAGACACTACCTCCATTAGTAAGGACTAAATCTCGATCCATGTCTAAAAAAACTGACGCCCAGGCCACATGTTCAGGCCCTTATGTCTAAAAAAAAAAAAGATAAAAATGGCTGAAGATCTAATTACTCTAATCAGGGGTAGCCACCCCCCCCCCCCCCAAGAGG
The DNA here is from genome assembly GCF_019279795.1 of Protopterus annectens. Taxonomy (NCBI): domain Eukaryota; kingdom Metazoa; phylum Chordata; order Ceratodontiformes; family Protopteridae; genus Protopterus; species Protopterus annectens. Next base: position 1,829,470,737 of record NC_056741.1, read on the forward strand.
CCTAGGGCTGAGCTTGATTATGAATCTTCTGATCAGTATTCTGTTTCTTTTGACTCTTCTAATGACCTGGATTTGTCCATTCCTACATATGAGGATTCTGATGCAGAGGATTCCATTCCCTCTGCTTCCCCTCTTGAGGATTTTTCTTTTGGGGAAACTTTACATACTCTAAGGGAGCATTTCCACTGGGAAAAAGAGGTTTAAGGATTTCCTGCTTCTACTTCAGCATTGGCCTTTGGTTATACCTCCTGTACTAGATATTGTTGATGATGATTTCTTGAAATCCAGTTTGCCCCTGATTCCCTGCCTCCGGCTCCTACTAAACCTGACAGATACTACAGGGTTCCTGAGTCCCACAAGTTCCTTTTCAAAAATCCTGTTGCAGATCCAGAAACCATTTCTCAGGGGTCTAAGGGCATTAAGGCTTCTACTGCTAAAAATCCTACCCCTTCTGATAGAGACTCCAGAGAGCTGGATAGATGGGGTAAAAAGGTTTATACTTCTGCAACCTTGACAGTCAGAGCATTAAACAGTCAATTGCATATGTTAAAATATCAACAGCATATTATTGGACTGCTTAAACAGAAAATGATGATGATTCCTGACTGTGTGGAAAATAAAGATTTACAGGATTTAATGCATTCTGCTGAACAAGTTGGAAAACATACTTTGCAATGTGGTTTTGATTCTTTAGAGGCCTCCTGCAGGGCTGCTGTTACTGGGTCTGTGCTTAGAAGGCATGCTTGGCTTAAGGAGCAATCTTTGGCTGATCATGTTAAAGCTAAATTGTTGGATGCTCCTTTAAATCAGGACCGCCTGTTTAGCAATAAGGCTGAAGAAGTTCTAAAAAAGATGGAAGATAAAGCTAAATCTATGCAAACTGTTAAAAGATTTCTTACAAGTGCAACCTCCAAGGTTTCGTAGGCATTGGCCTACTAAGAATTGGTCCTTTCCAGCCCCTTCCAGATCCTCTCAAGCCAAACTCAGACACAGCAATAACCCCAGGTTTCACTCCCAGGGGACTCTCAGAACTAAGCAGTGGGGGGCCTCCACTTCCAAATCTGGAAATAAGACACCCCCCCTATAGTAAACGGTCTCAATGACTTCCTTTTAAAATTACCAAGCACTTATCTTTTAACTGCCCCCTTGGGAGGAAAGATTGCTCTTCATGCAAAGAACTGGGAACTCATAACCCAGGACAGATGGGTTTTAAATGGTGTCCCGGAGATACAGATTTCATTTCCACATGTTGCCAACACCAAATGGGTGGCCAACCCTGCCCCCGAATCAGTGGGCAGAGGCTCAAAAACAAGTACTTCCCCTCTTAAGAATGGGGGCTATTCAACTGGTCCCAGAAGAGAAAAAGGGACAAGGTTTCTATTCCAGGCTCTTTCTGGTACCCAGAAAAGACAAATCATGGTGTCCAATCCTGGACCTATCTACTCTAAACACCTTTCTGGAGATTCCAAAATTCAAGATGCTGACTCTTCAACATTTACATCCTGTGCTAGGCAAAGACGCCTGGTTGGCAACTCTAGATTTAAAAGAAGCATTCCTGCACATTCCAATCAGGGAAACGTGCAGAAGATACCTACGCTTCCAAGCAGGCTACTTGCATTATCAGTTCTCTGCACTGCCCTTTGGCTTGTCTACTGCACCCAGGGTATTCACAAAGTGCCTGGCTCCAGTTATTGCATTTTGCAGGCAAAGAAACTTTCAAATATATCCATACCTGGACAATTGTCTAATTCAGGCAGAAAACCAGGGCATACTTATAAATCATCTGGCGTTTGTAAAAAGGGTTCTGACTTGTCTGGGGTACACCATAAACAAAAATAAATCACAACTGGTACCCTGTCAACAGATTACATTCCTGGGTGCAAGCTTGAATACAACTGGCCAGATGGCTTTCCTCACGCCAGAGAAGCAAATTAATTTGGTAACTTACTTCAAACAAGTGGCCACAAAAACCCTGCTATCTGCAAGACAGATACTGCAAGCCTTGGGGTTCATGGCCTCCTGCATTCTTCTAATTCCATATGCAAGACTGCATATGAGGAAACTTCAGTGGTATCTAAAAATTCTATGAAGTCAATATTGTCACAGCCTGGAAACTATGCCTATCATACCTTGCCTACGCCTAGAGTTCCTATGGTGGGCAGAAGCCTGCCACCAAAATAAGGGATTACCATTCACACTACCCCCTGCCGCCCAAACCCTAACTACAGATGCATCAGACTATGCATGGGTGGCTCACCTAGCAGGGAAGTGCATTCAGGGAAAATGGAACACAAATCAAATGCACCTACATATCAGTCAAAAAGAAATGTTAGCTGTACTGAATGCTCTGACAGCCTTCAAGGACTACATTCTTCCAGGTCAACTAATGGTAAAGACGGACGACACCACGGTTATGTGGTACATAAACAAGCAGGGGGGTACACATTCCTACCCCCTCTGCAGACACGCCATGGCATTGTGGAACACAGCCTTGAGCTGCCAAGCGAATCTACAAGCTCAATTCCTGCCAGGAAAATTGAATACACTGGCAGACGGACTAAGCAGAAACCTCATGGGCCCACACGAGTGGAAACTGGAAACATGTTGACAAGCGAATGGGAATACACAGACATAGATCTATTTCCCTCCCCCCAGAACTACAAGTTGGACAAGTTTTGCACAAGGGATCCCCACAAACAAGCCTGGAAAGTAGATGCTCTGTCCTTCAGCTGGGAAAAAAACCTATCAGTCTACACTTTCCCCCCTCTGCCTCTGCTCTCCAAAGTTTTACTAAAAGTCAAACAGGACAAACCAAGGATGATTGATTGCTCCAGACTGGCTGAACAAACAGTGGTACCCCCTCCTCCGCAGTGTGTCGCAAATATCTCCATGGCACCTGCCTCAGACCCCTTCCCTGTTGTCTCAGCAGGAGAACCAAATTCTGCACCCTCAGCTTCCAGCATTAAACCTTGCAGCCTGGCTAATCACTTAAATACACCCTTATCCCTCAGCAAACCTGTGATGGATGTCATCTTGGAGGCGAGGAGACGTAGTACTAGAAAATCTTATGCTGACAAATTGAAAAGATTCTGTGCCTGGAACCAAACTTTAGGGATGAGCACAGCCGCACCCAATTTACCTCAGATTTTGCAATACTTAACTGTGATGCTTCACAAGGGCCTGCATTTTTTCTCCATTAAAATCCAAGCCTCAGTTATTTCAGCTCATTATAACACAGAACCACCCTCTTCTCTCATCCTCTGCTCAAGCAGTATCTCAGAGGGGCAAAAAACTTGAGACCACCCAGAAAAGCTCCTACCCCTGCCTGGAATCTTAATTTTGTTTTGGAGAAACTCACTCTACCTTCTTTCGAGCCAGTTACTACTGCAGACTTAAAATTTCTTACTTGGAAAATAGCCTTCCTTTTAGCAATCACTTCAGCTAGAATAAATTGCAGGCCATTATGGCAGTGGAGGTTTTCATCATCTTACATGTGGACAGGATATCCAGGACCAATCCATCCTTCATGCCCAAGGTGGTTTCCAGTGTGGCTCTTAATCAGTCCATTAATTTGCCAACCTTCTTTCCCAATCCCCATAACAAAGGGAAACAGATTCTGCATTCCTTGAATGTGCACAGACAACTAAGATTCTACTTGGACAGGACTAAATCTCAAAGATATGAACAATTGCTGGTAACATTTGCTGCAGGGGCAGAGGTGAAGGCTATTTCAAAACAAACCATTTCTAAATGGATAAGCCATTGTATTCATTTCTTCTATAAGCACCATGGAAAACCTATCCCCCAGGGGATCAGATCTCACTCCACCGGGACTGCATCTACTTCTGCAGCCTTTGTCAGAGGTGTCCCTACCAGGGATATCCTAGAAGCTGCTACCTGGAGTTCTGTACATACTTTCACCAAACATTATCATTTACCAATTTTCTCCAAATCCAGAGATGGCTTTACCACTGCTGTCTTGCAGGGCCTTATAGCTGGCCCTAATGCTGTATAAACTCCTCCTCCCAACTATAGCTTTGGGAATCTGCCCAAGTGTAATGACTGCAACAGTGAAACACAAAGAACATAGTACAGATGTTCTTCGTGTTTCACTGTTGCAGTCATTACATTTGGGTAATATGCTGGCAGGTTGCTGTCCCTTCTTCTAGGACTTCAGCTGTATAAAACATGCAGCCGACGCCATTACATCAGTCTTTCTTGCTGTGCGGTGTCCGATGCAGAAGCATTTCGGAAGTGTCGGTCGGCCGACAACTGAAATTTTCGTTTTCGAGTTTCAAGACCGAAGTCTTAAACTAAAAGCTAAGCACCCTGTTGGGGAAACTTTTTCTTGCTCCCTACCGATGTCAGTAAAAGTTAATAATTGCATTACTTGTGGGAAGCAAATACCTCATAAGGATTTTCATTTGTACTGTATTCCTTGCCTAGGCCCTGATCATAACGTACCTTGTTGTCGGTTTTGTGCTAGGTTTAATGAACGCACTATTAAATGTCGGTATATTTTTGCTTCCGGCTGTCGAGGTCCAAAACTGGTGACGACACTTCTCCTAAGCCAGTCGCTAGTTCGCCGGTACTCAGTGTGGCGGTTTCACAGCCCCTGATGCCCGCTACTTTTGATTCGCAGGCCTCTACTAAGACCCATTCGGAGTCCGGTATGCTGCGAGATGCTTTAAGTATTGAACCCGCGAGTTCTTTACCTTAGATGGGTCCGGAGTCGCTGTGCAGGCACCAGCTTCTGAGGGTGTTTTCAGGCCTAAAGATTTGTATATTAAACCGACACCATCTTCAAAATTAAGGCCAAAATCTACTTCTATGTCTAAAAAATGACGCTTGGGCCACGTGTGCAGGCCCCTATGCCTAAAAAGCAAATGATCAAAATGGCTGAAGATTTAATTACCTTGATCAGGGGTAACCAACCCCCTCCTGCTAAGAGGCCTAGGCAAGACATTGATTATGAATCTTCTGATCAGGATTCTGTTCCTTCTGATTCTTTTTCTGAAAAGGATTTATATATACCTACTTATGAGGACTCTGAGGCAGAAGATTCCAGTCCTTCTGCTTCTCCCCCTGAGGATTTCCCTTTTGGAGAAACTTTACATACCTTAAGGGAACATTTCCACTGGGAAAGTCAGGATTTCTCTGAATCTAAAAAGAGACTTGGGGATTTTCTTCTTCTTCCTCAGCATAGGCCTTTGGCTATACCTCCTGTTCTAGACATTGTTGATGTTTTTTCAGAATCTAGTATGACTCCTGATTCTCCGCCTCTGACTCCTAGTAAGCCAGACAGATACTACAGGGTTCTTGACTCCCACAAATTCCTTTTCAAAAATCCTTCTGCTGATCCTGAAAACATTTTTCAGGGTCCCAAGGGCATTAAGGGCTCTACTGCAAAAAATCCTACCCCTTCTGATAGAGATTCCAGGGCACTGGATAGATGGGGTAAGAAGGTTTACATGTCTGCAACCTTGGCAGTCAGGGCTTTAAACTGTCAATTTCATATGCTTAAATATCAACAGCATATCATGGGACTACTTTAACAGAAAATGATGTTAATCTCTGACTGTGGAAAATAAGGATTTGCAGGATTTATTGCATTCAGCTGAACAAGTTGGAAAACCTACTTTGCAATGTGGGTTTGATTCCTTGGAGGCCTCTTGCAGGGCTGCTGGATCTTTGCTAAGAAGGCATGCTTGGCTCAGAGTAAACTCTGCCTGACCATGTTCAAGAAAAATTGTTGGATGCTCCTTTACAACAGGACCGTCTCTTGGATAATAAGGCTGAAGAAGTGTTAAAAAAGATGGAAGACAAAGCTAAATCTATGCAAACTGTGAAATATTACTTACAAGTGCAACCTCCAAGATTTAGTAGGCACTGGCCTACTATGAACTGGTCCTTTCCAGTCCCTTCAAGAGCCGCTCAAGTCAAATCCAGACATTCCAAAGACTCCAGGTTTCAGTCACAAGGAACTTTTAGAACAAAACAATGGGGTGCCTCCACCTCCAAATCTGGAAACAACAAGTCACCTCCCTATGGTAAACAGTCTCAGTGACTTCCCTCTACAATCACCAAGCATTTACCTTTTAGCCGCCCCTTTGCGGGGAAAACTGGCACTTCATGCACGAAACTGGCAACTTATTACCCAGGACAAATGGGTTTAAAATATAGTATCCCAGGGATACAGATTTAATTTCCGCACGTTGCCAATCCCAAATGGATGGCCAGATCTGCCCCCAAATCAGTGGGCAGTGGCCCAGAAACAAGTTCTGTCCCTCATGAATCTAGGGGCTATTCAACCAGTACCAGAAGAGGAAAAGGGACAAGGTTTCTATTCAAGACTTTTCCTGGTACACAGAAAAGACAAATCATGGCGTCCAATTCTGGACTTATTCACGCTAAACACATTTCTGGACATTCCAAAATTCAAGATGCTGACTTAACAGTTACTACCTATGCTAGGCAAAGATGCCTGGTTGGTAACTTTAGACTTAAAAGAGGCTTACCTGCATATCCCAATCAGGAAATCTTGCAGAAGATACCTCAGCTTTAAAGCAGGCTACTTGCATTACCAGTTGTCTGCACTGCCCTTTGGCTTATCTACTGCGCCCTTGGTCATCACAAAGTGCCTAGCTCCAGTAATTGCATTTTGCAGGCAAAGAAATATTCAAATATATCCATACCTGGACGATTGTCTAATTCAGGCAAAAAACAAGGACATTCTTCTAAAGCATCTGGCGTTTGTAAAAAGTGTTCTAACTTGTGTAGGGTACACCATAAATGAAAAGAAATCACAACTGGTACCCTCTCAAAAAAATTACATTTCTGGGTGCAAGCTTGAATACAACTGTTCAGATGACTTACCTTACGCCAGAAAAGCGTATTCAATTGATAACTTCATTGAAAACAGGTGGCCACAAAAACCCTGCTATCTGCAAGCCTTGGGGTTCATGGCCTCCTGCATTCTTCTAATTCCATATGCAGGACTGCATATGTGGAAACTTTAGTGGTACTTAAAAAGTTTATGGAGTCAACATTGTCACATCCTGGAAACAATGATTCCTATCAATCTTTGCCAGCAACTAGAGTTCCTATGGTGGGCAGAGGCCTGCCACCAAAACAAGGTACTGCCATTCACTCCATCCCCTGCTGCCCAAACCCTAACTACAGACGCATCAGACTATGCTTGGGGGGCTCATCTGGCAGGAAAGTGCATTCAGGGCATATGGACCCCAAAACAAATGCATCTACATATCAACCAGAGAGAGAGATGCTAGCTGTACCAAATGCTTTGACAGCCTTCAAGGACTTACTTCATCCAGGACAACTACTGAAAAAGACGGACAACACCACAGTCATGTGGTATATAAACAAGCAGGGGGGCACGCACTCATACCCCCTTTGCAGATTAGCCATGGCGCTCTGTGGGACATAGCTTTGACTTACCAATTACATCTTCAAGCTCAATTCCTGCCAGGAAAACAAAATACTCTGGCAGACAATTTAAGCAGAAACCTTATGGATCCTCATGAGTGAAAACTAGATCCACAAGTCTTCAGCATGATAACAAAGAAATGGGGGAGCCCAGACATAGATCTCTTTGCCTCTCCTCAAAATTATCAGTTGAAAAGGTTCTGCACAAGGACTTGTTACAGCCAAGCGTGGAAAGTGGACACCCTATCCTTCAGTTGGAAAAACTCAGTTTATGCCTTTCCTCATCTGCCTCTTCTTCCCAAGGTCCTCTTAAAAGTCAGACAAGAAAACCCAAAGATGATACTAATTGCCCCGGACTGGCCCCGCCAATACTGGTACCCAGTCCTAAGGAACTTGTCTCAATACCCAGCTTGGACCTTACTTCAAAGACCTCAGCTACTGTCCCAGCAAAACAATCAGATCCTGCACAATCAACTCCAGACACTGAACCTGGCAGCATGGCTGATCATGTAGTTATACAAACAACACCTCTCAGTAAAGCTGTGATGGGTGTCATTTTGGAAGCCAGAAGGCCTAGTACTAGAAAATCTTATGCTGATAATTGAAAGAGATTCTGTGCTTGGATCAAGCACAAGGAACTGATACAGCAGAACCTAGTATTCCTCAGATATTACAATACTTGATTGAGATGCTTGACAAAGGCCTATCTTTCTCATCAATTAAAATCCATGCCTCTGCCATTTCGGCTCATTACAATACAGAGCCACCAATCTTTTCTCATCCTTAGCTAAAGCACTGTCTTAGAGGAGCCAAAAATTTAAGGCCTCCTAGAAGATCAATACCTGCATGGGACCTTAATTATGTGTTGGAAAAGCTCACCCTTCCTCCATTTGAACCAGCTGCTACTGCTGATATAAAGTTCTTATGGAAAACAACTCTGCTACTAGCAGTTACTTCAGCAAGAAGAGTCTCAAAGCTACAGGCCCTCATGGCTGTGGAGCCTTTTATCATATTTTACCCAGACAGGGTGTCTCTGAGGACAAATCCAACATTTATGCCTAAGGTGATTTCCAGTGTGGTTCTTGACCAAACTGTTCATCTGCCAACCTATTATCCAAATCCGCAGAACAAGGGGGAGGGAATTCTGCATTCCTTGGACGTACACAGACAGCTAAGATTCTACTTGAGCAGGACTAAAGCTCTAAGAAAAACTGCGCAATTACTAGTGACATATGCTGCAGGATCAGAAGGAAAGGTTATTTCAAAGCAGACTATTTCAAAGTGGATAAGCCACTGCATTCATTTCTGCTACTTACACCATGGTAAACCTGTGCCCAAGGGCATTAGGTCTCATTTCACCAGAGCTGCAGCTACTTCAGCAGTTTTTCTCAGAGGAGTACCAACCAAAGACATTCTAGAGGCTGCTACTTGGAGTTCTGTTCACACCTTTACAAAGCATTATCATTTGCCTCTCTACTCTAAGTCCAGGGCAGGCTTTGCTACTGCAGTTCTGCAGGGCCTTATAGCCGCACCTAATGCTGTATAAATCTAGCCTCCCAACCATAGTTTTGGGATTCTTCCCAAATGTAATGACTGCAACAGTGAAACACGAAGAAAATAGTACAGTTGTGTACACTTACCATAAATGTAGATGTTCGAGTGTATTCACTGTTGCAGACCAGGTTACCCGCCCGCCATCCCCCTTTCATTCTGGAGTTTATCTTTCCTTCTCTATCTACTACAACCTATGTGGTGTATTTGCTCTGTAGATGAAGGTAAAGTTTATATTGATGCATGTATATATAGTTTTTCTACATATATATATTTTTGATACTTTTTGGGGGCACCTGAAATCTGGGGCAAGAAAAACTAAAGAAAATGGCGTTGGCTGCTTGTTTTATACCCCTGACGACCTGACGTCATGGAAGAGGAGACAGCAACCGACGCAGGACCCAAGACTTTGGAATTCAGGCCGACTGACTGTAACCTGTCAGCAGATTACCCAAATGTAATGACTGCAACAGTGAATACACTCGAACATCTACATTTATGGTAAGTGTACACAACTGTACTTTTCGCAGTCCAGAGGGCCTTTCCAGGACCCTCAAGAGGAACCCTTCTCCAAAGGCAGAGGGGGAGGGTTTGATGATAGATGCCGCCCTAGAGACAGAGGGGGTCCGCAGAACCAGATTTTTATGGAATCCTTTGCCGACAAGCCCTTCCAGCATTCCTGAAGAGCTGCCCTACTGTGCGTCTCTGGAGGCAGTCGGGCGATGACTGGCTTTGCACCCAGAAGCCTGGACCCAGTTGACCCAAAACTGTTGGGTGCTAAGTGTAATATCCAGAGGCCACAACATTCCCTTTTCCCTTCTTCCTCCAAACTCCAGAAGCCTTCCCAACATATCACCGAGTCAGAGGGAGCAAGCAGCACAAGAAATTCAACAACTGTTGCAGAAGACAAGTCATCCAAGAGGTCCCAGCCAAGCAAAAAGGATTCTGAACCTACTTCTGCTTCTTTTTGGTGCCGAAAACGACAAGGGACTCATGTCCCATTCTGGATTTAAGCAAGCTGAACAGATATGTAAAGAAGTCGAGGTTCTGAATGGTTACGGTTCAGTCCATTCTGCATGTCATATCAAAATAGACAGTCCAGGAGATATCTGCGCTTCCGGCTGGGAGCCAGTCTTTATCAGTTCAGAGCACTGCTTTTGGGCTCATTACAGCCCCATGGGTCTTCATATGCATGGCACTGTTAGCAGCTCACTTAAGGCTCAGAGGATTCCATGTGTTTCTGTACTTAGACGATTGGCTCCTTACTGCTTTCGTGAGTCATCAGCTAATCCAAGCCAGTGATTACTTGATTGAGTTGTCTGTCTCTGGCCACCACCATAAATGTGAGCAAGTCCAACCTGCTTTCAGTACAGAACCTAGTATTTATAGGGACTCAGCTGGACACAGGGTGAAAACAGGTGCAGGAACTTTTATCCCAACAGGCCCCCCCCCCCCCCAACTGCTCAGCAGGTATTACAAGCTCTAGGATCTGTCAGCAGCTGTTCTTTTAGTTTCTCCAGCCAAATCATTCATGCGGGTTCTCCAGTGGGCACTGGCAACTCGATGGTCCATCCTTTTTCAACCTCTCTCCCTACCCATCAGATTGACTCTGATTTGGTAGCGTCACCTCAACTGGTGGCCAGAGTTGGACAATCCCCTTCTAGGCAGACCATTCTTGAGCAACCCCTCTATAGCCACAGTGACCACAGACATTTCCCAGTTCAGTGGGGGGCATTACAATGGGAAGATGGTGCAAGGCACATTGTCCCCTCTTGAGACCCGGTTGCATATGAGCGTCCTAGAGATGAGTGCAGCCCCCCTAACATTGCAAGCCTTTCAGGACGAACTCCCCTTAGGGACTTTTGCAGTACACACCGACAACGCCTGTTGTTTGGTACATCAACAAGCAAGGAGGAACCCATTTTTTCCCCTTGTGCAGGGAGGCCATGAGGATGTGGGTGTGGGCGATATTCAGTCCCATTTCTAGTTGCAGCGCATATCTCGGGGAAACCAACAATCTAGTGGACATATTCAGCAGATTGCGCCTGGTTCTGTATGCGTGGTCTCTGTCAGTCCGTAGTGTATATGATCTTCAGTCACTGGAGGTCAACCTTGCGCCGATCTCTTTGACTCTCCTATCAACAACATCCCCGAGGGATGCAGTAGTCCAATACTGGCCCCCAGTCTCCTGTATGCTTCTTCTCCTCCTTCCACTCATCCCAAAAGTTTTACAGAAGGCAAGCAGATTGAAGAGCTTATGGTTCCTTTTCCTATCTGAAATATCTCCCTTAAGTACTAGAGCCAAGTCAGGACCTCCTTTCTCATCTTTCAGGGATGCAGCATCTGAATGTCTGTCCCCTCAAACTGACCACTTGGTTTCTCCACTTCCAACCCTACTGTGACAGTCCAGGCTTAATTCCCTACTCTGGAAAATTCTTCTTGCTTCACCAAAGGCTTCCACCAAAAAAGTCAGCAACAGTAATTGGAAGAGATTTGTTGTCTGCGCCACGGGCAGAAACACTGACCCCTTCTCAGCACCAGTGTCAGAAGTTTTGTTATTTCTTAGTACCCTATTTGAGGAAGGTGCTAACTTCTCCACTATCAAGTTTTAGTTAGCTGCTGTCTCCAATTTCCAAGCCGCAAGTCAGTCTCGTTCTCCGTTCACCTTTAGACTTTGCAAATCTGTCATGAAAGGTGTGTTCTTGTTAAGACCTCCAATCTAGGACCCATCCCCTCCTTGGGATCTCACTTTAGTGTTGCCAGCTTTGAACCAGGGACCCTTCGAACTGGTTGCAAGTTGCGACGTGAAATTCTGATCATGGAAAACAGTCTTTTTGGTGACTTTAACTTTGCTAAGAGGCTTTCGGAGCTACAAGCCTTATTCTCCAATTCTCCTTACATCGTTGTTCATAATGACTGTGTGTCTTTATGCACCTTCCTTTCTGCCTAAAGTAGCCACCAAGAACAATATCAATCAGTCCGTCCAGTTACTAGTGTTCTTTCCAAATTTCTCCGATAAAGTGGAGTATGTTCTTCACCTTCTTGGCATCCATAGACCATTCCATTTTTATCTGCACAGGAGCAAACAGAATAGGAAGTCTTATCCGCTCTTTTTAGCATTCTCATCTAGGAGACTAGGGCAAGAATTGTCAAAAATTCCCTTGGCAAAATGGATATCTGGCTGCATTTCATACATTTACTCTGTCAAAGGATTGGAATTACCTAGACCTCCCAGGGCACATTCTACCAGAGCTGTGGCTGCTACTTCTGCCTTCTATTCCAGATCCTGTATTGATGGTATTTGTGCAGAAGCAACATGGTCTAACAGTTTCACATTTTTATGGCAATACAAATTGGATATCATGTCCAGGAGCAGGGCCTACTTAGGTTTAATTGTGCTCTGGCATATCCTTCCATGAGGGCCATCTGGGGTTTACATGTCTGGGGACTTTTACCCTATCGTGAGGAGGAGTGAAGAAGACATCAGATTATAAAGTTATGTCTTACCGTAACTTGGCATCTGTGTTGTCCTCCTTCATTCCTCCTCACATGTTCTTCATGTTTCACTGTTGCAGTCATCACATTTGGGTTATCTGCTTGCAGTAGCCCTCAGTCGGCGTGATTATCAAAGTCTTGGGTCCTGCATCGGTTGCTGTCTCATCTTCCATGACATCAGGTAGTCAGGGGTATAAAGCATGCAGCCGACACCACTACATCAGTCTTTCTTGCCGTGTGGTGCCCGAAGCAGAAGCCATTCGCAAGTGCTGATCGCCCACTCCTGAAATTTTCGTTTTCGAGTTTCAGAACCGAAGTCTTCAACTAAGCTAAGTACCCCGTTGGGGAAACTTTTTCTTGCTCTAAACCGATGTCAGTAAAAGTCAATAACTGAATTTCTTCTGGAAAGCAAATACCTCATAATAACTTTCATTCGTACTGTATTCCTTTCCTAGGCCCTGACCACGACATACCTCACTGTCAGTTTTATGCCTTTTTTAAACAACAAACTATTCGTTGTCTGTATATTTATGCTTCTAAATATGTTGGGGCTCTGTTCAATTACTCAGATATGGATTCGGTAAGACACCAGACTACCAACATTCCGAAAAAACGCAAAGATAAAGACAGACAGCATAGATCCAGTGCTGCTGACGACGCTTCACCTAAGCTAGTCGCCAGTATGCCGGTACTCAGTGAGGTGCTTTCGCAGCCCCTGATACTCGCTACTTCAGATTCGCAGGCCTTTACTGAGACCCATTCGGAGCCTGTTATGCCATGAGATGCTTCAACTGTGGAACCTGCGGATGTCTTTACTTTGGATGGGTCTTGAGCCACTGTGCAGGCACCGGCTTCTGAGGGTGTATTCAGGCTTACTCACTTGCATATTAAACTGATGCCTTCTTCTTCTTCAAGACCTAAAACTCTATCCATGCCTAGAAAACCGACTCCCAGCCCGCATGGTCAGGCCTCTATGCCTAAAAAACAAGAATGGCTGAAGATCTTACTTTAATCAGGGGAAGCCAACCTTCCCCCTCTGAGACCTAGGACTGAGTTTGCTTATGATTCTTCTTATCAGGATTCTGAAATTTCTGTTTCCTCTGATGACCAGGATTTACCCTTATCTACCTATGAGGATTATGATGCAGAGGACTCTATTCCCTCTGCTTCCCCTCCAGAGGATTTCTCTTTTGGTGAAACCTTGCATACTCTTAGGGAACATTTTCACTGGGAAAGCCAGGATTACTCTGACTCTAAAAAGAGGCTTAGGGATTTCTTACTCCTGCCCCAACACAGGCCTTTAGCTACCCCCCCCCCCGTACTGGACAATGTGGATGATTCCTTTTCGGAATCTAGCTTGGCCCCTGACTCTTTACCTCCTTCTCCCTGAAAACCAGATAGATATTACAGGGTTCCTGACTCTCACAAGTTCGTCTTTAAAAATCTTACTGCGGATCCTGAGACCATTTCACAGAGACCCAAGGGCATTAAGGCTACTACTGCCAAAAATCCTACCGACTTTGATAGAGATTACAGGGCATTGGATAGATGGGGTAAGAAGGTTTACACTTCTGCAACCTTGGCCATTAGGGCTTTAAACTGCCAGTTTCATATGTTAAAGTATTAGCAGCATATTATTGGATTGCTTAAACAGAAAATGATGTTGATTCCTGACTGTGCTGAAAATAAAGATTTACAAGATTTAGTACATTCTGCAGAGCAAGTTGGAAAACATACTTTGCAGTGTGGTTTTGATAAACTATAGGCATCTTGCAGGGCTGCTGTCACTGGGTCTGTACTTAGAAGGCATGCTTGGCTTAAGGAGCAGTCTTTGCCAGATCATGTTAAAGCTAAATTGCTGGATGCTCCCTTAGACCAGGACCACTTGTTTGGCAACAAAACAGAAGTACTTAAAAATATGGAGGAAAAAGCTAAATCTATGCAAACTGTTAAAGATTTCCTGCAAGTACAGCCCTCCCAGATTTAGTAGGCATTGGCTCTCTTAGAATTGGTCCTTTCCTGCCTCTTCCAGGCCTTCTCAGTCCAAACCCAGAACCAGTAGAACACCCAGGCTTCAGTCCCAAGGTACTCACAGGACTAAACAGTGAGGGGCTCCCACTTCCAAAGCAGGAAGTAGTAAGACTCCCCCCTATGGTAAACTGTCTCAATGACTTAACTTTAAAACTTCCAAGCCCTGCACAACTGACTGCTTCTTTAGGGGGAAAGATTGCCCTGCAGTCAAACAATTGGAACTCATTACCCAAGGCACATGGATTTTAAATATAGTTTCCCAAGGATACAGATTCCAGATGTTCTTCGTGTTTCACTGTTGCAGTCATTACATTTGGGTAATCTGCTGGCAGGTTGCCCTCAGTTGGCCTGAATTCCAAAGTCTTGGGTCCTGCGTCTGTTGCTGTCTCTTCTTCCATGATGTCAGGTCGTCAGGGGTATAAAACAGGCAGCCGTTGCCATTTTCTTTAGTCTTTCTTGCCGCGCTGTGCCCGAAGCAGAGTTCGCAAGTGCCGGTCGGCCGACTCCTGAAATTTTCGAATTCGAGTTTCAGAACCGAAGTCTTCACTAAAGCTTAGTACCCCATTGGGGAAACTTTTTCTTGCTCCATACCGATGTCAGTAAAAGTTAATAATTGCATTACTTGTGGGAAGCAAATACCTCATAAGGATTTCCATTTGTACTGTATTCCTTGCCTAGGCCCTGATCATAACGTGCCTAGCTGTCGGTTTTGTGCTAGATTTAACCAACGTACTATTAAGCGTCTGTATATCTTTGCTTCAAAATATTTTGGAAACAGATTTAACTATCCTGAAATGTCGTCGGATAGCAGTCCAACTACCGGAGTTCACAAAAAATGCAAAGAAAAGGACAGAGACAGAACGTCGAAGTCCAAAACCGATGACAGTTTCTTATAAGCCAGTCGCCGGTACTCACTGAGGTGCTTTCGCAGCCCCTAATACCCACTACTTTTGAGTCGCAGGCCTCTATCGAGACCCATGTGGAGTCTGGCATGCCATGTGATTGTCAAAGTATTGTACCCGCGGATGTCTCTCCCTCGGATGGGTCCGGAGCTGCTGAGCAGGCACCGGCTTCAGAGGGTGTCTTCAGACCTCAGCATTCCTACATAAAACCGACGCCAGCTTCAAAAACAAAGACAAAAGCAACTTCTAAATCTAAAAAAAAGACGCATGAGCCATGTGCTCAGGCGTCTATGCCCAAAAAGCAAATGATCAAACTGGCTGAAGACCTAATTACCTTGATCAGGGGTTCCCAACCCCCCTCCTGATAAGAGGCCTTGGCAAGACACTGATTATGAATCTTCAGATCAGGTTTCTATTTCTTCTGATTCCTCTTCTGATCAGGAATTTTCTATACCACCCTATGAGGATTCTGATGCAGAAGAATCCATTCCATCTGCATCTCCTCCTGAAGATTATTCCTTTGGAGAAACCTTGCATACTTTGAGGGAGCATTTTCACTCGGAGAGTCAAGTTTTCTCAGAATCAAAAAAGAGGCTTAGGGATTTCCTTCTTCTCCCTCAGCATAGGCCTTTAGCCATACCTCCTGTTTTAGACATTGTGGATGATGTGTTTTCGGAGTCAAGCTTGACTCCTTACCTCCGGCTCCTAGCAAGCCAGACAGATATTACAGGATTCCTGACTCTCACAAATTTTCATTTAAAAACCCTGCTGCTGACCCTGAAACTATTTCACAGGGTAAAGGCCTCAACAGCAAAAAATCCTACCCACTCTAATAGAGATTCCAGGGCACTGGATAGATGGAGAAAGAAGGTTTATACATCTGCAACCTTAGCAATTAGGTCCTTAAACTACCAGTTTCATATGCTTAAGTATCAAAAGCATGATGTCCTTCATGGATGCATCTGCAGTCATAACAACTGGGTTGTCCTGTCGTCAGGCAGCCCTTCAGTCGGCCGGATTCCAAAGTCCGGGTCCGGCTTCGGCTGATGTCGCACTTCACCCGACGTCATCTCTGTTGGTCTTCGGGTATAAAAGCATCAGCCGACGCCATTTTCCTCAGTCTTTAAGCAGAAGCTGTTCGCAAGTGCCGGTCGGTCGGATCCAGAGATTACTTCACCGAATACTACTCAAGACTTCTAAAGCTAAGTACCCCGTTGGGGACTCTTTCTTGCCACAGCCGATGTCAGAAAAAGTTAATAATTGTTTAACCTGTGGGAAACAAATACCTCATAAAGATTTCCACTCTTATTGTCTGCCTTGTTTAGGCCCAGCCCACGACGTAGCAGCCTGTTCGCCTGTGCTTCTTTCAACCGGCGCTTAGGCGTCGGTCGGAGTTTGCAGAACAGTTTTTCGGTTCTGATTTTGCGTACATTATGCCGTCGGATCCTCCGACTTCCCAATCTGCCAAAACGAAGATAAGACCGACACTCGCGGTCCGCGGTTTGGCGAAACCATGGTTAAGCAAATCGCGAGTGTCTCGGTTTCGGCGAAACCGAAAACTGATCAAAGTACAGCTGAACCTATCTCTACAACTGAGGCCCCTGCTACCACTCTTGAATCGGCCTCAGAAATTTTATCCACTACGGTGGTTGCCACTGACTTATCAGACACCATTCCCTTGGATGTCTCTACCCCAGCGTGGTGCTGCTAGGCCTCCAGCAGCCATGTCCATTAAGGCCTTCGCCAGGGCTAAAGCAGCCAAGACTACTAAGACAGTGCCTGTTAAACCCCCACAACCAGGCCCTCTTCTAGTTCTCAAATGCTTACTTTGGCAGAAGATTTAATTTCATTAATTAGAGGATCTCAATCTCACCCAGACAGGGCCTCTCAGCCCCAGAGAAGAGACCTAGGGCAGAGCTCCCTGAGCCAGTGTCGTCTGATGATTCTGCTGACGAATCAGACATAACTGACCAGCCAGAGGCTCCTTTCTCCAATTTTGAAGATTCTGATGCTGAAGAATCCATTCCAGCTGCTTCCCCACCAGAAGAATTCTCCTTTGGGGAAACCTTACATGCCATGCGAGCAGTTCCAATGGCAGCAACAGGATTTTTCAGACTCCAGAAAAGACTTAGGACCTTTCTGCACCTCCCACAGCACAGGCCCTTAGCTATACCTCCTGTTCTCTCTGTGGTGGATGATGCTTTCAATGATGTCTGCTCGGCTCCAGATTCTTTACCCCCAGCCCCTGCCAAACCAGACAGATTTTACAGGGTGCCAGATACTCATCACCACCTTTACAAGGCCCCACTTGCAGACCCGAAACTATATCCCAGGGTCCCAAGGCAGTAGCAGCGACCATAGCTAAAACCCTATTCCTTCTGAAAGGCAAGGAAGGTGATTAGACAGATTGGGTAAAAAGGTCTACACTTCAGGTACTCTCTCAGCTAGAGCTTTAAACTCTCAGTTTCACATGATACAATACCAACAGTTTATGCTTGATCAGTTAACTAAAAACTAACCACTGATGAATCTCTTGATAAGAAATATGTATTAGAAATGGTAAATAACATACAACAGGTTAGCAACCATTCCTTAAAATGTGGCTATGATGCACTGGAGGCTTCATTTAGATCAGCCACGACTGGCACAGTGATAAGAAGGCATGCATGGCTAAAGGAGCAAGCTTTACGGATCATGTTAAAGCTAAGTTGCTAGATGCTCCTATGGATAAGACAAGTTTGTTTGGTACACCTGCCCAGCAGGTTATGAAGAAAATGGAAGAAAAGGCAAAATCTGTTCAAACGGTTAAAGATTTCTTGCAGGTTCATCCCCGAAGGTTTAGCAGGAACTGGCCTGCCAAAATTGGTCCTTTCCTGCCGCCACAAAATTTCAAACGGGCAGGAATAGCCGTTCCAGAGGCAGAAACCAATCCAGAGGAGGTGCCTACAGAGGCGACAGTGGCAAGGTAACAGCAGAGGCACAGACACAACCACTGCCACTACATCAGCACAACCACAGTGACTTAACCCTAAATCCGCCTACCAGGGAACAAATAGCAGCTCCTCTAGGCGGAAAGTTAACCTTATTTTCAAAGAACTGGCACTACATAACAAAAGACAAGTGGATTTTACAAACCATAGATCAAGGTTACAGGTTTCACTTCCACACTTTACCAGTCAAAGAGGAATGCCAAATCTACCTCCAAATTAAAAAACAGAGGCACTACAACAGATAATGGAGTTAGCAAACATGAGAGCTGTGGAAAGAGTGCCAACAGCAGAGCAAGGAAAGGGGTTCTACTCCAGACTATTCCTAGTTCCAAGAAAAGAAAAAGTTGGAGTCCAATTCTCGACCTGTCCACCTTAAATACATACATCATTGTCCCAAAATTCAAAATGCTGACCCTACAGCAACTTCTTCCCATGCTGGGCAAGGAGTCTTGGCTGGTAACTCTAGATCTCAAGGAGGCATACCTGCACGTCCCCATTCGACCAATCTGCAGAAGATACCTCAGATTTCTTGCAGGATCAGAGCACTATCAATTCTCAGCATTGCCCTTTGGCTTATCTACTGCCCAGAGTATTCACAAAATGCCTGGCATCAGTAATCCCATTGCAGACTACAGGAATTCAAATTTACCCATACCTGGACGACTGCCTGCTACAAGGGGACAACAAAAGCAAGCTGACAACAGATTTACAAAGGGTCATTTACTTGCTACAAGCACTGGGATACACAGTCAATTTACAAAAGTCAAGGCTGATACCATCCCAAACAAGGACATTCTTGGGGCGGAATTGGACACAGTAAAACAAATGGCATTCCTGACTACAGAAAAACAAAAGAACTCCCTCTTTACTTCTTGGCACTAACAAAACTGAACAAGTTAACAGCAAGAAAAGTACTGCAGGCCTTGGGCTTCATGGCATCATGCATAATCTTGGTCCCATTTGCCAGACTACATATGAGAAAACTACAGTGGTACCTAAAGAATTTATGGTCCCAACACAGACACAGCCTAGAAACAGAAATCCCACTAATTCCATGCTTAAAGCAGGAGTTCCTATGGTGGGCTCAGGCATGTCAGTCAAACCCAGGCCTACCCTTTCGCAGATGTCAAGCAAGCCAGACCATCACAACAGACGCTTCAGACCTAGGATGGGGGCCCCACATGCTGGACAAATGCGTGCAAGGATTGTGGACACAGGATCAACTTCACCTGCACATCAACCTAAAAGAAATGCTGGCAGTAAAACTGGCAATCCAAAAGTTCAAACCATTTCTCCAAGAGGGCCAGTTGATGATAAGGACAGACAACACCACAGTCATGTGGTACATCAACAAACAGGGAGGCACTCATTCATACCCCGTATGCAGATTGACTTTGGAGCTGTGGACCGTGACACTGAGCAACAACATCCAGTTACAGCCAATATTTGTACCGGAAAGAAAATACTCTAGCAGACATATTAAGCAGAACCACATCGGATGCCGAATGGAAGCTGCACCGGACATCTTCAAGACCATCTCAAAGAAATGGGGAATGCCTCAGATAGATCTATTAGCATCACCTCTCAATCACCAGCTCAAAAGTTCTGCACAAGGACATTCCACCCACTAGCATGGAAAGTGGATTCACTCTCCTTCAGCTGGAAAGGCCTAACAGCATATGCATTCCCACCTCTTCCCTTGATACACAAAGTACTACTAAAAATCAAGGAAGAACGCCCAAGGATAATCCTGATAGCTCCAAACTGGCCAAGACAACACTGGTACCCACTGCTGAGGAGCATGTCTCGAACAATGTGTGGCCAATACCCTGATGCCTTTGATGTTAACTCAGAACAACTACAGCATCATACATCCAAACCTAAAAACGTTGCAACTGACTGCATGGAACATCACATAGCAGCAGCTAATCCAGAACTTTCCCAAAGAGTTAAAGACATTATTCTTGAAGCACGCAGACCTTCAACAAGAAGGAACTATGCTGGAAAATGGAAAAGGTTTGTCATTTGGAGTACGGAAAGAGGAAAAGATGTGTCAAACATAGATATGCCTAACATTCTGGAGTATCTGGCGAACTTCTTCATTCAGGCCTGTCCTACTCCTCCATCAAGATACATGCATCAGCTATTTCAGCAGAATACAGCTTTGATCCACCTGTTTTTAGCACCCTTTGCTCAGGCAGTTCCTCAGAGGAATCAAGAATGTAAAACCTCCAAGGAAACCACCATTACCAGCTTGGGACTTAAACTTTGTGCTAGAAAAGTTGACACTATCACCCTTTGAACCAGCAGCAACAGCAGACCTACAACACCTGTCATGGAAAACTGCTTTCCTACTGGCAATTACTTCAGCAAGGAGGGTTTCAGAACTACAGGCCTTAATGGCAGTGCAACCCTTCCTAATCTTCCACCAAGATAGAGTGTCCATGAGGACTAATCCTACATTTATGCCTAAGGTGGTATCCAGAGTGTCTTTAAACCAGGCAATCCACCTACCTACCTTCTTTCCCAACCCACAAAACAGAGGGAAAGAATACTGCATACCTTGGATGTACATAGACAGCTACGCTACTACTTGGACAGAACAAAAAATAGCAGAAAGACTGACCAACTTTTTGTAGCCTATGCAACAGGAAGGGAAGGAAAAGCTACTTCCAAACAGACAATCTCCAAATGGATACGAAATTGCATACGATTCTGTTACTCCTTCCATGGAAAACCAATTCCACAGAACATAAGACCTCATTCTACAAGGGCCAGCCACTACCACAGCCTTCTTACGGTGGCAACCAAAGACATTATTGAGGCGGCTACTTGGACCTCCGTGCATACATTTGCCAAGCATTATAATTTGCCTCTATATTCCAGATCCCGAGCAGGGTTTGCCACTGCTGTACTGCAAGGGATCCTAAACACACCATAATCTACTTTTATCCTCCTCCCTAGTTGGCTATGGTATTCTACCCAGTTGTTATGACTGCAGATGCATCCATGAAGGACATAGTACAGTTTTGTACCTACCATAAATGTAGATGTCGAACTGGATAGCATCTGCAGTCAGGATACCCTCCCTCCTTCCCTCTGTGGTACTCCTAGGGTGTTTACCCTCCTAATAGCTAGCTAGTGGGGGTCTTTTATGGTGTATTTGTTTGTATATATGTACATACATGCTTATTTTTGTGTTTACCTCTATCTTTTTGGAAACATTGGCATCTATCCAAATTTTAGCCTTCAAGAGGGCTACTGGCATCTGGGGCAAGAAACACTGAGGAAAATGGCGTCGGCTAATGCTTTTATACCCGAAGACCAACAGAGATGACGGGTGAAGTGCGACATCAGCCGAAGCCGGACCCGGACTTTGGAATCCGGCCGACTGAAGGGCTGCCTGACGACAGGACAACCCAGTTGTTATGACTGCAGATGCTATCCAGTTCGGACATCTACATTTATGGTAGGTAC
Source organism: Protopterus annectens (assembly GCF_019279795.1). Taxonomy (NCBI): domain Eukaryota; kingdom Metazoa; phylum Chordata; order Ceratodontiformes; family Protopteridae; genus Protopterus; species Protopterus annectens. The sequence goes on from NC_056741.1 coordinate 1,829,492,629, forward strand.
AAAACTGTACTTTTTGGGATTACTGAAACAGAAAATAATGTTCATTTCTGAATGTGTAGAAAAATAAAGAATTGCAGGAATTATTGCATGCAGCAGAACACGTTGGAAAGCATACTTTGCAATGTGGTTTTGATTCCTTAGAGGCCTCCTGCAGGGCCGCAGTTACTGGATCTGTGATTAGAAGGCATGCCTGGCTAAAAGGGCAAAATTTGCCTGATCATGTTAAAGCTAAATTGCTGGATACACCTTTACAGCATGATACTCTGGTATTAAGGCAGAAGAGGTTTTAAAGAAAATGGAAGACAAAGCTAAGTCTATGCAAACTGTAAAATACTTCTTACAAGTGCAGCCACCAAGATTCAGTAGACACTGGCCTACAAAAAGCTGGTCCTTTCCTGTGTCCGACAGAGCTCCACGGGGCAAATCCCGGTGCCCTAAAGATTCTAGATACCAGTCACAGGATTCTTACAGGTCAAAGCAATGGGGTGCCTCTACCTAGAAATCTGGAGGAAGTAAAACGCAACCCTACAGTAAATAGTTTCACTGACTTCCCTCTGCCATCACCAAGCACTTATCTTTTGACATCTCCCTTAGGGGGAAAATTAGCACTTTATGCTCAAAATTGGCAGTTAATAACCCAGGACAAGTGGGTATTAATCATAGTATCCCAGGGGTACAGATTCCACTTCCACACACTGCCAATTCCAAACGGTTGGCCATATGTGACAAAAAATCAATGGGCACAGGCACAGAAACATGTTATGTCTCTCATGGATATGGGGGCTATTCAGCCAGTGCCAGAACAGGAAAAAGGACAAGGGTTTTACTCATGACTGTTCTTGGTACCCAGAAAAGACAAGGCCTGGCACCCAATACTGGATTTATCAATTTTGAACACATTCCTGGACATTCCAAAATTCAAAATGCTAACTTTGCAGCTGCTTCTGCCCATGCTGGGCAAGAACGGTTGGCTAGTGACTTTAGACTAAAAGAGGCATACCTGCATATCCCAATAAGGGAATCGTGCTGATGATACCTCCGTTTCAAGGCTGGCTTTATGCATTACCAATTCTCTGCACTGCCCTTTGGCTTATCTACTGCAACCAGGGTCTTTACAAAGTGCCTGGCACCAGTAATTGCATTTTGCAGACAAAGAAGTATACAAATCTATCCTTACTTGGACGACTGTCTCATTCAAGCAGAGAACAAGGACATTCTTCTTCAGCATCTGGCTTTTGTGAAAAGGCTTCTAGCATGCCTAGGGTACACAGTAAACAAAAAGAAATCACAACTGGTACCCTCTCAAAAGATAACATTCCTGGGTACAAGCTTGAGTACAACTGCCCAGATGGCTTTCCTCATGCCAGGCAAACAAAGGCAACTGACATTTTACTTCAAACAGATGGCAACAAAAACCCAGTTATCTGCAAGACTAATTCTGCAGGCTTTAGGGTTCATGGCATCCTGCAGTTTACCGATTCCATATGCAAGACTGCATATGAGGAAACTGCAGTGGTACCTAAAAAGTTTATGGAGTCAACATTGTCACAGTCTGGAAACAGTGATTCCTCTCATTCCTTGCCTACAACAGGAGTTTCTTTGGTGGGCAGAGGCATGTCACCAAAACATGGGACGGTCTTTCACTCTACCCCCTGCCAGCCAAACCTTAACTAGAGACGCATCAGACTATGTATGGGGGGCCCACCTAGCGAGAAGATGCATTCAGGTCATATGGCCCCCAAAACAAATGCATCTGCATATCAACCAAAAACAGATGTTAGCTGTTCAAAATGCCCTAACAGCCTTCAAGGACGGGCTTCATCACGGACAATACCATGGTTATGTGGTACATAAACAAGCAGGGGGGCACACACTCATACCCCCTTTGCAGACTAGCCATGGCATTGTGGGGCACAACCTTGACTTACCAAGTACATCTTCAAGCTCAGTTCCTGCCAGGAAAGCAAAATACTCTGGCAGACGACTTAAGCAGAAACCTTATGGACTCTCACAAGTGGAAACTGGATCCACAAGTCTTCAGCATGATAACAAAGAAATGGGGGACCCCAGACATAGACCTATTTGCCTCTCCTCAGAATTATCAACTGGATAAATTCTGCACAAGGACTTATCACAGACAAGCATGGAAAGTGGATGCCCTGTCCTTCAGTTGGAAAAACCTATCAGTTTACGCCTTTCCTCCTCTGCCTCTTCTTCCCAGCGGCCTACTAAAGGTCAGACAAGAAAAAAAAATGATACTAATTACCCCGGACTGGCTCCGCCAACACTGGTATCCAATCCTAAGGAATATGTCTCATTTCCCAGCTTGGTACTTGCCTCATATACCTCACTTACCGTCTCAGCAAAACAGATCCTGTACAATCCGCTCCAAACACTGAACCTGGCAGCATGGCTGATCATGTAGTTATTCAAACAACACCTCTCAGTAAATCTGTGATGGATGTCGTTTTGGAAGCTAGAAGGCCTAGTACTAGAAAATCTTATGCTGATAAATGGAAGAGATTCTGTGCTTGGAACCAAGCACAAGGAACGGACACAGCAGAGCCAAATATTCCTCAGATTTTACAATACTTGACTGAGATGCTTGACAAAGATCTGTCTTTTTCATCAATAAAAATCCATGCCTCTGCCATATCGGCTCATTACAACACAGAGCCCCACCAATCTTTTCTCACCCTTTGCTAAAACAATATCTTAGAGGGGCCAAAAGTTTAACGCCTCCCAGAAAATCACCAATTCCTGCATGGGACCTCAATTTTGAGTTGGAAATGCTCACCCTGCCTCCATTTGAACCAGCTGCTACTGCAGATATAAAGTTTTTTTCATGGAAAACAGCTTTGCTCCTGGCAATTACTTCAGCAAGAAGGGTTTCAGAGCTACAGGCCCTCATGGCTAAGGAGCCTTTTATCATATTTTACCCAGACAGGGTGTCCCTCAGGACCAATCCTTTCTTTATGCCTAAGGTGGTTTCCAGTGTGGCTCTTGCCAAACTATTCATCTGCCAACTTTTTATCCAAATCCGCAGAACAAGGGGGAGCGGATTCTGCATTCCTTGGACGTGCACAGACAACTAAGATTCGACTTGAGCAGGACTAAAGCTCTAAGAAAAACTGAGCAGCTACTTGTGGCATTTGCTGCAGGATCAGATGGAAAGGCTATTTCAAAGCAGACTATTTCAAAGTGGATAAGCCACTTGATTAGTTTCTGCCACTTACATCGTGGTAAACCGGTGCCCAAGGCTATTAGGTCTCATTCCACCAGAGCTGCAGCTACATCAGCAGCTTTTCTCAGAGGGGTACCAACCAAAGACTTTCTAGAAGCTGCTATTAGGAGTTCTGTTCATACTTTTACAAAGCTTTATCATTTGTGTCTCTTCTCTTTGCCACTGCAGTTCTGCAGGGCCTTATAGCCGCCCCTAATGCTATTTAGCTCCAGCCTCCTATCCATAGTTTTGGGATTCTACTCAAATGTAATGACTGCAACAGTGAAACAAGAACACAGTACAGTTGTGTACACTTACCATAAATGTAGATGTTCGAGTGTATTCACTGTTGCACTCCAGGTTACCTGCCCACCATCCCCCTTTTTATTCTGTAGTTTCTCTTTCCTTCACTATATTCTACAGCCTTTGTGTTGTATTTTCTTTTAGATGAAGATAAAGTTTATGTTGTTGCATGTATATATAGTTTATATATATTTTTGCTCCCCATTTGGGAGACACCTGACATCTGGGGCAAGAAAAACTAAAGATGGCGTCGGCTGCCTGTTTTTATACCCCTGATGACGTGACGTCAAGGAAGAAGAGACCGCAACCGACGCAGGACCCAAGACTTTGGAATTCAGGCTGATTGAGGGCAAACTGCCAGCAGATTACCCAAATATAATGACTGCAACAGTGAATACACTCGAACATCTACAATTATGGTAAGCGTACACAACTGTACTTTCCACAACTTACCAGCCCCAACAGTTGGCCAGATCTACCCCCAAATTAGTGGGCAGAGGCTCAAAAGCAAATTCTCTTAAGTATCAGAGTTATTCAAACTGTCCCAGAAGAGGAAAGGAGACAAGGTTTCTACTCAAGACTTTTCCTGGTGCCCAGAAAAGACAACTCCTGGCGTCCTATCCTGGACCTCTCTACACTAAACACATTTTTGGTGATCCCAAAATTCAAGATGCTAACTCTTCACCAGATGTTCATCGTGCATACAGCTGCAGTCATCACACTTGGATTATCCTGCCGTCAGGCGGGTCCTCAGTCGGCCGAATTCCAAAGTCTAGGTCCGGCGTCTGTTGTCGTCGCTTCTTCCCTGACGTCAGTGCGGCAGGGGGTATAAAAGAGGCAGCCGACGCCATTTTCTCCAGTCTTTCTTGCTGCGCGGTGCCCGAAGCAGAAGCAGTTCGCAAGTGCCGGTCGGCCAGCTCCTGAGATTTACGAATAGTATTTCAGCCGAAGTCTTCTTTAAAGCTAAGTACCCCGATGTCCTTCAAGGATGCATCTGCAGTCATAACAAATGGGTTGTCCTGTCGTCAGGCAGCCCTTGATCGGCGGATTCCAAAGTCTGGGTCTGGCCTCGCTGGTGTCGCACTTCACCCGGCGTCATCTCTGCTGGTCTTGGTAAAGGCATCAGCCGGCGCCATTTTCCTCAGTCTTTCTTGCCGCGTGGCGCAAGCAGAAGCTGTTCAAGTGCCGGTCGGTCAGATCCAGAGATTACTACTACCGAATACTACTTCAAGACTTCTAAAAGCTAAGTACCCATTGGGGACTCTTTCTTGCCTCAGCCGATGTCAGAAAAAGTGAATAACTGTTTAACTTCTGGGTAACTAATACCTCACAAAGATCTCCACTCTTACTGCTTACCTTGTCTAGGCCCAGACCACGGCGTAGCAGCCTGTTTAGCCTGTGCTTCCTTCAACCCGGCGCTTAAGGCCGGGTCGGAGTTGCTGAACAGTTTTGGCTCAGATTTTGCGTACATTATGACGCCGGATCCTCCGACTCCTCAAATTGTTAAAAGCAAAGAAAAGAACGACACTCGCGGTCCGGTTTCGGCGAAACCACGGTTAAGCAAACGCTGAAGTGTCTCGGTTTCGGCGAACCGAGCAAATGGAGTCAATCTTCAGCCGAATCCATGACTACTACCAAGGCTCCTGCTACCCTAGTTGAATCGGCCTCTGAAGATGTCCTTCATGGATGCATCTGCAGTCATAACAACTGGGTTGTCCTGTCGTCAGGCAGCCCTTCAGTCGGCCGGATTCCAAAGTCCGGGTCCGCTTCGCTGATGTCGCACTTCACCCGACGTCATCTCTGTTGGACTTCGGGTATAAAAGCATCAGCCGACGCCATTTTCTTCAGTCTTTCTTGCCGCGTGGCGCCCGAAGCAGAAGCTGTTCGCAAGTGCCGGTCGGTCGGATCCAGAGATTACTTCTACCGAATACTACTTCGAAGACTTCTAAAGCTAAGTACCCCGTTGGGGACTCTTTCTTGCCTCAGCCGATGTCAGAAAAAGTTAATAATATTTTAACCTGTGGGAAACAAATACCTCATAAAGATTTCCACTCTTACTGCCTGCCTTGCTTAGGCCCAGCCCACGTAGCAGCCTGTTTGTCCTGTGCTTCTTTCAACCGAGCGCTTAGGCGTCGGTCGGAGTTTGCAGAACAGTTTTTCGGTTCTGATTTTGCATACATTATGCCGCCGGATCCTCCGACACGCATTCTGCCAAAAGCGCCAAAGAAAAGACCGACACTCGGTCCGGTTTCGCCAAAACCATGGTTAAGCAATCATGAGTGTCTCGGTTTCGGCGAAACCGAGAAAACTGATCAAAATACAGCTGAATCTATCTCTACAACTGAGGTCCCTGCTAACACTCTTGAATCGGCCTCAGAAATTTTTACCCACTACGGTGCTTACCACTGACTTATCAGACACTATTCCCTTGGATGTTTCTACCCCAGCACGTGGTGCTGCTAGGCCTCCAGCAGCCATGTCCATTAAGGCCTTCGCCAGGGCTAAAGCAGCCAAGACTACTAAAACAGTGCCTGTTAAACCCCCCTCAACCAGGCCCTCTTCCAGTTCCCAAATGCTTACTTTGGCAGAAGATTTAATTTCATTAATTAGAGGATCTCAATCTCACCCAGACAGGGCCTCTCAGCCCCCAGAGAAGAGACCTAGGGCAGAGCCCCATGAGCCAGTGTCCTCTGATGATTCTGCTGATGAATCAGACATAACTGACCAGCCAGAGGCTCCTTCCACAGCACAGGCCCTTAGCTATACCTCCTGTTCTCTCTGTGGTGGATGATGCTTTCAATGATGTCTGCTCCGCTCCAGTTTCTTTACCCCCAGCCCCTGCCAAACCAGACAGATTTTACAGGGTGCCAGATACTCATCACCACCTTTACAAGGCCCCTCTTGCAGACCCCGAAACTATTTCCCAGGGTCCCAAGGCAGTAGCCGCGACCATAGCTAAAAACCCTGTTCCTTCTGAAAGGGAAGCAAGGTCATTAGACAGATGGGGTAAAAAGGTTTACACTTCAGCCACTCTCTCAGCTAGAGCTTTAAACTGTCAGTTTCACATGATACAATACCAAGAGTTTATGATTGAACAGTTAACTAAAAAGCTAACCAAAAGCTAACCACTGATGAATCTCTTGATAAGAAATATGTATTAGAAATGGTAAATAACATACAGCAAGTTAGTAACCATTCTTTAAAATGTGGCTATGATGCACTGGAGGCTTCATTTAGATCAGCCATGACTGGCACTGTAATTAGAAGGCATGCATGGCTAAAGGAGCAAGCTTTACCGGATCATGTTAAATCTAAATTGCTATATGCTCCTATGGATAAAACAAGTTTGTTTGGTACACCTGCCCAGCAGGTTATGAAGAAAATGGAAGAAAAGGCAAAATCAGTCCAGACAGTTAAAGATTTCTTGCAGGTTCAACCCCCAAGGTTTAGCAGGAACTGGCCTGCCAAAAATTGGTCCTTTCCTGACTCCACAAGACCTCCAAGGGGCAGGAATAGACGTTCCAGAGGCAGAAATCAATCCAGAGGAGGTGCCTACAGAGGACGACAGTGGCAAGGTAACAACAGAGGCACAGACTCCACACCTGCCACTACATCAACACAGCCACAGTGACTTAATCCTAACCCGCCTACCAGGGAACAAACAGCAGCTCCTCTAGGCGGAAAGCTAACTTTATTTTCAAAAAACTGGCACCACATAACAAAGGACAAGTGGATTTTACGAACCATAGATCAAGGTTACGGTTCCACTTCCACACTTTACCAGACAAAGAGGAATGCCAAATCTACCTCCAAATCAAAAGACAGAGGCTCTACAACAGATAATGGAGTTAGCAAACATGAGAGCTGTGGAGAAAGTGCCAACAGCAGAGCAAGGAAAGGGGTTGTACTCAGACTATTCCTAGTTCCAAGAAAGGAAAAAGTTGGAGACCAATTCTAGACCTGTCCTCCCTGAATACTTACATCATTGTCCCAAAATTCAAAATGCTGACCCTACAGCAACTTCTTCCCATGCTGGGCAAGGAGTGTTGGCTGGTAACTCTAGATCTCAAGGAGGCATACCTGCACGTCCCCATTCGACCAATCTGCAGAAGATACCTCAGATTTCTTGCAGGATCAGAGCACTATCAATTCTCAGCATTGCCCTTTGGCTTATCTACTGCCCAGAGTATTCACAAAATGCCTGGCGTCAGTAATCGCCATTGCAGACTACAGGAATTCAAATTTATCCATACCTGGACGACTGCCTGATACAAGGAGACAACAAAAGCAAGCTGACAACAGATTTACAAAGGGTCATTTACTTGCTTCAAGCACTGGGATACACAGTCAATTTACAAAAGTCAAGACTGATACCATCCCAGACAAGGACTTTCCTGGGAGCGGAATTGGACACAGTAAGACAAATGGCATTCCTAACTACAGAAAACAAAAAGAACTCCTCTTTACTTCTTGGCACTAACAAAACTGAACAAGTTAACAGCAAGAAAGGTACTGCAGGCCTTGGGTTTCATGGCATCATGCATAATCCTGGTTCCATTTGCCAGACTACATATGAGAAAACTACAGTGGTACCTAAAGAATTTATGGTCCCAACACAGACACAGCCTAGAAACGGAAATCCCACTAATACCATGCTTAAAACAGGAGTTCCTATGGTGGGCTCAGGCATGCCAGTCAAACCCAGGCCTGCCCTTTCGCAAGGGCCAAGCAAGCCAGACCATCACAACAGATGCTTCAGACCTAGGATGGGGGGCGCATGTGCTGGACAAATGCGTACAAGGATTGTGGACACAGGACCAACTTCACCTGCACATCAACCTAAAAGAAATGCTGGCAGTAAAACTGGCAATCCAAAAGTTCAGACCATTTCTCAAGGAGGACCACTTGATGATAAGGACAGACAACACCACAGTCATGTGGTACATCAACAAACAGGGAGGCACTCATTCTTACCCCCTATGCAGAATGACTTTGGAGCTGTGGACCCTGGCACTCAGCTACAACATCCAGTTACAGGCAATATTTGTGCCAGGAAAAGAAAACTCTCTAGCAGATATGTTAAGCAGGACCACATCGGATGCCCCCGAATGGCAGCTGCACCCGGATATCTTCAAGACCATCTCGAAGAAATGGGGAATGCCTCAGATAGATCTATTCGCATCACCTCTCAATCACCAGCTCAAAAAATTCTGCACAAGGACATTCCACCCACTAGCATGGAAAGTGGACTCGCTCCTTCAGCTGGAAAGGCCTAACAGCATATGCATTCCCACCTCTTCCCTTGATACACAAAGTACTACTAAAAATCAAGGAGGAACGTCCAAGGATAATCCTGATAGCTCCAAACTGGCCAAGACAGCATTGGTACCCACTACTGAGGAGCATGTCTCGAACAATATGTGGCCAATTACCCTGATGCCTTTGATGCTAACTCAGAACAACTTCAGCACCATGCATCCAAACCTAAAACGCTGCAACTGACTGCATGGAACATCACATAGCAGCTGCTAATACAGAACTTTCACAAAGAGTTAAAGACATTATTCTTGAAGCAGGCCTTCAACTAGAAGGAATTATGCTGGGAAATGGAAAAGGTTTGTCATTTGGAGTTCTGAAAGAGGAAAAGATGTATCAAACATAGATATGCCTAACATTCTGGAGTATCTGGCGAACTACTTCATTCAGGCCTGTCCTACTCCTCCATCAAGATTCATGCATCAGCTATTTCAGCAGAATACAGCTTTGATCCACCTGTTTTTCACACCCTTTGCTCAGGCAGTTCCTCAGAGGAATCAAGAATGTAAAACCTCCAAGGAAACCACCATTGCCAGCTTGGGACTTGAACTTTGTGCTAGAAAAATTGACACTATCACCTTTTGAACCAGCAGCAACAGCAGACCTACAACACCTGTCATGGAAAACTGCTTTCCTACTGGCAATTACTTCAGCAAGGAGGGTTTCAGAACTGCAGGCCTTAATGGCAGTGCAACCCTTTCTTATCTTCCACCAAGATAGAGTGTCCATGAGGACTAATCCTACATTTATGCCTAAGGTGGTATCCAGAGTGTCTTTAAACCAGGCAATCCACCTGCCTACCTTCTTTCCCAACCCACAAAACAAAGGGGAAAGAATACTGCATACCTTGGATGTACATAGACAGCTACGCTACTACTTGGACAGAACAAAAAATAGCAGAAAGACTGACCAACTTTTCGTAGCCTATGCAACAGGAAGGGAAGGAAAAGCTATTTCCAAACAGACAATCTCCAAATGGATAGGAAATTGCATACGATTCTGTTACTCCTTCCATGGAAAGCCAATTCCACAGAACATAAGACCTCATTCTACAAGGGCAACAGCCACTACCACAGCCTTCTTACGAGGAGTGGCTACCAAAGACATTATTGAGGCGGCTACTTGGACCTCCGTGCATACATTTGCCAAGCATTATAATTTACCTCTATATTCCAGATCCCGAGCAGGGTTTGCCACTGCTGTTCTGCAAGGGATCCTAAACACACCATAATTTTCTTTTATCCTCCTCCCCTAGTTGGCTATGGTATTCTACCCAGTTGTTATGACTGCAGATGCATCCATGAAGGACATAGTACAGTTTTGTACCTACCATAAATGTAGATGTCCGAATTGGATAGCATCTGCAGTCAGGATTACCCTCCCTCCTTCCCCTCTGTGGTACTCCTAGGGTGTTTACCCTTCTAATAGCTAGCTAGTGGGGGGATTTCTTTCATGGTGTATTTGTTTGTATTTATGTACATACATGCTTATTTTTGTGTTTACCTCTATCTTTTGGAAACATTGGCATCTATCCAAAATTTTTAGCCTTCTATAGGGCTTCTGGCATCTGGGGCAAGAAACACTGAAGAAAATGGCGTCGGCTGATGCTTTTATACCCGAAGTCCAACAGAGATGACGTCGGGTGAAGTGCGACATCAGCCGAAGCCGGACCCGGACTTTGGAATCCGGCCGACTGAAGGGCTGCCTGACGACAGGACAACCCAGTTGTTATGACTGCAGATGCTATCCAATTCGGACATCTACATTTATGGTAGGTACAAAACTGTACTTTTTGCCTACTAATGTGGTTCCTATTGAATTATCAGACACCATCCCTTTGGATGTCTCTACACCAGCACGTGGTGCTGCTAGGCCTCCTGCAGCCATGTCTATTAAGGCCTTTGCCAGGGCTAAAACAGCCAAAACTGCTAAATCAGTGCCTGTTAAGCCCCCCTCACACAGGCCCAGTTCCAGTTCACAAATGCTTACTCTGGCAGAGGATCTCATCTCTTTAATTAGGGGATCCCAATCTCACCCAGACAGGGCCTCTCAGCCTCCAGAAAAGAGACCTAGAGCAGAGCCCCCAGAGCCAGTGTCCTCTGATGATTCTTCGGATGACTCAGACATTACAGACCATCCAGAGGCTCCTTTTTCTACTTATGAAGATTCCGATGCTGAAGAATCTATTCCATCTGCCTCTCCACCAGAGGAATTTTCCTTTGGGGAAACCTTACGTGCCATGAGAGAACAATTCCAATGGCAGGGACAAGATTTCTCAGATTCAAGAAAAAGGCTTAGGACCTTTCTACACTTACCACAACATAGGCCCTTAGCTGTACCTCCAGTTCTGCCTGTTGTGGATGATGCATTTAATGATGTTTGCACTGCTCCTGATACTTTACCTCCAGCCCCTGCCAAACCAGATAGGTTTTACAGGGTACCAGACACTCATCACCACCTATACAAGGCCCCACTTGCAGATCCTGAGACTATCTCCCAGGGGCCTAAGGCAGTAGCTTCGACCTCAGCAAAACCCTCTCCCTTCTGAAAGGGAATCCAGGTCCTTAGAGATGGGGAAAAAGTTTACACCTCTGCTACTCTCTCAGCTAGAGCTTTGAACTGTCAGTTTCATATGATCCAATACCAAGAGTTTATGCTTGATCAGTTAACTAAGAAACTGTCCTCTGATGACTCCTTAGATAAGAAATATGTTTTAGAAATGGTGAATAACATTCAGCAGGTTAGTAACCATTCTTTAAAATGTGGCTATGATGCACTGGAGGCTTCATTTAGATGAGCCATGACTGGCACAGTTATAAGAAGGCATGCATGGTTGAAAGAACAGGTCTTGCCGGATCATGTTAAAGCAAAGCTGTTAGATGCTCCTATGGATAAGGCCAGTCTATTTGGTACTCCTGCTCAGCAAGTAATGAAGAAAATGGAAGAGAAGGCAAAATCTGTACAAACAGTTAAGGATTTCTTACAGGTTCAGCCCCCAAGGTTTAGCAGGAACTGGCCTTCCAAAAATTGGTCCTTTCCAGACTCCTCAAAACCTCAGAGAGGCAGCAATAGACGTTCCAGAGGCAGAAATCAATCCAGAGGAGGTGCCTACAGAGGACGCCAGTGGCAAGGCAATCACCAGCGAGGCACAGACACAACCACTGCCACTGCAACAGGACAATCACAGTGACTTGGCTCTGACACCTACCAGGGAACAAATAGCAGCACCTTTAGGCGGAAAGTTAGCCTTATTTTCAAAAAATTGGCACTATATCACAAAAGACAAGTGGATTTTGCAGACCATAGACCAAGGCTACAGGTTTCACTTCCACACCTTACCAGTAAAAAGAGGAATGCCAAACCTACCTCCAAATCAAAAAAACAAAAGCTCTAAAGCAGATAGCTCAATTAACAAAGATGAGAGCTGTGGAAAGAGTACCACTAACAGAACAGGGCAAAGGATTCTACTCCAGACTCTTCCTAGTACCAAGAAAAGAGAAAAGTTGGAGACCTATTCTCGACCTGTCCGTCTTAAATACATTCATCATTGTCCCAAAATTCAAAATGCTGACCCTACAGCAACTTCTTCCCATGCTGGGCAAGGAGTGTTGGCTGGTAACTCTAGATCTCAAGGAGGCATACCTGCACGTCCCCATACGACCAAATTGCAGAAGATACCTCAGATTTCTTGCAGGATCAGAGCATTATCAATTCTCAGCATTGCCCTTTGGCTTATCTACTGCCAGAGTATTCACAAAATGCCTGGCATCAGTAATCGCTCATTGCAGGCTACAGGGAATCCAAATTTATCCATACCTGGACGACTGCCTGATACAAGCGGACAACAAAAGCAAGCTGACAAAAGACTTACAGAGAGTCATTTGCTTACTACAAGCCCTGGGATACACAGTCAATTTAAAAAAGTCAAGACTGATACCATCCCAAACAAGAACATTCTTGGGTGCGGAATTGGACACAGTAAAACAGATGGCATTCCTAACTGCAGAAAAACAAGAACAACTCGCGCTCTACTGCTTGGCATTAACAAAGCAGAACAAACTAACAGCAAGAAAAGTACTGCAGGCCTTGGGCTTCATGGCATCATGCATAATCCTGGTCCCCCATGCCAGACTGCATATGAGAAAGCTACAGTGGTACCTAAAGAATTTATGGTCTCAACACAGGCACAGCTTAGAAACCGAAATCCCACTAATCCCATGCCTGAAACAAGAGTTCCTATGGTGGGCTCAAGCATGCCAGTCAAACCCAGGCTTGCCCTTCCACAGCTTTCAAGCAAGCCAAACCATCACAACGGACGCCTCAGACCTAGGCTGGGGGGCACACATGCTGGACAAATGCATACAAGGATTATGGACTTCAGACCAGCTGCACCAGCACATAAATCAAAAAGAAATGCTGGCAGTAAAACTAGCAATCCAGAATTTCAGACCATTCCTCAAAGAAGGCCATTTAATGATAAGGACAGACACCACCACAGTCATGTGGTACATCAACAAACAGGGAGGCACTCATTCATACCCCCTATGCAGAATGACTCTGGACCTTTGGAATATGGCTCTGAGCTACAACATCCAGTTACAGGCAATATTTGTACCGGGAAAAGAAAACACCCTAGCAGACATGTTAAGCAGAACTACCTCGGATGCTCACGAATGGATGCTACACCCAGACATCTTCAAGGCCATCACAAAGAAATGGGGAATGCCACAAATAGACCTATTCGCATCCCCACTCAATCACCAGCTCAAGAAATTCTGCACAAGGACATACCACCCACTTGCTTGGAAGGTGGACTCTCTATCCTTCAGTTGGAAAGGCCTGACAGCATATTCTTTTCCACCTCTTCCTTTGATGCACAAGGTACTACTGAAAATCAAAGAGGAACGTCCAAGGATAATTCTGATAGCTCCAAATTGGCCAAGACAACACTGGTATCCATTGCTGAGGAGCATGTCTCGGGGGAGAACGTGGACACTACCCCTGATGCCTTTGATGTTAACTCAGAACAACTACAACATCATGCATCCAAACCTAAAAACTCTGCAACTGACTGCCTGGAACATCACATAACAGCAACTAACCCAGATTTATCCCAAAGGGTTAAAGACATTATCCTTGAAGCCCGCAGACCTTCAACAAGAAGGAACTATGCAGGAAAATGGAAAAGGTTTGTCATTTGGAGTACTGAAAGAGGAAAAGATGTGTCAAAGATAGATATTGCTAACATCCTGGAGTACTTGGCAGAGCTTCTCCATACAGGCCTGTCCTATTCCTCCATCAAGATACATGCATCAGCTATTTCTGCAGAATACAGCTTGATCCCCCTGTCTTCTCACATCCTCTACTCAGGCAGTTCCTCAGAGGAATCAAGAATGTAAAACCTCCTAGGAAACCACCATTACCAGCATGGGACCTGAACTTTGTGCTAGAAAAATTGACACTCCCTCCATTTGAACCAGCAGCAACAGCAGATCTTCAACACCTATCATGGAAAACTGCTTTCCTACTGGCAATTACTTCAGCAAGAAGGGTTTCGGAACTACAGGCCTTAATGGCAGTACAACCCTTCCTAATCTTCCATCAAGATAGTGTACATGAGAACTAATCCTACATTTACGCCTAAGGTGGTATCCAGAGTGTCTCTAAACCAGGCAATCCACCTACCTACTTTCTTTCCCAATCCACAGAACAGGGGGGAAAGACTGCTGCATACCTTGGATGTACATAGACAGTTACGCTACTACCTGGACAGAACCCAAAGGTAACAGAGAAACTGACCAGCTTTTAGTAGCCTATGCAACAGGAAGGGAAGGAAAAGCAATTTCCAAACAGACAATCTCCAAATGGATAGGAAATTGCATAAGATTCTGTTACTCCTACCATGGAAAACCAATTCCACAGAACATAAGACCTCACTCTACAAGGGCTACAGCCACTACCACAGCTTTCTTACGAGGAGTGGCAACCAAGGACATTATTGAGGCAGCTACTTGGACCTCCGTGCATACATTTGCCAAGCATTATAACTTACCTCTATACTCTAGATCCCGAGCAGGGTTTGCCACTGCTGTATTGCAAGGGATCCTAACTACACCATAATTCTTCTTCCTCCTCCCTAGTTTGGCTATGGTATTCTACCCATTTGTTATGACTGCAGATGCATCCTTGAAGGACATAGTACAGTTTTGTGCCTACCATAAATGTAGATGTCCGAACAGGATAGCATCTGCAGTCAGGATTACCCACCCTCCTTCCCCTCTGTGGTATTCCTAGGTATTTACCCTCCTAATAGCTAGCTGGGGGATCTCTTATGGTGTATTTATTTGTATGTATGTACATACATGATTATTTTTTTGTTTGGGCCTACCTCATTTTGGAAACATTGGCATTTACCCAAAATTTAGTTTTCCAAGAAGGCAACTGGCATCTGGGGCAAGAAACACTGAGGAAAATGGTGTCGGCTGATGCCTTTATACCCGAAGACCAGCAGAGATGACGTCGGGTGAAGTGCGACACCAGCCGAGGCCAGACCCAGACTTTGGAATCCGGCCGACCGAAGGGCTGCCTGACGACAGGACAACCCATTTGTTATGACTGCAGATGCTATCCTGTTCGGACATCTACATTTATGGTAGGTACAAAACTGTACTTTGGGGAAACTTTTCTTGCCTCAGACCGATGTCAGACAAAGTTAATAATTGCATTTCTTGTGGGAAGCAAATACCGCATAAGGATTTTCACTCTTTCTGTATACCTTGCTTAGGGCCAGACCACGACGTCTCGGCCTGCCCTTTTTGTGCTAGGTTCAACAAGCGCACTATTAAGCGCTGGGTGGAGTTCGCCCTTCATTATTTTGGCAAAAAATGTGATTATATAATGTCGTCGGATACACCGACGCCAGTTTTAGGCAAAAGACGCAAAGATAAGGACCGACATCCGAGTCCTGCACCGAGTACTGAGACCACACTTAGGCAGACTACCGGTTCTCCGGTTCTCAGCGAGGCGCCTACGCTGCCCCTGACTACCGATGAAACTATTTTACCAGTGACTTCAGTACCCGAGGTTGCAGGTTCCTCGGTCTCCATTCCCACTGCAGATACCGACGCCACTCTTGGCGGGGAAACCAAAAATTTAGCGAGGCCTGTCATTTCTGAAGACGTTTTTCCACCTTCTCTATTAAATCCTTCACTAAATCTAAAGCTGCAATGAAAACTAAAAAACAGGGTCCTCAGACCTCCTCTCAAGGCCCCATGCCTAAAAAACAGATGCTTAAAATGGCTAAGGATTTGATAACTCTCATCAGGGGTTCTCAACCCCCCCCCCCCCCAGACAAAAGACCCAGGTTGGAGGAAGACTACCCTTCCTCAGACCAGGCTTCTATTACCTCAGACCATTCTGAGGACCAGGATTACGCCTATTCCCCTTTTGAAGACTCTGATGCTGAGGAGTCTATTCCCTCGGTCTCCCTCCCTGAGGACTACTCTTTTGGGGAAACCCTGCATACATTGAGAGAGCACTTCCACTGGGAAGGCCAAGATTACTCAGATTCCAAGAAAAGGCTCAGGGAATTTCTACTGCTCCCCCAGCATACGCCCCTGGCTATCCCTCCTGTTTTAGATATTTTGGATGATGTGTACGCAGAAGCCAGTCTTAATCCAGACTCTTTACCTCCAGCCCCTGTTAAACCAGACAGATATTACCGGGTTCCTGATTCTCATCAGTTCCTTTATAAAAGCCATACTGCTGACCCAGAAACAATTTCACAGGTTCCCAAGGGGATTAAGGCCTCTACTGCTAAAAACCCTTTACCTTCAGAGAGAGATTCCAGAGCATTAGAAAGGTATGGGAAAAAGGTGTATACTTCAGCCACTTTAACCATGAGGGCATTAAACTGTCAATTTCATATGTTAAAGTACCAACAGTTCTTGTTATCTCAGCTGAAAAGCAAAATGACACAAACAGAACAACCAGATTTGAAAGAGTTGCAGGATTTGTTGCATGGAGCAGAGCAAGTGGGGAAACGTACCTTGCAGTGTGGTTTTGATGCTTTAGAGGCCTCATGTAGAGCTGCTGTCACGGGTTCTGTCATACGTAGACATGTTTGGCTCAAAGAGCAAACCTTACCAGATCATGTCAAAGCAAAGTTATTAGATGCACCACTTCAAAAAGATGTATTGTTCGGTGTTGAAGCTGAGGAGGTACTAAAGAAAATGGAGGAAAAAGTGAAATCTATGCAAACAGTTAAAGATTTCTTGCATGTGCAACCTCCACGCTTCAGCAGAAACTGGCCTTCAAAAAATTGGTCCTTTCCAGCCACGGACAGACATTGCATTTTGCAAGCAAAGAAATATTCAAATATACCATACCGAACCTGGATGATTGTCTAATTCAGGCAGAAAGCCAAGACATACTGTTGAATTGTAGAGAAATTGCTAACTTCTCTGGGGTACACCATAAACGAAAAGAAATCGCATCTTATACCCTGCCAACAAATTGTATTCCTGGGAACAAGCTTGAACACAACTTCCCAGATGGCTTTCCTCACGCCAGAGAAACAAGTTCATTTGACAGCCTATTTCAAACTACTGGCCACAAAGACCCAGCTATCTACAGGGAAAATATTGCAAGCCATGGTGTTCATGGCATCCTGCATTCTCCTATTTCCATATGCAAGACTGCATGTGAGGAAACTACAATGATGTCCTTCAAGGATGCATCTGCAGTCATAACATATGGGTTGTCCTGCTTCAGGCAGCCCTCGGTCGGCCCGATTCCAAAGTCTGGGTCTGGCCTCGGCTGATGTCGCACTTCACCCGACGTCATCGCTCCTGGGGTATAAAGGCATCAGCCGACGCCATTTTCCTCAGTCTTTCTTGCCGCGCGGTGCCCGAAGCAGAAGCTGTTCGCAAGTGGCGGTCGGTCAGATCCAGAGATTTCAGCTACCGAAGACTTCTAAAAAGCTAAGTACCCTTTGGGGACTCTTTCTTGCCTCAGCCGATGTCAGAAAAAGTAAATAATTGTTTAACTTGTGGGAAACAAATACCTCATAAGGATTTCCACTCTTACTGCCTTCCTTGCTTAGGCCCAGACCACGACGTATCAGCTTGTTTAGCCTGTGCCTCCTTCAACCGACGGACATTAAGACGTCGGTCGGAGTTTGCAGAAGAGTTTTTTGGTCCCGCTTTTGCATATAAAATGCCGTTGGAGACTCCGACTACTCATTTAGCTAAAAAACGCAAGGAAAAGGACCGACACTCGCGGCCTGCGGTTTCGGCTGAAGCCACGGCTAGGCCTACCGCGAGTGTCTCGGTTTCGGCTGAAACAGAGTCATTGGTTCTTCCTCTGGCCACAATCAGGCCTCTGACGACCGAGGCCTCAGAGGCCCCGGCGGAGTCGGCTACAGAAATTCCTACCGAAGAAGCAGGCGCACTAGAATTGTCTGACACCATTCCGTTGGACATTTCTACTCCTGCACGTGAGGCAGCTAGACCCCCTGCTTCTATGTCCATTAAGGCCTTCTCCAGGGCTAAAGCAGCTAAACTTTCCAAGGCCTTACCTACAAAAGCTCCTCCTCACGACCTCCCTCAAGTTCTCAAATTCTCAGCCTTGCTGAGGACCTTATTTCCTTGATCAGGGGATCCCAACCTCACCCAGACAGGGCCTCACAACCCCCTCCTGAAAAAAGGCCTAGGACTGAACCCCCTGAACCTCTTTCCTCTGACTATTCCTCGGATGGATCAGATGTTTCAGACCATCAGGAAGGCCCATACTCACCTTATGAGGATTCGGATGCAGAAGACTCCATTCCTTCTGCCTCCCCCCCAGAAGAATTTTCATTTGGGGAAACTCTGCATTCAATGAGGGAACATTTCCAATGGCAGGGTCAGGATTTTTCTGATTCTAGGAAAAGGCTAAGGACTTTTTTACACTTACCACAGCATAGGCCTCTAGCCATACCACCTGTACTATCAGTTGTTGATGATGCATACAATGATGCCTGTTCAGCCCCTGATTCTCTTCCCCCGGCCCCTGCAAAACCTGACAGATATTACAGGGTCCCGGATTCTCATTTCCACGTGTACAAGGCCCACGCTGCAGACCCAGAAACCATTTCTCAGGGCCCCAAGGGTGTTGCAGCTGCCTCTGCCAAAAACCCCCTACCCTCTGAAAGAGAATCTAGAGCATTAGAGAGATGAGGTAAAAACGTTTATACATCTGCTACTCTTTCTGCCAGGGCTTTAAACTGTCAATTTCACATGATACAGTATCAGGAATTTTTGTTAGATCAGCTAAATAAAAAGCTTTCCTCTCCTGAACCTTTAGACCGTAAGTCCCTTCAGGAGTTGGTTCATAATTCTCAGCAGGTCAGTAATCATTTTTTAAAATGTGGCTATGATGCACTGGAGGCTTCATTTAGATCAGCTATGACTGGAGCAGTGATTCGAAGGCATGCCTGGCTAAAAGAGCAATCCTTGCCAGACCATGTAAAATCTAAACTCCTAGATGCCCCTATGGAGAAACAAAGTTTATTTGGCTCCCCTGCACAGGAGGTACTAAAGAAAGTGGAAGAAAAGGCAAAATCTGTGCAAACAGTCAAGGATTTTCTGCAGGTCCAACCTCCGAGGTTCAGCAGAAATTGGCCTTCAAAGAATTGGTCCTTTCCAGACACCACCATAGCACAGAGAGGCAGAAATAGATGCCCAAGAGGCAGAGGTCAATCAAGGGGTGCCTACAGGGGCCAGTGGCAACCTGACAACCAGAGGAGTGTCTCCACAGCTGCGAATGCAACCACTTCCACAGGACAGACACAATGACTTGGCTCTGATTCCGCCTACCAGGGAACAACTGGAAGCACCCTTGGGCGGAAAGTTAGCTTTATTTTCAAAAAACTGGCATTGCATCACAGGAGACAAATGGACTTTGCAAACAATAGACAAAGGCTACAGGTTTCAATTCCACACTTTACCAAAAAAGAGAGGAATGTCAAACCTTCCACCAAGCCAGAAGTCAGAGGCTCTAAAACAGGTCATCAACTTACTAAGGATGAGAGCAATAGAAAAGGTACCATCTATGGAACAAGGCCAAGGATTTTACTCCAGACTATTCCTTGTACCAAGAAAAGAAACTCAATGGAGGCCTATTCTCGACTTGTCCGCACTGAACACATATCTCATTGTACCAAAATTCAAGATGCTGACCCTACAGCGACTTCTTCCCATGTTGGGCAAGGAGTCTTGGCTGATGACTCTAGATCTCAAGGAGGCATACCTGCACGTCCCTATACGACCAGATTGCAGAAGACACCCCAGATTTCTTGCAGGATCAGAGCATTATCAATTCTCAGCACTGCCCTTTGGCTTATCTACTGCGCCCAGAGTATTCACGAAATGGCTGGCATCAGTAATTGCACATTGCAGGCTTCAGGGAATTCAAATCTTCCCATACCTGGACGACTGCCTAAAACAAGCGGACAACAAGACAAAAATAATAAAGGATTTGGCCTATGTCATACAACTGCTACAAGCTTTGGGATACACAGTCAACATACAGAAGTCAAGACTAGTGCCATCTCAAAGGATAACATTTTTGGGTGCAGAACTGGACACAATAACTCAGATGGCTTTTCTTACAGAAGAAAAACAAAAACAACTTCCAGTCTACTTCACGGCATTGACAAGACAAACTCAGCTTACTGCAAGGAAAGTCCTGCAGGTCCTGGGTTGCATGGCATCCTGCATAATCTTGATACCACATGCCAGACTACATATGAGAAAATTACAATGGTACCTAAGAAATGTATGGTCTGAACACAGACACAGTCTAGAAACCATGATACCAATCATTCCATGCCTGAAAAAGGAATTCCTGTGGTGGGCTCAGGCCTGCAAGACCAACAGAGGATTGCCTTTCCACAAACCACAACCAAGCCAGACCATCACCACAGACGCCTCAGACCTAGGCTGGGGCGCACACATGGAAGACAAGTGTATCCAAGGCCTATGGTCCCAAGACCAGCTGAATCTACACATAAATGTAAAGGAAATGCTGGCAGTGAAGCATGCAATAGAGGCATTCAAAACATTCCTTCAGCAAGGACCCCTGCTGTTAAGGACGGACAATACCACAGTCATGTGGTACATCAACAAACAGGGAGGCACGCACTCCTACCCTTTATGCCGGATGGCAATGGAACTGTGGAACCTAGGCCTGAATCTCAACATTCAACTACAGGCCAGATTCGTACCAGGAAAACAGAATAGACTAGCAGACAAATTAAGCAGAACTACCACGGATGCTGCATCCAGATATCTTCAAAACCATAACAAAGAAATGGGGAATGCCAGAAATAGACCTGTTCGCCTCCCCACTCAACCACCAACTGAAGAAATTCTGCTCAAGAGAATACCACCCACAAGCCTGGAGGGTGGACTCCCTTTCTTTCAGCTGGAAGGCCCTGACAGTTTATGCCTTCCCACCTCTCCCATTGATGTACAAAGTGCTACTGAAGATCAGGGAGGAGCAGCCAAAGGTAATTCTGATAGCTCCAGACTGGCCAAGGCAACATTGGTATCCGCTACTGAGAAGCATGTCTCGGACGAACCCATGACCTCTACCTCTATGGCCTTTACTTCTAACACAGAACAACTACAAGACCCTGCATCCAAACTTGAAAACTCTGCAGCTAACCGCCTGGAAAATTGCATAAAACAAAACCAGCCTGCTTTATCTCAGAGAGTCAAGGACATTATCTTGGAGGCTCGCAGACCCTCCACAAGGAAAACATACTCAGCCAAATGGAAGAGATTCCTCATTTGGAGTGCATCAAAGGGAACAGATGTCACGCTTGCAAACCTAGCACACATCCTAGAATACTTAGCAGAACTGTTCCACAATGGCCTGTCCTATTCTTCCATTAAGATTCATGCTTCAGCAATTTCAGCAGAATACAACATGGATCCTCCTATCTTCTCTCAACCTCTCCTCAGACAATTTCTAAGAGGGATCAAAAATGTAAAACCTCCAAGGAAACCACCTCTGCCTGCATGGGATCTCAATTTTGTGCTGGGAAACTTAACACTTCCCCTTTTGAACCAGCTGCATCAGCAGACTTACAGTTCTTATCTTGGAAAACTGCCTTCCTTCTAGCAATCACTTCAGCAAGAAGGGTATCAGAGTTACAGGGATTAATGGCAGTACAGCCTTTCCTTATCTTTCACCAGGATAGAGTGTCTCTGAGAACCAATCCTACTTTCATGCCAAAGGTGGTATCCAGGGTATCTTTGAACCAAGCTATTCATTTACCTACGTTCTTCCCTAACCCACAGAACAGGGGGGGAAAGCTACTACACACCTTGGATGTACATAGACAACTGCGCTACTACCTGGACAGAACTAAGACCAGCAGAAAAACTGACCAGGTTCTGGTAGCATATGCAACAGGAGGGCAAGGAAAAGCAATTTCCAAACAGGCAATTTCAAAATGGATAGGAAATTGCATTCGATTCTGTTACTCTTTTCATGGAAAGACAACTCCTGAAAATATCAGGCCTCACTCCACAAGGGCTACAGCCACCACTACAGCTTTTCTACGAGGAGTGGCTACCAAAGACATTTTAGAAGCTGCTACTTGGAGCTCCGTGCATACATTTGCCAAGCATTACAATCTTCCTTTATACTCCAGATCCCGAGCAGGCTTTGCAACTGCAGTTTTACAAGGGATCTTAACTACACCATCTTTATCTTAGTGCCTCCTCCCCAGTTTGGCTATGGTATTCTACCCATATGTTATGACTGCAGATGCATCCTTGAAGGACATAGTACAGTTTTGTACCTACCATAAATGTAGATGCCCGATAGGTATGCATCTGCAGTCAGGATTACCCACCCTCCTTCCCCTCTGTGGTATTCCTAGGGTGCTTACCCCTCTTTCAGCTAGCTGGGGGAATCTATTATGGTGTATTTGTTTGTATGTACATATGTATATATATTTATATATATATTTTGTTTGCTACTGTTTGGAATTTACAGCTATTATCCAAATTTAGCCTTCTTAGAGGGCACCTGGCATCTGGGGCAAGAAACACTGAGGAAAATGGTGTCGGCTGATGCCTTTATACCCCAGGAGCGATTACGTCGGGTGAAGTGCGACATCAGCCGAGGCCAGACCCAGACTTTGGAATCGGGCCGACCGAGAGCTGCCTGAGGCAGGACAACCCATATGTTATGACTGCAGATGCATACCTATCGGACATCTACATTTATGGTAGGTACAAAACTGTACTGTATCTAAAAAGCCTGTGATGTCAACATTCTCGGGATCTAGAAGCAATGATCCCTATCATACCTTGCCTACAGATAGTTCCTTTGGTGGGTAGAGGTCTGCCACCAAAATGAGGGACTGCCATTCACCCCCTGCCGCCCAAACCCTTACAACAGACCCAACAGACTATGCATGGGGTGCTCACTGGCAAATGGGAACCCAAGTCAAGTGCACCTGCATATCAGTCAGAAATATTAGCTGTACAGAATGCTTTGACAGCCTTCAAGGACCACATTCTTCCAGGACAGTTAATGGTAAAGACAGACAACACCACTGTTGTGTGGTACATAAACAAGCAGGGGGGAACCCACTCATACCCTGTCTGCAGACTAGCTATGGCTCTGTGGAACACAGCCTTGAGCTGTCAAGTGCACCTACAGGCTCAGTTCCTGCCAGGAAAGTTAAATACACTGGCAGACGAACTAAGCCAAAATCTCATGGACCCACACGAGTGGAAACTGGAACCAAAGATATTCAACATGTTGAGAAACAAATGGGGTGCCCAGAGATGGACCTGTTTGCCTCCCCCAGAACTACCAGTTGGACAAATTCTGCACAAGGACTCCCCACAAATAAGCTTGGAAAGTGGATGCCCTGTCCTTCACTTGGAAAAACTTCTCAGTTTATGCCTTTCCACCTCTGCCTTTCCTCTCCAAGGTACTGTAAAGATCAAACTGGACAAAACCAAGAACGATACTGATTGCACCAGACTGGCCAAGCCAACACTAGTACCCCCTTTTGTGCAGTGTGTCACTGCTGGCACCATGGCACCTGCCTCAGACCCCTGCCCTGCTGTCCCAGCAGGAGGGGCAGATTCTGCACCCTCATCTTCAAACCCTGAACCTGGAAGCCTGGCTAATGACTTGATCTCTCCGTTACCATCCCTCAGTAGGCAAGATGTTCATCGTGTTACACTGCTGCAGTCATTACACTTGGATTATCCTGCCGTCAGGCGGTTCCCCAGTTGGCCCGAGTTCCAAAGTCTTGGTCCAGCGTCTGTTGTTGTCACCTTCTCCCTGATGTCAGTGCTACAGGGGTATATAAGATGCAGCCGACGCCATTTTCTTCAGTCTTTCTTGCCACGCGGTGCCCGAAGCAAAAGCATTTCTCAAGTGCCGGTCGGCCGACTCCTGAGATTTTCATTCCAAATCCAGAACCAAAGTCTTTTACAAAGCTAAGTACCCCATTGGGGAAACTTTTTCTTGCCTCAGACCGATGTCAGTAAAAGTTAATAACTGTATTTCTTGTGGGAAGCAAATACCTCATAAGGATTTCCATTCTTATTGTATCCCATGCCTAGTCCCAGACCACGACGTCACTGGTTGTCGGTTTTGTGCTAGGTTTAATAAGTGCACTATTAAACGTCGGTTTGATTTTGCCCGACATTATTTTGGCAGAACATTCAATTATACCACACTGTCGGAACTTCCGATGAACGGAATACATAAAAAGCGCAAAAACAAGGATAGGCATCCGAGGCCCAAAACTGACGATGAAGCCTCTTCTAGGCCAGTTGCCTGTTCTCCAGTTTTCAGCGAGGCGCCTTCGCAGCCCCTGACGACCATTTCTGTAGAACCACAGGCCGCCTCTGATTACCACGTGGAGATGGCCGGGCCTTCGGACGCACAAGTTATTCAGAATACCGAAACTACCCCTTCAGAAGGATCCGGAGTAGCTGAACAACCCACAGCCTCAGAGGGTGTTTTCAGACCTATCCAGTTAAGCATTAAATCTTCTGCTAAGTATAAACCTACTTTAAAAACAAAGAAACAAATACAGCATTCTCCAGGACAGGCCTCCATGCCTAAGAAACAAATGCTCAAAATGGCCGAAGACCTAATCACTCTGATCAGGGGTTCCCCTTCTGATAAAAGGCCTAGACTGGATGCAGACTATGACTCTTCCGACCAGGTATCCATCTCTTCAGATTCATCATCAGACCTAGGATACTCCTTACACCCTTATGAGGATTCTTATGCTGAGGAATCAATTCCATCAGCCTCTTCGCCTGAGGACTACTCATTTGGTGAAACCTTGCATACCATGAGGGAGCATTTCCATTGGGAAGGCCAGGATTACTTTGAATCCAAGAAAAGGCTCAGAGACTTCCTTTTATTACCTCAACACAGACCCTTTGCCATTCCGCCAGTGTTAGATATAGTGGATGATGTGGATACTGAATCCAGCTTAAATCCTGATTTTTTTACCTCCAGCCCCAGTTAAGCCTGACAGATGCTACAGAGTCCCTGACTCTCACAAATTTCTTTATAAAAGCCCTGTTGCAGACCCTGAAACTATTTCTCAGGGACCCAAAGGGGTTAAGGCCTCATCAGCAAAGAATCCAGTCCCCTCTGACAGAGATTCCAGAGCATTGGACAGATGGGGGAAGAAAGTATATACGTCTGCAACTTTAGCAGTGACGGCCTTAAATTGCCAGTTTCACATGTTAAAATATCAGCAGTTTCTGATGAATCAGTTGAAACAAAAAAATGCTTCCAGATTCAGATCCTCCTAATTTAAAGGAAATGCAGGATTTATTGCATGCAGCTGAACAAGTGGGAAAACGCACTTTGCAATGTGATTTTGATTCTTTAGAGGCCTCCTGTAGAGCAGCTGTTACAGCTTCTGTCATTAGAAGACATGCTTGGTTAAAAGAACATGCGTTACCAGATCATGTTAAAGCAAAACTATTGGATGCATTTTTACAGCAGGATGTGTTATTTGGAGTTAAGGCAGAAGAGGTAGTAAAGAAAATGGAGAATAAGGCAAAATCTATGCAAACGGCGAAGGATTTCTTACAGGTTCAGCCTCCTCGATTTAGCAGAAATTGGCCAACAAAAAATTGGTCCTTTCCAGCTTCAGACAGACCCCAAAGGGGCAGATACAGACATCCAAGAGGCAGAGATCAACCACAAGGTCCCTACAGGCCTCTACAATGGGGTGCATCAGGCCAGAAAGAAGGGGAAGACAGGCCACAACCTTATAAAAAACAGCCCCAATGA
Organism: Protopterus annectens; assembly: GCF_019279795.1. NCBI lineage: Eukaryota > Metazoa > Chordata > Ceratodontiformes > Protopteridae > Protopterus > Protopterus annectens. The sequence continues at coordinate 1,829,518,814 of NC_056741.1, forward strand.
CTTCCCACTACAGCTGCCAAACAGCTCTCTCTTGGCAGCCCCCTTGGGAGGAAAACTGGCACTTTTCTATCACAATTGGCATATGGTCACCAAAGACAAATGGGTTCTCAACATTGTATCTCAAGGTTACAGGTTCCACTTTCACACTCTGCCAAGATTAAAAGGAATGCCAAACCTGCCGCCAAATCAATGGGCAGAGGCTCAAAAACAAATTACAGCACTCATGGACATGAGAGCTATTCAAAACGTACCACCACAGGAGCAAGGACAAGAATTTTACTCAAGACTCTTTCTGGTTCCCAGAAAGGATAAAGCCTGGAGGCCTATTCTGAATCTTTCTTCTCTAAACACTTACCTGGATGTTCCGAAATTCAAAATGTTGACACTACAGCAGCTTTTTCCCATGCTGGGCAAGAAAGCTTGGCTCGTAACATTGGACCTCAAGGAGGCATACCTATATGTCCCTATCAGACAAAACTGCAGAAGATACCTCAGATTCATAGCTGGTTCAATGCACTATCAATTCTCTGAACTGCCCTTTAGCTTATTTACTGCGCCCAGGGCCTTCACAAAGGGCCTGGCACCAGTTATTGCATTTTGCAGACAAAAAGGAATTCAAATTTATCCGTACCTGGAAGACTGCCTGATTCAAGCAGAGAGCAAGGACATTCTTCTACAGCATCTGGCATTTGTAAAACAGTTATTAAGTTGCCTAGGGTACACAGTAAACGAAAAAAAATCAAAACTAGTGCCCTCACAAGAGATAATATTCCTGGGTGCCAGCTTGAATACAACGGCCCAGATGGCTTATCTCACACCAGGCAAGCAAGGACATCTGACTCAATATTTTCAATTGATGGCAACAAGAACCCAACTCCCTGCAAGAAAAAATTCTGCAGGCCTTGGGTTACATGGCATCTTGCATACTACTAATTCCATATGCCAGGCTGCATATGAGGAAACTACAATGGTCCTAAAGAGTGTCTGGTCTCAACACTGTCAAAGTTTGGAAAGAGTTATACCACTAATTCCTTGCCTGCAACAGGAGTTTCGATGGCGGGCTCAAGCTTGTCACCTCAACAAGGGACAGCCTTTTACTCAACCCACAGCCAGGCAAACACTGACAACAGATGCATTGAATTACGCCTGGGGAGCACATATGGCAGGAAAATGTATTCAGGGCAGGTGGCCCGCAGAACAAAAGCATCTTCACATCAATCAAAAAGAGATGCTAGCTGTACAAAATGCCCTAATAGCCTTCAAGGACCTGCTACATCCAGGACAACTACTATTAAAGACTGACACCACCACAGTTATGTGGTACATAAACAAGCAAGGGGGCACTCACTCTTATCCCCTCTGCAGACAAGCCATGACCTTGTGGAACACCGCTCTAAACTATCACGTTCATCTACAAGCACAATTCCTGCCAGGAGAGAAAAACACACTGGCAGACGACTTAAGCAGAAGCATCATGGATCCCCACGAATGGGAGTTGAATCCGCAAATATTCAGAATGATAACACAGAAATGGTGAAGCCCGGACATGGCTCTGTTTGCATCCCCAATGAACTGCCAACTACAGAAATTCTGCACAAGGACTTACCATCCACAAGCTTGGAAAGTGGATGCCCTCTCATTCAGCTGGAAGAACCTACAAGTATATGCTTTCCCTCCACTGCCTCTCCTTCCAAAGGTACTCATCAAAGCCAGGCAGGAAGAGCCAAAGATGATCCTGATTGCACCAGACTGGCCACGCCAGCACTGGTACCCAATCTTGAAGAACTTAGCACAAGGACCACCCTGGATTTTGCCTCAAATACCACATCTGCTGACTCAGCACAACAATCAGATACTTCACAGCCAGCTAACTTCACAGCCAGCTAAAGAAAGACTTTAAACCTGGCTGCATGGAAGATTACCTAGTCAAGCAAGCAATGTTCATAGGTTAGTACTAAGCTAACTACCCTTTTGAGTGATTTTTAAGCTTAGCCAATTATCCCTTGTGAGACTCAAACCCTGCACCTTGTGTTTGTAAGGCAAATACTTCAACCGTTAGGCCACCCACCCAACACTCTGTCTCTCTCCAAAGCTGTTATGGATGTCATTCTGGAGGCCAGAAGGCCTAGTACTAGGAAAGCCTATTCGGATAAATGGAAGAGATTCTCTGCCTGGAACCAGGCTCACAGCCTTGACCCTCTTGTCCCAAATATTCCTCGGGTACTACATCAAGATCCACGCCTCTGCCATCTCTGCTCATTGCAACACCAGTACCTCAGAGGGGCTAAAAACATAAGACCGCCCCGTAGAGCACTTACTCCAGCTTGGGACCTCAATTTTGTGTTGGGAAAATTAACTTTACCTCCTTTTGAGCCAGCAAACACAGCAGATTTAAAATATATCTCTTGGAAAACTGCTCTACTCCTGACAATATCATCAGCACGAAGAGTTTCAGAGTTACAGGCACTAATGGCAGTGGAACCATTTATCATTTTCCACCAAGACAGGGTGTCTTTAAGAACTAACCTTACTTTTATGCCAAAGATGGTATCAAGTATGGCCCTCAACCAAACTGTCCACTTGCCAACTTTTTATCCAAATCCACAGAATAAAGGGGAGAGACTATTGCATTCTTTGGACATACACAGGCAGTTACTCTTCTACTTGGACAAAACCAAAGCATTCAGAAAATCTGAGCAATTATTAGTAGCATATGCTGCAGGAGCACAGGGAAAAGCCATTTCAAAACAGACCATTTCAAAATGGATAGGACACTGTATACATTTCTGCTATACACACCATGGAAAACCTATACCTAATAGCATTAGCTCTCACTCCACCAGGGCAACAGCCACTTTAACTGCCTACTTCAGAGGAGTACCTACCAAGGACATTTTGGAAGCAGCAACTTGGAGTTCTGTGCATACCTTCACCAAGCACTACCATCTGCCTCTATACTCTAAATCCAGAGCTGGCTTCGCCACTGCAGTGCTGCAGGGCCTTATAGCCACCCCTGTTGCCTTATAGTACCAGCCACCCTACCTCAGGTTTGGGATTCTACCCAAGTGTATTGACTGCAGCAATGTAACACGATGAACATAGTACAGTTTTGTACCTACCATAAATGTAGATGTTCGAGTGTATACACTGCTGCAGTCCAGGTTACCCACCCTCCATCCCCTCTTACTTGCTGGTACGTACCTATGTCTTCTACCCTTTACTACCTATGGGGAGTATTTGCTGGTATATGAAAGTTGTTGATTGCTTTACTTATGTATGTTTTATTAGCAATTGGAATAGCCTACCTTTTTGGGGGCACCTGACATCTGGGGCAAGAAAAACTGAAGAAAATGGTGTCGGCTGCATCTTATATACCCCTGTCGCACTGACATCAGGGAGGATGTGACAGCAACCGACGCCGGACCAAGACTTTGGAACTCAGGCCGACTTGGGAAACCGCCTGACGGCAGTATAACCCAAGTGTAATGACTGCAGCAGTGTATACACTCGAACATCTACATTTATGGTAGGTACAAAACTGTACTTAAATAACCCAGGACAAGTGAGTACTAAACATAGTATCACAGGGATACAGATTCCATTTCCACACTCTGCCAATGGCAAATGGTTGGCCAGATCTGCCACAAAATCAATGGGCAGAGGCACAAACAGGTTACGTCCCTCATGGATATGGGGGCCATTCAGCCAGTACCAGAACAGGAAAAAAGACAAGGTTTTTACTCAAGACTGTTCTTGGTACCCAGAAAGGACAAGGCCTGGCGGCCAATACTGGATTTATCGATTTTGAACACATACCTGGACATTCCAAAATTCAAGATGCTGAGTTTGCAGCGGCTTCTGCCCATGCTGGGCAAGAATGTTTGGCTGGTGACATTAGACCTAAAAGAGGCATACCTGCATGTCCCAATAAGACAATCGTGCAGAAGATACCTCAGATTCAAGGCTGGCTTAATGCATTACCAGTTCTCTACACTGCCCTTTGGCTTATCTACTGCGCCCAGGGTCTTTACAAAGTGCCTGGCACCAGTAATTGCATTTTGCAGACAAAGAAGTATACAAATATATCCTTACTTAGACGACTGTCTCATTCAAGCAGAGAACAAGGACATTCTTCTTCGACACCTGGCTTTTGTGAAAAGGCTTCTAACATGCCTAGGGTGCACAATAAACTAAAAGAAATCCCGACTGGTACCCGCTCAAAAGATAACATTTCTGGGTGCAAGCTTGAATACAACTGCCCAGATGGCTTCTCTCACGCCAGTTAAGTAAAGGCAACTGACTACATACTTCAAACTAATGGCAACAAAGACCCAGTTATCTGCAAGACAAATTCTGCAGGCTTTCGGCTTCATTGCATCCTGCATCCTACTGATTCCATATGCAAGACTGCATATGAGGAAACTTCAGTGGTACCTGAAAAGTTTATGGAGTCAATATTCTCGCAGTCTGGAAGCAATGATTCCTCTCATTCCCTGCCTACAACAGGAGTTTCTATGGTGGGCAAAGGCATGTCACCAAAACATGGTACGGGCCTTCACTCTCCCCCCTGCCAGACAAACATTAACAACATGGCAGGAAGATGCATTCAGAGCATGTGGACCCCAAAACAAATACATCTGCATATCAACCAGAAAGAGATGCTAGCAGTTCAAAATGCCCTAACAGCATTCAAGGACTTACTTCATCCAGGACAACTACTGCTAAAGACGGACAACACCACATTCATGTGGTATATAAACAAGCAAGGGTGGCACACACTCATACCCCCTTTGCAGATTAGCCATGGCACTGTAGGACACAGCTTTGACCTAACAAATACATCTTCAAGCTCAATTCCTGCCAGGAAAACAAAATACACTCCCAGACGATTTAAGCAGAAACCTTATGGATCCTCACGAGTGGAACTAAATCCACAAGTCTTCAACATGATAACAGAGAAATGGGGGAGCCCAGACATAGATCTGTTTGCCTCGCCTCAAAATTATCAATTGAAAAGATTCTGCACAACGACTTATCACACACAAGCATGGAAAGTGGACGCCCTATCCTTCAGTTGGAAAAACCTATCAGTTTACGCCTTTCCTCCTCTGCCTCTTCTCCCCATGGTCCTCCTAAAAATCAGACAAGAGAAACTAAAGATGATACTAATTGCCCCAGACTGGCTCCGCCAGTACTGGTACCCAATCCTAAGGAACATGTCTCAATACCCTGTTTGGACCTTACCTCAAAGACCCCAACTACTGTCCCAGTAAAACAAATCAGATCGTGCACAATCAACTACAGACATTGAACCTGGCAGCATGGCTGTTCATGTAGCTATACAAACACCTCTCATTAAAGCTGTGATGGATGTCCTTTTGAAAGCCAGAAGGCCTAGTACTAGAAAATGTTATGCTGACAAATGGAAGAGATTCCGTGCTTGGAATCAAGCACAATGAACGGATACAGCAGAACCAAATATTCCTCCGATATTACAGTACTTAACTAAGATGCTTGACAAAGGCCTATCTTTCTCATCAATCAAAATCCATGCTTCTGCCATTTCGGCTCATTACAATACAGAGCCACCAATCTTTTCTCATCCTTTACTAAAGCAGCATCTCAGAGGAGCCAAAAATTTAAGGCCTCCCAGAAGATCACCATTATCTGCATGGGACCTCAATTATGTGTTGGAAAAGCTCACCCTGCCTCCATTTGTACCAGCCGCTACCGCTGATGTAAAGTTCTTATCATGAAAAACAGCTCTGCTACTAGCAATTACTTCAGCAAGAAGAGTTTGAGCTGCAGGCCCTCATGGCTGTAGAGCCTTTTATCATATTTTGCCCAGACAGGGGGTGTCTGAGAACAAATCCGACTTTTATGCCTAAGGTGGTTTCCAGTGTGGCTCTTAACCAAACAAGTCATCTGCCAACTTTTTATCCAAATCCGCAGAGCAAGGGAGAAATAATTCTGCATTCTTTGGATGTACACAGACAGCTAAGATTCTACTTGAGCAGGACTAAAGCTGTAAGAAAAACTGAGCCGTTACTAGTGTCATATGCTGCAGGATCAGAAGGAAAGGCCATTTCAAAGCAGACACTTTCTTGCACCATGGAAAACCTATGCCCAAGGGCATTAGGTTTCATTCCACCAGAGCTGCAGCTACTTCAGCAGCCTTTTTCAGAGGAATACCAACCAAAGACATTCTAGAGGCTGCTACTTGGAGTTCTGTTCACACCTTCACAAAGCATTATCATTTGCCTCTCTACTCTAAGTCCAGGGCAGGCTTTGCCACTGCAGTGCTGCAAGGCCTTATAGCAGCACCTAATGCTGTTTAGCTCCAGCCTCCCAACCATAGCTTTGGGATTCTACCCAAATGTAATGACTGCAACAGTGAAACACAAAGAACATAGTACAGTTGTGTACACTTACCATAAATGTAGATGTTCAAGTGTATTCACTGTTGCAGTCCAGGTTACCCTCCCGCCATCCCCCTGACATTCTGAAGTTTATCTTTCCTTCTCTATCTTCTACAACCTATGTGGTGTATTTGCTTGTAGATGAAGGTAAAGTTTATATTGATGCGTGTGTGTGTGTGTGTGTGTGTGTATGTATATATATATATATATATATATATATCTATGGTTTACTATAAAAAATTCGAAAATAAAAAAAAAAGTGTACCTAACGTTGAATTTTAACATCGGAAATGAACATTTCCATATGCACCTAATGTCGAAAACAGCTGTTAATTGTCGAAAATGTCGCTCGCAACATTTTCGACAGTTAACAGCACTACCACCCTTCCCTTAACTCCTACCTAACTAGCTTACACTCACATCTATGCAGGGGACAAGTCCCCCTGCACCCTCCTGTGAGGGGCTGCACCCCCCTAACTTAATATTCCAACTCCGAGATTGCACTACAGTGAGGAAAGGGATGCATTTCCCTAACAGCACTGTACCTTGATCCTCTAGATGAGCTTAATCTATAATTGCGAATGCAGTCCATTCTCAATGATAACGTTCGTTCACATCACCTGCCGAACTATGAAGTATTCGAACATATGTTGTTCGAATACTTCATAGCCGTGCAATTACACATCAGCATTGTGATAGTAAACCATATAGATATATATATATATATATATATATATATATATATATATATAATATTTTTGCTACCTTTTTGGGGGCACCTGACATCGGGTACAAGAAAAACTAAAGAAAATGGCGTCTGCTGCATGTTTTATACCTCTGATGACCTGACGTCATGGAAGAGAAGACAGCAACCGACGGAGGACCCAAAACTTTGGAATTCAGGCCGACTAAGGGCAACCTTCCAGCAGATTACCCAAATGTAATTACTGCAACAGTGAATACACTCGAACATCTACATTTATGGTAAGTGTACACAACTGTACTGTTCTTTGCCTCCTGCTCCCAGAAAACCTGACCGATATTACAGGGTCCCTGACTCACACAAGTTCCTTTTTCAAAACCGTATTGCGGATCCAGAGACTGTTTCGCAGGGGCCCAAGGCCATTGCTTCTACTACTAAAAATCCTACCCCCTTCTGATAGAGACTCCAGGGCGCTGGATAGATGGGGTAAGAAGGTTTACACTTCTTCAACCTTTGCCATTAGGGCTTTAAACTGCCAATTTCATATGTTAAAGTATCAGCTACATGTTATTGAATTGCCTAAACAGAAATTGATGATGATTCCTGACTGTGTGGAAAATAAGGAATTACAGGATTTAATGCATTCTGCTGAACAGGTTGGAAAACATACTTTGCAATGTGGATTTGATTAATTAGAGGCCTCTTTCAGGGTTGCTGTTACTGGTTCTCTGCTCAGAAGGCATGCTTGGCTTAAGGAGAAATCTTGCCTGATCATGTTAAAGCTAAATTGTTGGATGCTCCCTTAAATCAGGACTGCCTGTTTGGCAACAAGGCTGAGGAAGTTCTTAAAAAGTTGGAAGACAAAGCTAAATCTATGCAAACTGTTAGATTTTTACAAGTTCAGCCTCCTAGATTTAGTAGGCACTAGCCCTCTAAGAATTGGTCCTTTCCGGCCCCTTCCTGGTCTTCCCAAGCCAAACCCAGACTCGGCAGAATCCCCAGGTTTCAGTCCCAGGGGACACACAAAACAAAACACTGGGGGCTATCCCCACCAAAATCAGGGAGCAGTAAGACCCCCCCCCCCCACGGAAAACTGTCTCAGTGACTTGCTTTTAAAATTTCCAAGCACTTCCCAACTGAATGCTTTTTAGGCGAAGATTGGCCTGCAGGCCAAAAACTGGGAACTCATTACCAGGACAAATGGGTTTTAAATGTAGTGTCCCAAGGATACAGATTTCACTTCCACACCTTACCAACACCAACCGGGTGGCTAGATCTACCCCCAAGTCAGTGGGCAGCGGCCCAAATTCAAGTACTTTCTCTTAAGCATGGGGTTATTCAGTTGGTACCAGAAGAGGAAAAAGGGACAAGGTTTTATTCGAGACTTTTTCTGGTACCCAGAAAGGCAATACCTGGCGTCCTATCCGGGACCATTCTACTTTAAATACCTCTCTGGTGATTCCAAAATTCAAGATGCTGACTCTTCACCATCTGCTTCCTATGCTAGGCAAAGATGCATGTCTGACAACCCTATACTTAAAAAGCATAACTGCACATCTCTATCACGGAGTCTTGCCATATACCGATCGCTTCAAAGCAGGCTTACATGTGGCATTATCAGTCCTCTCCACTGCCCCTTTGGCATATCTACCCCCAACCCCTTTTTTTTCCCTCCTGAAAAAGGCCTAGGACTGAACCCCCTGAACCTCTTTCCTCTGACTATTCCTCGGATGGATCAGATGTTTCAGACCATCAGGAAGGCCCATACTCACCTTATGAGGATTCGGATGCAGAAGACTCCATTCCTTCTGCCTCCCCCCCCCCCCCCAGAAGAATTTTCATTTGGGGAAACTCTGCATTCAATGAGGGAACATTTCCAATGGCAGGGTCAGGATTTTTCTGATTCTAGGAAAAGGCTAAGGACTTTTTTACACTTACCACAGCATAGGCCTCTAGCCATACCACCTGTACTATCAGTTGTTGATGATGCATACAATGATGCCTGTTCAGCCCCTGATTCTCTTCCCCCGGCCCCTGCAAAACCTGACAGATATTACAGGGTCCCGGATTCTCATTTCCACGCACAAGGGCCCACGCTGCAGACCCAGAAACCATTTCTCAGGGCCCCAAGGGTGTTGCAGCTGCCTCTGCCAAAAACCCCCTACCCTCTGAAAGAGAATCTAGAGCATTAGAGAGATGAGGTAAAAAAGTTTATACATCTGCTACTCTTTCTGCCAGGGCTTTAAACTGTCAATTTCACATGATACAGTACCAGGAATTTTTGTTAGATCAGCTAAATAAAAAGCTTTCCTCTCCTGAACCTTTAGACCGTAAGTCCCTTCAGGAGTTGGTTCATAATTCTCAGCAGGTCAGTAATCATTTTTTAAAATGTGGCTATGATGCACTGGAGGCTTCATTTAGATCAGCTATGACTGGAGCAGTGATTCGAAGGCATGCCTGGCTAAAAGAGCAATCCTTGCCAGACCATGTAAAATCTAAACTCCTAGATGCCCCTATGGAGAAACAAAGTTTATTTGGCTCCCCTGCACAGGAGGTACTAAAGAAAGTGGAAGAAAAGGCAAAATCTGTGCAAACAGTCAAGGATTTTCTGCAGGTCCAACCTCCGAGGTTCAGCAGAAATTGGCCTTCAAAGAATTGGTCCTTTCCAGACACCACCATAGCACAGAGAGGCAGAAATAGATGCCCAAGAGGCAGAGGTCAATCAAGGGGTGCCTACAGGGGCCGTCAGTGGCAACCTGACAACCAGAGGAGTGTCTCCACAGCTGCGAATGCAACCACTTCCACAGGACAGACACAATGACTTGGCTCTGATTCCGCCTACCAGGGAACAACTGGAAGCACCCTTGGGCGGAAAGTTAGCTTTATTTTCAAAAAACTGGCATTGCATCACAGGAGACAAATGGACTTTGCAAACAATAGACAAAGGCTACAGGTTTCACTTCCACACTTTACCAAAAAAGAGAGGAATGTCAAACCTTCCACCAAGCCAGAAGTCAGAGGCTCTAAAACAGGTCATCAACTTACTAAGGATGAGAGCAATAGAAAAGGTACCATCTATGGAACAAGGCCAAGGATTTTACTCCAGACTATTCCTTGTACCAAGAAAAGAAACTCAATGGAGGCCTATTCTGCGACTTGCCCGCACTGAACACATATCTCATTGTACCAAAATTCAAGATGCTGACCCTACAGCGACTTCTTCCCATGTTGGGCAAGGAGTCTTGGCTGATGACTCTAGTTCTCTAGGTGGCATGCCTGCGTCCCTATCGACCAGATTGCAGAAGACACCCCAGATTTCTTGCAGGATCAGAGCATTATCAATTCTCAGCACTGCCCTTTGGCTTATCTACTGCGCCCAGAGTATTCACGAAATGGCTGGCATCAGTAATTGCACATTGCAGGCTTCAGGAATTCAAATCTTCCCATACCTGGACGACTGCCTAAAACAAGCGGACAACAAGACAAAAATAATAAAGGATTTGGCCTATGTCATACAACTGCTACAAGCTTTGGGATACACAGTCAACATAGAAGTCAAGACTAGTGCCATCTCAAAGGATAACATTTTTGGGTGCAGAACTGGACACAATAACTCAGATGGCTTTTCTTACAGAAGAAAAACAAAAACAACTTCCAGTCTACTTCACGGCATTGACAAGACAAACTCAGCTTACTGCAAGGAAAGTCCTGCAGGTCCTGGGTTGCATGGCATCCTGCATAATCTTGATACCACATGCCAGACTACATATGAGAAAATTACAATGGTACCTAAGAAATGTATGGTCTGAACACAGACACAGTCTAGAAACCATGATACCAGTCATTCCATGCCTGAAAAAGGAATTCCTGTGGTGGGCTCAGGCCTGCAAGACCAACAGAGGATTGCCTTTCCACAAACCACAACCAAGCCAGACCATCACCACGGACGCCTCAGACCTAGGCTGGGGCGCACACATGGAAGACAAGTGTATCCAAGGCCTATGGTCCCAAGACCAGCTGAATCTACACATAAATGTAAAGGAAATACTGGCAGTGAAGCATGCAATAGAGGCATTCAAAACATTCCTTCAGCAAGGACCCCTGCTGTTAAGGACGGACAATACCACAGTCATGTGGTACATCAACAAACAGGAGGCACGACTCCTACCCTTTATGCCGGATGGCAATGGAACTGTGGAACCTAGGCCTGAATCTCAACATTCAACTACAGGCCAGATTCGTACCAGGAAAACAGAATAGACTAGCAGACAAATTAAGCAGAACTACCACGGATGCTGCATCCAGATATCTTCAAAACCATAACAAAGAAATGGGGAATGCCAGAAATAGACCTGTTCGCCTCCCCACTCAACCACCAACTGAAGAAATTCTGCTCAAGAGAATACCACCCACAAGCCTGGAGGGTGGACTCCCTTTCTTTCAGCTGGAAGGCCCTGACAGTTTATGCCTTCCCACCTCTCCCATTGATGTACAAAGTGCTACTGAAGATCAGGGAGGAGCAGCCAAAGGTAATTCTGATAGCTCCAGACTGGCCAAGGCAACATTGGTATCCGCTACTGAGAAGCATGTCTCGGACGAACCCATGACCTCTACCTCTATGGCCTTTACTTCTAACACAGAACAACTACAAGACCCTGCATCCAAACTTGAAAACTCTGCAGCTAACCGCCTGGAAAATTGCATAAAACAAAACCAGCCTGCTTTATCTCAGAGAGTCAAGGACATTATCTTGGAGGCTCAGACCCTCCACAAGGAAAACATACTCAGCCAAATGGAAGAGATTCCTCATTTGAGTGCATCAAAGGGAACAGATGTCACGCTTTGCAAACCTAGCACACATCCTAGAATACTTAGCAGAACTGTTCCACAATGGCCTGTCCTATTCTTCCATTAAGATTCATGCTTCAGCAATTTCAGCAGAATACAACATGGATCCTCCTATCTTCTCTCAACCTCTCCTCAGACAATTTCTAAGAGGGATCAAAAATGTAAAACCTCCAAGGAAACCACCTCTGCCTGCATGGGATCTCAATTTTGTGCTGGAAAAATTAACACTTCCCCCTTTGAACCAGCTGCATCAGCAGACTTACAGTTCTTATCTTGGAAAACTGCCTTCCTTCTAGCAATCACTTCAGCAAGAAGGGTATCAGAGTTACAGGGATTAATGGCAGTACAGCCTTTCCTTATCTTTCACCAGGATAGAGTGTCTCTGAGAACCAATCCTACTTTCATGCCAAAGGTGGTATCCAGGGTATCTTTGAACCAAGCTATTCATTTACCTACATTCTTCCCTAACCCACAGAACAGGGGGGAAAAGCTACTACACACCTTGGATGTACATAGACAACTGCGCTACTACCTGGACAGAACTAAGACCAGCAGAAAAACTGACCAGGTTCTGGTAGCATATGCAACAGGAGGGCAAGGAAAAGCAATTTCCAAACAGGCAGTTTCAAAATGGATAGGAAATTGCATTCGATTCTGTTACTCTTTTCATGGAAAGACAACTCCTGAAAATATCAGGCCTCACTCCACAAGGGCTACAGCCACCACTACAGCTTTTCCAGGAGTGGCTACCAAAGACATTTTAGAAGCTGCTACTTGGAGCTCCGTGCATACATTTGCCAAGCATTACAATCTTCCTTTATACTCCAGATCCCGAGCAGGCTTTGCAACTGCAGTTTTACAAGGGATCTTAACTACACCATCTTTATCTTAGTGCCTCCTCCCCCAGTTTGGCTATGGTATTCTACCCATATGTTATGACTGCAGATGCATCCTTGAAGGACATAGTACAGTTTTGTACCTACCATAAATGTAGATGCCCGATAGGTATGCATCTGCAGTCAGGATTACCCACCTTCCCTCTGTGGTATTCCTAGGGTGCTTACCCCTCTTTCAGCTAGCTGGGGGAATCTATTATGGTGTATTTGTTTGTATGTACATATGTATATATATTTATATATATATTTTGTTTGCTACTGTTTGGAATTTACAGCTATTATCCAAATTTAGCCTTCTTAGAGGGCACCTGGCATCTGGGGCAAGAAACACTGAGGAAAATGGTGTCGGCTGATGCCTTTATACCCCAGGAGCGACGCCGGGTGAAGTGCGACATCAGCCGAGGCCAGACCCAGACTTTGGAATCGGGCCGACCGAGAGCTGCCTGAGGCAGGACAACCCATATGTTATGACTGCAGATGCATACCTATCGGACATCTACATTTATGGTAGGTACAAAACTGTACTGTATCTAAAATGCCTGTGATGTCAACATTCTCGGGATCTAGAAGCAATGATCCCTATCATACCTTGCCTACAGATAGTTCCTTTGGTGGGTAGAGGTCTGCCACCAAAATGAGGGACTGCCATTCACCCCCTGCCGCCCAAACCCTTACAACAGACCCAACAGACTATGCATGGGGTGCTCACTGGCAAATGGGAACCCAAGTCAAATGCACCTGCATATCAGTCAGAAATATTAGCTGTACAGAATGCTTTGACAGCCTTCAAGGACCACATTCTTCCAGGACAGTTAATGGTAAAGACGGACAACACCACTGTTGTGTGGTACATAAACAAGCAGGGGGGAACCCACTCATACCCTGTCTGCAGACTAGCTATGGCTCTGTGGAACACAGCCTTGAGCTGTCGAGTGCACCTACAGGCTCAGTTCCTGCCAGGAAAGTTAAATACACTGGCAGACGAACTAAGCCAAAATCTCATGGACCCACACGAGTGGAAACTGGAACCAAAGATATTCAACATGTTGAGAAACAAATGGGGTGCCCAGAGATGGACCTGTTTGCCTCCCCCAGAACTACCAGTTGGACAAATTCTGCACAAGGACTCCCCACAAATAAGCTTGGAAAGTGGATGCCCTGTCCTTCACTTGGAAAAACTTCTCAGTTTATGCCTTTCCACCTCTGCCTTTCCTCTCCAAGGTACTGTAAAGATCAAACTGGACAAAACCAAGAACGATACTGATTGCACCAGACTGGCCAAGCCAACACTAGTACCCCCTTTTGTGCAGTGTGTCACTGCTGGCACCATGGCACCTGCCTCAGACCCCTGCCCTGCTGTCCCAGCAGGAGGGGCAGATTCTGCACCCTCATCTTCAAACCCTGAACCTGGAAGCCTGGCTAATGACTTGATCTCTCCGCTACCATCCCTCAGTAGGCAAGATGTTCATCGTGTTACACTGCTGCAGTCATTACACTTGGATTATCCTGCCGTCAGGCGGTTCCCCAGTTGGCCCGAGTTCCAAAGTCTTGGTCCAGCGTCTGTTGTTGTCACCTTCTCCCTGATGTCAGTGCTACAGGGGTATATAAGATGCAGCCGACGCCATTTTCTTCAGTCTTTCTTGCCACGCGGTGCCCGAAGCAAAAGCATTTCTCAAGTGCCGGTCGGCCGACTCCTGAGATTTTCATTCCAAATCCAGAACCAAAGTCTTTTACAAAGCTAAGTACCCCATTGGGGAAACTTTTTCTTGCCTCAGACCGATGTCAGTAAAAGTTAATAACTGTATTTCTTGTGGGAAGCAAATACCTCATAAGGATTTCCATTCTTATTGTATCCCATGCCTAGTCCCAGACCACGACGTCACTGGTTGTCGGTTTTGTGCTAGGTTTAATAAGTGCACTATTAAACGTCGGTTTGATTTTGCCCGCCATTATTTTAGCAGAACATTCAATTATACCACACTGTCGGAACTTCCGATGAACGGAATACATAAAAAGAGAAAAAACAAAGACAGGCGTCCGAGGAACAAAACTGAAGATGAAGCCACTTCTAGGCCAGTTGCCTGTTCTCCAGTTTTCAGCGAGGCGCCAGCCCCTGGCGCACCATTTCTGTAGAACCACAGGCTGCCTCTGATTACCACGTGGAGATGGCCGGGCCGGACGCACAAGTTATTCAGAATACCTAAACTACCCCTTCAGAAGGATCCGGAGTAGCTGAACAACCCACAGCCTCAGAGGGTGTTTTTCAGACCTATCCAGTTAAGCATTAAATCTTCTGCTAAGTATAAACCTACTTTAAAAACAAAGAAACAAATACAGCATTCTCCAGGACAGGCCTCCATGCCTAAGAAACAAATGCTCAAAATGGCCGAAGACCTAATCACTCTGATCAGGGGTTCCCCTTCTGATAAAAGGCCTAGACTGGATGCAGACTATGACTCTTCCGACCAGGTATCCATCTCTTCAGATTCATCATCAGACCTAGGATACTCCTTACACCCTTATGAGGATTCTTATGCTGAGGAATCAATTCCATCAGCCTCTTAAGCCTGAGGACTACTCATTTGGTGAAACCTTTGCATACCATGAGGGAGCATTTCCATTGGGAAGGCCAGGATGACTTTGAATCCAAGAAAAGGCTCAGAGACTTCCTTTTATTACCTCTACACAGACGCTCTGCCATTCCGCCAGTGTTAGATATAGTGGATGATGTGGATACTGAATCCAGCTTAAATCCTGATTTTTTACCTCCAGCCCCAGTTAAGCCTGACAGATGCTACAGAGTCCCTGACTCTCACAAATTTCTTTATAAAAGCCCTGTTGCAGACCCTGAAACTATTTCTCAGGGACCCAAAGGGGTTAAGGCCTCATCAGCAAATAATCCAGTCCCCTCTGACAGAGATTCCAGAGCATTGGACAGATGGGGGAAGAAAGTATATACGTCTGCAACTTTAGCAGTGACGGCCTTAAATTGCCAGTTTCACATGTTAAAATATCAGCAGTTTCTGATGAATCAGTTGAAACAAAAAAATGCTTCCAGATTCAGATCCTCCTAATTTAAAGGAAATGCAGGATTTATTGCATGCAGCTGAACAAGTGGGAAAACGCACTTTGCAATGTGATTTTGATTCTTTAGAGGCCTCCTGTAGAGCAGCTGTTACAGCTTCTGTCATTAGAAGACATGCTTGGTTAAAAGAACATGCGTTACCAGATCATGTTAAAGCAAAACTATTGGATGCATTTTTACAGCAGGATGTGTTATTTGGAGTTAAGGCAGAAGAGGTAGTAAAGAAAATGGAGAATAAGGCAAAATCTATGCAAACGGCGAAGGATTTCTTACAGGTTCAGCCTCCTCGATTTAGCAGAAATTGGCCAACAAAAAATTGGTCCTTTCCAGCTTCAGACAGACCCCAAAGGGGCAGATACAGACATCCAAGAGGCAGAGATCAACCACAAGGTCCCTACAGGCCTCTACAATGGGGTGCATCAGGCCAGAAAGAAGGGGAAGACAGGCCACAACCTTATAAAAAACAGCCCCAATGACTTCCCACTACAGCTGCCAAACAGCTCTCTTGGCAGCCCCCTTGGGAGGAAAACTGGCACTTTTCTATCACAATTGGCATATGGTCACCAAAGACAAATGGGTTCTCAACATTGTATCTCAAGGTTACAGGTTCCACTTTCACACTCTGCCAAGATTAAAAGGAATGCCAAACCTGCCGCCAAATCAATGGGCAGAGGCTCAAAAACAAATTACAGCACTCATGGACATGAGAGCTATTCAAAACGTACCACCACAGGAGCAAGGACAAGAATTTTACTCAAGACTCTTTCTGGTTCCCAGAAAGGATAAAGCCTGGAGGCCTATTCTGAATCTTTCTTCTCTAAACACTTACCTGGATGTTCCGAAATTCAAAATGTTGACACTACAGCAGCTTTTTCCCATGCTGGGCAAGAAAGCTTGGCTCGTAACATTGGACCTCAAGGAGGCATACCTATATGTCCCTATCAGACAAAACTGCAGAAGATACCTCAGATTCATAGCTGGTTCAATGCACTATCAATTCTCTGAACTGCCCTTTAGCTTATTTACTGCGCCCAGGGCCTTCACAAAGGGCCTGGCACCAGTTATTGCATTTTGCAGACAAAAAGGAATTCAAATTTATCCGTACCTGGAAGACTGCCTGATTCAAGCAGAGAGCAAGGACATTCTTCTACAGCATCTGGCATTTGTAAAACAGTTATTAAGTTGCCTAGGGTACACAGTAAACGAAAAGAAATCAAAACTAGTGCCCTCACAAGAGATAATATTCCTGGGTGCCAGCTTGAATACAACGGCCCAGATGGCTTATCTCACACCAGGCAAGCAAGGACATCTGACTCAATATTTTCAATTGATGGCAACAAGAACCCAACTCCCTGCAAGAAAAATTCTGCAGGCCTTGGGTTACATGGCATCTGCATACTACTAATTCCATATGCCAGGCTGCATATGAGGAAACTACAATGGTCCTAAAGAGTGTCTGGTCTCAACACTGTCAAAGTTTGGAAAGAGTTATACCACTAATTCCTTGCCTGCAACAGGAGTTTTGATGGCGGGCTCAAGCTTGTCACCTCAACAAGGGACAGCCTTTTACTCAACCCACAGCCAGGCAAACACTGACAACAGATGCATTGAATTACGCCTGGGGAGCACATATGGCAGGAAAATGTATTCAGGGCAGGTGGCCCGCAGAACAAAAGCATCTTCACATCAATCAAAAAGAGATGCTAGCTGTACAAAATGCCCTAATAGCCTTCAAGGACCTGCTACATCCAGGACAACTACTATTAAAGACTGACACCACCACAGTTATGTGGTACATAAGCAAGCAAGGGGGCACTCACTCTTATCCCCTCTGCAGACAAGCCATGACCTTGTGGAACACAGCTCTAAACTATCACGTTCATCTACAAGCACAATTCCTGCCAGGAGAGAAAAACACACTGGCAGACGACTTAAGCAGAAGCATCATGGATCCCCACGAATGGGAGTTGAATCCGCAAATATTCAGAATGATAACACAGAAATGGTGAAGCCCGGACATGGCTCTGTTTGCATCCCCAATGAACTGCCAGCTACAGAAATTCTGCACAAGGACTTACCATTCACAAGCTTGGAAAGTGGATGCCCTCTCATTCAGCTGGAAGAACCTACAAGTATATGCTTTCCCTCCACTGCCTCTCCTTCCAAAGGTACTCATCAAAGCCAGGCAGGAAGAGCCAAAGATGATCCTGATTGCACCAGACTGGCCACGCCAGCACTGGTACCCAATCTTGAAGAACTTAGCACAAGGACCACCCTGGATTTTGCCTCAAATACCACATCTGCTGACTCAGCACAACAATCAGATACTTCACAGCCAGCTAACTTCACAGCCAGCTAAAGAAAGACTTTAAACCTGGCTGCATGGAAGATTACCTAGTCAAGCAAGCAATGTTCATAGGTTAGTACTAAGCTAACTACCCTTTCGAGTGATTTTTAAGCTTAGCCAATTATCCCTTGTGAGACTCAAACCCTGCACCTTGTGTTTGTAAGGCAAATACTTCAACCGTTAGGCCACCCACCCAACACTCTGTCTCTCTCCAAAGCTGTTATGGATGTCATTCTGGAGGCCAGAAGGCCTAGTACTAGGAAAGCCTATTCGGATAAATGGAAGAGATTCTCTGCCTGGAACCAGGCTCACAGCCTTGACCCTCTTGTCCCAAATATTCCTCGGGTACTACATCAAGATCCACGCCTCTGCCATCTCTGCTCATTGCAACACCAGTACCTCAGAGGGGCTAAAATCATAAGACCGCCCCATAGAGCACTTACTCCAGCTTGGGACCTCAACTTTGTGTTGGGAAAATTAACTTTACCTCCTTTTGAGCCAGCAAACACAGTAGATTTAAAATATATCTCTTGGAAAACTGCTCTACTCCTGACAATATCATCAGCACGAAGAGTTTCAGAGTTACAGGCACTAATGGCAGTGGAACCATTTATCATTTTCCACCAAGACAGGGTGTCTTTAAGAACTAACCTTACTTTTATGCCAAAGATGGTATCAAGTATGGCCCTCAACCAAACTGTCCACTTGCCAACTTTTTATCCAAATCCACAGAATAAAGGGGAGAGACTATTGCATTCTTTGGACATACACAGGCAGTTACTCTTCTACTTGGACAAAACCAAAGCATTCAGAAAATCTGAGCAATTATTAGTAGCATATGCTGCAGGAGCACAGGGAAAAGCCATTTCAAAACAGACCATTTCAAAATGGATAGGACACTGTATACATTTCTGCTATACACACCATGGAAAACCTATACCTAATAGCATTAGCTCTCACTCCACCAGGGCAACAGCCACTTTAACTGCCTACTTCAGAGGAGTACCTACCAAGGACATTTTGGAAGCAGCAACTTGGAGTTCTGTGCATACCTTCACCAAGCACTACCATCTGCCTCTATACTCTAAATCCAGAGCTGGCTTCGCCACTGCAGTGCTGCAGGGCCTTATAGCCACCCCTGTTGCCTTATAGTACCAGCCACCCTACCTCAGGTTTGGGATTCTACCCAAGTGTATTGACTGCAGCAATGTAACACGATGAACATAGTACAGTTTTGTACCTACCATAAATGTAGATGTTCGAGTGTATACACTGCTGCAGTCCAGGTTACCCACCCTCCATCCCCTCTTACTTGCTGGTACGTACCTATGTCTTCTACCCTTTACTACCTATGGGGAGTATTTGCTGGTATATGAAAGTTGTTGATTGCTTTACTTATGTATGTTTTATTAGCAATTGGAATAGCCTACCTTTTTGGGGGCACCTGACATCTGGGGCAAGAAAAACTAAAGAAAATGGTGTCGGCTGCATCTTATATACCCCTGTCGCACTGACATCAGGGAGGATGCGACAGCAACCGACGCCGGACCAAGACTTTGGAACTCAGGCCGACTTGGGAAACCGCCTGACGGCAGTATAACCCAAGTGTAATGACTGCAGCAGTGTATACACTCGAACATCTACATTTATGGTAGGTACAAAACTGTACTTAAATAACCCAGGACAAGTGGGTACTAAACATAGTATCACAGGGATACAGATTCCATTTCCACACTCTGCCAATGGCAAATGGTTGGCCAGATCTGCCACAAAATCAATGGGCAGAGGCACAAACAGGTTACGTCCCTCATGGATATGGGGGCCATTCAGCCAGTACCAGAACAGGAAAAAAGACGAGGTTTTTACTCAAGACTGTTCTTGGTACCCAGAAAGGACAAGGCCTGGCGGCCAATACTGGATTTATCGATTTTGAACACATACCTGGACATTCCAAAATTCAAGATGCTGAGTTTGCAGCGGCTTTTGCCCATGCTGGGCAAGAATGTTTGGCTGGTGACATTAGACCTAAAAGAGGCATACCTGCATGTCCCAATAAGACAATCGTGCAGAAGATACCTCAGATTCAAGGCTGGCTTAATGCATTACCAGTTCTCTACACTGCCCTTTGGCTTATCTACTGCGCCCAGGGTCTTTACAAAGTGCCTGGCACCAGTAATTGCATTTTGCAGACAAAGAAGTATACAAATATATCCTTACTTAGACTGTCTCATTCAAGCAGAGAACAAGGACATTCTTCTTCGACACCTGGCTTTTGTGAAAAGGCTTCTAACATGCCTAGGGTGCACAATAAACTAAAAGAAATCCTGACTGGTACCCGCTCAAAAGATAACATTTCTGGGTGCAAGCTTGAATACAACTGCCCAGATGGCTTCTCTCACGCCAGTTAAGTAAAGGCAACTGACTACATACTTCAAACTAATGGCAACAAAAGCCCAGTTATCTGCAAGACAAATTCTGCAGGCTTTCGGCTTCATTGCATCCTGCATCCTACTGATTCCATATGCAAGACTGCATATGAGGAAACTTCAGTGGTACCTGAAAAGTTTATGGAGTCAATATTCTCGCAGTCTGGAAGCAATGATTCCTCTCATTCCCTGCCTACAACAGGAGTTTCTATGGTGGGCAAAGGCATGTCACCAAAACATGGTACGGGCCTTCACTCTCCCCCCTGCCAGCCAAACATTAACAACATGGCAGGAAGATGCATTCAGAGCATGTGGACCCCAAAACAAATACATCTGCATATCAACCAGAAAGAGATGCTAGCAGTTCAAAATGCCCTAACAGCATTCAAGGACTTACTTCATCCAGGACAACTACTGCTAAAGACGGACAACACCACATTCATGTGGTATATAAAAAAGCAAGGGTGGCACACACTCATACCCCCTTTGCAGATTAGCCATGGCACTGTGGGACACAGCTTTGACCTAACAAATACATCTTCAAGCTCAATTCCTGCCAGGAAAACAAAATACACTGGCAGACGATTTAAGCAGAAACCTTATGGATCCTCACGAGTGGAACTAAATCCACAAGTCTTCAACATGATAACAGAGAAATGGGGGAGCCCAGACATAGATCTGTTTGCCTCGCCTCAAAATTATCAATTGAAAAGATTCTGCACAAGGACTTATCACACACAAGCATGGAAAGTGGACACCCTATCCTTCAGTTGGAAAAACCTATCAGTTTACGCCTTTCCTCCTCTGCCTCTTCTCCCCATGGTCCTCCTAAAAATCAGACAAGAGAAACTAAAGATGATACTAATTGCCCCAGACTGGCTCCGCCAGTACTGGTACCCAATCCTAAGGAACATGTCTCAATACCCTGTTTGGACCTTACCTCAAAGACCCCAACTACTGTCCCAGTAAAACAAATCAGATCGTGCACAATCAACTACAGACATTGAACCTGGCAGCATGGCTGTTCATGTAGCTATACAAACACCTCTCATTAAAGCTGTGATGGATGTCCTTTTGGAAGCCAGAAGGCCTAGTACTAGAAAATCTTATGCTGACAAATGGAAGAGATTCCGTGCTTGGAATCAAGCACAATGAACGGATACAGCAGAACCAAATATTCCTCCGATATTACAGTACTTAACTAAGATGCTTGACAAAGGCCTATCTTTCTCATCAATCAAAATCCATGCTTCTGCCATTTCGGCTCATTACAATACAGAGCCACCAATCTTTTCTCATCCTTTACTAAAGCAGCATCTCAGAGGAGCCAAAAATTTAAGGCCTCCCAGAAGATCACCATTATCTGCATGGGACCTCAATTATGTGTTGGAAAAGCTCACCCTGCCTCCATTTGTACCAGCCGCTACCGCTGATGTAAAGTTCTTATCATGAAAACAGCACTGCTACTAGCAATTACTTCAGCAAGAAGAGTTTGAGCTGCAGGCCCTCATGGCTGTAGAGCCTTTTATCATATTTTGCCCAGACAGGGGGTGTCTGAGAACAAATCCGACTTTTATGCCTAAGGTGGTTTCCAGTGTGGCTCTTAACCAAACAAGTCATCTGCCAACTTTTTATCCAAATCCGCAGAGCAAGGGAGAAATAATTCTGCATTCTTTGGATGTACACAGACAGCTAAGATTCTACTTGAGCAGGACTAAAGCTGTAAGAAAAACTGAGCCGTTACTAGTGTCATATGCTGCAGGATCAGAAGGAAAGGCCATTTCAAAGCAGACACTTTCTTGCACCATGGAAAACCTATGCCCAAGGGCATTAGGTTTCATTCCACCAGAGCTGCAGCTACTTCAGCAGCCTTTTTCAGAGGAATACCAACCAAAGACATTCTAGAGGCTGCTACTTGGAGTTCTGTTCACACCTTCACAAAGCATTATCATTTGCCTCTCTACTCTAAGTCCAGGGCAGGCTTTGCCACTGCAGTGCTGCAAGGCCTTATAGCAGCACCTAATGCTGTTTAGCTCCAGCCTCCCAACCATAGCTTTGGGATTCTACCCAAATGTAATGACTGCAACAGTGAAACACAAAGAACATAGTACAGTTGTGTACACTTACCATAAATGTAGATGTTCAAGTGTATTCACTGTTGCAGTCCAGGTTACCCTCCCGCCATCCCCCTGACATTCTGAAGTTTATCTTTCCTTCTCTATCTTCTACAACCTATGTGGTGTATTTGCTTGTAGATGAAGGTAAAGTTTATATTGATGCGTGTGTGTGTGTGTGTGTGTGTGTGTGTATGTATATATATATATATATATATATATATCTATGGTTTACTATAAAAAATTCGAAAATAAAAAAAAAAATGTACCTAACGTTGAATTTTAACATCGGAAATGAACATTTCCATATGCACCTAATGTCGAAAACAGCTGTTAATTGTCGAAAATGTCGCTCGCAACATTTTCGACAGTTAACAGCACTACCACCCTTCCCTTAACTCCTACCTAACTAGCTTACACTCACATGCAGGGACAAGTCCCCTGCACCCTCCTGTGAGGGGCTGCACCCCCCTAACTTAATATTCCAACTCCGAGATTGCACTACAGTGAGGAAAGGGATGCATTTCCCTAACAGCACTGTACCGCGATCCCCTTACATGAGCGAACGTTATAATTGCGAATGCAGTCCATTCTCAATGATAACGTTCGTTCACATCACCTGCCGAACTATGAAGTATTCGAACATATGTTGTTCGAATACTTCATAGCCGTGCAATTACACATCAGCATTGTGATAGTAAACCATATATATATATATATATATATATATATATATATATATATATATATAATATTTTTGCTACCTTTTTGGGGGCACCTGACATCGGGTACAAGAAAAACTAAAGAAAATGGCGTCTGCTGCATGTTTTATACCTCTGATGACCTGACGTCATGGAAGAGAAGACAGCAACCGACGGAGGACCCAAAACTTTGGAATTCAGGCCGACTAAGGGCAACCTTCCAGCAGATTACCCAAATGTAATTACTGCAACAGTGAATACACTCGAACATCTACATTTATGGTAAGTGTACACAACTGTACTGTTCTTTGCCTCCTGCTCCCAGAAAACCTGACCGATATTACAGGGTCCCTGACTCACACAAGTTCCTTTTTCAAAACCGTATTGCGGATCCAGAGACTGTTTTGCAGGGGCCCAAGGCCATTGCTTCTACTACTAAAAATCCTACCCCCTTCTGATAGAGACTCCAGGGTGCTGGTTAGATGGGGTAAGAAGGTTTACACTTCTTCAACCTTTGCCATTAGGGCTTTAAACTGCCAATTTCATATGTTAAAGTATCAGCTACATGTTATTGAATTGCCTAAACAGAAATTGATGATGATTCCTGACTGTGTGGAAAATAAGGAATTACAGGATTTAATGCATTCTGCTGAACAGGTTGGAAAACATACTTTGCAATGTGGATTTGATTAATTAGAGGCCTCTTGCAGGGTTGCTGTTACTGGTTCTCTGCTCAGAAGGCATGCTTGGCTTAAGGAGAAATCTTTGCCTGATCATGTTAAAGCTAAATTGTTGGATGCTCCCTTAAATCAGGACTGCCTGTTTGGCAACAAGGCTGAGGAAGTTCTTAAAAAGTTGGAAGACAAAGCTAAATCTATGCAAACTGTTAGATTTTTACAAGTTCAGCCTCCTAGATTTAGTAGGCACTAGCCCTCTAAGAATTGGTCCTTTCCGGCCCCTTGCTGGTCTTCTCAAGCCAAACCCAGACTCGGCAGAATCCCCAGGTTTCAGTCCCAGGGGACACACAAAACAAAACACTGGGGGCTTTCCCCACCCAAATCAGGGAGCAGTAAGACCCCCCCCCCCCACGGAAAACTGTCTCAGTGACTTGCTTTTAAAATTTCCAAGCACTTCCCAACTGAATGCTTTTTTAGGCCGAAAGATTGGCCTGCAGGCCAAAAACTGGGAACTCATTACCAGGACAAATGGGTTTTAAATGTAGTGTCCCAAGGATACAGATTTCACTTCCATACCTTACCATCACCAACCGGGTGGCTAGATCTACCCCCAAGTCAGTGGGCAGAGGCCCAAATTCAAGTACTCTCTTTCTCTTAAGCATGGGGTTATTCAGTTGGTACCAGAAGAGGAAAAGGGACAAGGTTTCTATTAGAGACTTTTTCTGGTACCCAGAAAAGGCAATACCTGGCGTCCTATCCGGGACCATTCTACTTTAAATACCTCTCTGGTGATTCCAAAATTCAAGATGCTGACTCTTCACCATCTGCTTCCTATGCTAGGCAAAGATGCATGTCTGACAACCCTATACTTAAAAAAGCATAACTGCACATCTCTATCACGGAGTCTTGCCATATATACCGACGCTTCAAAGCAGGCTACATGCATTATCAGTCCTCTCCACTGCCCTTTGGCATATCTACTGAGCCCAGGGTATTCACAAAGTGCGTAGCTCCAGTCATTGCATTTTGCAAGCAAAGAAATATTCAAATATACCCATACCTGGACGATTGTCTAATTCAGGCAGAAAGCCATGACATACTTTTAAATCATCTAGCCTTTGTTCAAAGGGTACTGACTTGTCTGGGGTACACCGTAAACGAAAAGAAATCACACCTGGTACCCTGTTAACAAATTATATTCCTGGGAGCCAGCTTGAGTACAACTTCCCAGATGGCTTTCCTCACACCAAAGAAACGGATTCTTTTGACAATCTCCTTCAAACAAGTGGCCACAAAAGCCCAGTTATATCTACAAGGCAAATACTGCAAGCCTTGGAGTTCATGGCCTCCTGCATTCTTCTAATTCCATATGCAAGACTGCAAATGAGGAAACTGCAATGGTATCTCAAAAGCCTATGGTGTCAACATTCACAGGATCTAGAAGCAGTGATTCCTATCATACATTGCCTAAGCCTAGAGGTTCTTTGGTGGGCGGAGACCTGCCACCAAAACAAGGGACTACCATTCACACTACCCCCTGCCGCCCAAACCTTGACAACAGACGCATCAAACTATGCATGGGGGGCTCACCCGGCAGGGAAGTGCATTCAAGGCAAATATAACCCAAGTCAAATGCACCTACACATAAATCAAAAGGAAATGTTAGCTGTACAGAATGCTCTGACAGCCTTCAAGGACCATTTTCTTCCAGGACAACTAATGGTAAAGATGGACAATACCACTTTATGTGGTGCATAAACAAGCAAGGGGGGGGGGGTACCCATTCTTAGCCCTTCTGCAGACTAGCCATTGCATTGTGGAACACAGCCTTGAGCTACCAAGTGAATTTACATGCTCAGTTCCTGCCAGGAAAACTAAATACACTGTAGATGGACTAAGCAGAAACCTCATGGAACCAGACGAGTGGAAACTGGCACTAAGGATTTTCAACATGTTGACAAGCAAGTGGGGGAGCCCAGATACAGACACTTTTGCCTCCCCCCAGAACCATCAGTAGGACAAATTTTGCACAAGGATTCCCCACATACTAGCTTAGAAAGTGGATGCTCTTTCCTTCAGCTGGAAAAACCCATCAGTCTATGCCTTTGCTCCTCTGCTCTCAAAAGTACTACTAAAGATCAAACAGGAGAAGCCAAGGACAATCTTAATTGCACCAGACTGGCCACGACAACACTGGTACCCCCTCCTGCGCATTGTGTCACGGTTTGCCCCATGGCACCTGCCTCAGACTCCTTCCTTGTTGTCTCAGCAGGAGAACCAGATTCTACACCCGTAGCTGCAAACCCTAAACCTAGCAGCCTGGCTAATTACCTAATCTCTCCTTTACCACCCCTCAGCAAATCAGTGATGGATATCATTTTAGAGGCTAGGAGGCCTATTACTAGAAAATCTTATGCTGCAAAATGGAAAAGATTTTGTACCTGGAACCAGTCTCAAAGGATGAGTGCAACAGTGCCCAATTTACCTCAGATTCTACAATATTTGACTGAAATGCTTCATAAGAGCTTGTCCTTTTCCTCCATCAAAATCTATGCCTCAGCCATTTCAACTCATTATAACAGAGCCTCCACTCTTCTCCCACCCACTGCTCAAGCAGTTCCTCAATGGGGCCAAAAATTTAAGGCCACCCAGGAGAGCCCCAACTCCTGCCTGGCATCTTAACTTTGTCTTGGAGAAACTCACTCTTCCTCCTTTCGAGCTAGCTGCTACTTTAGATTTAAAATTCCTTTCCTGGAAAACCGCTTTCCTTTTAGCAATCACTTCTGCAAGACGGGTATCTGAATTACAGGCCCTTATGGCAGTGGAGCCTTTCATCATCCTTCATGCGGATAGGGTATCCCTCAGAACCAAGCTCTTCTTCATGCCCAAGGGTGGTATCCAGTGTGGCTCTTAATCAGTCTGTTCATTTTCCCACCTTTCTTTCCTAACCCACAGAACAAAGGGGAACGGATTCTGCACTCCTTACATGTGCACAGACAACTTAGATTCTACTTGGACAGGACTAAACCTCAAAGGAAATCTGAACAACTGCTGGTGGCATTTGCTGCAGGGACAGAGGGGAAAGCTATTTCAAAGCAAACCATTTCAAAATGGATAGGCCGCTGCATTCATTTTTGCTGTAAGCACCATGGAAAACCTATCCCACAGGGCATCAGACCCCATTCAACCAGGGCTCATCTACCTCTACAACCTTTCTCAGGGGCGTCCCTACAAGGGAAATCTTAGAAGCTGCTACCTGGAGTTCTGCATATACTTTCACCAAGCATTATCATTTGCCACTTTTCTCAAAATCCAGAGCTGGTTTTGCCTCTGCAGTTTTGCAGGGCTTTATAGCAGGCCCTAATTCTATTTAAATTCCTCCACCCTACCTTAGCTTTGGATATCCACCCAAATGTAATGACTGCAACAGTGAAACATGAAGAACATAGTACAGTTGTGTACACTTACCATAAATGTTGATGTTAGAGTGTATTCACTGTTGCAGTCCTGGTTACCCTCCCTCCTGCCCCCTTTCTTCTTTTGACTATACCGCTACTCTCACTTACTGTGCTCAAAAAGCTTTTTGGTGTATTTGCTTTTTTGTTGGAGGTATATCCTTGTATTATAGAGTTAATTGCTTCCCATTAAGGGGGCACCTGACATTTGGGGCAATAAAAACTGATGTAATGGTGTCGGCTGCATATTTTATACCCCTGATGACCTGACGTCATGGAAGAAGGGACAGCAACCAACGCAGGACTCATGACTTTGTTAATCAGGCCGACTGAGGGCTACTGCAAGCAGATAACCCAAATGTAATGACTGCAACAAGTGAATACACTCGAACATCTACATTTATGTTAAGTGTACACAACTGTACTTTCTCTGCACTGACCTTTGGCTTATCTACCGCGCCCAGGGTATTCACAAAGTGCCTGGCTCCAGTCATTGCATTTTGCAGACAAAGAAATATTCAAATATACCCATACCTGGATGATTGTCTAATTCAAACAGAAAGCCAGGACATGCTTTTGAATCATCTGGCTTTTGTACAGAGGGTGCTTACTTATCTGGGGTACACCATAAATGAAAAGAAATCACACCTGTTACCCCGTCAACAAATTATATTCCTGGGAGCAAGCTTGAATACAACTTCCCAGATTGCTTTCCTCACGTCAGCGAAACAAATTCATTTGATAACCTACTTCAAACTAGTGGCCACAAAAACCCTGCTATCTGCAAGGCAAATACTGCAAGCCTTGGGTTCATGGCCTCCTGCATTCTTCTAATTTTATATGCAAGACTGCATATGAGGAAACTGCAGTGGTATCTATAAAGCCTGTGGTGTCAACATTCTCATGATCTAGAAGCAATGATTCCTATCATACCTTGCCTACAGTTAGAGTTCCTTTGGTGGGCAGAGGCCTGCCACCAAAACAAGGGACTACCATTCACTCTACCCACTGCCGCCCAAACACTAACAGACGCATCAGGCTATGCATGGGGGTCTTACCTGGCAGGGAAGTGCATTCAGGGCAACTGGAACCCAAGTCAAATGCACCTGCATATCAGTCAAAAAGAAATGTTAGCTGTACAGAATGCTCTGACAGCCTTCAAGGACCACATTCTTCCAGGACAATTAATGGTAAAGACGGACAACACCACTGTTATGTGGTACATAAAGAAGCTGGGGGGTACCCATTCATATACCCCCTCTGCAGACTTGGCACTGTGGAACACAGCCTTGAGCTACAAAGTGCATCTACAAGCTCAATACCTGCCAGGAAAACTCAATACACTGGCAGACGGACTAAGCAGAAACCTCATGTATCCACACGAGTGGAAACTGGAACCAAAGACTTTCAACATGTTGACAAACAAATGGAGGAGCCCACATGTAGACCTGTTTGCCTCCCCCCATAACTACCAATTAGACATTTTGCACAAGGACTCCCCACAAACAAGCTTGGAAAGTGGATGCTTTGTCCTTCAGCTGGAAAAAAAACTATCTGTTTATGCCTTTCCTCCTCTGCCTCTCCTCTCCAAGGTACTACTAAAGATCAAACAGAACAAACCAAGGACAATATTGATTGCACCAGACTGGCCACACCAACACTGGTACCCCCTCTTGCACGCAGTGTGTCACTGTTGGCCCCATTGCATCTGTCTCAGACCCCTACCCTGTTGTCTCAGCAGGAGAACCAGATTTTGCACCCATACCTTCAAATCCTGAACCTAGCAGCCTGGCTAATTACCTAATCTCTCCTTTACCATCCCTCAGTAAACCAGTGATGGATATCATTTTAGAGGGAAAGAGGCCTATTACTAGGAAATCTTATGCTGAAAAATGGAAAAGATTCTGTGCCTGGAACCAATGTCAAGGGATGAGCACAGCAGTGCCCAACTTACCTCAGATTCTACAATACTTAATTGAGATGCTTCACAAGGGCCTTTCTTTTTCCTCCATCAAAATGCACGCCTCAGCCATTTCAGCTCCTTATAACACAGAACCTCCCCTCTTCTCTCATCCAGTGCTCAAGCATTTCCTCAGAGGGGCCAAAAATTTAAGACCACCCAGGAGATCCCCAACTCCAGCCTGGTACCTTAACTTTGTATTGGAAAAGCTCACTCTATCTCCTTTTGAGCCAGCTGCAACTGCAGATTTGAAATTCCTTTCTTGGAAAACAGCCTTCCTTCTAGCCATCACTTCAGCAACAAGAGTGTCTGAATTACAGACCTACATGGCAGTGGAGCCCTTCATCATCTTCCATGCAGACAGGGTGTCCCTCAGGACCAATCCTTCCTTTATGCCCAAGGTGGTATCCAGTGTGGCCTTTTAATCGGTGCATTCATTTGCCAACCTTCTTTTCTAATCTACATAACAAAGGAGAACGGATACTGCACTCTTTGGATGTGCACAGACAACTTAGATTTTATTTGGACAGGACTAAGCCTCTCAGAAAAACTGAACAGCTGCTAGTTTCCTTTGCTGCAGGGGCATAGGGGAAGGCCATTTCAAAGCAAACCATTTCTAAGTAGATAGGCCATTGCATTCAGTTCTGCTATAAGCACCATGGAAAACCTACCCCACAGGGGATAAGATCACATTCCATCAGGGCTGCATCTACCTCTACAGGGACATCCTAGAAGCTGCTACCTGGAGCTCTGTACATACCTTCACCAAGCATTACCACTTGCCTATTTTTTCTAAATCCAGAACTGGTTTTGCACTGCAGTCTTGCAGGGCTTAATAGCTGGTCCTAATGCTCTCTGACTGCCTCCTCCCTTCCTTAGCTTTGGGAATCTACCCAAAGGTAATAACTGCAACAGTGAAACACGAAGAACATAGTACAGTTGTGTACACTTACCATAAATGTAGGTGTTCGAGTGTATTCACTGTTGCAATCCTGGTTACCTTCCCTCCAGCCCCCTGACTTCTTTTGGCTATACCTTTCTTCTTGCTTAGTGTATTTCAGCTTTCTGGTGTATTTGCTTTTTGTTGGAGGTGTAGCCTTATATATAATTGCTTCCCATTATGGGGGCACCTGACATCTGGGGTATGAAAAACTGATGTAATGGCATCGGCTGCATGCTTTATACCCCTGACGACTTGACGTCATGGGAGAAGAGAGAGCATCCGATGCAGGACCCAAGACTTTGATATTCAGGCCGGCTGAGGGCTACCTGCAGGCAGATAATCCTAATGTAATGACTGCAACAAGTGAATACACTTGAACATCTACATTTATGGTAAGTGTACACTACTGTACTTTCTGGCCTTGACAAGTTTGGTTTCCATTCCTTTGGCCTCATCTACTGCAGAAACTCTGGATATTGGACCCAGCTCCAGACCTGTTGCCCCACCTGGAGGCAATGGTTCATCCGAATCTTCAACATCTCGAGCCCATTGCGTGGCTTCTCCAGTTCCCATGTTAGCCAGGCATTCCTCCCTTACTTCCCTGGTCTAACGCATCATTGTGGCCCAACACAAACGAACTTGAAAATTGTATCATAACAAATGGCTACAATTTGTTAAGTGGTTGTTTGACCTGTAATATTGACCCGTATGCAGCACCTGTAGACAAAGTTATATACTTAGTCTGAGTCTGGCTCATCAGCTTCTACCATTCATGTACATCTTTCTGCAATATCTAATTTCCATATTGATTTCAACTGTTCATCACTGATGTGTCAAACTTTGTAAAACCTTTTTGAAAGGAACCCTAATGCTTAGGCCTCTGGTTAAAGAATCTTCTCCTCCATGGGATTTGCATTTGGTACTGTGTTCTCTCGTTTCTGCCCCCTTTGAGGCATCAGCAACTTGTGACTTAAAGTTGTTGTCCTGGAAAACCTTTATTTTTTTATGGCTATCACTTCGGCCTGGAGAATATCGGAAGTTCGAGCCTTATCCTGCATACCCCACTATTTGATATTTCATAAGGACAGGGTCTCCCTCAGGACAAATCCATTATTTTTTGCCAAAGGTTGTTTCAGAGTTAAATATCAATCAAACCTTGCATCTCCCAGTCTTTCCCTAATTTTTCCAACAAGGGAGAATTGTCTATTCTTACCAGACGTACACAGACAATTATATTTTTACCTTCACAGAACAAAGAACATTAGAAAATACGACTGTGTATAGCCTTTTCTACAGTCTCTTGGTGAAATGGCTTAAGGACTGTTTCACATTTGTTTACAACAAAAAAGGAGTGCGCCCACCTCGTCCTGTGAAAGCACATTCAGCAAGAGCCTAGCAGCTTCTGCAGATGTCCTTCATGGATGCATCTGCAGTCATAACAACTGGGTTGTCCTGTCGTCAGGCAGCCCTTCAGTCGGCCGGATTCCAAAGTCGGGGTCCGGCTTCGGCTGATGTCGCACTTCACCCGACGTCATCTCTGTAGGTCTTCGGGTATAAAGGCATCAGCCGACGCCATTTTCCTCAGTCTTTCTTGCCGCGTGGCGCCCGAAGCAGAAGCTGTTCGCAAGTGCCGGTCGGTCGGATCCAGAGATTACTTCTACCGAATACTACTTCGAAGACTTCTAAAGCTAAGTACCCCGTTGGGGACTCTTTCTTGCCTCAGCCGATGTCAGAAAAAGTTAATAATTGTTTAACCTGTGGGAAACAAATACCTCATAAAGATTTCCACTCTTATTGTCTGCCTTGTTTAGGCCCAGCCCACGGCGTAGCAGCCTGTTCGCCTGTGTTGCTTCAACCGGCAACGCTTAGGCGTCGGAGTTTGCTGAACAGTTTTCGGTTCTGATTTTGCGTACATTATGCCGCCGGATCCTCCGACTACCCAATCTGCCAAAAACGCAAAGATAAAGACCGACACTGGGGTCCGCGGTTTCGCCGAAACCATGGTTAAGCAAACATGAGTGTCTCGGTTTCGGCGAAACCGAGAAAACTGATCAAAGTACAGCTGAATCTATCTCTACAACTGAGGCCCCTGCTACCACTCTTGAAACGGCCTCAGAAATTTTATCCACTACGGTGGTTGCCACTGACCTATCAGACACCATTCCCTTGGATGTCTCTACCCCAGCACGTGGTGCTGCTAGGCCTCCAGCAGCCATGTCCATTAAGGCGTTCGCCAGGGCTAAAGCAGCAAAGACTACTAAAACAGTGCCTGTTAAACCCCTACAACCAGGCCCTCCTCTAGTTCTCAAATGCTTACTCTGGCAGAAGATTTAATTTCATTAATTAGAGGATCTCAATCTCACTCAGACAGGGCCTCTCAGCCCCAGAGAAGAGACCTAGGGCAGAGCCCCTGAGCCAGTGTCCTCTGATGAGTCTGCCGATGAATCAGACATAACTGATCAGCCAGAGGCTCCTTTCTCCAATTTTGAAGACTCTGATGCTGAAGAATCCATTCCAGCTGCTTCCCACCAGAAGAATTCTCCTTTGGGGAAACCTTACATGCCATGAGAGCAGTTCCAATGGCAGCAACAGGATTTTTCAGACTCCAGAAAAGACTTAGGACCTTTCTGCACCTTCCACAGCACAGGCCCTTAGCTATACCTCCTGTTCTCTCTGTGGTGGATGATGCTTTCAATGATGTCTGCTCCGCACCAGATTCCTTACCACCAGCCCCTGCCAAACCAGACAGATTTTACAGGGTGCCAGACACTCATCACCACCTTTACAAGGCCCCTCTTGCGGACCCCGAAACTATATCCCAGGGTCCCAAGGCAGTAGCCGACCATAGCAAAAAACCCTATTCCTTCAGAAAGGGAAGCAAGGTCATTAGACAGATGGGGCAAAAAGGTCTACACTTCAGCTACTCTCTCAGCTTGAGCTTTAAATTGTCAGTTTCACATGATACAATACCAAGAGTTTATGCTTGATCAGTTAACTAAAAAGCTAACCACTGATGAATCTCTTGATAAGAAATATGTATTAGAAATGGTAAATAACATACAACAGGTTAGTAACCATTCCTTAAAATGTGGCTATGATGCACTGGAGACTTCATTTAGATCAGCCATGACTGGCACAGTGATAAGAAGGCATGCATGGCTAAAGGAGCAAGCTCTACAGGATCATGTTAAAGCTAAGTTGCTAGATGCTCCTATGGATAAGACAAGTTTGTTTGGTACACCTGCCCAGCAGGTTATGAAGAAAATGGAAGAAAAGGCAAAATCTGTTCAAACGGTTAAAGATTTCTTGCAGGTTCAACCCCCAAGGTTTAGCAGGAACTGGCCTGCCAAAAATTGGTCCTTTCCTGACTCAACAAGACCTCAAAGGGGCAGGAATAGACGTTCCAGAGGCAGAAACCAATCCAGGGGAGGTGCCTACAGAGGACGACAGTGGCAAGGTAACAACAGAGGCACAGACACAACCTCTGCCACTACATCAACTCAACCACAGTGACTTAACCTAAATCCGCCTACCAGGGAACAAATAGCAGCTCCCTAGGCGGAAAATTAACCTTATTTTCAAAGAACTGGCACTATATAACAAAAGACAAGTGGATTTTACAAACCATAGATCAAGGTTACCAGTTCCACTTCCACACTTTACCAGTCAAAAGAGGAATGCCAAATCTACCGCCAAATCAAAAAACAGAGGCTCTACAACAGATAATGCAGTTAGCAAACATGAGAGCTGTGGAAAGAGTGCCAACAGCAGAGCAAGGAAAGGGGTTCTACTCCAGACTATTCCTAGTTCCAAGAAAGGAAAAAGTTGGAGACCAATTCTCGACCTGTCCGCCTTAAATACATACATCATTGTCCCAAAATTCAAAATGCTGACCCTACAGCAACTTCTTCCCATGCTGGGCAAGGAGTGTTGGCTGGTAACTCTAGATCTCAAGGAGGCATACCTGCACGTCCCCATTCGACCAATCTGCAGAAGATACCTCAGATTTCTTGCAGGATCAGAGCACTTTCAATTCTCAGCATTGCCCTTTGGCTTATCTACTGCCCAGAGTATTCACAAAATGCCTGGCATCAGTAATCGCCCATTGCAGACTACAGGGAATTCAAATTTACCCATACCTAGACGACTGCCTGCTACAAGGGGACAACAAAAGCAAGCTGACAACAGATTTACAAAGGGTCATTTACTTGCTGCAAGCACTGGGATACACAGTCAATCTACAAAAGTCAAGGCTGATACCATCCCAAACAAGGACATTCTTGGGCTGAATTGGACACAGTAAAACAGATGGCATTCCTAACAAAGGAAAAACAAAAAGAACTCCCTCTTTACTTCTGGGCACTAACAAAACTGAACAAGTTAACAGCAAGAAAAGTACTGCAGGCCTTGGGCTTCATGGCATCATGCATAATCTTGGTTCCACTTGCCAGACTACATATGAGAAAACTACAGTGGTACCTAAAGAATTTATGGTCTCAACACAGACACAGCCTAGAAACAGAAATCCCACTAATTCCATGCTTAAAACAGGAGTTCCTATGGTGGGCTCAGGCATGCCAGTCAAACCCAGGGCTACCATTTCGCAGATGTCAAGCAAGCCAGACCATCACAACAGACGCTTCAGACCTAGGATGGGGGCCCACATGCTGGACAAATGCGTGCAAGGATTGTGGACACAGGATCAACTTCACCTGCACATCAACCTAAAAGAAATGCTGGCAGTAAAACTGGCAATCCAAAAGTTCAGACCATTTCTCAAAGAGGGCCAGTTGATGATAAGGACAGACAACACCACAGTCATGTGGTACATCAACAAACAGGGAGGCACTCATTCATACCCCCTATGCAGAATGACTTTGGAGCTGTGGACCCTGGTACTCAGCTACAACATCCAGTTACAGGCAATATTTGTACCGGGAAAAGAGAATACTCTAGCAGACATATTAAGCAGAACCACATCGGATGCCCACGAATGGAAGCTGCACCCGGACATCTTCAAGACCATCTCAAAGAAATGGGGAATGCCTCAGATAGATCTATTTGTATCACCTACCAATCACCAGCTCAAAAAATTCTGCACAAGGACATTCCACCCACTAGCATGGAAAGTGGATTCGCTCTCCTTCAGCTGGAAAGGCCTAACAGCATATGCATTCCCACCTCTTCCCTTGATACACAAGGTATTACTAAAAATCAAGGAAGAACGTCCAAGGATAATCCTGATAGCTCCAAACTGGCCAAGACAACACTGGTACCCACTGCTGAGGAACATGTCTCGAACAATATGTGGCCAATACCCTGATGCCTTTGATGTTAACTCAGAACAACTACAGCATCATACATCCAAACCTAAAACGTTGCAACTGACTGCATGGAACATCACATAGCAGCAGCTAATCCAGAACTTTCCCAAAGAGTTAGAGACATTATTCTTGAAGCACGCAGACCTTCAACAAGAAGAAACTATGCTGGAAAATGGAAAAGGTTTGTCATTTGGAGTACTGAAAGAGGAAAAGATGCGTCAAACATAGATATGCCTAACATTCTGGAGTACCTAGCGAACTTCTTCATTCAGGCCTGTCCTACTCCTCCATCAAGATACATGCATCAGCTATTTCAGCAGAATACAGCTTTGATCCACCTGTTTTTCTCACCCTTTGCTCAGGCAGTTCCTCAGAGGAATCAAGAATGTAAAACCTCCAAGGAAACCACCATTACCAGCTTGGGACTTAAACTTTGTGCTAGAAAATTGACACTATCACCCTTTGAACCAGCAGCAACAGCAGACCTACAACACCTGTCATGGAAAACTGCTTTCCTACTGGCAATTACTTCAGCAAGGAGGGTTTCAGAACTACAGGCCTTAATGGCAGTGCAACCCTT
The DNA here is from genome assembly GCF_019279795.1 of Protopterus annectens. Classification (NCBI taxonomy): domain Eukaryota; kingdom Metazoa; phylum Chordata; order Ceratodontiformes; family Protopteridae; genus Protopterus; species Protopterus annectens. The sequence continues at coordinate 1,829,555,292 of NC_056741.1, forward strand.
CCTAATCTTCCACCAAGATAGAGTGTCCATGAGGACTAATCCTACATTTATGCCTAAGGTGGTATCCAGAGTGTCTTTAAACCAGGCAATCCACCTTCCTACCTTCTTTCCCAACCCACAAAACAGAGGGAAAGAATATTGCATACCTTGGATGTACATAGACAGCTACGCTACTACTTGGACAGAACAAAAAGTAGCAGAAAGACTGACCAACTTTTTGTAGCCTATGCAACAGGAAGGGAAGGAAAAGCTATTTCCAAACAGACAATCTCCAAATGGATAGGAAATTGCATACGATTCTGTTATGCCTTCCATGGAAAACCAATTCCACAGAACATAAGACCTCATTCTACAAGGGCAACAGCCACTACCACAGCCTTCTTACGAGGAGTGGCAACCAAAGACATTATTGAGGCGGCTACTTGGACCTCCGTGCATACATTTGCCAAGCATTATAATTTGCCTCTATATTCCAGATCCCGAGCAGGGTTTGCCACTGCTGTACTGCAAGGGATCCTAAACACACCATAATCTAGTTTTATCCTCCTCCTTGTTGGCTATGGTATTCTACCCAGTTGTTATGACTGCAGATGCATCCATGAAGGACATAGTACAGTTTTGTACCTACCATAAATGTAGATGTCCGAACTGGATAGCATCTGCAGTCAGGATTACCCTCCTCCTTCCCTCTGTGGTACTCCAAGGGTGTTTACCCTCCTAATAGCTAGCTGGTGGGGGGGAGTCTTTTATGGTGTATTTGTTTGTATATATGTGCATACATGCTTATTTTTGTGTTTACCTCTATCTTTTTGGAAACATTGGCATCTATCTAAATTTTAGCCTTCAAGAGGGCTACTGGCATCTGGGGCAAGAAACACTGAGGAAAATGTCGTCGGCTGATGCCTTTATACCCGAAGACCAACAGAGATGACGTCGGGTGAAGTGCGACATCAGCCGAAGCCGGACCCCGACTTTGGAATCCGGCCGACTGAAGGGCTGCCTGACGACAGGACAACCCAGTTGTTATGACTGCAGATGCTATCCAGTTCGGACATCTACATTTATGGTAGGTACAAAACTGTACTTTTTTCATACCAGAGCTTCCTTAAATGATATTTGTGCAACAGCTACATGGGCCTCTCCTCATACCTTTGTTACTCATTACAAAGTGGATCAGGTCTCTAGTGGACATGCATCATTTGGCTTGATTGTGCTCAGGAATATTCTTCCATGAGAACCTCCCAAGATTCAGGTAGCATGGGACTCTGTCCCACAGTCAAGGATTATATGAAGATTGACAACATCAGATAAAGAACTTAGGTCTTACCATAACGTTCCATCTGTGTTGTCAATCTTCACTAAGCCTTGAAATTCCCTCCCTCCTTCCCCCTGCCTTAGAACTCGTTGTGGACCGGATGTTCCCAAGGACTAGCTTCATAGTAGGGACACAGATATGGTTTCTTATTTAGTACTTCTTGTGTGTTACTATTTTATGCAAACTCGATCTGAGGTATTTTGGTGAGGAGCATTATGGGTAGAGCCTAGGTCGATAGTTGTGGAAGATATGAGCTGGAATAATGGCAGGGTCCCTTCTGAGGCTCGGAACCAAGCCCACAGTCAAGGATTAGTGAAGATCTACATCACAGATGTAACGTTATCGTAGGACATAACTTTTTTGCAGTATTCCTTCCCACCCACTTTCCTCTTGATTTTCATAGTTATCCTTCCTCTGCTGCCCTGTTTGGCAGCCTCTATGACAGAGAAGGCCCTTCTTTTCTCCTTTTCTACTCCTGGGTGACTCCTTTCTCCCTAGATGTCTGCAAGCTGCTGGCTTGCAGGTAGTCTGAGGATTTGCCATCGTACATCCACTTAAGTACCCCTACACTCATGGGCTGAGATTGTACATTAGACATGTGGCTTATGGAAGGTTTAGTTTTGGTACCCTAGCTAGACATCAGTGGAAGAAAACGTCTGTTTGGAATACTGCAACAGTAATCAGTAGGACATCAGCTGTTACGATATGTTTCTTACACAACTGCAATTAATCATTTTTGTATAATTGTAGGTGTTGGGAGTGTGGTTACTGCTGCATTCAGGATTCCCTTTCTCTTTCCCTCTTAAAAACCTTGGGTGTTTCAGACTGAGGTGGTGGAAGACATTTTCTTCCCTACCATGTAGAGCTATACCTGTCCCCTTCCCCTGCTGTGTAGAAAGGTTGATAGGCCTGTCTGTACTGCACACCCATAAAAATTTTGACCAGGTGTATATCCTTATTTTCTAGTCTTGGTAGGCTTTATAGGGGATCAAGAACAGAGGATGGTTGTATATTTGTCTTTGTACCAAGATGTGGAGATAGGCAAGTTAGCATGAGATGCAAGATTGACATAGAGAAGGAGGTGGGCTGTAAAAGTCTGACCAAATGTAGGAATCTGCCTGTAGCTGAGATCCCTGAAATGGAGCACAGCAATGACAACACTTGAAAATAGAAAGTTGTATTATGTATGGGCGCTGTCCTTCCAACAACCTTATGAGTGGAAGGCTGGTTGCAGGAGTTGGGTGGGAGGCACTTCTTGATGTTCTTCATGTTTCACTGTTGCAGTCCTGACTTGTGGGGTTTCCCACTGTGGAAGACTTTGGCTGGCCTGACTACCAGAGTAAAAATCTCCCTTCTCCTAAAGCTGGAGGATGCCCTTCCCTGACTTCAGTATGCATGGGTGTAAAGGGAGCCAGCCGATGCCATTTACATCAGTTTTGCACTCGAACGTCTACATTTATGGTAAGTGTACAGAACTGTACTTTGCTAGATCATAGGAGATAAGTAGACCTTATTAGGCAGGATGTGAATTATTCAACCCACAATATGGTTGCCCTTCCAGGCTTTTACAAGCATGCACTTTTGGCAACTTTTTACTCCAGAACAGAGCAGATAATGTTACAGACTGCAGTGATTTATTTTCCAAAGTATCTTGCTAATGTCTTTGATGTAATAAAGCAACAAGCTGCACTTCAAGGCTTGCAAAAACTGTGGAAGTTTGGCTCGAAGAGTGGGTATCCACATGTGGTCAAGACCCAAGTAGAAACTGCTTAGACTTCAGAAACAATCCTGATGTTTATATATCTTTTGATAGGAAGTTGCTGTAACTTTGAATCATTTAGGATACCTGAGCTGACTACTGTTCTTTCCCATCAGTTCCCTCTTCATGGCATATTGGTGGCGTCTTCTAGATTCTCTGCTGTCCAAGCTGATTGAGAGAGGCTTCTGACCACTTTTCCTGATTGCCCACATCAGTCACCTACACAAAGGTTTCCTGGTTAAGCACTGCTGTATGCATTGCCAGTCAGAGAGGTATGCAGAAGTGAAGAACTGATCAAGATAATGTCAGAAAATCCTGAAGCTGACGTCAGATTTGGCTATCCCATTGTGGATCCGTTATCCTGTCACGACATAAGGGTTGCCCATAGCATTAAAGAAATGTGGTGACTTATTGTTTGCTCCAAAGGAGGAGTAAAGATTAGTAGAGGCAATGTTTTAACATGCTTTTTGCAACTACGTGTCCATTTTCATTTTAGTTGAAGATGGTTAACTTCATTCTTTTTCATTTACAAATATAGTTGAACATTGTGCCTAGTAAACTGATTAGAGTTAGAGAAGAAAATGTATTTTGATTTGAATTTTCTTATATTGTTCGTTGTCCTTTCCAGTGTTGCAGTTTGCAAGTTTTCCAGTTCTGCAGATGACTGGTATGTGCTGGTTGGTGTTGCAAAGGATTTGATTCTCAATCCACGCTCTGTGGCAGGTGGCTTCATCTATACATATAAACTAATAAATAACGGTGAAAAGTTGGAATTTGTACACAAGGTGAGCAGTTCTTTCATTAATGTGAGAAGTGTGTAGTTTGTTCAGTTTTGATTTCAAGATACCGTAGTGTTGATTTTCAGCTACTCATCAGTAATAGAAAACTCAAATCTCAAAATCCATAGGTCTAGGGATGTATGTGCTATGCAAGTGGTGGTTTGGATTGCAAGAACTGGATTGGCTGTCACCACTTGTTTCTTCTCCCTAGCATCAGAAAAAGAACTTGGGCTGAAGAATGGCGGCTGTGAGGGATTTAGTTTATCCTGGCAAGACCAACTTATTAAAGTATTACTGTCTCCTACAACAATTATTTAAATAGGTATTTAGCATGAGGGAAGTGGTAGGGATGGTAATGTTTTCTGTACTACTACTAGGATGCTGAGTACAGAGAATGAAAAATCTGCTTTCTGTGGATGATCACAAGTAGAAACAGGGTGCAAGCTGACTCTCAAAACATTTGTATTTAACCAACTGCTAACTCCACTCTGAAAGCAAAGTTGAGAAGGGAACTGACGAAGTTCAGTTGACCTTTGAAATTTGTTTTGAACAGTGAAGCTAAACTAACATGGTTAACTTGCTTGTAGAAGGCACTCGAGTGTAACTTCACAGAATTCCTACCGATTCAGTGAGTGCTTGGATGTAGGCCAGAGGTGCCATGACATGGTACCTGGGTATAATGTGTTATCTTCTGCTTTACTTGTTTAACTGTTTCAAGTCTTTTTACCACCTTTAAATAACATCTTATTCTTATATTCCCCTCTCTACCTGTTCATGTTTTGAACCTAGGCCCTTTCCTTTTACTTCCCCACTTGTATGGTTTTGTGCAGTACTAAGGACGATAATTTCTTTTGTTTACAGTTCTTGTGGGTTAGAACGTATGGAAAAAAACAACCAAGTGAGGTTTCCACAAATGCAAGTGGATCTTCTTGATCTGTCCCTAATTTGTTTAGGAGCACTGCATTTTGGATGCTGACTACATAATTTGTAAAGGATTTAGTGCATGGACTGTTGCAGATTGGCATAGCGAACTATTAGCAAAGGGAATTCTCCTTGCTGAGACTGTCCTGGCAGGCTTGTTGGGGCATCTTGCTGTTGAGAAAAAGAGGAGAAAACTGTAGCAATCTTCAGTGCTGGAGAAACTTTCACACGCTAAGGCATTCAGGTTAGCCATTCCTCTTCTAGCTGAAACACCTCTTTCTGTTTCTTCCTGTAGTCTGTGGTTGTCTGCATAAAGACTTTCTTCTCCTTGGCAAAAAGATTCCTCTGGCACCAAGGAGGATTCTACTCCTCTGTGCAGACTGGAAAGTTTCTGTTCTGAGAGAGAACTGTTTGTTTTCTAGATCTCCTTCCACAATTTCATTATGGTTACACAGGTCTTTGAGAACCCCAACACAGCTACGTTTGGAGCACATGATGTCAGCCTTTGTCAAGGTCCAGCTTCAGAATGGGAGCATCCTAGCATCAACAGTTCCAGTCACAGGCCAAGGATCGACCCAAAGTCATCCATCTTCTTTGCTTCTCCACATCTGGTTTAGGCAACTCCTGCACTAGCTGTGCAGATTGACTTTGCTTCTCTGAAGTTGATCACTTGGGCACCTCAAACTTCAGCACCGACTGTTAAATCCCCAGGGGTTGGTGTTAAGGGTCCTCTCTGTCCTACTCAGTGTTGCAGAATTTGGCTTCCGACGACTTAGGACCGAAGGTCTCTGTGTTGACTTTGACTCCTGAGGTCTTGGCATGAGTAGTGGGAGCTAGATTTCTTTCCTTGATTCCAGTTTCATTGTCATTGGTGCTGATTCCAACTGGCCTAGGTAGTTCAGTTGTGTTTTGTGTGCCATTGCATTCTCTTTGGCTGTACTGCTTAGTGGCAGGACTCTGTGCACCCCATGGATGTAAGTCATTAAGGCCATGGTCACAGTTTAATTCTATAGTCCCGATTTTTTTTCTCCCCACCACACACACACACACACACACACACACACACGACACAGCTTCTGTAATCTTAACTTCGTACTGCATAGATGTTCATCGTGCATACAACTGCAGTCATAACAGATGGGTTCTCCTGCCGTCAGGCGGGTCCTCGGTCGGCCGAATTCCAAAGTCTAGGTCCGGCGTCTGTTGTCGTCGCTTCTTCCCTGACGTCAGTGCGACAGGGGTATAAAAGAACCAGCCGACGCCATTTTCTTCAGTCTTTCTTGCCGCGCGGTGCCCGAAGCAGAAGCAGTTCGCAAGTGCCGGTCGGCCAGCTCCTGAAATTTCGAAAAATTTGCAACCGAAGTCTTCTTGAAAGCTAAGTACCCCGTTGGGGAAACTTTTCTTGCCTCAGACCGATGTCAGACAAAGTTAATAATTGTATTTCATGTGGGAAGCAAATACCGCATAAGGATTTCCATTCCCTCTGTATACCTTGTTTAGGCCCAGACCACAACGTCTCGGTCTGTCACTTTTGTGCTACATTCAACAAACGCACCATTAAGCGTCGGGCGGAGTTCGCCCAGCATTATTTTGGAAAAACATTTAACTTATTATGTCATCGGATACTCCGGCTCCAGTTTTGTCTAAAAACGCAAAGATAAGGACCGACACACGAGGTCCACGGCCTCTTCCGACACCACGCCAAAGCCGACTACATGTGGTCCGGTTCTCAGCGAGGTGCCTACGCAGCCCCTGACTACCGACGACACTTCATTGGCGGTGTCTCCTGTGCCCGAGGACGCAGAATCCTCGGCCCACACCCCGACTACAGATACCAAAGCCACTCTTAGCGTTGAACCTCAAAATTTGGACAGGTCTACTTCCATTCAAGGTGTTTTCAGACTTTCCTCTTCTTTTTCCATCAAGGCTTTCACGAAGTCTAAAGCAGCCATGCATTCTAAGACACAAGCTACACAGGGCCCATCTCCAGATGCTTAAAATGGCTGAGGATTTAATTACTCTTATCAGGGAGTCTCAACCCCTACCGGACAAAAGGCCCAGAGTGGAGGAAGAATCCCCCTCCTCTGATCAGGGCTCCATTATTTCAGAGTACTCTGATGATCAGGAACATTCTTACTCCCCTTTTGAAGACTCTGATGCAGAGGAATCCATTCCTTCTGTATCCCCCCCCAGAGGATTACTCATTTGGGGAAACTTTGCATACCTTAAGGGAACACTTCCACTGGGAAGGCCAAGATTATTCAGATTCCAAGAAAAGGCTTAGGGAATTTCTCTTGCTACCTCAGCACAGGCCTCTGGCTATACCTCCTGTCTTGGACATCCTAGATGACGTTTACTCGGAGGCCTGCCTTAACCCGGATTCTCTGCCTCCAGCCCCAGTCAAGCCCGACAGGTACTACAGGGTTCCTGACTCGCATCAATTTCTATACAAAAGCCATGCTGCTGACCCAGAAACCATCTCACAGGGCCCCAAGGGAATTAAGGCCTCCACTGCTAAAAATCCATTACCTTCCGAGAGAGATTCCAGATCCTTAGAAAGGTGAGGAAAAAAGGTATATACCTCGGCTACCTTAACCATGAGGGCCTTAAACTGTCAGTTCCATATGCTAAAATACCAACAGTTTTTGTTATCACAATTGAAAAGCAAAATGTCACAACCTGAACAACCAGACTTGAAGGAGTTGCAGGATTTGATGCATAGTGCAGAACAAGTGGGTAAGCATACCTTACAATGTGGTTTTGATGCTCTAGAGGCCTCATGTAGAGCTGCTGTTACAGGATCAGTCATATGTAGACATGCCTGGCTCAAGGAGCAAACCTTGCCTGATCATGTCAAAGCTAAATTACTAGATTCCCCTCTACAAAAGGATGTATGGTGCTAATGCTGAGGAGGTATTAAGGAAAATGGAGGAAAAGGCTAAATCAATGCAAACTGTGAAAGATTTCCTACAGGTGCAACCCCCACGTTTCAGTAGAAATTGACCTTCCAAAAATGTGTCCTTTCCAGCCACGGATAGACCCCAAAGAGGTAGATACAGGTGCCCGAGGGGCAGAGGACAATCCCAAGGATCGTTTAGAGGCAGACAATGGCAAGCTCCTACACAAAGAGGTGGTGAGGATAACTCGCAGTCATTCAGAAAGCAAGCCCAATGACTTTCCCCTTTGCATGCCAAGCAAGACTCAAATGGCAGCCCCCTTAGGAGGAAAACTGGCATTATTTTCAAAAAATTGGCATATTGTCACAAAAGACAAATGGATCCTGGACATTATAAACAGAGGCTACAGATTCCATTTTCACACCCTTCCAAAAATGAGAGGCATGCCAAACCTGCCACACAATCAAAGGGCAGAGGCACAAAGGCAAGTGACAGATCTCATAGACATGAAAGCTATTCAAGAGGTACCTACGCACGAACAAGGTCAAGGTTTTTATTCCAGACTATTCCTGGTACCAAGGAAGGGAAAAGATTGGAGACCTATTTTGGACCTATCCATCCTAAACACATTTCTTCGCATCAAAATTCAAGATGCTCACTCTACAGCAGCTTCTTCCCATGCTGGGCAAGGAGTCTTGGCTGGTAACATTGGACCTCAAGGAGGCATACCTGCATGTCCCGATCAGACAAAATTGCAGAAGATACCTCAGATTTCTTGCAGGTTCAGCCCATTATCAATTCTCTGCATTGCCCTTTGGCTTATCTACTGCGCCCAGAGTATTCACGAAATGCCTGGCATCAGTAATTGCCTACTGCAGACTTCAAGAGATACAAATATACCCCTATTTGGACGACTGCCTGATCCAAGCGGACAGCAAGCACATTCTTCTGAAACATCTGGCTTAGGTAATAATGTTGTTGAAAACTCTGGGATACACAGTCAACAAAAAGAAATCAAGGCTAATACCCTCTCGGAAGATCATTTTCCTGGGTGCCAACTTGGACACAAACAACCAGATGGCCTATCTCACGCCAGAAAAGCAGGGGCAACTAACTCAATACTTCAGAGCACTAGCATATTGCACCAGGCTGACTGCAAGGAAAATCCTGCAAGCTCTGGGATTCATGGCATCTTGCATCTTACTAATCCCATGTGCAAAGCTGCATATGAGGAAACTTCAGTGGTACCTGAAAAACCTATGGTCTCAACACAGACACAGTTTGGAAACAATAATACCACTAATTCCATGTCTACAAAAGGAATTTCTGTGGTGGACTCAATCATGCCAAACAAACACAGGTCTTCCATTCAGCAAGCCTCAAGCAAATCAAGTCATCACAACAGACACCTCGGACTACGCCTGGGGGGCGCACATGACAGATCGGTGCATTCAGGGCAAATGGTCTCAAAAAGAAAAGCACCTTCACATCAATCAAAAGGAAATGCTAGCAGTAATAAATGCTATTATAGCTTTCAAAGACCTTCTGCAACCAGGTCAACTATTGATAAGAACGGACAACACCACAGTAATGTGGTACATAAACAAACAGGGAGGAACACATTCATACCCCCTATGCAGACTGGCCATGTCACTTTGGAACATGGCCGTGGACTTACAAATCGAACTACAAGCACAGTACTTGCCAGGCAAGGAAAACATGCTGGCAGACAACCTAAGCAGAAATATGACAGATCCACACGAATGGAAGTTGCATCCAAAAGTTTTTACAGAGATAATCCAACATGGGGAAGGCCAGACATAGATCTCTTTGCCTCCCACAAAAATCACCAATTGACAAAATTCTGCTCAAGGATTTTCCATCCAAAGGCCTGGAGAGTGGACGCTCTCTCTTTCAGTTGGACATCAATGACAATTTATGCCTTCCCACCTCTTCCTCTGCTGCCCAAAGTCCTATTGAAAAGCAGAGCAGACAGACCAAAGATGATTCTCATTGCTCCAGACTGGCTAAGACAACACTGGTACCCACTCCTGAGGAGCCTGACGCACTCCTCACCATGGACCCTGCCTCTAATGCCTCTTCTCCTGACTCAGCACAGCTTCAAAACTCTTCACAGCCAGCTAAAAACACTCAATCTAGCCGCATGGAAGATTCCTTAGCATCACAACACACCCTACTCTCCAAGGAGGTGCAGGATGTCATTTTGGAGGCCAGAAGGCAGTCAGCTAGAAAAGCTTACTCCGCAAAATGGAAACGGTTTTGTGTCTGGAATGAGAAAAAGGGCCAGGATCCTGGAAAACTGAATTTACCTCAAATACTACAGTATCTAGTTGAGTTGCTAAGCAGTGGACTTTCATTCTCCTCCATCAAAATCCATGCCTCAGCCATTTCTGCAGAATACAACACTGATCCACCCTTATTCTCTCACCCTGTCTTAAGACAGTTCCTCAGAGGGGCTAAGAATCTAAGACCCCCAAGGAAACAACCAATACCTGCTTGGAATCTCAATTTCATTCTGGAAAAACTGACCTTGCCTCCCTTTGAGCCAGCTGCCTCATCGGATTTGCAATATTTGTCATGGAAAACAGCTTTCCTTTTGGCTATCACCTCAGCTCGTAGAGTTTCAGAACTACAAGCTCTCATGGCTGTGCAGCCTTTTATCATCTTCCATCAGGACAGAGTATCCTTATGAACCAACCCGTCCTTTATGCCTAAAGTGGTATCCAGGGTAGCTTTGAATCAGGCCATGCACTTTACCTACCTTTTATCCTAATCCTCAAAACAAAGGGGAGAGATTACTACATTCCTTGGACATCCACAGACAACTGCGTTATTATTTGGACAGAACAAAGCCTTTCAGAAAATCAGAACAGCTCTTCGTGTCCTGTGCTATAGGAGCTCAAGGAAAGCCAATTTCCAAACAGACAATCTCAAAATGGATAGCCCACTGCATACGCTTTTGCTATTCTTTTCATGGCAAAACTGTACCTACAGGCATCAGATCTCACTCCACAAGGGCCACAGCTACTTCTGCAGCTTTCCTCAGAGGAGTTCCTACCAAAGATATTTTGGAAGCAGCCACTTGGAGTTCTGTGCATACCTTCTCCAAGCACTACCACCTACCATTATACTCCAAAACTAGAGATGGCTTTGCCACTGCAGTCTTGCAGGGCATCCTGGCTCCTCCTAGTTCCACCTAGTGCCTACCACCCCTTTCTTAGCTTTGGGATTCTACCCGTCTGTTATGACTGCAGCTGTATGCACGATGAACATAGTACAGTTTTGTACCTAACATAAATGTAGATGTTCGAGTGCTAATACAGCTGCAGTCCATGTTTCCCTCCCTCCTTCCCCTCTTGGGACAGGACTATACTCATGCTACCTGATTGGGCTATTCATTCTCGATGTATTTGCTTGCACTACTATATTTGAATTATATTGCATTGCTTTATCACACAAATTTATGTATTGCAGTCACCAAGTAAAATAAATTCCTTTTAATTTTGTACAGCAAATTCTCCAAATAGGTAGTTGAATACAACAAACACACAAATAAGCCAAGCACTTTCATCTAGTGAATTACCAGGCTTTTTCAAGGCAAAAAAAAGCCTGGTAATTCACTAGGTGAAAGCGCTTGGCTTATTTGTGTGTTTGTTGTATTCAACTACCTATTTGGAGAATTTGCTGTACAAATTAAAAGGAATTTATTTTACTTGGTGACTGGAGCACTTTGTTCGGATCCTGTGTGCCATGGATTTTGTCTTACTTGGTCTGTTTTGCTCATTTTAAATTTATGTATTGCCTTCCTTCTGGGGGCACCTGACATCTGGGGCAAGAAAAACTGAAGAAAATGGCGTCGGCTGGTTCTTTTATACTCCTGTCGCACTGACGTCAGGGAAGAAGCGACGACAACCAACGCCGGACCTAGACTTTGGAATTCGGCCAACCGAGGACCCGCCTGACGGCAGGAGAACCCATCTGTTATGACTGCAGCTGTATTAGCACTCGAACATCTACATTTATGGTAGGTACAAAACTGTACTTTGCTCAACCAGTGGAACTTCTAGTTCCAACCTTCACCATCCAGCTAAGAGGACAACTGCTTTCATTTTCCCTCCTTTCAGTTCTGTAGTCCATGCTCCAAATCTGGCTAAGTGGAGCTTTGGTGGTAAAAGGACCTGACTAAAATTTGCATTCACTTTACATTGTATATTTTGTAAACCTCTCTACTTGGTACTATGTTGAGTTGATGTAGTTAAAAAAATTCCTAATTGTCCTAAGGCACATCATCTTACTGTCAACTTAATTATTTTGATGTCATGGGGTTTGTAGACCACTTCCTCACCCTACTTTTGTACTGGGAACCTTGAGGCAGTGCTCATACTATGTAATGTGCACTGATAGCCGTTTAATTTTACCTTTACTACATACAGTTCATATGTGAGAGGTTCAAATACCTGTGTAAGCTGGATGCTTTTCTGTCATTTGCATGTATGCAGAATGCTTATGAGGTGGTCACTTCCCACACCCATCTTGCTGCTGTATGACAGTGTTAAAACCAAGCCTTCTTATCCCAAAATATTTTTTTTCGCCAGGAGTTGGAGATCTCAGAGGGAAAAAGACGGAGTCCCAGACTCCTTGGCAGCATACACCTTTATCACTGTGTATTAGTAACTATATTGAGAAGACTCATCATAACAGCTGATCTGAAACCTTTAAGCATATTGGGCCACCTAAACACATAAGGAAATAACCTAGTTATAGATGACTACTTTGTGAGACAGGCAGATAATCCATTCACCAGGTTTGGCAAGGATAATGTGACGGTGACTTGTTTTTCTCAGGAGCCAGGGATTGGCAGTTGTCCAGGGCTCTCAAGTTCCTTCACCCTATATGTAAATATGGTATGATTATTGTTAATGTGGAATTGAATGACTTGAGACTTGCATCACTGGATTATAAAACATGGAACAAAGGTATACATGCAAGACTGGTATAGAGCATGTTTGCAGCATTTGTATCTTCACTGCGAATGACAGCTTGGTGTGAACAAAATTTGATACCGACAGATTAAACAATTATTGGTCATTCTAGAAAGATCCAGTATGTGACAACCTGGGTGGAGATGGCAGACTGTCACCTTTTTCATCAAATAGGAACTCAGTCTTTCACGTTGGGGTGTTTATATATTGGCCAGGTCTTTTTCTACAACTGTAGTGCCATTTTTAAGCAATGTAAACTTTCTCCATCTGCCAGTCTTAACCAGCCCTTAACAGGACAGTCTAAGGATAGTACTGCTAAATGCTAGAAGCCTTTCTTACCATGGAGAATGCATTTTTACTGAAACATTACGTTGTGATAATGCATCTCTACAAGAGTTCAGTGCTCACCACATACTTCGATCCTGTACTGAAGTGCCTCCGTTACTGGTGGTGCTGTGTCCATATAAATTGGCAACAACTTCACCTGTAGACTTGTATAACTAGATAATGACCTTTAACTCTACACATCCTAGTAACTGTAATTAAGACCCTATCCAACTTCCTGACCATTTCCAGAAAATCTGTCACACTCAACCCAAAAGGCATATAAGATGGAGTTTCTTGCATTTGAACCGAACACTTAAACTTGGGGATTTCAGTTGTCCATCTAACTGAAATGCTTACATTACTGTAAGAAAGTATGCATAAAGTTTTGTAAATTTCATTAATGCTAACTCTGTAGACCAAATTGTACTCTTCTGTATTTGAGAACCATTGTGCTTTGTAGCCATAATTACATCGTCTTAGGTTAGGTCTGACTATTACTAGAACCCCTCTCAAAAATCTATCAAACCCTACCACCTTCAGAGACGAGGCAAATGTACTTCAACTGTGTGATGACCTTGGGAGTTTCCAGGAGTCCCTCATCCATAAAGACACAGCAGCAAATGCTGCAATGGAAGGGATGTTGTCTTTCTATTCCTATGTTGCAATATTCATACTGTGGGATTTCCAGCCCTCAGGCAATCTGACGTCGACTCTTATACAAAAGTTTAAGACTGGCTGCTGTAGGTCCGTGGGACATCACACGTAGGGCCATATACCTGGGACTATAAATGTGATGTCTGCACACACAGACCCCAGAACTTTTCAGCCACAGACTACATGCGCTTCGATCATTCCTCACCTTAGTCCGAAGACTTCAAAAAGATAAGTACCCCGTTGCGGTTTTCGTTTTCTTACTACTTGAGTTTGGTTGCTGTAGGTTTTGTTTCTGCTATTTAGCCGATGTCTGAGAAAAAGAGCAAATGTAATTGTGGGTACCAGATACCGCATAATGATTCACACGACAATTGCGTGTTTTGCATAGGTGAGGAGCACGACCATAAGGCCTGCTCCATTTGTTAGTCATTCATACCAAAAACCCTCCACAACCATCTGGCAGCTTTAAATTTGTATCTTGAGAATCAAAGACTGAAACACCTTGCTCGCAGGATGGATCCTGAGTCAGCCAACCTAACCGAACAACCGAGAAAGAAGGCCAAGGTTTCCAGATCTATTCCCATTGCCATCTGCCATCCCACCGACTAGCGATTTAGGGGCTGAGGGACAGCTGATTCTTCTGTTAGCTTCGACAGATCCTCTGGAAGAGGCTATTAACTGCAGCTATGGAGAGCACGTCAGCGGAGCCGAACCAGATGCCGGCCTCAACCGATGTCCAGGGGGAGCCAGTACTTGGGTCGGCTGACCGAGACTCCTCCTGCTCCACCTCAGACCTCGGTTCCTAGGCCAACTCCCAAGCCAATGCCAACCAAGAAAAATCAAAAATAAAACACTTGAGCCCTATGCCTCAAGCTACTACAGACTGGCAGATGTTCACCAGTTCCTTACTGCAGGCCTTTATGACCCTTAGGCCTACAGGTCCTGCACCTTCAGACATTCCATTGCGTAGTCCTAGGCCAGCCTCAGCTTCTTCCTTCCTTTTAATCACTACTCAGCAGGGAGAAGTAGTAGAACCTGAACAATACGATTCCTTTTCTGAGGAATCTGTTTCTTATGTGTCACAAATTGCTTCTCCTGTGGACTATTACTCCCCAGATGAAGACTCTGTTGAGGGTGATTCTTTTCCAGATGATAGTTCCTTTGGGGAAACTTTTACAAAAATGAAAGAGTACTTCAAGTGGGATACTACCTTGATGACAGACACCCAGAAAAGATATTTTGAGCTTCAGCAGTTAGAATCTCCCCCCTCCTCAGCTATTCCCCCAGTTCTGTCGGCCCTTCTGGACGTCTTTAATGCAGCCTCCAAGAATCCAGACTCTCAACCACCTGCCCCTAAAAGGTCAGATAGATTTTTATAAAGTGCCAGATGAACAGTAGTTTCTAGTGAAACCTCCCATGGCTGACCTTGCAGTCATTGCTCTGTCTCCTAACCGACAATCTAGGCAATTACCCTCTGCTTCTCTTCTCTTTTGCCCACAGACAAGGACAACAAGACCATGGACAGAATGGGTAAAAAAAGTATATACCTCCTTCACCTTAACTTTTAGGGCTATAAACTACCAAACACATGGTAAAGTATGCCATAGGCCTAGTTTCCCAGGCCTCCACCTTGCTAGCTTCTACCCCTGACTGTCCCACAAAAAATGACATTGCATCTAAACTGTCTTTAGCTACTCAAGTAGCCAGACACTCGATACGTGCAGTTATGATGCAGCAGAAGCATCAGCCAGGTCTACTGCATCTGCAAGTATCTTACGCAGATATTCCTGGCTACGCCTTCAACCTCTACCAGAGGACTTTAAATCCAAGATAATGGATGCTCCTCTAGACCATAATCTATTTGGTAAAAATTCAGCAGAACTTTTCAAAAATCTACAAGAGAAAAGTAAAGAGCTTCAAGACATCAATCACTTGCTGGTGTCTCCCTTCCCCAGATACTACAGGAACTACCGTGCTAAGACTTCTTTTGTAAGAAGACTGTCTACATCTTGTCCTTCCTCCTCTAGACCTCGTAAAGGGTCCAGGAGATTGCCTTACTCCAGACCTCCTAATCCCCAGGGACCTGCCAAGCAGCCCTTTCCTGACAGAGGAGATTCCACTTCAGCGTGACTGCCTGCATCAACTCCCTCTGTCCACCCGCCTTACCCAATGCCTCCCCTTCTGGAAAACGGTTACCTTGGATACTTGGGTGCTTTCCATCATCCTAAAAGGATATTTTCTATCAGGGAAGGAAAAGCCAAGGCCAAAAATAATTCCCTCCCCTCCAAGAAACCCGCTAGATCTTTTTCCTCTCATACTGAAAGAACTCCTGACATTAAGAACTGCAGAGCCAGTTCCCTCAGGACAGGAAGGAAAAGGCTTCTATTCCCGCCTTTTCCTACTTCCCAAAAACAGTGGCCCTTGGAGGCCAATCCTGGACTTATCCTATCTAAACCTGTTCATAAAGGTTCCGTCCTTCAGGATGCTTTCCCTACAAAGTTTGCTACCCTCATTCTAGCCAAGGCCTTCATGGTCACTCTCGACCTAAAGGATGCCTACTTGCACATCCCTATCAGACCCATCCTCAGGAGGTTTCTGTGCTTCACTGGGCATTCTTGATACTTTAAGTTTACAGTGTTGTCCTTTGGCTTGTCTACTGCTCCCAGAGTGTTTACAAATTGCCTGGCTCCAGCCATTGCCTATTGCAGAACCAAGTGACTCCAAATCTACCCTTACCTGGATGACATTCTTATTCTGGCAGAATCAGAATCCACCCTAAATAACCATCTGTCATTCACAATGTCTGTCCTCCAGAAGTCCTCACTCCTTCCTCAGCAGGACAAAGTTTTCCTAGGCTGCAGGATAAGAACAGACTTGATGAGATTCTTTCTCCCTCTGGACAAAGGGCAATCTCTCTCCATTTTCAAGGCCTACTTACGAAATCCCATCTCTCTGCAAGACAATTTCTGCAAGTTCTAGGCCTCATGGCAGCAACCATTCCCATGCTCCCATTAGCCAGGATGCACATGAGAAAATTTCAGTGGTATTTAAAAAATGTATGGTCTCAAAGCCAACATTCATTAGACATGCTTATTCCCTTCCTGCCCTGCCTAAAAGCAGAACTAAAATGGTGGATTCAGCAAGTTTCACAGAACCAGGGCATCCCACTCCAACTACCCCCCATCTCTCAAACCATGCACACAGATGCATCAGATTTAGGGGGGGGGAACAGAGTTCAAGGGCTTCTAGGTACATAAGCATTGGGACCCTGCACTTCAAAAGCAACACATCAATGTCAGGGAAATGACAGCAGTATTTCTGTCTCTCAAAGCTTTCCTTCCAGTCTTGCAACCAGGCCTGCTACACATTGTGACAGACAACTACTGTCATGTGGTACCTCAACAAGCAAGGAGGGACAAGGTCGTACAAGTTATGCCAGATAATTCTACAAATCTGGGAAATAGCAACCAGACGCAAACTCTTACTGCAAGCCTCTTACATCATCTCCTCTCAGGAAAACAAACGAGCAGACTTGCTCAGCAGAACATCCTCCCCTCAGCATGAATGGATGTTGCACAGGGAAACTTTCTTAGACATTGTCCACTAGTGGGGCACACCTCAAGTGGATCTGTTTGCCTCCCCCCAGAACAGACAAGCAAATTCTGTTCCAGGGATCGCACTGCCTTAGCATGGAGACTGAATGCCTTCAGCTTCCCATGGAGGGGAATGTTCCTGTACGCTTTTCCCCCCTTCACTCTAATACACCAGGTACTACTAAATATCAACAAGGACCAACCAATAATCGTGCTGGTGACTCCCTATTGGCCAAGGCAACACTGGTTCCCCCTTCTACACTTCCTAGCTAAGGGCAATCACCACAAGTTACCCCACAAGGTGGATCTATTCACCCAACAAAAGGGATCTCTCATTCACCCTGAGCTGCCTTTACTGCATCTGAGACTTTGGGTGATCAACTTCTGATCTCTTTCAGGCAACTGTACTCAAATGTGCCCTCAGTCCTGAGGGAGGCCAGGAAACCATCTACCAGAAAAAACTATTTGGCCAAATGGCTTAGATTCTCCAATTGGTGTACACTTAAGGACAGGGACTGTTTTCAAGCAGATCCCTCTTTTGTCCTTGGTTACGTATGTGAGCTCATTAAGGAAGGACTGGCATATTCATCTCTGAAAATCCACCTTTCTGCCATTTCAGTCTGCTTACCTTTACAGCCACCTGTGCTCTCCAGACTGGGCGTTAATTTTTTCCTGAGAGGGTTCTTGCACGTCAGACCACCAAGGAAACCCATTCCTCCTCCCTGGTACCTCAACTTCATACTGGAAAAACTAACCCTACCTCCCTTGAACCAGCAAGAACAGCTTCCCTTCAAATGTGCACATGGAAAACCATTCTCTTAATGGCCATCACCTCCACAAGAAGAGTGTCCGACACTGCAGGCCCTCATGGCCTGTCCCCCTTACACTGCCTTCCACAAGGACAGGGTGTCTCTGCGCACTAACCCTTCCTTCATGCCCAAAGTGGTGAATGAGCTATCTCTTAACCAGTCATCTACTGACATTCTTTCCCTCCATCCAATAACGCAGAGAGGATCCTCCATTCTTTTAATGTCACAGACAACTAAGATTCTACTTAGACAAAATAAAATCTTTCAGAAAGTCTGATCAGCTGTTCAAGTCCTTCCACCCCAGGGCTCTGGGTAAGGCAGTCTCCAAACAAACCATTTCCTCCTCAGTTAGAAAATCCATTCTGTTCTGCTACTCTCACCATCACAAACCATTGCTCCTAGGGGTTAGAACTCATTCCACTAGAGGAATGGCTACCTCTAAAGCTTTTCTCAAAGGGCTGGACACAACCTCCATTATGGAAGCTGCTACCTAGTCTACAGTTCACACTTTCACTAAGCATTACAAGCTAGACCATGTCTCCAGAGCCAGAGCAGGATTTGCCAGGGCAATCCTGCACGGATTCTTAGAATCCTCTAACTTTACCCCCGCCCGTCATTCTTTCTAAGCTGTGTTACTTTCCCACAGTATGAATACTGCAACATAGGAATAGAAGGACATAGAATAGTTGTGTAAAATCTTACCATAACAATATATGTCCTTCTCTTCCATGTTGCAGTATTCCTTCCCTCCCTCCATACCCCCTTCTCCTTTTTATGGATGATTACTCTACACCTGTGTATTCTCTCCCTACAGGCTATTCTCTTCAACCCTGCAAGGACATTTGCTCTTCAGCTTCTCCTTGTATTTATACTTAACTGGGCTTCAGGTTCTGAGGTCTTTGTATGCAGACTTCACTTTGAGTCCCTGGTTTATGGCCCTACATATGACATCCCACGCACCTACAGCAGCCAGGCTTAAGCTTTTGTATAGTAGCCAACATCAGATCGCTTGAGGGCTGGAAATCCCACAGTATAAATACTGCAACATAGAAGAGAAGGACATCTATGTTTATGGTAAGATTTTACCCAAGTATTCTATTTTCATAGTTCACATGTACAACAATAACTTTTTGGAATTCTGCTCAGTGAACATCTGATGAGGTCAGTCATAATACCAGAGAATTTTATCTTCCTCCTTGGTCTGCTGGATGTCTTTCATTCCGAGAACTGTAAACTTATCAGCTGAACAGTCTTGTGTTCTTTCTTGCTATCAGATTCTGATACAGTTTGGCATCTGAGTATATTGATTGATCCTTAAGCCAGAGGTGGTGTTAGATAAGTACCCCAGTGGGGGGAACTTTCTGTTATTTTTTTTCTTTCATTTTTAGATATCGGAAAAAAACTTCCAACAATTGCTTAGTGTGGGAAAACAAGATTCCTCATCTGTATTCTCACACACTTTTCTGTCTGGCTGTAGAGTACAATGTGTCCGATTGTACTCTGTGCATATTCTTTAACTCACACACTATTGGGTATAAGGCTGCATCATAAAAAAGTTTGCCTATGGCCAGTGTTCGCTGTGATGTCTGACAGTACTTCAGAAGATTTTCCATGTAAAAGGAAGTGTCTGAAAGACAGGAGTGCTTATGGAACTGACAACAGTATTGTGTTTCTGACAGCCCTCCCATATTTGAGCTTGGTGAAGATGAGCCTTTACAGCCTCCTCAGTTGACATCCCACTCCGCCAAGGCCTCTGACAAGAGCCCCCTAGTGAGGGTGCTGTGCCAATGTCTGCTTGGGTAAAACAGCTGCAGGTGTCATTCGAGTCTAGAGCCACTGGGCAAGGTGGCAGCTTCTGATATCCTGATTGCTGATGAGTAGGGTGGCATCCCCCATATAACATGCTTTTAAGTATCTGGTGACCTGATCCAGATTGTGACAGTCTGCCCACATTTTGATGACTTGACCTGATACCACACCTGACTTGATACCACATGCAAATTGTAGCTGAAGCCTCTGAAAATAGACAGTGAAACTTATTGTTGGTTAACCCCAGCCTTAGCTATAGAGGCCATAGTCACACACCTCTTAGGCTTATCTGCAAGACTTGCTCAGTTTAGCTAAGTATGTTGTGGATTTTAAGATCTGAGCATTTTTACACTGAAAAGCCCCTTGCCTTAGGAATCTCCCCTTTAAAGAGAAAGGGGATCAGTCAACACAGGAGTCCACTGGATCCTCTTGACTTTTGAGGATGATGATTTATAAGTTGCCCTGTTCTCTACTGGGTCCTCTTATTACATCTCATTCTCGCCACCTGAGGACCTTTTATTTTGGGGACTTTCTGCATCAGATGAGAGTCCTTTAATTCTGAAGCTCAGGAATATCCACATTCAAGGAAGGGGGGTTAGACAGCTTCTTGATTTTCCTGTGCCCATGCCCAATTGTTTCTTCAACTCCAGAAAGTGAGAATGAGTTGGTCCAGGGCACGTCCTTGCATATTAACTCCTAAGCAAACCTGAGCATTTCAACAGCATCCTGGACTCCCACAAGCACCTTTGTAAAAGCCATGTTGTGGATTCTGAGGTGGTCTTTTAAGATTCAAAATGATCCAGAGGTTGCTATGCTACTGCCACTCCCAAGTGATAAGGAGAGTAGTTCTCTTAGCTGGTTTAGGAGAATTTGCATGTCATTCATGAGAGGTTTGAGTTGCCAGCATTATAATATTTAATGTTGGAAGACCTTGCTGGATCAAATGAAGCTTAAAGCAGAGGGGATCAAGGGTAAGGCTCTCCTGAAGATGATTTTGGAGTTGTGCAACACTGGTGCCCAAGTTTTCAAGCATTCCTGGAAACGAGGCTTTGATGTTTTGGCTACATCTTGCAGGACAGCTGCCAGAGGGTCATCTAGCCAGAGACGCACTTGGCTAAGAGACCAACCCCTGCCAGAGCTTATTAAAGTAGATATCTGTGGTGTCCCCCTTTACAAGGATTTCCTTTCTGAGTGCAGGCTGGGAAAGTATTCCAGAAACTGGAAGAGAATTTTGACGAGTATGCAGACTATCAAAAGTTTTTTTGCAGGTCCCCCTGCCAAGGTTCAGTAGAGACTACCCCAGCAAAGTCTGGTCCTTTCACACCACCAGACTAAGAAAAAGAAAGGCAAATAGTCAAGGAATTGGCAAACCAATCCCAAATCCAGGCCTAATGGATCTCAGGCCCAGAGACTCGACAAGTCCCTTCCCCCAGATAATCTCTCCCCAGCCCTATACCCAATCCTGTCTCTACCTGAAAAAAGGTAACAGGGTGTCCCTCTTACGGTCACTGGATGAATGTTACCCAAGACAAGATGGTAATTAAACCTTATAAAATCAAGATACAGGATGCACTTCTGAGAAATTCCCACCTTCTTAGGCATTCCATTTATTTAAAAAAAAACTGCCACAGTCTTGAATCTAAAACCTACTAGCATGGGGATCTGTAGAACCAGTCCCAAGCAACCTGTTACAGGCAAGGTTTTATTTCATGTTCCTAGTCTCAAGAAAAGCCTTGGAGGCCCATGCTAGAACTCTCAGGCCTAAACATGTTCTATTAATCCCAAAATTCACGATGCTTTCTCTACAGAAGCTTTTTCACATGATTCTGTCAGAAGTTCTCGTGCCTGCTGTGATGATCCCCTTTCTGGGCCAGTAATAAGGTGCCTGAATCTTCACCACTGAGACTGGAGAGGGACGATGTCCTATTCCAATGTCTACATGTGGGTTTACCCCCTCTTCCTTCGCATACGTCCAGCCAATGTTCCAAAGTTTTCCAGTCCCTCAGTAGTGCGTGAGATGTCTGATGTGTCTCAGGAAATGTGGGCCATAAAAGTGACATCCGCATGCACCGGCCCTCAGAACTCAGCCGCCAGTCATACGCCAGGTGATGATCTTCGTGTTTCACTGTTGCAGTCATTACATTTGGGTTATCTGCCTGCAAGTAGCCCTCAGCCGGCCTGAATATCAAAGTCTTGGATCCCTGCGTCGGATGCCGTCTCTTCTTCCATGATGTCAGGTCATTAGGGGTATAAAACATGCAGCCAACGTCATTACATCAGACTCCTGAAATTTCCATTTTCAAGTTTCAGAACCGAAGTCTTCAAAAAAAAAAAAAAAAAAAAAAAAAAGCTAAATACCCCGTTGGAGATGCTTTTTCTTGCTCTAAACTGATGTCAGTAAAAGTTAACAATTGTGTTACCTGTGGAAAGCAAGTACCTCATAAAGATTTTCATTCGTACTGCATCCCTTCCTTAGGCCCAGACCACGACATCCCTTGCTGTCGGTTTTGTGCCTTATTCAACCCCCGAACTATTCATCATCTGTTTATTTTTACAGCAAATTATTTTGGTACTCTGTTTAACTATCCAGAAATCGTTTCGGTAAGCCATCCGACTACCAACATTCTGAAAAAACGTAAAGATAAAGACAGAGACAGACTGCATAGGTCCAAAGCTGCCGACGACGCTTCCGTTAAGCTAGTCGCCAGTTTGCCGGTACTCAGTGAGGTGCTTTCGCAGCCCCTGATACCCGCTACTTCAGATTCGCAGGCCTCTACTGAGACCCATTCGGAGTCCGGTATGCCGCAAATTGCTTCTTCGACCATGGAACCTGCGAATGTCTCTACCTTGGATGGGTCTGGAGCCGCTGTGCAGGCACCGGCTTCTGAGGGTGTATTTAGGCCTACTGACTTGCATTTCAAATCAACGCCATCTTCTTCTTTAAGGCCTAAAACTCGACCCACGCCTAGAAAACAGACGTCCAAACTGTGCATGGTCAGGCCCATATGCCTAAAAAAACAAATAAGAATGCCTAAAGACCTTAATACTTTAATTAGGGGAAGCCAGCCTTCACCATCTAAGAGACCTGGAACTGATTTTCCTTCTGATTCTTTTGATCAGGATTCTGAAATTTCTGTTTATTCTGATTACCCGGATTTGCCCTTATCTACCTATGAGGATTCTGATGCAGATGACTCCATTCCCTGTGCTTCCCCTCTAGAAGATTTTTCTTTTGGTGAAACCTTGAACACACTTAGGGAGCATTTCCACTGTTATGTGGTACATAAACAAGCAGGGGGGAACCCACTCATATACCCTCTCTGCAGACTAGCCATGGCTCTGTGGAACACAGCCTTGGGCTACCAAGTGCACCTACAAGCTCAATTCCTGCCAGGCAAGCTAAATTTACTGGCAGACGACCTAAGCAGAAATCTCATGGACCCACACGAATGGAAATTGGAACCAAAGATATTCAACCTTTTGAGAAACAAATGGGAGAATCCAGAGATAGATCTATTTGCCTCCCCTCAGAACTACCAGTTGGACAAATTCTGCACAAGGACTTCCCAAAGTCAAGCTTGGAAAGAGGATGCCCTGTCCTTCACTTGGGAAAGCCTCAGTTTATGCCTTTCCCCCCTCTGCCTGCCCTCTCAAACGTTTTGCTAAAGATCAGACAGGACAAACCAAGGACAATAATGATTGCACCAGCAGTGGTACCGCCCTCTTTCACTGCTGGAACCATGGCACCTGCCTCAGACCCCTTCCCTGCTGTCCCAGCAGGAGGGTCAGATTCTGCACCCTCAGCTTCAAACCCTGAACCTTGCAGCCTGGCTAATTCCTTGAGCTCTCCAGTAGCATCCTTCAGTAAGCAGGTGCTAAATGTCATTCTGGAGGCAAGGAGGCCTAGTACTAGAAATCCTATACTGAAAAGTGGAAAAGATACTGATGTCCTTCAAGAATGCAACTGCAGTCATAACATGTGGGTTTTCCTGCCACAGGCAGCCCTCGGTCGGCCGGATTCCAAAGTCTGGGTCCGATGTCGGCTGATGTCGCATTTCTCTCCGACGTCAGAGCGGCTGGAGTACATAAGCATCAGCCGACGCCATTTTCTTCAGTCTTTCTTGCCGTGCCCGAAGCAGAAGCAGTTCGCAAGTGCCGGTCGGTCAGCTCCTGTATTCTACGATACCGAAGTCATCAAAAAAGCTAAGTATCCCATTGGGGACCTTTTCTTGCCTCAGCCGATGTCAGAAATTACTGAAAAAGTTAACAATTGTCTTTTTTGTGGTAAACAAATACCTCATAAGGATTTCCACTCTTACTGCCTCCCTTGCCTGGGCCTAGACCACGACGTCTCGGCCTGTGTAGCCTGTGTAGCCTGTGCTCGCTTCAACAAGCGCACTCTCAGGCGCCGGGCGGAGTTCGCTGAAGATTTTTTCGGCGATAATTTTGCTTACACCATGCCTTCGGATCTTCCAACATTGCAAACTCCCAAAAAGCGTAAAGACCGGGACCGACATCCTTGGCCCGCGTCTACCACCGACTCCATGCCAAAACCTAGCGCGAGTGCTCCGGTTCCCTCTGAGACGGTCTCTCCACCGCTCCGAACTGAAGACGCCGCATTACCGACGACTCCGAGTCCAGACATTACTCCGACGCCAGTTATAGATTTTCCTCCGGATACCGAAACCGAGGAAATGCCCGAGACCATTGCTGTAGACAAGGTCACTCCTGCACGTGGAGCTGCCAGGCCCCCTATGGCCATGTCTATTAAGGCCTACACTAGGTCTAAGGCAGCCAGCAAAACAAAACATATTACTTCTAAATCCTTACATCAGCCGACTCCGGAGACACAAATTATGTCCATGGCTGCTGATTTAATTTCCATGATTAGAGGTTCACAGGCCCATCCTGAGAGAGCATCCCAGCCTCCTCCTGATAAAAGGCCCCGGGTTGAACCCTCTGACCCTACTCCTTCAGATGAAGATTCTGAGGGCTCTGTCCACTCTGATAGCCAGGAAGAGCTCTTCCAGACCTATGAGGACTCGGATGCAGAAGATTCCATCCCTTTGGCCTCCCCTCCTGAGGATATTTCTTTTGGGGAAGTTCTGCACACCATGAGGGAACATTTCAAGTGGCAAGGTCAGGAATATGCTGATTCTAGGAAACGCCTTAGGACTTTCCTTAAGAAGCCTCAGCACAGGCCCTTAGCTATTCTTCCTGTACTTGATGTTCTGGATGATTTGTATTCTGACTCTAGTGCTACCCCTGATTCTCTTCCTCCTGCTCCAGCCAAGCCAGACAGGTATTACAGGGTCCCAGAAACTCATTCCCATTTATTCAGGGCCCATACTGCTGATTTGGAAACTATTTCACAGGGGCCTAAAGGAGTTTCAGCCTCCATCTCAAAAAATCCTTTGCCCTCCTACAGGGAAGCTAGGTCATTAGAGAGATGGGGCAAAAAGGTTTACACATCCACTACCTTATATATGAGAGCTTTAAATTGCTTTTTTCATATGTTCCAATATCAGGATTATCTCTTAGAAGATTTACAAAAAACATTAGCTTCTCCTGATCCTTTAGACAGGAAGACTTTGCAGGAAGCTGTACATAACACTCAGCAAGTAAGCAATCACTTCCTGCAGTGTGCATATGATGCACTGGAAGCTTCATGTAGGGCAGCTATGACAGGGGCAGTGATTCGTAGACATACTTGGTTAAAAGATCAACCTCTACCAGATCATGTAAAAGCAAAACTTCTGGATGCACCTTTGGAAAAGAACAAGCTTTTTGGTGCAAATGCTAAGGATGTGTTAAAGACCATCGAAGAAAAAGCAAAATCAGTTCAGACTGTGAAAGATTTCCTCCAGGTTCAACCCCCCAGATTCAGTAGGAACTGGCCTTCAAAGAACTGGTCCTTTCCTAATCCAGAAAAGTTTCAAAGGGGTAAGAACAGACGTGGCCGAGGAAGAGGCCAATACAGAGGCCCTTACAGGGGACGACAATGGCAGCCAGGAAACCAAAGAAGTGACGCAGGGGTTTCACCTGCCCCACAACCACAAACTCAATAACTTTCCTCTACTACCGCCTACCAGGGAACAATTAGAAGCTCCCTTGGGTGGGAAATTATCTCTGTTTGCAGAAAACTGGCACAGACTGACAAAGGACAAATGGATTTTGGACATTATAGACCGAGGGTACAGGTTTCATTTTCATACCTTACCAAGAAAACAAGGCATGCCAAACCTACCACAAAATCAGAGGGCAGAGGCTATCAAGCAAATCACTCTGCTGACTCGAATGAAAGCAATAGAAAGAGTTCCACAACAAGAACAAGACCAGGGGTTTTACTCAAGACTGTTCCTTGTTCCAAGAAAAGAATCTCAATGGAGACCAATACTGGACTTGTCCGCATTAAACACCTTTCTCATAGTACCAAAGTTCAAAATGCTGACTCTACAGCAACTCCTTCCCATGCTGGGCAAGGAGTCGTGGCTGATTACTCTGGACCTCAAGGAGGCATACCTGCATGTCCCTATCAGACACAGCTGCAGAAGATACCTCAAATTTCTTGCAGGGCCAGAGCATTATCAATTCTCAGCATTGCCATTTGGCTTATCTACTGCGCCCAGAGTATTTACAAAATGCCTGGCTTCAGTAATTGCTCATTGCAGGCTCCAGGGTATACAAATTTACCCGTACCTGGACGACTGCCTCACAAGCAGACGACAAATTGATGTTGACAAAAAACCTGGATTATGTCATACGATTACTTCAAGCTCTGGGATACACAGTCAACTTCCACAAGTCAAGACTGCAGCCATCCCAGCAAATAATCTTCTTAGGAGCCAAACTAGACACAGCCTCTCAGATGGCTTACCTGACAGAAGATAAGCAAGAGAAGTTAACTCATTACTTCAAAGGTTTAGCAAAACTCACCCAGATGACTGCAAGGAGATTCCTACAGGCCCTGGGTTACATGGCATCCTGCATTCTACTGGTTCCATTAGCAAAACTACACATGAGAAAGCTTCAATGGTATCTAAAAAGGATTTGGTCTCAACACAGCAACAACTTGGAGACAATCATACCACTCATTCCATGCCTACAAAAGGAATTCCTATGGTGGGCCTCAGTGAGCCAGGAAAACACAGGTATGTCATTCAAAAAACCACAGATAACACAGACCATGACTACAGACGCCTCAGACCTTGGATGGGGGGGGCGCACATGGAAGGCAGGTGTGTACAAGGACAATGGTCTCCAAAGGAAACACATCTGCATATAAACCAAAAGGAAATGCTGGCAGTAATGAATGCCATCGAGGCCTTTCAACACCAACTCCAGCAAGGCCATTTAATGATACGGACAGACAACACCACTGTGATGTGGTACATAAACAAGCAGGGGGGCACCCACTCTTTCCCCCTTTGCAGACTGACAATGCAGCTTTGGGAGAAATCACTGAGCCTAAACATCCAGTTACAATCCCAGTTTGTTCCAGGAAAAGACAATGTGTTGGCGGACAGCCTAAGCAGGAATTTCACAGATCCACACGAGTGGAGGTTACATCCGAAGGCCTTCAGACAACTCACTTTGACATGGGGCAAGCCAGAAGTGGACCTATTTGCCTCTCACCTCAACCATCTTCTACCAAAATTTTGCACAAGGACATACCATCCAAAAGCTTGGAAAATAGATGCCCTCTCATTCAACTGGAATTCCCTAGCAATCTATGCATTCCCACCTCTGCCACTGATGACCTCAGTATTACTAAAGATCAAAGCAGAGAAGCCCACGGGAATCATAATAGCTCCGGATTGGCCAAGACAACACTGGTACCCACTACTACGGAGCATATGTCACACCAGGAGGTGGGCCCTCCCCCGGTGGCCTCTACTTTCGACTCAACACAATTTTGAAACACTGCATCCAAATCTTCAGACACTGCAGCTAACAGCCTGGGAGATCCCATAAATAACTTCAGCTTATCTCTCTCCAAGGAAGTTCAGCGGATACTAACAGAGGCTCGAAGACCATCCACCAGAAAGGTTTACTTAGCAAAGTGGAAAAGATTCAGCAATTGGAATACCAGCAAGGGACATGATGCATCATTGTTGAACATCCCACTCATCTTGGAATATTTGGCAGATATGTTAAAGAACGGCCTCTCATATTCTTCCATAAAGATACATGCATCTGCTATTTCAGCTAGATACAACACTGATCCTCCTGTTTTTTCTCACCCCTTAATAAGAGAATTCCTCAGGGGAATCAAGAACATTAAGCCACCAAGAAAGGCCCCAGTGCCAGCCTG
Organism: Protopterus annectens; assembly: GCF_019279795.1. Taxonomy (NCBI): domain Eukaryota; kingdom Metazoa; phylum Chordata; order Ceratodontiformes; family Protopteridae; genus Protopterus; species Protopterus annectens. Next base: position 1,829,583,472 of record NC_056741.1, read on the forward strand.
GGACCTCAATTTTTTCTTAGAAAAACTGACTCTACCTCCATTTGAGCCAGCAGCTTCAGTTGACTTGCAATTTTTCTCATGGAAGACAGCTTTCCTGTTGGCAATTACCTCAGCAAGAAGGGTTTCGGAGCTACAGACCCTAATGGCACTACCACCCTTTATTATTTTTCATAGAGACAGGGTTTCATTAAGGACCAACCCTACTTTTATGCCAAAGGTGGTATCTAGGGTTTCTTTAAATCAAGCCATTCATCTGCCTGCTTTCTTCCCCAATCCTGAGAATAAGGGGGAAAGACTGTTGCATACCTTGGACATTCACAGACAACTTCGATACTACCTGGACAGAACCAAGGCCAGTAGGAAAGTCTGACCAACTTTTTGTAGCTTACGCCCCTGCAGTCCAAGGAAAAGCAATTTCAAAACAGACTATTTCTAAATGGATTGGACATTGCATCAGATTCTGTTATTCCTTTCATGGAAAGACTGTTCCAGCCAATGTCAGACCACATTCCACCAGAGCTACAGCCACCTCTACAGCATTCTTAAGAGGGGTGCCTACCAAGGACATTCTAGAAGCTGCTACATGGAGCTCCATGCATACATTCTCCAAACACTACAATCTCCCTCTATACTCCAGATCCAGAGCAGGCTTTGCTTCGGCAGTCCTGCAGGGTTTGATTGCCACACCATCTCTTTCCTAGAGCATTCCTCCTCCCCCAGCTAAGCTATGGTATTCTACCCACATGTTATGACTGCAGTTGCATTCTTGAAGGACATAGTATAGTTTTGTACCTACCATAAATGTAGATGTCCGATAGACATGCAACTGCAGTCGGATTTTCCCTCCCTCCATACCCCTCTATGCCTAGGGTCCACTCCTATCCCTGTTACTCTTAGCTGGGGATATCTGTTATGGTGTATTTGTTTTATTGCTCATTTATTTGTTTGGAATCCTGTTTGTCTTCCAATTTGATTACAGCCTTCCTTGGAGGGCACCTGGCATCTGGGGCAAGAAACACTGAAGAAAATGGCGTCGGCTGATGCTTATGTACTCCAGCCGCTCTGACGTCGGAGAGAAATGCAACATCAGCCAACGTCGGACCCAGACTTTGGAATCTGGCCGACCGAGGGCTGCCTGAGGCAGGACAACCCACATGTTATGACTGCAGTTGCATGTCTATCGGACATCTACATTTATGGTAGGTACAAAACTGTACTTTCCTGGAGCCAGACACAGGGTATGGGCAGAACGGTGTCCAGCTTACCCCATATTCTTCAGTACTTAACAGAGATGCTCCACAAGGGCCTTTCCTTCTCGTCAATTAAAATTCATGCCTCTGCCATTTCAGCACATTATAACACTGAACCACCCTCTTCTCTCACCCCCTGCTAAAGCAATTCCTCAGAGGGCCGAAAAATTTAAGACCACCCAGGAGAGCCCCTACTCCAGCCTGGGACCTTAACTTTGTATTGGAAAAGTTCACTCTACCTCCTTTCGAGCCAGCTGCAACTGCAGAGTTGAAATGTCTTTCGTGGAAAACAGCCTTCCTTTTAGCAATCACTTCAGCAAGAAGGGTATCTGAATTACAGGCCCTTATGGCAGTGGAGTCTTTCATCAACTTTCATGTGGACAGGGTGTCCCTCAGAACCAATCCCTCCTTCATGCCCAAGGTGGTATCCAATGTGGCTCTTAATCAGTCCATTCATTTGCCAACCTTCTTTCCTATTCCACAGAACAAAGGGGAACAGATACTGCACTCCTAAGATGTGCACAGACAACTTAGATTTTACTTGGACAGCACTAAACTGCAAAGGAAATCTGAACAACTGCTGATGGCATTTACTGCAGGGGCAGAGGAAAAGGCTATTTCAAAGCAAACCATTTCTAAATGGATAGACCATTGCATTAATTTCTGCTATAAGCACCATGGAAACACTATCCCACAGGGGATCAGACCCCATTCAACAAGGGCTGCGTCTACCTCTACAGCCTTTCTCAGAGGTATCCCTACCAGGGACATCCTAGAAGCTGCTACCTAGAGTTCTGTACATACTTTCACCAAGCATTAAATTTGCCTATTTTCTCTAAATCCAGAGCTGGCTTTGCCACTGCAGTCTTGCAGGGTCTTTTAGCTGGCCCTAATGCTATCTAAATTCCTCCTCCCATCCTTAACTTTGGGAATCTACCCAAATGTAATGACTGCAACAGTGAAACACGAAGAAGATAGTACAGTCGTGTACACTTTTACCATAAATGTAGATGTTCGAGTGTATTCACTGTTGCGGTCCTGGTTACCCTCCCTCCAGCCCCCTGCTTTTTTCTTTGGCTTTATCTATATTCTCTTTTACTATGCTTAAAAGCTGTTGGTGCAACCCTTTTTATTGGAGTATTTCCGTGTGTGTGTGTGTGTGTGTGTGTGTGTGTGTGTGTGTGTGTGTGTATGTGTATGTGTGTGTGTATATATATATATATATATATATATATAAACTGTCAACACTCATATGAACTGTCGACCATGTCAGGTAGACCCATATATATATATATATATATATATATATATATATATATATATCTATATATATCTATATATATATATATATATATATATGTTTTATTGCTTCCCGTTAAGGGGGCATCTGGGGCAAGAAAAACTGACGTAATGGCATTGGCTGCATGTTTTATACCCCTGATGACTTGACGTCACGGAAGAAGAGACCGCAACTGACGCAGGACTCAAGACTTTGTTAATCAGGCCGACTGTGGGCTACTGCAAGCAGATTACCCAAATGTGATGACTGCAACAGTGAATACAGTCACACATCTACATTTATGGTAAGTGTACATAACTGTACTTTCTCTGCATTTCTTTTAGGCTTATCTACTGCGCAAAGGGTATTCACAAAGTGCATAGCTCCAGCCATTGTATTTTGCAGGCAGAGAAATATTCAGATTTTCTCATGGTTGGACGATTGCCTGATTAAGGCAGAGAGTCAGGACTTGCTATTACAGCACCAGGCATTTGTAGAGAGACTTCTAACTTCACTGGTGTACACCATCATTGAGAAGAAATCACACCTAGTACCCTGCCAACAGATTATATTCCTGGGAGCAAGCTTGAACACAACTTCCCAGATGGCATTCCTCACGCCAGAGAAACAAGTTAATTTGACAACCTACTTCAACCTACTGGCCACAAAAACCCAGCTATCTGCAAGGAAAATCCTGCAAGCCATGGGATTCATGGCCTCTTGCATTTTGTTGGTTCTATATGCTAGACTGCATATGAGGAAAGTTCAGTGGTATCTAAAAAGTCTATGGTGTCAGCATTCTCAGGACCTGGAAGTAATGATTCCTATCATCCCTTGCCTAAGGGCAGAGTTCCTTTGCTGTGCAGAGGCCTGCTACCACAACAAGTGACTCTTTCACTCTTCCCCCTGCCTCCCAAACCCTAACAACAGACTCATCAGACTATGCATAGGGGGCTCACATGGCAGGGCAGTGCATTCAGGGCAAATGGAAACCAGTACAGATGCACCTGCATATCAATCAAAAAGAAATGTTAGCTGTACAGAATGCTCGGACAGCCTTCAAAGACCTTATTCTTCCAGGACAACTATTGGTAAAGACCAACAGCACCACAGTTATGTGGTACATAAACAAGCATGGGGGAACCCATTCCTTCCTACTCTGCAGACTAGCCATGGCTCTGTGGAACACAGCCTTGAGCAACCAAGTGAACCTATAAGCTCAATTCCTGCCAAGCAAACTAAATTCACTGGCAGACGACGTAAGCAGAAATCTCATGGACCCACACGAATTGAAACTGGAACTCAAAATATTCAAGCTCTTGAGGAACAAATGGGGGACTCCAGAGGTAGACCGGTTTGCCTCCCCTCAGAACCACCAATTGAAAAAGTACTGCACCAGAACTCCGCGCTATCAAGCTTGGAAAGTGGATGCTCTGTCCTTTACCTGGGAAGGCCTCTCAGTTTATGCCTTCCCCCTCTGCCTCTCCTCTCGAAGGTCCTGAAAAAAGATCAAACAGGACAAGCCAAGGACAATTCTAATTACCCCGAACTGGCCACGCCAGCACTGGTATCCCCTTTTGCGCAGTCTGACAGTGCTACAACCATAGCACCTGTCCCAGACTCCTTCCCTGCTGTCCCAGCAGGCAGGCCAGATTCTGCACCCTCACCTTCAAGCCCTGAACCTTGCAGCCTGGCTAATCCACTGAGCTCACCCCTAGCACCCCTCAGTAGGCAGGTGCTGGATGTCATTGTTGAGGCAAGAAGGCCTAGTACTAGAAAATCCTATTCAGAAAAGTGGAAAAGATACAGTTCCTGGAGCCATTCTCAAGCGGTGGGCACAACGGTGTCCAGCTTACCTCATATTCTAGATTATTTAACAGAAATGCTCCACAAGGGCCTATCTTTCTCATCAGTTAAGATTCATGCCTCAGCCATACCAGCACATTACAATACTGAGACACCCCTCTTTTCTCATCCACTGCTAAAACAATTCCTTAGAGGGGCCAAAAAATTTAAGATCCCAGCAGGAGAGCTCCCACTCCAGCCTGGGACCTCAACTTTATGTTGGAGAAACTTACTCTTCCCCCGTTTGAACCAGCTGCTACAGGAGAGTTGAAATTTCTTTCTTGGAAAACAGCTTTACTTTTAGCCATCACTTCTGCAAGAAGAGTGTCTGAACTGCAGGCCCTTATGGCAGTGGAACCCTTCATTAACTTCCTTGCGGACAGGGTTTCCCTCAGGACTAATCCATCATTTATGCCCAAGGTGGTATGTAGTGTGGCTTTGAACCAGTCCATTCATTTGCCTATCTTTTTCCCTAATCCCCAGATTAAAGGGGGAAGGATATTGCATTCCCTGGATGTATACAGACAGCTTAATCTATCTGGACAGGACTAAGCCTCTCAGAAAAATCTGACCAGCTGCTAGTCAGCTTTGCTTCAGTGGCAGAAGGGAAGGCCATTTCAAAACAAACCATTTCCAAATGGATAGCACATTGCATCCATTTCTGTTACAAGCACCATGGAAAACCTACCCCACAGGGGATAAGAACACATTCCACCAGGGCTGCAGCTACCTGTACTGCTTTTCTCAGAGGAGTCCCTACCAGGGACATCCTGGAAGCTGCAACCTGGGGCTATGTACATACTTTCACCAAGCATTACCACTTGCCTGTCTTTTCTAAATCCAGAGCTGGATTTGCCACAGCAGTCTTACAGGGTCTCATTGCTAGCCCTAATGCTGTTTAACTGCCTCCACCCTTCCTTAGCTTTGGGAATCAACCCAAATGTGATGATTGCAACAGTAAAACACGAAGAACATAGTGCGGTTGTGTACACTTACCATAAATGTAGATGTTCATGTGTATTCACTGTTGCAGTCCTTGTTGCCCTCCCTCCAGCCCCCTGACTTATCTTTACTTTTATCTATCTTTTTTGTTTGGTATATTTTATATCATGTGTATTTGCTTTTTGCTGGGGTGTTCCATACCATGTAATTGCTTCCTATAGTGGGGGCACCTGTCATCTGAGGCAAGAAAAAACGGTGTAATGGCATCAGCTGCATGTTTTATATCCCTGACAACCTGACGTCATAGAAGAAGAGATAGCATCTGACGCAGAAATCCTAAGACATTGGTATTCAGGCTGGCTGAGGGCTACCTGTAGGCATATAACCCAAATGTGATGACTGCAACAGTGAATACACTCGAACTTTGGTCTAAGGTTGTATCTTGTGGTATTTAAGCTCTAACTTTGAGAGGATTTCTGTCTATATACACACTGAGCAGAGTGGAGGAGGGGCGTTGACTACAACTCTGATCTGAGTTATATAAGTATCCTGTTTTTTGGGCTTATTTATACTGATTATTGCTTCTAGCTATTTATATATAGCACGTTTTATTGGCTGCTGCATACATTTTACTGTATTTTATTGCTATTAACTAATCTGCACAGGTAACTGATTTGTTTGCAGTTAAAAGCATTCTGTAGAGTCTCTTTGCTCCTTTATCTGTTTAAAAACTTTCATTTTGTGGCTCACTACTGTCATAAAGATCTCTAGTGTTTACTGTCTAAAGAGTGTAGGCTAATAGCTTTCATATTGGTGGTCCCCACCCTTCCTCCCTCCCCGTTGGTGTCTTGTTGTTATACTTGGTGGCTTTGCAGTTGCCCGTCCCTACTGTAAATTTGATCTGGGACACTTCTCCCAGTCTAGTATCATTAGCTCATTCTGCCTAATACAGAGAGAACATCTGAGAAGACTTTCTGTTCCTCCTTTCTCCCTTTCTAAAAAAAAAAATGCTTAAATCTCCTTGTGTTCTGACTGTGCTTTTCAAACATTTTGGAAATATAAAGTATATTTTAGTGCATTTTATTATAACTGTATTTGCCTTAATATTACTACAACTCAAGTGTTCCAGGTTGCAATATATCTGAATTGTTTGTGTGTTTTAGCTGCTTTTCTGTATATATAGACTTCTCTGTATATGCAGAATAGCTACTTATTCTACTCGTTTTTCAGTTGTGCACTTGCCTTGCTTCATTTAAAAAGTTTTAAATTGCTAATTTTGTAAAGTTTTAATTGCATTTACTGTTTGGGACTACACACTCAAGTGTTAGCCTTTTCTGTGTTTATTTACTGTATTGTTTGGCCTGTTTTAACCAAAAAAAAAACTATCTTGTTTGCTCGTTTCCCACCTTTCCTAGCCAGTATAGTCCAGATCCCAGGCTTTGCTTGTCTCAAGACTTTATTTTCTGTGTTCAGAGCTATCCAGACCTTGCTGTGGTAGAGGGAAGTCCTACTGCTTACCAGTGGGAGTGGTGAGCATTGTACTGCCTATCTAACAGTAGAGGAGTGGTTTCCAGCTCTGAAATTGTAATTTTATTACCCTTTTTTGTCTGATTTCTATCACTTTCAACTCTCTGGCTTAAAAACACGCGTGTTTGCACATTTTTCGCATCGTGCAGCATCCAGATGCCAGAAAGTCTGCTCTTCAAATTTTCCCTTAGAACTATCTGGTTTCTCAGTAGTAGCACTAAAATCTGAACCCCTGTGACTAGTACTTGCTCTAGAACCTGCTGGAATGCACTAGGAAGCCTGAACTGATACATGCACTCAACTCTCCTTGTCAATAAGGAGAACTAAATCGTAGCCACTAAACCGCCTATAATTGCAAAGTACCTTGCAAAGGTAAGGGAAAACAGCTCTTGTACGTTACAAAAACAGCACCTAAACAGGCATGTCTAAGGGTCAGCTTCCAGTGATTTTTCCTGTCCACCTGGTGAATCTGGGCATACTGGGGCAATGCGGCAACTGCCTCATGTACACAGACAACCCTCTCCTCTTACCACCCAACACTACAACCTGCGAGAGATGCACTTACATGGCCAAACTGGAAGCAAAGCTCTGTCCGGCCAAGATTGTGCTAGACAGTCAAGAGGAGAAGGTTAACACCTGCACTACACAGCCCTTCAAAACCCACACCAACAACACTCACACATAGCAACATTAAACCCACATATGCGGAGGCCCTTAACATTAACCTGCCCAAGCAACAAGGACCTCCGAAGCTGAAATGCAAACAAACACCAGTTACGACCTAACTGAGAGAGAGCTCACAACACCAGTGTGCCACCCAACAACAGCCTGTAAGGCAAGACAGTGTACCCAACACTGTAGTCATAGGTGACTCTATAGTCAAGCACACTGATGTCCCACTCACCGGGCTGAACAAGGAGAAAATTAGTCAGCTGCCTGTCGGGTGCCAGGATCCGCCACATAACGCATGCACTTAAGTCAATCCACAACAAGTACAAATACGACTCTGTCATTGTCCATGTTGGAGTGAATGACTTGAGATGTTCCTCCCTGGACTACATGAAAAGAGACATGGAAGAGCACTCAAATCATGTGGCCCAGGCAGGTATGACCCTAGCCCTGAGTAGCATCCTGCCTTCGCTCAAAATGATACCACAGTATAAGGACAAAATGATTGACTTCAACAATTGGCTAAGCTTCTGGTGTCATTCAAAGGGGATTCAGTATCTGTCTGCCTGGGAAGACATGATCGACAAACCATGATGCTTTGCCAGAGATGGTCTGCCCCTGTCACCCCTGGGATTCAGGTTACTGGCTAAGGCTCTTGCCACCCCTATAGTGCCTTTTTTAGACAAGGTTCAAAGGACAAAACCACCACCGTAACAGATACAAGCATGCAAAATCTGAAGGTAATGCTACTCAATGCTAGAAATCGAAACCTCAAAATGCACTCTCTCAAGGCACTCCTAAAAATGGAGAATGTTCATCTGTGCAGTAACTGAGACCTGGTTCAAGGCTCCAGAGAGCACCCCTGCAAAACCAGGCTACAACTCTTACCACACTTTTTGGCCAGAAATCCAAGACTGAAACACTAAAGGTGGAGGGTGCCCATATTCACACCTCCAGGCTAGTTGCCCAACACAATGCATCTGAAATTCTCCAGGTGCAACTAACACTAGGTAAGACTGCAGTCCAAATAGTAGATTGCTACAGATCCCCCACCATGCCCCAAGATTCTCACTACACCTTTCTAAACATACTGGAAAATATTAAGATACAACCAAACACAGTAATACTGGGTGATTTCAAGTACCCTGCCATTAACTGGAAAAACTACTCTGGTACCAACACCTTTTCCCAACGGTTCTTGGAATTCATAAATTCCAATGCCCTGGATCAACTAATCCATTGTCCCTCCAGGGGCTCCAATATCCTAGACCTGGTCATTACCAACATGGGCGATAGATGCTCCACACCAGTGGACACCCTTTCATTGTTCAGGTCTGACCATAAGCAAATCACCCTTTACATCCACATCCTATCCCCACCCCTGTAAGGAAACCTCCGTAAAAAACTTCTCCAAAGCCAACTTCATGCTACTGAAATCAGAAGTGACTAACTTCATGACACCCATGCAGACGGGATATGAAAGTTCAACTGCTGAATCCTACACTAAGGCACTGTACGACCACAATCACTTGTGCATGAATTGTGCCATCCCAGATAGAACCAAGATGCTCTCCTCCAAAAGAAAGAAGCCAGTCTGGTGGTCCCCTGCTTTAAACAAACTATACAACAGATGGAAGAAACTGTTGCAGAAAAGAGGAAAATCCCAGGATGCAAAAAACTCCCTCACCAGCCTCAGTAAGAAGGTGAGATCCCTCATAAAATCCTCAAAAGCTAGTTACGAAAATAAAATTGCCAAAGATTTCAAAGACAGCCACAAGGCATTCTATAGTTATGCCAAAAATGTAAATGGCAATGCTGAAATCTGCTCTGAGCTACAACAGAAGGGCATTAAATATACTGATCTCAAGGATATTTCCAATATCCTGACAGATCGATTTATTGCCAACTTCACCTCCCTCTCAGCCCCTAAAGTGCCCATCTCATTACCAAAAGATTGCCAAATTCTGGTAATCACGGCCACACCGGTAGAAACCACACTCTCCAAAGCTAAGAATACAGCATCTATGGGACCAGATGACATCCCGGGGTGTGTACTACATGAACTACAAAATGAACTGACACCTCACCTAGGTGTCATGTTTAATCATAGCCTCACCTCAGGCTTTGTGCCCACTGAGTGGTGCACAGCTACAGGTATCCCACTCTACAAGGGGGAATCCACCGTGCATCCCGGGAACTACCGTCTCATCAGTCTGACGAGCCTGATCTGCAAGGTCATGGAACACATTATCATGGCACTTTTAAACAAAGACATTGACAACCTTCAAACACTGGATTCGTGAAGGGCTGATCTTGTCTCCTGAACCTGATTGACTTCTTTGGATCAGTCTCCAGAGCTGTGGACGAGGATAAGAAGGTCCACACAGCCTATCTGGACCTCACCAAGGCCTTCAACACCATCCCCCACTTTGGAATCGTAGATAAACCTACAAAGCTGGGCATAAATCCCTACGTCACTCGATGGGTTGCTAAGTGGCTTACTGACAGAACCCAGACTGTAAAAGTAGCCGACTCCAAATCCAGCTCCAGACAAGTGGAGTACCTCTGGGTTCCGTCCTGGGACCACTCTTGTTTGGCATCTACTTCTCTGAAGTACAGGCCAACACTAAGGGACTCTGGCTAACTAAGTTTGCAGATGACTGCAAACTGGGAGCCATTATTGAATCCCTAAATGATGTGGATATCTTACAAAAGGGCCTTACAGATGCCTGGTGTCAGCGCCATGGGCTCAAGCTTAATGCCAAGAAGTGTATAGTTATCCCCTTTGGAAAAAACATGTACCCATGAATTACCACATAAGTGGTAGTACACTAAACATCGAAAGTGTGATGAGAGACTTAGGAACACAGGTGGACAGTGGTCTCACCTTCGATAACCACATCGCCACAACAATCAGGAAATCCTTCTGTGTGACACACCTCATCACTAAGGGTTTTCATCCAGAAAAAAGCAGGTCATTGTCCCACTGTACTCATCCCTCATTAGACCCATTTTAGAGTATAACGCCCCGTTTGGTATGTACCTCACAAGACTTCTGCAGCAGCTGGAAAGGCCACAGAAATACCTCACTAAAAGAATCACAGACCTAAAGCAGATGCCATATGTTGACCATCTAAAAAAAAAAAAAAAAAAAAACTCCAGCTATACTCTGTGGCATATCGTCTGCTTAACATACAAGGCCATGTCAAACCCTGAGCTGTTGGACATGCTCCACTTAAAGAAATCCCAATCCCTCAGAGCCACGTGCTCCAGGGATCTAAACCTTGTCATCACAATGAACAAAACATGCTGAAGGGATGGGTTCCCTGACCCAGAGACCCCCCATACTCTGGAATAGACTGCCTATACATGTCAAGCAGAGCGCCTCCTTGGCCCTCTTCAAAAGGAACCTTGATGATTGGACGAGAGATGGGAAATTCACCCTGGGGATCATATCAGTTGCCCTGCTAGACAGGAGTCCAGGGAAGTAAATATTGTGGGAAGAAATATCCAGGGAATTGTTATGGCTAGGCTTGTATAGGCCCTAGGGCCAATAGCCTAGTACCAACCTGTGAACATTTACATTTATGGTAAGTGTACACAACTGTACTGTCTTCCTTCACCAACGCCCCCTTTGATGGTCTATCCCCTTTTGGACCAAAGGTGAAAGATACTTTAACCAGGTGCAAGCAGGACGGGAAAACATTTTCTGCCATGGGAGTCCGTTTTTCTGCCCCGTGTAGACGTTATCCCAAAGGTCAAAAGGGCAGAAAAATGTGGTTCCACAAGTCCCAAAAAGGTTTATCTAACGCTTGTGGTGACTCTTCCCCCAGGGGTAGAGGGGGAAATTATAATGGAAGACGCTGACCTCACGGCAGAGGGGTTCCGCAAAACCAGGGTGACGTTCTATGACGGCCCCTTCCAGCGTTCCTGAAAGGAGGCCCGTCTGCTTTTCTTTGGAGGCATTCGGGGGTCGGATGTCACTGTACCCATGCCTGGCAAGAAATTTCCCGAGATAAATGGGTGCAAACAGTAATATCCAGAGGTTATTACATACCCCTTTCTACCTCACCACCAAAAAAATCTATCCTTACCGGATGTCCCACCTGGCCAAAAGTACCATATAACACAAGATTTAATCTTGTTTCTAGAAAAAAGCGTCATCCAAGAGGTCCCTGCAGACCAGATAGTATCCGGGACTTACTCAAGATTCTTTTTAGTCCAAAAAAGACAGGGAACTGGAAATCAATTCTAGATCTCAGCAAGCTACACAAATCAGTGAAGAAGTCAGCGTTCCTGATGGTAATTCTGCAGTCAATCTTCCTGTTTATCGGGAAAGAGAGTTGGATGTGCTCAATAGATTTCCAGGATGCGTACTACCGTATAAAGATGGACAGGGGATCCAGGAGAGAGACTTTTGGCTGGGAGCCAGTCATTACCAATTTTGAGCGCTGCCCATTGGTCTCACTACAGCCCCCAGAGTGTTCACCCAAATGCATGGCAGTGGTCACGGCTCACTTGAGATGTCAGGGATTCTGGGTGTTTCCATATCCAGACGACAGGCTCCTCACCACCACCACCAGGCATCTACTACTTCAACCGAGGGACGAAACACTGTCACTTTGCGCTAGATTAGGCATCACAGTAAACTGTAAAAAATTCTGCCTTGTCACCATCTCAATATATTACCTTCTTAGACGCAGATCTGGATTCAAAAAGCATGACAGCAAGACTTACCCAGACAGAATTCAATCCCTTCACTGACAAATCAGGATTTCGATGGCAAAGAGAAAAGTTCAAGCCAGATTTGTGCTACAAGTTCTGGGTACCATGGCAGCAACTATCCTCCTAGTCCCTCTTGCACGTCTACACATCAGAGTTCTATAATGGTTGCTCTTTGCCCAGTGGTCAATGCAAGATCTTCTTCTGTCACAACAGATTATCATCACGGAGTGATGCAATAAAAGATCATCTTTGGTGGCTGCAGACAAATCAGTTGCATCAGGGCCATCCCTTTGTTTTTCCTCAACCGAACGCAGTACTGACCACAGACACTTCGCAGATCGAGTGTGGAGGGGGCCATTATCTTAGAATGACAGTCCAAGGACTATGGCAAGATCACAAAAGTCACTTGCACATAAACATTCTGGAGAGTACTTTATGCATTGCAGGCATTTCAAGACTCTTTTCCCATGGGAACAGTTGCAATTCAGATGGACAACATGTCAGTAGTGTGATATGTAAACAAGTAGGGAGGAACCCAAACTTACCCACTATGTCAGGAGGCACAACAAGTTTGGCAATGGGCGATCGCTTCTCAACGTTTTTTGATAGCAACGCATATCCCGGGAAAATCCAACATGATAGCGGACAAGCTCAGCAGAGCAATTCTAATGCATCAAGAATGGTCCCTGAAACCAGAGATTGCAGAAGTTATCTTCCAGAAGTGGGGCCAGCCTTGCTGCGAGCTGTTTGCCACGTCCATGAATACCAAATGCAGCAGCTACTTTACCCTCATTCCCCCAACGTGGAGGTCACCAGGGGATGTACTGGTTCACGATTGGCCCCTGGGATTACTCTATGCCTTTCCCCCCTTTCCTGTAATCCCCAAAGTCATTCAGAAAGCTAGACTATTGAAAAGTACTATGATCCTCATTGCTCCATACTGGCCTCATCAAATTTGATTCCATTTTCTCTGGACACATCCGCTGAAGGAACCTTGGATTCTGGATCCAATTCCAGACCTCTTGACTTATTCTTCGGGGGAGTACCATCCATCTGTCCAAACCCTCATGTTGACATCTTTTCCCTTCCAGTGAGTGATATTCTCATTTCTTCCCATAAACCATCCACGAGGAAATTATACTCCAGTAAATGGAAAAGATTTTCATGTTAGGCTGTGAAACAAAACATAGAGCCTTTTACAGCTTCCATATCTGCAATTTTAGACATTTTACTGAACTGTTTGAAGACTGAGTTGCTGCACCTACCATTAGGGTTCGACTGGCAGCCATTTCTAATTTCCATATTGGAGAAATGGGAGTCCCAATTATGTCTCATAGGTTAGTTAAGGCTTTCCTCAAAGGTACCTTCTTACTCAGACCCCCAATTAGAGAACCCCTACTCCCTTGGGATCTAAATTTCATATTAACTTCTCTAATTTTACCACCCTTTGAGCCTGCATCATCTGGTGATTTGAAGTTTTGTCATGGAAAACTCTCCTTTTAGTAGCCATAACCTCTGCCAGAAGGGTATTTGAGTTGCAAGCTCTCTCTACTTGTCCTCCGTGTATCATTTTCACAAGGATAGGTTCTCCTTGAGAGCTAATCTCTCTTTCCTTCCCAAAGTCTGTTCAGAGAATAATTTGAACCTTTCCATTGAATTGCCAGTCTTTTTTTCCAAACTGTAGCAACAAGGCAGAATATAAATTGCATCAGCTGGATGTTTATAGACAGTTACGCTTTTACCTGTACAGGACAAAAGATATCAGGAAATCCGACCAGCTTTTTGTGTCCTTTTTGGACAAAAAGAAAGTATTGCTAGTTTCCAAGGTAACCTTATCTAAGTGGCTTACTGATTGCATTTCTTTCTGCTACAATAAGCAGGGTAATCATCAACCAGGAAAGGAGAGGACATTCCACTAGGGCAGTCTCAACATCCTCTGCTTTTCAAGCTAAACTTCCTATTCATTCAGTCTGTGGAGTCGCAACTTGGGTGAGACCTCGTACCTTTATCACTCATTACAAAGTAGATGTGGCCTACCAGAACAGGTCCTCCTTTGGCTCCACTGTATTGAAAAGTCTTTTCCTGAGCCACCCTAGGATAAAGGTGCTAGGGACTCTGTCCCATCCAGCAAGAATTATGGCTAGATAGGACAACATAACATTAAGAAGTTATGTACTCACCATAACGGTCTTTGTTGTCCATCTCGCCTATATTCTTGCATCCCAGCCTATATTCCTGGAGCAACTTGTGGAAAACTATATACTATGCACATAGTTTTTTGATGGTTTGGAGCCTCTGTTCCTGTCCTTATAAGGTGTTTATATATTTGGAGCTTTTGTTCCTGGCCTTATAAGGTATTTTATATATATATATATATATATATATATATATATATATATACACACATACATATACAAATTTTCTGTGATTGTCTTTCGCTTGCAAACAAACTCTGAAGATTTGGCCCAGAGCATCATGGGATAGGGGGTTACCCTCGAGCCAGTGGAAGCTCTCGAGCTTTAGTATTTGGCCGAGTCAGAGCTGAGAACGGCTCCGAACCCAACCAGCAAGAATATAGGCTAGGTGGACAACAAACATAAAATGTTATGTTGAGTACATAACTTCTTCTTAATACTAATGATAGTATTTTACCAGTGCAGTAAGGCTTTCAGGAGTAGCCACCTAGTCAGCAAATAGATTTAGGTTCATAGGTAGATACTAGCCTATCTGCCCTAGGGCATTTATAAGCCTAGCCAGAGTGTATTTGGCTTCCCCCTCCCTATTTGATTAGCCTACTGTGCCTCTGTAAAGTAGGTCACAGAAGGTACTCTTTTAAGATTAGTTTACTGTGCCTCTGTCTAGCAGGGACACAGAAGAGATCCCAGGGGTGAATTTGCGATTTCCCATCCACACATCCAGATTTCGCGTGAATAGGGTCAGCGAGGGGCTGTGTCTAACATGAATTGGGATTCTCTTCCAGAGTGAGGGGAGCCTCTGGGAAATTAATCTGTCCCTCCAGCATGTCCTGTTTATTTCTGTGCTGAGGTTTAAGTCCCTGGAGCGTGTAGCTCTAAGGGACTTGGATTTTTTGAGGTGGAGCATGTCCATTAATTCTGGGTTTGACATGGTTTTGTACATCAGGCATAGATCGCCTCTGAGTAGGCGGTAAGCAACTGAGTAGAGCTGGAGTTTCTTTAGTCGAGCTGCATAGGACATCTGTTTGTAGCCTATCATCCTCTTGG
This sequence comes from Protopterus annectens, assembly GCF_019279795.1. Classification (NCBI taxonomy): domain Eukaryota; kingdom Metazoa; phylum Chordata; order Ceratodontiformes; family Protopteridae; genus Protopterus; species Protopterus annectens. The sequence goes on from NC_056741.1 coordinate 1,829,598,951, forward strand.
TGAGGTACTTTTGGGGTCTCTCCAGTTGCTGCAGGTGTCTGGTAAGGTACATCCCAAAAGGGGCATTGTATTCAATTATGGGCTTGATGAGTGATGAGTAGAGGGGCACAATGACCTCTCGATTTAGATGCGAACCCTTTCATGATAAGGTGGGCTTTATAGAAGGTCTTTCTAACCACTTTGGCAACGTGATTATCAAAGGAGAGATTACTATCTACGTTGGTCCCCAAATCTCTAATTACTTCTTCTGTACTTAATGGATTACCACCTATGTGGTAATTGTGGGCACCTTGTTTTTCACAAAGGGGGATGACTGTGCACTTTTTAGCATTTAGCTTGAGGCCGTGGCTCTGGCACCAAGCATCCGTCTCTGTGAGACCCTTTTGGAGTATGCTTGTGTCAGCTGGAGATTCGATTATGCCCCCAGTTTGCAGTCATCTGCGAACGTTGTCAGCCATAATCCCCCCATGTTAGCCTGAACCTCAGAGAAGTATATACCGAACAAGAGAGGTCCCAGAACTGAGCCCTGTGGGACGCCACTTGTAACTGGTTTGGATTCGGACATGGCACCTGCGATTCTGATCATGTGGGTTCTATCTCTGAGCCAGTTTGCAACCCGTCTTGTGATATAGGGGTTGATATTTAAGCTGGTAAGCTTATTTATGATGCCTGAGTGGGGTATTGTTTCAAAGGCTTTTGCGAGGTCCAGGTAGGCTGTGTGGAATACCTTGCCCTCATGTATGGCTTTGGTAACTGTTTCAAAGAAATTAACTTGGTTTAAGAGGCAAGATCTGCCCTTAAAAAAGCCAAATTGGGTAGGGTCCAGTGTCTGGAGGCTCTCAATGTCTTTGTTTGAGTTCCATGATAATACGCTCCATAGCTTTACAGACCAGACTAGTCAGGCTTATGGGGCGATAGTTCCCGGGGTCCGTTGTGTCACCACCTTTGTGGAGTGGGACCACTGTAGCTGTACTCCATTCTTTGGGTACATATCCTGCAGTAAGGCTAAGTTTGAACAGTGACTTAATGTGAGGGTTCAGTTCTTCTTGGAGCTCGTGTAAGACACAGCCTGGGACGCCGTCCGGTCCCATAGATGCTGTGTTTTTTGCTTTGGAGAGGGCAGCTTTCACCTGTGCATCTGTGATGGTCAGGGAGGTTACATTCAGTTGGGATAGGCATTTGCTCCTTTAGGGGGGCAGGGGGGAGAAGTTTGTGCTGAATCTGTCTGCCAGGATGTTGGCTATGTCTGTAGGTTTGGTATATTTTGTACCGTTATGCAACAATTCAAAGCATATCTGGGAGTTTCCACCCATATTCCTGACATAACTAAAGAAGGCCTTGTGATTATATTTAGTGTCTAGGGCAATTTTTCTTTCGAAACTGGCCTTTGATGATTTTATGAGGGATCGAAGTTTCTTGCTAATACTGATCAGAGATGCCTTCCCTTTTTGGGATTTTGCTCTGTCATGTAGTAGCTTCCTCCTTCTGTTGTATAGCTTATTTATGGCCGGGGTCCACCAGACCGGTCTCCTGTTTTTGGAGGAGTGAGTCTTGGTTTTATTTGGGATAGCACGATCCATATATTCCTGCAGGTGCTCATAGAATGCATTTGTAAAGTATTCTGCGGATTGGGCTGTATTATCTTCTGGCCCGGGGGCTTTGAAGGATTCCACCTCAGTCTTGAGAAGTGCAAAGTTGGCTTTTGAGAAATTCTTTACAGTGATTTCCTTGGCTGGGGGTGGGGACGGGATATGGATGTCCAGGGAAATTTGTTTATGGTCTGATCTTACCAATGAGGGGTTTACCTCTGGTATGGAACATAGAGTCCCCATGTTGGTGATGACCAGGTCCAATATGTTGTTCCCTCTTGTGGGAGTGGTGACCAGTTGTTCCATCGTGTTAGAGTTTATAAATTCAAGGAACCATTGGATGAGGGTGTTTGGGTTTGAGTATTTTTCCCAGTCAATGTTTGGGTAGTTGAAGTCACCCAATAACATAGTGTTTGGAGAGACCTTTATATTCTCCAGTGTTCTCAGGAATGCCAAGTGGGGTTCCTGTAATAGGGAGGGTGTTCTGTAGCAGGCTACAAACTGAAAGGCAGTTTTGCCCGCTGTTAGTTGCACATGGATGGTTTCCGATGCTTCGTGCAGTGCCACTAACCTGGAGGTGTAGGTATCTTTGATGGATATAGATACTCCCCCTACTTTTGTGCTTTGGTCCAAGTTTTGGGGCCGAAACGCATGGTATGAGTTGTAACCTGGTAGTGCTGGGGTGCTCTCAGGAGCCTTGAACCAGGTTTCTGTTACTACACAGACATCTGTTTTCTCCATACTGAGGAGAGCCTTGAGTGCGTGCATCTTGAGGTTTAGACTTCTGGCATTGAGTAGCATTACCTTTAGTTTTTTATCCTTGGGTTGTCTATAGAGGTGGGTTTGTCCTTTGAGACTTGCCTAAAAAAGGCACTATGGGGGTGGCAAGAGCCTTGGCCAGTATACAAAATCCTAAGGGTGACAGGTGCAAGCCGTCCCTAGCGAAGCAACGTGGCTTGTCGAGCATGTCATCCCAGGCTGACAGACACTGGATCCCCTTTGAATGACACCAATATTTTAGCCAATTGTTGAAACTGATCATTTTGTCTTTATACTGTGGCATCATTCTTGGTGAGGGCAAGATGCTACTCAAGGTCAGGGTCATACCAGCCTGGGCTACATGGTCAGAGAGCTCCTCTATGTCTCTCTTCATGTAGTCCAGGGAGGTAGGTCTCAGGTCATTCACACCAGCATGGACATTGACGGAGTCATACTTGTACTTGCTTTGGAGGATGTGGCGGATCCTGGCACCCGACAGGCAGCTTACAGTGACCTTCTCCTTGTTCAGTCTGGTGAACGGGACGTCAGTGTGCTGGACAATAGAGTCCCCTATAACAAGTGTGTTTGGTGTGTTGTTTGGCCTTAAGGGCTGTGACTGTGAGGCACACTGATTTTGAGATATGTGATTTGTGGGTATTGTTGAGGGGTGACTGTTGCTTGGATATGTGCTTAGGAGGTCTTTGCTGTTTAGGCAAATTTTTATTTAGAGCCTCCGAGTATGTTTTTGTGTGTTTATGTGTTGGGTATGCAGATGCAATAGGTCTGTGTGAGACTGGATTTGTGGTGTGGGTGGTTACCTTTTCCTCCTGACTGACTGTGCCAGTCTTGGGTTGAGAGAGCTCTGCCTCCAGTTTGGCTGTGTAACTGCATCTCTCACATGTATTAGAGTTTGTTGGAAGGAGGAGAGGGTTGTTTGTGTACATAAGGCAATTGTAACATTGCCTCAAAGTTCCCAGATTCACCAGCTGGACTGGAGAGTAACTTTGAAACTGACCTTTGGACATACCAGATTAGTATAGGGAACTGTTTTTTTACTGATCAGATTTGGGAAGGGAACTGATTTTTCACTTGATCAGGAAGGACCAATTGGGAGCCTAATACTTATGAGAAGTCAAGGAGGGTGTAGTGCTTTAATTAGTTAGTGTTTCCTTATAAGAGCTGAGCAAGTGCAGAGCTTTAGAAAGAGAATAGAGTGATTACTTTGAGAGTTTGAACAGTTGTAAGGGAAAAAGTGAAGAGCAGACTTTGTGGAGCTTGAAATAGTTTAAACCTGTTTAGGTGGCGCTGCCCGACACTGCTCAGTACGCAAAACCACGCAAAAAGAGAGTTGTAGTGTTTTAAGAGAGAGAGATCAAGGAGTTAAGAATTGACCCAAAATGGCCAATAAAACTACAGCTTCTAGGCAGTAACCACTCCTCCAGGGACAGGCAGGCTGTTCAGTGTTAACCACTCCCACTGGTGAACACAGAGACTTCCCTTTAGCGCAAGCAAGCACTGGCCTTCTAGAAACTTCCAAACAGTTCAGAACAGCAAATCTGTAACTAAACTTTCTTAACTTTCAGAAAGTGGGAAAAAAGCAATATTGTTTTTTTTTTTTTTTTTTTCTTTTTGTTGTAGTTTAAAGGTAACAGAGATACACAAGCAGCAAAAATAATCAGAACAGTGCAATAAATGACCCCACACTTGAGTGCTAGGCCAAAATCAGGTAAAATGCAGTTTTTAGAGAAAAAAATGATTTTAAATTAAGTGCAACACAGGAAATGCAGTAAACAGGCTCTAGATGTGTTCCAAGTACTGTTACGGTTACAGATGTTACAGATATAAACTTTAGCAAGCTGGAAAATGCCAAAAAGTAGGCGGCAAAGCAGTAAAACTTAAAAATCAGAAGAAAATACTTAAAATCACAAAAGTGGCTCCTTCTTTTCTCAGCGTTTTCTCCCCTTGGTAGGTGCTTCAGCAACAACTAGCAAGCCTGAAAAGATGCCAAAACCACGAGGCAGCCGGGTTTTGAGAGAGACAGATCAAGGAGTTCAGAATTGACCCTAAATGGCCAATAACACTACAGCTTCTAGGCAGTAACCACTCCTCCAGGGACAGGCAGGCTGTTCAGTGTTAACCACTCCCACTGGTGAACACAGAGACTTCTCTTTAGCCCAAGCAAGCACTGGCCTTCTAGAAACTTCCAAACAGTTCAGAACAGCAAATCTGTAACTGAACTTTCTTAACTTTCAGAAAGTGGGTAAAAAAGCAAGATTTTTTTTTTTTTTTTTTTTTTTTTGTAGTTTAAAGGTAACAGAGATGCACAAGCAGCAAAAATAATCACAACAGTGCAATAAATGACCCCACATTTGAGTGCTAGGCCAAAATCAGATAAAAATGATTTTAAATTAAGTGCAACACAGGAAATGCAGTAAACAGGCTCTAGATTTGTTCCAAGTACTGTTACTGTTACAGATATAAATTTTAGCAAGTCGGGAAATGCCAAAAAGTAGGCGGCAAAGCAGTAAAACTTAACAAAAAATCAGAAGAAAATACTTGAAATCACAATACGTCCAGGATGGATCACAGAGGACCATTATTCTCAAAGATTAAAATATTCTCTAAATGGCCAGCCACAATGAAAAGTTTAAATGTGTTTAATAATGAATAATAAAAGAACATGAAATACTAAATATCTGTTTACAGTAAACACCAGAGTATCAGTCACAGAAAATATTAAAATAACACAGATGAATAGATTCACACAGATGCAGAAAAACAGTACTTAACTAATCTCTCTATATTTTCCTGACTGATGTAAAGAACTACTATTCCCTGATTCACTTACTAGAGCAAGGCAGGATGAAGTGGGTGAGAGAACCTTCTTTGTCAGGTTACAAGAACAGACTGCTCTGAGACTCATCTAGTATTAAAACCTCACTTTTGACCTGGATTACAGAATCACATCACATATATCTGGTCATCTGACTTCTGGCTCCTATACTACCCCCTTTCCTAGCAACTGTCCCAGAATCTTGCACGTGTGTGTCAATAATGCGCACACACAGAGCTTTGCTAAGATCTGTTTCAGCTTTTGGAAGCCACAAAGCAATAAAGCACTTCCACTCTTCCTACAGGAACTAATAAACTATTCTCTGGCACAGCCATTTTGTCTCTGGCTGCAATCAGAACTGCCACATACAATCTTTAGGGCCTAAATTAAGTAATTTAATATTATAATATTTTTTCAAAGTTAGCTTGACCTGAGCTTAACCACTTCTTTTCCAGTATTCTCTGTCACAATATATTCTTTTCCACAGTTACAGCAGTATTCTGATGTACATATGCATTTCTTTTCTGTCCAGCAGGACTGTTCATACACTGTTTCAACACAAGCATCTGTACAAATGAGTCTGATATGCAAATGACATATAATTCTTTACAAAACTCCAGTTACCTATACTGGCATATGTTAAATATCCCCTGCAAATACTTCTCCTGGCATAGCTGGCAAAACCTCACATTGTCACACTTGCATATCCACATAGTGTTGGAACAAAGCTCCAGGGTAAGGGGGCTCACTACCAGATGTTAGGTTGTCAATCTCGCCTTCATTCTTGCTGGATGGGTTCGGAACCAAACCTCAGCTCCGACTCGGCCACTTACTAAGCTCGAGAGCTAATTTTCCCGGCTCGGGGCAACCCTATATCCCATGATGCTAGGCGATAACTACCCAGATCTCGTTTGCCGCTTCGCTGACAAGGTGCGTTTTACCGGCTCTTGGTAAGTGTTGGGATTTTCATTATTTCAAAGTCACCTTCGAAACTTAGCCTTCCCACTCCCTTCTTTGTTTAGTTAGCTAACAGTTATATTATATCCCTTTTCCCGTTAGTGCTAAATTTTTTTCCCCTTTTATCCAGTTTAATCCCTCCCCCTACTTTAGACCTTAGGCCTGCTCCTTTCCTAGTTCCTGACAGGGATTCTCTACTGTGTCTGTGGTGAGCTTGTGTATCCCTGTTTAACTAGTTTGCTTGGATTGGGTGTGTGTGTGTGTGCTTTTTTTTACTTGTGCCTTTTCTTCGACAGTACTAAGTCGAAGGACACAAACGTCTCAGGCTTCAAGAAGTGTGATTCGTGCTGTCAGAAGATGTCTCTGACAGACGGTCACACTTCTTGTGTTTACTGCCTGGGACCCCTGCACCTGCAGGACTCTTGTTCTGTGTGCCATGCATTCAGCCCAAGAGTCCTGCAGGAGCGCAGGAACAAATTAATATTAAGGGGCTTATTAAAGCCCGATGGCTCCCCGCCTAAGTCCGTGCCGGGGAAGCCCTCAAAGCCAGCAAAACCGTCAGCTCCGAGTCCTAAGCCTTCGGCTGCTGGCTCATCATCTGTGGCAACATCGGCTCCGGCTGGAGCCGATGCTTCGGTGCCGCAGCTTCCAACTTCGGCTCCACTCGGCGCCGATACTGCTGAGCCTTTACTTTCACGGTCGGCTCCGGCTGGAGCCGACGTATCTTCGGCTCCTTCGGCTCCATCCATCTCCAGAAAAAGATCCAGATCTCCATCTCTGGAATCGATCCATTCGGCTCCAGGGTAGCCCTTGCTCTCGGAGCGGAGCCATCGGAGCCGTTCTTCTTGGTCGTCCAGGCTTTCCGACCATGACCTCGAGAGAGTGGTCAGTAGACTGTTAAGTCTCAGGCACTGGCCCAAATGCTTCATCGCCAGTCTCATCAGACAGTGGCTATTTCAACTCTACCTACTATTCCTCCTTCGAGACTCCCTCAGAGTTCGGAGCCGGAGCTCCTCGGAGCCGTGACTGTTGTGGCGTCGGAGCTGATACCCCCCCCCCTTCGGCTCCATAGTCTTCTGCTCCGATCTCCTCCTTGATACCTTCATTGGAGAGATCCGGGCACCTGGTCTCTCTCGCTGGCTCCGAGGGGTCGAGTGGCATCGGACCCTTGTCCGACCCCGTTCTCCCTCTCGGAGCGTCGGCGCTGATGAGCTCGGCCCCGACATCGGCTTCGGAGCCGTCCCTGTCGATGCGGCCTGGGGTTCCTACCTCTTCGGAGCGGGAGCCCTCTGGCCTATCTGATAGGGGAGCCTTCGAGGTGATGAGGAGTGTACTAGCCCCAGGGCATGGTCAACAGTCAGCTCCATCAGCTCCTCCCACTACAGTGCCTGCTGACGTCTCTTCCCACTCTCTTGCTCCCGGACCCAGAGACCCAATGCCTCAGGTTTCCCCACTGGGAATATCTTCCTCTTCCGAGGCTTCTCCTGACCCTTCAGGTGAACCTCCGCGCAAGAGGACATGTAAGAGGAAGCATGTGGACTTCCCTGAGTCCATTACATCCGATACCGACTTGGATGATTCGGAAGGATCCCCAAGGTCCCCCTCTGAGGATGTCTCCTTCTCAGACATCCTTGAAATCCTGAAACAGAGGGGGAACTGGTCTTCCCTTAATCCTTCTGAGGACGAGTCTGTTTACCTGGAGGTGTTTGGTTCTCGACCCTCCACCTCCTTGGTGTCTCCGCCTTTCAACCCCCTTATGGACGTGGTGGCACTGAAGGCATGGATGGCCCCGGATTCGGTAGAACCCACCCCACGGAGGCCTTCTAAATTTATTACGGCTCCAGCGGATAGGCAATTTCTAACGAAAGGTGTCCCGGTTGATGCCATGGTGGTGGCTGCAGCCACCAAGAAGGAACTAGCCGATCCTTCAGTACCTATCCATCCTCCTAACAAGGATTCTAGGACTATGGATAGGTACGGCAAGCGGATGTTTTCTTCAGCGACCTTTGCCATGCGGTCGCTGAATTACTTGTCACTTCACCCGCCTTCAGAGAGATGTTCTCAAAGAGTTGGGTGAAGTTTTACAGGATCCGTCAGCTGCTGGGTCCCAAGAGAAAATCAACTCACAGCTGGGAACCCTAAACTCCATTGTTAACTCCTCCATGCGGCTCATTTCCTATGCAGCCGATGAGCGAGTAGGGCTGCAGGCACAGGTGTGGCCTTAAGGCGTCACGCCTGGATGCGGCTTTGTAATTTTGCAGACCCCTTCAAGGCGTCCTTCACTAACTCCCCCTTTGATGGTTCGACGTTGTTCGGCCCTCAAGTGAAAGACACCTTGACCAGATGCGAGCAAGGTGGCAAGACTGCCGTAGGAGTCCGTTTCTCCACCCCTTCCAGACCATATCCTAAGGGTCAAAAGGGTGGAAAAATGTGGTTCCGCAAATCACAAGGAGTCACGCCTGATGCAAGAGGTCAGTTTACCCCCAGAGGCAGAGGGGGTAACAACAACAGACACCGCCCAAGAGGCAGAGGGGGGTCCGCAGAATCAGGGTAACAGAGAGTCTCTCTCTGACAAACCCTTCCAACATCCCTGAGATGTTGCCCGATTGTCCACCTTCAGAGGCAGTCGGGGGAAGATTATCGCTATACCCAAAAGCCTGACTCTCCCTTACTTTAGACAAATGGGTACAGTCGGTTATATCCGAGGGTTACAAAATTCCCTTTATTCAAACCCCCAACTCAACAAAAGGGATCCCTTCCAGACGTTCCACCCAGTCTAAGGGAACAAGCAGTGCTAGAAATTTCAAAACTACTAGCAAAAAGGGCCATCCAACCATTCCCAGCAGACCAAATAGGATCCGGAGTCTACTCAAAGTTCTTTTTGGTACCAAAAAAAACAGGGGACTGGAGACCAATATTAGATCTCAGCAAACTAAACAAGTTTGTAAAACAGACAAGATTCCGGATGGTCATGCTACAGTCCATTCTACCCTTTCTGGGCAAGGACAATTGGATGTGCTCTGTGGACCTTCAGGACGCGTACTATCACATCAAAATTCACAGGCACTCTAGGAGGTTTCTCCGCTTCCGGCTGGGGGCCAGTCACTACCAATTCAGAGCCCTGCCCTTTGGTCTCACTACAGCCCCCAGAGTGTTCACCAAATGTATGGCAGCGGTTACGGCTCACCTGAGCCATCAAGGATTCCAGGTGTTTCCATATCTAGACGACTGGCTCCTCACCGCCACCACCAGGCATCAACTTCTTCAGGCCAGGGATTACACCGTCCACATTTGCAGAGGGCTAGGAATCTCTATAAATTTCGAAAAGTCTGCCTTGTCGACTTGTCAATCTATTACCTTTATAGGCGCCAACAGCTTTCAGCAAAGCTAACAGATCAAAGGATTTTAGATATCCAAAATCATGTCCATGTTCTGCTTCAGAGCAGCAGAATTCAGGCCAGGTATGTCCTGAAAGTATTAGGGCTCATGGCGGCCGCCATCACACTTCTTCCTCTTGCCCGTTTTTACATGCGTCTTCTATAGTGGATGCTTTTCGCCCAATGGTCTTTCCAACAACTCCCCATGCACTACAAAATCATGATAACTCCAATTTGCAAAAATCATCTCTCTTGGTGGATGAGCTCCCATCAAGTCCATCAAGGCAGACCCTTTATTCCCCCTTCTCCGGGTCGCCACGGTCACATCGGACGGCTCCCTGATCGGGTGGGTGGGGCATTTTCAGGGCAGGACGGTCCACGGCACATGGCAACCTTTCGAATGCCACCTGCACATAAATGTCCTGGAGATGAGAGCAGTGCTTTCGACGTTGCAAGCCCTCCGAGACTCTCTCTTCCCCTGGGGACTATTGCAATCCGAACGGACAATATGTCTGTAGTGTGGTATATCAACAAGCAGGGCGGAACCAAGTCCTATCCCCTGTGTCAAGAAGCTCTCAGACTTTGGCAATGGGTGATCTTTTCTCAGCGGTTTCTGATAGCAACGCATATCCCCGGGAAGTCCAACATCATAGCGGACAGGTTGAGCAGAGCTATCCTCATGCCACACGAGTGGTCTCGCAAACAATCTGTGACAGAAGAGATTTTTCAGAAGTGGGGCCTTCCTTGCTGCGATCTTTTTGCTACACCTCAAAACAGCAAATGCCCCGACTTCTTCACTCTTTTCCCTCTGCCAGGCCATCCCCCCAGAGACACTCTAGTCCACGATTGGTCTCGGGGACTTCTTTACACCTTTCCACCCCTTCCGTTAATATCACAGGTAATTCAGAAAGCAACCGCCTTGAGAGCCAATATGATTCTCATTGCCCCTTATTGGCCTCGACAGATATGGTTTCCGTTCCTGCATCGTTATCTCTTGGAGCAGCCTTGGCATCTGGATCCAGTGCTAGATCTTTTGGCCCATCAGTCGGGGCAGCTGCACCAATCCCTTCATTCTCTCAACCTCACTGCTTGGTTGCTCCACTTCCGTCCCTAGCCAGGCTTCCTAGGATTTCAAATCCTGTCAGGGATATTATAGTAGCTTCCCTTAAATTTCTACCAGAAGGATTTACACTAGTAAATGGCAACGTTTTTCCTTCTGGGCAAAGGCTAGAAATATAGATCCGTTCACTGCTCCAATTCACTCGGTCTTAGATTTCCTAGCTGAAATTTTTCATTCACCACAGTAAAAGTTCAGTTGGCAGCCATTTCAAATTTTCACATAGGTCTGTCGGACTGCAGCGTCATGTCCCATAAGCTTTGCAAAGCATTCCTGAGAGGTGTCTTTTTACTCAAACCTCCGATCAAAGATCCTCCACCACAGTGGGATCTAAACCTAGTTTTAACATCCTTGATTCTACCTCCCTTTGAACCTGCGGCTTCCTGTTCACTGAAATTACTTTCCTGGAAAACACTCTTCTGGTCGCTGTTACATCTGCTAGGAGAGTATCTGAACTTCATGCCTTCTGCATTCGTCCTCCTTACGTCTTCCACAAAGACAGAGTTTCTCTAATAACGAACCCCTCTTTCATACCCATGGTGGCTTCGCAGACAAATTTAAATCAATCAATTGACCTCCCAGTTTTCTTCCCTAATTATACGAGCAGGGCTGAGCAAAAACTGCATTTTCTGGATGTTCATCGTCAGCTCCGATATTATTTGGACAGAACTAAACAAATCAGGAAATCTGATCAACTCTTTTTATCTTATGCAGAAAATAGGAAAGACTTTCCAGTATCCAAGGTAACTTTGTCTAGGTGGCTCTCTTCTTTGATCACATATATTTACCAACTCAGAGGCAAAGAATTGCCTTCTAGGCCAAGCGCCCTTTCAACCAGGGCACTAGCCACATCAACACCCTTTCAAGCCAGACTACCAATAGACACTATTTCCACGGCAGCCACATGGGCTTCTCCTCATACCTTTGTATCGCATTACAAATTGGACATGGCCTCCACAGGGCAAACTTTGGTTCCACCATTCTCAAGAGTCTGTTCCAATGAGCCACCCAGGATGAAGGTGCTAGGGATGCGGTCCCATCCCGCATGAATGAAGGCGAGATTGACAACTTAACATTGAGAAGTTATGTACCTACCATAACGTTCCATGTTAGTTGTCTTCTCTCGCCTTCTTTCTTGCGTCCCGCCTGCCCACCATCCCCCTAGCCTGGGCAGACCGAGAAGTTTTTTCCCCCCTTCTTTGAAGGGTCCTGATCTTGCATTTACAGCCAAATACCTTGTCCTAGGGTAACGTCAGCTTAGATAGCGATCCTTTCGGGGTTATCCTTTTCCTCCTCCTCTCCAGTTGGAGGACTATATTGCCTAGGTTGTTTTTCAGCTACCAAACGAGATCTGGGTAGTTATCACCTAGCATCATGGGATATAGGGTTGCCTCGAGCCGGTAAAATTAGCTCTCGAGCTTAGTAAGTGGCAGAGTCAGAGCCGAGGTTCGGCTCCGAACCCATCCAGCAAGAAAGAAGGCGAGAGAAGACAACTAACATGGAACGTTATGGTAGGTACATAACTTCTCCTTTTGTGATTTGTCCTTTGGCTTGGCCACTGCTCCCAGGGGTTTTTTTTACCAAATGCTTTTCTCCATTGATAGGATTTTGCAGGACAAATGGCGACCACACCCCTGTCTAGACAATTGCCTCATTCAGGCTTCTTGTCTGCAAGAGATGCAGGCATCCCTTTAGTTGACCATCAGAAATCCCACTTCAAACCTTCCACCTGAGTAACCTTACTGGGTGCATACTTAAGCTCTCAAGGACCAGAAGTTCTACCTCCCACAACACAATATCTTTTTCCTGTTCCTGTCACAATACTTCCAGGATGGATCACAGAGGACCATTATGTCAGCTAGAGAATTTGATGGTCCTCTGGTTCACTGTGTCGTGTCATGTATATATGATGGTTCCCCTTGCCAAACTTCACATGAGAAAAGTGTAGCAATACCTAAAAAAACTTTTTTGTTGCCAGCACCAGCAATCCCAACAACCCCCCCCCCCCATATGCATCAGGAGGAAACTGCAGTGGTGGATACAAGCTTTCATTTCTATCCAGGGAGTTCCATTCTGGCTGGAGATGGGCATCCAGGCTCAAAGGATGGGTGCATGGAGGGCCCATTCAGGAGAGGCAGCTGTTTTGGGGCAGTTTGAGACACTTGGGAAGGTTCCCTTCGAGAAAAGCACATCAACTTCAGTGAAATAATTGCAACCCACAGGGCACTAGTCACATTGAAACCTCGGTGGCAACCAGGTACTCTTCCTAAAAACAGACATGATGTGGTACATCAGCAAGTAAGGAGGTGGGCACTGTACTCAGGCAGGCTGGCCATGAAGGTGTGGGAATTAGAATATAGATCTGGCCTGACCCTCCTGCCTGAGCGATAATTTTATATATATATATATCTGTATATGTGTGTAAACAAGATTATTAAAATTGTACTGACCGCAGTTTTAGAACTGATAAAACAGAAATTATTTTATTCAAACCTGGGGATTGTGTGGCATTTTACCCTAAGTTGCCAAATAAGTTCTTTATATTCAAGTTTCGATGCTATCTCCCCTCCAATGGATCAGCCTGCATTGGTTTTGCATTGCAAGGAGACTGGCATCAGGATGGCTGATGTACCTAGGCCCAGGGCTAAAGCTACTTGTAAGAATGGTTCTACCTCAGGTCCTATTATGCCTAGACCCACCTGTCTCGCTCAGCATGTTATCAGCAAGACCTGGTCTGGTTAGCTGAGGACCTCATCTCCTTCTTAAGAGTGAGACAACCACCTCTGGACTATTCCCCAAGGGAAAGAAAGAGGGATCCTACCCCTGACGCTTTTTTTCTGAACCTCCGGAATCAGATAAGAATTATGACCAGGAGGGGGTCTGTCTTTGAGAGGAGGGACCCTACCTTACTTCCTTTGATTATTGAGATTCTCAGGAGACTCTTCATCACCCTCACCTCCCAAAAAACATAATTTTTGGGGAAACGGTCCATACCATGGAGGAGCATTTCCAGTGGGCGACAGTGGAATACCCACAATCTAAAGAGGGTTAGGAAGATGTTCTTTGTGTTTCACTGTTGCAGTCATTACATTTGGGTTGTTTGCTTGCAGTAGCCCTCAGTCAGTCTGATTAACAAATTCTTGGGTCCTGCATTGGTTGCTGTCCCTTCTTCCGTGATGTCAGGGGTATAAAACATGCAGCCGACGCCATTACATCAGTCTTTCTTGCCTTCCGGTGCCCGAAGCAGAAGCATTTCACAAGTGCCGGTCGGCCGACTCATGAAACTTTCATTTTCGAGTTTCAGAACCGAAGTCTTCAACTAAAAGCTAAGTACCCCGTTGGGGAAACTTTTTCTTCCTCTAAACCGATGTCAGTAAAAGTAAATAGTTGCATTACTTGTGGAAAGCAAATATCTCATAAAGATTTTCATTCGTACTGTATTCCTTGCCTAGGCCCTGACCATGACGTACCTCGCTGTCAGTTTTGTGCCTTATTTAAACCACGAACTATCTGTCAGTATATTTACACTTCTAAATATTTTGGTGCTCGGTTCAATTATCCCGCTATGTCTTCGGTAAGCCATCCGACTACCGACATTCTGAAAAAATGCAAAGATAAAGACAGAGACAGGCCGCCGTGGTCCAAAGCTGCCGACGACGCTTCTCCTAAGCCATTCGCCAGTTTGCCAGTACTCAGTGAGGCGCTTTTGCAGCCCCTGATGCCCGCTACTTTAGATTCGCAGGCCTCTACTGAGACTCATTCGGAGTCCGGTATGCCGTGAGATGCTTTAACTGTGGTACCTACTGATGTTTCTACCGTGGATGGGTCCGGAGCTGCTGTGCAGGCATTCGCTTCTGAGGGTGTATTCAGGCCTACTGACTTTGGTATTAAACCGATGTCATCTTCTTCTTCAAGGCCTAAAACTCGAACCATGCCTAGAAAACTGATGCCCAGACCGCATAGCCAGGCCTCTATGCCTAAAATGCAAATAAGAGTGGCTGAAGACCTTATTACTTAAATCAGGGGAAGCCAGCCTTCCCCCTCTCAGACCTAGGACTGAGCATGCTTATGATACTTCTGATCAGGATTCTGAAATTTCTATTTCCTCTAATGACCAGGATTTACCATTATCTACCTATGAGGATTCTGATGCTGAGGACTCTGATGTCCTTCAAGAATGCAACTGCAGTCCTGACATATGGGTTGTCCTGCCTCAGGCAGCCCCTCGGTCGGCCGGATTCCAAAGTCTGGGTCCGGTGTCGGCTGATGTCACCTCTTCCCCGACATCAGAGCGGCTGGGGTATAAAAGCATCAGACGACGCCATCTTCTCCAGTCTTTCTTGCCGCGCAGTGCCTGAAGCAGAAGCAGTTCGCAAGTGCCGGTCGGCCAGCTCCTGTGTTTTCAGTTACCGAAGTCATCAAAAAGCTAAGTACCCCGTTGGGGAACCTTTTCTTGCCTCAGCCGATGTCAGATAAAACTGCAAAAGTTAATAATTGTTTGTCTTGTGGTAAACAAATACCTCATAAGGACTTCCATTCTTACTGCCTTCCCTGCCTGGGCCCAGACCACGACGTCTCGGCCTGTGCTGCCTGTGCTTGCTTTAATAAGCGCACTCTCAGGCGCCGGGCAGAATTTGCTGAAGACTTTTTTGGGGAAAATTTCTCCTATATTATGCCGTCGGAACAACCGACAACACATATTTCCAAAAAACAGAAGGACCGGGACCGACATTCTCGGCCCGCGTTTTCCACCAACGACACACCAAAGCCTACCGCGAGTGCATCGGTCTCTTCGGAGGCGGTAATTCAACCGCTCCAGACCAACGACACCGCTTTACCGCGCACTTCGGTCCCGGAGGTTACCCCGGTGCCGGTTGTTGATTTTCCTCCCGAAACCGAAGCTCAGGACTTACCTGACACCATACCGGTGGATAAAGTTACTCCAGCATGTGGGGCAGCTAGGCCTCTGGTCCCTATGTCCATCAAGGCCTACACACGTGCTAAGGCTGCCATCCAGGCTAAGGCTCACCCTCCTAAATCCTTTTCCCAGGGTTCCACTTCTGATAAACAGATCTTGACTTTAGCTGCAGATCTATTTTCTTTAATCAGAGGCTCTCAGGCACACCCAGACAGAGGTTCTCAGCCGCCTGCAGATAAAAGGCCTAGGGTTGAGCAGACAGATACTCTTTCCTCAGATGAAGCCTCTGGGGACTCAGACCATTCAGATTCCCAGGAAGAATCCTTCCAGGCCTACGAGGATTCTGATGCTGATGAATCCATTCCCTCTGCCTCTCCTCCAGAGGATATTTCTTTCGGGGAAATTCTCCACTCCATGAGAGAGCATTTTCAGTGGCAGGGCCAGGATTTCTCTGACTCCAGGAAAAGGCTACGTACTTTCCTTAAGTTACCCCAGCACAGGCCTTTAGCTATTCCACCAGTGTTAGATGTATTGGATGATGTGTATTCAGACTCCAGTGCTTCCCCTGATTCTCTCCCTCCTGCTCCTGTCAAGCCAGACAGATATTACAGGGTTCCTGAAACTCATAAACATCTCTTTAAGGCCCACTCTGTTGATCTAGAAACTATTTCTCAGGGGCCCAAAGGAGTGGCCACCTCCACGGCCAAAAACCCTTTGCCCACAGACAGGGAATCTAGGTCCTTGGAGAGATGGGGCAAAAAAGTTTATACCTCAACCACCCTTGCCATGAGGGCACTTAACTGTCTTTTTTATATGTTTCAGTATCAGGATTTCTTGATGGATGATTTGCAGAAAAAGTTAGCCTCTCCTAAGCCTTTAGATAGAAAGGCCTTGCAGGATTTGGTTCATAATACTCAGCAGGTTAGCAATCATTTTCTTCAGTGTGGTTATGATGCATTGGAAGCTTCATGTAGGGCAGCTATGACAGGGGCCGTCATATGTAGACATGCGTGGTTGAAAGAACAGGCATTGCCAGATCATGTTAAAGTAAAGCTCCTAGATGCACCTCTGGAAAAACAGAAGCTATTTGGTGCTAATGCACAGGATGTGTTGAAATCTATTGAGGAAAAGGCTAAATCAGTACAAACAGTCAAAGATTTCTTCCAAGTTCAGCCACCGAGGTTCAGCAGGAATTGGCCTTCAAAGAATTGGTCAATTCCAGACACTGACAAGTTCCAAAGGGGAAAAAACAGGCATGCTCGAGGTAGAGGGCAATACCGAGGCTCCTACAGGGGCCGCCAATGGCAACCAACTAATCAGAGAAGTGGCGCATGGACTTCTACTGCTCCACAGGGACAATCACAATGACTTGACTTGACTTTGACACCGCCGACCAAGGCTCAAAGAGAAGCACCTTTAGGCGGAAAATTATCCTTATTTTCAAAGAATTGGCACGTTTTAACAAAGGACAAATGGATTCTGGACATAATAGACAAAGGCTACAGGTTCCACTTCCATACCTTACCAACAAGACAAGGCATGCCAAACCTGCCACAAAATCAAAGGGCAGAGGCACTCATACAAGTTTCGAACCTGTTACAGATCAAAGCAATAGAAAAGGTTCCTCCTCAGGAACAAGGTCAGGGATTCTACTCAAGACTGTTCCTTGTTCCAAGAAAAGAAAAGCAATGGAGGCCTATACTGGACTTGTCCGCTCTAAACACTTTTCTCATTGTGCCAAAATTCAAAATGCTGACGTTACAGCAACTTCTTCCCATGCTGGGCAAGGGGTCTTGGCTGGTTACTCTGGACCTCAAGGAGGCATACCTGCATGTCCCAATCAGACACAGTTGCAGAAGATACCTCAGATTTCTTGCAGGGTCAGAGCATTATCAATTCTCAGCATTGCCGTTTGGCTTATCAACTGCGCCCAGAGTATTCACGAAATGCCTGGCATCAGTAATTGCACATTGCAGACTCCAGGGGATACAAATATACCCTTACCTGGATGACTGCCTTATACAAGCGGACAGCAAGCAAGCCTTGATAAGAAACTTGGACTATGTCATACACTTACTACAGGCTTTGGGATACACAGTCAATATTCAAAAATCAAAACTACTGCCATCCCAACAAATAATTTTTCTAGGAGCCAAACTGGACACAAACTCACAAATGGCTTTCCTCACAGAAGAAAAACAAGAACAATTACCAGATTACTTCAAAAGCCTAGCAAAGCTCACCCAGATGACTGCAAGGAAAATCCTGCAGGCCCTGGGTTTCATGGAATCTTGCATTCTTCTGATTCCACTGGCAAGACTACACATGAGAAAACTACAATGGTACCTAAAAAGTTTATGGTCTCAACACAGCCACAACTTAGAAGAAATTATACGACTCATTCCATGTCTCCAAAAGGAATTTTTGTGGTGGGCACAAGCAAGTCAATTAAAGAAAGGCATGTCTTTCAACAAACCTCAAGCAAGTCAAACCATTACAACAGACGCCTCAGATCATGGATGGGGGGGCGCACATGGAGGGCAGATGCATGCAAGGGCCATGGACTCCCCGGGAAATGCATTGGCACATAAATCTAAAAGAGATGTTGGCAGTGATTCATGCAATCGAGGCCTTCGAAAAATTTCTTCAACAAGGTCATCTACTAATAAAGACAGACAACACCACTCTCATGTGGTACATAAACAAACAGGGAGGCACTCATTCTTACCCCCTCTGCAGACTAACAATGACTCTTTGGGAAAAGGCTCTGAAACTGAACTTACAGTTGCAATCCCAGTTTGTTCCAGGCAAGGACAATGTTCTGGCGGACAGTCTAAGCAGAAACATTTTGGACCCGCACGAATGGATGCTGCATCCTCACATTTTTTCACAAATAACTCATGCATGGGGAAGGCCGGACATAGATCTCTTTGCCTCTCACCACAATCATCATCTGAAGAAGTTCTGTTCGAGGACACACCATCCTCAAACCTGGAGAATGGATGCTCTCTCCTTCAGCTGGAATTCTCTGACAATCTATGCATTCCCACCTCTACCATTAATGACCAAGGTGTTACTGAAGATCAAAGCAGAACAACCGAAAGGTATTTTGATAGCTCCAGACTGGCCAAGGCAGCACTGGTATCCATTACTAAGGAGCATATCTCGCACCAAGCCATGGCCCCTGCCTCTATGGCCTCTGCTTCTAACTCGGCACAAATACAGGACGGTTCATCCCAACCTGCAGACATTGCAGCTGACAGCTTGGAGGGTCCCATGACTTCCACCCATATCTCTCTCTCCAAAAAAGTTCAAGAGATCTTACTGGAAGCACGCAGACCTTCCACCAGAAAAACTTATTCAGCCAAATGGAAGAGATTCATCACCTGGAATGCCAACAAGGGTCAGGATGCATCAGTAATAAGCTCGCCACAGATACTAGAATACTTGGTAGAAATGCTTCATAGTGGCCTTTCATATTCTTCCATAAAAATACACGCTTCAGCAATCTCAGCAAAATACAACTGCGATCCACCTGTGTTTTCACATCCTTTGCTAAGACAGTTTCTAAGAGGGATAAAGAATGTCAAACCTCCCAGGAAACCACCAGTGCCTGCATGGGACCTCAACTTCGTCTTGGAAAAATTAACTCTTCCTCTTTTTGAGCCAGCAGCATCTTCAGAAATGCAATTTCTCTCCTGGAAAACAGTTTTCCTGTTTGCAGTTACCTCAGCAAGAAGAGTCTCTGAGATACAGGCCCTCATGGCAGTACCTCCATTCCTCATTTTTCATCAGGACAGTTTCTTTAAGAACCAATCCTTCATTCATGCTAAAAGTGATATCCAGGGTGTCTCTAAATCAAGCAATTCACCTGCCTACTTTCTTTCCCAATCCTCAAAATAAAGGGGAAAAGCTGCTGCACACTTTGGACATGCACAGACAATTACGCTACTACTTGGACAGAACAAAGGCCAACAGAAAGTCTGACCAACTATTTGTAGCTTACGCTGCTGGAGTGCAAGGAAAGGCAATTTCCAAACAATTTCAAAATGGATTGGACACTGCATCAGATTCTGTTACTCCTTCCATGGAAAAGGTGTGCCAGCCGATATCAGGCCACACTTCACCAGAGCTATAGCCACCTCCACAGCCTTTCTAGGAGGGGTGGCTACAAAGGACATTCTAGAAGCTGCTACATGGAGCTCCGTGCATACATTTTCCAAACACTACAACCTGCCTTTATACTCCAGATCCAGAGCAGGCTTTGCTTCGGCAGTCCTGTAGGGCATTTTAGCTACACCATCTTTTTCTTGGATCCTACTACCCCCAGCTTGGCTATGGTATTCAACCCATATGTCAGGACTGCAGTTGCATTCTTGAAGGACATAGTACAGTTTTGTACCTACCATAAATGTAGGTGTCCGATAGATATGCAACTGCATTCAGGTTTACCCTCCCTCCTACCCCTCTGTAATTTACTTTTTTGGGTCCACTACCCCTTTTCCAACTTAGCTGAGGATAGCTTTTATGGTGTATCTGTTTATTACTATTGTGCATGTCTGGAATTTTATCCATTCTCTAAATTTAGCCTTCCTTGGAGGGCACCTGGCATCTGGGGCAAGAAACACTGAAGAAGATGGTGTCGTCTGATGCTTTTATACCCCAGCCGCTCTGACGTCGGGGAAGAGGCGACATCAGCCGATGCGGGACCCAGACTTTGGAATCCGGCCGACCGAGGGGCTGCCTGAGGCAGGACAACCCATATGTCAGGACTGCAGTTGCATATCTATCGGACATCTACATTTATGGTAGGTACAAAACTGTACTTTCCCTCTGTATCCCTTCCAGAGGGTTTTTCTTTTGGTGAAACCTTGCATACCCTCAGGGAGCATTTTTGGTGGAAAACTCAGGATTTCTCTGACTCTAAAAGAGGCTTAGGGATTTCTTACTCCTGCCCCAGCACAGGCCCTTAGCCATACCTCTTGTACTAGACATTGTTGTTGATGCCTTTTCCGAGTCTACCTTGGCCCCTAACTCTCTCCCTCCCGCTCCTAGAAAACCTGATAGATATTAGAGTTCCCTGACTCTCACAGTTCCATTTTAAAAATCCTACTGTGGATCCTGAGTCCATTTCACAGGGACCCAAGGGCATTAAAGCTACTACTGCCAAAAATCCTACCCCTCTGATAAGAGATTCCAGGGCGCTGGATAGATGGGCTAAGAAGGTATATACTTTTGCAACTTGCCAAGAGGGCTTTAAACTGCCAGTTTCATATGTTTAAGTATCAGCAGCATATTATTGGATTGCTTAAACAGAAAATTATGTTGATTCCTGATTGTGCTGAAAATAAGGATTTACAGGATTTACTGCATTCTCCTGAACAAGTTGGAAAACATACTTTGCAATGTGGTTTTGATTCACTAGAGGCATCTTGCAGGGCAGCTGTAACTGGGTCTGTACTTAGAAGGCATGCTTGGCTTAAGGAGCAATCCTTGCCAGATCATGTTAAAGTGAAATTACTGGATGCTCCTTTAAGCCAAGACCGCCTGTTTGGCGACAAGGCAGAAGTTGTTCTTAAAAAAAAAAATGGAGAAAAAGCTAAATCTGTGCAAACTGTTTTAAGATTTTTTACAAGTACAACCTCCAAGGTTTAGTAGGCATTGGCCTTCCTAGAGTTGGTCCTTTCCTACCTCTTCCAGACATTCTCAGTCCAAACCCAGAGCCAGCAAAGGCTTCAGTCCCAGGATACGCACAGGACTAAGCAGTGGGGGGCCTACACTCCCAAATCTGGGAGTAATAAAACTACCACCCTATGGTAAACTGCCTCAGTGACTTCTTTTTAAAACTGCCATACACTTCTCAACTGGCTGCCTTTTTGGGGGGAAAGTTTGCTCTTCATGCAAAGAACTGGGAACTCATTACCCAGGACAAATGGGTTTTAAATGCAGTGTTCCAGGTATACAGATTTCACTTCCATACGTTACCAACACCAAGTGGGGGTCAGATCTACCCCCAAATCAGTGGGCAGAGGCCCCAAAACAAGTATCTTCTCTTTTAAGCATGGGAGCTATTCAGTTGATACCAGAAGAGAAAAGGGACAAGGTTTCTACTCGAGACTTTTCCTGGTACCCAGAAAAGACAATTCATGGCACCCTATCCTAGACCTGTCTACTCTAAACACCTTTTTGGTAATTCCAAAATTCAAGATGCTGACTCTGCATCAGTTGCTCCCTATGCTAGGCAAAGACTCCTGGTTGGCAACACTAGATGTAAAGGAAGCATAACTGCACATCCCAATCAGGGAATCTTGCAGAAGGTACCTACGCTTCAAAGCAGGCTACATGCATTGTCAGTTCTCTGCACTGCCCTTTGGCTTATCTACTGGGCCCAGGGTATTCACAAAGTGCCTAGCTCCAGTTATTGCATTTTGCAGGCAAAGAGATATTCAAATATACCCATACCTGGACGATTGTCTAATTCAGGCAGAAAGCCAGGGCATACTTTTGAATCATCTGGACATTGTACAAAGGGTGCTAACTTGTCTGGGTTACATCATAAACGAAAAGAAATCACACCTGGTACCCTGTCAAATTATATTCCTGAGAGCAAGTTTGAATACAGCTTCCCAGATGGTTTTCCTTATGCCAGAGAAACAAATTCATTTGACAACCTACTTCAAAAAAGTGGCCACAAAAGCCCTGCTATCTGCAAGGCAAATACTACAACCCTTGGGGTTCATGGCCTCCTGCATTCTTCTAATTCCGTATGCAAGACTGCATATGAGGAAACTACAGTGGTGTCTAAAAAGCCTATGGTGTCAACATTCTCAGGATCTAGAAGCAATTATTCTTATCATACCTTGCCTACGCCTATATTTCCTTTGGTGGGCAGAGGCCTGCCACCAAAACAAGGGACTACCATTCACACAAACCCCTGCTTCCCAAACCCTAACAGACGCATCAGACTATGCATGGTGCAGCTCACCTGGCAGGGAAGTGCATTCAGGGCAAATGGAATCTAAGTCAAATGCACCTGCATATCAATCAATCAAGAAATGTTAGCTGTACAGAATGCTCTGACAGCCTTCAAGGACCACGTTCTTCCAGGACAGTTATGGTAAAGATATAAAACACCTCTGTTATGTGGTACATGAACAAGCAGAGGGGGTACACATTCTTACCCCCTCTGCAGACTAGCCATGGCATTGTGGAACACAGCCCTGAACTACCAAGTGCATCTACATGCTCAATTCCTGCCAGGAAAACTAAACACATTAGCAGACAAACTAAGCAAAAACCTCTGGACCCACACGAGTGGAAACTGGAACCAAGGATTTTCAACATGTCGACAAGCAAGTGGGGAAGCCCAGATATTTACCTTTTTGCCTCCCCCCAGAACTATTAATTGGACAAATTTTGCACAAGGTCTCCCCACAAACAAGCTTGGAAAGTGGATGCTCTCTCCTTCAGCTGGAATCAGTTTATGCCTTTCCTCTTCTGCATCTGCTCTCCAAAGTACTACTAAAGATCAAACAAGACAAACCAAGGACAATTTTGATAGCACCGGACTGGCCACACCAACACTGGTACCCCCTTTGGCGCAGTGTGTCACTGTTGGCCCTGTGGTACCTGCCCCAGACTCCTACCCTATTGTCTCAGCAGGAGAACCAGATTCTGCACCCTCGGCTTTAAGCACTGAATCTAGCAGCCTGACTAATTACCTAATCTCTCCTTTACCATCCCTCAGTAAACCAGTGATGGATATCATTTTAGAGTCAAGGAGGCCTAGTACTAGAAAATCTTATGCTGCAAAATGGAAGAGATTCTGTGCCTGGGACCAGTGTCCAGGGATGAGCACAGTAGTGCCCAATTTACTTCAGATTTTACAATACTTAACTGAGATGCTTCACAAGGGCCTGTCTTTCTCCTCCATCAAAATTCACGCCTCAGCCATTTCAGCTCATTATAACACAGAACCTCCCCTCTTCTCTCATCCACTGCCTAAGCAGTTCCTCAGGGGGGCCAAAAATTTACGACCACCCAGGAGAGCTCCAACTCCAACCTGGGACCTTAACTTTGTATTGGAGAATTTCACTCTTCCCACCTTTTGAGCCAGCTGCTACTGCAGACTTAAAATTCCTTTCTTGGAAAACAGCTTTCCTTTTAGCAATCATTTCTGCTAGAAGAGTTTCTGAATTACTGGCCCTTATGGCAGTGCAGCCTTTCATTATCTTTCTTGCGGACAGGGTGTCCCTCAGGACCAATCCCTCCTTCACGCCCAAGGTGGTATCCAGTGTGGCCCTTAATCAGTCCATTCATTTTCCAACCTTCTTTCCTAATCCACAGAACAAAGGGGAACGGGTACTGCACTCATTAGATGTGCACAGACAACTTGGATTCTACTTGGACAGGACTAAATCTCAAAAGAAATCTGAACAACTGCTGGTGGCATTTGCTGCAGGGGCAGAGGGGAAGGCTATTTCAAAACAAACCATTTCCAAATGGGTAGGCCATTGCATTCATTTCTGCTACAATCACCATGGAAAACCTGTCCCACAGGGGATCAGACCCCACTCAATCAGGGCTGCATCTACCTCTGCAGCCTTTCTCAGAGGCATCCCTACCAGGGACATCCTAGTAGCTGCTACCTAGAGTTTTGTACATATTTTCACCAAGCATTACTATCTGCCATGCCAATTTTCTCTAAATCCAGAGCTGGCTTTGCCACTGCAGTCTTGCAGGGCTTTATAGCTGGCCCTAATGCTATCTAATTTCCTCCACCCATCCTTAGCTTTGGGACTCTACCCAAATGTGATGACTGCAACAGGGAAACACGAAGAACATAGTACAGTTGTGTACACTTACCATAAATGTAGATGTTCGAGTGTATTCACTGTTGCAGTCCTGGTTACCCTCCCTCCGGCCCCCTTACTTATTTTGGCTATACCTCTACTCTCCTTTACTATGCTCTAAAGCTTTTTGGTATATTTGCTTTTTTGTTGGAGGTATAACCTTGTATATTTATAGATTTAATTGTTTCCATTTAGGGGGGCACCTGACATCTGGGGCAAGAAAAACTGATGTAATGGTGTCTGCTGAATGTTTTACACCCTCGACAACCTGATGTCACAAGAAGGGACAGCAACTGACGCAGGACCCAAGAATTTGTTAATCAGGCCGACTGAGGGCTACTGCAAGCAGATAGCAAAATGTGATGACTGCAATAGTGAATACACTTGAACATCTACATTTATGGTAAGTGTACACAGCTGTACTTTCCTTGACCTCCCAGGACACAAACCTTTAGCTGTTCCTCCTGTATTGGAGGTGGTAAAGGAAGATGTCCTTCTCTTCCTATGTTGCAGTATTCTTACTGTGGGATTTCCCGCCTCAGGCGACCTGACGTCGGCTCCTAAACAAAAGCTTAAGCCTGGTTGCTGTAGGTGCTTGGGACATCACACGTAGGGCCATATACCAGGGACCTTAAATGTGGCGTCTGCATGCACAGACCTCAGAACATTTCAACTGCATATGACATTGTTCACTTCGCTCCTACTCTCGACTTCTAAAAGCTAAGTACCCTGTTGGGGAAACCTTTTCATTCTTCTTTGCTTGAGCTTGGTTAGCTGTATCTAATGTTAGCCGATGTCAGCTAAGAAGGGCAAATGCCATTGCAGGCATCAGATACCCACGACTGTTGCGTCTTTTGTCTTGGGAAGGAACATGATCATACTACTTTTTCCATTTGCCAGTCCTTTGTACCGAAAACCCTCCGCAGCCGTCTGGCAGCACTAAATTTATATTTAAAGAACCAATGTCTCAAAGATCTTGCGCTTAGAATGGTACCCGAATTGGCCGTTCCGACTGAACCACCATGGAAAAAAGCCAAAGCTTCCAGGCCTACTTCCATTACCTCTCCACCATCGAATGTCCCGCCAGCTGCCCAATTTAGCAGTTGAGGGATGTCTGACAGTACCGACTACTTCGGCTCCCACCGAGGAGGTCGCTTCAGAAGTTCCGGCCTGCACGTCCACGGAGATAGCTCGAGGGGGAAGCAGCAACAGTTGGACGACCTTCGGAGACTCCTATTCCTGAGACTCAAGTTTCTGAGCCTAGGCCTTCTCCCAAACCAACTCCTACTTATCAGAAACAGGAAACTAAACATTTGACTCCTACCCCTGAAGGAGTCCCAGACTGGCATTCTTTCACTAACTCCCTGATGCAGGCCCTATGCTCAGCCCTAGGCCTGTCTCTACCATTTCTCTCCCCTTGCAGACTACCCAAGAAGGAGAGGAGGGACTAGAACCTTACTACTACTCTTCTGAAGAATCCATTTCTTATGCATCCCAGAT
This sequence comes from Protopterus annectens, assembly GCF_019279795.1. Lineage (NCBI taxonomy): Eukaryota > Metazoa > Chordata > Ceratodontiformes > Protopteridae > Protopterus > Protopterus annectens. Next base: position 1,829,624,853 of record NC_056741.1, read on the forward strand.
TGCCTCTCCTTTAGAGTATTATTCACCAGATGAAGAGTTAATTGAAGGGAATTCTCCACCAGAGAACATTACCTTTGGTGAAACAAATAACTAAGATGAAAGAGTACTTTAAATGGGACACTACCCAGATGACTGACACCCAGGGAGTTATTTTGAACTCCTTCAAGTGGAGTCTCCCTCTCCATCAGCCATTCCACCAGTCTTACCTGCCTGTCTGGATGCTTTTACCTCTGCATCCAAAAATGCAGACTTTCAACCATGTGCTCCTGAAAGACCAGACAGGTTTTGCAAGGTTCCTGATACAATTCTTAAACCTCTCCCTTGGAAGACCCTGCAGATGTCCTCCTATTCCTTTGTTATAGTATTCTTGTTGTGGGATTTTCCGCCTCCGGCAACCCGTACGTCGGCTCCTATACAAAAGTTTCAGCTTGGCTGTTGCAGCTGTCTGAGACGTCAAATGTAGGGCAATAAACCAGGGTCCTTAAATGTGACATCTGCATGCACAGACCTCAGAACGTTTCAGCCACAGATGACTGACGCTTCGTGTACTTCGCTCCTTCAACACAAACGTCTAAAAAGCTAAGTATTCTGTTGTTTTTTTTTTCTTCTATTATCTTGGTAAGCTTGTTTTGTTGTAGCTAGCCATAGCCGATGTCAGCAAAAAAGGGTAAATGCCAATGCTGGCGCCAGATTCCCCTTAAAGACTCGCATAGCCACTGTGTTTTTTGCTTAGGCTGGGAGCACGACCACAATGCCTGCTCCATTTGCCAATCATTTGTACCCAAGATCCTGCACAGCCGTCTGGCCCCCCTTAATCTTTGTTTTGGAGAATCAACGGCTTAAACGTTTAGTCCTTAGGATGGATCCCACCTCGGAGGCATCATCAGAACCTCCGCGTAAGAAGGCCAAGTTTCTTAGGCCCTCTTTGTGTGCTGCTCCGCTACTGGACACCCCTCCATTTTCCGATTTAGGAGTTGAGGGGCGCTCAGAACAACTGTCGACTGCAGCAGCGACTTTTGTGGAAGCAGTTTTGCAGCCAACGACCAGCATGTCCCCAGAGCCAGCCCACACCCAGACTGCCATTGTGGTTGAGGGGGAACCAGACTTAGCAGAACCTCCGACCGGGATCCCTCCTCTGGTAGCTAATTTAGTTATATCGGCATCCGACTCCAGGCCTATGCCTAAGTCCACTCCATCCAAAAGAAGACAAAAGACCAAACATCTGACCATGACTAAGGAAAGCCTACCTGACTGACAGTCCTTCGCTTCCTCCTTGATGCAGGTATTATCACCCTTAAGCCTTCAGCGTCATCTCCCTCTACTCTACCACTGTTAATCCCTAGACCTGCTTCTGCTTTTTCTCTCCCCCCTCCAACATCTCAGGACAGGGGATAAGAGCAAGACACTGATTACTCCTCTTCTGAGGAATCCATCTCTTACACCTCACAAATTGCTTCCCCTCAGGAGTACTACTCCCCCATTTGAAGAATCTATTGAGGGAGACTCTCCTCCAGAGGATAATACATTTGGTGAAACTATCACCAAAATGAAAGAATATTTCAAATGGGACACACCTCAAATGTCTGAAACCCAGAAAAGGTACTTTGAACTGTTACAGGTAGAATCCCCCTCACATTCAGCTATCCCACCTGTCATCCCTGCTTACTTGGATGCTTTCACCTCTGCATCTTAAGACACCAGATTCTCAGCCACCTGCCCCTAAATGCCCAGACTGATTTTACAAGGTGCCTGATGATCAAAAATTTCTAATCAACCCCCCCCGGCAGACCCAGCTGTGATAGTCACTTATCCGGACAAACAATCCAGACTCATTCCATCAGCCTCACTCTACCCACTGACAAAGATAGCAAATCTATGGATAGGATTGGTAAGAAGGTGTACACCTCTTCCACTTTGACTTTTAGCGCCATCAACTATCAAACTCATATGACCAAATTTGCTTTGGACCTAGTCTCTCAAGCTGCCACCTTACTAGCCAGTACTCCTGACTGTCCCACTAAAGCTGACATTTCTTCAAAACATTCTCTGGCTGCCCAAGTAGCCAGACACTCTTATCAGATGCAGCTATGATGCTGCAGAGGCTTCTACTCACTTTGCAGCTTCGGCCCCTGTTCTCAGGAGATAGTCCTGGCTTAGACTTCAACACCTACCAGAGGACTTTAAGTCTAAGATCGTGGATGCCCCCTTGAACCCCAATTACCTGTTTGGAAAATAATCTGCAGATCTTTTCAAGGACCTGCGAGAAAAGAATAAGGAATTACAAGACATCAAACATTTATTGGTTTCCCCCATCCCCAAATACTATAGGACCTACCTGGCCAAGACCACTTTGTCAGACGTAACCCAGCCCCTGCTGGATCTGCCTCTTCCAGGCCTAGAAGAGGTACCAGAAGACCAACCACCTCTAGGACAGCTGCCCCTCGGCCTCCCCCAAGGCAGCCCTTTCAAGACAGAGGAGGCCCCAACAATGCGTGACTCCCTTTCCCCCAATCCCTTCTCTGCCCATCTGTCTCACTGCCTGCCCTTTTGCAAAACCATCACCACAGACAGATGGGTCTTGGCCATCGTCCAAAAAGGATACTTCCTCTCTTGGAAGAAAAGACCACCCCTAAGAAGCATTCCCTTTCTTCCAGAAATCAGAGGCTTCTTTTGCCACAAGTCCTGACAGACCTTCTGAACTTGGGTACCATAGAACCTGTCCCCTCAGGACAGGAAGGAAAAGGCTTCTACTCTCGACTGTTCCTGGTCCCCAGAAAGGATGGACCAAGGAGACCTATTCTCGACCTTTCCTTCCTAACTCTATTCTTACAGGTGCCCACCTTCAGAATGTTGTCACTCCCAAGCCTCCTTCCTCTCATAACTCCCAAGGCTTTCATGGCCACCTTTGACCTAAAAGAGGCTTATTTGCACATTCCCATTGTACCCTCCCACAGAAAATATTTACGTTTCTCTGGACTCTCCTCATTTCCAATTTACTGCCTTTCCATTTGGTCTGTCCACTGCCCCCAGAGTGTTCACAAAATGCCTGGGCTCTCCCATTGCAGAACACAGGGAATTCAGAGTTATCCCTGTCTAGACGACATCCTGATCCTGGCAGACTGCAAAGAAACCCTTTCTACCCATCTGCTATTCATCATGCCCCTTCTACAAAATCTGGGGTTTACCCTCAACCTCCCAAAGTCTTCCCTGACCTCAGAGTAAGACAAGATATTTCTGGGTTGCAGTATCAGGACAGACCTAATGAAGGCTTTTCTACCCCAAGACAAAGTCAGTTCCCTAACTTCCCATTTCAGAGCCCTGCTGCAGACCCATGTAATCACTGCAAGGCAATTACTAAGGACCCTGGGCCTAAAGACAGCAACCATCCCTGTGCTCCCACTTACCAGGCTGCATATGCGAAAGCTACACTGATATTTAAAAAAACATTTGGTCCCAACACCAGCATCCCTTGGAACAAAACAATTCACACTCTTACCCTGCCTAAAGGTGGAGGTCCACTGGTGGATTCAACAACTACAGTTCAGTTCCGGCCTTCCCCATCAGCCCCCCACGTCCAGCTCTGGTAATGCATACAGATGCATCCGACTCAGGATGGGAGCCACCTTGGCATCCTACAGGGTTCAAGCAGCATGGCACCCTTCACTAAAGGCGAAACACATCATTGTGAGAGAAATGACAGCAGTCCTCCTGACCCTGAAAACCTTTAGCCCCCTGCTTCTTCCAGGTGTGCTCCTAATAATTACAGACAACACCACAGTTATGTGGTATCTCAACAAACAGGGAGGGACAAGAGCATACCTCCTGTGCAGGCTAACATTGCGAATATGGGAGCTAGCCTCTCGCCTGAACTTGTCCCTGCAGGCATCCTACATCCCCTCGCAGGACAACAAACAGGCAGACCTTCTGAGCAGGACATCCTCCCCACATCACGAATGGATGCTGGACAGGACAGTCTTCTGGATATAGTCCACCGATTGAACACTTCTCAAATAGACCTGTCTGCCTCCCCCCAGAACAGACCACTGCAGACCTTTTTGTACAAAGACCTACTCCCTCTAACCTGGAGAGTAGACTCTTTCAGCATCTGTTGGAAGTGGAAATTTCTATATGCCTTTTCCCCCTTCCCACTGATTCAAAAGTGTCCACTGAAAATCAGGAGAGACAAACCAAAAATCTTGTTGGTGACTCCCTGGTGGCCAAGACAGCACTGGTTCCCTCTACTTCACAGTCTAGCCAAGGGCAGTCACCACAGGTTACCCCACAAAGTGGACATTATGACACAAGAAAAAGGAACTCTCATCCACCCACACTTGCAGATGCTATCACTGACACTGTGGGTGATAAACTTTTAATTCCCTTCAGACACCACTACTCAGAGGGTGTGGTTCGAGTCCTGAGGGAGGCCAGGAAACCTACTACTAGAAAATCCTGCCTAGCTAAATGGGAAAGATTCTCAAAATGGTGTCTGGACAAGGGTAGGTACCTGTGCATTGCAGCCCCCCACCCCCACCCCACCCCAGTCCTAGCTTACATGTGTCAACTGGTAAAAGGTGAACTAACATACTCTTCAGTTAAAGTTCATCTTTCCGCAATCTCTGCCTGCTTACCTGTAGAACCCCCCCCTGCTTGCCAGGCTCGATGTTGAGCTTTTCTTAAAAGGGGTCCTACACATTAGGCCTCCAAGAAAACCCATCCCATCACCCTGGGCCCTTAATTTCATCCTGAAAAAGCTAACCCAACACCCATTTGCACCTGCTCGGACAGCTACCCTTCAGATGTGTACATGGAAAACAATCCTGCTAGTGGCTATAACTTCAGCGAGAAGGATGTCAGAACTACAGGCCCTAATGGCCTGCCCCCCTTACAGCACTTTCCACAAGGACAGGGTAACACTATGAACTATCCCCTCCTTCATGCCTAAGGTGGTCATTGATTTGTCATTAAACCAGTCTATTCACCTACCCACTTTCTTCTCATCTCCCACCAATAAAGGGGAAAGGATACTTCACTCGCTGGATCTACACAGACAGTTAAGATTTTACCTGGACAAAACAAAGTCCATTAAGAAATCCGCTCAACTCTGTATTTCTTACCACCCCAGGGTGATGGGCAAGACAGTTTCCAAACAAACCATCGCCTGTTTGATCAGAAAAGCCATTTGCTTCTGTTATTCTCACCATGGCAAAAAGCTCTCTGATTAGGAGTTGAAGTGCACTCCACCAGACCAGTGGCAGCCTCCAAAGCCTTCCTCAAAGATCTGGACACTACTTCCATTATGGAAGCAGCTACATGGTCCACCATACACACTTCCCCAAACACTACAAACTAGACAATGTCTCCAGAGCACGAGCAGGATTTGCCAGGGCAATCCTACAGGGATTCTTAGAATCAGCCTCTTCTTCCACCACCCTTCCTTCCAACTAAGCTGTGGTACTCTCCCACAACAAGAATACTGCAACATAGGAATAGAAGGACATAGAATAGTTGTGTAAAATCTTATCATAACCATAGATGTCCTCCTCTTCCATGTTGCAATATTCCTTCCCTCCATCCAAAACCCCCTTCTTTCTTTTACCCAGTACAGCATACCCTTAGCCTCCTGGTACACCATACTCTGTACTTGGTGCCTATGAAAACTACATAATGGCCCTATGGCCCTGTACCTGACATCACTGGCATCCACTCCTGCTGGGCCTTATACTCCTCCTGATGGGCTTAGTTTTGAGGTCTGTGTGTGCAGACGTCACATTTAAGGATCCTGGTTTATGGCCCTACATGTGCCGTCTCACCCAGCTGCAACAGCCAAGCTGAAGCTTTTGTATAGTAGCCGATGTACGGGTCGCCTGAGGTGGAAAATCCCACATCAAGAATACTGCAACATGGAAGAGAAGGACATATATGGTTATGGTAAGATTTTACATAACTGTTCTTTATTGCTGTCTCCCCAGACAAGCAGTCCAGACTTATTCCCTCTGCGTCTCTTTTGCCTACTGATAAAGACAGCAAAAGCATGGACAGGATTGGTAAAAAAGTGTACACTTTCTCCACCCTGGCCTTCCGTGCTGTAAATTACCAGACTTGCATGGTTAAATATGTACTGGACCTTGTCTCACAAGCTGCTAATCTCCTGGCTATACCACACCTGACTTCCCTACTAAGTCAGACATAACATCAGAATTGTTTCTAGCTTCACAGGTAGCGAGACATTCATTTAGGTGCAGTTATGACACTGCAGAGGCCTCTGGTAAGTCAGCAGCTTCTGCTTCAGTCCTTCGCAGATATTCTTGGCTGCGCTTACAACCTCTTCCAGAAGACTTTAAAACTAAGATTATGGACGCCCCCGTAGACCGTAACCTTTTGTTTGGAAAACAATCTGCAGAACTTTTTTAAAAACTTGCAGGAGAAAAGCAAGGAACTACAGGGCATCAAGTGTTTGCTTGTGTCCCCTATTCCAAAATATTACAGGAACTACCCTGCTAAAACCTCATTTGTCAGGAGAACCCCTTCCTCTGCCACCCCCTCATCCAGCAGGCACAGGAGTGGAACCAGAAGGCAAGCATTCTCCAGACCAGTCACCTCTTAGCCAGGTCCTAAACAGGCTTTTCAGTATAGAAATGCACCCAACAATGTGTGACTGCCTTGACCAAATGCCCTTGTCAGCCCATCTATTCCAATGTTTACCTATTTGGAAAACCATCACTTCAGACCAATGGATACGGAGTATCATTCAAAACAGATACTTCCTTTCCTGAAGGAAAAAGCCCATCCCAAAGCCTATTCCCTTTCCCCCAAAAAACAATTCCACCTCCTGCCACAAATTCTTCAAGACCTCCAAAAGCTAGGAACAATAGAACCTGTTCCTCCAGGGCAGAAAGGAAAAGGATTTTACTCAAGACTCTTTCTGCTCCCCAAAAAGCATGGCCCTTGGAGACCTATACTGGATCTGTCTTTCCTGAACCAATTTCTAGAAGTTCCTTCTTTCAAAATGCTCTCCCTCCCAACTCTATTCTCTCTTATCCCAGATCAGGCCTTCATAGCCACTCTAGATCTAAAGGAGGCTTACCTGCATATCCCCATGTAACCCTCCAACAGAAGGTGTTTACATTTGTCTGGACCCTGCTCTCATTTTCAGTTTACAGCCTTGCCCTTTGGTTTGTCTACATCACCCAGAGTATTCACAAAATACATAGTCCCAGCCATTGTTTACTGCAGGACTCAAGATATCCAACTCTAACCCTACCTAGATGACATTCTCCTTCTGGCAGCAACAGAAACCCGTCTCAGAGACCACCTCAGGTTCACCACCACCCTTCTTAAAACGTGGGCTTCACCCTCAGTATAAGCAAATCCTCCTTGCTCCCTCAGCAAGACAAAGTATTTCTCGGCTGCAGAATTAGGACAGACCTAATGCGGGCCTTTCTTCCACAGGAAAAGGTCCTCTCCCTCTCCACGCACTTTAAAAACCTTTTACTGGCATCCCAGATTTCTGCACGACAATTTCTGCAACTCCTAGGGCTTATGGCAGCCACCATTCCCATGCTTCCCTTGCCAAGAATGCACATGTGGACATTCCAATGGTATCTCAAGAACATGTGGTCACAACACCTACACTCTTTAGAGAGACAAATCCCCTTTCTGCCCTGCCTCAAATCAGAGCTAAGGTGGTGGATTCAACAAATCTGCCACGACCCGGGATTGCCTCTCCAAATGCCCTCCCCAAACCAGTTCATTTTCACAGATGCATCAGATATATGGTGAGGAGCCACCTGCAAGAATTTCAGGGTTCAGGAAACTTGGAATCCTGCCCTTCAAAAGAAACATCAATGTCAGGGAGATGGCTGCAGTTCTCTTAGCCCTGTAGGCTTTTCTTCCTACCCTCCATCCTGGACCCCTTCTAATATTCACAGACAACACCACAGTCATGCAGTACCTCAACAAACCAGGAGGAACCATAGCCTACCTTTTTTGCAGAATAGCTCTACAAATCTGGGACCTCACCTCCAGGTAAAACCTGTCCCTGCAGTCCTCATACATCCCCTCTCAAGACAACAAACAGGCAGATGATTTCAGCAGAACATCTTCTCTAGAGAGTGGATGCTGAACAAGAAAACTTTTCTAGACATTGTCCACCGGTTGGGGGCACTCCTCAAGTGGATCTGTTTGCCTCCCCCCAGAACTGACAGTTAATCAATTTCTGCACCAAGGATGACTCCCCACTAGGCTGGAGAGTAGATGCCTTTAGCATTGGAAGGGACTGTTCCTTTATGCTACCCCCTTCCCTCTAATCCAGAAGGACCTACTGAAAATCGGGAAGGACAAGCCAAAAATCTTGTTGTTGACCCCCTACTGGTCAAGGCAGCACTGGTTCTCCCTACTTCACTCACTACCCAAGGGCAATCACCACAAGTTACCCACAAGGTGGACCTTCTCGCACAACAAAAGGGAACCCTAATCCATCCTCACCTACAGATGTTAGCACTAACACTCTGGGTGATAAACTTCTAATCCCTTTTAGACACAGCTATTCAGATGACATGCTTGCAATCCTGGGGGAGGCCAGGAAACCTGCTACTAGAAAATCATACTTATCGAAATGGGAGATTCTCAAAATGGTGTCTACGTAAGGACAAGGGACCCCAGCCAGGCTGGCCCTTCCCTACTCCTTGCATATATGTGTGAACTCATTAAGGATGGCCTTTCTTACTCCTCAGTGAAGGTACGTCTTTCAGACATATTTGCCTGCCTGCCTCTAGACCCCCCCTTTACTATCCAGGCTAGATGACGAACTTTTCCTGAGGAGAGGTCTTACCCATCAGACCACCTAGAAAACTCATCCTGCCACCCTAGGACCTAAACCTGGGTCCTGGAAAAGCTAACACTTGGCCCCTTTGAACTGGCTAGCAGTGCTACTTTATAACTATGTACATGGAAAACTGTACTGTTGGTTGCCATCATTTCTGCTAGGAGAGTGTCAGAGTTACAGGCTTTCTTGGCCTGCACCCCTACACTATTTTCCACAAGGACAGGGTGACCTTGCACACTAACCCCTCCTTCATGCCTAAAGTGGTAAATTAGCTGTCCTTAAATCAGTCTATTCACCTGCCTATCTACTTCCCCTCTCCAACTAACAAGAGTGTGAGGATTCTCCATTCCCTGGATGTGCATAGACAACTTAGATTTTACCTAGACAAAACTAAGCCCTTCAGAACATCTGATCAACTTTGTCTCCTTCCACCCCAGAACTATGGACAAGGAAGTTTCCAAGCAAAGTATTTCAGATTGGATCAGAAAATCCATTGCTTTCTGCTACTCACACCATGGCAAACCTTTACCCCATGGGGTGAGAGCTCATTCCACCAGAGGTATGGCTACTTCCAAAGCCTTCTTCAAGGGACTGGACACAGCTTCCATTTTCAAAGCTGCCACGTGGTCAACTATCCACACCTTCACCAAGCACTACAAACTAGATAAGGTCTCCGAAGCTAGGGCAGGCTTTGCTAGAACAGTCCTTTAGAGGTTTCTGGAATCTTCCACTTCTACCGTCACCCTTCCCTCTAACTAGCTGTGGTATTCTCACACAGTAAGAATACTGCAACATAGGAATAGAAGGACATAGAATAGTTGTGTAAAATCTTACCGTAACCATAGTTGTTCTTCGTGTTTCACTGTTGCAGTCATCACATTTGGGTTATCTGCCTGCAGGTAGCCCTCAGCCGGCCTGAATACCAGAGTCTTCATATTTCTGCATAGGATGCTGTCGCTTCTTCCATGACGTCAGGTCGTCAGGGGTATAAAACATGCAGCTGATGCCATTACATTAGTCTTTCTTGCCGTGCGGTGCAGAAGCAGCTCGTAAGTGCCAGTCGGCAGACTCCTCAAATTTTCAATGTTATGTGATCCTATCTCGCCTACATTCTGTACTGATGGGTTCGGAGCCGATCCTCTGCTCCGACTCGGCACGCTATACTATAGAATGAAGTCTCTTATTGGCTGAGCTATCCTACATCCCAGGATGCACCACCACTGCTTCCCCAGATCTCGTTTGCCGCTTTACAGCAAAGACGTGGTCTCGGACTTGGCTGAGCTAAGTGCTTTTTTTCTTCAAGAATTTCTGTCAGAAATTTTTGATTTATCTACCCAAAAGCTGTTTTAACAGCTATCGTTGTTGTGTGAGTTTTGGTGATTTTTTTTGTGGTAAATTTGTCTTTTATTTGAGGGAAAGGATCCCGTTTAAGTTAGAGGGGCCTTGCCCTCGCGCGTGATTGAAAATTTAGTGTGAATTTTGTTGTACTGTAATTATTGGTCAAGTATCCCGTTTTCTGTTACAGGGGTCTTGTCCTTATTTACTTTCTTTAACAGAATTTTGGGAAAGTTAGTAGAGTTTGTCTGTCAGCATGTTGAAAGAGCACAGACCATCTGGGTTCAAGAAGTGCTCTAAATGCAGCTACAAAATGTCCATAACGGACGATCACTCTTTATGTGTGTATTGTTTAGGCCCTAAACATCTTCAGGAGTCATGCAGCGTTTGTCACGCTTTTTCCTCCCGGGTCCTCCAAGAGAGGAAAAACAAATTGATTTTGAAAGGGCTTATTAAACCTAGTTTTGAAGAGGCTTTATCTTCTTCCTCTTCACCTTCGAAGAAAAAGAAATAGTCGGCTCCGACCAGCCCGTCTGAACCAGCCACAAAGAAATCTCGGCAGGCTTCTCCATCGGCTCCACGGACTTCGGAGCCGAGGGCGGAACGGTCTGCCTCGATGCCTCCAGCCTCGACTCCTCTGGCTTCGAAGCCGACGGCTAGAGCTTCGAGAGGCGGGGTCACCTTCATCGGCTCCACTGTCTTCGGAGCCGGTGAGAGTTGCCCGCTCAGATTCTTCCCCTTCGGCGCCGAAGTCCACTTCGGCTCCGAGGGAAATTGCAATGGTTGTGGAGTCTCCCTCGACACCGATGTTTATCGAGACGATTCGGAGCCGGTCCCCCAGTCCTTCGGAACCAGTGGAGAAGTCTACTTGAACCCGTTCGATCTCTTCTCGGTCTTCGAGGATGTCGGATTCGGATATTGACAGGGTACTTCAAAGGCTGTTTCAGTCTCCAGTCTTCCAAAAGTTGGTTTCGGCTCCAGCCCATTCGGCTCCAGAGCCGATTGCCCACCCTGTGGTCTTGGTTCCTCCTCCAACAGCCTTGGCACCGTTGGAGTCGGTGCTGGTGGAGCCGATGGAGGTTTTAGGGTCGGCTCCGACCCTTACTCCAACCCCGACCTTCGGGTCGGAGTTCGGTACACGGACCTCCTCGGTTGGCCCTGGGGGTGACTTTTCGGGACCGATGTTTTCGGTTCCGAGCCTCCCTCTTGGTGCGTCGGCTGCGGGAGTGCCGTCTACTGTTGTGGCCTCTGGGATCGGACCTTCCCAGGACTCTGGGGGTCCGGCCTTCAGGGCCATGAGGAGTGCTTTGGCCAAATCTTCTTTGGCCACCTCCACCGTCTCACCGTCACCTTCCCTTGGCACGGAGACTGGTTCCTTTGTAGTCCCCCTGTCTCAAGACAGCGGAGCCCTGGGGCCTGAGGTCACCCCCATTGGGGTTTCCCCCCTTCCTGGAGGTCCTTCCGAAGCGTCTTCGGAGGAACCCCCAAGGAAGAGACAGTGCAAGAGGAAGCACGTTGACTCCCCTGACAAGTCTCTCACCTCGGACACCGACCTCGATGATGCGGAGGGGTCCCCCAAGTCGTCCTCGGATGATGTCTCCTTTGCGGACATCTTAGAAATCCTGAAGCAACGAGGCGGCTGGCAGTCCAAACCCCCTTCTGCTGAGGAGTCGGTATTCCTCAAGGCCTTCGGGGCTCAGCCCTCCGCCTCCTGGGTGTCTCCGCCCTTCGATGAGCTTCTGGATTTGATCTCTCGAAGGGCGTGGGAGCACCCAGATTCTGTGGAACCGGTGCCAGCTCGCCCCAATAAATTTCTTTCAGCCCCCCCGAAAAGGATTTTCTCTCCAAAGGTGTGGCTGTAGATGCCCTGGTGGTGGCATCTGCTACCCAACAAGATGTGGCAGAGGCGTCTACGTCCGTCCATCCTCCTAATAAAGAGTCCAGGAGCATGGATCGGTACGGGAAGCGCACCCTTACTTCAGCAGCCTTTACTTTAAGGTCTCTGAATTATCTGACGCACTTCACCAGACTTCAGAGGGATCTGGTCAAGGAACTTTCAGATACCCTCTCTGGTAACCTACCTGAGCAGTTGGCCCAGACGGTTAGCTCTCAGCTGGCTACCTTATCATCATTATCGAACTCGTCCATGAGGCTCATTTCGTATGCAGCCAAGGGGGCGAGTAGAGCGGTGGGAACAGGTGTTGCTCTACGGAGACAAGCCTGGCTCCGCCTGTGTCACTTTGCGGAAGCCTTCAAGTCTTCCTTTGCCGACGCTCCCTTCGATGGATCCTCTCTGTTTGGACCCAAGGTAAAGGACACCTTGACCCGCTGTGAACAAGTGGGTAAGACCTTGACTGCCATAGGGGCACGGTTTTCCACTTCCTTCAGGCCTTATCCCAAGGCTAGAAGAGGGGGGAAAATGTGGTTCCGTAAATCTCAAAAGGCTTACTCCTCACAGCAGGGTGATCCCCCTTCTAGAGGCAGAGGAGGGGGAAATTTTTCAGGAAGACGCCGTCCCAGAGGCGGCGGAGGCCCCCGCAACACTGGAGACCGTGAGTCCTTTCGTGGCTCTTCAACCTTCCAGCATCCCTGAAGGATTGCCCGACTGTGCAGCTCCAGAGCCAGTCGGGGTCATTCAAGCACCTAAAGGCCTGGGAGAGTATCACTCAGGACCGATGGGTGCTCCGAATCATCGCCGGAGGTTACACCATCCCCTTTTCTCAACCCCCCCTACCATCCCGGAAAATCCTGGACCCACCACCCAGTCAACGGGATCTCGCAGCCATCGAAATCTCAAAGCTGCTTCAAAAAGGAGTCATCCAACCGGTCCCCGAAGGCCAGACCGGATTAGGGACTTACACAAGATTCTTTTTGGTGCCAAAAAAGACCGGGGACTTAAGGCCCATTTTGGATCTCAGCAAACTAAACCAATCTGTCAAGAAGTTCAAGTTCCGGATGGTCACCTTACAATCCATTCTCCCGCTGCTGGAGAAGGGTGTTTGGATGTGCTCCATAGATCTCAAGGACGCCTATTATCACATCCTGATAGATCAGGCATCCAGGAGACACTTGCGCTTCAGCCTGGGAGACAGTCATTACCAGTTCCGTGCACTGCCCTTTGGTCTCACCACAGCCCCCAGGGTGTTCACCAAATGTTTGGCGGTGGTGACTGCTCACCTGAGAAGTCTAGGATTCCAGGTGTTTCCATACCTAGACGACTGGCTCCTAATTGCCACCTCCAGGCGTCTACTCTTACAAAACCTAGCAGCCACCATTTCTCTAGACAACTCCCTAGGAATCACCTTCAATTGGGCAAAGTCTGTGTTGCTGCCATCTCAGCGCATACGGTTTATCGGAGTAGAGATAGACTCAAAGCAAATGCGGGTCTATCTTCCTACAGAGAGGTTAGAAACATTACAGTCTCAAGTTCGAGCCTTGCTCCTCAGACGTCGAGCCCCAGCCAGGATGGTCCTACAACTGTTAGGTTCCATGTCAGCCACCGTTCTCCTAGTCCCCTTGGCAAGGTTACATATGAGGATTCTCCAGTGGCTCCTGTCAGTCCAGTGGTCTTATCAGGATCTCCCTCTCAGTCACCTCATTATGATCACAGAGACGTGCAAACAGGACCTTCGTTGGTGGCTTCTTTCCTCCAATCTGGATCAGGGGCGACCCTTCGTTCCACCACCTCCAGTGGCCACATTGACTACGGACGCCTCCCAGATGGGGTGGGGGGGACATTACCTGGGCAGGTCAGTCCAAGGCAAGTGGCAATCAGCCGAGAGTTTCCTCCACATCAACATACTGGAAATGAGGGCGGTGCTTCTATCACTGCAAGCACTACACAGTTACCTCCCCCAGGGCATGATTGCCATTAAGTCCGACAACATGTCAGTAGTCTGGTACCTGAACAAGCAGGGAGGTACCAGATCCTACCCCCTTTGCAGAGAGGCCATGAAGGTATGGGATTGGGCGATTGCAACCAAACGTTCTCTGGTAGCAACACACATTCCAGGGAGATCCAATGTGATAGCCGACAGAGTGAGCAGAACTGTTCTCTCCCCTCATGAGTGGTCTCTGAACGACAGAGTGACAACTCAGATTTTCAGAAGATGGGGAACTCCTTGCTGCGACCTGTTCGCAACCCCCCTCAATACGAAATGCCAACAGTTCTTCTCTCTCACCCCAGTTCCGGGGGAGATTTCCAAGGACGCCCTAGTCCAAGCTTGGCCCATCGGCCTGCTATATGCCTTTCCACCGGTTCCCCTTCTTCCCAAGGTGATCCAGAAGGTGATTCGCTTGGAGAGCAAGATGATTTTAGTTGCCCCATACTAGCCTCGTCAAGTCTGGTTTCCCTTTCTTCGGAAATATGCACTGGACGGTCCATGGTTCTTGGACCAAGTTCCGGACCTCTTGACCCATCAGTCGGGACAGCATCATCAGTCCCTCCACTCGTTGAGGTTAACAGCTTGGCTCCTCCTCTTCCGACCTTAGTCAGGAACCATGCTTTGGATCCGGAAGTCATGCATATCTTGTCCTCAGCCCACAAGACTTCTACTAAGAAAATGTATAACAGCAAATGAAAGAGATTTGCTATTTGGGCCCAACTCCGGGGATTAGATCCCATAACTGTCCCGGTATCAGAAGTTCTGAAGTTTTTAGCTTCTCTGTTCAATCAAGGTTCTTCGGTCTCTACCATTAAGGTTCAATTGGCAGCTATTTCCAATTTTCATGAGAGCATAGATCCACCTTTGATGAGCAACAAGTTGTGTAAAGCCTTCATGAAAGGTGCTGGGCTGCTTCGGCCCCCGATATCTCATCCCGCTCCACCGTGGGACCTTAATGTTGTGTTAGGTGCCTTGACCTCTTCCCCCTTCGAACCGGCAGCAACGTCTGACTTGAAATTTCTTTCTTGGAAGACTGCTTTCTTAGTTGCAATTACATCAGCCAGAAGAGTTTCGGAACTTCAAGCCCTATGTGTCAAACCACCATACCTGTTTTTTCACAAGGATAGAGTATCCCTCAGACTGAATCCATCCTTTGTTCCTAAGGTTTGTTCTAGTTTTTGTCTGCAACAGTCATTGGAACTTCCAGTTTTCTTCCCAAAGTACTCAGATAGAGCGGAATACATCTTCCACATCTTAGATGTTCATAGGCAATTGCGCTTCTATTTGGATAGGACGCACCAAACACGGAAAACAGATCAGTTGTTTGTGTCCTTTTCGGACAATAAATTGGGCAAAGCCGTCACGAAAGTCACTATTGCCAAGTGGATCAGAGACTGTATCAGTCATACTTACTTCATTTCTAATAAAGAGCTTACATCTACTGTGAAAGCTCATTCTACCAGGGCTATGGCTACTTCGGCAGCTTTTCATGCTAAGCTTGCCATAAGTGACATTTGTGCTGCGGCTACGTGGTCTTCTCCTCGCACCTTCATTTCTCATTACAAATTGGACGTGGCATCTCGAGGGCGAGCTTCCTTCGGTTCCACAGTTCTCAGGAGTGTTTTCCAGTGAGCCTCCCAGGAATCAAGTGCTAGGGACGCTGTCCCATCATTACAGAATGTAGGCGAGATAAGATCACATAACATCTTTTAGTTATGTACTTACCATAACTTTAGATGTTTGGGATCCATCTCACCTACATTCCTAATAACCCACCCTCCTTCCCCCTGCCTTGGAGATCAGAAGAGACCGGACGGTTCGAGTTCAGCCGTTTCATCTTGAAACACCTGGCAATGTTATATCAACAGTCTGTGTGTGTGTGTGCATGTCTGCGGACAAACAAGATCTGGGGAAGCAGTGGTGGTGCATCCTGGGATGTAGGATAGCTCAGCCAATAAGAGACTTTGTTCTATAGTATAGCGTGCCGAGTCGGAGCCGAGGATCGGCTCCGAACCCATCAGTACAGAATGTAGGCGAGATGGATCCCAAACATCTAAAGTTATGGTAAGTACATAACTAAAAGTTTTCTAGTTTTAGACCCGAAGTCTTCAAAAAAGTTAGGTACTCCTTTGGGGATCCTTGTTTCTTGCTCTAACCAATGTCAGATAAAATTAACAATTGTCTTGCCTTGTGGAAAGCAAATACCTCATAGAAGTTTTCATTCTTACTGCGTCACCAGTTTAGGGCCCGACCACAACACCCCTCACTGTTGGTTTTGTGCCTTGTTCAACACCCAAATTATTCATCATCGGGCTATTTTTGTAGCTAAATACTTTTGTTCTCGATCTCCGTACTCCGAAATGGCTTCGTTAAGCCATCCGTCTACCGATCTTCAAAAAAAAAAAATTGATAGAGACAGACTGCATAGGTTCAAAACTGCCGACGATGTTTCTGTTAAGCTAGTCGCCAGTCTGCTGGTACTCAGTGAGGCCTTTTCGCAGCCCCTGATACCTGCTACTACAGATTCGCAGGCCTCTACTGAGACCCTTTCGGACATGTGCGAGATGCTTCTTCGACTATGGAACCTGCGGATGTCTCTACCTTGGATGGGTCCGGAGCCGCTGTGCAGTCACCGGCTTCTGAGGGTGTATTCAGGTCTACAGACTTTCTTATTAAACCGACAGCATCGTTTCCAACTAGAAGTACCAAATTCCTCAGGCCTAAAACTCGCACTGCACCTCAAAAACCAACTAAACCGATGACTCAGGCCCATATGCCTCAAAAACAAATGCTTAAAATGGCTGAAGACCGTATTACCTTAATTAGGGGAAGCCAGCATTCCCCCTGTAAGAGTCCTAGAACCGATTTTCCTGTCTGATTCTTCTGATCAGGAATCTGATATCTCTGCTCCTTCTGATTACCAGGATTTGCCCTTATCTACTTATGAGTATTCTGATGCAGAGGATTCCATTCCCTCTGCTTCTCCTCCAGATGATTTTTGTTTTGGAAACTTTGCATTCCCTTAGGGAGCATTTCTGCTGGGAAAGCCAGGACTATTCTGAGTCCAAAAAGAGACTTGGGGAATTCTTACTCCTGCCTCAACACAGACCTCTTGCTATCCTTCCTGTTCTGGCTATGGTAGATGATGTTTTCTTGGAATCTAGCCTTACCCCAGACACTTTACCTACAGCTCCCAGAAAACCTGACCTGTACTACAGAGTACCTGATTCTCACAAGTTCCATTTAAGAATCCTACTGCGGATCCAGAGACCTTTTCCGAAGGACCATAAGGCATTAAGGCTACTGCTGCCAAAAACCCTACCCCTTCTGATAGAGATTCTAGAGCCTTAGACAGATGGGGTAAGAAGGTTTACACTTCTGCTACTTTGGCGATTAGGGCGCTAAATTGCCAGTTTCATATGCTAAAGTATCAGTAGCATATTATGGGACTACTTAAACAGAAAATTATGTTGATTCCTGAATGTGCTGAACACAAAGACTTGCAAGATTTAATGCATTCTGCAGAACAAGTTGGTAAACATACTTTGCAATGTGTTTTTGATGCTTTAGAAGCATCTTGCAGGGCTGCTGTCACTGGGTCTGTACTTAGAAGGCATGCTTGGCTTAAGGAACAAAACCTGCCAGATCATGTTAAAGCTAAATTACTGGATGCACCCTTAAACCAAGACTGCCTTTTTGGCAACAAAGCAGAGGAAGTCCGCAAAAAGATGGAGGAAAAAGCTAAATCTATGCAGACTGTTAAAGATTTCCTAGAAGTACAGCCTCCCAGATTCAGTAGGCATTGTCCTTTAAAGAACTGGTCTTTTCCAGTCCCTTCCAGGTCTTCTCAGTCCAAGCCTGGGAACAGCAGACCACCAAGACTTCAGTCTCAGGTTACGCACAGATCTAAGCAGTGGGGGGGCTCCCACTTCCAAAGCAGGGAGTAGTAAGCCACCCCCTTACGGAAAAATGGCAAAATGACTTTACCTTAACCCTTCCAGACCCTGCTCAACTATTTGCTCCCTTAGGAGGAAAGCTCGCCCTGCTTTCAAAAAACTGGGAACTCATTACCCAGGACAAATGAGTTTTAAACATAGTTTTCCGAGGATAAAGATTCCACTTCCACACACTACCAACCCCAAATGGTTGGCCAGACCTCCCCCAAGTCAGTGGGTGGAGTCCCAACAGCTGGTAACTCTCCCTTCTCAGTGTCAGGGCTA
Organism: Protopterus annectens; assembly: GCF_019279795.1. Lineage (NCBI taxonomy): Eukaryota > Metazoa > Chordata > Ceratodontiformes > Protopteridae > Protopterus > Protopterus annectens. Next base: position 1,829,643,116 of record NC_056741.1, read on the forward strand.
TTCAACATGTCCCAGCAGAAGTAAGGGAAGAAAGTTTTTATTAAAGACCGTTTCTGGTACCCAGAAAATAAAAAAATCTTGGCGTCTTATCCTGCAACTCTCTATTCTCAACACCTTTCTGGTGGTTCCAAAATTCAAAATGCTGACTCTTCAACAGCGTCTTCATATGCTAGCCAAGGATGCCTGGCTGGCAACCCTAGACTTAAAGGAAGCTTACCTGCATATCCTGATAAGAGAATCTTGCAGACAATACCTACATTTCAGGGCTGGCTCCATGTACTTTCAGATGTTCATCGTGTTTCACTGTTGCAGTCATTACACTTGGGTTATCCTGCTGGCAGGCTACCCACAGTCTACCAGAATTCCAAAGTCTAGGTCCGGCGTCTGTTGCTGTCGCCTCTTCCCTGACGTCAGTGCTCCAGGGGTATAAAAGATGCAGCTAACGCCATTTTCTTCAGTCTTTCTTGCCGCGCAGTGCCCGAAGCAAAAGGAGTTCACAAGTGCCAGTTGGCTGACTCCTGAGATTTTCGAAATTGAATTTCAGAACCAAAGTCTTCAATAAAGCTAAGTACCCCGTTGGGGAAACTTTTTCTTGCTCCAGACCAATGTGAGTAAAAGTTAACAATTGTATTTCTTGTGGGAAGCAAATACCTCATAAGGATTTTCACTCTTACTGTATTCCTTGCTTAGGCCCTGACCACGACGTTGCTAGTTGTCGGTTTTGTGCTAGATTCAACCAACGCACTATTAAGCATCGGTTTGATTTTGCTTTACATTACTTTGGCTGAAGATTTAACTACATAATGCCGTCGGAACAACCGACGACTGGAATTCATAAAAAAAGCAAAGATAAAGAAAAGGACAGACATCCGAGGTCCAAAACAGACGACAAAGCCTCTTCTAGGCCAGTCGCCGGTTCTCAGTGAGGCGCTTTCGCAGCCCCTGACACCAGCTACCTCAGAGCCACAGGCCACATCCGACTCCCACGTGGAGACACCTAGGCCTCTGGAAACTCAAGGTATTGGGCCTGCGGAAACTATTCCCTCAGATGGATCTGGAGCCGCTGAGCAGGCATCGGCTTCTGAGGGTGTTTTCCGACCTTCACAGCTTACTATTAAGTCCACTACAGCAGCCAAAGCAAAGTCAAAAATACCATTAAAGACAAGGAAACAAGTACAGCATTCTCCTGAACAGTCATCCATGCCAAAGAAACAGAAGCTTAAAATGACCGAGGACCTAATTACTTTGATCAGGGGTTCCCATTCCCCTCCTGATAAAAGGCCTAGGCAAGACACTGACTATGACTCCTCTGACCAGGTTTCTATTTCCTCTAATTCCTCTTCAGATCAGGGATATTCTCTCCCTCCCTATGAGGACTCTGATGCAGAAGAAACTATACCTTCAGCCTCTCCACCTGAGGATTACTCTTTTGGGGAAACCTTGCACACCATGAAGGAGCATTTCCATTGGGAGAGCCAGGATTACTCAGAATCCAAGAAAAGGCTCAGAGGCTTACTTTTATTGCCTCAGCACATGCCCCTGGCTAATCCCCCTGTGCTTGATATTGTTGATGTTTTCTCTGAGTCCAGTTTGTCTCCTGATTCTTTACCCCCTGCACCAGTCCAGACAGGTACTACAGGGTCCCAGACTCTCATAAATTTCTTTATAAAAACCCTGCTGCTGACCCAGAAACAAATTCTCAGGGTCCCAAATGGGTTAAGGCTTCCACTGCAAAAAACCCTGTCCCCTCTGATAGGGATTCCAGAGCTCTGGATAGATGGGGGGGGGAGTTTACACTTCTGCTACTTTAGCTGCAAGGGCTTTAAACTGCCAGTTTCACATGCTTAAATATCAACAATACCTAATGTCTTTTTGCTAAAACAGAAAATGCATACAGACTCAGAATGTCCTGACAATAAGGAAATGCAGGATTTATTGCATGCAGCTGAACAAATGGGAAAGCATACTCTGCAGTGTGGTTTTGATTCATTAGAGGCTTCTTGCAGAGCCGCAGTTACAGGCTCTGTCATTCGAAAGCATGCTTGGTTAAAAGAACAAAGTTTACCTGATCATGTTAAAGTAAAATTATTGGATGCTCCAGTACAGCATGATACTTTTTTGGTGTTAAGGCAGAAGAGGTGTTAAAGAAAATGGAGGATAAAGCAAAATCAATGCAGACAGTAAAGCAAAATCAATGCAGACAGTAAAGGATTTCTTACAGGTTCAGCCACCTAGATTTAGCAGAAACTGGCCATGTTCATTGTGCATACAGCTGCAGTCATAACAGATGGGTTCTTCTGCCGTCAGGCGGGTCCTCAGTCGGCCGAATTCCAAAGTCTAGGTCCGGCGTCGGTTGTCGTCGCTTCTTCCCTGACGTCAGTGCGACAGGGGTATAAAAGAACCAGCAGACGCCATTTTCTTCAGTTTTTCTTGCCCCAGATGTCAGGTGCCCCCAGAAAGAAGGCAATACATAAATTATGTAATAATGCAATGCAATATAATCAAAGACCAGTAGTTGCAAGCAAATACACCATAAAAGAAGACCCCTAGGGGAGGAGGGAGGGAAACCTGGACTGCAGCTGTATTAGCACTCTAACATCTACATTTATGGTAGGTACAAAACTGTACTATGTTCATCGTGCATACATCTGCAGTCATAACAGATGGGTAGAATCCCAAAGCTAAGAAAGGGGTGGTAGGCACTAGGTGGAGCTAGGAGGAGCCAAAATTCCCTGCAAGACTGCAGTGGCAAAACCTGCTCTAGAGTTGGAGTATAACGGTAAGTTGTAGTGCTTAGAGAAGGTATGCACAGAACTCCAAGTGGCTGCTTCTAAAATATCCTTGGTAGGAACTCCTCTGAGGAAGGCTGCAGAGGTGGCTGTGGCCCTGGTAGAATGAGTTCTAATGCCTGTAGGTACAGTTTTGCCATGAAAGGAATAGCAAAAGCGTATGCAGTGGGCTATCCATTTTGAGATTGTCTGTTTGGATATTGACTTTCCTTGAGCTCCTACCACATAGGCCACAAAAAGCTGTTCTGATTTTCTGAAAGGCTTTGTTCTGTCCAAATAATAACGCAGTAATCTCTCCCCTTTGTTTTGAGGATTAGGATAAAAAGTAGGTAAATGTATGGCTTGATTTAAAGCTACCCTGGATACCACTTTAGGCATAAAGGACGGGTTGGTATGTAATGAATCTCTGTCCTGATGGAAGATGATAAAAGGCTGGACAGCCATAAGAGCCTGTAGTTCTGAAACTCTACGAGCTGAAGTGATAGCCAGAAGGAAAGCTGTTTTCCAGGACAAATATTGCAAATCTGATGAGGCACCTGGCTCAAAAGGAGGCAAAGTCAGTTTTTCCAGAATGAAATTAAGATCCCAAGCAGGTATTGGTTGTTTTCTTGGAGGTCTTAAATTTTTAGCCCCTCTGAGGAACTGTCTTAATAAAGGTGGATCAGTGTTGTATTCTGCAGAAATGGCTGAGGCATGGATTTTGATGGAGGAGAACGAAAGTCCACTGCTTAGCAGTTCAGCCAAATATTGTAGTATGTGAGGTAAATTCAGTTTTCCAGGGCACTGGCCCTTTTTCTCATTCCAAACACAAAAACGTTTACATTTTGCAGAGTAAGCTTTTCTAGTTGATGGCCTTCTGGCCTCCAAAATGACATTCTGCACCTTCTTGGAGAGCAGGGCCTGCTGCGATGCTAAGGAATCTTCCATGCGGCTAGATTGAGTGTTTTCAGCTGACTGTGAAGAGTTTTGAAGCTGTGCTGAGTCAGAAGAAGAGGCATTAGAGGCAGGGTCCATGGTGGGGAATGCGTCAGGCTCCTCAGGAGTGGGTACCAGTGTTGCCTTGGCCAGTCCGGAGCAATGAGGATCATCTTTGGTCTGTCTGCTCTGGTCTTCAATAGGACTTTGGGCAGCAGAGGAAGAGGTGGGAAGACATAAACTGTCATTGATGTCCAACTGAAAGAGAGAGCGTCCACTCTCCAGGCCTTTGGATGGAAGATCCTTGAGCAGAATTTTGTCAATTGATGATTTTTGTGGGATGCAGAGAGATCTATGTCTGGCCTTCCCCATTCTTGGATTATTTCTGTAAAAACTTTTGGATGAAACTTCCATTCGTGTGGATCTGTCATATTCCTGCTTAGGTTGTCTGCCAGCGTGTTTTCCTTGCCTGGCAAGTACTGTGCTTGTAGTTCCATTTGTAAGTCCATGGCCATGTTCCAAAGTGACATGGCCAGTCTGCACAGGGGATAAGAATGTGTTCCTCCCTGCTTGTTTATGTACCACATAACTGTGGTGTTGTCTGTTCTTATCAATAGCTGACCTGGTTGTAGAAGGTCCTTGAAAGCTGTAATAGCATTTATCACTGCTAGCATTTCTTTTTGATTGATGTGAAGGTGCTTTTCTTTATGGGTCCATTTGCCCTGAATGCACCAGTCTGTCATGTGCGCCCCCCAGGCGCAGTCAGAGGCGTCTGTTGTGATGACTTGATTTGCTTGAGGCTTGCTGAATGGAAGACCTGTGTTTGTCTGGCATGCTTGAGCCCACCACAGAAATTCCTTTTGCAGACATGGAATTAGTGGTATTATTGTTTCCAAACTGTGGCTGTGTTGAGACCATACGTTTTTTAGGTACCATTGTAGTTCTCTCATATGCAGCTTTGCACATGGGATTAGTAAGATGCAAAATGCCATGAATCCCAGAGCCTGCAGGATTTTCCTTGCAGTCAGCCTGGTGCAATTTGCCAGTGTTCTGAAATATTGAATTAGTTGCCCCTGCTTTTCTGGCGTGAGGTAGGCTATCTGGGTGTTTGTGTCCAAATTGGCACCCAGGAAAATTATCTTCCGAGAGGGTATTAGTCTTGATTTCTCTTTGTTGACTGTGTATCCTAGAGAGTTTAATAACATTATTACATAAGCCAGATATTTTAGAAGAATGTGCTTGCTGTCCGCTTTGATCAGGCAGTCGTCCAAATAAGGGTATATTTGTATCCCTTGAAGTCTGCAGTAGGCAATTACTGATGCCAGGCATTTCGTGAATACTCTGGGTGCAGTAGATAAACCAAAGGGCAATGAAGAGAATTGATAATGGGTTGAACCTGCAAGAAATCTGAGGTATCTTTTGTCTGATTGGGACATGCAGGTATGCCTCCTTGAGGTCCAATGTTACCAGCCAAGACTCCTTGCCCAGCATGGGAAGAAGTTGCTGTAGAGTGAGCATCTTGAATTTTGGTATGAGTAGGAATGTGTTTAGGATGTAAAGATCCAAAATAGGTCTCCAATCTTTTCCCTTCCTTGGCACCAGAAATAGCCTGGAATAAAAACCTTGACCTTGTTCATGTGTAGGTACCTCTTGAATAGCTTTCATGTTTATAAGATCTGAAATTTGTTTTTGTGCCTCTGCCCTTTGATTGTGTGGCAGGTTTGGCATGCCTTTCATTTTTGGAAGGGTATGAAAATGGAATTTGTAGCCTCTGTTTATAATGTTCAGGATCCATTTGTCCTTTGTGACAAGACACCAATTTTTTGAGAATAGTGCCAGCTTTCCTCCTAAGGGGGCTGCCATTTGAGACCTGATTGGCATACAAAGGGGAAAGTCATTGGTTTTGCTTTCTGAAAGATTGCGAGTTGTCCTCACCACCTCTTTGTGTAGGAGCCTGCCATTGTCTGCCTCTGTACGAGCCTTGTGTTTGTCCCCTGCCCCTCGGGCGCCTGTATCTGCCTCTTTGGGGTCTGTCTGTGGCAGGAAAGGACCAGTTTTTGGAAGGCCAATTTCTACTAAAACGTGGGGGTTGAACTTGCAGAAATTATTTCACAGTTTGCATTGATTTAGCCTTTTCCTCCATTTTCCGTAATACTTCCTCAGCATATGCCCCAAATAGTACATCCTTTTGAAGAGGGGCGTCTAGTAATTTAGCTTTGACATGATCAGGCAAGGTTTGTTCCTTGAGCCAGGCATGCCTATGTATGGACTGAGCCTGTAACAGCAGCTCTACATGAGGCCTCTAGAGCATCAAAACCACATTGTAAGGTATGTTTACCCACTTGTTCTGCAATATGCATCAAATCCTGGAACTCCTTCATGTCTGGTTGTTCAGGTTGTGACATTTTACTTTTCAATTGAGATAAGAGAAACTGTTGGTATTTTAGCATATGAAACTGACAGTTTAAGGCCCTCATGGATAAGGTAGCCGAGGTATATACCTTTTTTCCCCACCTTTCTAAGGATCTGGAATCTCTCTCAGAAGGCAATGGGTTTTTGGCAATGGAGGCCTTAACTCCCTTGGGCCCCTGTGAGATTGGTTCTAGGTCGGCAGCATGGCTTTTGTATAGAAATTGGTGTGATTCAGGAACCCTGTAGTACCTGTCAGGCTTAATTGGAGCTGGAGGAAGAGAGTCCGGGTTAAGGCAGGCCTCCGAGTGCACATCATCTAGGATGTCCAGGACAGGAGGTATAGCCAGAGGCCTGTGCTGGGGTAACAAAAGAAATTCCCTGAGCCTTTTCTTGGAATCTGAATAATCCTGGCCTTCCCAGTGGAAGTGTTCCCTTAAGGTATGCAGAGTTTCACCAAATGAGTAATCCTCAAGGGGGGGGGGGGATACAGAAGGAATAGATTCCTCTGCATCAGAGTCTTCAAAAGGGGAGTAAGACTGTTCCTGATAATCAGAGTGCTCTGAAATAATGGAGCCCTGATCAGAGGAGGGGGAATCTTCCTCCACTCTGGGTCTTTTGTCCAGAGGTGGCTGAGAACCTCTGATTAGAGTAATTAAATCCTCAGCCATTTTAAGCATCTGTTTCTTAGGTATGGGGCCTGGAGATGGGCCCTGTGTAGCTGGTCTCTTACGGTGCATGGTAGCTTAAGACTTAGAGAAAGAAGAGGAAGGTCTGAAGACACCTTGAGTGGAGGTGGACCTGTCCACATTCTGTGTTTCAACGCCAAGCGTGGCTTCGGTATCTGTAGTCAGGGTGTGGGCAGAGGAACCTGCGACCTCGGGTACAGGAGACACCGCCAAAGATGTGTCGTCGGTAATCAGGGGCTGCGTAGGCGCCTCGCTGAGAACCGGACCACGTGTAGTCGGCTTTGGCGTGGTGTCGGTAGAGGCCGTGGACCTCAAGTGTCGGTCCTTGTCTTTGCGTTTTTTAGAAAAAAACGGAGTCGGAGTATCCGACGACATAGTATAGTTAAATGCTTTCCCAAAATAATGCTGGGCGAACTCCGCCCGATGCTTAATAGTGCGTTTGTTGAATGTAGCACAAAAGCGACAGACTGAGACGTCGTGGTCTGGGCCTAAACAAGGTATACAGAAGGAATGGAAATCCTTATGCGGTATTTGCTTCCCACAAGAAATACAATTATTAACTTTGTCTGAGATCGGTCTGAGGCAAGAAAAAGTTTCCCCAACGGGGTACTTAGCTTTTAAGAAGACTTGGTTCCAAATTTTCATTTTCTCAGCAGCTGGCCGACCGGCACTTGCGATCTGCTTCTGCTTGGCACAGCGGCAAGAAAGACTGAAGAAAATGGCGTCGGCTGGTTCTTTTATACCCCTGTCGCACTGACGTCAGGGAAGAAGCGACGACAACCGATGCCGGACCTAGACTTTGGAATTCGGCCGACCGAGGACCCGCCTGATGGCAGGAGAACCCATCTGTTATGACTGCAGCTGTATTAGCACTCGAACATCTACATTTATGGTAGGTACAAAACTGTACTTTCTAAAAATTGGTCCTTTCTGGTGTCAGACATGCCACAAAGAGGCAGATACAGATGCCCCAGAGGCAGATCTCAGCCCCAAGGCTCATACAGACCTAAACAAGGGGGTGTTTCAGCCCCCAAAGGAGGAGAAGACAAATCACAACCTTATAGGAAGCAGTCCCAATGACATCCCTCTACAAATGCCAAGCACTTAACTTTTGGCAGCACTCTTAGGGGGAAAGCTAGCACTTTTCTCTCAAAATTGGCACATGATCACCCAGGACAAATGGGTACTGAATATTGTTTCTCAGTGTTTCAAGTTCCACTTTCACACCCTTCCAAAATCAAAAGGTATGCGAGACCTCCCACAAAACCAATGGGCAGAGGCACAAAAACAAATTTTTGCTCTCATGGACACGAGAGCTATTCAAAGAGTACCACAGCAAGAACAGGGACAAGGATTTCACTCAAGACTATTCATTGGACCCAGAAAAGACAAAGCCTGGAGACCAATACTGGACCTGTCAATCCTAAATACTTTCCTGGATGTTCCGAAATTCAAAATGTTAACACTGCAGCAACTTTTACCCATGCTGGGCAAGAAGGCTTGGCTAGTTACTTTGGACCTCAAGGAGGCATACCTGCATGTCCCAGTCAGAAAATCTTGCAGAAGATACCTCAGATTCATAGCTGGCTCAATGCATTACCAATTCTCTCTGCACTGCCCTTTGGCTTATGTACTGCGCCCAGGGTCTTCACAAAATGCCTGGCACCAGTAATTGCATTTTGCAGACAAAAAGGAATTCAAATATATCCCTACTTGGACGGCTGCCTTATTCAAGCAGAGAGCAAGGACATTCTACCAGGATTCTACGCCAGATGCTTTAGTAGAATGTCCTTGCTCTCTGCTTGTCTTGTCTTTTTGTCTGCCAAATGCAATTACTGGTGCCAGGCATTTTGTGAAGACCCTGGGCGCAGTACATAAGCCAAAGGGCAGTGCTAGCTGTACAGCATGCCCTGACAGCCTTCAAGGATCTACTACATCCAGGACAACTATTACTAAAGACGGACAATACCATAGTTATGTGGTACATAAACAAGCAAGGGGGCACACATTCCTACCCCCTCTGCAGGCAAGCCATGACTTTGTGGAACACAGCACTGACCTATCAAGTACATCTGCAGGCACAATTCCTGCCAGTAAAGGAAAATACTCTGGCAGATGAACTAAGCAGAAATCTCTTGGATCCTCACGAATGGAAACTAAATCCACAGGTCTTCAGCATGATAACAAGGAAATGGGGACGTCCAGACATAGATCTTTTTGCCTCCCCTCACAACTGCCAACTACAGAGATTCCGCACAAGAACTTATCACTCACAAGCATGGAAAGTGGATGCTCTATCATTCAGCTGGAAAACACTGACAGTTTATGCCTTTCCTCCACTGCCTCTTCTTCCCAAGGTGCTCCTAAAAGTCTGACAAGAGAAGCCAAAATTGATTGTGATTGCACCAGACCGGCCACGCCAGCATTGGTACCCAATCCTAAAGAGCTTGTCTCAAGGCCCAGCCTGGGCTTTACCTCAAATTCCTCATCTTCTGACTCAACAAAACAATCAGATTCTGCACAGTCAACTCAGAACCTTAAATCTGGCTGCATGGCAGATAATATAGCCACTCAGACCACACCTCTCTCTCTACAGCTGTTATGGATGTTGTTTTAGAAGCCAGGAGGCCCAGCACTAGGAAATCTTATGCAGAAAAATGGAAGAGATTCTCTGCTTGGAACCAGGCACAAGGACCCGAACCACTTGTTCCAAATATACCTCAGATTTTACAATACCTAACTGAGATGCTGGACAAAGGCTTATCCTTCTCATCAATTAAGATCCATGCCTCTGCCATTTCAGCTCATTACAATACGGAACTTCCTATTTTCTCTCATCCACTAAGACAGTACCTCAGAGGGGCAAAAAACATAAGACCCCCAAGGAGAGCACTGATACCTACATGGGACCTCAATTTTGTTTTAGAAAAGCTCACACTGCCTCCTTTTGAACCAGCCAATACAGCTGATATAAAATTCTTATCATGGAAAACTGCTCTGCTCCTAGCAATAACTTCAGCAAGAAGAGTCTCAGAGTTACAGTCATTAATGGCAGTGGAACCTTTCATCATTTTTCATCAGGACAGGGTTTCTCTAAGGACAAACCCAACATTTATGCCAAAGGTAGTATCCAGTGTGGCTCTTAACCAAACCATTCATTTGCCAACATTTTATCCAAATCCCCAGAATAAAGGGGAGAGACTTCTGCACGCTTTGGACATGCACAGACCGCTACGCTTCTATTTGGACGAAACAAAAGCTTTCAGAAAAACTGAGCCAACTGTTTGTAGCTTATGCTGCAGGATCACAAGGAAAGCCCATCTCAAAGCAGACTATTTCAAAATGAATAAGACACTGCATTCGTTTCTGCTATTCACAACATGGCAAATCAGTGCCTAAGGGCATTGGGCCACATTCAACCAGAGCAGCAGCCACTTCAACAGCGTTCCTCAGAGGAGTACCAACCAAAGACATTCTGGAGGCTGCAACCTGGAGTTCAGTGCACACTTTCACCAAGCACTACCACATGTTCATCGTGCATACAGCTGCAGTCATAACAGATGGGTTCTCCTGCCATCAGGCGGGTCCTTGGTCGGCCGAATTCCAAAGTCTAGGTCCGGCGTCGGTTGTCGTCGCTTCTTCCCTGACATCAGTGCGACAGGGGTATAAAAGAACCAGCCGACGCCATTTTCTTCAGTCTTTCTTGCCGCGCGGTGCCCAAAGCAGAAGCAGTTCGCAAGTGCCGGTTGGCCAGCTCCTGAAATTACAAAAATTTTGCAACCGAAGTCTTCTTGAAAGCTAAGTACCCCGTTGGGGAAACTTTTCTTGCCTCAGACCAATGTCAGACAAAGTTAATAATTGTATTTTATGTGGGAAGCAAATACCGCATAAGGATCTTCATTCCCTCTGCATTCCTTGCTTAGGCCCAGACCACGACATCTCGGTCTGTAGTTTTTGTGCTACATTCAACAAACACACTATTAAGCGTTGGGCGGAGTTCGCCCAGCACTTTGGCAAAAAATTTCACTATATTATGTCGTCGGATACTCCGACTCCAGTTTTGTCTAAAAAACGCAAAGATAAGGACCGACACACAAGGTCTGCGGCCTCTACCGACACCACGCCAAAGCCAACTACAGGTGGTCCGGTTCTCAGCGAGGTGCCTACGCAGCTCCTCCCTACTGACGACACTTCATTGGCGGTGTCTGCTGTGCCCAAGGTCGCAGGCTCCTCAGCCCACACCCTGACTACAGATACCGAAGCCACTCTTGGTGGTGAAACTCAAAACGTAGACAGTTCTGCCTCCTCTCAAGGTGTCTTCAGACCTTCCTCTTCTTTTTCCATCAAGGCTTTCACTAAGTCTAAAGAAGCAATGCATTCTAAGAGATAAGCTACACAGGGACCTTCTCCAGGTCCCATGCCTAAAAAACAGATGCTTAAAATGGCTGAGGATTTAATTACTCTTATCAGGGGTTCTCAACCCCACCCGGACAAAAGGCTCAGAGTGGAGGAAGAATCCCCCTCCTCTGACCAGGCCTCCATTATTTCAGAGCACTTTGATGAACAGGAACACTCTTACTCCCCTTTTGAAGATTCTGATGCAGAGGAGTCCATTCCCTCTGTCTCCCCCCCAGAGGATTACTCATTTGGGGAAACCTTGCATACTTTGAGGGAACACTTCCATTGGGAAGGCCAAGAGTACTCAGATTCCAAGAAAAGGCTTAGGGATTTTCCCTTGCTGCCTCAGCACAGGCCTCTGGCTATACCTCCTGTCTTAGACATACTAGGTGATGTGTATTCGGAGGTCTGCCTTAACCCGGACTCTTTACCTCCAGCCCCAGTCAAGCCTGACAGATACTACCGGGTGCCTGACTCACACCATTTTTATACAAAAGCCATGCGGCTGACCCAGAAACTATCTCACAGGGCCCCAAGGGAATTAAGGCCTCCACTGCTAAAAATCCATTATCTTCCGAGAGAGATTCCAGATCTTTAGAAAGGTGGGGGAAAAAGGTATACACCTCGGCCACCTTAATCATGAGGGCATTAGACTGTCAGTTCCATATGTTAAAGTACCAACAGTTTCTGTTATCTCAGTTGAGAAGCAAAATGTCACAACCTGAACAACCAGACTTGAAGGAGTTGCAGGATTTGATGCATAGTGCAGAACAAGTGGGTAAACATACCTTGCAATGTGGTTTTGATGCTCTAGAGGCCTCATGTAGAGCTGCTGTTACAGGATCAGTCATACGTAGACATGCCTGGCTCAAGGAGCAAACCTTACCAGATCATGTCAAAGCTAAATTACTGGATGCCCTCTACAAAAGGATGTATTATTTGGTATTAAAGCTGAGGAGGTATTAAAGAAAATGGAGGAAAAGGCTAAATCAATGCAAACAGTGAAAGATTTCCTACAGGTACAACCTCCACGTTTCAGTAGAAATTGGCCTTCCAAAAATTGGTCCTTTCCAGCCACGGACAGACCCCAAAGAGGTAGATACAGACGCCCGAGGGGCAGAGGACAATCTCAAGGATCGTTTAGAGGCAGACAATGGCAAGCTCCTACACAGAGGTGGTGAGGATAGTTCACAGCCATTCAGAAAGCAAGCCCAATGACTTTCCCCTTTGCATGCCAACCAAGGTTCAAATGGCAGCACCCTTAGGCAGAAAACTGGCATTATTTTCGAAAAATTGGCATATTGTCACAAAACACAAATGGATCCTGGACATTATAAACAGAGGATACAGATTCCATTTTCACACCCTTCCAAAAATAAGAGGCATGCCAAACCTGACACACAGTCAAAGGGCAGAGGCACAAAGACAAATTTCAGATCTCATGGACATGAAAGCTATTCAAGAGGTACCTACTCAAGAACAAGGTCAAGGTTTTTATTCCAGACTATTCCTGGTACCAAGGAAGGGAAAAGATTGGAGACCTATTTTGGAGCTATCCATCCTAAACACATTTTTACTCGTACCAAAATTCAAGATGCTCACATTACAGCAGCTTCTTCCCATGCTGGGCAAGGAGTCTTGGCTGGTAACATTGGACCTCAAAGGAGGCATACCTGCATGTCCCAATCAGACAAAATTGAAGAAGATACCTCAGATTTCTTGCAGGTTCCAATCCATTATCAATTCTCTGCATTGCCCTTTGGCTTATCTCTTGTGCCCAGAGTATTCACGAAATGCCTGGCATCAGTAATTGCCTACTGCAGACTTCAAGGGATACAAATATACCCATATTTGGACGACTGCCTGATCCAAGCGGACAGCAAGCACATACTTCTGAAACATCTGGCTTTTGTAATAATGTTGTTGAATTCTCTGGGGTACACAGTCAACAAAAAGAAATCAAGGCTAATACCCTCTCAGAAAATAATTTTCCTGGGTGCCAACTTGGACACAAACACCCAGATGGCCTATCTCATGCCAGAGAAACAGGGACAACTAACTCAATACTTCAGAAAACTAGCAAATTTCACCAGGCTGACTGCAAGGAAAATCTTGCAGGCTCTGGGATTTATGGCATCTTGCATCCTACTAATCCCATGTGCAAAGCTGCATATGAGGAAACTTCAATGGTACCTGAAAAACATATGGTCTCAACACAGCCACAGTTTGGAAACAATAATACCACTAATTCCATGTCGTCAAAAGGAATTTCTGTGGTGGTCTCAAGCATGCCAAACAAACACAGGTCTCCCATTCTGCAAGCCTCAAGCAAATCAAGTCATCACAACACATGCCTCGGACTACGCCTAGGGGGCGCACATGACAGATCGGTGCATTCAGGGCAAATGGTCCCAAAAAGAAAAGCACCTTCACATCAATCAAAGGGAAATGCTAGCAGCAATAAATGCTATTATAGCTTACAAAGACCTTCTGCATCCAGGTCAACTATTGATAAGGACAGACAACACCACAGTAATGTGGTACATAAACAAACAGGGAGGAACCCATTCATACCCCCTATGCAGGCTGGCCATGTCACTCTGGTACATGGCTCTGGAATTACAAATCGAACTTCAAGCACAGTAATTGCCAGGCAAGGGAAAACACGCTGGCAGACAACCTAAGCAGAAATATGACAGATCCACACGAATGGAAGTTGCATCCTCAAGTTTTTACAGAGATAATTCAAGCATGGAGAAGGCCAGACATAGGTCTCTTTGCCTTCCACAAAATTCACCAATTGACAAAATTCTGTTCAAGGACTTTTCATCCACAGGCCTGGAGAGTGGACGCTCTCTCTTTCAGTTGGACAACAATGACAGTTTATGCCTTTCCACCTCTTCCTCTGCTGCCCAAAGTTCTATTAAAAACCAGAGCAGACAGACCAAAGATGATTCTCATTGCTCCAGACTGGCCAAGACAGCACTGGTACCCACTCCTGAGGAGCCTGACGCATTCCCCACCATGGACCCTACCTCTAATGCCTCTTTTTCTAACTCAGCACAGCTTCAAAACTTCACAGTCAGCTGAAAACACTCAATCTGGCCGCATGGAAGATTCCTTAACATCACAACAGACCCTACTCTCCAAGGAGGTGCAGGATGTCATTTTGGAGGCCAGGAGGCCGTCTACTAGAAAAGCTTACTCCGCAAAATGGAAACGGTTTTGTGCCTGGAATGAGAAAAAGGGCCAGAATCCTGGAAAACTGAATTTACCTCAAATATTACAGTATCTAGCTGAGCTGCTAAGCAGTGGACTTTGATTCTCCTCCATCAAAATCCATGCCTCAGCCATTTCTGCAGAATACAACACTGATCCACCTTTATTCTCTCACCCCTCTTAAGACAGTTCCTCAGAGGGGCTAAGAATATAAAACCCCGAAGGAAACAACCAATACCTGCTTGGGACCTCAGTTTCATTCTAGAAAAGCTGACCTTGCCTCCTTTTGATCCAGCTGCCTCAACAGATTTGCAATATTTGTCCTGGAAAACAGCTTTTCTTCTGGCTATCACCTCAGCTCGCAGGGTATTGGAACTACAAGCCCTCATGGCTGTGCAGCCTTTCATCATCTTCCATCAGGACAGTTTCCTTATGAACCAACCCGTCCTTTATGCCAAAGGTGGTATCCAGGGTAGCCTTGAATCAGGCTATCCACTTACCTACCTTTTACCCTATTCCTCAAAACAAAGGGGAGAGACTACTACATTCCTTGGACATCCACAGACAGCTGCGTTATTATTTGGACAGAACAAAGCCTTTCAGAAAATCAGAACAGCTCTTTGTGTCCTATGCTATAGGAGCTCAAGGGAAGCCAATTTCCAAACAGACAATCTCAAAATGGATAGCCCACTGCATACGCTTTTGTTACTCTTTTCATGGTAAAACTGTACCTGCAGGCATCAGATCTCATTCCACAAGGGCCACAGCTACCTCTGCAGCTTTCCTCAGAGGAGTCCCTACCAAAGATATTTTGGAAGCAGCCACTTGGAGTTCTGTGCATACCTTCTCCAAGCACTACCACCTACCATTATACTCCAAATCTAGAGCAGGCTTTGCCACTGCAGTCTTGCAGGGCACCCTGGCTCCTCCTAGTTCCACCTAGTGCCTACCACCCCTTTCTTAGCTTTGGGATTCTACCCATCTGTTGTGACTGCAGCTGTATGCACGATGAACATAGTACAGATGTCCTTCAAGGATGCATCTGCAGTCCTTACAAATGGGTTGTCCTGTCGTCAGGCAGCCCTTCTGTCGGCCGGATTCCAAAGTCTGGGTCTGGCCTCGGCTGGTGTCGCACTTCACCCGACGTCATAGCTGCAGTTCTTCGGGTATAAAGGCATCAGCCGACACCATTTTCCTCAGTCTTTCTTGCCGCGTGGCGCCCGAAGCAGAAGCTGTTCGCAAGTGCCGGTCGGTCAGAACCAGAGATTACTACTACAAGTACCGAAGACTTCTAAAAAGCTAAGTACCCCATTGGGACTCTTTCTTGCCTCAGCCGATGTCAGAAAAAGTGAATAACTGTTTAACTTGTGGGAAACAAATACCTCATAAAGATTTCCACTCTTACTGCTTACCTTGCTTAGGCCCAGACCACGACGTAGCAGCTTGTCTAGCCTGTGCTTCTTTCAACCGACGGACGCTTAGACGTCGGTCGGAATTTGCTGAAGAGTTTTTCGGCTCCGCTTTTGCTTACATTATGCCGTCGGATACTCCAACTACGCAAATTTCTAAAAAGCGCAAGGAAAAGGACCGACACTCGCGGTCCGCGGTTTCGGCCGAAACCGCGGTTAAGCCAACCGCGAGTGTCTCTGTTTCGGCTGAAACAGAGTCCACGGTTCTTCCTTCGGCCGAAAGCTTGCCACTTACCGAGGCCTCATCCAGCTTGGCTGAATCTGCTACTGAAATCCCACCTGCTCTTGCAGGTTCACAGGATTTATCTGATACTATCCCTTTGGATATTTCTACCCCTGCACGTGGAGCTGCTAGGCCTCCTGCATCCATGTCGATTAAGGCCTTTGCCAGGGCTAAAGCAGCAAAAACTACCAAATCTGTGCCTGCTAAGACCCCGTCTCACAGGCCTAGCTCTAGTTCACAAATGCTTAGTCTAGCAGAGGATCTCATTTCCTTGATCCGGGGATCCCAACCACATCCAGACAGGGCCTCTCACCCACCTCCAGAGAAGAGGACTAGAGTAGAGCCCCCTGAGCCAGTTTCTTCAGATGGCTCCTCTGATGAATCAGATAATTCAAACCCTCCAGAGGGCCCTTTTTCTCCTTATGAGGACTCTGATGCAGAAGAGTCCATTCCTTCTGCCTCTCCGCCTGAGGAATTTTCTTTTGGGAAACCTTGCATGCTATGAGGGAACAATTTCAATGGCAGGGCCAGGATTTTCAGACTCTAGGAAAAGGCTTTGCATTTGCCACAGCATAGGCCTTTAGCCATTCCTGCAGTACTTACTGTTGTGGATGATGCTTTTAATGATGCTTGTACTGCTCCTGATTCTCTTCCTCCGGCCCTGCTAAGCCCGATAGGTACTACAGGGTTCGGACACACATTATCATTTGTATAAGGCCCTTTGCAGATCGAAACTATCTCCCAGGGACCCAAGGCTGTAGCAGCTACCTCTACCAAAACCCCTCCCTCTGAAAGGGAATCTAGGGCCTTAGAGAGATGGGGTAAAAGTTTACACTTCTGCTACTCTTTCAGCTAGGGCCTTGAACTGTCAATTCCACATGATTCAGTATCAGGAATTTATGTTAGACCAGTTAACTAAAAAACTGTCCTCGGATGAACCATTAGACAAAAAATCTGTACAGGAAATGGTACATAACATTCAGCAGGTCAGTAATCATTCCTTAAAATGCGGCTATGATGCACTGGAGGCTTCCTTTAGATCAGCCATGACTGGCACAGTGATCAGAAGACATGCATGGTTAAAAGAGCAGTCCTTACCAGACCATGTTAAATCAAGCTCCTAGATGCTCCCATGGATAAGCTCAATTTGTTTGGCTCCCCTGCACAGCAGGTGCTGAAGAAGGTGGAAGAGAAAGCAAAATCAGTCCAGACAGTCAAGTATTTCTTGCAGGTCCAGCCTCCAAGGTTTAGCAGGAACTGGCCTTCCAAGAATTGGTCCTTTCCAGACACCTCCAGAGCTCAGAGAGGCAGGAATAGGCGCTCAAGAGGCAGGGGTCAATCCAGAGGTGCCTACAGGGGACGTCAGTGGCAGGCTAACAACCAGCGAGGTACAGCCGCAGATCCAGCCACCACCACTTCCTCAGGACAATCACAGTGACTTGGCTCTGGCACCGCCTACCAGGGAACAACTAGAGGCACCCTTAGGCGGGAAGCTAGCCTTATTTTCAGTAAACTGGCATTACATCACCGGAGACAAATGGATTTTACAGACAATAGACCAAGGTTACAGGTTTCACTTCCATACTCTACCAAGGCAGAGAGGAATGCCAAACCTACCTCCAAATCAGAAGACAGAAGCTCTACAACAAATAACTCTCTTATTAAGGATGAGAGCTGTAGAAAGGGTACCATCTATGGAACAAGGGCAAGGATTTTACTCCAGAGTCTTCCTGGTACCAAGAAAAGAAAACCAATGGAGACCTATTCTCGACCTGTCCGCTTTAAACACATACCTCATTGTTCCAAAATTCAAAATGCTGACCCTACAGCAGCTTCTTCCCATGCTGGGCAAGGAGTCTTGGCTGATAACTCTAGATCTCAAGGAGGCATACCTGCACGTCCCCGTATGACCAAATTGCAGAAGATACCTCAGATTTCTTGCAGGATCAGAGCATTATCAATTCTCAGCATTGCCCTTTGGCTTATCTACTGCGCCCAGAGTATTCACGAAATGCCTGGCATCAGTAATTGCTCATTGCAGACTTCAGGGAATTCAAATTTACCCTTACCTGGACGACTGCCTGTTACAAGCGGACAACAAAAACAAATTAACAAAAGATTTGCAAAGGGTCATTCATCTACTACAAGCCCTGGGATACACAGTCAATATAAAAAAGTCAAGGCTGATACCATCCCAAAGGATAACCTTCTTGGGTGCAGATCTGGACACATCAAAACAAATGACATTCCTGACAGTAGAAAACAGGAGCAACTCCCTTTCTACTTCATGGCACTAACAAAGCAGAACCAGCTAACAGCAAGAAAAGTCCTGCAAGCTCTCGGTTACATGGCATCCTGCATAATATTGATTCCACATGCCAGACTACATATGAGAAAGTTACAGTGGTACCTAAGGAATTTATGGTCTCAGCACAAGCACAGCCTAGAAACCCAAATTCCAATAATTCCATGCCTGAAGCAAGAATTCCAATGGTGGGCTCAGGCCTGTCAATCAAACAAGGGACTGCCCTTCCACAGCACTCAACCAAGCCAGACCATCACAACAGACACCTCAGACCTCGGTTGGGGCCGCACATGCTGGACAAGTGCATACAAGGCTTATGGACTCAAGACCAGCTGCACCTACACATAAATCAAAAGGAAATGCTGGCAGTAAAACTGGCAATTCAGGCATTCAGACCATTTCTTCGACAGGGTCAACTGCTGATAAGGACGGACAACACCACAGTTATGTGGTACATCAACAAACAGGGAGGCACACATTCATACCCTCTATGCCAGATGGCAATGGACCTCTGGAATGTGGCACTGAGCTTCAACATTCAGTTACAAGCAATTTTTGTGCCAGGAAAAGAAAATATACTAGCAGACATCCTAAGCAGAACTACCACGGATGCCCACGAATGGATGCTGCATCCGGACATCTTCAAAACCGTTACAGGGAAATGGGGACTACCAGAAATAGACTTATTTGCATCCCCACACAATCACCAACTGAAAAAATTCTGCACAAGGACGTACCACCCACTTGCTTGGAAAGTGGACTCCTATCTTTCAGTTGGAAAAACCTGACAGCATATGCATTCCCACCTCTTCCTTTGATGCACAAGGTGCTATTGAAGATCAAAGAAGACCATCCAAGGATCATCCTGATAGCGCCAGACTGGCCAAGGCAACATTGGTACCCATTACTGAGGAGTATGTCTCGGGAACAAATATGGCCTCTGCCCATAGTTCCCTTGCTGTTAACACAGAACAACTTCAAAACCCTGCATCCAAACCTGAAAACACTGCAGCTGGCTGCCTGGAACATTGCATAAGACCAAATAACCCAGATTTATCTCAAAGGGTTAGACATTATCTTGGAGGCTCGCAGACCCTCAACAAGAAAAAATTATTCAGCAAAATGGAAAAGATATCTCATTTGGAGTACTGCAAAAGGAGAGAATGTGTCACTGGTAAACATAGCTAATATCCTGGAATACTTGGCAGAGCTTTTCCACAACGGCCTGTCCTATTCTTCCATTAAGATTCATGCATCAGCTATTTCAGCAGAATACAACTTGGATCCTCCAGTCTTCTCACATCCTCTGCTCAGGCAGTTTCTGAGAGGAATTAAAAATGTAAAACCACCTAGGAAGCCACCATTGCCAGCATGGGACTTGAACTTTGTGCTAGAAAAGTTGACACTCCCTCCTTTCGAGCCAGCAGCAACAGCAGATTTACAGTACTTATCATGGAAGACTGCTTTCCTGCTTGCAGTCACTTCAGCAAGAAGGGTATCTGAGCTACAGACATTAATGGCAGTACAGCCCTTCCTGATCTTCCATCAAGATAGAGTGTCCATGAGAACTAATCCTACTTTTATGCCAAAGGTGGTCTCCAGGGAATCTTTAAATCAAGCTATCCACCTACCTACATTCTTCCCCAACCCACAGAACAGGGGAGAAAGGCTGTTGCATACCTTGGATGTACATAGACAATTACGTTACTACCTGGACAGGACCAAGAGCAATAGAAAAACTGACCAGCTACTGGTAGCATATGCAACAGGAATGGAAGGAAAAGCAATTTCAAAAAGACAATCTCTAAGTGGATAGGAAATTGCATTAGATTTTGTTACTCCTACCATGGGAAGAAAACTCCAGAAAACATCAGGCCTCACTCTACAAGGGCTACAGCCACTACCACAGCTTTTTTACGAGGAGTGGCTACCAAAGACATTTTAGAGGCTGCTACTTGGAGCTCCGTGCATACATTTGCCAAGCATTATAACTTACCTTTATACTCCAGATCCCGAGCAGGTTTTGCCACTGCTGTTTTGCAAGGGATCTTAACTACCATAATCTTATTTCTCCTCCTCCCCCAGTTTGGCTATGGTATTCTACCCATTTGTAAGGACTGCAGATGCATCCTTGAAGGACATAGTACAGTTTTGTACCTACCATAAATGTAGATGTCCGATAGGCATGCATCTGCAGTCAGGATTACCCACCCTCCTTCCTCTCTGTGGTACTCCTAGGGTATTTGCCCATCTTGTAGCTAGCTGGGGGAATCTATTATGGTGTATTTGTTTGTATATATATATACATACATGCTTATTTTTTGTTTGCTCTCTACTATTTGGAACCATTTGCATTTATCCAAATTTAGCCTTCCTAGAGGGCACCTGGCATCTGGGGCAAGAAACACTGAGGAAAATGGTGTCGGCTGATGCCTTTATACCCGAAGAACTGCAGCTATGACGTCGGGTGAAGTGCGACACCAGCCGAGGCCAGACCCAGACTTTGGAATCCGGCCGACCGAAGGGCTGCCTGACGACAGGACAACCCATTTGTAAGGACTGCAGATGCATGCCTATCGGACATCTACATTTATGGTAGGTACAAAACTGTACTTTTTGTACCTACCATAAATGTAGATGTTCGAGTGCTAATACAGCTGCAGTTCAGGTTTCCCTCCCTCCTTCCCCTCTTGGGACTGGCCTATTGGCTAACACCTCCTCATACAACCTGATTGGGGTATTCATTTATGGTGTATTTGCTTGCAACTACTGTATTTTGATTATATTGCATTGCTTTATTACATAAATTTATGTATTGCCTTCCTTCTGGGGGCACCTGACATCTGGGGCAAGAAAAACGGAAGAAAATGGCATCGGCTGGTTCTTTTATACCCCTGTCGCACTGACGTCAGGGAAGAAGCAACGACAACCGACGCCGGACCTAGACTTTGGAATTCGGCCAACCGAGGACCCGCCTGACGGCAGGAGAACCCTTCTGTTATGACTGCAGATGTATTAGCACTCGAACATCTACTTTTATGGTAGGTACAAAACTGTACTTTACCTCTCTACTCTAAATTCAGAACAGGCTTGGACACTGCAGTTCTGCAGGGCCTTGTAGCCTCCCCTAATCCTATTTAGGTCCAGCCACGGAACCTCAGCTTTGGGATTTAACCCAAGTGTAATGACTGCAACAGTGAAACACGATGAACATAGTACAGTTGTGTACCTACCATAAATGTAGATGTTGAGTGTATTCACTGTTTCAGTCCAGGTTACCCACCCACCATCCCCCTTTTCTTTGCTGGGACTTTTCTGTACTTCTCTATTCTGTACAACATATGTGGTGTATTTTCTTGTAGATGAAGGAAGTGTTTATTTTAGTGCATGCATGCTTCTTGGCATAATTTCTTAGCCTACCTATTTGGGGGCACCTGACATCTGGGGCAAGAAAAACTGAAGAAAATGGCATCGGCTGCATCTTTTATACCCGTGGCACACTGACGTCAGGGAAGAGGCGACAGCAACCAACGCCGGACTTAGACTTTGGAATTCTGGCCGACTGAGCGTAGCCTGCCAGCAGGATAACCCAAGTGTAATGACTGCAACAGTGAATACACTCGAACATCTACATTTATGGTAGGTACACAACTGTACTTTCTCTGCACTTCCCTTTGGCTTATCTGCTGTGCCCAGGGTGTTCACAGTGTCTAGCTCCAGCCATTACATTTTGCAGGCAGAGAAATATTCAAATTTACCCATATCTGGACGATTGTCTGATTCAGGCAGAAAGCCAGGACTTGCTATTGCAGCAGTTGGCATTTGTACAGAAACTTCTATCCTCACTGGAGTACACCATCAACGAAAAGAAATCTCACCTAATACCCTGCCAACAGATTGTATTCCTGGGAGCAAGCTTGAACACAACTTCCCAGACAGCATTCCTCATTCTGGAGAAACAAGTTTATTTGGCAACCTACTTCAAACTATTAGCCACAAAAACCCAGCTATCTGCAAGGAAAATACTGCAAGCCCTGGGGTTCATGGCCTCTTGCATTCTGCTAATTCCATATGCAAGACTGCATATGAGGAAACTCCAATGGTATTTAAAACGGTTATGGTGTCAACATTCTCAGGACCTGGAAACAATGATTCCTATCATTCCTTGTCTAAGGACGGAGTTCCTTTGGTGGGCAGATGCCTGCTACCACAACAAGCGACTCCCTTTCACTCTACCCCCCTGCTGCCCAAACCCTAACAACAGACTCATCAGACTATGCATGGGGGGCTCACATGGCAGGGCAGTGCATTCAGGGCAAATGGAACCTGAGACAGATGCACCTGCATATCAACCAAAAAGAAATGTTAGCTGTACAGAATGCTCTGACAGCCTTCAAAGACCTTATTCTCCCAGGACAACTATTGGTATGGACAGACAACATCACAGCTATGTGGTACATAAACAAGCAGGGGGGAACACACTCGTACCCTCTCTGCAGCCTAGCCATGGCTCTGTGGAGCATAGCCTTGAGCTACCAAGTGCACGTACAAGCTCAATTCCTGCAGTGCCATGCAAACTAAATTCACTGGCAGGCGACCTAAGCAGAAATCTCATGGACTCAAACGAATGGAAACTAGAACCCAAAATATTCAACCTCTTCAGGAACACATGGGGGACCCCAGAGGTAGACCAGTTTGCCTCCCCTCAGAACTACCAATTGAAAAATATTCTGCACCAGAACTCCCCACAATCAATCTTGGAAAGTGTCTGCCCTGTCCTTTACCTAGGAAAGCCTCTCGGTTTATGCCTTCCCCCTCTGTCTCTCCTCTCGAAAGTTCTACTAAAGGTCAAACAGGACAAGTCAGGAACAATACTGATTGCACCACACTGGCCACGCCAGCACTGGTACCCCCTCTTGCGCAGTCTGACACTGCTACAACCATGACACCTGCCACAGACCCCTTCCCTGCTGTCGGGTTAGATTCTGCACCCTCAGCTTCAAACCCTGAACCTTGCAGCCTGGCTAATTCCATGAGCTCTCCTGTAGCATCCCTCAGTAAGCAGGTGTGAGATGTCATTCTGGAGGCAAGGAGGCCTAGTACCAGAAAATCCTATGCTGAAATGTGGAAAAGATACTGCTCCTGGAGCCAGGCTCAGGGGATGGCCACAACGGGGCCCAGCTTACCTCATATTTTAGAGTACTTAACAGAGATGCTCCACAAGGGCATATCCCAATTAAGATTCAAGCCACTGCCATTTCAGCACATTATAATACTGAGCCACCCCCTTCTCTCACCCCTTGCTAAAACAACACCCCCCCCCCCCCGGAGAACTCCCACTCCAGCCTGGGACCTTAACTTTGTATTAAAGCTCACCCCCTATGAGCCAGCTGCAACAGCAGAGTTGATATTCCTTTCTTGGAAAACAGCCTTACTTCTAGCCATCACTTCAGCAAGAAGAGTGTCGGAATTACAGGCCCTCGTGGCAGTGGGAACCCTTCATTATCTTCCATACAGACAGGGTTACCCTCAGGACTAATCCTTCCTTTATGCCCAAGATGGTGACTACTGTGGCCCTAAACCAGTTTGTTCATTCGCCTAATCCACAACACAAAGGTAAACGGATACTGCACTCTCTGGACTTGCATGCACAGACAACTTAGATTCTATTTGGACAGGACTAAGCCTCTCAGAAAATCTGACCAGCTGCTAGTTGGCTTTGCTGCAGGGGCAGAGGGGAAGGCCATTTCAAAGCAAACCATTTCCATATAAATAGCCCATTGCATTCACTTCTGCTACAAGCACTATGGAAAACCTACCCCACAGGGGATAAGATCACATTCCACCGGGGCTGCATCTACCTCTACGGCATTTCTCAGAGGAGACCCTACCAGGGACATCCTGGATGCTGCTACCTGGAGCTCTGTAGATACCCTCAACAAGAATTACCACCTGCCTATCTTTTCCAAATCCAGAGCTGAATTTGCCAGAGCTGTCTTTCAGGGCTTAATAGCTGGCCCTAATGCTCTTTAACTACCTCCTCCCTTTCTTGGTTTTGGAAATCAACCCAAATGTGATGACTGCAACAGTGAAACACGAAGAACATAGTACAGTTGTGCACACTTACCATAAATGTACGAGTGTATTCACTGTTGCAGTCCTGATTACCCTCCCTCAAGCCCCCTGACTTCTCTTGCCTCGACCTTTCCTTCTTGTTTGGTATATAGATATTTTTTCTTGTATATTTGCTTTTTGATAGGGGTGTACCATACCATATAATTGCTTCCTGTTGTGGGGGCACCTGACATCTGGGGGAAGAAAAACTGATGTAATGGCGTCGGCTGCATATTTTATACCCCTGACAACCTGACGTCATGGAAGAAGTGACAGCATCCGACACCGAAATCTGAAGACTCTGGTATTCAGGCGGCTGAGGGCTACCTGCAAGCAGGTAAACCAAATGTGATGACTGCAGCAGTGAATACACATGAACATCTACATTCATGTTGTTTGTACACAGCTGTACTGTGTCCTCCTCTTCCATATTGCAGTATTCCATCCCTCCCACCGTCTCCCTGCATTACGTGTGGACTACTATCCTAGCTATTAGGAAGCTCTACCCTTCTCCAAGAGCAACTCACCAGCATATGACACTTGACAATTCTAGCTGACAATCACTTATTCCTCTCTTTAAGACTGTCTGGCCTTCAAGATGTTCTCATAGAGATTTTCATTTGTACCGCATCCCCTGTTTAGGCCCAGACCATGACATCCCTCTCTGTTGATTTTGTGCCTTGTTCAACCCCCAAACTTTTCATCGTTGGGCTATCTTTGCAGCCAATTACTTTCGTACTCTGGCTCAGTACTCCGAAATGGCTTCGTTAAGCCATCCGACTACCGATCTTCCGAAAAAACGTAAGAATAAAGACAGAGACAGACCGCATAGGTCCAAAACCGCTGCCGATGCTTCCGTTAAGCTAGTCGCCAGTCCACCAGTATGCAGTGAGGTGCTTTTGCAGCCCCTGATACCTGCTACTTGAGATTCGCAGGCCTCTACTGAGACCCATTCGGAGTCTGGAATGCCACGAGATCCTTCTTCAGCTATGGAACCTGCTGATGTCTCTACCTTGTATGGGTCTGGAGCCGCTGTGGAGGCACCGGCTTCCGAGGATGTATTCAGGCCTACAGACTTGCATTTTGAACAGACGCCATAGTTTTCATCCAGGCTTAAAACTCGCACCACGCCTAGAAAACCGACGACCAAACCGCAGGCTCAGGCCCATATGCCTAAAAAAGACCTTATTACCTTAATTAGGGGAAGCCAGCCTTCCCCCTCTGAGACATAGAACTGATTTTCTTTCTGATTCTTCTGCTCCTTCTGATTACCAGGATTTGCCCTTCCCTACTTATGAGGATTCTGTTGCAGAGGATTCTATTCCCTGTGCTTCCTCTCAAGAAGATTTTTCTTTCGGGTGAAACTTTGCACACCCATAGGGAGCATTTCCGCTGGGAAAGCCAGGATTAGTCTTACTCCAAAAAGAGGTTTAGGGAATTCTTACTCCTACCTCAACACAGGCCTTTAGCTCTCCCTCCTGTTCTGGACATTGTAGATGATGCCTTCCTGGAATCTAGCCTTTCCCCAGAGACTTTACCTCCAGCTCCCAGAAAACCTGACTGGTATTATAGAGTATCTGACTCTCACAAGTTCCTCTTTAAGAATCCCTCTGCGGATCCAGAGACCATTTCCTAAGGACCAAAAGGCATTAAGGCTACTACTGCCAAAAATCCTACCCCTTCTGATAGAGATTCTAGAGCCTTAGACAGCTGGGGTAGGAAGGTATACACTTCTGCTACTTTGGCCATTAGGGCTTTAAATGGACAGTTTCATATGTTAAAGTATCAGCAGCATGTTATGGGGCTACTTAAACAGAAAATGATGTTGATTCCTGACTGTACTGAACACAAAGAATTAAAGGATTTAATGCATTCTGCAGAACAAGTTAGTAAGCATACTTTGCAATGTGGTTTTGAAGCTTTAGAAGCACCTTGCAGGGCTGTTGTCGCTGGGTCTGTACTTAGAAGGCATGCTTGGCTTAAGGATCAAAACTTGCCAGATCATGTAAAAGCTAAATTACTGGATGCTCCCTTAAACCAAGCCTGCCTTTTTGGCAACAAAGCAGTAGTCCTCAAAAGGATGGAGAAAAAAGCTAAATCTATGCAAACTATTAAAGATTTCCTACAAGTACAGCTTCCCAGATTCAGTAGGCATTGACCATCAAAGAGCTGGTCCTTTCCAGTCTTTTCTAGGTCTTTTCAGTCTAAACCCAGGAACAGCGGACCACCTAGGCAACAGTCTCGGGCTACGCACAGACCTAAGCAGTGGGTGGCTCCCACCTCCAAAGAAGGGAGTAGTAAGCCACCCCCCTACAGAAAAATGCCACAATGACTTAACCATCCCAAGCCCTGCTCTACTGCCTGCTCCCTTAGGAGAAAAACTCGCCATGCATGCAAAAAACTGGGAACTCATTACCCAGGACAAATGCGTTTTGAACATACTTTCCCAAGGATACAGATTCGACTTCCACACCCTACCAACCCCAAATGGTTGGCCAGACCTACCCCCAAGTCAGTGGGCAGAGACCCAACAGCAGATTCTCTCTCTTCTCAATATCAGGGCTATTCAGCCTGTCCCAGCAGAAAAAAGGGGCAAGGTTTTTATTCAAGACTTTTTCCGGTACCCAGAAAAGACAACTCGTGGCATCCTATCTTGGACCTCTCTATTCTCAACACCTTTCTGGTAGTTCCAAAATTCAAAATGCTAACTCTGCATCAGCTTCTTCCCATGCTAGCCAAGGATACCTAGCTGGCAACCCTAGACTTAAAGGAAGCTTACCTGCACATCCCAATAAGGGATTCTTGCAGGAAATACATATGCTTCAGGGCAGGCTCCATGCATTATCAGTTCTCTGCACTTCCCTTTGGCTTATCTACTGCGTCCAGGGTATTCACAACGTGTGTAGCTCCAGCCATTGCATTTTGCAGGCAGAGAAATATTCAAATGTACCCATATTTGGACGATTGATTCAGGTAGAAAGTCAGGACCTGCTATTACAACACCTGGCATTCATAAAGTAACTTCTAACCTCACTGGGGTACACCGTCATCGAAAAGAAATCTCACCTAGCACCCTGCCAACAGATTGTATTCCTGGGAGCAATCTTGAACACAACTTCCCAGATGGCATTCCACACACTGGAAAAAAAAGTTTATCTGACAACCTACTTCAAACTATTGGCCACAAAACCCCAGCTGTCTGCAAGGAAAATTCTGCAAGCCCTGGTGTTCATGGCCTCTTGCATTTTACTGATTCCATATGCGAGACTGCAAATGAGGAAACTCCAATGGTATCTAAAAAGCCTATGGTGTTAACATTCTCAGGACCTGGAAACTATGATTACTATCATTCCTTGTATCAAGACAGAGTTCCTTTGGTGGGCCAAGGCTTACTACCACAAGAAGGGACTCCCTTTCACTCTACCCCCTGACGCCCAAACCCTAACAACAGATGCATCAGACTATGCATGGGTGCTCGCATGGCAGAGCAATGCATTCAGGGCAAATGGACCCTGAGGCAGATGCACCTGCATATCAATCAAAAAGAAATGTTAGCTGTGCAGAATGCTTTGACAGCCTTCATAGACCATATTCTTCCAGGACAGCTATTGGTAAATGACAGATAACACCACAGTTATGTGGTACATAAACAAGCATGGGGGAACCCACTCGTGCCCCCTCTGCAGACTAGCCATGGCTCTGTGGAGCACAGCCTTGAGCTACCAAGTACACCTGCAAGCTCAATTCCTGCCAAGCAAACAATTCACTGGCAGACGACATAAGCAGAAATCTCATGGACCCACACGAATGGAAACTAGAACCCACAATATTCAACCTCTTCAGGAACAAATGGGGGACGCCAGAGATTGACCTGTTTGCCTCACCTCAGAACTACCAATTGCACAAATTCTGCACAAGAACTCCCCACAGCCAAGTGTGGGAAGTGGATGCCCTGTCCTTTACCTGGAAAAGCCTCTCAGTTTATACCCCCCCACCTCTCCTCTCAAAGGTTGTACTAAAGGTAATACAGGTCAAGCCAAGGACAATACTGATTGCACCAGACTTGCCACTCCAGCACTGGTACCCCCTCTTGCACAGTATGACACTGCTACAACCATGGCACCTGCCTCAGACCCCTTTCCTGATGTCCCAGTAGATGGGCCAGATTCTGCACCCTCCGCTTCTAACCCTGAACCTTGCAGCCTGGCTTATTCCTTGAGCTCTCCCTTAGCATCCCTCAGTAAGCAGGTACTGGATGTCATTCTGTAGACAAGCAGGCCTAGTACTAGAAAATCCGATGCTGAAAAGTGGAAAAGGTACTGCTCCTGTAGCCTGGCTCAGTGAATGGGCACAACGGTGCCCAGCTTACCTCATATTCTACAGTTCTTAACAGAAATGCTCCACAGGGGCCTATCCTTCTCGTTAATCAAAATTCATGCCTCCGCCATTTCAGCACATTATAATACTGAGCCAACCCTCCTCTTCTCACCCCTTGCTAAAGCATTTCCTTAGAGGGGCCAAAAATTTAAGACCCCCCCCCCCAGGAGAGCTCCCACTCCAGCCTGGGACCTTAGCTTTGTATTGGAAAAGCTCACTCTTTCCCCTTTGAACCAGCTGCTACAGCAGAGTTGAAATTCCTTTCTTGGAAAACAGCCTTCCTGCTAGCTATCACTTCAGCAAGAAGGGGGTCTGAATTACAGGCCCTCATGGCAGTGAAACCCTTCATTGTCTTCCATGCGGACAGGGTTTCCCTCAGGACTAATCCTTCCTTCCTTTATGCCCAAGGTGGTGTCTTCTGTGGCCCTAAGTCAGTCCATTCATTTGCCTACTTTTTTCCCTAATCCACAAAACAAAGGGGAACGAATACTGCACTCTCTGTACGTGCACAGACAACTTTGATTCTATTTGGACAGGACTAAGCCTGAGTAGCTGCTAGTTTGCTTTGCTGCAGGGGCAGAGGGGAAGGCCATTTCAAAGCAAACCATTTCAAAATGGATAGCCCATTTCATTTATTTCTGCTATAAGCACCATGCCAAACCTACCCCACAGGGGACAAGATCACATTCCACCAGGGCTGTATGTATCTCTGCGGCATTTCTCAGAGGGGTCCCTACCAGAGACATCCTAGAAGCTGACACCTGGAGCTCTCTACATACCTTCACCAAGCATTAACACTTGCCTATCTTTTCTAAAGCCAGAGCTGGTTTTGCCAGTGCAGTCTTGCAGGGATTAATAGCTGGCCCTAATACTCTTTAACTTCCTCCTCCCTTCCTTAGCTTTGGGAATCAACCCAAATGTGATGACTGCAGCAGTGAAACACGAAGAACATAGTGCAGATGTTCTTCGTGTTTCACTGTTGCAGTCATCGCATTTGGGTTGTCTGCCTGCAGGTAGCCCTCAGCTGGCCTGAATGTCCAAATCTTGGATCCCTGTGTCGGATGCTGTCTCTTCTTCCATGACGTCAGGTCACAGGGGTATAAAACATGCAGCCGACTCCATTACTTCAGTTTTTCTTGCCCCAGATGTCAGGTGACCCCCTAATGGGAAACAATTATATGTTAGGTTACACCAACAAAAAGCAAATACACCAGAAAGCTGAAATACACTAAACAAGAAGAAAAGTATAGCCAAGAGACATCAGGGGGCTGGAAGGAGGGTAACCAGGACTTCAACAGTGAATACACTCGAACATCTACATTTATGGTAAGTGTACACAACTGTACTATGTTCTTCGTGTTTCACTGTTTTAGTCATTGCATTTGGGTTGATTCCCAAAGCTAAGGAAGGGAGGAGGAAGTTAGAGAGCATTAGTACCAGCTATTAAGCCCTGCAAGACTGCAGTGGCAAAACCAGCTCTGGATTTAGAAAAAAATAGGTATGTGGTAATGCTTAGTGAAGGTATGTACAGAGCTCCAGGTAGCAGCTTCTAGGATGTCCCTGGTAGGGACACCTCTGAAAAAGGCTGTAGAGGTAGATGCAGCCCTAGTGGAATGTGATCTTATTCCATGTGGGGTAGGTTTTCCATGGTGCTTATAGCAGAAATTAATGCAATGGGCTATCCACTTAGAAATGGTTTGCTTTGAAATGGCCTTCCCCTCTGCCCCTGCAGCAAAGCCAACTAGCAGCTGTTCAGATTTTCTGAGAGGCTTAGTCTGCTCTGAAGCGTAGGTATTTCCTGCAAGATTTCCTTAAGTCTAAGGTTGCCAACCAGGCATCTTTGCCTAGCATAGGAAGCAGCTGTCGAAGTGTTAGCATTTTGAATTTTGGGATTACCAAAAATATGTTTAGAATAGAGAGGTCCATGATAGGAAGCCAGGAGCTGTCTTTTCTGGGTACTAGGAAAAGCCTTGCATAAAACTTTGTCCCCTTTCTTCTGTTGGGACAGGTTGAATAGCCCTGATTCCTAGAAGAGAAGAGAACCTGCTGTTGAGCCTCTGCTGACTGATTTGGGGTTAGGTCTGGCCAGCCGTTTGGGGTTGGTAAGATGTGGAAGTAGACTCTGTATCCTTAGAAAACTATATTTAACACCCATTTGTCCTGGGTAATGAGTTCCCAGTTTTTTGCATACCGGGTTAGCTTTCCCCCTAAGGGAGCAGGCAGTTGAGCAGGGCTTGGAAGGTTTAAGGTTAAGTCATTGTGACATTTTTCCAAGGCGGGGGGGGTGTCTTACTACTTCCAGCTTTGTAAGTGGAACTGCTTAAGCCTGTGCGTACCTGGAGACTGTAGCCTAGGTGGTCTGCTGTTCCTGGGTTTGGACTGAGAAGGCCTGGAAGAGACAGGAAAGGACCAATTCTTAGACCAATGCCTACTAAATCTGGGAGGCTGTACTTGCAGGAAATCTTTAAGTTTGCATAGATTTAGCTTTTTCTCCATCTTTTTAAGGATGACTTCTGCTTTGTTGCCAAACAGGCGGTCTTGGTTTAAGGGAGCATCCAGTAATTTAGCTTTAACATGATCTGGCAAATTTTGCTCCTTAAGCCAAGCATGCCTTCTAAGCACAGACACAGTGACAGCAGCACTGCAAGGTGCTTCTAAAGAGTCAAAACCACATTGCAAAGTATGTTTACCAACTTGTTTAGCAGAATGTTTTAACTCCTGTAATTCTTTATTTTCAGCACAGTCAGGAATCAACATCATTTTCTATTTATGTAGTCCCATAATATGCTGCTGATAACTTTAACATATGAAACTGGCAGTTTAAGGCCCTAATGGCCAAAGTAGCAGAAGTGTATACCTTCATACCCTATCTGTCCAGGGCACTGGAATCTCTGTCAGAGTGGGTAGGGTTTTTGGCAGTAGTAGCCTTAATGCCTTTAGGTCCTTGGGAAATGGTCTGTGGGTCCGCAGTAGGATTCTTGAAGAGGAACTTGTGAGAGTCAGGTACTCTAATACCTGTCAGGTTTCCTGAGCGCTGGAGGTAAAGTGTCTGGGGCCAGGCTAGATTCCAAGAAGGCATCATCTACAATGTTCAGGACAGGATGGATAGCTAAAAGCCTGTGTTGAGGGAGGAGTAAGAATTCCCTAAGCCTTTTTTTGGAGTCGGAGTAATCCTGGCTTTCCCAGCGGAAATGCTCCCTAAGAGTGTGCAAGGTTTCACCAAAAGAACAATCTTCTGGAGGGGAAGCAGAGTAAATGGAGTCCTCTGCATCAGAATCCTCATAGGTCGATAAGGGTAAATCCTGGTAATCAGAAGAAACAGAAATGTCAGAATCCTGATCAGAAGAATCAGAAGGAAAATCAGTTCTAGGTCTGTTAGTGTGTGAAGGCTGGCTTCCCCTATTTAAAGTAATAAGGTCTTCAGCCATTCTTATTTGTTTTTAGGCGTATGGGCCTGACCATGCAGTTTGGACGTCGGTTTTCTAGGCGTGGGTTGAGTTTTAAGCCTTGAAGAAGAAGTCTGTTTGAAATTCAAGTCAGTAGGCCTGAATACACCTTCAGAAGCTGGTGCCTGCACAGCGGCTCTGGATCCAGCCGAGGTAGAGACATCCGCAGGTTCCATGGTCGAAGAAGCATCTTGCGGCATACCTGACTCCGAATGTGTCTCAGTAGAGGCCTGCGAATCTGAAGTAGCGGGTATCAAAGGCTGCGAAAGCGCCTCACTGAGTACCGGTGAACTGGCGACTAGCTTAACGGAAGCGTCGTCAGCAGCTTTGGATCTATGCGGTCTGTGTCTGTCTTTATCTTTACTTTTTTCGGTATGTCGGTAGTCTGATGGCTTGCCGAAGTCATTTCTGGATAGTTAGAGTACCAAAATAATTTGCTGCAAAAATAAACTGATGAATAGTTCAGGGGTTGAATAAGACACAAAACCGACAGCGAGGGACGTTGTGATCTTGGCCTAAGCAAGGGATGCAGTACGAATGAAAATCTTTGAGGTATTTGCTTTCCACAGATAATACAATTGTTAACTTTTACTGACATCGGTTTAGAGCAAGAAAAAGGATCCCCAATGGGGTACTTAGCTTTTTTTTTTTTTTTTTTGAAGACTTTGGTTCTGAAACTCAAATGAAAATTTCAGGAGTCGGCCAACCGGCACTTGCGAACTGCTACTGCTTAGGGTACCACGTGGCAAGAAAGACTGATGTAATTCTATGTGAAAGTTATCTACTTAGCTTAACGATAGATTCTTGATGTTAAGTTGTCAATCTCGCCTTCATTCTTGCTTGATGGGTTCGGAGCCAATCCTCGGCTCCAACTCGGCACTTGCTAAGCTCGAGAGTCACTTTTACCAGCTCGAGGCAGCCCCATATCCCATGATGCAAGGCGGTAAGTACCCAGATCTCGTTTGCCGCTTCGCTGATGAGGTCCTCCTTTTGCCAGCTCCTGGTAAGTGTTTATATTTAAACTACTAGTCGCCCCAATCAGAGAAAATCTATTTTTTTGTAGAATTCTATCACTTTTAGTTAATTGTAAGCCCCTTTTTGACTAACTTTACTTTTCCTTCTTCATCTTTTTAGTCAGGTCTTTCTTCCCTCCCATCCCCCCCCCCCCACTGTCAGGGTGTGTGTGTGTGTGAGGTTTTTATTTATTATTCTTTAACTTTAGTGTCTGATTTGGGACTGTGTGTGTACTGTTTGTGTATACAATAATGTCCAAAGAACAGAGGGTCTCAGGCTTCAAGAAGTGACTCATGCTGTCAGAAGATGTCTCTGACAGACGGTCACACTTCTTGTTTATACTGCCTGGGACCTCTCCACCTGCAGGACTCCTGTGCAATATGTCACTCTTTTAGCCAGAGAGTCCTGCAGGAAAGGAGAAATAAGCTTATTTTAAGGGGACTCCTTAAACCGGAGGGCTCCCCGGCCAAATCAGCTCCGGGAAAGCCTTCCAAGACTACTAAGGCCCAGGCTTATGTGTCTAAGCCTTCGGCCTTGGCTCCAACTTTGTCGGAGTCGAGATCGGCTTGTCTAAATCCTCGGCACCGATGGCTATCGGTGCCGATACTGCTATGGTCACTTTGGTGTCTGTTCCGACTGGCTCCGACCACCATGTGGCCCAGGCTTCAGTGTCGGCGCCGACCGGCTCCGACACCACTACTTCCATGCCTGTATCGGCTCCGGCTGGAGCCGATACATCTAGATCTACACTCGGAGCCGAAAAGTTATCGTCTCCAACTGGATCCGTGGGTTTGTCGGCTCCGATGGTTCCTTCGAGGAAGAGGTCCAGGTCTCCCTCTTTGGAACTGATACTGTCGGCTCTGGCCTCACCTCTTCTTTCGGAACGGAGCCATCGGAGCCGATCATCTAGGTCTTCCAGGTTATCAGACCATGATTTAGAGAGGGTGGTAAGCAGATTATTAAAATCACAGGCACTGGCCCAAATGCTTCATAGTCCGTCTCAACAGACGACTATTAGTCCACACCCTCTTCAAGTTCCTCCTTCGACTCTACCCCAGAGTTTGGAGCTGGAGTCTACGGGAATAGTTACGGCTATGGCTGAGGGTCAGATACCCCCCCCTTCTGCACCTTCAGCATCTACTCATCTCCTCCTCGAGACCTTCCTTGGAGGGATTCGGTGGTCGGGCTTCCCTGGTCTCCTCCGAGGGGGTGAGTGGCATCGGACCCTTGTCCGACCCCGCTCTTCCCCTTGGAGCTTCGGCCTTGGTGAGCTCGGCTCCGACATCTGCCTCGGAGCCTTCCCTTTCGGTGGGCCCGGGAGTCCCTGTTTCTTCGGAACGGGTTCTCTCGGATCTCCCTGGGAGGGGAGCCTTCGAGGTGATGAAGAGTGTGCTGGCCACTGGGCTCAGTCAGCAGTCTATTCCCTTAGCTCCTCCCTCTACAGTGCCTGTCGATATCTCTTCCCACTCTCTTGCTCCCGGACCTAGAGATCCACCGCCTCAGGTTTCCCCACTGGGAAGAACCCCCTCTTCCGAGGATTCTCCTGACCCGTCAGGAGATCCTCCGCGCAAGAGAACTTGTAAGAGGAAACACCTGGACTCCCCTGAGTCTACCACTTCAGATACTGACTTAGATGAGTCGGAGGGGTCCCCAAGATCCCCCTCTGAGGATGTCTCCTTTTCAGACATCCTAGAACTCCTAAAACAGAGGGGAAACTAACCCTCCATAAATCCCTCCGAGGATGAGTCGGTATACCTAGAGGCATTTGGATCTCGACCCTCCACCTCCTGGGTGTCTCCGCCTTTCGACCCCCTTATGGAGGTTATTGCTCGGAAGGCTTGGGCTTCTCCTGATTCTGTAGAGCCAGTTCCTAGGAGGCCGTCTAAATTTATTACAGCCCCTTCTGAAAAGCAATTCCTTACAAAAGGTGTCCCTGTTGATGCCATGGTGGTGGCGGCCGCCACTAAGAAGGAACTTGCAGATCCTTCCGTACCAGTCCATCCTCCTAATAAAGATTCTATGACCATGGACAGGTATGGTAAGCGGATGTTC
Organism: Protopterus annectens; assembly: GCF_019279795.1. Taxonomy (NCBI): domain Eukaryota; kingdom Metazoa; phylum Chordata; order Ceratodontiformes; family Protopteridae; genus Protopterus; species Protopterus annectens. The sequence goes on from NC_056741.1 coordinate 1,829,678,535, forward strand.
TCCTCAGCGACCTTTGCCATGCGTTCGCTGAACTATTTATGTCACTTCACCAGACTCCAAAGGGACATCCTTAAAGAACTAGGTGAAGTAGTACAGGATCCTACAGCTCCAGGGGCTCAGGAAAAGATTGCTTCTCAGCTAGGAATCCTTAATTCTATAGCTAACTCCTCCATGCGGCTGATTTCGTATGCAGCAGATGGAGCGAGTAGAGCCGCAGGTACAGGAGTGGCTCTCAGACGTCAATCCTGGATGCGGCTCTGTAATTTTGCAGATCCCTTTAAGGCGTCCTTCACGAATTCTCCCTTTGATGGGTCAGCATTGTTTGGCCCTCAAGTGAAGGATACATTGACCAGGTGTGAGCAAGACGGCAAGACTCTTTCTGCCGTAGGGGTCAGTTTTTCTACCCCCTCTAGACCTTACCCCAAAGGTCAGAAGGGCGTAAAAATGTGGTTCTGTAAATCCCAGGGAGTCACGCCAGACACACGTGGTCAGTTTACCCCTAGAGGCAGAGGGGGTAATAATAACAGACGCCGCCCTAGAGGCAGAGGGGGTCCACAAAACCAGGGAAGCGGGAGCCTCTCTCTGACAAGCCCTTCCAGCATCCCTGAGATGTTGCCCGACTGTCCATCCTTGGAGGCAGTCGGGGGAAGACTATCGCTGTACCCAGAAGCCTGGTGTTCCCTCTCACAAGACAGATGGGTGCAGTCGATTATATCTGAGGGTTACAAAATTCCTTTCGAGGAAAATCCTTTCACTCACAAAAATTCCCTTCTAGATGTGCCACCCGGTCTAAGGGAAATCGCAAAGTTAGAAGTATCAAAGCTTCTACACAAAAGGGCCATTCAGCCAGTTACAACAGACCATTCAGAGCCCGGAATCTACTCAAGGTTCTTTTTGGTCCCCAAAAAGACGGGAGATTGGAGACCAATATTGGATCTCAGCAGACTCAACAAGTCTGTGAAAAAGACAAGATTTCGAATGGTCACACTTCAATCAATTTTGCCCTTCCTGGACAAAGACAACTGGATGTGCTCAATAGACCTTCAGGATGCGTACTATCACATAAAAATTCACAGACGCTCCAGAAGGTTTCTCCGCTTTCGGCTGGGGTCCAGTCAATTTCAATTCAGAGCCCTGCCCTTTGGTCTCACTACAGCCCCCAGAGTGTTCACCAAATGTATGGCAGTGGTCACGGCTCACCTGAGACGTCAAGGATTCCAGGTATTTCCGTATCTCGACGACTGGCTTCTTTCAGCCACCACCAGGCATCAACTTCTCCAAGCCAGGGATTACACCCTAAATCTCTGCACTCAATTAGGAATTTCGATCAACTACGAAAAATCCTCCTTGTTGCCCTGCCAGTCTATTACTTTCATAGGCGCAAATTTAAACACGGTTAGGATGTCAGCAACCCTCACAGACCAAAGAATCTCAGATATCCAAAGTCACGTGCGGATCATCCTTGCCAGCAAAAAGGTGCAAGCCAGAATGGTCCTGAAAGTGTTGGGCCTCATGGCAGCGGCCATTACCCTTCTTCCCTTGGCCCGCTTCTACATGCGTCTTCTTCAATGGATGTTGTTCACCCAGTGGTCTTACCAACAACTTTCCATGCGTCACCAAATCCTGGTGACACAAGCTTGCAAAAACCACCTATCCTGGTGGATTTCTTCTCCCCAGATTCATCAGGGCAGACCCTTTGTATCCCCGGCCCCGGTAGCCACAGTCACTACGGATGCCTCCCTGATCGGGTGGGGGGGTCATTATCAGGGCAGGATGGTTCATGGGACGTGGCAACCGTTCGAATACCACCTGCACATAAATGTCCTAGAGATGAGAGCAGTGCTTTTAACGTTGCAAACCCTCAACGACTTTCTTCCCTTGGGAACAATTGCAGTTCACACAGACAACATGTCTGTAGTATGGTATATCAACAAACAGGGTGGAACCAAGTCCTATCCCTTGTGTCGAGAAGCTCTCAGACTTTGGCAGTGGGCGATCTCCTCTCATCGGTTTCTGGTAGCAACACATATCCCTGGAAAAGCCAACATTTTAGTATACAGATTGAGCAGAGCTATTCTCATGCCTCACGAGTGGTCTCTCAAACAATCTATAGTGGAGGAGATTTTTCTAGAATGGGGCCGCCCATGTTGCGATCTTTTTGCTACTCCCCAAAACAGCAAATGCCCAGACTTCTTTTCTCTCTTCCCACTGCCAGGCCATCCCCCCAGAGACGCTCTTACCCAGGATTGGCCCCAGGGACTTCTTTATGCCTTTCCTCCCTTTCCGTTGATTCCACAAGTACTCCAGAAAGCCACCGTTTTGAGAGCCAAAATGATTCTCATTCTGATCCACCAATCAGGTCACTGCATCGGTCTATTCCTTTATACCAGCAAGTGGAAACGCTTCATTTGTTGGGCAAAATTAAAAAATATAGATCCTTTTACTGCCCCTGTTCATGCAGTTTTGGATTTCTTAGCGGAAATCTTTCACTCGGGCTCTTCATCTTCCACGGTCAAAGTTCAGTTGGCTGCTATCTCGAACTTTCATGTCGGGCTTGCAGATCACAACATTATGTCCCACAGGCTTTGTAGAGCCTTTCTAAAAGGAATTTTTCTCCTTAAACCTCCTGTCAGGAGTCCTCCTCCTCAATGGGACCTAAACCTAGTGCTGACATCCTTAATTCTTCCTCCCTTCGAGCCAGCTGTCTCATGTTCCCTGAAGTTTCTTTCATGGAAAACACTCTTCCTTGTTGCTATTACCTCGGCCAGGAGAGTGTCAGAACTTCATGCTCTCTCTGTTCGTCCCCCTTACTTGGTCTTCCACAAGGACAGGGTATCCTTGAGAACTAATCCATCCTTTTTGCCTAAGGTGGCCTCGAAAACTAATTTGAACCAATCTATTGATCTCCCTGTATTTTTCCCTAATTACTCCAACAGATCGGAACAAAAATTACATTATCTTGATGTTCACCGCCAGCTCAGATATTATTTGGACAAAACAAAACAATTCAGGAAATCCGATCAGCTCTTTCTTTCTTATGCGGAAAATAAGAAAGGCCTTCCTGTCTCCAAAGTGACCTTATCTAGATGGCTTTCTTCCACCATCTCCGAAATCTATCAGCTCAGGGGCAAACAGCTGTGCTCAAAACCAAAAGCGCATTCCACCAGAAGTTTAGCCACTTCCACAGCTTTTCAGGCTAGACTCCCCTTAGACACTATTTGTGCAGCAGCCTCTTGGGCCACTCCTCATACCTTTGTTTCTCATTACAAATTGGATTTGGCCTCCAGGGATAGAGCCAGTTTTGGCTCTACAGTTCTCAAGAGTCTGTTCCATTGAGCCACCCAGGATAGAGGTGCTAGGGACGCGGTCCCATCAAGCAAGAATGAAGGCGAGATTGACAACTTAACATTGAGAAGTTATGTACCTACCATAACGTTCCATGTTAGTTGTCTTCTCTCGCCTTCTTTCTTGCGACCCTCCCTCCTGCCCCCTGGCCTGGACAGACCTTTTTTCTCCCTATCTGGAAGATTGCTTCTTAAGACCAGCTAGTTCTGGTCTTTCTTGTAGCCCATCCTTTAGGCTTTTTGCCTTTCTTTCCTTCTGGGAAGATTTTTGTGCTAGGTGTTATTGCTATAGGTTCCAAACGAGATCTGGGTACTTACCGCCTTGCATCATGGGATATGGGGCTGCCTCGAGCTGGTAAAAGTGACTCTCGAGCTTAGCAAGTGCCGAGTCGGAGCAAAGGATCTGCTCCGAACCCATCAAGCAAGAAAGAAGGCGAGAGAAGACAACTAACATGGAACGTTATGGGTAGGTACATAACTTCTCATTTTCTGATTTTCGTCTAGTTCAACTTCCCTCCCACCTGCCCCCTGCCAAATTGTCACAGATAGGGCTCTGATGACCAGGTCGACTTTGGCATTCCCTGTCTGAGAGCAGTCATTACTGCCAGTTACCCATAATCCTACCATTTTTTTCTGTTGTGCATTCTGAAGCTGACGTGGCATGGGAGTCTGTTGATAAGCGCATTTACAGTTATATACTAACTGAGGTAATATTTTCAGGGGGCAAACTCTGAGAAACTGAGGTGGCATTTAAGGTATTGTGGATAGGGAAGGAGTCAGAGCCCTGGAACCAGAGTTCCAGATTCGGTGTTGTCATGTCAAATCTGACAACCCATAGCTGAACCAAATAAAAATCAAACATGGATCTGTTGTTATGGCAAGTACATAGCTTTTGTTTACATTTTCTGGATTTGTTATTCAGCAGGTCTGATATCAAGATTTTGTTTAGGAAAGGTTTGCATTTTTTAAGGGCATTTCTTGACCTGTGCTAATGAAGTTTGTAAGAAGAGGGAAGTTACCTTTCAGAAACTTCTTGTATGGCGTGTGTGGAGTTCCTCTTACATGCAAGGATGTTAAATGAAAACGAGGATCTGAAGTAGTTAACTTCATTTGTTCATCAACCTGTGGATATCGGATCTGAGCCGGCAGCTTCAAACAGCTAAGATTCGAGCTCCAAGCTCCTTCCCCTTACCCATAATCCCCTGCCATCCCTCTCTGACCTCAGATCTCGTTTGCCGCAGCTGAATCAGCAACTTAGAACGAGTTCCAGGTGTGGGAGTTAGTCAGTTAAGTCAGAAAAAAACTTATTTCTTCCTGCTGTGTGTGTTGTTCCCTAGTTAGAATTTTAGTTTTCTTCAAAAACCTGTTAAACTTTTAAGTGTCGTTTATTATCCCCCCCACCCCACCACCCCCCCCGGTGTGTGTTTGGGCATTGTTTTTTTTTAGTCAGACCATGTCTGAGGCCCCAAAAACCTTTCTCTCTAAATGCACAGAGTGTGGCCATAAGCTATCCCCAGCGGATGGCCACACTCTGTGTGTTATATGCCTTGGAGTTGACTACCTCTCCTCAGGCTGCACTATTTGTGCAGCCTTCAACCCCAGGGCTTTAAGGGACAGGAGGTCGAAGTTGATTCTGGCGGGACTTCTTCCTCCGGACTCGACTTTGTCCTCCTCCCCTTCCGTAGCACCTGCCGCAGCAGTGCCACCTTCCATCCCTGCTCCCCTGGCCGGGACTCGTCCTCCCACCTCAGGCCAGGAGGAGAGGGAAGCGAGGCGGGAGAGGAAAAAAGAGAGACATCACAAACAATGGGCCGAGTCTTCTTCCTCGGCTCCGTCGGCTAAACAAGTAGCCTCCCCCAGGGCTTCCAGGCCTTCTCCTTCCCGGTTCCATTCACCTCGTTTTTCCCCGGAGCCGGAGGAGACCCGGTCGCCTTCGAGGTTATCGAGGCAGCACTCCCGGCCCGCCTCGGTGGCCTCCTCTAGGTCCACCCGCAGCTTATCCGATGCAGATATGGACCGGATGATGGGTAGGTTCCTCCAGGCCCAGCTGCAGATGGGAGTGCTCCTGCCCCCCCCCTCCGGGGGGGGGTCTCGACCCCCTTTTTCGCCCTGATTGCTCCTTCTCCGACCCACTTCCGCGGCTCGGATACGGGTAGCATAGGAGCCGGGGAAAGTTCGGAGCTGATAGTCCCTCTTACTTCGGCTCCGACCACACCCTCGAGTTTGTCAGGTCCATTTTCGGATCCAAGCTCTCTGAGCTTAGCTTCGGATCCGGAGGTGTCAGTGTGTCTTCAGCTCAGTCTCGGTCGGAGCATACTGGCCCTTCGGATCCGATTGCTTCGGCGCCGGCTCCGATCCACACATCGGATCCGAGGGGACTGCTCTCGAATCCCAGAGAGTGCGGTTCTCCTTCGGCGTTTGATGTTGTGGAGAGGGTATTGTCGAGGGATTCAAGGCCCCAGGCTCCTACTACGGTTCCACCCTGCACTCTCTCTGACGGGCCTACCTTCCATCACCCGGCCCCATGGACAGCCTGCGCCTACGTCCCAGATGGTTCCCTTAGAAGCACCAGATGTGGTTGGTGAGGCGTCTTCGGACAGCCCCCCTGAGGAGGTCCCTCACAAACGTAAGTGCAAGAGGAGGCACTTGGACTCACCTGAGTCCTTGACAGAGGACACAGACTTGTAGGAAGGGGAAGGTTCCCCAAGGTCACCCCCCCGAGGACGTCTCCTTCGGAGACATTATGGAAATGCTTCGAATTAGAGGGGGGTGGTCAGCCCAAAAATCTTCCTCGGATGAGTCTGTGTTTCTGGAGGCGTTTGACACAGGCCCATCTATCTCTTGGGTGTCCCCTCCCACCGATCCCCTGGTAGATCTGATTACTACCAGGGCATGGAAGGAACCGGACACTGTGGAGCCCATACCAAAGAGATCAGATAAAATCCTCAGTCCCCCCACTGATAGGACAGTATGGAGCAAGGGTGCTCCAGTAGATGCCATGTTGGTGGCGGCCGCCACCAAGAAGGAACTAGCCCAGGAGAGTTCCTCGGTTCATCCTCCCAACAAGGAGTCTCGGACAATGGATCACCTGGGGAAGCAGATGTTCGCTTCAGCTACCTTCTCTGTAAGGCTGCTGAACTATATGGCACACGTCATATGACTCCAGCGGGATCTAATCAAGGAATACGCCAGGTCACCCCCGGAGTCCATGTCGGCCGAGGATAAGAAGGTATTCTCAGCTCAAATGGCCACTCTCAAGTCCATTTCGAACACTTCTATGCGGCTTCTCTCCCATGCTATGGAAGGAGCCGCTAGAGCTAGCGGAGCGGGCATTGTTTTACGACATGCTTGGCTCCGCCTTTGCGATTTTGCGGAACCCTTCAAGGCATCCTTCGCAAATGCCCCGTTTGACGGTTCTTCACTTTTTGGCAAGACTGTCCACGACACGCTGGTCTAGAGTGAGAAAGACGGGAAGACGTCTGCCATCGGAGTCCGCTTCTCGGCTCCCCAGAGGTCCTTCTCCAGGAACCAAAGGGGACAAAAGAAGATGTGGTTCCAGAAGTCTCAACAGTCCCATTTCTCTCCGGACCCCTCGTCCTTCAGAGGCAGAGGGGGACCGAAGAATTTCATGTCGAGAGAACCCTTTTCTGATCGTCCCACGCAGCAGCCCTGAAGGGTTACCCGACTGTTCCACTCTGGAGGCAGTCGGGGGGCACTTCTCGAGGCACCTAGCAGTTTGGGAGTCCATTACAACAGATCGCTGGGTGCTTCGAATCATTTTCAGAGGTTACAAAATCCCCTTTCTGAATCTCCCTCCCAGACCCCGGAGCCTCCCCGATGTTCCACCTAATCAAAGGGAGGCAGCAGCAGCCACAGAAATAAAGCAGCTGCTAGAAAGAGAGCGATCCAGCACGCGCCCCCCCCCCCCCCGAGACCAGTCCTGATCGGGCTTCTACTCCAGGTTCTTTCTGGTGCCAAAAAAGACGGGGGACTTGAGGCCAATCCTCGACCTGTCCTTTCTAAACCTGTCAGTGGCCAAAGAGAAGTTCCGGATGGTCGCCATTCAATCCATTCTCCCACTCTTACAGGAGAATGACTGGATGTGCTCGACAGACCTCAAGGATGCGTACTACCACATTTTGATGGACAGACGATCCAGAAGGTTTCTCCGCTTCCAGCTTTGAGCCAGCCACTACCAGTTCAGGGCCCTTCCCTTTGGTCTCACCACAGCCCCCAGGGTGTTCACCAAAATTTTGGCAGTGGTAGCGGCCCACCTCAGACTCCAGGGAATACAGGTCTTCCCGTACCTGGACGACTGGCTCCTGACCGCCCCCACCAGGCATCTACTATGTTCAGCCAGAAATTACTTCCTTCACTTGGCCTCCCGGCTGGGAATCACAATCAGCCTCAAGAAATCTTCCCTTCAACCAACCCAGATCTTAGACGTCATAGGAGCCAGGTTAGACACAAACCTATTGAAAGTCTTCTTAACTCCGGACCGGCTTCGAACTCTGAAGCTGCACGTACTGGCCCTTCTACAATCCTCGGCTCCTCCAGCGGAATTGGTTCTGAGGGCTCTAGGTTCCATGGCGGCAACAATCAGTCTGCTACCTTTAGCGCGCTTGAACATGAGGATACTACAATGGACCTTGCAGGTTCAATGGTCCATCCTGCAACATCCACTGAGTTCATCTATGTCCCTCAGCAGGGTTTGCAGGAAATCCCTGCTCTGGTGGATCCAGTCCCCGGACCTCCAGAAAAGGGCATCCCTTTTCTATGTTCCCCACCTTTAGCCACGGTGACCACGGATGCTTCTCTCCTGGGGGGGGGGCACTGTATGGGCAGAACCATCCAAGGCACGTGGACCCATTCAGAGACCTTGTTGCATATCAATGTCCTAGAGATGAGAACGGTGCTTTTGGCGTTGCAAGCACTCCAGGCCCTTCTTCCCTTAGGGACAGTTGCAATTCAGACAGACAACATGTCAGTGGTCTGGTACATCAACAAACAGGGGGGAACCAGATCCTACCCACTTTGTCGAGAGGCCATGAGAGTTTGGGAATGGGCGGTCTTTACCAACCGCTTTCTCATAGCGACGCACATTCCGGGTCGGGCGAACATTTTGGCAGACAGGCTGAGTCGAACCATCCTCTCACAGTACGAGTGGTCTCTGAACCCCAGAATAGCGAAGCAATCTTCCTCAAGTGGGGTCAACCTTGCTGCGATCTCTTCGTATCTCCTTTGAACGCAAAGTGCAGCGACTACGTCGCTCTAATTCCCCCACCAGGGGAATCCCCCAGAGACGCTCTGGTGCTTGTTTGGCCATCCGGTCTACTTTATGCTTATCCCTCTCCTCCCATAATGCTAAAATTCTTGCAGAAAGCCCGTCGGTTGGGGAGCAGAGTGATCCTCATAGCCCCATTCTGGCCTCGTCAGACATGGTTCCCATGCCTATGGTCTCATCTAGTGAATCCCCCATGGATTCTAGATCCCACCCCGGATCTGATCTCTCACCCACTAGGATTATCAACCCCGAATCTGGACAACCTCAAGCTCACAGCTTGGTTGATCCAGTTCCAGTAATAGCTAGGACTCCCGGCATGTCGTCCTCTGTTAAGGCTATTTTAGTAGCCGCTCATAAACCTTCTACGAGAAAGGTTTATAACAGCAAATGGAAACGCTTTACAATCTGGGCGGAGCATAGAAAATTGGATCCCTTTACAGCTCTGATACCAGCAGTGTTAGAATTTTTGTCAACTTTATTCGACCAAGGTTCATACTAGGCTATCTGCCCTGGGGCAATTATAAGCCTAGCCCGATTCTGTATGGCTTACGCCACCCCTTGATTTGAGTATACTGTGCCCTTTTTAAGGTTTAGTTTACTGTGCCTCTGTCTAATAGTGACACGGGAGTAATCCCTGGGACAAACCTACGATCCCCCATCCACTTATCGAGATTCTTCTTGAAGAGATTCAGTGAGGTGCTCTGCCTCACATGAACTGGAATTCTATTCCAGAGCGAAGGGAGCCTCTGGGTTATGAACCTGTCCCTCCAGCAAGTTCTATTTATTTCTGTGCTGAGGTTCAAGTCCCTCGAGCGCGTGGCTCTAAGGGATTTAGACTTACTGAGGTGGAGCATGTCCATTAATTCTGGATTTGGCATAGCTTTGTATGTCAGGCATAGATCGCCTCGAAGTAGGCGGTATGCAACTGAGTAGAGCTGGAGTTTTTTTAACCGAGCAACATATGGCATCTGTTTGAGACCCTTGATCCTCTTGGTGAGATGCTTTTGGGGTCTTTCTAATTGCTGCAGGTGTCGGGTAAGGTACTTCCCAAAAGGGGCATTGTATTCTATTATGGGCCTGATGAGGGATGAATAAAGGGGCACGATTACCTCTCTTGATCTAGATGTGAAACCCTTCGTGATGAGGTGGGCTATGTAGAAGGTCTTTCTAACCACTTTGGCAATGTGGTTTTCAAAGGAGAGATTGCTATCAACTTGGGTCCCCAGGTCCCTAATAACTTTCTCTGTACTTAATGGGTTTCCGCCTATGTGGTAATTTGTGGGCACATTGTTTTTGCCAAAGGGTATGACTATACATTTTTTGGCATTTAGCTTTAAACCATGGCGCTGGCACCAGTTATCTGTCTCTGAGACACCTTTTTGAAGGATGTTTGTGTCAGCTGGAGAGTTGATTATGGCGCCCAGTTTGCAGTCGTCTGCGAACTTGGTGAGCCATAGTCCTCCCACGTTTGCCACAGAACTCTGTGGGACGCCACTTGTGACCGGTTTCGAGTCTGACATGGCTCCAGCAACTCTCACTCTGTGGGTTCTGTCTTTGAGCAAGTTTGCGACCCATCTTGTGACATAGGGGTTTATATTTAAACTGGATAGCTTATCTTTGATGCCCGAGTGGGGTATTGTATCAAATGCTTTTGCAAGGTCCAGATAGGCTGTGTGGACTACCTTCCCTTCATCTATGGCTTTGGTGACTGTTTCGAAGAAGTCAACCAGGTTCAAAAGGCAGGATCTGCCCTTGACAAAGCTGAACTGGGTAGGATCTAGTGTCTGTAGGTCCCCAATGTCTTTGTTTATGAGCTCCATGATGATCCTCTCCATAGCCTTGAAGACTAAGCTAGTCAGGCTTATGGGGCGATAGTTTCTAGGGTCCGTAGAGGCTCCACCTTTGTGGAGTGGGACCACTGTTGCTGTACGCCATTCTGTGGGCACATATCCTGTAGTGATGCAAGCTCTTCTACGGTCAAAGTCCAATTAGCCGCGATTTCCCATTATCATGTGGGAAGTGATCTCGGTTCCTTAGCCTCTTCCAAATTATGTAATAAGACTTTCTTAAAAGGCACTTTCCTCTTAAGGCCTCCGGTTAAAGACGCAATCCCTCCATGGGATTTAACCCTTGTTCTCCAGTCTTTGACGGCCCCTCCGTTTGAACCTGCAGCTTCGATGGATCTAAAATATTTATCTTGGAAGATGGCCTTTCTCATTGCTATCACTTCGGCTAGAAGGGTTTCGGAGCTTCAAGCCCTTTGCGCCAAACCCCTATACTTGGTCTTCCATAAAGATAGAGTTTCCCTCAGGACCAATCCCTCCTTTCTACCCAAAGTTGCTTACTGAGCCCAATATCAATCAGTCTATTAATTTACCAGTTTTCTTTCCAAATGATCAAAACAGGGGTGAATACAAACTACATTCTCTGGATGTACACAGGCAATTGAGATTCTACTTGCACAGGACCGCTGAACATAGGAAATCTGAGCAACTCTTTGTATCCTTTGCTAGATCCTCTTTGGGCAAACCAGTATCAAAAGTTACATTGTCCAGATGGATTTCCCAATGTATACTTTTTGCATATAAGAGTTCTGGCCGGCCTGAACCTGAAGGAGTCCCACGCTCATTCTGCCCAATCGAATTCTACTTCTGCTACCTTTTGCTGCAGAGTGTCCTTGGATGACATTTGTTCACCAGCCACTTGGGCTTCATCCCATACTTTCATTAACCATTACAAGTTGGATATAATTTCCAGAGGGAGAGCATCCTTCGGCTCTGAAGTGCTCCGGAATATCCTTCCATGAGGACCTCCCAAGTTTGGGTAGCTGGGGACTCTGTCCCACAGGTTGATGAACAAATGAAGTTAACTACTTCAGATAAAGAAGTTATGTACTCACCATAACGTTCCATTTGAGTAGGTAAACTTCATTTGTCAGCAACCAACCCCCCTCCACCCCCCTAACCTATAGTGCATCCTAGAAGGATTCCTTGTCCTTTTTCTCCGGATAACACCAGGTTAGAATGTGCAGGTGATCCTTTGTTTTGTAATGTTCTGTGTTACTATAGCAAACTCGATCTGAAGTCTGAGAGGGATGGCAGGGGGTTATGGGTAAGGGGAGGAGCTTGGAGCTCAGAACTTAGCTGTTTGAAGCTGCCGGCTCTGATCCAATATGGATCCGATACCCACAGGTTGCTGACAAATGAAATTTACCTACTCAGATGGAATGTTATGGCGAGTACATAACTTCTTTATATCCAAACTGAGATTCATTTGGAGATATGGTGAGTTGCCGTCATCAGTACTTTTCAGTATTGTGGTTATGATCCACGCAGTATATAGATGAAATGTGTGCATACTGGACTTGTGTGTGAAATGGTGTACTTTTAGTCTTTAAGCTGTCTGGAAGATATTAGATGTTACTTACCAAAGCTGAAATATGAAAATATTTTATTTGTACAAGTTCATTTATCTTTGCATCGAAATGATTAATGAGAGCCTGAAGTGACAGAACACAATTTTCCTTCTACAGACCTCAATAGAGGAAGTGCCTTCAGCCATTGCTCCCTTCCAGAGTCGTATTCTAGTTGGTGTGGGTAGGCTTTTAAGAGTGTATGACCTGGGAAAAAAGAAACTGCTTCGCAAATGTGAAAACAAGGTAAGGTAGTAAGTCATTGTCCTGGATTGCAGTAAAAAAATCTTCAGTCATTAGTAGTGGTATTTAATAAATATTCTTACAAGTGGCATCTGTCAGAGATTTGTATCTTTTAGTTTAATAATACCACGTGGTCTTACTACATATCAAAATATAATAAATAATGCGTTAGAAACTCTGTTTGTGGGCAGTGTTTCTGATTTTGCAGAAACAACAAAGTGATGTTAATTGGGAAGATGTTCATGTTTCACTGTTGCAGTCATCACTTGTGGGGTTATCCCTGCTGGGTAGCCCTTGGCCGGCCCTAGTACCAGAGTGAAGGTTTCCTTCCTGCGTTGGCTATTTTGTGAGTGTGGCTGACGTCAGGTCATCAGGGCTATACAGGGAGACCGACGCCATTACATCAGTCTTTCTTGCCGTGGAGCCCGAAGCAGAAGCAGTTTTGTGAGTGCGTCAGTCGGCCATTGCCAGAGTGAAGACAACCGTCTTAAAGCTAAGTACCCCGTTGGGGAATCATTTCTTGCCTTAAACCAATGTCAGAGAAAGTTAATCTGCTGCAGGCCTCTACCGAGACCCATTCGGAGTCCGTTATGCCACTGGATCAACTTCCTCCTGCATAGATGTCATTTGTTCCACACATGGTTGGCTCCAGAGCCGCTTTACAGACACCAGCTTCCACGGAGCCCCCACCGACATCTGAAGTCAGGATTAGACCGACGACAATGCCACCAGTCAAATTAACTCTGTATAATGCTACTGAACCAGCTAGGCCCAAGCCAAAATCTACCCCCAAAAAGATCCATCCACAGGGCCCCAGCCACTGACCTACTAGCCAGCCCAGCCCTTCAATCTCAGCAACTTCTCAGAGTGGCAGAGGACCTGATGACTCTGATCAGGGGTAGCCATCCTCCCCCTCCCACACCATCCAAAAGAAAGAGGCACTTTCCAGAGGTCCTCACAGACCAGGAATCAGTGGATTCAGATCTGGAGGAGTCAGACATGGAGGACGAGCCCTTAGCATTCGAGGACTCTGATGCTGATGATCCCATTCCCACTGCCTCTCCCACTGAGGACCTTTCTTTCAGGGAAACTCTCAACACTCTCAAAGAACATTTTCAGTGGGAACCCCAGGACTACCCCCACTCTAAAAAGAGACTCAGGGAATTTCTAGGTCTGCCTCAGCATAAGTCCCTGGCCATTCCTCCTATCCTGGATGTAGTAGAGAATATTTTTCTAGAATCAGCCCCATCTAAAGACACTCTCCCCCCTGGACCCAGAAAACCTGATAGATATTTGTGACAGTCTTGCACCCTATAGTATTCTATTTAAAAACCCTACTGCAGACCCTAAAGTAATTACTCAGGGCCCTAAGGGAGCTAGAGGTAATTCTTAGAAAAACCCCACCCCAACTGACAAAGAAAGCAGAGCTCTAGACAGGATGTATAAAAAGGTTTACACCTCTGCTACTTTAGCTGTTGGGGCATTAAACTGTCAATTTCATGTCAGATTCCAGCAGAATGTGCTCAAACTCATTAACCAGAAAATAGCTACCTTGCCTGATAGTAACACTACTGGAAAATTAATAGACCTCATACAGTCTAGCTCTTAGGTGGCAAAGCATTCCTTGCATTGTGATTATGTTGCCTTTGAAGCCTCTACCAGGGCAGCAGCTACATGATCAGGTATCAGAAGGCATGCCTGGTTAAGGAAGCAGTCCTTGCCTGACCAGGTAAAATCTAAACTGTTAGATGCCTATTTGGATAATGAGCAGTTGTTTGACCCCAAAGCCGAAGAGGTCATAAAGAAAATGGAGGAAAAAGCCAAATCCATGCAGACTGTCAAGGACTTTTTGCAGGTACAGCCTGAAACTTCCCTACCAAGCACTGGTCCTTTCCCTCTCAGGCTAAGCCATTACAGAGAAAGGGATGCAGAGACAGAACCCCTAGGCTGCACTTACACAGCCAACAAAGAACTAGGCAGTGGTCCACAGCCCCTCCAAAACAGGAGAGTTCTAAACCCACTTCCTTCACCAGAGAATTACAATGACTCCCTTCTCTTCCCTCTGCCCCCCAGGTCTCCGGACAAGCTTGGAGGAAGACTTTCCCTCTTCTAGAAAACTGGCAGGCCATCACGTCAGATCTGTGGGTCCTAATAATTGTTACCAGAAGATACAGATTCTGTTTTAAAGAAAAATCAAAGAGATCAGGTTGCCTAGACGTATCTGCAAACCAGACAGCAGAAGCTAGTCACCAGATACAGAAACTTTACGCCCAAGTTGCTGTAGAATCCGTGCCCAAGGAACAGACCAGGAAGTGATTTTACTCAAGGCTGTAACTGGTTCCCAGAAAAGAGGGCACATGGCGCCCTATCCTAGACCTCTCTACACTGAATCTGTCCCTTCTGGTTTCAGAAGTCAGAATGTTGACACTGCAAAAACTACTGCCTATGCTCTTACCCCAAGCCTGGCTAGTGACCCTAGACCTGAGGGATGCCTACCTGCATGTCCCTATCGGACAGTCATGCAGGAGTTACCTAAGGTTCAGAGCAGGGTCCCAACACTTTCCATTCTCTGCACTGCCGTTTGGCTTATCCACTGCTCCCAAAGTCTTTACAAAGTGTTTGGCTCCAGTCATTGCTTACTGCAGAGAGCCATACACAGTTATCACTGTCTAGACGACTGCTTCATTCAGGTGGAAACCAAGGAAAAGCTATTTTGTGCAGACCATACTGACCTCACTGGGGTTCACCATAAACATGGAGAAATCCGAGCTGCTGCCCACATGAAGGATTACCTTCCTGGGCACTCTGCTAGACACACCCAAGAAAATGGCCTTCCTCTCCCCCCAAAAGCAGACTTTTCTGCAGTCCTCTTTCCTCCAGCTGGCCCAAAAGACCCACCTCACTGTCAGGCAAATATTGCAAGCCCTGGTATACATGGTCTCCTGCATCCTGCTGGTACCCCTTGCTAGATTGCATATGCGGAAACTACAGTAGTACCTAAGGAACCTCTGGTGCCAACAGAACCAGTCTGTAGAGCAGCAACTACCACTAATTTCTTGCTTAAAGAAGGAACTCATCTGGTTGGCCTTGGCTTGCTCCCTAAACAAGGGACTTCCTTTTGTCCTTTGCCCACACAAGCAGTCCTTGACCCCGGATGCCTCAGACATTGCCTGAGGAGCCCACACTGGAACTGTATAAACCCAGGCCTTTTGGTAACAGGAAGATGTCCTTCTGTTCCCATGTTGCAGTATTCATACTGTGGAATTTCCAGCCCTCAGGTGACCTGACAGCCTATACAAAAGCTTAAGCCTGGCTGCCGTAGGTGCGTAGGACGTCACGCGTAGGGCCATAAACCATGGACTATAAATGTGACATCGGCATGCAGAGACCTTAGAACCTTTCAGCCGCAGACAATAGCTTCGGCAGCTTCACTTCTATGTCCGAAGACTTCAAAAAGATAAGTGTCCTGTTGGGGTTTGCCTTTTTCACTCTTGCTTAAAGCTTTAGCTTGGTTGCTGTAGTTTTCCGTTAGCCAAAGTTGGAGAAAGAGTAAATTTAGCTGCAGGCACCAGATACCACACAAAGACTCCCACGACCATTGTCTTTTGCTTAGGTAGAGAGCACAACCATAAAGCCTGCTCTATTTGTCAATCCTTCGTGCTCAAGACCTTATGCAGCCGTCTGGTCACGTTAAATTTCTATTTAGAAAATCATAAATGGCTCCCGCTTAGGTTGGATCCCGAGTTGGCCGCCCAAGCCGAACAACCTAGGAAGAAAGCAAAGGTCTGCAAGCCTTCTCCAGATACCTCTCCGCCTTCGGATGTTCTGCCGACCACCGGTCTAGGGGTCGAGAAACACCCGATTACTCCAGCTCCAATGGTTCCTCTGATAGAGGCAGTGTCAGTAGCCATGTAGGGCACATCAGCAGAGATAATCCAGCCATTGGCCATAACCAACGTCGAGGGGGGGACCATTGCTTGATTGGCCTACCGAGACCTCTCCTACTCCAGTGCAGGCCTCTTTTTCCCTACGTACCCAGATGCCCACTCCTACAAAAAGAAAAAAAAAACTAAATACGTGAGCCCGACACCTCAAGCAGCCCCAGGTTGGGAATCCTTCACTTCTTTTATGCAGGCCTTTGTGGCACTTAGGCCCACAGGTCCTACCTCCACCAGCATTTCTATGCTGAGCCTTAGGCCGGGCTCTGCTTCCTTCCTGCCTTTAACTACTACTCAGCAGGCAGTTTCTCAAGATAACCGTGACCAGTCTTGTTGCTCTTCTGCGGAATCTGTCTCTTATGTTTCTCAGATTACATCTCCCATAGACTATTACTCCCCCTGACAAAGACTCCATTGAAGGGGACTCACCACCTGAGGATGTTTCATTTGGGAAAACTATTTTAAAAATGAAAGAATATTTCTAGTGGGGATACTACCTTATTTTCTGAAACCCAGAAGAGAAACTTTGAGCTTCTGCAGCTCGACTCCCCCTCACCTTCAGCCATCCCTCTATTGCTCCCAGCCTTCTTGGATGTCTTCAATTCTGTCTCCAAGAACCCAGACTCTCAACCTCCTGCCCCTAAAAGGCCGGATACGTTTTACAAAGTCCCTGATGACTGCAAGTTCCTAGTAACCCCCCTGGCTGACCCAGCAGTTATTGCAGTGTCCCCTGACAGTCTAGTTTAATTGTCTTCTTTGCTACTGTCATCAGATAAGGACAGCAAAACTGTGGACAGAATGGGTAAAAAGGTATACATCTCCTCCACCCTGGCTTTCAGGGCTGTAAATTACCAAACACACATGGTGAAGTATGCCCTAGACCTGGTTTCTCAGGCCACCTCTTTGTTGGCTTCCACCCCTGCCTGTCCAGCCAAATCAGACATCATTTCCAAACTGTCCTTTGCCACACAAGTAGCTAGACAATCTGTCCGTTGCAGATGTTCATCGTGCATACAGCTGCAGTCATAACAGATGGGTTCTCCTGCCGTCAGGCGGGTCCTCGGTCGGCCGAATTCCAAAGTCTAGGTCCGACGTTGGTTGTCGTCGCTTCTTTCCTGACGTCAATGCGACAGGGGTATAAAGGAACCAGCCGACGCCATTTTCTCCAGTCTTTCTTGCCGCACGGTGCCCGAAGCAGAAGCAGTTCGCAAGTGCCGGTCGGCCAGCTCCTGTGATTACGAAAAGACACTTTTAAGTCTTCTTAAAAGCTAAGTACCCCGTTGGGGAAACTTTTCTTGCCTCAGACCGATGTCAGACAAAGTTAATAATTGTATTTCTTGTGGGAAGCAAATACCGCATAAGGATTTCCATTCCCTCTGTATACCTTGTTTAGGCCCAGACCACGACGTCTCGGTCTGTCGCTTTTGTGCTACATTCAATAAACGCACTATTAAGCGTCGGGCGGAGTTCGCCCAGCATTATTTTGGGAAAGCATTTAATTATACTATGTCGTCGGATACTCCGACTCCGTTTTTTTCTAAAAAACGCAAAGACAAGGACCGACACACGAGGTCCGCGGCCTCTACCGATACCACGCCAAAGCCGACTACATGTGGTCCAGTTCTCAGCGAGGCGCCTACGCAGCCCCTGATTACCGACGACACTTCTTTGACGGTGTCTCCTGTGCCCGAGGTCGCAGGCTCCTCGGCCCACACCCCGACTACAGATACCGAAGCCACTCTTGGCATTAAAACTCAGAATGTGGACAGGTCCACGTCCACTCAAGGTGTCTTCAGACCTTCCTCTTCCTTCTCCATCAAGGCTTTCACAAAGTCTAAAGCAACCATGCACTCTGAGACCAGCTACACAGGGCCCATCTCCAGGCCCCATGCCTAAGAAACAGATACTTAAAATGGCTGAGTATTTAATTACTTTTATCGGAGGTTCTCAGCCCCCACTGGACAAAAGGCCCAGAGTGGAGGAAGATTCCCCCTCCTCGGATCAGGGCTCCATTATTTCAGTGCACTCTGATGATCAGGAACATTCTTACTCCCCTTTTGAAGACTCTGATGCGGAGGAGTCCATCCCTTCTGTATCCCCCCCTGAGGATTACTCATTTGGGGAAACTTTGCATACCTTAAGGGAACACTTCCACTGGGAAGGCCAGGATTTTTCAGATTCCAAGAAAAGGCACAGGGAATTTCTCTTGCTACCTCAGCACAGGCCTCTGGCTATACCTCCTGTCTTGGACATCCTAGATGATGTTTATTCGGAGGCCTGCCTTAACCTGGACTCTCTACCTCCAGCTCCAGTTAAGCCTGACAGGTACTACAGGGTTCCTGACTCACACCAATTTCTATACAAAAGCCATGCTGCTGACCCAGAAACCATCTCACAGGGCCCCAAGGGAGTTAAGGCCTCCATTGCTAAAAATCCATTGCCTTCCGAGAGAGATTCCAGATCCTTAGAAAGGTGGGGGGGAAAAGGTATATACCCCCGCTACCTTATCCATGAGGGCCTTAAACTGTCAGTTTCATATGCTAAAATACCAACAGTTTTTATCACAATTGAAAAGTAAAATATCACAATCTGAACAACTAGACTTGAAGGAGTTGCAGGATTTAATGCATAGTGCAGAACAAGTGGGTAAGCATACCTTACAATGTGGTTTTGATGCTGTAGAGGCCTCATGTAGAGCTGCAGTTACAGGATCAGTCATACGTAGGCATGCCTGGCTCAAGGAACAAGCCTTGCCTGATCGTCAAAGCTAAATTACTAGACGCCCCTCTTCAAAGGGATGTACTATTTGGTGCTAATGCTGAGGAGGTATTAAGGAAAATGGAGGAAAAGGCTAAATCAATGCAAACTGTGAAAGAATTTCTACAGGTTCAACCCCCACGTTTTAGTAGAAATTGGCCTTCCAAAAACTGGACCTTTCCTGCCACAGACAGATCCCAAAGAGGCAGATACAGGCGCCAGAGGGGCAGAGGACAATCCCAAGGATCTTTTAGAGGCAGACAATGGCAAGCTCCTACACAGAGGTGGTGAGGACAACTCGCAATCTTTCAGAAAGCAAACCCAATGACTTTCCCCTTTGCATGCCAACCAGGTCTCAAATGGCAGCCCCCTTAGGAGGAACGCTGGCATTATTTTCAAAAAATTGGCATATTGTCACAAAGGACAAATGGATCCTGGACATTATAAACAGAGGCTACAGATTCCATTTTCACACCCTTCCAAAAATGAGAGGCATGCCAAACCTGCCACACAATCAAAGGGCAGAGGCACAAAGGCAAATTACAGATCTCATAAACATGAAAGCTATTCAGGAGGTACCTACGCACGAACAAGGTCAAGGTTTTTATTCCAGGCTATTTCTGGTGCCAAGGAAGGGAAAAGATTGGAGACCTATTTTGGATCTGTCCATCCTAAACACATTTCTACTCATACCAAAATTCAAGATGCTCACTCTACAGCAACTTCTTCCCATGCTGGGCAAGAAGTCTTGGCTGGTAACATTGGACCTCAAGGAGGCATACCTGCATGTCCCAATCAGACAAAATTGCAGAAGGTACCTCAGATTTCTTGCAGGTTCAACCCATTATCAATTCTCTGCATTGCCCTTTGGCTTATCTACTGCGCCCAGAGTATTCACAAAATGCCTGGCATCAGTAATTGCCTACTGCAGACTTCAAGGGATGCAAATATACCCCTATTTGGACGACTGCCTGATCCAAGCGGGCAGCAAGCACATTCTTCTGGAACATCTGGCTGATGTAATAATGTTATTGAACTCTCTGGGATACACAGTCAACAAAAAGAAATCAAGGCTAATACCCTCTCGGAAGATAATTTTCCTGGGTGCCAATTTGGACACAAACACCCAGATGGCCTACCTCACGCCAGAGAAACAGGGGCAACTAATTCAATACTTCAGAACACTAGCAAATTGCACCAGGCTGACTGCAAGGAAAATCCTGCAGGCTCTGGGATTCATGGCATCTTGCATCTTACTAATCCCATGTGCAAAGCTGCATATGAGGAAAGTACAATGGTACCTGAAAAACATATGGTCTCAACACAGCCACAGTTTGGAAACAATAATACCACTAATTCCATGTCTGCAAAAGGAATTTCTGTGGTGGGCTCAAGCATGTCAAACAAATACAGGTCTTCCATTCAGCAAGCCTCAAGCAAATCAAGTCATCACAACAGACTCCTCAGACTACGCCTGGGGGGGGCGCACATGGCAGATCGGTGCATTCAGGGCAAATGGTCCCAAAAAGAAAAGCACCTTCACATCAATCAAAAAAATGCTAGCAGTAATAAATGCTATTATAGCTTTCAAGGACCTTCTACAACCAGGTCAACTATTGATAAGAACGGACAACACCACAGTTATGTGGTACATAAACAGGGAGGAACACATTCTTATCCCCTATGCAGACTGGCCATGTCACTTTGGAACATGGCCATGGACTTACAAATGGAACTACAAGCACAGTACTTGCCAGGCAAGGAAAACCTGCTTGCAGACAACCTAAGCAGGAATATGACAGATCCACACGAATGGAAATTGCATCCAAAAGATTTTACAGAAATAATCCAAGAATGGGGAAGGCCAGACATAGATCTCTTTGCCTCCCACAAAAATCATCAATTGACAAAATTCTGCTCAAGGATCTTCCATCCAAAGGCCTGGAGAGTGGACGCTCTCTCATTTGGACATCAATGACAGTTTATGCCTTCCCACCTCTTCCTCTGCTGCCCAAAGTACTATTGAAGACCAGAGCAGACAGACCAAAGATGATTCTCATTGCTCCGGACTGGCCAAGGCAACATTGGTACCCACTCCTGAGGAGCCTGACGCATTCCCCACCATGGACCCTGCCTCTAATGCCTCTTCTGACTCAGCACAGCTTCAAAACTCTTCACAGCCAGCTAAAAACACTCAATCTAGCCGCATGGAAGATTCCTTAGCATCACAACAGGCCCTACTCTCTAAGGAGGTGCAGGATGTCATTTTGGAGGCCAGAAGGCCATCAACTAGAAAAGCTTACTCCGCAAAATGGAAACGTTTTTGTGTCTGGAATGAGAAAAAGGGCCAGTGCCCTGGAAAACTGAATTTACCTCAAATACTACAATATTTGGCTGAACTGCTAAGCAGTGGACTTTCGTTCTCCTCCATCAAAATCCATGCCTCAGCCATTTCTGCAGAATACAACACTGATCCACCTTTATTAAGACAGTTCCTCTGAGGGGCTAAAAATTTAAGACCTCCTAGAAAACAACCAATACCTGCTTGGGATCTTAATTTCATTCTGGAAAAACTGACCTTGCCTCCCTTTGAGCCAGCTGCCTCATCAGATTTGCAATATTTGTCCTGGAAAACAGCTTTCCTTCTGGCTATCTCAGCTCGTAGAGTTTCAGAACTACAGGCTCTCATGGCTGTCCAGCCTTTTATCATCTTCCATCAGGACAGAGTGTCCTTACGAACCAACCCGTCCTTTATGCCTAAAGTGGTATCCAGGGTAGCTTTAAATCAGGCCATACATTTACCTACTTTTTATCCTAATCCTCAAAACAAAGGGGAGAGATTACTACATTCCTTGGACATCCACAGACAACTGTGTTATTATTTGGACAGAACAAAGCCTTTCAGAAAATCAGAACAGCTCTTTGTGGCCTATGCTGTAGGAGCTCAAGGAAAGCCAATTTCCAAACAGACAATCTCAAAATGGATAGCCCACTGCATACGCTTTTGCTATTCCTTTCATGGCAAAACTGTACCTACAGGCATTAGAACTCATTCCACAAGGGCCACAGCCACCTCTGCAGCCTTCCTCAGAGGAGTTCCTACCAAGGATATTTTGGAAGCAGCCACTTGGAGTTCTGTGCATACCTTCTCCAAGCACTACAACTTACCATTATACTCCAAATCTAGAGCAGGCTTTGCCACTGCAGTCTTGCAGGGCATTTTGGCTCCTCCTAGTTCCACCTAGTGCCTACCACCCCTTTCTTAGCTTTGGGATTCTACCCATCTGTTATGACTGCAGCTGTATGCACGATGAACATAGTACAGATGTCCTTCAAGAATGCAACTGCAGTCATAACATGTGGGTTGTCCTGCCTCAGGCAGCCCTCGGTCGGCCGGATTCCAAAGTCTGGGTCCGACGTCGGCTGATGTCGCATTTCTCTCCGACGTCAGAGCGGCTGGAGTACATAATCATCAGCCGACGCCATTTTCTTTGGTCTTTCTTGCCGCGCGGTGCTCGAAGCAGAAGCAGTTCGCAAGTGCCGGTCGGTCAGCTCCTGTATTCTACGATACCGAAGTCATCAAAAAAGCTAAGTACCCCGTTGGGGACCTTTTCTTGCCTCAGCCGATGTCAGAAATTACTGAAAAAGTTAACAATTGTCTTTCTTGTGGTAAACAAATACCTCATAAGGATTTCCACTCTTACTGTCTCCCTTGCCTGGGCCCAGACCACGACGTCTCGGCCTGTGTAGCCTGTGCTCGCTTCAACAAGCGCACTCTCAGGCGCCGGGCGGAGTTCGCTGAAGATTTTTTCGCCGATAATTTTGCTTACACCATGCCGTCGGATCTTCCGACATCGCAAACTCACAAAAAACTAAAAGACTGGGACCAACATCCTCGGCCCGTGTCTACCACCAACTCCACGCCAAAACCTAGCGCGAGTGCTCCGGTTCCCTCTGAGACGGTCTCTCCACCGCTCCGAACCGAAGACACCGCATTACCGATTTAATTCGATTCCAGACATTACTCCGATGCCAGTTATAGATTTTCCTCCGGATACCGAAACCGAGGATATGCCCGAGACCATTGCTGTAGACAAGGTCACTCCTGCACGTGGAGCTGCCAGGCCCCCTATGGCCATGTCTATTAAGGTCTACACTAGGGCTAAGGCAGCCAGCAAAACAAAGCATATCACTTCTAAATCCTTCTAAATCCTTACCTCAGCCGACTCCAGAGACACAAATTATGTCCAAATCTTCAGACACTGCAGCTAACAGCCTGGGAGATCCCATAAATAACTTCAGCTTATCTCTCTCCAAGGAAGTTCAGCGGATACTAACAGAGGCTCGAAGACCATCCACCAGAAAGGTGTACTTAGCAATGTGGAAAAGATTCAGCAATTGGAATACCAGCAAGGGACATGATGCATCATTGTTGAACATCCCACTCATTTTGGAATATTTGGCAGATATGTTAAAGAACGGCCTCTCATATTCTTCCATAAAGATACATGCATCTGCTATTTCAGCTAGATACAACACTGATCCTCCTGTTTTTTCTCACCCCTTACTAAGGCAATTCCTCAGGGGAATCAAGAACATTAAGCCACCAAGAAAGGCCCTAGTGCCAGCCTGGGACCTCAATTTTGTCTTAGATAAACTGACTCTACCTCCATTTGAGCCAGCAGCTTCAGTTGACTTGTAATTTCTCTCATGGAAGACAGCTTTCCTGTTGGCAATTACCTCAGCAAGAAGGGTTTCGGAGCTACAAGCCCTAATGGCAATACCACCCTTTATTATTTTTCACAGAGACAGGGTTTCATTAAGGACCAACCCTAATTTTATGCCAAAGGTGGTATCTAGGATTTCTTTAAATCAAGCCATTCATCTGCCTGCTTTCTTCCCCAATCCTGAGAATAAGGGGGAAAGACTGTTGCATACCTTGGACATTCACAGACAACTTCGATACTACCTGGACAGAACCAAGGCCAGTAGGAAGTCTGAACAACTTTTTGTAGCTTACGCCGCTGCAGTCCAAGGAAAAGCAATTTCAAAACAGACTATTTCTAAATGGATTGGACATTGCATCAGATTCTGTTATTCCTTTCATGGAAAGACTGTTCCAGCCAATGTCAGACCACATTCCACCAGAGCTACAGCCACCTCTACAGCATTCCTAAGAGGGGTGCCTACCAAGGACATTCTGGAAGCTGCTACATGGAGCTCCGTGCATACATTCTCCAAACACTACAATCTCCCTCTATACTCCAGATCCAGAGCAGGCTTTGCTTCGGCAGTCCTGCAGGGTTTGATTGCCACACCATCTTTTTCCTAGAGCTTTCCTCCTCCCCCAGCTAAGCTATGGTATTCTACCCACATGTTATGACTGCAGTTGCATTCTTGAAGGACATAGTACAGTTTTGTACCTACCATAAATGTAGATGTCCGATAGACATGCAACTGCAGTCGGATTTTCCCTCCCTCCATACCCCTCTATGCCTAGGGTCCACTCCTATCCCTGTTTCTATTAGCTGGGGATATCTGTTATGGTGTATTTGTTTTATTGCTCATTTATTTGTTTGGAATCCTGTTTTTGTCTTCCAATTTGATTACAGCCTTCCTTGGAGGGCACCTGGCATCTGGGGCAAGAAACACTGAAGAAAATGGCGTCAGCTGATGCTTATGTACTCCAGCCGCTCTGACGTCGGAGAGAAATGCGACATCAGCCGACGTCGGACCCAGACTTTGGAATCCGGCCGACCGAGGGCTGCCTGAGGCAGGACAACCCACATGTTATGACTGCAGTTGCATGTCTATCGGACATCTACATTTATGGTAGGTACAAAACTGTACTTTTTGTACCTACCATAAATGTAGATGTTTGAGTGCTAATACAGCTGCAGTCCAGGTTTCCCTCCCTCCTTCCCCTCTTGGGGCGGGCCTATAGGCTAACACATCCTCATACAACCTGATTGGGGTATTCATTTTATGATGGATTTGCTTGCAACTACTGTATTTTGATTATATTGCACTGCATTGTTACACAAATTTATGTATTGCCTTCCTTCTGGGGCCACCTGACATCTGGGGCAAGAAAAACTGAAGAAAATGGTGTCGGCTGGTTCCTTTATACCCCTGTCGCATTGACGTCGGGGAAGAAGCGACGACAACCGACGCCGGACCTAGACTTTGGAATTCGGCCGACCGAGGACCCGCCTGACGGCAGGAGAACCCATCTGTTATGACTACAGCTGTGTTAGCACTCGAACATCTACATTTATGGTATGTACAAAACTGTACTTTATGCAGCAGAAGCATCTGCCAGATCTGCTGCCAGTGCATCAGCCTTGCACAGATAATCATGGCTCAGATTACAGCCTCTGCCAGAGGATTTTAAAGCCAAAATCATGGATGCTCCTCTGGACCACAACCTTCTGTTTGGCAAAAATGCTGCAGAATTTTTCAATAACTTGCAAGAAAAAAACAAGGAACTGCAGGACATTAAACACTTGCTGGTGTCCCCAGTACCCAGATACTACAGGAACTATCCAACCAAAACATCCTTTGTCAGAAGGACCCCTTCCACCTCTCGCCCTTCTACTGCCATACCTCGTAGGGGACCTCGGAGACCACCTTAATCCAGACCCCCTCAGTCTCAACCCCACCAACAAACAGCCCTGTTGTGATGACTGCAACAGTGAATACACTCTAACATCTACATTTATGTTAAATGTACACAACTGTACTTTTCCCCCTACTTCACCTTTCCAAGGGCAATCTCCACCAGTTACCCCCCTCAGTGGATCTAGTCACACAGCACAAGGGAACACAGTTTCACCCACAGTGGAGATCCCTGTACCTCTTCCTGTGGCTGATAGGATTCTGATTCCCTTCAGACACTTGTACTTCGAGGACATGCTCTCTGTCGTGCAGGAGGCCCAGAAGCCCAACACAAGGAAATCTTATCTCTCGAAATGGAGAAGGTTTTCCCTCTGGTGTCACAAGAGACAGATGGAGCCACTGAACAGCGACCTTCCTCTGATTCTGTCCTACCTGTGTGAATGCCTGAAGACAGGCTTGTCTTACTCCACTTTAAAAGCACACCTGTCTGCTATTTTTGCCTGCTTGCCTTTGGAACCTCCTCTTGCTTTCAGACTCCCAACCAACCTATTCCTAAAGTGTGTTTTACATTTAAGACCCCCAGGAAACCAACCCCTCCTTCCTGGGACCTGAACTATATCCTAGAAAAACTTACTCTGCCACCCATCAATCCAGCTGGCAAGGCTGACTTGAAAATTTGCACTTGGAAGACAGTACTACTAGTTGCTCTGATCTCAGCCAAGAGGGTCTCTGAGCTCCAAGCCCTTTTGGCTACCCCATCCTTCCTAGTTTTCCATATGGACAGTCACCCTCAGGATTAATCCGTCCTTCACCCCCAAGGTGGGCAATGACCTTTCCCTAAATCAGGCTTTTCACCTACCCACCTTCTTTCCTAACCCTCAGGGAGACAATATGAGGGTCCTGCACACCCTGGATGTCCACAGGGAACTTCGATTCTATTTGCATAAGACCAAGCCTTTACGCAAATCAGACCAGCTGCTTGATGTTCTTCATGTTTCACTAGCAGTCATCACACTTGGGTTATCTGCCTGTAGGTAGCCCTTAGTTGGCCCGAATACCAGAGACTTAGTATTTCTGCGTCAGTTGCTGTCACTCCAGTACTGTCGACATGGGTATAAAAATAGGCATCTAATGACATTACATCAGTCTGTCTTGCCAAGGAGCTCAAAGCAGAAGCAGTTCGCATGAGTGCCAGTTGGCTGCTACCTGAGATTTTGTTTCCGAATTGAATCATCCTGAAGTCTTCTAAAGCTAAGTACCCCGTTGGGGATCCTTTTTTCTTGCTCTAACAGATGTTAGAAAAAGTTAACAATTGTCTCACCTGTGGAAAGCAACTACCACACCGAGATTCCATTCTTACTGCGTCACCTGTTTAGGCCCACACCACGACGTACCTCGCTGTCTGTTTTGTGCTTTGTTCATTGCCCTAGCTATTCGTCGTCGGGCCCTTATTGTCACTAAATACTTTTGCTCTCGATCTCCGTATTCCAAAATTACTTCGGTAAGCCATCCGACTACCGATCTTCCGAAAAAACATAAGGATAAAGAAAGAGACAGACCGCCAGGTCCAAAACTGCCGACAACACTTTTGTTAAGCTAGTCGCCAGTTTGACATTACTCAGTGAGGTGCTTTTGCAGCCCATGATGTCCGCTTTGATGGTTTTGCAGGCTGCTAGCGAGACCCGTTTGGAGTCTGGTGTGCTGCGAGACTCTTCTTTGACTGCGGACCCTGCGCAGGCACCGGCTTCTGAGAAAGTTCTTTGCATTACCGATATTTGACACAAACCGATGACTCCTTTCGCATCTTCACTTCTGTCTAAAACTACCGAGCTTCTAAGGCCAAGAGTATGAGCTACGCCTAAAAAACTGACAACCCAAACTCAAGCACCTGCTTCCTTGCCACAATCTGAAATGCTTAAAATGGCAGAAGGAACTGATCATGTTGATTTGGGGAAGCCAGGCTTCCCCTGCTAAGAGAGAGAGAGACCTCTCCCCAGCAGCCTTAACTGGCTAAGAGTCCGACGAGACTGTGGTTTCTGAATATAAAGACATGCCTTTATCTGCTTATGAGGATTCGGATGTAGAGGAATCCATTTCCTCTGCTTCCCCTCCAGAGGAATTTTCTTTTAGCCAGACAGGTACTACAGAGTCCATGACTCACAAATTTCTTTTCAAAAATCCTACTTCTGACCCAGAGGTCTTTTTCCAAGGGCCTAAAGATATAAAAGCCACTACAGCTTAGAATCCCACCCCTTCGGACAGGGATTCCTGAGCTTTAGACAGATGGGGTAAAAAAGTATACACCTCAGCAACTCTCGCCATTAAGGCATTGAATTGCCAGTTTCACATGCTGAAATACCAGAAACATATTATGGAGCTTATTAAGCAAAAATTATCTACCTTTTCAGACTGTGCATAAAATAAGGAATTATAGGAGCTAATGCGTTCTGCAAGCCAAGTAAGCAAGCATACCTTGCATTGTGGGTTTGATGCCCTAGAAGCATCTTGCAGGGCAGCAGTCACTGGTTCTGTACTGAGAAGGCATGCCTGGCTTAAGGAGCAGACCTTGCTAGACCATGTCTAATCAAAATTACTAGACGCTCCTTTGAATAAGGACAATCTGTTTGGCACCAAAGCAGAAGTTGTTCTAAAAAAGATGGATGGAAGAAAAAAACTAATTCTATGCAGACAGTCAAAGATTTCTTGCAAGTGCAGCCTCCAAGATTTAGTAGGCATTGCCCCTCAAAACATTGGTCCTTTCCAGCCCCTTCTAGGCCATCTCAAACTAGAACTAGGAGAAACAGACCCCCCCCCCAGATTACAGTCTCAGGGTATGCAGAGATCTAAGCAATGGAGTACCTCCACTTCTAAAACAGGGAGTGCTAAGCCAACCCCTTACGGAAAGAATTCACAGTGACTTCTCAACTCCACTCCTCACCTCTGCCCAATTCCTTGTGCCCCAGGAGGAAAACTTGCTCCCCATGCAAAAAACTAGACCTCCATCACCAAAGACCGATGGGTCCTCAACATTATATCCCAGGGGTACAAATTTTACTTCCACACACTGCCAACCCCAAAGGGGTTCCCAGACCTTCCTCCAAACCAGTGGGCAGAGGCTCCAAAACCAAGTTCATTCCCTGCTCTCCATAAGGGCAATTCAGCCTGTTCCTGCAGAACAGATAGGTCAAGGGTTTTATTCCAGACTTTTCCTAGTACCCGGAAAAGAGAAAACGTGGTGCCCAATCCTACATCTTTCCATTTTAAACACCTTCCTGGTGGTACCAAAATTCAAAATGCTCACCCTTCAGCAGCTTCGTCCTATGCTGTCTAAAGATCCCTGGTTAGTCACCCTAGACCTAAAAGAAGCCTATCTGCACATCCCTGTCAGGGACTCGTGCAGAAAATATCTACGTTTCAGGGCAGGATCTATGCATTATCTGTTCTCTGCACTTCCCTTTGGCTTATCCACTGCTCCCAGAGTATTCACAACATGCCTGGCTCCAGCCATTGCCTATTGCAGACAGAGAAAGATTCAAATATGTCCGTACTTGGACGATTGCCTGATTCAGGCAGACTGGAAAAGCTTATGCAGTACCTGATATTTGTAAAGAACCCTCTAACCTCACTGGGGTACACTATCAACGAAAAGAAATCAAAACTAGTCCCCAGTCAAAAGATTATATTCCTGGGAGCAAGCTTGGACACAGCATCCCAGATGGCATTCCTTACTCCAGAAAAACAACCCTATCTAACAGGCTACTTCGCCTAAATGGCCACCAGAACCCAGCTGTCCTCAAGGAAAATCCTGCAGGTTCTAGGGTTCATGGCCTTCTTGCATTCTACTAATTCCATATGCCAGACTGCATATGAGGAAACTTCAATGGTACTTGTCTATGGTACCATCATACCCTGTCATACCTTGTCTAAGGACAGAGTTTCTTTGGTGGACAGCAGCATGCAACCACAAGAGAGTTCCCTTTACACAAACCCACACCGCCCAGACCCTAAAGTACAGTTTTGCACCTACCATAAATGTAGATGTTCGAGTGTTCAACTTGCTGCAGTCATCAAACTTGGGTTATGCT
The DNA here is from genome assembly GCF_019279795.1 of Protopterus annectens. Lineage (NCBI taxonomy): Eukaryota > Metazoa > Chordata > Ceratodontiformes > Protopteridae > Protopterus > Protopterus annectens. Next base: position 1,829,708,216 of record NC_056741.1, read on the forward strand.
GCCGTCAGGCAGTCCCGCAGTCGGCCAGAGTTCCAAAGTCTTGGTCCGGCATCAGTTGCTGTCGCTTCCTCCCTGGCGTCAGTGCACCAGGGGTATATAACAGGCATCCGACGCCATTTTCTTCAGTTTTTCTTGCCCCAGATGTCAAGTGCCCCCAATAGGTAGGCAATACTTATTGCTATATAAAAATATACAAGTAAAAATAAAACAATACTTTCAGTCACAAGCAAATACACCACAGAGGTTGTATAGGATAGAAAGGTATGGATAAGTCCAGCTAGTTCAGAGGAGATGGAGGGAGGGTAACCTGGACTGCAGCAGGGTGAACACTCCAACATCTACATTTATGGTAGGTACAAAACTGTACTATGTTCATCGTGTTACCCTGCTGCAGTCATCACACTTAGGTTGAATCCCAAAGCTAAGGATGGGTGGTGGAGTTAAACAGGGTTAGAACAAGCTAGTAGGCCCTGCAAAACTGCAGTGGCAAAGCCAGCTCTAGTCTTAGAATATAGAGGTAAGTGATAGTGTTTGGTGAAGGTGTGCACTGAACTCCAAGTTGCAGCTTCCAGAATATCCTTGGTTGGCACCCCCCTGAGAAAGGCTGCTAATGTAGCTGTAGCTCTGGTGGAGTGGGGCCTAATGCTAGCAGGTACCAGTTTCCCATGATGCGTGTAGCAGAAACGTATGCAATGTCCTATCCATTTTGAAATGGTCTGTTTTGAGATAGCTTTTCCTTGTGATCCTGCAGCATAGGCTACAAAGAGATGGTCAGAGTTTCTGAAAGCCTTAGTTTTATCCAAGTAGTAACGTAATTGTCTGTGAATGAACAAAGAGTGCAGGAGTCTTTCTCCTTTGTTCTGGGGAGTTGGAAAAAAGGTGGGCAAATGAATGGTTTGGTTTAGGGCCACACTGGATACCACCTTTGGCATAAAGGAAGGTTAGTTCGCAGAGACTCTGTCTTGATGAAAAATGAGGAAAGGCTCCACTGCCATTAGTGCCTGTAGCTCTGAGACTCTTCTAGCTGAAGTTATTGCTAGCAGCAGGGCAGTTTTCCATGAAAGAAACTTTAAATCAGCTGAGAAAGCTGGTTCAAAGGGCGGCAGTGTAAGTTTTTCCAGAACAAAGTTGAGATCCCAAGTAGGTGTTGGTGCTCTCCTGGGTGGTCTTATGTTCTTAGCCCCTCTGAGGTACTGTCTTTGGAGTGGATGTGAAAATAAAGGAGGATCCGTGTTGTAATGAGCTGAAATTGCTGAGGCGTGGGTCTTAATAGATGAAAAGGAAAGTCCTTTGTGCAACATCTCAGTGAATCTGAGGAATGTTTGGATCAAGGGGATTTTGGCCTTTAGCTTGGTTCCAGGCGCAAAATCTTTTCCATTTGTCTGAATAGGTTTTCCTGGTGCTGGGCCTCCTGGCCTCCAGAATGACATCCATAACCGCTTTGGGTAGAGGTGTTGGTTGATTGTTTAGGTAATTTGCCATGCAGCCAGGTTTAAAGTCTTGAGCTGGCTGTGTAGAATTTGATTGTCTTGCTGGGTGAGCAGGTGAGGAATTTGTGGTAAAATCCATGGTGGGCCTTAACTGAGACCCATTTGGAGTCCGGTATGCTGCAAGATGCTTCAACTGTGGAACCTGCAGATGTCTCTACCTTGGATGGGTCCGGAGCCGCTGTGTAGGCACTGGCTTCAGAGGGTGTATTCAGGCGTACTGACTTGCGTATTAAACAGATGCCTTCTTCTTCTTCAAGGCCTAACACTCGAACCATGCCTAGAAAACTGACGCCCAGACCGCATGGCCAGGCCTCTCTGCCTAGAAAACAAATAAGAATGACTGAAGACCTTATTACTTTAATCAGGAGAAGCCAACCTTCCACCTCTAAGAGACCAAGGACTGAGCTTGCTTATGATACTTATGGTCAGGATTCTGAGTTTTCCATTTCCTCTGATAACCAGGATTTACCCTTATCTACCTGTGAGGATTTTGATGCTGAGGACTCTCTCCCCACTGCATCCCCCCTAGAGGATTTTTCTTTTGGTGTAACAGGGTTTTTGTACTCCAGACCGTTTCTGGTGCCCAAAAAAGTAAACACTTGGCGCCCTACCCCAGATCTGTCAATTCTCAAAACCTTTCTGGTGGTTCCAAAACTCAAAATGCTTACTCTACAACAGCTGCATCGTTTTCTAGCCAAGGACTCCTGGCTGGTCTCCCTAGACTTAAAAGAAGCTTATCTGCACATCCCTGTAAGGGAATCTTGCAGGAAATATCTACACATCAGGAGAAAATTTCAAATTTACCCATACTTGGACGATTGCTTGATCCAGACAGACAGGAATTCCTACTTCAGCACCTGACATTTGTAAAGAGACTTTTAACTTCTCTAGGGTATACCATCAATGAAAAGAAATCACATCTGGTACCCAGCCAAAAAATTGTATTCTTGGGAGCAAGCTTGAACACAACTTCCCAGATCGCATTCCTCACTCCAGAAAAACAGGTTTATCTGACAAAGTACTTCAATCTACTGGCTACCCAAACCCAGCTATCTGCAAGTAAAATATGGCAAGCCCTAGGGTTCATGGCCCCTTGCATTCTACTAATTCCATATGCAAGACTGCATATGAGGAAACTTCATTGGTACTTAAGTCTCTGGTGTCAACAATCTCAGGACCTGGAAACGATGATTCCTATCATTCCTTGCCTAAGAAGAGAGTTCCTTTGGTGGGCCAAGGCCTGCTTCTACAACAAGGGACTCCATTTCACTCAACCCCCTGCCGCCCAAACCTCGACAACAGATGCATCAGACTATGCATGGGGGGCTCACATGGCAGGCAAATGCTTTCAAGACAAATGGAGCCCAAGACAAATGCACCTGCATATCAATCAAAAATAAATCGTTAGCTGTACAGAATGCACTGATGGCCTTCAAATATCTTCTCCTTCCAGGACAACTCTTGATAAAGACAAGACAACACCACAGTTATGTGGTACATCAACAAGCAGGGGGGAACTCATTCCTACCCACTCTTCAGGTTAGCCATGGCTCTGTGGAACACCACCTTGAGCAATCAAGGGCACCTGCAAGCTCAATTCCTGCCAAGCAAAGAAAATTCACTGGCAGACGATTTAAGCAGAAGTCTAATGGAATCACACGAGTGGAAACTGGAACCAGACACATTCAAACTTCTAATCCACATGTGGGGAACACTAGAGGTGGACCACTTTGCTTCCCCCCAAAACCACCAATTGAGCAAATTTTGCACCGGAATTCACCAGAGGCAAGCATGGAAAGTGGATGCCTTTTCATTTACATGTGAAAACCTCAATCTATGCCCCCCCCTCTGCCCCTCCTCCCAAAAGTGCTACTCAAGATCAAACAGGACAGGCCAAGGACAATCCTGATTGCACCAGACTGGCCACGCAAGCACTGGTACCCACTTTTACACAGTCTGACAGCAGTGCCACCCTGGCACCTGCATCAGACCCCCCTCTCTGCTGTCCCAGGAGGAGGGCCAGATTTTGCATCCTCAGCTGCAAACACTGAACCTAGCAGCCTGGCTGATTCCCTGAATAAATCACCACCAACCTTCAGCAAACGGGTGTTGGATGTCATCCTTGAGGCCAGGACACCTAGTACTAAGAAATCGTATTCAGAAAACAGGGTAAGGAGAAAACCATGCCTACCTTAACTCAAATCCTAGATTACCTAGCAGAGCTGCTCCACAAAGGCCTATCCTTCTCTTCAATTAAGATTCATGGCTGTGCCATCTCAGCTCATTACAATACTGAGCCACCCCTTTTTTCTCACCCTCTGGTCAAACAGTTCCTGAGAGGAGCTAACAATTTAAGACCCCCAAGGAGAGCTCCCATTCCTGCTTGGGACCTTAACTTTGTACTGGAAAAGCTCACGTTTCCCCCTTTTGAGCCTGTTGATACAACAGAGTTAAAATTCCTCTCAGAAAACAGCCTTACTTCTAGCCATAACTTCAGCAAGAAGAGTGTCTGAGTTGCAGGCCTTTATGGCTGTGGGAACCCTTCATTATCTTCCATGCGGATGGGGTTTCCCCTCAGGACTAACCCTTTTATGCCCAAGGTGGTATCTAGTGTGGCTTTAAACCAAACCATCCATTTACCCATCTTTTTTTCTAATCCTCAGAATAAAGGGGAAAGGATCCTGCACTCCTTGGACGTGCACAGACAGCTTAGGGATGTTCTTCGTGTTTCACTGTTGCAGTCGTTACATTTCGGTAGTCTGCTGATAGGTTGCCCTCAGTCAGCCTGATTAACAAAGTCTTGGGTCCTGCATCGGTTGCTGTCCATTCTTCTATGACGTCAGGTCGTCAGGGGTATAAAGCATGCAGCCGAGTCTTTCTTGCCGTGCGGTGCCTGAAGCAGAAGCAGTTCGCAAGTGCCAGTCGGCCGACTCCTGACATTTTCGTTTTTGAGTTTCAAAACCTAAGTCTTCAACTAAAAGCTAAGTACCTCGTTGGGAAAACTTTTTCTTGCTCCTTACCGATGTCAGTAAAAGTTAATAATTGCATTACTTGTGGGAAGCAAATACCTCATAAAGATTTTCATTTGTAGTGTATTCCTTGCCTAGGCCCTGACCAAAACATACCTTGCTGTCAGTTTTGTGCTAAATTTAATCAACGCGCTATTAAATGTCGGTATATTTTTGCTTCTAAATATTTTGGCTCACGATTTAGTTATCCAGAAATGTCGTCGGTTAGCAATCTGACTACCAGAATACCTAAAAAAATGCAAAGAAAAAGACAGAGGCAGACCGTCTAGGTCCAAAACTGACTACGCTTCTCCTAAGCCAGTCGCCAGTTCGCTGGTACTCAGTGAGGCACTTTCGCAGCCCCTGATACCTACTACTTCTGATTCGTAGGCCTCTACTGAGACCCATTCGGAGTCCGGTATGCCGAGAGATACTTCAGTTATGGAACCCGCGGATGTCTCTACCTTGGATGGGTCCGGAGCCGCTGTGCAGGTACCGGCTTCTGAGTGTGTTTTCAGGCCTACAGATTTGTATATTAGACCGACGCCATCTTCAAAACTAAGGACAAAGTCTAAATCTATGTCTAAAAAACTGACGCCTGGGCCACATGTGCAGGCCGCTATGCCTAAAAAACAAATGATTAAAATGACTGAAGATTTAATTACTCTGATCCAGAGGTAGCCAACCCCCTCCTCCTAAGAGACCTAGGCAAGACATTGATTATGAATCTTCTGAACAGGATTCTATTTCTTCTGACTCTTCTAATGAACAGGATTTGTCTATACCTACATGTTCTTCGTGTTTCACTGTTGCAGTCATAACTGTAGGGTGCTCCTGCCGGCAGGCAGCCCGAGGTCGGCCAGAATCCCAAAGTCTGGGTCCGGCGTCGGCTGTATAAGCTAGTATCCTGACGTCAGTACGCCTTGGTACATAGCCCTCAGCCGACGCCATCTTCTCCAGTCTTTCTTGCCGTGCGGTGGAAAGCAGCTCGCAAAACGTTGGTTGGCGATTTTCGAACAGCGTATTTGGTTGTTGTCGGTCCGAAGTTCTTACTTCTCTTCTCAAAGCTAAGTACCCCGTTGGGGAATCTTTTTCTTGTTCCTCCGATGTCAGAAAAAGTTAATAATTGTATAGCGTGTGGGAAACAAATACCTCATAAAGATTTCCACTCTTACTGTCTACCTTGCTTAGGCCCTGACCACGACGTTTCTTGTTGTTGGTTCTGTGCCAGGTTCAACTCTCGTACTATCAAGCGTAGGAACGATTGGGCTTTAAATTATTTTGGCAGACGCTTCAATTATAGAATGTCGTCGGACACTACCAGAGTTCAAAAGAAGCGCAAAGACAAAGACAGGCCTCCGAGGTCCAAACAGGACTCATTGCAGCTGGAGCCAGCATCCGGTTCTGTCGTCAGTGAGGCGCTTTGCAGCCCTGTCATCCGCCACTTCTGAACCGATGGCGTCGGACTCCCATGGGGAGCCATCAAGGCCTACTATTTTACTGCTGCAGGACCTTGGACGTCGCCCTTCAGATGGGTCCGGAACGCTGTGCAGGTACCGGCTTCTGAGGGGTTTTCAGGCCTACTCACATCACTATTTCAAAGGCAAAGGCAAAGACAAAGACTCCTGCTAAGTCTAAAGTTCCAGCTCAAGCTGCTTCTGAATCCACTCCCAAGACACAAAAACAATTATTGAGGATGGCTGAAGATTTGCTTACAATGATTAGGGGTTCTCACCCCCCTCCTGAGAAAAGGCCTCGACAGGATGTTACTCTGGATTCCTCTGACCAGGCTTCTGTATCTTCTGTTTCTTCCTCTGATCAGGACTATTCCTTTCCCCTTATGAGGATTCGGATGCTGAGGATTCTTTGCCCTCGGCCTCTCCGCCTGAGGATTTTTCTTTTGGGGAAACCTTGCATGAGATGAGGGAACATTTTCATTGGGAAGGACAGGAATATTCTGCTTCCAAAAAGAGGCTTAGAGAATTTCTTCTTCTTCCTCAGCATAGGCCTTTAGCTATCCCTCCTGTCTTGGACATTGTAGATGATGCTTTTTCTGAGGCTAATTTGAATCCTGATTCCATGCCTCCTGCTCCTTCTAAGCCTGATAGATTTTATAGGGTTCCTGACTCATTTATTTTTATTCAAAAACCCTTCTGCAGATCCTGAAACTATTTCTCAGGGCTCTAAGGCTGCTAAGGTTGCTACTTCTAAAAATCCTATTCCCTCTGAGAAGGATTCTCGTGCTTTAGACAGGTGGGGAAAAAGGTATATACTTCTGCTACCCTGTCTGTAAGGGCTTTAAATTGCCAGTTTCATATGTTTAAATATCAGCAATTTCTTTTGTCTGTTTTAAAGCAAAAGCTTGCTTCCCTTCCGGCTTGTGCAGAGGATAAGGAACTTCAGGATGTTTTGCATGCTACTGAACAGGTTAATAAGCATAGCTTACATTGTGGTTTTGATGCTTTGGATGCTTCTTGCAGGGCTGCTGCCTCTGGTACTGTGATTTGGAGACATGCCTGGCTTCATGAACAAAGTTTACCTGAACAGGTTAAGGCTAAGTTATTAGATGCCCCTGTTCAACAAGATGTTCTTGTTGGTTCTAAGGCTGAGGAAGTTATTAAAGAGGTGGAAGAAAAGGCAAAGTCCATGCAGACTGTAAAAGATTTCTTGCAGGTTCAGCCTCCTAGATTTTCCAGGAATTGGCCCTCTAAAAATTGGTCCTTTCCCATGTCTGACAGGCCTCAAAGGGGAAGATATAGACGCTCAGAGGTCGTGGTCAAGGCCAGACCTCTTACAGATCTAGACAATGGACTGCTTCTTCACCTAGAAGGGAGAAGACAGATCCCAATCTCAAAGAAAGCAAACTCAATGACTCTCTCGGTTGGGCTTCAGGACCCCTTCACCTGGGCGCCTCTCGGAGGAAAACTGTCTCTTTTTTACAGAAATTGGACTCATATTACCCAGGACAGATGGGTATTGGACGTGATTTTAAAAGGTTACAAGTTCCACTTTCATACTTTGCCAAGGACTCACGGTTGGCCAGATCTGCCAAAACTTCAATGGTCAGAGGCCTTAACTCAAGTGGATGCTCTTCTGGCCATGAGAGCCATAGAGCCTGTTCCACTTTCGGAAATGGGAAAAGGGTTTTATTCAAGGCTGTTTCTGGTTCCCAGAAAACAAAATTCATGGAGACCTATTCTGGACCTTTCTGTGTTAAACACCTTTTTGGAAATTCCAAAGTTCAAGATGCTTACTCTGCAACAGCTAATTCCAATGCTCTCTCAGGACGCCTGGATGGTGACATTGGACTTAAAGGAAGCCTATTTGCATATCCCTATCAGACAAGAGCAGGAAATTCCTCAGGTTCAAGGCAGGTTCGAGGCACTTTCAATTCTCTGTTCTGCCCTTTGGTTTATCTACTGCCCAGAGTCTTCACCAAGTGCCTGGCACCAGTAGTGGCTTACTGCAGACTTCAGGGGATCCAGATTTACCCTATTTGGACGATTGCCTTATTCAGGCAGACAGCAAAGATCTTCTGCTTCAACATCTGGACTTTGTTCAACGTCTTCTCCTACTACTGGGATTCTCAGTGAACATAAAAAAGTCACATTTGATCCCTTCTCAACAAATGGTATTCTTGGGAGCCCTCTTAAATACAACCTTACAAAGGGCCTACCTCACTCCAGAAAAACAAACTCAGCTGGCTTCTACTTTCAACACCTTGGCAACTCTATCTCAGCTCACTGCAAGGAAATTCCTGCAGGCTCTGGGCTACATGGCTTCCTGCATTCTGTTAATTCCAAACGCAAGGCTTCACATGAGAAAGCTTCAATGGTATCTGAAAAGTGTATGGTCCCAGCATTACCACGATCTGGATATTCTGATTCCTCTGATCCCCTGCCTCCAGAAGGAGTTCCTCTGGTGGTCCAGGGCATGCACTTTAAACGAAGGAAAACCTTTTCGTCTCCCTCAACCTACTCAAATCCTAACCACGGAAGCCTCGGATTATGCTTGGGGAGCACACTTTCTAGACAATTGCCAGCAGGGAACCTGGACAAAGGACCATCTTCACTGGCACATCAATCTGAAGGAAATGTTGGCAGTTCAAAATGCCCTTTAGCCTTCAAAACCTTTTACAACCTGGGCCTCTGCTAATCGCACAGACAACACCACGGTCATGTGGTACATCAACAAGCAGGGGTTCTCATTCATACCCCTTTGCAGACTAGCTATGGGCTTATGGGACACAGCTCTAAATTTGAATCTGCATCTCCAGGCTCAGTTCATTCCAGGGAAACAGAATCTCTTAGCAGACAGCCTGAGCAGAAACATGTCAGATCCTCACGAATGGATGCTAGACACCAACTTGTTCAACAGGATTACTGCAGTTTGGGGATGTCCCCAGATAGATCTGTTTGCATCCCATCTCAATCATCAGCTGCCTCGCTTTTGCACCAGGTCCTTCCACAAAACAGCATGGAGAGTGGATGCCCTGTCCTTCAGCTGGAGAAGCCTTTCAGCATATGCCTTCCCTCCTCTTCCTCTACTGCCTCGGGTACTACTGAAGATAAAACAGGACAAGCCCAAGTTCCTCATCTTGATTGCTCCAAATTGGCCTCGACAGTTTTGGTATCCAACCTTAAAGCTCCTGTTCTCGGGGCCTCCTTGGATTCTTCCACTGAACCCTTCGCTTCTGTCCCAGCATCAGGGTTAGTTACTACATTTCAATCTCAAGACCCTTTGCCTGGCAGCTTGGCTCTTCAAAGGAATTTGATTTCCTCTAGTCTTCCCAAACAAGTTTTGGATGTTCTTTTGGAAGCTAGACGGCCTAGCACTAGGAAATCCTATGCCTCTAAATGGAAGAGGTTTTCTATTTGGATGCAGGACCGAGGCTCTGATCCTCAGGTTCCTGATCTCTCCTCTATTTTGCTTTACCTTTCGGAACTTTTATCTAAAGGACTTTCCTTTTCTTCCATTAAGATTCATGCTTCTGCTATCTCTTCAGTTCTGATCCTCCTGTTTTTTCACATCCTTTGGTGAAGCAGTTCTTGAGAGGGGCTAAAAATTTGCGGCCTCCAAGGACCCCTCCTGTCCCTGCCTGGGATCTTAATTATGTTTTAGAAAAACTTACCTTGCCTCCTTTTGAGCCTGCTGCATCTTCAGATATTAAGTTTCTATCCTGGAAGACTGTTCTTTTGTTAGCATTGACCTCTGCCAGAAGGGTCTCAGAGTTGCAAGCTCTCATGGCTGTGGAACCATACCTTATTTTCCATCAGGACAGAGTATCCTTGAGGACCAATCCTACTTTCACGCCTAAGGTGATTTCGAAAGTGGCTTTAAATCAGACAATTCACCTTCCTACTTTCTTTCCAAATCCTCAAAATAAAGGGAAAAGGATTTTGCATTCATTGGATGTGCACAGACAGTTCTGATTTTACTTGGACAAGACTAAAGATTTCAGAAAGTCTAACCAATTGTTTGTTTCCTTTGCTTCCAGTTCTCTTGGAAAACCTATTTCTAAACAAACTATTTCCAAATGGATTGCTTATGGAATCAGATTTTGTTACACTCATCATGGGAAACAGTTTCCAGGGACCATTAGAAGTCATTCTACTAGAGCAGCTGCTACTTCTACAGCTTTCCTCAGAGGAGTCCCTACCAAGGATATCTTGGAAGCTGCCACTTGGAGTTTGGTGCATACTTTTTCCAAGCACTACAATCTCCCCTTGTTTTCTAAGTCTAGGGCAGGCTTTGCCTCTGCTGTCTTGCAGGGTATTCTTGTCTCCCCTTCTTCTATCTAAAGCCTCCTCCCCCTCTACACTGCTTTGGGATTCCACCCTACAGTTATGACTGCAACAGTGAAACACGAAGAACATAGTACAGTTGTGTACACCTACCATAAATGTAGATGTTCGAGTGTCTTCACTGTTGCAGTCGGGGTTTCCCTCCCTCCTTTCCCCTCTTTTTCTCTTATTTGTGGTGTATTTGTGTTTCCTTGTTGGATTCATTTTTGATTTGTTGGGGACTTCTGACATCTAGGACAAGAAAGGCTGGAGAAGATGGCGTCGGCTGAGGGCTATGTACCAAGGCGTACTGACGTCAGGATACTAGCTTATACAGCCGACGCCGGACCCAGACTTTGGGATTCTGGCCGACCTCGGGCTGCCTGCCGGCAGGAGCACCCTACAGTTATGACTGCAACAGTGAAGACACTCGAACATCTACATTTATGGTAGGTGTACACAACTGTACTTTATGAGGACTCTGATGCAGAAAATTCCATTCCTTCTGTTTCTCTCCCTGAGGATTTTTTCTTTTGGGGAAACTTTACATACCTTAAGGGAACATTTCCACTGGGAAAGTCAGGATTTCTATGAATCTAAAAAGAGTCTTAGGGATTTTCTTCTTACTCAGCATAGGCCTTTGGGTATATCTCCTGTTCTAGACATTGTTGATGTTTTTTTCAGAATCTAGTATGGCTCCTGATTCTCTGCCTCCGGCTCCTTGTAAGCCAGACAGATACTACAGGGATCCTGACTCCACAAATCCCTTTTAAAAAACCCTATTGCAGATGTTCATTGTGTTACCCTGCTGCAGTCATCACACTTGGGTTATCCTGTCATCAGGCGGTCCCGCAGTCGGCCTGAATTCCAAAGTCTTGGTCCGGCGTCGGTTGCTGTCGCTTCTTCCCTGATGTCAGTGCGCCAGGGGTATGTATGATGCATCTGACGCCATTTTCTTCAGTCTTATTTGCCACGCGGTGCCCGAAGCAGTTCACAAGTGCCGGTCGGCCGACTCCTGAGATTTTCGAAGTCGAATTTCAGATTCGAAGTCTTAAATAAAGCTAAGTACCCCGATGTCCTTCAAGGATGCATCTGCAGTCCTTACAAATGGGTTGTCCTGTCGTCAGGCAGCCCTTCGGTCGGCCGGATTCCAAAGTCTGGGTCTGGCCTCGGCTGGTGTCGCACTTCACCCGGCGTCATCTCTGCTGGTCTTGGGTATAAAGGCATCAGCCGGCGCCATTTTCCTCAGTCTTTCTTGCGCGTGGTGCCCGAAGCAGAAGCTGTTCACAAGTGCCGGTCGGTCAGATCCAGAGATTACTACTACCGAATACTACTTCGAAGACTTCTAAAAAGCTATGTACCCCGTTGGGGACTCTTTCTTGCCTCAGCTGATGTCAGAAAAAGTGAATAACTGTTTAACTTGTGGGAAACAAATACCTCATAAAGATTTCCACTCTTACTGCTTACCTTGTTTAGGCCCAGACCACGGCGTAGCAGCTTGTTTAGCCTGTGCTTCCTTCAACCGGAGCGCTTAGGCGTCGGTCGGAGTTGCTGAACAGTTTTTCGGCTCAGATTTTGAGTACATTATGCCTTCGGTTCCTTCTACTACTCAAAGTGTTAAAAGCGCAAAGAAAAGACCGACACTCGCGGTCCGCGGTTTCGGCCGAAACCACGGTTAAGCAAACCGCGAGTATCTCGGTTTCGGCCGAAACCGAGCAAACGGGTCAATCTACAGCCGAATCCATGACTACTACCGAGGCCCCTTCTACCCTAGTTGAATCGGCCTCTGAAGTTTTGCCTACTAATGTGGTTTCTCCAGAATTATTGGACGCCATCCCTTTGGATGTCTCTACCCCAGCACGTGGCGCTGCTAGGCCTCCTGCAGCCATGTCTATAAAGGCCTTTGCCAGGGCTAAAGCAGCCAAAACTGCTAAGTCTGTGCCTGTTAAGCCCCCCTCTCACAGGCCCAGTTCCAGTATGCTTACTCTGGCAGAGGATCTCATCTCTTTAATAAGGGGATCCCAATCTCACCCAGACAGGGCCTCTCAACCTCCAGAAAAGAGACCTAGAGCAGAGCCCCCTGAGCCAGTGTCCTCAGATGACTCTTCTGATGATACAGACAATACAGATCATCCAGAGGCTCCTTTTTCTACTTATGAAGATTCCGATGCTGAAGAATCTATTCCTTCTGCCTCTCCACCAGAGGAATTTTCCTTTGGGGAAACCTTACATGCCATGAGAGAGCAATTCCAATGGCAGGGACAAGATTTCTCAGATTCAAGAAAAAGGCTTAGGACATTTTTACACTTACCGCAACATAGGCCCTTAGCTATACCTCCAGTTCTTCCTGTTGTGGATGATGCATTTAATGATGTTTGCACTGCTCCTGATACTTTACCTCCAGCCCCTGCCAAGCCCGATAGGTTTTACAGGGTACGGACACTCATCACCACTTATACAAGGCTCCCTTTGCAGATCCTGAGACTATCTCACAGGGGCCTAAGGCAGTAGCTTCAACCTCAGCGAAAAACCCTCTCCCTTCTGAAAGGGAATCCAGGTCCTTAGAGATGGGGTAAAAAGTATACACCTCTGCTACTCTCTCAGCTAGAGCTTTGAACTGTCAGTTTCATATGATCCAATACCAAGAGTTTATGCTTGATCAGTTAACTAAGAAACTGTCCTCTGATGATTCCTTAGATAAGAAATATGTTCTAGAAATGGTGAATAACATTCAGCAGGTTAGTAACCATTCTTTAAAATGTGGCTATGATGCACTGGAGGCTTCATTTAGATCAGCCATGACTGGCACAGTTATAAGAAGGCATGCATGGTTGAAAGAACAGGTCTTGCCGGATCATGTTAAAGCAAAGCTATTAGATGCTCCTATGGATAAGGTCAGTCTATTTGGTTCTCCTGCCCAACAAGTAATGAAGAAAATGGAAGAGAAGGCAAAATCTGTACAAACAGTTAAAGATTTCCTACAGGTTCAGCCCCCAAGATTTAGCAGGAACTGGCCTTCCAAAATTGGTCCTTTCAGACTCCTCTAAAACTCAGAGAGGCAGGAATAGACGTTCCAGAGGCAGGAATCAATCCAGAGGAGGTGCCTATAGGGGACGCCATTGGCAAGGCAATAACCAACGAGGCACAGATACAACCACTGCCACTGCAACAGGACAATCACAGTGACTTGGCTCTCACACCGCCTACCAGGGAACAAATAGCAGCACCCTTAGGTGGAAAGTTAGCCTTATTTACAAAAAACTGGCACTATATCACAAGAGACAAGTGGATTTTGCAAACTATAGACCAAGGCTACAGGTTTCATTTCCACACCTTACCAGTAAAAAGAGGAATGCCAAACCTACCACCAAATCAAAAGACAGAAGCTCTAAAACAAATAGCTCAATTAACAAAGATGAGAGCTGTGGAAAGGGTACCACCTACAGAACAGGGCAAGGGATTTTACTCCAGACTCTTCCTAGTACCAAGAAAAGAAATGTTGGAGACCTATTCTCGACCTGTCCGCCTTAAACACATTCATCATTGTTCCAAAATTCAAAATGCTGACCCTACAGCAACTTCTTCCCATGCTGGGCAAGGAGTATTGGCTGGTGACTCTAGATCTCAAGGAGGCATACCTGCACGTCCCCATATGACCAAATTGCAGAAGATACCTCAGATTTCTTGCAGGATCAGAGCATTATCAATTCTCAGCATTGCCCTTTGGCTTATCTACTGCGCCCAGAGTGTTCACGAAATGCCTGGCATCAGTAATCGCTCATTGCAGGCTTCAGGGAATCCAAATTTATCCATACCTGGACGACTGCCTGATACAAGCGGACAACAAAAGCAAGCTGACACAAGACTTACAAAGAGTCATTTGCTTACTACAAGCCCTGGGATACACAGTCAATTTAAAAAGTCAAGACTGATACCATCCCAAACAAGAACATTCTTGGGTGCAGAATTGGACACAGTAAAACAGATGGCATTCCTAACTGCAGAAAAACAAGAACAACTTCCTCTTTACTTCTTGGCATTAACAAAGCAGAACAAACTAACAGCAAGGAAAGTACTGCAGGCCTTGGGCTTCATGGCATCCTGCATAATCCTGGTCCCCCATGCCAGACTGCATATGAGAAAGCTACAGTGGTACCTAAAGAATTTATGGTCTCAACACAGGCACAGCTTAGAAACCGAAATACCACTAATCCCATGCCTGAAACAAGAGTTCCTATGGTGGGCTCAGGCATGCCAGTCAAACCCAGGTTTGTCCTTCCACAATATTCAAACAAGCCAAACCATCACAACGGACGCCTCAGACCTCGGTTGGGGGCCCACATGCTGGACAAGTGCATTCAAGGCTTATGGACTCCAGATCAGCTGCACCTGCACATAAATCAAAAAGAAATGCTGGCAGTAAAACTAGCAATCCAGAATTTCAGACCATTCCTCAAAGAAGGCCAATTGATAAGGACAGACAACACCACAGTCATGTGGTACATCAACAAACAGGGAGGCACTCATTCATACCCCTCATCCCGCAGGGCTCTGGACCTATGGAATATGGCTCTGAGCTACAACATTCAGTTACAGGCAGTATTTGTACGGAAAAGAAAACATCCTAGCAGACATGTTAAGCAGAACTACCTCGGATGCTCACGAATGGATGCTACACCCGGACATCTTCAAGGCCATCACAAAGAAATGGGGAATGCCACAAGTAGACCTATTCGCATCCCCACTCAATCACCAGCTCAAGAAATTCTGCACAAGGACATACCACCCACTTGCTTGGAAGGTGGACTCTCTATCCTTCAGTTGGAAAGGCCTGACAGCATATGCATTTCCACCCCTTCCTTTGATGCACAAGGTACTACTGAAAATCACAGAGGAACGTCCAAGGATAACTCTGATAGCTCCAAATTGGCCAAGACAACATTGGTATCCATTGCTGAGGAGCATGTCTCGGGGGGGAAACGTGGACACTACCCCTGATTCCTTTGATGTTAACGCAGAGCGACTACAACATCCTGCATCCAAACCTGAAAACTCTGCAACTGACTGCCTGGGACATTACATAAGAGCAACTAACCCAGATTTATCCCAAAGGGTTAAAGACATTATCCTTGAGGCCCGCAGTCCTTCAACAAGAAGGAACTATGCAGGAAAATGGAAAAGGTTTGTCATTTGGAGTACTGAAAGAGGGAAAGATGTGTCAAAGGTAGATATTGCCAACATCCTGGAGTATATTTGGCAGAGCTTCTCCATACAGGCTGTCCTATTCATCCATCAAGATACATGCATCAGCTATTTCTGCAGAATACAGCTTCGATCCCCCTGTCTTCTCACATCCTCTGCTCAGGCAGTTCCTGAGAGGAATTAAGAATGTAAAACCTCCTAGGAAACCACCATTACCAGCATGGGACTTGAACTTTGTGCTAGAAAAATTGACACTCACTCCATTCGAACCAGCAGCAACAGCAGATCTTCAACACCTATCCTGGAAAACTGATTTTCTACTGGCAATTACTTCAGCAAGAAGGGTTTCAGAGCTACAGGCTTTAATGGCAGTACAACCCTTCCTAATCTTCCATCAAGATAGAGTATCCATGGGAACTAATCCTACATTTATGCCTAAGGTGGTATCCAGAGTGTCTCTAAACCAGGCTATCCACCTACCTACCTTCTTTCCCAATCCACAGAACAGAGGGGAAAGACTGCTGCATACCTTGGATGTACATAGACAGTTGCGCTACTACCTGGACAGAACCAAGGGCAATAGAAAAACTGACCAGCTTCTAGTAGCTTATGCAACAGGAAGGGAAGGAAAAGCAATTTCCAAACAGACAATCTCCAAGTGGATAGGAAATTGCATAAGATTCTGTTACTCCTACCATGGAAAGCAAATTCCACAGAACATAAGGCCTCATTCTACAAGGGCTACAGCCACTACCACAGCTTTCTTACGAGGAGTGGCTACCAAGGACATTATTGAGGCTACTTGGACCTCCGTGCATACATTTGCCAAGCATTATAACTTACCTCTATACTCTAGATCCCGAGCAGGGTTTGCCACTGCTGTTTTGCAAGGGATCCTAACTACATCATAATTCTTCTTCCTCCTCCCCTAGTTTGGCTATGGTATTCTACCCATTTGTAAGGACTGCAGATGCATCCTTGAAGGACATAGTACAGATGTCCTTCATGGATGCATCTGCAGTCATAACAACTGGGTTGTCCTGTCGTCAGGCAGCCCTTCGGTCGTTGTCCTGTCGTCAGGCAGCCCTTCGGTCGGCCGGATTCCAAAGTCTGGGTCCGGCTTCGGCTGATGTCGCACTTCACCCGACGTCATCTTTGCTGGTATTCGGGTATAAAGGCATCAGCCGACGCCATTTTCCTCAGTCTTTCTTGCCGCGTGGCGCCCGAAGCAGAAGCTGTTCGCAAGTGCCGGTCGGTCAGATCCAGAGATTACTACTACCGAATACTACTTCGAAGACTTCTAAAGAGCTAAGTACCCCGTTGGGGACTCTTTCTTGCCTCAGCCGATGTCAGAAAAAGTCAATAACTGTTTAACTTGTGGGAAACAAATACCTCATAAAGATTTCCACTCTTACTGTCTGCCTTGCTTAGGCCCAGACCACGACGTAGCAGCCTGTTCGGCCTGCGCTTCCTTCAACTGACGAACGCTAAGGCGTCGGTCGGAGTTTGCTGAACAGTTTTTCGGCTCAGACTTTGCGTACATTATGCCGTCGGATCCTCCGACTACACAAATTATTAAAAAACGCAAGGAAAAAGACCGACACTCGCGGTCCGCGGTTTCGGCCGAAACCACGGTTAAGCAAGCCGCGAGTGTCTCGGTTTCGGCCGAAACCGAGAAAACGGGTCAATCTTCAGCCGAATCCATGGCTACTACTGAGGCTCCTGCTACCTTACCTGAATCGGCCTCAGAAATTTTGCCTACAACTGTGGTTTCTACTGATTTATCAGACACCATCCCTTTGGATGTCTCTACCCCAGCACGTGGTGCTGCTAGACCCCCTGCAGCCATGTCTATCAAGGCCTTTGCCAGGGCTAAAGCAGCCAAATCTGCTAAGTCAGTGCCTGTTAAACCTCCCTCACACAGGCCCACTTCTAGTTCACAAATGCTTACTCTGGCAGAAGATTTAATATCCTTAATTAGGGGATCCCAATCTCACCCAGACAGGGCCTCTCAGCCCCCAGAAAAGAGACCTAGGACAGAGCCCCCCCGAGCCAGTGTCCTCTGATGATTCTGCGGATGACTCCGACATTACAGAACAGCCAGAGGATCCTTTTTCTACTTATGAAGACTCCGATGCTGAAGAATCCATTCCAGCTGCCTCTCCACCAGAGGAATTTTCCTTTGGGGAAACCTTAAATGCCATGAGAGAACAATTTCAATGGCAGGGACAAGATTTCTCAGACTCAAGAAAAAGGCTTAGGACTTTTCTGCACTTACCACAACATAGGCCCTTAGCTATACCTCCTGTTTTGCCTGTTGTGGATGATGCATTTAATGATGTCTGCACTGCTCCTGATTCTTTACCTCCAGCCCCTGCCAAACCTGATAGATATTACAGGGTACCTGACACTCATCACCACCTATACAAGGCCCCACTGGCAGACCCCGAAGCTATTTCCCAGGGGCCTAAGGCAGTAGCCTCGACCACAGCAAAAAACCCTATTCCTTCAGAAAGGGAATCCAGGTCCTTAGACAGATGGGGGGAAAAAAGTTTACACCTCTGCTAGTCTCTCAGCTAGAGCTTTAAACTGTCAATTTCACATGTTCCTATACCAAGAGTTTATGCTTGATCAGTTAACTAAAAAAGTATCCTCTGATGAATCTTTAGACAAGAAATATGTATTAGAAATGGTGAATAACATACAACAGGTTAGTAACCATTCCTTAAAATGTGGCTATGATGCACTGGAGGCTTCATTTAGATCAGCCATGACTGGCACAGTGATAAGAAGACATGCATGGTTGAAAGAACAGGTCTTACCGGATCATGTTAAAGCAAAGCTATTAGATGCTCCTATGGATAAGGCCAGTTTATTTGGTACACCTGCCCAGCAGGTAATGAAAGAAAAGGCAAAATCTGTACAAACAGTTAAAGATTTCTTACAGGTTCAGCCCCCAAGGTTTAGCAGGAACTGGCCTGCCAAAAATTGGTCCTTTCCTGACTCCACAAGATCCCAAAGGGGCAGAAATAGACGCTCCAGAGGCAGAAATCAATCCAGAGGAGGTGCCTACAGAGGACGACAGTGGCAAGGTAATAACAGAGGCACAGACACAACCACTACCACTGCAACAGGACAATCACAGTGACTTGGCTCTAACTCCGCCTACCAGGGAGCAAATAGCAGCACCAGTAGGCGGAAAGTTAGCCTTATTTTCGAAAAATTGGCACTATATCACAAAAGACAAGTGGATTTTGCAAACCATAGACCAAGGCTACGGTTCCACTTCCACACCTTACCAGTAAAAGAGGAATGCCAAACCTGCCTCCAAATCAAAAATAGAAGCTCTACAGCAGATACTTGAAATTAACAAAGATGAGAGCTGTGGAAAGAGTACCAATAACAGAACAGGGCAAAGGATTCTACTCCAGACTCTTCCTAGTACCAAGAAAAGAGAAAAGTTGGAGACCTATTCTCGACCTGTCCATCTTAAACACATATATCATTGTCCCAAAATTCAAAATGCTGACCCTACAACAACTTCTTCCCATGCTGGGCAAGGAGTGTTGGCTGGTAACTCTAGATCTCAAGGAGGCATACCTGCACGTCCCCATTCGACCCAATTGCAGAAGATACCTCAGATTTCTTGCAGGATCAGAGCATTATCAATTCTCAGCATTGCCCTTTGGCTTATCTACTGCCCAGAGTATTCACAAAATGCCTGGCATCAGTAATCGCTCACTGCAGACTACAGGGAATCCAAATTTATCCATACCTGGACGACTGCCTGCTACAAGCAGACAACAAAAGCAAGCTGACAACAGATTTACAAAGGGTCATTTACTTGCTACAAGCCCTGGGATACACAGTCAATTTACAAAAGTCAAGGCTGATACCATCCCAAACAAGAACATTCTTGGTGAATTGGACACAGTAAAACAAATGGCATTCCTAACTGCAGAAAAACTATAAGAACTCCCTCTTTACTTCTTGGCATTAACAAGACAGAACAAACTAACAGCAAGAAAAGTTCTGCAGGCCTTGGGCTTCATGGCATCATGCATAATCTTGGTCCCACATGCCAGACTGCATATGAGAAAACTACAGTGGTACCTAAAGAATTTATGGTCTCAACACAGGCACAGCCTAGAAGCAGAAATACCACTAATCCCATGCCTAAAACAGGAGTTCCTCTGGTGGGCTCAAGCATGCCAGTCAAACCCAGGCCTACCCTTCCACAACTTTCGAACAAGCCAAACCATCACAACAGGCGCCTCAGACCTAGGATGGGGGGGGCGCACATGCTGGACAAATGCGTACAAGGATTGTGGACTCAGGTCCAGCAGCACCTGCACATAAACCAAAAGAAATGCTGGCAGTAAAACTGGCAATCCAAAAATTCAGACCATTCCTCAAAGAAGGCCATTTGATGATAAGGACAGACAACACCACAGTCATGTGGTACATCAACAAACAGGGAGGCACTCATTCATACTCCCTATGCAGAATGACTTTGGACCTTTGGAATTTGGCTCTCAGCTACAACATCCAGTTACAGGCAATATTTGTACCGGGAAAAGAGAACACCCTAGCAGACATGTTAAGCAGAACCACCTCGGATGCTCACGAATGGATGCTACACCCGGACATCTTCAAGACCATCACAAAGAAATGGGGAATGCCACAAATAGATCTATTCGCTTCCCCTCTCAATCACCAGCTCAAAAAATTCTGCACAAGGACATTCCACCCACTTGCATGGAAGGTGGATTCTCTCTCCTTCAGCTGGAAAGGTCTGACAGCATATGCGTTTCCACCTGTTCCCTTGATACACAAGGTATTACTGAAAATCAAAGAGGAACACCCAAGGATAATTCTGATAGCTCCGAACTGGCCAAGACAACACTGGTACCCATTGCTGAGGAGCATGTCTCGGGAGAAAATGTGATCAATACCCCTGATGCCTTTGATGTTAACTCAGAACAACTACAGCATCATGCATCCAAACCTAAAAACTTTGCAACTGACTGCCTGGAACATCACATAGCAGCAACTAATCCAGATCTTTCCCAAAGGGTTAAAGACATTATCCTTGAAGCCCGCAGACCTTCAACAAGAAGGAACTATGCAGGAAAATGGAAAAGGTTTGTCATTTGGAGTGCTGAAAGAGGAAAAGATGTGTCAAATATAGATATTGCTAACATTCTGGAGTATTTGGCAGAGCTTTTACATACAGGCCTGTCCTATTCCTCCATCAAGATACATGCATCAGCTATTTCAGCAGAATACAGCTTTGATCCACCTGTATTTTCACATCCTCTACTCAGACAGTTCCTCAGAGGGATCAAGAATGTAAAACCTCCTAGGAAACCACCATTACCAGCATGGGACTTGAACTTTGTGCTAGAAAAGTTGACACTTCCTCCGTTTGAACCAGCAGCAACAGCAGATCTACAGCACCTATTATGGAAAACTGCTTTCCTACTGGCAATTACCTCAGCAAGGAGGGTTTCGGAACTACAGGCCTTAATGGCAGTACAACCCTTCCTAATCTTCCATCAAGATAGGCTGTCCATGAGAACTAATCCTACATTTATGCCTAAGGTGGTATCCAGAGTGTCTTTAAACCAGGCAATCCACCTACCTACCTTCTTCCCCAATCCACAAAACAGAGGGGAAAGAATGCTGCATACCTTGGACGTACATAGACAGCTACGCTACTACCTGGACAGAACCAAAAGTAACAGAAAAACTGACCAGCTTTTTGTAGCCTATGCAACAGGGAAGGAAGGAAAAGCAATTTCCAAACAGACAATCTCCAAATGGATAGGAAATTGCATAAGATTTTGTTACTCCTACCATGGAAAACCAATTCCACAGAACATAAGGCCTCATTCTACAAGGGCTACAGCCACTACCACAGCTTTCTTACGAGTGGCAACCAAGGACATTATTGAGGCTACTTGGACCTCCGTTCATACATTTGCCAAGCATTATAATTTACCTCTATATTCTAGATCCCGAGCAGGGTTTGCCACTGCTGTACTGCAAGGGATCCTAACCACACCATAATTTTATCTTCCTCCTCCCCTAGTTGGCTATGGTATTCTACCCAGTTGTTATGACTGCAGATGCATCCATGAAAGACATAGTACAGTTTTGTACCTACCATAAATGTAGATGTCCGAACTGGATAGCATCTGCAGTCAGGATTACCCTCCTTCCCTCTGTGGTACTCCTAGGGTATTTACACTCCTAATAGCTAGCTGGGGGGGGAGTCTCTTATGGTGTATTTGTTTGTATATATGTACATACATGCTTATTTTTTGTGTTTGCCTTTTATCTTTTTGGAAACATTGGCATTTATCCAAAATTTAGCCTTCCAAGAGGGCAACTGGCATCTGGGGCAAGAAACACTGAGGAAAATGGCGTCGGCTGATGCCTTTATACCCGAAGACCAGCAGAGATGACGTCGGGTGAAGTGCGACATCAGCCGAAGCCGGACCCAGACTTTGGAATCCGGCCGACCGAAGGGCTGCCTGACGACAGGACAACGACCGAAGTGCTGCCTGACGACAGGACAACCCAGTTGTTATGACTGCAGATGCTATCCAGTTCGGACATCTACATTTATGGTAGGTACAAAACTGTACTTTTTGTACCTACCATAAATGTAGATGTCCGAACAGGATAGCATCTGCAGTCAGGATTACCCACCCTCCTTCCCCTCTGTGGTACTCCTAGGGTATTTGCCCCCTAATCGCTAGCTGGGGGGGGGGGATCTCTTATGGTGTATTTGTTTGTATATATGTACATACATGCTTATTTGTTTTTGTGTTTGCCTTCTATTTTTTTGGAAATATTGGCATTTATCCAAATATTTAGCTATCCAAGAGGGCAACTGGCATCTGGGGCAAGAAACACTGAGGAAAATGGCGTCGGCTGATGCCTTTATACCCGAAGACCAGCAGAGATGACGTCGGGTGAAGTGCGACACCAGCCGAGGCCAGACCCAGACTTTGGAATCCGGCCGACCGAAGGGCTGCCTGACGACAGGACAACCCATTTGTAAAGACTGCAGATGCTATCCTGTTCGGACATCTACATTTATGGTAGGTACAAAACTGTACTTTGGGGAAACTTTTCTTGCCTCAGACCTATGTCAGAAAAAGTTAACAATTGTATTTCTTGTGGGAAGCAAATACCTCGTAAGGATTTTCATTCTTATTGTATACCTTGCCTAGGCCCAGACTGCGACGTCACTGGTTGTCGCTTTTGTGCTAGGTTCAATAAGCGAAGTATAAAACGACGCTTTGATTTCGCACGACACTACTTCAGTAGAAAATTTAATTACACTATGCCATCGGAGCAACCGACTACCGGCGTGCACAAGAAACGCAAAGATAAGGACGGGCAGCCTAGACCCAAGCCAGACTCCGAGGCCTTGGCTGGGCCGGTCTCCAGTTCACCGGTTTTCAGTGAGGCACTTACGCAGCCCCTGGCTACCGCAGAATTGGAACCCGAGACCGCTTCGGATCCTATGGCGGAGAGTTCTAGGCCGGCACAGCCATTTTCTGTGGCCCTACCGACGACATTGCAGAAAGAGAAGCCGGTGCTGCAGAAACACCTTCGGTTTCTGAAGGTGTCTTCAGACCGACGACACTCACCATAAAAACGTATCCTAAGCTTAAGACTCCTCTTAAACCAAAAAAGACTGCAATTCAATCTCCAGTTCAAGGCCCCATGCCTAAGAAATGGATACTTAAAATGGCTGAAGATTTGATCTCTTTAATCAGGGGTTCCCAACCCCCACCCGACAAAAGGTCTAGACAAGAGGAAGATTATGCCTCCTCTGATCAAGTGTCTATTTCCTCAGGCTTCTCTGAGGAACAAGGTTACTCCTTTCCCCATTATGAAGATTCTGATGCTGAGGATTCCATTCCCTCAGCTTCTCCCCCTGAAGACTACTCCTTTGAGGAAGCTTTACATACTATGAGGGAACATTTTCATTGGGAAGGTCAGGACTACTCTGACTCAAAGAAAAGGCTCAGAGAGTTTCTTTTATGCCCCCAGCACAGACCACTTGCTATCCCCCAGTTTTAGACATTGTGGATGATGTTTACTTAGAATCTAGTTTAAATCCAGATTCTTTACCCTCCTGCTCCAGCCAAACCAGACAGATATTATAGAGTGCCTGACTCCCACAAATTCCTTTATAAAAGCCCTGTTGCTGACCCAGAGACTATATCCCAGGGTCCCAAAGGGGCTAAGGCTTCTATGGCAAAAAATCCTGTACCCTCTGAAAGGGACTCCAGAGCACCAGACAGGTGGGGGAAGAAGGTTTACACCTCAGCCACTCTAGCTATGAGAGCACTAAATTGTCAGTTTCACTTGCTAAAATACCAGCAATTTCTAATGTCTCAAATAAAACAAAAGGTGAGCACACACCCTCAATAGTCTGAATTGAAGGAAATGCAGGATCTGTTGCATGCAGCTGAACAGGTGGGCAAACATACTTTACAATGTGGATTTGATTCCTTGGAAGCTTCTTGTAGAGCAGCTGTTACTGGGTCTGTTATACGTAGGCATGATTGGTTAAAGGAACAAACTCTGCCTGATCATGTTAAAGCAAAGTTACTAGATGCTCCCTTACAACAGGATGTCCTATTTAGAGTTAAAGCAGAAGAAGTCTTAAAGAAAATGAAGGATAAGGCAAAATCTATGCAGACGGTCAAAGATTTCTTACAGGTTCAGCCCCCTCGCTTCAGCAGAAATTGGCCAACAAAAAATTGGTCCTTTCCAGCTACTGACAGACCTCAGAGGGGTAAATACAGATGCCCAAGAGGCAGAGGACAACCACAAACCCACTACAAACCTCGACAATGGGGCACTGCAACACAGAAGGGAGGAGAAGACAGGCCCCAAACTACTAGAAGGCAAACACAATGACTTAAACCTCATATGGCCAAGCAAAACTCTCTTGGCAGCTCCCTTGGGAGGAAAATTAGCACTTTTTTCAGACAACTGGTGCATCGTCACAAAGGACAAATGGGTCCTAGACATTATTTCACAAGGATACAGATTCCATTTCCACACCTTGCCAACGATAAGAGGAATGCCAAACCTGCCACAAAATCAATGGGCAGAGGCACAAAAACAAATTACAGCTCTCATGGACATGAGAGCCATTCAATTGGTACCTACACGGGAGCAAGGCCAAGGATTTTACTCAAGACTCTTTCTAGTCCCCAGAAAGGACAATGCTTGGAGACCAATTCTGGACCTTTCAATTCTAAACACCTTCTTACAAGTACCCAAATTCAAGATGCTAACACTACAGCATCTTCTTCCCATGTTGGGCAAGAAAGCATGGCTAGTAACGTTGGACCTCAAGGAGGCATACCTGCATGTCCCTATCAGACAAAATTGCAGAAGATACCTCCGTTTCATCGCAGGTTCAATCCATTACCAATTCTCTGCACTGCCCTTTGGCTTATCCATTGCGCCCAGGGTTTTCACAAAATGCCTGGCACCAGTAATTGCGTACTGCAGACAAAGAGGAATTCAAATATACCCATACCTGGACGACTGCCCCATCCAAGCAGAAAGCAAGGACATCCTCTTACAACATCTGGCTTTTGTAAAACATCTTCTAAGTTGCCTAGGGTACACAGTAAACGAAAAGAAATCAAAACTAGTACCCTCACAAAATATAACATTCCTGGGTGCCAGCTTGAATACAACGGCCCAGATGGCTTATCTGACGCCAGACAAACAACTACAATTGACTCAATATTTCAAAATAATGGCAACAAAGACCCAACTCCCTGCAAGAAAAATTCTGCAGGCCTTGGGCTTCATGGCATCTTGCATACTATTAATACCATTTGCAAAGCTGCATATGAGGAAATTACAGTGGTACCTAAAAAGCATATGGTCTCAACACAGCCACAGCTTGGACACAATGATATCTCTCATTCCCTGCCTTCAACATGAGTTTCTATGGTGGTCACAGGCATGTCACCTCAACAAGGGTCAGCCTTTCACCTTGACCCAGCCAGGCAAACTATGACAACAGATGCATTGGACTATGCCTGGGGGGCACACATGGCAGGACAGTGTGTTCAAGGCATATGGACTGCAAATCAAAGGAATCTGCACATCAATCAAAGAGAAATGCTAGCTGTACAGAATGCCCTGACAGCCTTCAAGGACCTCTTGCATCCAGGACAGCTTACAATAAGGACAGACAACACCACAGTAATGTGGTACATCAAACAAGGGGGTACACACTCCTACCCTCTATCCAGGCAAGCAATGACCTTGTGGAACACAGCACTGGCTTACCAAGTTCAGCTACAAGCTCAACTCCTGCCAGGAAAAAAGAACACATTGGCAGACGACCTCAGCAGAAACATCATGGATCCCCACGAGTGGAAACTGGATCCACAAGTATTTGCAGTGATAACTCAAAAATGGGGCCACCAAGACATAGACCTGTTTGCCAGCCCCCAAAACTATCAGCTAACAAAATTTTGTACAAGGATGCTTCACCATCAAGCTTGGAAAGTGGACGCACTCTTTCAGTTGGAAAAACCTGACAGTATATGCCTTCCCTCCATTGCCACTTCTCACAAAGGTGCTGCTGAAAGTCAGGAAGGAGAGACCCAGAATGATACTCATAGCCCCAGACTGGCCACGCCAGCACTGGTACCCACTACTACGGAATATGGCACAGGGCCCACCTTGGATTTTACCACAAATTGATCCTTTGCTCACACAGCAGGACAATCAGATTCTACACAGACAGCTCAAAACCTTAAATTTGACTGCATGGCAAATCACCTAAGCAACCAGCCAGCTCCTATTCCTCAAGCAGTTATGGATGTTATTCTGGAAGCTAGGAGGCCCAGCACCAGGAAGGCCTACTCGGACAAATGGAAAATGTTTTGCGCCTGGAACCAAGCTAAAGGCCAAAATACCCTTCAGCCTCACATACCTCAGATTCTACAGTATTTAACTGAGATGTTGCACAAAGGACTTTCTTTTTCATCTATTAAAATCCACGCCTCAGCTGTTTCATCCCACTACAACACGGATCCTCCCTTATTTTCACATCCGCTCCTAAGGCAGTTTCTCAGAGGGGCCAAAAACATTAGGCCCCCCAGGAGAGCACCTACACCAACCTGGGACCTCAACTATGTTCTGGAAAAACTTACGCTACCTCCTTTTGAACCAGCTTTCTCTGCTGACCTAACGTTTATATCAGGGAAGACTGCCCTGCTGCTAGCAATAACTTCAGCCAGAAGAGTCTCAGAGCTTCAGGCACTAATTGGCAGTAGAGCCTTTCCTCACTTTCCATCAAGACAGAGTTTCTCTACGAACTAATCCCTCCTTTTTGCCTAAGGTGGTATCCAGTGTGGCTCTAAATCAAGCCATCCACTTACCCACCTTCTTTCCAAATCCACAGAACAAAGGAGGAGGACTCCAGCACTCCTTGGACATTCACAGGCAGCTATGTTACTACTTGGATAAAACTAAGGTTTTCATAAAATCTGACCAGCTATTTGTATCCTATGCTGCAGCTTCACAAGGGAAGGCTATATCAAAACAGACCATTTCCAAATAGATAGGACATTGCATTCATTTTTAATACACCCATCACAGAAAACCAGTTCCTGCTACCATAAGGCCTCACTCCACCAGGGCAGCAGCTACATCTACAGCCTTCCTCAGGGGGGTGCCAACCAAGGATATTTTGGAAGCTGCAACTTGGAGTTCAGTACACACCTTCACCAAACACTACCACTTACCACTTTACTCTAAGACTAGAGCTGGCTTCGCCACTGCAGTTCTGCAGGGCCGCCTAGCCTCCTCTAACCCTGTTTGACTCCACCTCCCATCCTTAGCTTTGGGATTCTACCCAAGTGTGATGACTGCAGCAGGGTAACACGATGAACATAGTACAGTTTTGTACCTACCATAAATGTAGATGTTCGAGTGTATACCCTGCTGCAGTCCAGGTTACCCTCCCTCCATCCCCTCTGACCTAACTAACTAAACCTGATGCTACCTTTGTGATGTATTTGCTTATAGCTGGAGGGATATTTTGTTTGTGCTAAACTTTTTAGATTGGTACTATTTACTGACCACCTTTTTGGGGGCACCTGACATCTGGAGCAAGAAAAAGTGAAGAAAATGGTGTCAGATGCATCATATATACCCCTGGCGCACTGACGTCAGGGAAGAAGCGACAGCAACCAACGTCGGACCAAGACTTTGGAATTCAGGCCGACTGCGGGACCGCCTGACGACAGGATAACCCAAGTGTGATGACTGCAGCAGGGTGTACACTTGAACATCTACATTTATGGTAGGTACAAAACTGTACTTTTCTGAAACCATTTCTCGGAGTCCCAAGGGCATTAAGGCCTCTACTGCTAAAAATATACCCCTTCTGATAGAGATTCCAGGGCGCTGGATAGATGGGGTAAGAAGGTTTACACTTCTGTGACCTTGGCAGTCAGGGCTTTAAATTTAATTTAAATTCAATTTCATATGCTTAAGTATCAACAGCATATCATGGGACTGCTTAAACAGAAAATGATGTCAATTTCTGACTGTGTGGTAAATTAAGATTTACAGGATTTATTGCATTCAGCTGAACAAGTTGGAAAACATACTTTGCAATGTGGTTTTGATTCTTTGGAGGCCTCGTGCAGGGCTGCTGTAACTGAGTCTGTGCTAAGAAGGCATGCTTGGCACAAAGAGCAAACTCTGCCTGATCATGTTAAAGCAAAATTGTTGGATGCTCCTTCACAGCAGGACCGTCTCTTTGGTAATAAGGCTGAAGAAGTTTAAAAAAAGATGGAAGATAAAGCTAAATCCTATGCAAGCTGTGAAAGATTTCTTACAAGTGCAACCTCCAAGATTTAGTAGGCACTGGCCCACTAAGAACTGGATAACGTATACTTCCAAAAAACACACAGGAAAACGGGATCCAGCCGACAAGCGTTTATTGCCAATGAATAACAGCCACGATTTGACCTAGGTTTCGTCCGTAACCACAGACGACTTCAGAATACAAAAGACACAACAACCAACTCACTTAAAAAGCATCACAATTAACCAATCAATTAATTACACTTCATTAAAATTCTGAACAATTAAATACAAAATAATGTATTAACTATCTTAAACTTAAAACTAAATGCACCTATATGAAATATAAATTAAATAAAAACAAAATCAAAAATAATAATAATAAAGCTAACTTATGAATGCTTAACTATTTAACACCAGTGATATTCTTCAACTTTAATAAAGGCTTAATAGTACTATACTCATTAAGACCGGGAAAGTAATGTGCGTTTAATCTAAGCTGCCATTTGAGTTCACAAATATCCAAGTGTAAATCAATAATTCTGCCTTGCTGGTCGAACTTGATTTGTTGTAAAACACAAAACTTAAAACTATGATCACCATAGTCAAGTAAATGCCTAGCAAGAGCATTAGTAGTTCTACCATGTTTAATATCCAATAGATGTTCCTTTATTCTCTCCCGAAAGGCCCTACAGGTTTTGCCTACGTAAAATGCCTTGCATACTTGACATAAGGCTAAATAAACTACATTTTTAGTATAGCAATCAAAATGACCCCAGATTGAAATACCACAGTGATTAATCACCAACCTGCTAGCAGAAGTAAATATGTAGAAACATACAGAACACCTTCCACATTTAAAATTACCCAATGGCCTATTGGTACAAGGTCCCTTTTACCAAGAAATCTTTTCAAACATATCCTTAAGGGATGAATCCTTCCTATATATAAACTTCAACTTATTACTGTATATTAAACTCAAGTCTCCCTCAGTTTTTAAAAAACTCCAATTTCTACCTATAATCTTACTTATCTCATCCGAATCACCATTAAATGTAGAAATATAAATTAAAGGTGAAGTAATCAAAAATCGTGACCTATCTGAATCATAACCAAATTAATTAAATTGAAGAGTATCAGTGTTGAGTATAGCCTGAAATGCACCAGTTTCCGTTTTACGTTTAACTTCAAGAAAAACTTCTAAACACAAGTTTTCAGGATAACCCCTATTTTTAAATAAGGAAATCATAAATTCTAACTCCTCATTAAATTTGTCGTCATCACTAACCACATCCGGGCAGCTCTAACCATTTGCCCTTTAACAATAGCTCTTTTTTTGATGGTCAGGGTGCCAACTATTAAACTGAAGATATGAGTTCGAAAAAGTTGGTTTTCTGTATATATTTGACTTCAATAAACCACGCACCCTATCATATGTTAATCTAACGTCCAAATATATAATGGTGTCTGAATTAATGTCATGCATAAAAGTCAAAAACCACACTGTGCTATTGATATATTTAATGAAGGCTTCTAACACTACCTTTTCGCCTTCCCAAATGATAAAAATATCATCCAAAAAGCGCGAATATAGTCTGATGTTTTTGTAAAACTCACTGGGGAATATAAAATGCTCCTCCCAATATGCCGTGATGTAATTGGCATAAATGGGGGCACAAGCGGCCCCCATTGCCACCCCAGTGCGTTGTTTAAAATAATGCTCTTCAAAAACTAAAAAATCTTTTCAACACCACTTCCATGAGTCTAACAAAGACATTAATTCTTTCCTGCTCATACACACCAGTTTTCAAAAGTTGTTGCTCCAACCATGTTATAACCCTATGTTGTGTGGTATAACTGTAAATAAGTTACACACGTCTATGGTTAAAAAATAAAAATTATTGTTATTACCAAGCTCTACTGACTTCAACCTTTCCAAAAAGTGCCATGAGTCCTTAGTAATATGGGGAAAACAACCAATGCCCGTTTTTAAATGATAGTTCAAAAATTGACTAATGAAGCAAACCTTACTACGCTTACCATCTACTATAGGTCTAAACTGCACATTGTTCAACCCTTTGTGTATCTTAGGAATGCCAAAGATACCACTGATCACAGGGTAAGAATTTACTATGTATTCATATTCCTTTTCGGTCACCTCACCTTGATATAACATATCCTCTAAAACAAAATCAATATTTCTATACGCTATATTGATTTCATTGATACTTACTTCAGTGTAACTATCATGCATAAGCATTGTCATCATAAGACTGACATAATCATTGTTATCCACAATGACTACACCATTGCCTTTGTCGGGCTTCATAATGCGAATATTCCCCATTCTATTCAATTTTTCCATAAGATGATACTCATCCTTGGACATATTACAGTGTGGTGTACCTTTCCGCTGTTTATAATAATGTCTTATATCAAATTCACACAATCTTTCAAACGTGTGCACGGCATAATTCAAAGGCGGATTAAAAACACTTGGTTTAGACAAGCTCAAATTATCGCCAGTACTATAACAATTACTGGGGTCATTAAAAAATATTTTTAAATTCGAGTGTAAAAAGTTTCAAGTCAATAAGAGCATCGACAAGATAGCCTCTCCTACAAGGGACAAAATTAAATCCCTTTGAAAAAAAATTGACATATTCCACACCCAAATGAACACTGGAATAATTGTATAATTTTAAATCGTTCATACTATTTACCGTTACTATAGGATTACTCAAAATCCCAAGAATTGACTGGTGAAAACTACCCCCATCTGAACCATTCTGTTTGGATAAAGTGATGTTACTTATGTTCAGAAGAATCTTCTCCACTTATATCCCTACCTGTGCTCAACAACTCAAAAAATTCCGGGGTGTCATTAATAAAAACTGTTGGCGTCGTAATCACTTCACTAGGTGACCTAGAACAACCTAGGTCACAATCTATATTTAAATCACACTGCACTGATTCTGATTCCTCCAAACCCTCAGTAATAGTGTGAACCGCCATACTGTTTGGTTCATCCGTGACAGTGTAGGTACTCAAATTTAACAAAGTAATGTTAGAACATTCGTTCGCCAAATCAAACCCTAAAGATTGAACACTCTGACCAAAAAATTCATCATAATAATGCTCAACCAATCTACTACCATATAAATCAAAACTCTGATCACAATCAAAACTTTGCACAGCATTCAAATCCTTGTCCACAGCGTCAAATAACACTGAGTCTGAAGCAGTTACTTTCCCCATAACAGAGGAATTATTAAAATATTCAGTTATGTGCGCTTGAGCAAGTAAAAATATAATTAGTTTCCGAATTAACCAAATTGTCAGCAGTTGTAATGTTAATGTCTAACCTCTTGTCCGTTGACTCGTTATCTAATTGAGGCACCCATTCCAAAACGGATGCTTTGTCAAAACTTGTGTAAAACAGAAATGAGCGTTTATCTACTTCCTCCACGCTCCTTTCTGCAAAGTATTTATACCACAATTCGCTTTGGGCTTTGCTCCTAACTGGCCATCGTCGTTCTCCTCGTGATATGGATCCCAATTCCGTATTTTCTCTGAACGCCTTACTCCTTCCTCTAAAGGGCTCCCATTACCTTTCCAGTTCCTTCGAGAGCCATTCAAGTCAAACCCAGACGTTCCAAAGGCTCCATGTTTCAGTCACATGGGACTTTTAGAACAAAACATTGGGGTGCCTCCACCTCCAAATCTCGAAACAACAAGGCACCTCCTTATGGTAAACAGTCTCAATGACTTCCCTCTACACTCACCAAGGACTTCTTTGGGGGGAAAACTGGCACTTCATGCAAGAAACTGGCAACTTATAACCCAGGACAAATGGGTTTTAAATATAGTATCCCAGGGATACAGATTTCATTTCCACACGTTGCCAAACCCAAACAGATGGCCAGACCTGCCCCCCAAATCAGTGGGCAGAGGCCCAGAAACAAGTTCTGTCCCTCATGAACATGGGGGCTATTCAACTAGTACCAGAAGAGGAAAAGGGGCAAGGTTTCTTTTCAAGACTTTTCCTGGTACCCAGAAAAGACAAATAATGGTGTCCAATTCTGGACTTATCTTTAAACACATTTCTGGACATTCCAAAATTCAAGATGCTGACTCTTCAACAGTTACTTCCTTTGCTAGGCAAAGATGCCTGGTTGGTAACTCTAGACTTAAGAGGCTTACCTGCATATCCCAATCAGGGAGTCTTGCAGAAGATACTTCCACTTCAAAGCAGGCTACTTGCATTACCAGTTCTCTGCACTGCCCTTTGGCTTATCTACTGCACCCAGATTCTTCACAAAGGGCCTGGCTACAGTAATAGCATTTTGCAGGCAAAGAATATTCAAATATATCCATACCTGGACGATTGTCTAATTCAGGCAGAAAACAAGGACATTCTTCTGAAGCATCTGGCGTTTGTAAAAAGGGTTCTAACTTGTCTAGGGCATACCATAAACTTAAAGAAATCACAACTGGTACCCTTTTAAAAAATTACATTCCTGGGTGCAAGCTTGAATACAACTACCCAGACGGCTTACCTTATGCCAGAAAAGCAAATTCATTTGATAACTTACTTCAGACAGGTGGCCACAAAAACCCTGCTATCTGCAAGACAAATTCTGCAAGCCTTGGGGTTCATGGCCTCCTGCATTCTTCTAATTCCATATGCAAGACTGCATATGAGGAAACTTCAGTGGTACTTAAAAAGTTTATGGAGTCAACATTGTCACAGTCTGGAAACAATGATTCCTATCATACCTTGCCTGCAGCTAGAGTTCCTATGGTGGGCAGAGGCCTACCACCAAAACAAGGGACTGCCATTCACTCCACCCCTGCCGCCCAAACTCTAACTACAGATGCATCAGACTATGCTTGGGGGGTTCATCTGGCAGGGAAGTGCATTCAGGGCAAATGGAGCCCAAATCAAATGCACCTTCATATCAATCAGAGATGCTAGCTGTACAGAATGCACTTACAGCCTTCAAGGACTACCTTCATCCAGGACAATTAATGATACAGACAGACAACACCACAGTTAAGTGGTACATAAACATGCAGGGGGGTACACACACCTACCCCCTTTGCAGACTAGTCATGGCTTTGTGGAACACGGCTTTGACCTACCAAATACAACTACAAGCTCAGTTCCTGCCAGGAAAGCTGAATACTCTGGCAGACGAACTAAGCAGAAATCTCATGGACCCACACGAATGGAAACTGGAACCACGGATTTTCAACATGTTGACATGCAAATGGGGGGAGTCCAGACATAGATCTTTTTGCCTCACCCTAGGACTATCAGTTGGACAAATTCTGCACAAGAACACATCACAAAAAAGCCTGGAAAGTGGATGCTCTATCATTCAGCTGGAAAAACCTATAAGTCTATGCTTTTCCCCCCTCTGCCTCTGCTCTCCAAAGTTCTACTAAAAGTAAAACAGGACAAACCAAAAATGATTCTGATTGCTCCAGACTGGCCTCGCCAACACTGGTACCCACTCCTGTGCAATTTATCACACCTGACAGTGTGATGAGACCTTGGAACACAGGTGGACAGTAGTCTCTCCTTTGATAATCACATTGCCACAGTAGTCAGGAAATCCTTCTACGTGGCACACGTCATCACAAAAGGTTTCTCATCCAGAAAAAAAGAGGTCATTGTTCTCCTCTACTCATCACTCATTAGACACGTTAGAGTACAATGCCCCTTTTGGTATGTACCTCACAAGACCTCTACAGCAACTGGAAAGGCCGCAGAAATACCTCACAAAGAGGATTACCGGCCTCAAACAGATGCCCTACGCAGACCGTCTCAAAAAACTCCGGCTTTACTCCGTCGCATATCGCCTATATGTCAAACCCAGAGCTGTTGGACATGCTCCACTTAAAGAAATCCCAGTCCCTCCGAGCTACACGCTCTAGGGACCTAAACCATGTCATCACAATAAACAGAACATGCCGGAGGGATAGATTCCTGTCCCAGAGACTTCCCATACTCTGGAATAAACTACCTGTCTATATCAAACAAAGCTCCTCATTAGCACTCTACAAGAAAAATCTTGATGATTGGATGGGAAATAGGAAATTCACCCCGGGGATCACCTCTGTGGCTCTGCTCGACAGTGGCACAGGAAAATAATTTTCTTGGGTGGCAAAAGCCAGGGTACCTTTTTGGCTGGGCTTGTATAGGTCCCAGGGCCGATAGCCTAGTACCTACCAAAAAAAAAAAAAATCCAAAGCTAGGAAACAGCCTGCCAGTGTATGGCACTAGTGAAGAGACTTAGACCACCAAATAGCGTAGAATCAATTTAATTTCCGCTTTCGTCAGAAGACTTCATCAGAATACACATTTACAATAGATGAACCTCCTTAAATAACACTTCAATAAATCAATTAACCAGTTAGTTTAAAAATCTAAAAACCTTTAAGGTGCTACTGCACATTAATTAAATAAAGGTGCAATATTATTTTTATTAATACCTAACTTACCATTCTTTAAAAAACATTTAATGTTAATGGTCCCATTTAAACCAGGATGCTTGTCAGATTTCAAACGAATCTGCCAAAAAGCTTCCCTTTGCTCTACAAAATTCCTGAAGTCTCCCCCCCTCAAATCAGATTTACAGACTTCGAGAACAGAAAATAGAAATTTTTTAAAATTGCTACAAACAACAGAGTGTTTAAACAATGCATTAGTATCATCATGTGTCTTAATACCATATAGGTGCTCACGTATACGGGTTTTTAGACATCTCGTCGTCATTCCAACGTAAAAAGCTGGACATGTACTACATAACCCGATGTACACTACCCCCCTGGTACTACAATCAACATATTCAGGTACCCGAAAGGTTTTGTCAATGCTTTCAATGACAATCAATGGCCCTACAGAGAGAAATCGACATGTGTTACAATTATAGCAAGGAAAAACACCCTTTGTTACCGTGGCACCTGCCTCAGACACCTTACTTACCGTCTCAGCAGAACAACCAAATTCTGCACACTCAGCTCCAAACTTTGAATCTTGCAGCCTGGCTAATCACCTAAATTCACCCTTAGCATTCCTCAGCAACCCTGTGATGGATGTCATTTTGGAGGCGAGAAGGCCTAGTACAAGAAAATCTTATGCTGACAAATGGAAAAGATTCTGTGCCTGGAACCAATCACAAGGAATAAGCACAGCAGTGCCCAATATTCTTCAGATTTTACAATACTTAAATGAGATGCTTCACAAGGGCCTGACCTTTTCTTCCATAAAAATCCATGCCTCTGCCAGTTCGGCTCATTACAACACCAGAACCTCCCCTCTTCTCTCATCCTCTGCTAAAGCAGTATCTCAACGGGGCCAAAAACCTAAGACCACCCAGGAGAGCTCCAACCCCTGCCTGTGACCTCAGTTTTGTATTTGAAAAACTCACTTTCCCTCCTTTCGAGCCAGCTGCTACTGCAGACTTAAAATTCCTCTCCTGGAAAACAGCTTTCCTTTTAGCAGTCACTTCAGCTAGAAGGATTTCTGAATTACATGCTCTTATGGCAGTGGAGCCTTTCATTATTTTTCATGCGTACAGGGTGTCTCTCAGGACCAATCCATCATTCATGCCTAAGGTGGTATCCAGTTTCTCTCTTAATCAGACAATTCATTTGACAACTTTCTTTCCCAATCCACAGAACAAGGGGGGGTGTTTTCTGCATCCATTGGATGTACACAGACAACTTAGATTTTACTTAAACAGGACAAAATCTCTAAGAAAATCTGAACAACTACTGGTGGCATTTGCAGCAGAGGCAGATGGGAAAGGCTGTTTCAAAGCAGACTATTTCCAGATGGATAAGCCATTGTATTTGTTTCTGCTATATGCACCATGGTAAAACTATACCCCAGGGGATCAGATCTCATTCCACTAGGGTTGCATCTACTTCCACAGCCTTTCTCAGAGGTGTTCCTACCAGAGACATTCTAGAAACTGCTACCTGGAGCTCAGTTCATACGTTCACCAAACATTACCATTTACCTTTCTTCTCTAAATCCAGAGCTGGCTTTGCCACTGCTGTCCTGCAGGGCCTTTTAGCTGGTACTAATGCTGTATAAATCCATCCTCCCAACCATAGCTTTGGGAATCTACCCAAATGTAATGACTGCAACAGTGTAACATGAAGAACATAGTACAGTTGTATACACTTACCATAAATGTACATGTTCGAGTGTATTCACTGTTGCAGTCTTGGTTACCCTCCCTCCAGCCCCCCCTGTTTTTCTCTTAGTATACCTCTACTTTCTTTTACTATGCTTAAAAGCCTTTTTGGTGTATTTGCTTTTGTTTGGAGGTATATTTTTTGT
This sequence comes from Protopterus annectens, assembly GCF_019279795.1. Classification (NCBI taxonomy): domain Eukaryota; kingdom Metazoa; phylum Chordata; order Ceratodontiformes; family Protopteridae; genus Protopterus; species Protopterus annectens. The sequence goes on from NC_056741.1 coordinate 1,829,744,940, forward strand.
GTTTTAAATTATATATGTATATATTTTGCTTCCCATTTGGGAGGCACCTGGCATCTGGGGCAAGAAAAACTGATGTAATGGCATTGGCTGCATGTTTTATACCCCTGACGTCATAGAAGAAGGGACAGTAATTGACGCAGGACCCAAGACTTTGTTAATCAGGCCAACTGAGGGCAACCTGCCATCAGATTATCCAAATGTACTGACTGCAACAGTGAGTATACTCGAACATCTACATTTATGGTAAGTGTGCACAACTGTACTTTCTACCTTGACAGGACTAAACCTTTCAGAAAATCTGACCAGCTGCTGGTCAGCTTTGCTACAGGGGCAGAGGGCAAAGCCATTTCAAAGCAAACCATCTCCAAATGGATAGGACACTGCAGCCATTTCTGCTACAAACACCATGGAAACCCTACCCCACAGGGGATCAGAACCAATTCCGCTAGGGCTACCTCAAATTCTACAGCATTTTTCAGGGGAGTCCCTACCAGGGCCATCCTGGAAGCTGCACCCTGGAGTTCTGTACACACCTTCACCAAGCATTGCCATTTAATTATCTTTTCTAAATCCAGAGCTGGATTTGCTACAACAGTCTTACAAGGCCTGCTAGCCAGCCCTAATACTTCTTGACTGCCTCCACCCTTCCTCAGCTTTGGGGAATCAACCCAAGTGTGATGACTGCAACAGTTAAACATGAAGAACATAGTACAGTTACCATAAATGTAGATGTTAGAGTGTATTCACTTTTGTAGTCCTGGTTACCCTCCCTCCAGACCCCTGACTTATTTATACTTTTTACCTATCCTCTTTTTTGACCATCTTATGGCATTGGTATTTACTTTTTACTGGAGGTATTCCACACCATGTAATTGCTTCCTATTTTGGGGGCTCCTGACATCTGGGGGCAAGAAAAAACAATGTAGTGGCGTCGGCTGCCTGTTTTATACCCCTGACGACTTGACGTCATGGAAGAGGCGACAGCATCCGTCGCAGAAATCCCAAGACTCTGGTATTGGGGCCGACTGAGGGCTCCCTGCAGGCAGGTAACCCAAGTGTGATGACTGCAACAGTAAATACACTTGAACTTCTACATTTATGGTAAGTATACACAACTGTACTTTTCTGGTTGTTGGGTTTCATGTCATCTATAAAGAGGATATCCCAGTGCGGGAAGCACATTCCCCATAAACATCGTCATGAGCAGTGTGTGTTCTGTTTAGGCGCCTACTACGACTATATGTTTTGCGACATTTGTCAGTCCTTTGTCCCAAAGATGTTGCGGAGTCGGCTTTCTTCCCTCACAATCTGTCCGAGAACCAACTACTTAAATTGTTGGCTAAGGATACCATGGAAGGATCTTCCTGGCCCAAGGGCCAGCCATCTGAGAAGAAAAATGCCAAAAAAGTCCAGTCTGATTCTTGAGCTGTACCACCTCCACTGGATGTCTCTCTTGAGGCTGGTGAAAGCCCGGAGGATCTTCCATTTTCTTTTTTGGATTCCTCTGCTGAGACCGCTTCATAGGCCTGCGTGGACCAGGCACCACTCCTATACATGGATGTTTTGCAGATATCCGTCTCGGATGTACAGGGTGAACTGCTGCTGGTTGTTGTTGAATGGCCTAGGGGTGTTCCTCAAATTTTAGTAAAGGAAGCAGATGGTCTTTGTATTTCACTGTTGCAGTCATCACACTTGGGATATCCTGCCAGGGGCAGCCATCAGTCAGCCCGAATACCAGATGTTTAGTATTTCTGCATTGGTTGCTGTCACTCCAGGGCTGACTTCAGTAGTAATGGCATAGACTGCCTTACTTTTATACATCAGTCTTTCTTGCTGAGGAGCCCGAAGCAGAAGCAGTTCACACGAGTGCCGGTCGGCCGCTACCTGAGTTTCGTCTTCCGAAGTGAAGCTGAAGTCTTCCAAAGCTAAGCACCCCATTGGGGATCCTTTTCCTTGCTCTAACAGATATTAAAAACACTTAACAATTGTCTCGCCTTTGGAAAGCAAAGACATTCACTCTTACTGTGTCACTTGCTTAGGCCCAGACCACGATGTCCCTCGCTATTGCTTTTGTTCTTTGTTCATCTCCAGAACTATACACCATCGGGCCCTTATTGTAACTAGATATCTTCGCATACAGTCCTCGAATTCCGATATTACTTTGGTAAGCCATCCAACAGCAGATCTTCCTAAAAAATGTAAGGATAAAGACAAAGACCGCACAAGTCCAAACCTACCGATGATGCTTCCATTAAGCTAGTCATCAGTTCTCCGGTCCTCAGTGAAGTGCTTTTGCAGCCCCTGATGCCCGCTTCTGTGGATTCTCAGGCCTCTACCGAGACCCTTTCGGAGTCTGGTATGCTGCAAACCTCTTCTTCGACTAAGGATCCTGTGGGGTTTCTTCGTGTTTCACTGTTGCAGTCATTACATTTGGGTTATCTGCTTGCAGTAGCCCTCAGTCAGCCTGATTAACAAAGTTTTTTGTCCAGCGTCGGTTGCTGTCTCTTCTTCCGTTACGTTAGGTTGTCAGGGTTGTAAAACATACAGCCGACACCATTACATCAGTCTTTCTTGCCGTGTGGTGCCTGAAGCAGAAGCAGTTCGCAAGTGCCGGTCAGCCGACTCCTGAAATTTTCGTTTGCGAGTTTCGAAACCGAAGTCTTCAACTAAAGCTTATTACCCTGTTGGGGAAACCTTTTCTTGCTCCTTACCGTTGTCAGTAAAAGTTAATAATTGCATTTCTTGTGGAAAGCAAATACCTCACAAAGATTTTCATTCGTACTGTATTCCTTGCCTAGGCCCTGACCACGACGTATCTTGCTGTCGGTTTTGTGCCTTATTTAATCAATGCACTATCGGTCGTCTATATTTTCACCTCTAAATATCTCGGTTCAGTTATCCAGAAATGTCGTCAGTTAGCCATCCAACTATGGAAATTCCGAAAAAGTGTAAAGAAAAATACAGAGACAGGCCGCCTAGGTCCAAAGCTGCCAACGACGCTTCTAAGCCAGTCACCAGTTCACCGGTACTCAGTGAGGCGCTTTCACAGCCCCTGATACCTGCTACTTCTGATTCGCAGGCCTCTACTAAGACCCATTCGGAGTCCGGCATGCTGCAAGATGCTTCAACTGGAACCTGCGGATGTCTCTACCATGGAAGGGTCCGGAGCTGCTGTGCATGCCCCGGCTTCTGAGGGTGTATTCGGGCCTACTGACTTGCATATTAAACCAAAGCCTCCTTCTTCTTTAAGGCCTAAACCTTAAACCATACGTATGAAACCGATGCCCAGGCCACATGCATAGGCCTCTATGCTTAAAAAAGAAATGATAAGAATGGCTGAAGATCTTATAACCCTAATCAGGGGAAGTCAACCACACCCTTCTAAGAGACCTAGGACTGAATTCGTTTATGAATCCTCTGATCAGGATTATGATTCTTCTGATGATCTGGATTTACCCTTATCTACTTATGAGGATTCTTATGCAGAGGACTGTATTCCCTCTGCTTCCCCTCCAGAGGATTTTTCTTTTGGTGAAACCTTGCACACACTAAGGGAACATTTTCACTGGGAAAGCCAGGATTTTTCTGATTCAAAAAGAGGCTTAGGGATTTCTTACTCCTGCCTCAGCATAGGCCTTTAGCTATACCTTCTGTACTAGACATTGTTGATGATACCTTTTCGGAATCTAGTTTGGCCCCTGATACTTTGCCTCATGCTCCCAGAAAACCTGATGGATATTACAGGGTCCCCGATTCTCACAAGTTCCTTTTTAAAAATCCTATTGCGGATCCAGAGACTATTTCACAGGGACCCAAGGGCATTAAGGCTTCTACTGCTAAAAATCCTACCCCCTCTTATAGAGACTCCAGGGCGCTGGATAGATGGGGTTGGAAGGTTTGCACTTCTGAGGTCCTTAAACTGTCGGTTTCATATGTTAAAATATCAACATGTTATTGGATTGCTTAAAGAGAAAATGATGTTGATTCCTGACTGTGCTGAAAGTAAAGAATTACTGGATTTAATGCATTCTGCTGAACAGGTTGGAAAACATACTTTGCAATGTGGCATTGATTCATTAGAGGCCTCTTGCAGGACTGCTGTCACTGGGTCTGTACTCAGAAGGCATGCTTGGCTTAAGGAACAATCCTTGCCTGATCATGTTAAAGCTAAACTGTTGGATGCTCCCTTAAATCAGGACCGCCTGTTTGGCAACAAAGCTGAGGAAGTTCTTAAAAAGATGGAAGATAAAACTAAATCTATGCAAACTGTTAAAGATTTCTTACAAGTTCAGCCTTCAAGATTTAGTAGGCATTGGCCCTCTAAGAATTGGTCCTTTCTGGCCCCTTCCAGCTTTTTTCAATCCAAACCCAGACACAGCAGAAACCCCAAGATGTTGTTCATGTTTCACTGTTGCAGTCATTACATTTGGGTAATCTGCTGGCAGGTTGCCCTCCGTCAGCCTGATTAACAAAGTCTTGGGTCCTGCATCGGTTGCTGTCCCTTCTTCCATGATGTCAGGAGTATAAAACATGCAGCCGACGTCATTACATCAGTCTTTCTTGCCGCGCAGTGCCCGACGTAGAAGCAGTTCGCAAGTGCCAGTCGGCTGACTCCTGAAATTTTCGTTTTCGAGTTTCAGAACCGAAGTCTTAAACTAAAAGCTAAGTACCCCATTCGGGAAACTTTTTCTTGCTCAATACCGATGTCCGTAAAAGTTAATAATTGCATTACTTGTGGGAAGCAAATACCTCATAAGGATTTTCATTTGTACTGTATTCCTTGCCTAGGCCCTGACAACAACTTATCTTGCTGTCGGTTTTGTGCTAAATTTAATCAACGCAGTATCAAACGGTATATTTTTGCTTCTAAATATTTTGGCTCACGATTTAATTATCCAGAAATGTCGTTGGTTAGCAATCCGACTACTGGAATACCTAAAAAAACTCAAAGAAAATGACAGACCGTCAAGGTCCAAAACTGACGATGATGCTTCTCATAAGCCAGTCGCCATTTCGCCGGTTCTCAGTGAGGCGCTTTTGCAGCCCCTGAAAGCAGCTACTTCTGATTCGCACGCCTCTTCTGAGACCCATTCAGAGTCTGGTATGCCGCGTACTGCTTCAATTGTGGAACCCGCGGATGTCTCTACCTTAGATGGGTTTGGAGCCGCTGTGCAGACACCGGCTTCTGAGGGTGTTTTCAGGCCTACAGATTTCTATATAGACCGACGCCATCTTCAAAACTAAGGCCAAAAATCTTTGTCTAAAAAAATGACTCCTGGGCCACATGTGCAGGCCCCTATGCCTAAAAAAACAAATCAAAATGGCTGAAGATTTAATTGCGCTTATCAGGGGTAGCCAACCCCCTCCTAAGAGGCGTAGGCAAGACATTGATTATGAATCTTCTGAACAGGATTCTTTTTCTTCTGACGCTTCTATTGAACAGGATTTGTCTATATCTACTTATGAGGCTCTGATGCAGAAGATTCCATTCCTTCTGCTTCTCCCCCTGAGGATTTTTCTTTTGGGGAAACTTTACATACCTTAAGGGAACATTTCCACTGGGAAATTCAGGATTTCCCTGAATCTAAAAAGAGACTTTGAGATTTTCTTCTTCCTCAGCATAGGCCTTTGGCTGTACCTCCTGTTCTAGACAATGTTGATGTTTTTTCAGAATCTAGTATGGCCCCTGATTCTCTGCCTCCGGCTCCTTGTAAGCCAGACAGATAATACAGGGTTCCTGACTCCCACATATTCCTTTCCAAAATCCTATTGCAGATCATGAAACCATTTCTCAGGGTCCCAAGGGCATTAAGGCCTCTACTGCTAAAAATCCTACCCCTTCTGATAGAGATTCCAGGGCGCTGGATAGATGGGGTAAGAAGGTTTACACTTCTGCAGCCTTGGCAGTCAGGGCTTTAAACTGTCAATTTCATATGCTTAAATATCAACAGCATATCATGGGACTGCTTAAACAAAAAATGATGTTAATTTCTGACTGTGTGGAAAATAAAGATTTACAGGATTTATTGCATTCAGCTGAACAAGTTGGAAAACATACTTTGCAATGTGGTTTTGATTCTTTAGAAGCCTCTTGCAGGGCTGCTGTATCTGAGTCTGTGCTAAAAAGGCATGCTTGGCTCAAAGAGCAAACACTGCCTGATCATATTAAAGCAAAATTGTTGGATGCTCCTTTACAACAGGACCGTCTCTTTGGTAATAAGGCTGAAGAAGTTTTAAAAAAAGATGGAAGATAAAGCTAAATCTATGCAAACTGTGAAAGATTTCTTACAAGTGCAACCTCCAAGATTTAGTAGGCACTGGCCTACTAAAAACTGGTCCTTTCCCGTTCCTTCAAGAGACACTCAAGTCAAACCCAGACATTCCAAAGGCTCCAGGTTTCAGTCACAAGGGACTTTTAGAACAAAACAGTGGGGTGCTTCCACCTCCAAATCTGGAAACAACAAGGCACCTCCCTATGGCAAACAGTCTCAATGACTTCCCTCTACACTCACCAAGCACTTAGCTTTCTGCCGCCCCTTTGGGGGGAAAACTAGCACTTCATGCACGAAACTGGCAACTCATAACCCAGGACAAATGGGTTTTAAATGTAGTATCCCAGGGATACAGTTTTCATTTCCAAACGCTAATCCAAAACGGATGGCCAGACCTGCCCCCCAAATCAGTGGGCAGAGGCCCAGAAACAAGTTATGTCCCTCATGAACATGGGGACTATTCAACCAGTACCAGAAGAGGAAATCGGACAAGGTTTCTATTCAAGACTTTTCCTGGTACTCAGAAAAGACAAATCATGGCGTCCAGTTCTGGACTTAACTTCTCTAAACACATTTCTGGACATTCCAAAATTCAAGATGCTGATTCTTCAACAGTTACTTCTTATGACTAGGCAAAGATGCTTGGTTGGTAACTCTAGACTTAAGAGGCTTACCTGCCTATCCCAATCAGGGAATCTTGCAGAAGATACCTCCACTTCAAAGCATGCTACTTGCATTACCAGATGTTCATCGTGCATACAGCTGCAGTCATAACAGATGGGTTATCCTGCTGTCAGGCGGGTACTCGGTCGGCCGAATTCCAAAGTCTAGGTCCGGCGTCAGTTGTCGTCGCTTCCTCCCTGACATCAGTGTGGCAGGGGTATAAAAGAGGCAGCCAACGCCATTTTCCCCAGTCTTTCTTGCCGCGCGGTGCCCGAAGCAGAAGCAGTTCGCAAGTGCCGGTCAGCCAGCTCCTGAGATTTACGAAAGTATTTCAGCCAAAGTCTTCTTGAAAGCTAAGTACCGTGTTGGGGAAACTTTTCTTGCCTCAGACCGATGTCAGACAAAGTTTATAATTGCATTTCATGTGGGAAGCAAATACCGCATAAGGATTTCCACTCTTACTGTATACCTTGCTTAGGCCCAGACCACGACGTCTCGGCCTGCCGTTTTGGTGCTAGATTCAACAAACGCACTATTAAGCATCAGGTGGAGTTCGCCCTTCACTTTTTTGGCAAAAAATGTAATTATATTATGTCATCAGATACTCCGACTCCAGTTTTGAGCAAAAAACGCAAAGATAAGGACCGACATATGAGGTCCGCACCACCTACTGATACCATGCTAAGGCCGACTACCGGTTCTCCGGTACTCAGTGAGGCGCCTACGCAGCCCCTGAGTACCGATGACAATGCATTACCGGTGTCTTCAGTACCCGAGGTCGCAGGCTCCTCGGCCCCCATTCCTACTACAGATACCGACGCCACTCCTGGCGGGGAAACTCAGAATTTAGACAGGCCTGCCATTTCTCAAGGGGTCTTCAGGCCTTCCTCCTTCTCTATTAAAGCCTTCACTAAATCTAAAACAGCCATGAAAACCAAAAAACAGGTTCCTCAGACACCCTCTCAAGGCACCATGCCTAAAAAACAGATGCTTAAAATGGGTGAGGATTTGATTTCTCTTATCAGGGGTTCTCAACCCCCCTCTGAAAAAAGGCCCAGATTAGAGGAAGACTACCCTTCCTCAGATCAAGCTTCTATTACCTCAGAACTATCTGAGGACCAGGATTGTGCCTATTCTCCATTCGAAGACTCTGATGCAGAGGAGTCTATTCCCTCGGTCTCCCCCCCTGAGGGCTTTTCCTTTGGGGAAACCCTGCATACATTGAGGGAACACTTTCACTGGGAAGGCCAAGATTACTCAGATTCCAAGAAAAGGCTCAGGGAATTTCTTCTGCTCACCCAACATAGGCCTCTGGCTATCCCTCCTGTTATATATATTGGATGATGTGTACACAGAAGCCAGCCTTAATCCTGATTCTTTGCCTCCAGCTCCTGTTAAACCAGACAGGTATTACCGGGTTCCTGATTCTCACAAGTTCCTATATAAAAGTCATACTGCTGACCCAGAAACTATTTCACAGGGTCCCAAGGGAATTAAGGCCTCTACTGCTAAAAAACCATTACCTTCAGAGAGAGATTCCAGATCTTTAGAAAGGTGGGGGAAAAAGGTGTACACCTCGGCCACTTTAACCATGAGGGCATTAAACTGTCAGTTCCATATGTTAAAGTATCAACAGTTTTTGATATCTCAGCTGAAATGCAAGATGACACAACCAGAACAACCAGATTTAAGAGTTGCAGGATTTGTTGCATGGTGCAGAGCAAGTGGGTAAACATACCTTGCAGTGTGGTTTTGATGCTTTAGAGGCCTCATGTAGAGCTGCTGTTACGGGTCTGTTATCGTAGGCATGCTTGGCTCAAAGAGCAAACCTTACCAGATCATGTCAAAGCTAAATTATTAGATGCACCTCTTCAAAAAGATGTATTGTTTGGTGTTAAAGCAGAGGAGGTGCTAAAGAAAATGGAGGAAAAAGCGAAATCAATGCGAACAGTGAAAGATTTCCTGCAGGTACAGTCTCCACGTTTCAGCAGAAACTGGCCTTCAAAAAATTGGTCCTTTCCAGCCATGGACAGACCTCAAAGGGGCAGATACAGGCATCCAAGGGGTAGAGGGAAACCTCAAGGATCTTTCAGAGCCAGACAGTGGCAAGCACCAACCCCAAGAGGTGGAGAAGATAGATCACAGTCTTTCAGAAAACAGACACAATGACTTCCCCCTACACCTGCCAAGCAAAGCTTTAATGGCAGCACCTCTGTGTGGAAAACTGGCATTATTCTCAAATAATTGGCATATTGTTACAAAAGACAAATGGATTCTGGACATTATAGACAGGGGCTACAGGTTCCACTTTCAGACCCTTCCAAAAATGAGAGGCATGCCAAACCTGCCACAAAATCAAAGGGCAGAGGCACAAAAACAAATTTCAGCTCTCATGGACATGAAAGCAATTCAAGAGGTACCTGCAAAAGAACAAGGTCAAGGGTTTTATTCCAGACTATTCCTGGTGCCAAGGAAAGACAAAGATTGGAGACCTATCTAAGACCTATCCATCCTAAACACACATCTACAGGTGCCAAAATTCAAGATGCTCACATTACAGCAGCTTCTTCCCATGCTGGGCAAGGAGTCTTGGCTGGTAACATTGGACCTCAAGGAGGCATACCTACATGTCCCTATCAGACAAGATTGCAGAAGATACCTCAGATTTCTTGCAGGTTCAACCCATTACCAATTATCTGCATTGCCCTTTGGCTTATCTGCTGCGCCCAGAGTGTTTACGAAATGCCTGGCATCAGCAATCGCCTTCTGCAGACTACAAGGGATACAAATCTACCCATATCTGGATGACTGCCTGATCCAAGCGGATAGCAAGGACATACTACTGCAGCACCTGGCGTTTGTAATAAAAATGTTGAACTTCCTGGGATACACAGTCAACAAAAAGAAATCAAAACTGATACCCTTTCAGCAAATAATTTTCCTGGGTGCCAGCTTGGATACAACCACCCAGATGGCCTACCTCACGCCAGACAAGCAAGGGCAACTGTCTCAATATTTCAGAAAAATGGCAACTTGCACCAGGCTAACTGCAAGGAAAGTCCTGCAGACTCTGGGATTCATGGCATCTTGCATCCTACTAATCCCATGTGCAAAGCTGCATATGAGGAAATAATGGTACCTAAAAAACTTATGGTCTCACCACAGCCACAGCTTGGAAGCAATTATACCACTCATTCCATGCCTTCAAAAGGAATTTATGTGGTGGGCTCAAGCTTGCCAAAGAAACACAGGTCTTCCTTTCTGTGTACCTCAAGCAACTCAAATCATCACAACAGACGCCTCAGACTATGCCTGGGGAGCACACATGACAGATCAGTGCATTCAGGGAAAATGGGCACGAAGAGAGAAGCTCCTTCACATCAACCAAAAGGAAATGCTAGCCATGCAAAAGGCTATTATGACCTTCAAAGACCTACTGCATCCAGGCCAGGTATTGATAAGGACAGACAACACCACAGTGATGTGGTACATAAACAAACAGGGGGGAACTCATTCATACCCCCTGTGCAGGCAAGCCATGAACCTATGGAACACAGCACTGGAATTGAAAATTCAACTACAGGCACAATTCCTGCCAGGGAAGGAACACACTGGCAGACAACCTAAGCAGAAATATGACAGATCCACACGAATGGAAGTTGCATCCTCAAATTTTCACAAAGATAACTCAGGCATGGGGACAGCCAGACATAGATCTCTTTGCTACCCACAGAAATTGCCAGTTGAAAAAATTTTGTTCAAGGACCTATCATCCACAGGCCTGGAAAGTGGACGCACTTTCCTTCAATTGGGCAACATTGACAGTCTTCCCGCCTCTTCCTCTGCTGCCCAAAGTTCTATTAAAAGCCAGAGCAGAGAGGCCAAAAATGATTCTCATTGCTCCAGACTGGCCCAGGCAACACTGGTATCCGCTCCTGAAGAGCCTGACACATTCCCCACCATGGATCCTACCTCTAATCCCTCTTCTGTTGTCCCAGCACAACTACAAAACTCTTCACAGCCACCTCAAAACTCTAAATCTAGCTGCATGGAGAATTCCTTGATTTCCCAACAGTTTCTCCTCTCCAAGGAGGTGCAGGATGTCATCTTGGAGGCCAGAAGACCTTCTACTAGAAAGGCCTACTCTGCCAAATGGAAACAATTTTGTGCCTGGAATCAAAAGAAGGGACAGAATCCTTGGGTAATAAATATACCTCAGATTTTACAGTACCTAGCTGAGATGTTAAACAATGGACTTTCCTTCTTCTCCATTAAGATCCACACTTCAGCCATTTCTGCACAATACAACACAGATCCTCCTTTATTCTCTCATCCTCTCTTAAGGCAGTTCCTCAGAGGGGCAAAGAATATAAAACCCCCAAGGAAACTACCAGTCCCTGCTTGGGACCTCAACTTCGTATTGGAAAAGCTGACACTTCCTCCCTTCGAGCCAGCTTCTTCATCAGAGTTACAGTACTTGTCATGGAAAACAGCCTTTCTTCTGGCTATCACCTCAGCTCGCAGGGTTTCTGAGCTACAGGCCCTCATGGCTGTGCAACCATTCATCATTTTCCATCAGGACAGAGTTTCCTTACGAACCAACCCTACCTTTATGCCAAAGGTAGTATCCAGTGTAGCTTTGAATCAGACTATCCACTTACCTACCTTTTATCCTAATCCACAAAACAAAGGGGAAAGACTACTACATTCCTTGGACATTCACAGACAACTTCGTTATTATTTGGACAGGACAAAGCCATTCAGGAAATCTGAGCAACTCTTTGTGTCCTATGCTGCAGGTACTCAAGGAAAGGCTATTTCCAAACAGACTATTTCAAAATGGATAGCCCACTGCATACGCTTTTGTTACTCATTTCATGGAAAATCTGTGCCTGCATGCATCAGATCCCACTCCACCAGAGCCACAGCTACCTCTGCAGCCTTCCTCAGGGGGGTCCCTACCAAGGATATTTTGGAAGCAGCCACCTGGAGTTCAGTGCACACTTTCTCCGAGCACTATCACCTCCCACTATACTCTAAATCTAGAGGGGGCTTTGCCACAGCAGTCCTGCAGGGCATCCTAGCCCCTCCTAATTCCACTTAGTGCCTACCACCCTTACTTAGCTTTGGGATTCTACCCATCTGTTATGACTGCAGCTGTATGCACGATGAACATAGTACAGTTTTGTACCTACCATAAATGTAGATGTTCGAGTGCTCATACAGCTGCAGTCCAGGTTTCCCTCCCTCCAACCCCTCTTAGGACAGGCCTTATGACAAACCCTTTTCATATAACCTTTTGGGGTATTCTTTTATGGTGCATTTGCTTGCAACTACTGTTTTTGATTTATCAACATTGCACTTTTGCATAACATTATGTTTGCCTTCCTTCTGGGGGCACCTGACATCTGGGGCAAGAAAAACTGAAGAAAATGGCATCGGCTGCTTCTTTTATACCCCTGACGCACTGACGTCAGGGAGGAAGCGACGCCAATCAATGCCGGACCTAGACTTTGGAATTCGGCCGAATGAGGACCCGCCTGACGGCAGGATAACCCATCTGTTATGACTGCAGCTGTATGAGCACTCAAACATCTACATTTATGGTAGGTACAAAACTGTACTTTCTCTGCACTGCCCTTTGGCTTGTCTACTTGCGCCCAGGGTCTTCACAAAGTGCCTGGCTCCAGTAATTGCATTTTGCAGGCAAAGAAATATTCAAATATATCCATACCTGGACGACTGTCTTATTCAGGCAGAAAACAAGGACATTCTTTTAAAGCATCTGGCGTTCGTAAAAAGGGTTCTAACTTGTCTAGGGTACACCATAAATGAAAATAAATCACAACTGGTACCCTCTCAAAAAATTAACATTCCTGGGTGCAAGCTTGAATACAACTGCCCACATGGCTTACCTTACACCAGAAAAGCAAATTCAATTGGTGACCTACTTCAAACAGGTGGCCACAATAACCCTGCTAATCTGCGAGACAAATTCTGCAGACCTTGGGGTTCATGGCCTCCTGCATTCTTCTAATTCCATATGCAAGACTGCATATGAGGAAACTTCAGTGATACTTAAAAATTTATGGAGTCAACATTGTCACAGCCTGGAAACAGTGATTCCCATCATACCTTGCCTGCAACTAGAGTTCCTATGGTGGGCAGCGGCCTGCCACCAAAACAAGGGACTACCATTCACTCCACCCCCTGCCGCCCAAACCCTAACTAAAGACACATCAGACTATGCTTGGGGGGCTCGTCTGGCAGGGAAGTGCATTCAGGGCAAATGGAGCCCAAATCAAATGCACCTTCATATCAATCAGAAAGAAATGCTAGCTGTACAGAATGCACTGACAGCCTTCAAGGACTACCTTTATCCAGGACAATTAATGATAAAGACAGACAACACTACAGTTATGAGGTACATAAACAAGCAGGGGGGAAAACATTCCTACCCCCTTTGCAGTCTAGCCATGGCATTGTGGAACACTGCCTTAACCTACCAAATACAACTGCAAGCTCAATTCCTGCCAGGAAAGCTAAATACTCTGGCCGACGAACTAAGCAGAAATCTTATGGATCCACACGAATGGAAACTGGAATCTCAAGTTTTCAACATGTTGACACGCAAATGGGGGAGCCCAGACATAGATCTTTTTGCCTCACCCCAGAACTATCAGTTGGACAAATTTTGCACAAGAATCCATCACAAAAAAGCTTGAAAAGTGGATGCTCTATCATTCAGCTTGAAAACCTTTCAGCCTATGCTTTTCCCCCTCTGCCTCTGCTCTCCAAAGTTCTACTAAAAGTCAGACAGGACAAACCAAAAATGATTCTGATTACTCCAGACTGGCCTCGCCAGCACTGGTACCCACTCCTGCGCAATGCATCACTCCTTCCTCCGTGACACTTGCCTCAGACACCTTACCTACTGTCTCAGCAGAAAGTACAGTTTTGTACCTACCATAAATGTAGATGTCCGAACTGGATAGCATCTGCAGTCATAACAACTGGGTTGTCCTGTCGTCAGGCAGCCCTTCGATTGGCCGGATTCCAAAGTCCGGGTCCGGCTTCGGCTGATGTCGCACTTCACCCGACGTCATCTCTGCTGGTCTTCGGGTATAAAGGCATCAGCCGACGCCATTTTCCTCAGTGTTTCTTGCCCCAGATGCCAGTTGCCTTCTTGGAAGGCTAAATTTTGGGTAAATGCCAATGCTTCCAAAAAGATAGAAGGTAAACACAAAAAATAAGCATGTATGTACATATATACAAACAAATACACCATAAGAGACTCCCCCCACCAGCTAGCTATTAGGAGGGTAAATACCCTAGGAGTACCACAGAGGGGAAGGAGGGAGGGTAATCTTGACTGCAGATGCTATCCAGTTTGGACATCTACATTTATGGTAGGTACAAAACTGTACTATGTCCTTCATGGATGCATCTGCAGTCATAACAACTGGGTAGAATACCATAGCCAACTAGGGGAGGAAGAATAGATTATGGTGTGGTTAAGATCCCTTGCAGTACAGCAGTGGCAAACCCTGCTCGGGATCTGGAATACAGAGGTAAATTATAATGCTTGGCAAATGTATGCACGGAGGTCCAAGTAGCCGCCTCAATAATGTCCTTGGTTGCCACTCCTTGTAAGAAGGCTGTGGTAGTGGCTGTTGCCCTTGTAGAATGAGGCCTTATGTTCTGTGGAATTGGTTTTCCATGGAAGGAGTAACAGAATCGTATGCAATTTCCTATCCATTTGGAGATTGTCTGTTTGGAAATTGCTTTCCCTAAAGCTGGTCAGTTTTTCTGTTACTTTTTGTCCTGTCCAGGTAGTAACGTAGCTGTCTATGTACATCCAAGGAATGCAGCATTCTTTCCCCTCTGTTTTGTGGGTTGGGGAAGAAGGTAGGTAGGTGGATTGCCTGGTTTAAAGACACTCTGGATACCACATTAGGCATAAATGTAGGATTAGTCCTCATGGACACTCTGTCTTGGTGGAAGATTAGGAAGGGTTGTACTGCCATTAGGGCCTGAAGTTCAGCAAGTGGGGCCTTGTAAAGGTGGTGATGAGTGTCTGGCACCCTGTAAAATCTATCTGGTTTGGCAGGGGCTGGTGGTAAGGAATCTGGTGCAGTGCAGACATCATTAAATGCATCGTCCACAACAGAGAGGACAGGAGGTATAGCTAAGGGCCTGTGTTGTGGTAGGTGCAGAAAGGTCCTAAGTCTCTTTCTGGAGTCTGAGAAATCCTGTTCCTGCCATTGGAATTGTTCCCTCATGGCATGCAAGGTTTCCCCAAAGGAGAATTCTTCTGGTGGAGAAGCAGCTGGAATGGATTCTTCAGCATCTGAGTCTTCATAATTGGAGAAAGGAGCCTCTGGCTGGTCTGTAATATCTGAGTCATCCGCAGAATCATCAGAGGACACAGGCTCGGGGGGCTCTGTTCTAGGTCTTTTTTCTGGGGGCTGAGAGGCCCTGTCTGGGTGAGATTGAGATCCCTAATTAAGGATATTAAATCTTCTGCCAGAGTAAGCATTTGTGAACTAGAAGTGGGCCTGGTGGAGGGGGGTTTAACAGGCACTGATTTAGTAGATTTGGCTGCTTTAGCCCTGGCAAAGGCCTTAATAGACATGGCTGCAGGAGGCCTAGCAGCACCATGCTGGGGTAGAGACATCCAAAGGATGGTGTCTGATAAGTCACTAGTAACCACTGTTGTAGGTAAAATTTCTGAGGCCGATTCAAGTAAAGTAGCAGGAACCTCAGTAGTAGTCATTGATTCGGCTGTACTTTGTCAGTTTTCTCGGTTTCGCCGAAACCGAGACACTCATGGTTTGCTTAACCATGGTTTCGCCGAAACCGGACCGCAAAGTGTCTGTCTTTTCTTTGCGCTTTTAACAATTTGGGTAGTCGGAGGATCCAGCGGCATAATGTCAAAATCAGAGCCGAAAAACTGTTCAGCAAACTCCGACGCCTAAGCGTTCGTCGGTTGAATGAAGCACAGGCCGAACAGGCTGCTTTCGTCATGGTCTGGGCCTAAACAAGGCAAACAGTAAGTGGAAATCTTTATGAGGTATTTGTTTCACAAGTTAAACAGTTATTGACTTTTTCTGACATCGGCTGAGGCAAGAAAGAGTCCCCAACGGGTACTTAGCTTTTAGAAGTCTTGAGTAGTAGTAATCTCTGGATCTGACCGGCACTTGCGAACAGCTTCTGGCGCCACGTCAAGAAAGACTGAGGAAAATGGCGCCTGATGCCTTTATACCGAAGACCAGCAGATGACGTCGGGTGAAGTGCGACATCAGCGGCGGACCGGACTTTGGAATCCGGCCGACCGAAGGGCTGCCTGACGACAGGACAACCCAGTTGTTATGACTGCAGATGCATCCATGAAGGACATCTACCAAAATGTCCATCAAGGATGCATCTGCAGTCCTTACAAATGGGTTGTCCTGTCGTCAGGCAGCCCTTCGGTCGGCCGGATTCCAAAGTCTGGGTCTGGCTTCGGCTGGTGTCGCACTTCACCCGACGTCATTGTGGCAGTTTTTCGGGTATAAAGGCATCAGCCGACGCCATTTTCCCCCGTCTTTCTTGCCGCATGGCGCCCGAAGCAGAAGCTGTTGGCAAGTGCTGGTCGGTCAGATCCAGAGATTACTACTATCGAATACTACTTCGAAGACTTCTATAAAGCTAAGTACCCCGTTGGGGACTCTTTCTTGCCTCAGCCGATGTCAGAGAAAGTTAATAACTGTTTATCTTGTGGGAAACAAATACCTCATAAAGATTTCCACTCCTACTGCATACATTGTTTAGGCCCAGACCATGACATAGCAGCTTGTCTAGCCTGTGCTTCTTTTAACCGGCGGACACTTAAACGTCGCTCGGACTTTGCTGAACAGATTTTCGGCTCCGATTTTGCCTACATTATGCCGTCGGATCCTCCGACTACGCAAATAACCAAAAAGCGCAAAGAAAAGGCCCGATACTCTCGGTCCGCGGTTTTGGCTGAAACCGCGGTTAAGCAATCCACGAGTGTCTCGGTTTCGGCCGAAACCGAGCAGGCGGTTCTTTCTTCAGCCGATAACTTGCCTTCTACTGAGGCCTCTTCTACACTGGTAGAAACGGCTTCTAAAATCCAGCCTTCTGTTGCGATTTCACAAGATTTATCAGACACAATTCCACTAGATATTTCTACTCCTGCACGTGGAGCTGCTAGGCCTCCTCCAGCTATGTCTATTAAGGCCTTTGCCAGGGCTAAAGCAGCCAAAACTTCCAAGCCTGTGCCTGCCAAGCCCCCCTCTCACAGGCCCAGCACCAGCTCCCATATGCTTTCTTTGGCACAGGATCTCATCACTTTAATTCGTGGATCCCAGCCACATCCGGACAGGGCCCCTCTCCCTCCTCCAGAAAAGAGGCCTAGAGCAGAGCCCCCTGAGCCAGTAGCCACAGATGATTCTTCTGATGATTCAGAACATTCAGACCCTCCTGAGGCTTCTTATTCTCCTTACGAAGACTCTGATGCTGAGGAGTCCATCCCTTCAGCCTCTCCTCCTGAGGAATTTTCCTTTGGGGAAACCTTGCATGCTATGAGGGAACAATTTCAGTGGCAGGGCCAAGATTTCTCAGACTCCAGAAAAAGGCTTAGGACCTTTCTACACTTACCACAGCATAGGCCTTTAGCTATTCCTCCAGTTCTATCTGTTGTTGATGATGCATTTAATGATGCTTGCTCTACTCCTGATACTTTACCTCCGGCTCCTGCTAAACCAGATAGGTACTACAGGGTCCCGGACACTCATCACCATTTATATAAGGCCCCTTTTGCAGATCCAGAGACTATCTCCCAGGGCCCTAAAGCTGTAGCAACTACTTCTTCTAAAAACCCCCTCCCCTCTGACAGGGAATTCAGGTCCTTAGAGAGATGGGGTAAAAAAGTTTACACCTCTGCTACTTTGTCAGCTAGAGCTTTGAACTGCCAATTTCATACGATTCAATATCAAGAGTTTATGCTTGACCAGTTGACTAAAAAGCTGTCCTCTGAAGAATCTTTAGATAAAAAGTATGTTCAAGAAATGTTACATAACATACAGCAGGTTAGTAACCATTCTTTAAAATGTGGCTATGATGCACTGGAGGCTTCCTTTAGATCAGCCATGACTGGCACAGTTATCAGGAGGCATGCATGGTTGAAAGAGCAGGCATTACCAGACCATGTCAAATCTAAGCTTTTGGATGCACCTATGGACAAGGTTAATTTATTTGATGCCCCTGCACAGCAGGTTCTGAAAAAGATGGAAGAGAAAGCAAAATCTGTGCAAACAGTAAAAGATTTCTTACAAGTTCAGCCTCCAAGGTTTAGCAGGAATTGGCCCTCCAAGAATTGGTCCTTTCCGGACTCCTCTAAGGCACAGAGAGGCAGGAATAGGCGCTCGAGGCAGAAACCAATCCAGGGGTGCCTACAGGGGTCGCCAGTGGCAGGGTAACAACCAACGAGGCACGGATACAGCCACCACCACTACAACAACTCAATCACAGTGACTTGGCGGTGGCACCGCCTACCAGGGAACAACTAGAAGCACCCTTAGGCGGAAAGCTAACATTATTTTCAAGAAACTGGCACTGCATTACAAGAGAAAAATGGATTTTGAACACTATAGACAAAGGTTACAGGTTCCATTTCCATACACTACCAGGAAAGAGAGGAATGCCAAACCTACCACCTTCTCAAAGGGCATAAGCTCTGAAGCAAATATCTCAATTATTAAGAATGCGTGCTGTGGAAAAGGTACCATTTATGGAGCAAGGGAAGGGATTTTACTCCAGGCTCTTCCTGGTACCAAGAAAAGAAAACAAATGGAGGCCTATTCTAGATTTGTCCGCTCTAAACACATTCCTCATTGTTCCAAAATTCAAAATGCTGACCCTACAGCAGCTTCTTCCCATGCTGGGCAAGGAGTCTTGGCTGGTAACTCTAGATCTCAAGGAGGCATACCTGCACGTCCCCATAAGACCAATTTGCAGAAGATACCTCAGATTTCTTGCAGGATCAGAGCATTATCAATTCTCAGCATTGCCCTTTGGCTTATCTACTGCGCCCAGAGTGTTCACGAAATGCCTGGCATCAGTAATCGCTCATTGCAGACTTCAGGGAATTCAAATCTATCCCTACCTGGACGACTGCCTGATACAAGCGGACAACAAAACAAATTAACAGAAGACTTACAAAGAGTCATCTACCTGCTACAAGCCCTGGGATACACAGTCAATACAAAAAAGTCAAGGCTGATTCCATCCCAAATAATAACCTTTCTGGGTGCAGAACTGGACACATCAAGACAAATGGCATTTCTAACTGCAGAAAAGAAAGAGCAACTTCCTCTCTATTTCTTGGCATTAACAAAGCAGAGCCATCTAACTGCAAGAAAAGTGCTACAAGCTCTAGGCTTCATGGCATC
Source organism: Protopterus annectens (assembly GCF_019279795.1). Classification (NCBI taxonomy): domain Eukaryota; kingdom Metazoa; phylum Chordata; order Ceratodontiformes; family Protopteridae; genus Protopterus; species Protopterus annectens. The sequence continues at coordinate 1,829,764,330 of NC_056741.1, forward strand.
CTGCATAATTCTGGTCCCTCATGCCAGGCTTCATATGAGAAAGCTACAGTGGTACCTAAAGAATTTGTGGTCTCAGCACAAGCACAGCCTGGAAACCAAAATTCCAATGATCCCATGCCTGAAGAAAGAGTTCTTATGGTGGGCTCAGGCCTGTCAATCAAACACAGGACTGCCCTTCTGCAAAAGCCAACCAAGACAAACTATCACGACAGATGCCTCAGACCTCGGTTCGGGGGCACACATGATGGACAAGTACATTCAAGGCCTATGGACTCAAGACCAACTGCATCTACACATAAATCTAAAAGAAATGATGGCAGTAAAATTGGCAATCCAGGCATTCAGACCTCTTCTCCACGAAGACCAGCTGTTGATAAGGACAGACAACACCACAGTTATGTGGTACATCAACAAACAGGGAGGCACACACTCTTACCCCCTATGCCGGCTGGCACTAGACCTATGGGATGTGGCCCTGAGCTACAACCTTCAGTTACAGGCAATTTATGTACCAGGGAAGGAAAACATTCTAGCAGACATATTAAGCAGAACTACAACAGATGCCCACGAATGGATGCTGCATCCGGACATCTTCAAAGCCATCACAAGAGAATGGGGATTCCCACAAATAGACTTGTTTGCATCCCCATACAATCACCAGTTGAAGAAATTCTGCACAAGGACTTACCACCCACTTGCTTGGAAGGTGGACTCCTATCCTTCAGTTGGAAAAGCCTGACAGCATACGCATTCCCACCACTTCCTTTGATGCACAAGGTGCTTCTCAAGATCAAAGAGGAACGTCCGAGGATCATTCTGATAGCCCCAGACTGGCCAAGGCAACATTGGTACCCACTGCTGAGGAGCATGTCCCGGGAACAAATATGGAAACTGCCCCTGATCCCATTACTGCTGACACAGAACAACTACAACATTCTGCATCCAAACCTAAAAACTCTGCAGCTAACAGCCTGGGACATTACATGACAGAAATTAACCCAAATTTATCCCAAAGGGTTAAGGACATAATCCTGGAGGCTCGTAGACCTTCAACAAGAAAGAATTATGCAGCAAAATGGAAAAGATATCTCATCTGGAGTGCTGCAAAGGGGCAAGATGTGACACTGGTGAACATAGCCAACATCCTGGAGTACTTGGCGGAGCTCTACCACACAGGCCTGTCCTATTCCTCCATCAAGATACATGCATCAGCTATTTCAGCACAATACAGCTTGGATCCTCCTGTCTTCTCGCATCCTCTGCTCAGACAGTTTCTAAGGGAATTAAAATGTAAAACCTCCCAGGAAACCTCCATTGCCAGCATGGGACTTGAACTTTGTGCTAGAAAACTGACTCTACCTCCTTTCGAGCCAGCAGCTACAGCAGACTTGCAATACCTATCCTGGAAGACTGCCTTCCTGCTGGCAATAACTTCAGCAAGAAGGGTCTCTGAACTACAAGCATTAATGGCAGTACAACCCTTCCTGATCTTCCATCAAGATAGAGTGTCCATGAGAACAAATCCTACATTTATGCCTAAGGTGGTATCCAGAGTCTCTTTAAATCAGGCTATCCACCTTCCTACATTCTTCCCCAATCCACAGAACAGGGGAGAGAAGCTCTTACATACCGTGGATGTACACAGGCAATTACGCTACTACCTGGACAGGACAAAAAACAATAGAAAAACTGACCAGCTTCTGGTAGCTTATGCAACAGGAAAAGAAGGAAGACCAATTTCTAAGCAGACAATCTCCAAATGGATAGGAAATTGCATTAGACTTTGTTACTCCTACCATGGAAAGAAAACTCCAGCGAACATCAGGCCTCACTCCACAAGGGCCACAGCCAATACCACAGCTTTCTTATGAGGAGTGGCTACCAAGGACATTATAGAGGCTGCTACTTGGACCTCCGTGCATACATTTGCCAAGCATTATAACTTACCTCTATACTCTAGATCCCGTGCTGGCTTTGCCACTGCTGTTTTGCAAGGGATCCTGACTACACCATAATCTTCTCTCATTTCCTCCTCCCCTAGTTTAGCCATGGTATTCTACCCATTTGTAAGGAATGCAGATGCATCCTTGAAGGACATAGTACAGTTTTGTACCTACCATAAATGTAGATGTCCGAGAGGAATGCATCTGCAGTCAGGATTACCCACCCTCCTTCCCCTCTGAGGTACTCCTAGGGTGCTTACCAATCTTCAGCTAGCTTGGGGGGGATCTATTATGGTGTATTTGTTTGTATATATGTACATACATGTTTATTTTGTGTGTCTGCTCTCTACTATTTGGAAATTTTGGCATTTATCCAAATTTAGCCTACCAATAGGGCACCTGGCATCTGGGGCAAGAAACACTGAGGAAAATGGCGTCGGCTGATGCCTTTATACCCGAAAAACTGCCGCAATGACGTCGGGTGAAGTGCGACACCAGCCGAAGCCAGACCCAGACTTTGGAATCCGGCCGACCGAAGGGCTGCCTGACGACAGGACAACCCATTTGTAAGGACTGCAGATGCATTCCTCTCGGACATCTACATTTATGGTAGGTACAAAACTGTACTTTCTGCACACTCAGCTCCAAACTTTGAATCCCGCAGTGTGGCTAATCAGCTAATTTCACCCTTGGCATCCCTCGGCAAACCAGTGATGGATGTCATTTTGGAAGCTAGAAGGCCTAGTACTAGAAAATCTTATGCTGGTAAATGGAAACAATTCTGTGCCTGGAACCCAGTCACAAGGAATAAGCACAACAATGCCCAATATTCCTCAGATTCTGCAATACTTAACGGAGATGCTTCACAAGGGCCTATCTCTTTTTTTTCCATAAAAATCCATCCCTCTGCCATTTCAGCTCATTACAACACAGAGCCTCCCCTCTTCTCTCATCCTCTGCTAAAGCAGTATCTCAGAGGGGCCAAGAATATAAGACCTCCTAAGGGAGCACCAACAATTGCATGGGACCTCAATTTTGTTTTGGAAAAACTCACTCTTCCCTCCTTTTGAGTCAGCTGCTACTGCAGACCTAAAATTTCTCTCCTGGAAAACAGCTTTCCTTTTAGTAGTCACTTCAGCTAGAAGGATTTCAGAATTACAGGCTCTTATGGCAGTGGAGCCTTTCATTATTTTTCATCCGGACAGGGTAACTCTCAGGGACCAGTCCATCTTTCATGCTTTAGGTGGTATCCAGTGTGGCTCTTAATCAGACCATTCATCTGCCAACTTTCTTCCCCAAGCCACAGAACAAGGGTGAGTGGATTCTGCATTCATTGGATGTACACAGCCAACTTAGATTCTACTTAAACAGGACAAAATCTCTAAGAAAATCTGAACTATTGGTGGCATTTGCTGCAGGGGGAGAGGGAAAGGCTATTTCAAAGCAGACTATTTCCAAATGGTTAAGCCATTGCATTCGTTTCTGCTGTATGCACCATGGTAAACCTATCCCCAAGGGGATCAGGTTTCATTCCACCAGGACTGCATCTACTTCTGCAGCCTTTCTCATAGGGCTTCCTACCAGAGACATTCTAGAAGCTGCTACCTGGAGCTCAGTTCATACGTTCACCAAACATTTCTTCTCTAAATCCAGAGCTGGCTTTGCCACTGCTGCCCTGCAGGGTCTTATAGCTGCTCCTAATGCTGTATGAATCCATCCTCCCAACCATAGCTTTGGGATTCTACCCAAATGTAATGACTGTAACAGTGAAACACGAAGAACATAGTACAGTTGTGTACACTTACCATAAACGTAGATGTTCGAGTGTATTCACTGTTGCAGTCCTGGTTACCCATCCTCCAGCCCCATTTTATATACTTGTATATATATATATATATATATATATATATATATATATATATATATATATATATATATATATATATATATATATATATTGCTCCTCATTTGGGGATCACCTGACATCTGGGGCAAGAAAAACTGATGTAATTGTGTTGGCTGCATGTTTTATACCCCTGACGTCATGGAAGAAGGGACAGCAACTGACGCAGGACCCAAGACTTTGTTAATCAGCACCAGACCACTAAGATCCAGCAACAAAAATCACTTGCAGATCACTAAAACCAATAACTCTGCTGGTGAAGCACTGTTCTCTTCTATTCTCCCTCCCACCCACAATTACCTCCATACCATCATGCACCCACTTTAAAACTTTACTAAAAGCGCACCTAAAAACATGCTGGCTATGCCCTTGCAACTCCCACTCTAATATCACCCACCCCATTCAAACACTACCTTTCTTTCCACCCCACTAACTACTTTGATTATAGCAAGCTCAGATGCTCATAAGCCTAGTACTTATTATATAGCAGGAACTTCTTATTGTAACATTTGTTAATGTCTGTTACGTACTTCGCAGATAAAGATTCTAGTTGTCTACTGATGTACTATGTTCTTCATCTTTAAATATGTTTGTAATTAATTGCTATGTTAAATTGTTAATCGCTGTGTAATCCAATGTAACTACTGTCTGTTTATTTTAACTGTGAAGCTTTTCTCCCCTGGCTTCCGCTGAAAATGGACCTACATCCAGTCGGACACTCCCGGTCAACAAATGTAAATAAATAATCAGGCCTACTGAAGGCATCCTGCCAGCAGATTACCCAAATGTAATGACTGCAACAGTGAATACACTCAAACATCTACATTTATGGTAAGTGTACACAACTGTACTTTACTTTTCCTTATAAAATAAGCATTCAGACACATGGTTCATTTGTTTGATAGGGTTAGGACAGTCACATTTATTTCATACTTGTAAACTTTGTAAGATTATTCATGAGGTTAGCATCATATCTGTAAGCAAGGCTGAATGGTAAAAGTTTGTTGGTATCAGTAATTGTCTTTTTCATTGTTCTTTCTTCCCCTATCATTAATTTTTTCTACCTACTTTCATCCAAGTTTGGGTCATGGAGGTAGACCCTTAACCAGTCAGCAAAGCAGGAACTAGCCTTGTATTGGAATACTAGTACATCAGAAGGTGTGCATAGTAGCAGCTGAGGACATGTTAGCATTGTCAGAATGTTTGAGGCAACCCAGGTGGAACAAGAGGGAGAATGTGCAGACTCTGCATAAATAGCACCCTATGCAAGAAATGAACTGTGTGTCTGAGTGCTTATTTTGTTTGCTTTTTGAAATAGTGATAAAGTAAGTTAATATTACTGACTTTTGTAGAAAGAGATTGTTTTACATTGACTGAGAGTCCCAGGAGCTGAGCATGTCTGTGTTTTATTTTGTGGATGTGCACATGCATGTGTGCACAACCAGCTGATGTCCTGCCAGTCGGTGAAATTAATTTCATTTTTTTAATATGTTGCTTTTGTAGCAAAAAAAAAAAAAAAGCCAGTTTTTAACTGGATTCTTCTTTGAGTTTAACTGATATAAACAAAAGCAAAAGAGTAAACTTCTATGTCTTTGGTTGGATTTACAGCATCTTCCCAACTATATTTCTGCCATTCACACTATTGGTAGCCGTGTGGTAGTCTCCGATGTCCAGGAAAGCTTTGTGTGGTTGCGCTACAAGAGGAATGAGAACCAGCTGATTATATTTGCAGATGACACTTATCCTCGGTGGCTTACCACAGCCTCTCTCCTAGACTACGACACCATGGCAGGAGCTGATAAATTTGGTAACATCTCTGTGGTGAGTTTGTTCTAGCACAATCATGTGCTTGTTTTTGTTTTGCAACCATACCATTTTGTCAGAACTTTCTTATTTCAGTATAAACATTCCACCATAGTTTAGCTGAAATGGTGATAGTTTTGCTTATCAGATTTTCTTCATGTTTCACTGTTGCAGTCATAGTTTTGCTTATCAGATTTTCTTCATGTTTCACTGTTGCAGTCATCACATTAGGGTTATCTGCTTGCAGTAGCCCTCCTGATTAACAAAGTCTTGGGTCCTGCATCGGTTGCTGTCTCTTCTTCTGGGATGTCAGGTCGTCAGGGGTATAAAACATGAAGCTGACGCTATTACATCAGACTTTCTTGCCGTGCGGTTCCCGAAGCAGAAGCAGTTCGCAAGTGCCAGTCGGCTGACTCCTGAAATTTCGTTTTCAAGTTTCAGAACCGAAGTCTTCAACAAAAAGCTAAGTACCCTGTTGGGGAAACTTTTTCTTGCTCTAAACCGATGTCAGTAAAAGTAAATAATTGCATTTCTTGTGGAAAGCAAATACTTCATAAAGATTTTCATTCGTACTGTATTCCTTGCCTAGGCCCTGACCACGACGTACCTCACTGTCGGTTTTGTGCCTTATTTATACCAGGAACTATCCACCATTGGTATATTTTCGCTTCTAAATATTTTGGTGCTCTGTTCAGTTATTCCAATATGTCTTCAGTAAGCCATCTGACTACCGACTTTCTGAAAAAACGCAAAGATAGACAGAGTCAGGCTGCTGATGTCCAAAGCTCCTGACGATGCTTCTCCTAAGCCATTCGCCAGTTCGCCGGTACTCAGTGAGGCGCTTTCGCATCCCCTGATACCAGCTACTTCAGATTTGCAGGCCTCTACTGAGACCCATTCGGAGTCTGGTATGCTGCGAGATGCTTCAACTGTGGAACCTGCGGATGTCTTTGCCTTGGATGGGTCTGGAGCCTCTTTGCAGGCACCGGCTTCTGAGTGTATTCAGGCCTACTGACTTGCATATTAAACCGACACCATCTTCTTCTTCAAGGCCTAAAACTCGAACCGTACCTAGAAAACTGACGCCCAGACCGCATGGCCAGGCCTCTATGCCTAAAAAACAAATGATAAGAATGTCTGAAGACCTTGTTACTTTAATCAGGGGAAGTCAACCTTCCCCCTTTAAGAGACCTAGGACCGAGTTTGCTTATGATACTTCTGACCAGGATTCTGAATTTTCTGTTTCCTCTGATGACCAGGATTTACCCTTATCTAGCTATGAGGATTCTGATGCAGAGGACTCTGTTCCCTCTGCATCACCCCCCAGAGGATTTCTCTGTTGGTGAAACCTTGCATACCCTCAGGAAGCATTTTCATTGGGAAAGTCAGGATTTCTCTGATTCTAAAAAGAGGTTTAGGGATTTCTTACTCCTGCCCCAGCACAGGCCTTTAGCTATACCTCCTGTACTAGACATTGTTGATGATGCCTTTTCGGAGTCTAGCTTGGCCTCTGACACTTTACTCCCTCCTCCCAGAAAACCTGATAGGTATTACAGGATCCTTGACTCTCACAAGTTCCTTTTCAAAAATCGTACTGCAGATCCAGAGACCATTTCACAGGGAGCCAAGGGCATTAAAGCTACTACTGCCAAAAATCCTATCCCCTCTGATAGAGACTCCAGTGCGCTGAGTAGATGGGGTAAGAAGGTATACACTTCTGCAACTTTGGCCATTAGGGCCTTAAACTGCCAGTTTCATAAGTTAAAGTATCAACAGCATATTACTGGATTGCTTAAACAGAAAATGATGTTGATTCCTGATTGTGCTGAAAATAAGGATTTACAGGATTTACTGCATTCAGCTGAACAGGTTGGAAAACATACTTTGCAGTGTGGTTTTGATTCACTAGAGGCATCTTGCAGGGCTGCTGTAACTGGGTCTGTACTTAGAAGGCATGTTTGGCTTAAGGAGCAATCCTTGCCAGATCATGTTAAAGCAAAATTACGGGATGCTTCCTTAAATCAGGACCGCCTGTTTGGCAACAAGGCAGAAGAAGTTCTTAAAAAGATGGAGGAAAAAGCTAAATCTATGCAAACTGTTAAAGATTTCTTACAAGTACAACCTCCAAGGTTTAGTAGGCGTTGGCCTTCCAAGAATTGGTCCTTTCCTGCCTCTTCCAGACCTTCAGTCCAAACCCAGATCCAGCAGAGCACCCAGGCTTCAGACCCAGGGTAAGCACAGGACTAAGCAGTGGGGGGCCTCCACTTCCAAATCTGGGAGTAGTAAAACTCCCCCCTATGGTAAACTGTCTCAGTGACTTATTTTTAAAACTTCCAAGCACTTCTCAACTGACCGTCCCTTTGGGGGGAAAGATTGCTCTTCATGCAAAGAACTGGGAACTTGTTACTCAGGACAAATGAGTTTTAAATAGTGTCCCAAGGATACAGATTTCACTTCCACAAGTTACCAACACCAAGCGGGTGGCCAGATCTACCCCCAGATCGGTGGGCAGAGGCTCAAAAGCAAGTACTTTCTCTCCTAAGCATAGGAGATAATTCAGTTGGTACCAGAAGAGAAAAAAGGGACATGGATGTTCATCGTGTTACCCTGCTGCAGTCATCACACTTGGGTTATCCTGCCGTCAGGCGGTCCTGCAGTCAGCCCGAATTCCAAACTCTTGGTCCGGCCTCAGTTGCTGTCACTTCTTCTCTGACGTCAGTGCGTCAGGGGTATATAAGAGGCATCCAACGCCATTTTCTTCAGTCTTTCTTGCCGTGCGGTGCCCGAAGCAGAAGCAGTTCGCAAGTGCCGGTCGGCCGACACCTGAGATTTTCGATTTGAATTTCAGTCCGAAGTCTTCAATAAAGCTAAGTACCCCGTTGGGGAACATTTTCTTGCCTCAGTCCGATGTCAGAAAAAGTTAACAATTGCATTTCTTGTGGGAAGCAAATACCTCATAAGGACTTCCATTCCTATTGTATTCCTTGCGTAGGCCCAGACCACGACGTCACAGGTTGTCTGTTTTGCGCTAGGTTTAATAACCGCTATCTCAAACGCCGTTTTGACTTCGCGAGGCATTATTTTGGTAGGAAATTCAATTATATCATGCCGTCGGAGCAGCAGACGACCGCAATTCTTAAAAAAAACGCAAGGATAAGGACAGGCAGCCTAGGAATAAGCCCAGACCCTGAGGCCTCAGCTGGGCCTTTCGCCAGTTCTCCGGTTTTCAGTGAGGCGCCTACGCAGCCCCTGATGACCACAGAGCTGGAACCCCAGACAACTGCCGACTCCCACGCAGAGTCTTCTAGGCTGACACAGCCATCTACCGACACTGGAGCAGATTTAGACACCGGTGCAGAGGAAACACCTTCGGTTGCAGAAGGTGTCTTCAGACCGACTACACTCACCATTAAATCTTATGCTAAAATTAAAACTCCTTTAAAACCTTAGAAAACTGTTCATCAGTCAACAGGTCAAGGCCCCATGCCTAAGAAACAGATGCTTAAGATGGCTGAAGATTTAATTACCATTATCAGGGGTTCCCATCCTCCTCCTGATAAAAAACCAAGACAAGAGGAGGATTATGCATCCTCTGACCAAGTTTTTCTCTCTTCAGATTCTTCTGAAGAACAGGATTACACTTTTCCACCTTATGAGGATTCTGATGCTGAAGACTCTATTCCCTCAGCATTTCCCCCTGAAGACTACTCCTTTGGGAAAACATTACATACCATGAGGGAGCATTTCCACTGGGAAGGCCAGGATTACTCAGATTCTAAGAAAAGACTCTGAGAGTTCCTTCTATTACCCCAGCACAGACCTCTTGCTATTCCTCCTGTTTTAGATGTCGTGGATGATGTCTACTTGGAGTCTAGTTTAAATCCAGACTCTCTACCTCCTGCTCCAGCCAAACCAGACCGATACTACAGAGTACCTGACTCTCACAAATTCCTTTATAAAAGCCCTGTAGCTGACCCAGAAACCATTTCCCAGGGTCCTAAGGGAGCAAAGGCTTCTGTGGCTAAAAATCCTGTGCCCTCTGAAAGAGATTCCAGAGCCCTAGATAGATGGGGAAAGAAAATATACACTTCCACAACTCTGGCTATGAGAGCATTAAATTGCCAGTTTCACATGTTGAAATATCAACAATTCCTGATGTCTCAGTTAAAACAAAAAATGAGCACACACTCAGAACAGCCTGAGTTCAAGGAAATTAAGGATCTGTTGCATGCAGCTGAACAGGTGGGCAAGCATACTTTACAATGCGGATTTGATTCACTGGAAGCTTCCTGTAGACCAGCTGTTACTGGCTCAGTCATTCGTAGACATGCTTGGTTAAAAGAGCAATCCCTCCCTGACCATGTTAAAGCAAAATTATTAGATGCACCTTTACAACAGGATGTATTATTTGGTGTCAAAGCTGAAGAGGTTTTAAAGAAAATGGAGGATAAGGCTAAATCTATGCAAACGGTGAAGGATTTCTTACAGGTACAACCCCCTCGCTTCAGCAGAAATTGGCCAACAAAAAATTGGTCCTTTCCAGCTTCAGACAGATCACAGAGGGGCAAATACAGATGCCCAAGGGGCAGAGGTCAGTCACAGGGCCCTTACAAACCTCGCCAATGGGGTTCTGCTACCCAGAAAGGAGGAGAAGACAGGCCCCAAGCTAACAGAAGGCAGACACAATGACTCTATCCTCAAACTACCAAGCAAATTTCTCCTGGCAACACCCTTGGGAGGAAAACTAGCATTATTTGCAGACAACTGGCACATCATCACAAAAGACAAATGGGTGCTAAACATGGTCTCTCAAGGATAGAGATTCCACTTTCATACCTTACCAAGGATCAAAGGAATGCCAAACCTGCCACCAAATCAATGGGCAGAGGCACAAAAACAAATTACAGCTCTCGTGAACATGAGAGCCATTCAACAGGTACATACACAGGAGCAGGGACAAGGATTTTACTCTACACTTCCTAGTTCCAGGAAAGGACAAAGCATGGAGACCCATTCTGGATCTTTCAATTCTGAACACCTGTCTGCAAGTACCAAAATTCAAGATGCTAACACTTCAGCAGCTTCTTCCCATGCTGGGCAAGAATGCTTGGCTTGTCACGTTGGACCTCAAGGAGGCATACCTGCATGTCCCTATTAGACAAAATTGCAGAAGATACCTCCGCTTCATTGCAGGTTCAACAAATTATCCATTCTCTGCACTGCCCTTTGGCTTATCTACTGCGCCCAGGGTCTTCACAAAATGCCTGGCACCAGTAATTGCATACTGCAGACAACGAGGAATACAAATTTATCCATATCTGGACGACTGCCTGATCCAAGCGGACAGCAAAGACATCCTACTACAACATCTGGCATTTGTAACAAAGCTGCTAAGTTGCCTAGGGTACACAGTAAACAAAAAGAAGTCAAAACTGATACCCTCACAAGAAATAATTTTCCTGGGTGCCAGCTTGAATACAACGGCCCAGATGGCTTACCTCACGCCAGACAAGCAAAAACAACTGGCTCAGTACTTCAAAAACATGGCAATTTCTACCCAGCTCACTGCAAGGAAATTCCTGCAGGCATTGGGGTACATGGCATCCTGCATTCAACTAATTGCATATGCAAAGCTGCATATGAGAAAACTACAATGGTACCTAAAAAGTGTATGGTCCCAACACAGACACAGCCTCGAAGCAAGTATAACTCTCATTCGTTGCCTTCAGAAAGAGTTTCTATGGTGGGCTCAAGCATGCCAAGCAAACAAGGGCCTTCCCTTTGTCTCACCTCCAGCAAACCAAACCTTGACAACAGATTCATCATACTACGCCTGGGGTGCACACATGGCAGGACAATGCATACAGGGCAAATGGTCTGCAAAGCAAAGGCAACTACACATCAATCAAAAGGAGATGCTAGTTGTAAAAAATGCAGTAACAGCCTTCAAGGACCTCTTGCATAAGGACGGACAACACCACAGTTATGTGGTACATAAACAAACAAGGAGGAACGCACTCCTACCCACTATGCAGACAGGCAATAGACTTGTGGAACACAATTAACTTACCAAGTACAACTGCAAGCACAATTCCTGCCAGGAAAGGAGAACATATTGGCAGATGAATTAAGCAGAAATTTGACAGACCCTCACGAGTGGAGACTGCACCCACAAGTATTCTCAATGATAATTCAATGGTGGGGACCACCAGACATAGATCTGTTTGCCTGAACCAACAATTGCCAGCTACAAAAATTTTGCACAAGGACTTATCATCCCCTGGCCTGGACAGTGGATGCCCTTTCATTCAGTTGGACAGCATTGTCAGTCTGCGCCTTCCCACCTCTGCCTCTACTTACCCAGGTATTACTAAAAGCCAGATCAGAGAGACCACAGATGATCCTCATTGCTCCGGACTGGCCACGTCAACATTGGTACCCACTTCTACGAAACTTGTCTCGCAGCCCTCCATGGATCTTACCTCAATTCCCTCTGCTGTTAACCCAACAAAACTCCCAGATCCTTCACAGTCAACTAAGGACCTTAAATCTAGCTGCATGGAAAATACTTTAAATTATCAAACAACACTTCTCTCAAAGGACGTCCAGAATGTCATTTTGGAGGCCAGGAGGCCCAGCACCCGAAAAACTTACTCAGACAAATGGAAAATATTCTGTGTATGGAGCCAGGCCAGAAGCCTAAATCCTGGCATCCCAAATATTCCGTACATACTCCAATACCTAACTGAGGTGCTACACAAAGGCCTTTCTTTCTCATCCATAAAGATCCATGCTTCAGCCATTTCAGCTCAATATGATACGGTTTCTCCCATTTTCTCTCATCCTTTGCTAAGGCAGTTTCTCAGAGGGGCAAAAAATATAAGACTCCCCCAGAAAACCACCAACTCCAACTTGGGATCTAAATTTTGTGCTGGAAAAGTTAACACTTCCTCCTTTCGAACCAGCCTGTTCAGCAGAGCTTCAGTACTTGTCATGGAAAACAGCCCTGCTGCTGGCTATCACCTCAGCACGCAGAGTCTCAGAACTGCAGGCACTTATGGCAGTGGAACCTTTCATCATTTTCCATCAGGACAGAGTATCTTTGCACACCAACCCTTCCTTCATGCCAAAGGTAGTATCCAGTGTGGCTCTCAATCAGACCATACACTTGCCCACCTTTTATCCAAACCCACAGAATAAAGGAGAAAGACTCCTTCACTCTTTGGACATTCACAGACAGTTATGTTACTATTTGGACAAGACAAAGGCCTTCAGAAAATCTGACCAACTCCTTGTATCCTATGCACCAGGCTCAGAAGGAAAGGCTATTTCAAAACAGACCATCTCCAAATGGATAGCACATTACATCCGCTTTTGCTACTCACACCATGGGAAAGCAGTGCCTGTTAGTATTAGGTCTCACTCTACCAGGGCTACAGCAACCTCAGCAGCCTTCCTCTGAGGAGTCCCAACAAAGGACATTCTGGAGGCAGCTACCTGGAGTTCAGTGCACACCTTCACCAAGCATTACCACCTTTCTCTATACTCAAAATCCAGAGCTGGGTTTGCCACTGCAGTTCTGCAGGGCATTTTAGCTGCACCTAACCCAGTTTAGCTCCTACCACCCAACCATAGCTTTGTTACTCTACCCAAGTGTGATGACTGCAGCAGCATAGCACGATGAACATAGTACAGTTTTGTACCTACCATAAATGTAGATGTTCGAGTGGTTATGCTGCTGGAGTCTAGGTTACCCTCCCTCCAACCCCTCTACCTAACAAGGTTTTTCTCATACCTCCATGTACATCAAACTTTGGGATGCATATCTGTATGGTGTATTTGCTTACAACTAGTACTATTGTTTTTTCACTAAGGTATGTTTTGCAAGCTTCTTATTTTGCCTTCTTAGTTTGGGGCACCTGACATCTGGGGCAAGAAAAACTGAAGAAAATGGTGTCTGCTGCCTCTTATACCCCTGACGCACTGACGTCAGGGAAGAAGCGACGACAACCGATGCCGGACCAAGGCTTTGGAATTCAGGCAGACTGCGGGACCGCCTGACGGCAGGATAACCCAAGTCTAATGACTGCAGCAGCATAACCACTCGAACATCTACATTTATGGTAGGTACAAAACTGTACTTTTTTGCCTTTTCCTCACTGAAGTGCGATCTCGGAGTTGGAATATGTATGTAGCGGGGGGGGGCAGCCCCCCCCCCCGCAATATTGTTTTCGATGTCTGACATTTTCGTTTATTGAGCATTCGCTTATACGAACTTTCATTCATTGGGCGGCACAGTGGTGCAGTGGTTAACATTGTCACCTCACAGCAAGAGGTTCTCCGGTTCGATTCTCGGCTGGGTGCCTTCTGTGTGGAGTTTGTATGTTCTCCCTGTGTTCGCGTGGGTTTCCTCCGGGTACTCAGGTTTCCTCCCACATTCCAAAGACATGCATCTGGAGCATTTCTCCCCGGGCCTCCGCTGAAAACAGGCACTGTGGAACCTAGTCGGACTTTCCCGGTCAACAAATGATAAATAAATAAAAATTCATATAATATACACCCATTTTGAAAGTGTTGCATAACTTTGTTTTGCATCACTTCAGAACTGAGCTCATTTATTCCACGGTTGCAGGAGCTAGGGTCTACTGGGCAGATAAGAGCCCTCCATCCTATTTGTTCATTGCTGGCATTCCCATTGATCTCATCCACATGCAGCTTGTTTCTGGTAGTAGGGAGACAGTTTTGCTGGTTCTGCAGGACAGTCCCCCTTCTCCTGCAGCAGAGGCTTTTCCCAAGTTCAGCTGTAGCTACCATTTGAGGAGAAGCATGCCTTTATACACTGTATTCCCCTCGGCTCACAGTTTGACTTTAAAACAGTAACGCTATTTCAATAGATTCAAGCTCCACAGTGTAGCCACCTAGTTCTTCTGCAAGTTGTCACCCAAGTGACAAGTCTGAGCAGCCCCCCCCCCCCAGCTATGGACAGAAGTGGCCACTCACTCCCATCTTCCCTTGCACGTGTGTGAATGTTAAGCATCTTTCTGTTGCATTTGAATATTGCTTTAGGACAAGGAGTGATCTCTGCTGAATCTGAGGGGATGGTTATTGTTTGCTGAAGTGATCAGGATTTCTAAGCATGCTAAAAAAAAAGACAAACTTACTGTGAAAGTTTCTGTAAATTGACCAGTCAAGTCCCTTAGAACCACCATCAGCGAGAGCATCAGCTCAAAAAAGGTGGAGATTTGTTAACTCTTTGGCTCAGTGTCTCTCCCCAACTGACAGTGTCCTACAAGGGACTTTGACCCCAGGATTACAAGTATCTCAATCCTGTGAGGCTTCTTTAGCAGTTAATGGTGCATCATAGTTCAGTGCCAGTTTCCAGTCACCCACGGATTGCCATTACATTCCTCATGTTTTGAGAAGCTGATATTTTGTTTTTATGATGGCATCCCCTCTCCCTGGGGGGAAACGTTTTAACAAAGGAAAAACAGGCAGGTCAGACTTCCTAAGCTGCACTTGGTAGGCCTGACACCTTCTGCTTCTGTTCTGCCAACACCAGTCTCAACTCTCTACCTTTGATTACAAACATTTTTCTAGAGAATACATGATGGGAGTGGCAAAGTCTCCATGCTCTTCCTTCCCTCTGTGACCTGGCAAACCTATATGTCTCTTCCCTGGAAATATAGTGGAAACATCAGATTTAATGAGTGAGCTGTTTAAGTGGGAGGCCAGGAAGCTTTTTGATTCTAATATGCATTGTTTAAACTTGTTGAGTAAAGAGCCTAAACTGAATGCCATTTCTCCATTTATACAGGAGTTTTAAAGTGCTAGAGCCTAATTGACAGCTATAAAACACACTGAAAGCCTGGCTTTTTGTAGCTGGTGGAAGAGGAAGTCCAAAGACATGCATCTGGAGCATTTCTCCCCGGGCCTCCACTGAAAACAGGCTCTGTGGAACCTAGTCAGACATTCCCGGTCAACAAATGCTAAATAAATAAATACATAAATAAAATGTAGTGGACGATGATGATGATCTTACCATGATTTCTTTGAATGTGCTTCGTGTTTCACTGTTGCAGTCATCACATTTGGGTTATCCCTGCCAAGGTAGCCCTCAGTCGGCCCGAATACCAGAGGCTTAGTATTTCTGCATCGGTTGCTGTCTATCCAGGACTGACGTCAGGTCGTCAGTAGTATAAAATCAGGCAGCCTACGCCATTACATCAGTCTTTCTTGCTGAAGAGCCCGAAGCAGAAGCAATTTGCACGAGTGCAGGTCGGCCGCTAGCTGAGTTTTTCGTTTCCAAATTGAAGTTGAAGTCTTCTAAAGCTAAGTACCTCGTTGGGGATACTTTTTTCTTGCTCTAACCGATGTCAGAAAAAGTTAACAATTGTCTCGCCTGTGGAAAGCAAATAGCACACTGAGATTTTCATTCTTACTGCGTCACTTGTTTAAGCCCAAACCACAACATCCCCCTCTGTTGTCTTTGTGCTTTGTTCGATGCCAGAACTATACATCGTCGGGCCCTTATTGTAGCTAGATATTTTCGCTCTGTCCACGAATTCCAATGTGACTTCGGTAAGCCATCCGACAACAGATCTTCCGAAAAAACGTAAGGATAAAGACAGAGACAAACCGCACAGGTCCAGAACTGCTGATGACGCTTCCGTTAAGCTAGTCTTCAGTTCTCCGGTCCTCAGTGAGACGCTTTCGCAGCCCCTGATGCCTGCTTCTGTGGATTTGCAGGCCGCTACAGAGACCCTTTAGGAGTCCGGTATGCCGCGAGACTCTTCTTCAACTTAGGATCCTGCGGATGTCTTTACATTGGATGGGTCCAGAGCCGCTGAGCAGGCACTGGCTTCCGAGGAAGTACTTCACACTACCGATACTTGACACAGACTGACTACCTTCGCGTTTACAGTTTTTTTTTTAAAACTACCGAGTTCTTAAGGCCCCAGGGTATGAATCGCACCCAAACAACCGACGACCCAAGCTTAGGCACCTGCTTCATTGCCTCAGTCTCAAATGCTTAGGATGGCAGAAGACCTTATAATGCTTATCGGGGGAAGCCAGCCTACCCCTTCCAAAAGAAAGAGAGACTTGTCCCCAGTAGTTTTATCTGAACAGGAGTCTGATGACTTTGATGCATCTGAATATGAAGATATGCAACCCCTCTCTGCTTATGAGGATTCTGATGCAGGGGAATCCATCCCTTCAGCCTCTCCACCTGAGGACTTTTCTTTTGGGGAAATCCTACATACTTTAAGGGAGCATTTCCAATGGGAATGTCAGGACTATTCTCAGTCAAAAAAGAGACTCAAGGAATTCTTAGATCTTCCACAGCACAGACCTCTGGCCATCCCTCCTGTCCTGGATGTTGTGGATGATGTTTTTATGGAATCCAGTCTGACCCCTGGCACCGTCCCTCCTGCTCCCAGGAAACCTGACAGGTACTACATATAAATAAATTCCTCCTTCACCAGCTACAAGAAGCAATGTTTCAGGTGCATCAAAACTGGAATCTGATGACATTTTTTGAAACAGCAAAGAAGGTTGTCTCTCTTTGACAGCTACGTCAAGAAGGTTTATATATCTGCAATTTTAGGTATAAGAGCCCTTAACTATAAATGCTGTAATTGTGAGGAGGAATGAGGAAGCAAGTAGAAGATTCACTTGGGATAGCTGTGGATGAAGTCATTAAACAATGCCTATCAAAGCTGTTTTAGACCACCCCAAGAGTCACAAAAATGCTACTAAACGTAGGTGTGACATGACTGATGCCAGCGCTAACGGCTTAGTACTGGTTATCATATGGTACATATGGTTGAGGATTCTGCCCATGCTAAAGCATGTTGGAGGGCATCTACTAAGCACACTTCTATCTAAGAATTCCTTCTTGTATCTCATTCAGAGAAGTATTCAGAAAAATTGGATAAAGTGTTTCAGACAGTGAAACATCTGATCTGAAGTTGTCTTCATTTGGTCTTCAACCTGTGGGTTGCTGTATCAGGCACGGATCTGATGGCCATATACCCAGCATCTTGATCCACGCTCCTCCCATACCCATAATGCCCCTCTCTTTCTTCCCTTCAGATCTCGTTTGCCGGGCTTCAGGCCTGCATCGCGATCCGCTGCTCTGAGCTTCTATTTAGGTGAGAATTGTATTTTTTCCTCTTTTTGGCTAATTTATCTGCTAAAAGTGTTCCCATTTCCTTTTTCTATTTCCTACCCTACACCTACCATACATTTCCGTCAGAAGAAAAAGCCCATCTTTCTTTGTGTGTGTGCCTGTGTGTGGGGGTGGGGGGGTTGTTGGGTTTCTCAATCCTTTTTGGCTAATTCTGAGGTCCCAAAACCTGGGTTTCAGAAGTCCATGGAGTGTGGCTATAAGCTCAATCCAGCCAATTGCCACACACTGCGTGGTTTACTTGGGGTAACCCACCTAGACAACCTCCTGATGTTCATCGTGCATACAGCTGCAGTCATAACAGATGGGTTCTCCTGCCGTCAGGCGGGTCCTCGGTCGGCCGAATTCCAAAGTCTAGGTCTGGCGTCGGTTGTCGTCGCTTCTTCCCTGACGTCAGTGCGACGGGTATAAAAGAACCAGCCAACGCCATTTTCTTCAGTCTTTCTTGCCACGCGGTGCCCGAAGCAGAAGCAGTTCGCAAGTGCTGGTCGGCCAGCTCCTGAGATTACGAAAATTTGGAAACCGAAGTCTTCTTAAAAGCTAAGTACCCCATTGGGGAATCTTTTCTTGCCTCAGACCGATGTTAGACAAAGTTAATAATTGTATTTCTTGTGGGAAGCAAATACCGCATAAGGATTTCCATTCCCTCTGTATACCTTGTTTAGGCCCAGACCACGACGTCTCGGTCTGTCGCTTTTGTGCTACATTCAATAAACGCACTATTAAGCGTCGGGCGGAGTTCGCCCAGCATTATTTTGTTAAAGCATTTAACTATACTATGTCTTCGGATACTCCGACTCCGATTTTGTCTAAAAAACGCAAAGACAAGGACCGACACACGAGGTCCGCGGCCTCTACCGACACCACGCCAAAGCCGACTACACGTGGTCCGGTTCTCAGCGAGGCGACTACGCAGCCCCTGATCACCGACGACCTGTCTTTGACGGTGTCTCCTGTGCCCGAGGTCGCAGGCTCCTCGGCCCACACCCCGACTACAGATACCGGAGCCACTCTTGGCATTGAAACTCAGAATGTGGGCAGGTCCACCTCCACTCAAGGTGTCTTCAGACCTTCCTCTTCTTTCTCCATCAAGGCTTTCACAAAGTCTAAAGCAACCATGCACTCTGAGACCAGCTACACAGGGCCCATCTCCAGGCCCCATGCCTAAGAAACAGATGCTTAAAATGGCTGAGGATTTAATTACTCTTATCAGAGGTTCTCAGCCCCCTCCAGACAAAAGGTCTAGAGTGGAGGAAGATTCCCCCTCCTCTGATCAGGGCTCCATTATTTCAGAGCACTCTGATGATCAGGAACATTCTTACTCCCTTTTGAAGACTCTGATGCGGAGGAGTCTATCCTTCTGTATCCCCCTGAGGATTACTCATTTGGGGAAACTTTGCATACCTTAAGGGAACACTTCCACTGGGAAGGCCAGGATTATTCAGATTCCAAGAAAAGGCTCAGGGAATTTCTCTTGCTTCCTCAGCACAGGCCTCTGGCTATACCTCCTGTCTTGGACATCCTAGATGATGTTTACTCGGAGGCCTGCCTTAACCCGGACTCTCTACCTCCAGCTCCAGTTAAGCCTGACAGGTACTACAGGGTCCCTGACTCGCGCCAATTTCTATACAAAAGCCATGCTGCTGACCCAGAAACCATCTCACAAGGCCCCAAGGGAGTTAAGGCCTCCATTGCTAAATATCCACTGCCTTCCGAGAGAGATTCCAGATCCTTAGAAAGGTGGGAAAAAAAGGTATATACCTCGGCTACCTTATCCATGAGGGCCTTAAACTGTCAGTTTCATATGCTAAAATACCAACAGTTTTTGTTATTACAATTGAAAAGTAAAATGTCACAACCTGAACAACCAGACTTGGAGTTGCAGGATTTGATGCATAGTGCAGAACAAGTGGGTAAGCATACCTTACAATGTGGTTTTGATGCTCTAGAGGCCTCATGTAGAGCTGCTGTTACAGGATCAGTCATACGTAGGCATGCCTGGCTCAAGCAACAAACCTTGCCTGATCATGTCAAAGCTAAATTACTAGATGCCCCTCTTCAAAAGGATGTCCTATTTGGTACTAATGCTGAGGAGGTATTAAGGAAAATGGAGGAAAAGGCTAAATCAATGCAAACTGTGAAAGAATTTCTACAGGTTCAACCCCCACGTTTTAGTAGAAATTGGCCTTCCAAAAACTGGTCCTTTCCTGCCACAGACAGACCCCAAAGAGGCAGATACAGGCGCCCGAGGGGCAGAGGACAGTCCCAAGGATCGTATAGAGGCAGACAATGGCAAGCTCCTACACAGAGGTGGTGAAGACAACTCGCAATCTTTCAGAAAGCAAACCCAATGACTTTCCCCTTTGCATGCCAACCAGGTCGCAAATGGCAGCCCCCTTAGGAGGAAAGCTGGCATTATTTTAAAAAAAATTGGCATATTGTCACAAAGGACAAATGGATCCTGGACATTATAAACAGAGGCTACAAATTCCATTTTCACACCCATCCAAAAATGAGAGGCATGCCAAACCTGCTACACAATCAAAGGGCAGAGGCACAAAGACAAATTACAGATCTCATAAACATGAAAGCTATTCAAGAGGTACCTACGCACAAACAAGGTCAAGGTTTTTGTTCCAGGCTATTTCTGGTGCCAAGGAAGGGAAAAGATTGGAGACCTATTTTGGATCTATCCATCCTAAACACATTTCTACTGCACAAAATTCAAGATGCTCACTCTACAGCAACTTCTTCCCATGCTGGGCAAGGAGTCTTGGCTGGTAACATTGGACCTCAAGGAGGCATACCTGCATGTCCCTATCAGACAAAATTGCAGAAGGTACCTCAGATTTCTTGCAGGTTCAACCCATTATCAATTCTCTGCATTGCCCTTTGGCTTATCTACTACGCCCAGAGTATTCACGAAATGCCTGGCATCAGTAATTGCCTACTGCCGACTTCAAGGGATACAAATATATCCCTATTTGGATGACTGCCTGATACAAGCGGACAGCAAGCACATTCTTCTGAAACATCTGGCTTATGTAATAATGTTATTGAATTCTCTGGGATACACAGTCAACAAAAATAAATCAAGGCTAATACCCTCTCGGAAGATAATTTTCCTGGGTGCCAATTTGGACACAAACACCCAGATGGCCTACCTCACGCCAGAGAAGCAGGGGCAACTAATTCATTACTTCGTAACACTAGCAAGTTGCACCAGGCTGACTGCAAGGAAAATCCTGCAGGCTCTGGGATTCATGGCATCTTGCATCTTACTAATCCCATGTGCAAAGCTGCATATGAGGAAACTACAATGGTACCTGAAAAACATATGGTCTCAACACAACCACAGTTTGGAAACAGTAATACCACTAATTCCATGTCTGCAAAAGGAATTTCTGTGGTGGGCTCAAGCATGTCAAACAAACACAGGTCTTCCATTCAGCAAGCCTCAAGCAAATCAAGTCATCAAAACAGACGCCTCGGACTACGCCTGGGGGGCGCACATGACAGATGGTTGCATTCAGGGCAAGTGGTCCCAAAAAGAAAAGCACCTTCACATCAATCAAAAAGACATGCTAGCAGTAATAATTGCTATTATAGCTTTAAAGGACCTCCTACAACCAGGTCAACTATTGATAAGAACGGACAACACCACAGTTATGTGGTACATAAACAAGCAGGGAGGAACACATTCTTACCCCCTATGCAGACTGGCCATGTCACTTTGGAACATGGCCATGGACTTACAAATGGAACTGCAAGCAAAGTACTTGCCAGGCAAGGAAAACCTGCTGGCAGACAACCTAAGCAGGAATATGACAGACCCACATGAATGGAAGTTGCATCCAAAAGTTTTTACAGAAATAATCCAAGAATGGGAAAGGACAGACATAGATCTCTTTGTCTTCCACAAAAATCATCAATTGACAAAATTCTGCTCAAGGATCTTCCATCCAAAGGCCTGGAGAGTGGACGCTCTCTCTTTCAGTTGGACATCAATGACAGTTTATGCCTTCCCACCTCTTCCTCTGCTGCCCAAAGTTTTATTGAAGACCAGAGCAGATAGACCAAAGATGATCCTCATTGCTCCGGACTGGCCAAGGCATCACACTCCTGAGGAGCCTGACGCATTCCCCACCATGGACCCTGCCTCTAATGCCTCTTCTTCTGACTCAGCACAGCTTCAAAACTCTTCACAGTCAGCTAAAAACACTCAATCTAGCCGCATGGAAGATTCCTTAGCATCACAGCAGGCCCTACTCTCCAAGGAGGTGCAGGATGTCATTTTGGAGGCCAGAAGGCCATCAACTAGAAAAGCTTACTCCGCAAAATGGAAACGTTTTTGTGTCTGGAATGAGAAAAAGGGCCAGGACCCTGGGAAACTGAATTTACCTCAAATACTACAATACTTGGCTGAACTGCTAAGCAGTGGACATTTTCTCCTCCATCAAAATCCTTGCCTCAGCCATTTCTGCAGAATACAACACTGATCCCCCTTTATTCTATCACCTCAGCTCGTAGAGTTTTAGAACTACAAGCTCTCATGGCTGTCCAGCCTTTTATCATCTTCCATCAGGACAGTCTCTCCTTATGAACCCAACCCGTCCTTTATGCCTAAAGTGGTATCCAGGGTAGCTTTAAATCAGGCCATACATTTACCTACTTTTTATCCTAATCCTCAAAATGAAGGGGAGAGATTACTACATTCCTTGGACATCCACAGACAACTGCGTTATTATTTGGACAGAACAAAGCCTTTCAGAAAATCAGAACAGCTCTTTGTGGCCTATGCGGTAGGAGCTCAAGGAAAGCCAATCTCCAAACAGACAATCTCAAAATGGATAGCCCACTGCATACGCTTTTGCTATTCCTTTCATGGCAAAGCTGTACCTACAGGCATTAGAACTCATTCCACCAGGGCCACAGCCACCTCTGCAGCCTTCCTCAGAGGAGTTCCTACCAAGGATATTTTGGAAGCAGCCACTTGGAGTTCTGTGCATGCCTTCTCCAAGCACTACAACCTACCATTATACTCCAAATCTAGAGCAGGCTTTGCCACTGCAGTCTTGCAGGGCATTTTGGCTCCTCCTAGTTCCACCTAGTGCCTACCACCCCTTTCTTAGCTTTGGGATTCTACCCATCTGTTATGACTGCAGCTGTATGCACGATGAACATAGTACAGTTTTGTACCTACCATAAATGTAGATGTTCGAGTGCTAATACAGCTGCAGTCCAGGTTTCCCCTCCCTCCTTCCCCTCTTGGGACAGGCCTATAGGTTAGCACATCCTCATACAACCTGATTAGGGTATTCTTTTATGATGTATTTGCTTGCAACTACTGTATTTTGATTATATTGCACTGCATTATTACACAAACTTATGTATTGCCTTCCTTCTGGGGGCACCTGACATCTGGGGCAAGAAAAACTGAAGAAAATGGCGTCGGCTGGTTCTTTTATACCCCTGTCGCACTGACGTCAGGGAAGAAGCGACGATAACCGACGCCGGACCTAGACTTTGGAGTTAGGCCGACCGAGGACCCGCCTGACGGCAGGAGAACCCATCTGATGTCCTTCATGGATGCATCTGCAGTCATAACAACTGGGTTGTCCTGTCGTCAGGCAGCTTCAGTCGGCGGATTCCAAAAGTCCGGCCGGTCGGGTCGGCTTCGCTGATGTCGCTTCACCCGGCGTCATCTCTGTTGGTCTTGATAAAAGCATCAGCCATTTTCTTCAGTCTTTCTTGCGGCGTGCCCTCAAGCAGAAGCTGTTCGCAAGTGCCGGGTCGGATCCAGAGATTACTTCTACCGAATACTACGAAGACTTCTAAAGCTAAGTACCCGTTGGGGATTCTTTCTTGCCTCAGCCGATGTCAGAAAAGTTAATAATTGTTTAACCTGTGGGAAACAAATACCTCATAAAGATTTCCACTCTTACTGCCTGCCTTGCTTAGGCCCAGCCCACGTAGCAGCCTGTTCGTCCTGTGCTTCTTTCAACCGACGACGCTTAGGCGTCGGTCGGAGTTGCAGAACAGTTTTTGGTTCTGATTTTGCGTACATTATGCCGTCGGATCCTCCGACTCGATTCTGCCAAAACGAAAAGACCGACACTTCGCGGTCCGCGGTTTCGGCGAAACCATGGTTAAGCAAACCGCTGAGTGTCTCGGTTTCGAAACCGAAAACTGATCAAAATACAGCTGAATCTATCTCTACAACTGAGGTCCTGCTAACACTCTTGAATCGGCCTCAGAAATTTTACCACTACGGTGCTTACCACTGACTTATCAGACACCATTCCCTTGGATGTCTCTACCCCAGCACGTGGTGCTGCTAGGCCTCCAGCAGCCATGTCCATTAAGGCCTTCGCCAGGGCTAAAGCAGCCAAGACTACTAAAACAGTGCCTGTTAAACCCCTCAACCAGGCCCTCTTCCAGTTCTCAAATGCTTACTTTGGCAGAAGATTTAATTTCATTAATTAGAGGATCTCAATCTCACCCAGACAGGGCCTCTCAGCCCCAGAGAAGAGACCTAGGGCAGAGCCCCATGAGCCAGTGTCCTCTGATGATTCTGCTGATGAATCAGACATTACTGACCAGCCAGAGGCTCCTTTCTCCAATTTTGAAGATTCTGATGCTGAAGAATCCATTCCAGCTGCTTCCCCACCAGAAGAATTCTCCTTTGGAAACCTTGCATGCCATGAGAACAGTTCCAATGGCAGCAACAGGATTTTTCAGACTCCAGGAAAAGACTTAGGACCTTTTTGCACCTTCCACAGCACAGGCCCTTAGCTATACCTCCTGTTCTCTCTGTGGTGGATGATGCTTTCAATGATGTCTGCTCCGCCCAGATTCTTTACCCCAGCCCTGCCAAACCAGACAGATTTTACAGGGTGCCAGATACTCATCACCACCTTTACAAGGCCCTCTTGCAGACCCGAAACTATTTCCCAGGGTCCCAAGGCAGTAGCGACCATAGCTAAAACCCTGTTCCTTCTGAAAGGGAAGCAAGGTCATTAGACAGATGGGGTAAAAAGGTTTACACTTCAGCCACTCTCTCAGCTAGAGCTTTAAACTGCCAGTTTCACATGATACAATACCAAGAGTTTATGCTTGATCAGTTAACTAAAAAGCTAACCACTGATGAATCTCTTGATAAGAAATATGTATTAGAAATGGTAAATAACATACAGCAAGTTAGTAACCACTCTTTAAAATGTGGCTATGATGCACTGGAGGCTTCATTTAGATCAGCCATGACTGGCACTGTAATTAGAAGGCATGCATGGCTAAAGGAGCAAGCTTTACCGGATCATGTTAAATCTAAATTGCTAGATGCTCCTATGGATAAGACCAGCTTGTTTGGTACACCTGCCCAGCAGGTAATGAAAAAAATGGAAGAAAAGGCAAAATCAGTCCAGACAGTTAAAGATTTCTTGCAGGTTCAACCCCCAAGGTTTAGCAGGAACTGGCCTGCCAAAAATTGGTCCTTTCCTGACTCCACAAGACCTCAAAGGGGCAGGAATAGACGTTCCAGAGGCAGAAACCAATCCAGAGGAGGTGTCTACAGAGGACGACAGTGGCAAGGTAACAACAGAGGCACAGACTCAACACCTGCCACTACATCAACACAGCCACAGTGACTTAATCCTAAACCCGCCTACCAGGGAACAGATAGCAGCTCCTCTAGGCGGAAAGCTAACCTTATTTTCAAAAAACTGGCACCACATAACAAAGGACAAGTGGATTTTACGAACCATAGATCAAGGTTACAGGTTCCACTTCCACACTTTACCAGACAAAGAGGAATGCCAAATCTACCTCCAAATCAAAAGACAGAGGCTCTACAACAGATAATGGAGTTAGCAAACATGAGAGCTGTGGAGAAAGTGCCAACAGCAGAGCAAGGAAAGGGTTCTACTCCAGACTTTTCCTAGTTCCAAGAAAGGAAAAAGTTGGAGACCAATTCTAGACCTGTCCACCCTGAATACTTACATCATTGTCCCAAAATTCAAAATGCTGACCCTACAGCAACTTCTTCCCATGCTGGGCAAGGAGTGTTGGCTGGTAACTCTAGATCTCAAGGAGGCATACCTGCGTCCCCATTGACCAATCTGCAGAAGATCCCTCACATTTCTTGGAGGATCAGACCAATATAAATACTCTGCATTGGGGTTTGGCTTATCTACTGCCCAGAGTATTCACAAAATGCCTGGCATCAGTAATCGCCCATTGCAGACTACAGGAATTCAAATTTATCCATACCTGGACGACTGCCTGATACAAGGAGACAACAAAAGCAAGCTGACAACAGATTTACAAAGGGTCATTTACTTGCTTCAAGCACTGGGATACACAGTCAATTTACAAAAGTCAAGACTGATACCATCCCAGACAAGGACTTTCCTGGGAGCGGAATTGGACACAGTAAGACAAAGGGCATTCCTAACTACAGAAAAACAAAAGAACTCCCGCTTTACTTCTTGGCACTAACAAAACTGAACAAGTTAACAGCAAGAAAGGTACTGCAGACCTTGGGTTTCATGGCATCATGCATAATCTTGGTTCCATTTGCCAGACTACATATGAGAAAACTACAGTGGTACCTAAAGAATTTATGGTCCCAACACAGACACAGCCTAGAAACGGAAATCCCACTAATACCATGCTTAAAACAGGAGTTCCTATGGTGGGCTCAGGCATGCCAATCAAACCCAGGCCTGCCCTTCAAGGTCAAGCAAGCCAGACCATCACAACAGATGCTTCAGACCTAGGATGGGGCGATATGCTGGACAAATGCGTGCAAGGATTGTGGACACAGGACCAACTTCACCTGCACATCAACCTAAAAGAAATGCTGGCAGTAAAACTGGCAATCCAAAAGTTCAGACCATTCCTCCAGGAGGACCACTTGATGATATGGTCTGACAACACCTCAGTCACGTGGTACTTCAACAAACAGGAGGCACTCATTCTTACCCCTATGCAGAATGACTTTGGAGCTGTGGACCCTGGCACTCAGCTACAACATCCAGTTACAGGCAATATTTGTGCCAGGAAAAGAAAACTCTAGCAGATATGTTAAGCAGGACCACATCGGATGCCCACGAATGGCAGCTGCACCCGGATATCTTCAAGACCATCTCGAAAAAATGGGGAATGCCTCAGATAGATCTATTCGCATCACCTCTCAATCACCAGCTCAAAAAATTCTGCACAAGGTCATTCCACCCACTAGCATGGAAAGTGGACTCGCTCTCCTTCAGCTGGAAAGGCCTAACAGCATATGCATTCCCACCTCTTCCCTTGATACACAAAGTACTACTAAAAATCAAGGAGGAACGTCCAAGGATAATCCTGATAGCTCCAAACTGGCCAAGACAGCATTGGTACCCACTGCTGAGGAGCATGTCTCGGAACAATATGTGGCCAATACCCCTGATGCCTTTGATGCTAACTCAGAACAACTTCAGCACCATGCATCCAAACCTAAAAACGCTGCAACTGACTGCATGGAACATCACATAGCAGCTGCTAATACAGAACTTTTACAAAGAGTTAAAGACATTATTCTTGAAGCACGCAGGCCTTCAACTAGAAGGAATTATGCTGGGAAATGGAAAAGGTTTGTCATTTGGAGTTCTGAAAGAGGAAAAGATGTATCAAACATAGATATGCCTAACATTCTGGAGTATCTGGCGAACTACTTCATTCAGGCCTGTCCTACTCCTCCATCAAGATTCATGCATCAGCTATTTCAGCAGAATACAGCTTTGATCCACCTGTTTTTTCACACCCTTTGCTCAGGCAGTTCCTCAGAGGAATCAAGAATGTAAAGCCTCCAAGGAAACCACCATTGCCAGCTTGGGACTTGAACTTTGTGCTAGAAAAATTGACACTATCACCTTTTGAACCAGCAGCAACAGCAGACCTACAACACCTGTCATGGAAAACTGCTTTCCTACTGGCAATTACTTCAGCAAGGAGGGTTTCAGAACTACAGGCCTTAATGGCAGTGCAACCCTTTCTAATCTTCCACCAAGATAGAGTGTCCATGAGGACTAATCCTACATTTATGCCTAAGGTGGTATCCAGAGTGTCTTTAAACCAGGCAATCCACCTACCTACCTTCTTTCCCAACCCACAAAACAGAGGGAAAGAATACTGCATACCTTGGATGTACATAGACAGCTACGCTACTACTTGGACAGAACAAAAATAGCAGAAAGACTGACCAACTTTTCGTAGCCTATGCAACAGGAAGGGAAGGTAAAGCTATTTCAAACAGACAATCTCCAAATGGATAGGAAATTGCATACGATTCTGTTACTCCTTCCATGGAAAACCAATTCCACAGAACATAAGACCTCATTCTACAAGGGCAACAGCCACTACCACAGCCTTCTTCGAGGAGTGGCTACCAAAGACATTATTGAGGCGGCTACTTGGACCTCCGTGCATACATTTGCCAAGCATTATAATTTACCTCTATATTCCAGATCCCGAGCAGGGTTTGCCACTGCTGTTCTGCAAGGGATCCTAAACACACCATAATCTACTTTTATCCTCCTCCCTAGTTGGCTATGGTATTCTACCCAGTTGTTATGACTGCAGATGCATCCATGAAGGACATAGTACAGTTTTGTACCTACCATAAATGTAGATGTCCGAATTGGATAGCATCTGCAGTCAGGATTACCCTCCCTCCTTCCCCTCTGTGGTACTCCTAGGGTGTTTACCCTTCTAATAGCTAGCTAGTGGGGGGATTTCTTTCATGGTGTATTTGTTTGTATTTATGTACATACATGCTTATTTTGTGTTTACCTCTATCTTTGGAAACATTGGCATCTATCCAAAATTTTAGCCTTCTATAGGGCTTCTGGCATCTGGGGCAAGAAACACTGAAGAAAATGGCGTCGGCTGATGCTTTTATACCCGAAGACCAACAGAGATGACGTCGGGTGAAGTGCGACATCAGCGAAGCGGACCCGACTTTGGAATCCGGCCGACTGAAGGGCTGCCTGACGACAGGACAACCCAGTTGTTATGACTGCAGATGCTATCCAATTCGGACATCTACATTTATGGTAGGTACAAAACTGTACTTTATGACTGCAGCTGTATTAGCACTCGAACATCTACATTTATGGTAGGTACAAAACTGTACTTTCCATCTCTGCCAGGTTTAATCCCCGGGCACTGATGGACAGGAGGAATAAGTTAATCATAAAAGGGCTTCTTCCCTGTCCTTCCACCGAGGCACAGGCCCGTTCTGCCTCAGTCTTTCAGCTGTCTCCACCCTGGCCTCTGGGACTCAACCTCCGCCAGGAGGCCCAGGGACAGAGATAAGCCTTCAAAGCACAGGGATATGCCCAACTAGCAATCCCAGAATCACTCTGATCTGGCAGGCCCTCCTCCAAAATTTAGGTCGGCCCCGAGGTCGGATTCTCAACGGCTCCATTCCCCTCAAATCAGTTTTCCCTGGAGCCGGAGGAGCTTCAGTCCCGCTCGCTGTTGCAGGCTTCCCCTCACCGCCACTCCAGGCCGGTGTCAGCGGGCTGTTCATCTCAATGTTCATCGTGTTACACTGCTGCAATCATTACACTTGGGTTATCCTGCCATCAGGCGGCCCCTCAGTTGGCCAGAGTTCCAAAGTCTTGGTCCGGCATTGGTTGCTGTCGCTTCTTCCCTGATGTCAGTACGCCAGGGGTATATATGATGCAGCCGACGCCATTTTCTTCAGTCTTTCTTGCCGTGCGGTGCCCAAAGCAAAAGCAGTTCGCAAGTGCCAGTCGGCCGACTCCTGAGATTTTCATTCCGAATCCAGAACCGAAGTCTTCTACAAAGCTAAGTACCCCGTTGGGGAAACTTTTTCTTGCCTCAGACCGATGTCAGTAAAAGTTAATAATTGTATTTCTTGTGGGAAGCAAATACCTCATAAGATTTCCATTCTTATTGTATCCCATGCCTAGGCCCAGACCACGTTGTCATAGGTTGTCAGTTTTGTGCTAGGTTTAACAAGCGCACTATTAAACGTCTGTTTGATTTTGCCCAACATTATTTTGGCAGAAAATTCAATTACACCATGCCGTCGGAACAACCAACTACCGGGATACACAAAAAGCGCAAAGACAAGGACAGGCATCCGAGGCCCAAAACTGACGACAAAGCCTCTTCTAGGCCAGTCACCAGTTCTCCGGTTTTCAGCGAGGCACCTTCGCAGCCCCTGACGACCGCTTCTTTGGAACCACAGGCCGCCTCTGACTCCCACGCGGAGATGGCTGGGCCTTCGGATGCACCAGATTTACAGCATACCAAGACTGACCCTTCAGAGGGATCTGGAGCAGCTGAACAACCCGCAGCTTCAGTGGGTGTTTTCAGACCTACTCAGTTCTTCTGCCAAGTCTAAAACCCCTTTATAAACAAAGAAACAACTTCAACATTCACCAGGACAGGCCTCCATGCCTAAGAAACAGATGCTCAAAATGGCTGAAGACTTAATTACTCTGATCAGGGGGTCCCACCACCCTCCTGATAAAAGGCCTAGACAGGATGCAGACTATGACTCATCCGACCAGGTGTCCATCTCTTCAGATTCATCCTCAGACCAAGGATACTCTTTACCCCCGTATGAAGATTCTGATGCTGAGGAATCAATTCCTTCAGCCTCTCCATCAGAGGACTACTCCTTTGAGGAAACCTTACATACCATGAGGGACCATTTCCATTGGGAGGGCCAGGATTTCTCAGAATCCAAGAAAAGGCTCAAAGTTTCTTTTATTACCTCAGCACCAGACCCCTTGCTGTTCCTCCAGTGTTGGATATTGTGGATGGTGTGTATTCTGAATCCAGTTTAAATCCTGATTCTTTACCTCCTGCTCCAGGTAAGCCAGACAGATACTACAGAGTCCCTGACTCTCTCAAATTTCTTTATAAAAGCCCTGTTGCTGACCCTGAAACTATTTCCCCAGGTCCCAAAGGTGTAAAGGCCTCTGCAGCAAAAAATCCAGTTCCCTATGACAGAGATTCCAGAGCATTAGACAGATGGAGGAAAAAAGTATACACATCTGCAACTTTAGCAATGAGGGCCTTAAATTGCCAGTTTCACATGCTTAAATATCAGCAATTTTTGATGTCTCAGTTGAAATAAAAATTGCTTCCAAATTCAGATCTTCCTAACTATAAGGAAATGCAGGATTTATCGCATGCAGCTGAACAAGTGGGAAAACATACTTTGCAATGTGGTTTTGATTCATTAGAGGCCTCCTGTAGAGAAGCAGTTACAGGGTCTGTCATTAGAAGACATGCTTGGTTAAAAGAACAGACTTTACCAGATCATGTTAAAGCAAAATTATTGGATGCACCTTTGTAGCAGGATGTTTTATTTGGAGTTAAGGCAGAAGAAGTATTAAAGAAAATGGAGGATAAGGCAAAATCTATGCAAACGGTGAAGGATTTCTTACAGGTTCAGTCTCCTCAATTTAGCAGAAATTGGCCAACAAAAAATTGGTCCTTTCCAATTTCAGACGGACTTCAAAGTGGCAGATACAGACGTCCAAGAGGCAGAGGTCAACCACAAGGTTCTTACAGGCCTCAACAATGGGGTGCTTCAACCCAGAAAGAAGGGGAAGAGAGGCCTCAACCTTATAAAAAACAGCCCCAATAACTTCCCACTACAGCTACCAAGCACTTCTCTCTTGGCAGCCCCCTTGGGGGGAAAACTGACACTTTTCTGTCACACTTGGCATATGATCACCAAAGACAAATGGGTTCTCAATATTATCTCAAGGTTACAGGTTCCATTTTCACACTCTGCCAAGGTTAAAAGGAATGCCAAATCTGCCACCAAATCAATGGGCAGAGGCTTAAAGACAAATTACAGCACTCATGGACATGAGAGCTATTCAAAAGGTACCAACACAGGAGCAAGGACAAGGATTTTACTCAAGACTCTTTCTGGTTCCCAGAAAGGACAAAGCCTGGAGGCCCATTCTGGATCTTTCTTCTCTAAATATTTACCTGGATGTTCCAAAATTCAAAATGTTGACACTACAGCAGCTTCTTCCCATGCTGGGCAAGAAAGCTTGGCTCGTAACTTTGGACCTCAAGGAGGCATACCTGCATGTCCCTGTCAGACAAAATTGCAGAAGATACCTCCGATTCTTAGCTGGTTCAATGCATTACCAATTCTCTGCACTGCCCTTTGGCTTATCTACTGCGCCCAGGGTCTTTACAAAATGCCTGGCACCAGTAATTGCATTTTGCAGACAAAAAGGAATTCAAATTTACCCATACTTGGACGACTGCCTTTTTCAAGCAGAGAGCAAAGACATTCTTCTAAAGCATCTGGCGTTTGTAAAAAGATTGCTAATTTGCCTAGGATACACAGTAAATAAAAAGAACTCAAAACTAGTGCCCTCACAAGAGATAATATTCCTTGGTGCCAGCTTAAATACAACAGCCCAGATGGCTTATCTCATGCTAGACAAGCAGGGACAACTGACTCAATATTTCCAATTGATGGCAATAAAAACCCAACTCCCTGCAAGAAAAATTCTGCAGGCCTTTGGGTACATGGCATCTTGCATACTACTAATTCCATATGCCAGACTGCATATAAGGAAACTACAATGGTACCTAAAGAGTGTCTGGTCTCAACACTGTCACAGTTTGGAAACAGTAATACCACTTATTCCTTGCCTTCAACAGGAGTTTCGATGGTGGGCTCAAGCTTGTCACTTCAACAAGGGACAGCCTTTCACTCAACCCACAGCCAGGCAAACACAGACAACAGATGCTTCGGATTACACCTGGGGAGCACATATGGCAGGAAAATGTATTCAGGGCAAGTGGCCCGCAGAACAAAGGCATCTTCACATCAATCAAAAAGAGATGCTAGCAGTACAGAATGCCCTTATAGCTTTCAAGGACCTTCTGCATCCAGGACAACTACTACTAAAGACAGACAACACCACAGTTATGTGGTACATAAACAAGCAAGGGGGCACTCATTCATATCCCCTCTGCAGACAAGCCATGACCTTGTGGAACACAGCTCTGACCTGTCAAGTTCATCTGCAAGCACAATTCCTGCCAGGAGAGAAAAACACACTGGCAGATGACTTAAGCAGAAACATCATGGATCTGCACAAGTGGAAATTACATCCACAAATATTCAGAATGATAACACAAAAATGGTGGAGCCTGGACATAGATTTGTTTGCCTCCCCAATGAATTGCCAGCTACAGAAATTCTGCAGAAGGACTTAACACCCACAAGCATGGAAAGTGGATGTCCTCTCATTCAGCTGGAAAAACCTACAAGTAAATGCTTTCCCACCACTACCTCTCCTTTCAAAGGTACTCCTAAAATCCAGACAAGAAAAGCCAAATATGATCCTGATTGCCCCAGACTGGCCACGCCAGCACTGGTACCCAGTCTTTAAGAACTTAGCACAAGGTCCACTGTGGATTTTGCCTCAAATCCCACATCTTCTGACTCAGCAAAATAATCAGATACTTCACAGCCAGCTCAAGACTTTAAACCTGGCTGCATGGCAGATTCCTTAGTCAAGCAAGCAATGCCTCTCTCCAAAGCTGTTATGGATTTCATTCTGGAGGCCAGAAGGCCTAGCACCAGGAAAGCCTATTCGGATAAATGGAAGAGATTCTGGTCCTGGAACCAGGCTCACAGCCTTGACCCTCTTGCCCCAAATATTCCTCAGATACTACAATACTTAACTGAGATGCTGGACAAAGGCCTCTTTTTCTCATCCATTAAGATCCACGCCTCTGCCATTTCTACTCATTACAACACAGACCCACCAATTTTTTCTAATCCTTTGCTAAAACAGTACCTCAGAGGGGCTAAAAACATAAGACCGCCCCATAGAGCACCAACTCCAACTTGGGACCTCAACTTCGGCTTGGAAAAATTAACTTTACCTCCTTTTGAGCCAGCTAACTCAGCAGACTTAAAATATGTCTCTTGGAAAACTGCTCTGCTCCTGGCAATAACCTCAGCACTAAGAGTTTCAGAATTACAGGCACTAATGGCAGTGGAACCTTTCATCATTTTCCACCAAGACATGGTGTCTTTAAGTAAAAACCCTACTTTTATGCCAAAGGTGGTATCAAGTGTGGCTTTAAACCAAACTATTCACTTGCCAACTTTTTATCCAAATCCACAGAATAAAGGGGAGAGACTTCTGCATTCCTTGGACATACACAGGCAGTTACGCTTCTACTTGGACAAAACGAAAGCTTTCAGGAAAACTGAGCAATTGTTTGTAGCATATGCTGCAGGAGCACAGGGAAAAGCCATTTCAAAATGGATAGGGCACTGCATACGTTCTGCTATACACACCATGGGAAAGCAGTACCTAACAGCATTAGGTCTCATTCCACCAGGGCAACAGCCACTTCAACTACCTACCTCAGAGGAGTACCTACCAAGGACATTTTGGAAGCAGCAACTTGGAGTTCTGTACATGCCTTCACCAAACATTACCATCTGCCTCTTTATTCTAAATCCAGCGCTAGCTTTGCCACTGCTGTGCTGCAGGGCCTTATAGCCACCCCTAATGCCTTATAGAACCAGCCACCCTACCTCAGCTTTGGGATTCTACCCAAGTGTAATGACTGCAGCAGTGTAACATGATGAACATAGTACAGTTTTGTACCTACCATAAACGTAGATGTTTGAGTGTATACACTGCTGCAGTCTAGGTTACCCTCCCTCCTTCCCCTCTTCTTTGCTGGTACTTACCTAGGCCTTCTACCCTTTGCAACCTATGGGGAATATTTGCTGGTAACTGAAAGTTTTTGATTGCTTTTCGTATGTATGTTTTATTAGCAATTTACATTGTCTACCTTTTTGGGGGCACCTGACATCTGAGGCAAGAAAAACTGAAGAAAATGGCGTCTGCTGCATCTTGTATACCCCTGGCGCACTGACGTCAGGGGAAAAAGCGACAGCAACCGATGCTGGACCAAGACTTTGGAACTCTGGCCGACTGAGGGACCGCCTGACAGCAGATAACCCAAGTGTAATGACTGCAGCAGTGTATAGACTCGAACATCTACATTTATGGTAAGTACAAAACTGTACTTTCCATCCGCAGTCTCTCCAAAGCAGAGTTGGGCAGGATGATGTGAAAATTTATCTGCACCCATATCCAGTTGGGAGTCTTGCCTGCCCACTTTCCCTCCGGAGCCGGGGGCTTGCAATCTGTGTTCATCCCTTTATCTCCTTTTCCGATCTGGCCCCCGGTTTCATAGCCCTTTGATCCGGGGACAGTCAACGTGGAGGGGTCGTTCTGATGGAACCTTGTACCTCGACACTGGCTATGACCTTGAGTACTTCGGATCTGACTAGCTGTCATCTGTCTGGCTCTCGGAGCCGTAGCGTTGGCACCAGATCCGAGGGGATGGTGTCTTCTCTTAGCCATCGGAGCTAAGCCTATAGACATCAAGATACCTGGGGAAGGCTCCGCTCCAACTCCCCTGTCGCGTAAAAGGGATACGGCTCTGACCATCACCCCTTCTCAGGAAGTCCATTCGCCTTCGGCTTTCGACGTGGTGGAGAGGGTCCTCTCAATTCCATCGAGACCTTTGACTATTTTGTCTTTGGAATCCATCCTGGCTCCCTCTGTTTCTGGTGTGGGTCCAACCATTCTGTCATCTCAGGGGCAGCCTGCTGCCACTATGCCCCAGGGCGCCCCCTCTTGGGTGCAGCAAGCCATTGGCGAGTCCTCCTCAGAATCGCCCACTAAGGAGGCTCCTCGCAAACGCACGTGCAAAAGGAGGCACTTGGACTCCCCACCAGAGTTGCTCACTGAAGACGCCAATTTGGAGGAAGGGGAAGTTTCCCCCAATCATCCCCCGAGGATGTCTCCTCCTGAGACATCATGGAAAACAAATGCCAGTGTGGGGGGTTCTCTGTCCAGAAACCTAACCCAGACAAATTGGTTTTCCTGGAGGCTTTTGGCACAGGACCCTTTACTTCCTGGGTGTCCCCTCCCTAGGATCCCTTAGTGGATCTCATTACATATCTGTTGTGGAAGGAACCGGACATGGTGAAACCTATTCCCAAATGCCCTGACAAAGTTTTGAGCCCCCCCCCCCCTTCGGACGGGACCCATTGGCATAAAGGATCCCCGGTTAATGCCATGGTGGTGGCAGCTACCACTAAGGAGCTCGCTCAGGAGAGCTCTACTATCCACCCTCCAGTCCAGAGTGAGAGTCCAGGACGATGAATCATTTTGGGAAGTGGGTGTATGCTTCAGCGACTTTTTCTGTCAGGGAGCTGAACTACCTGGCACATGTGATTAGGCTGCAGCAAGACCTGGTCAAGGAGCTTGCTGAGTCTGCCCTGGGGTCCATGTTGGCAGAGGACAAGAAAGTGTTTTCCTCCCGAATGGCCACCCTGACATCTGTTGCTAACAAGTCTCTGCGTTTCCTCTCTCATGCCACTGAAGGTGCCCCTAGAGCTGCCGGTACTGGTGTTGCCATAAAGCGTCATGCCTGGCTTCAGTTATGTGCTTTTTCGGAATCCTTTAAGGCATCCTTTACGAATGCCCTGTACAACAGTTCTTCCCTTTTTGGGGAGGCAGTACTTGACACCCTAGTTCAGAGTGAGAAGGACGGGAAGATTCTGGCGTCGGGCTCCACTTCTTGGCCCCTCAATGATCCTTCTCTAGGAATCAGCAAGGGACTAAGAAGATGCGGTTCCAGAAATTTCAGAGTTTCTCCCAAGACACTCTGGACTCTTCTTCCCCCAGGGGCAATGGGGGATCTGACAAACACCACCATAGAGGCAGAGGGGGTCCGAAAAACCAAGGGTCTCGCAAACCTTTCTCGGACAGACCTGCGCAGCAGCCCTGAATGGTTGCCCGACTCCTCGCCTCTGGAGGCAGTCAGGGGTCGCCTTTCGCTCCACCTACTGGCTTGGGAGCCTATTATGGAAGATCATTGGGTGTTGCAAATTATATCCGGAGGTTATTCAATTCCCTTTCAAAAGTCACCTCTACCACCCAAACACCTCACAGATGTTCACCCATGCGCAGGGAGGATGCAGCACTGGAAATTACAAAGCTGCTAGAAAAACGGGTCATCCAACACATCTCCCAGGACCACTCCGGATTAGGCAGTTATTCCAGGTTCGTTTTAGTGCCAAAGAAGACTGGGTACCTAAGACCAGTTTTGGATCTATCCACCTTGAACCTGTCAGTGGCCAAGACCAAGTTACCCTGCTCTTCTTGCAGGAGAATGATTGGATGTGCTTGTTCGACCTCCAGGATGCGTACTACCACATCAAAATGGACAGGCGCTCTCGGAGGATGTTCTTCTATTCCTATGTTGCAGTATTCTTGTTGCGGGATTTTCCATCTCAGGCGACCTGTACATCGGCTCCTGTACAAAAGCTTCAGCTTGGCTGTTGCAGCTGTGTGGGACATCACACATAGGGCCATAAACCAGGGTCTTTAAATGTGACGTCTGCACACACACACCTCAGAGCGTTTCAGCCGCAGATGACCACATCGTGTGCTTCACTCCATTGCAGATGTCTAAAAAAACTATGTACACAGTTATGTTTTTTTCTTCTGTTATCTTTCTAAGCTTGGTTTGTTGTAGCTAACCATAACCGATGTCAGTAAAGAAGGGTAAATGCCAATGTGGGCACCAGATTCCTCATAAAGACTCGCACAACTGCTGCATTTTTTGCTTAGGCCAGAAGTACGACCACGCCTGCTCCATTTGCCAATCATTTGTACCATGCTCAGCCGTCTGGCTGCCTTTAATCTTTATTTGGAGAACCAATGGCTTAAACATTTAGCCCTTAGGATGGATCCCACCTCGGAGGCATCATCAGAACCTCCGTGTAAGAAGGCCAAGTTTCCCCATCCCTATTTTTCTACCGCTCTGCTACCAGACACCCCACCATCTTCCGATTTAGGAGTTGAGGGGCGCTTGGAAGAACCATTGACTTCAGCGACGACTTTTGTGGAAGCCAGTGTTCTTCATGTATTCATCACATTTGGGTTATCTGCCTGCAGGTAGCCCTCAGCCAGCCTGAATACCAGAGTCTTGAGATTTCTGCGTCAGATGCTGTCTCCTCTTCCATGACGTCAGGTTGCCAGGGGTATAAAACATGTAGCTGATGCTATTACGTTAGTCTTTCTTGCCGTGCGGTGCCCGAAGCAGAAGCAGTTCGCAAGTGCTGGTCGGCTGACTCCTGAGATTTGTTTTCGAGTTTCAGACCTGAAGTCTTCAAAATAAGTACCTTGCTAGGGATCCTTTTTATCTTGCTTTAACCGACGTCAGAAAATAGTAAGAATTGTCTTGCCTGTTGAAAGCAAATACCTCATAGAGATTTTCATTCTTACTGCGTCACCTGTTTAGGCCCAGACCACGACCTCCCTCGCTGATGGGCTTTGTGCCTTGTTCAAAGCCCAAACTATTCGTAGTCGGGCTATTTTTGTAGCTAAATACTTTCGTTCTCGATCTCCGTACTCTGAAATGACTTCATTAAGCCATTCGACTACCAATCTTCTGAAAAAACGTAAGGATAAAGACAAAGATAGACCGCATAGGTTCAAACTGCAGATGCCGCTTCCGTTAAGCTAGCCGCCAGTCCACCGGTACTCATGTGCTTTCACAGCCCCTGATACCCGCTTCTGCAGATTAGCAGGCACCTGCTGAGAGCCATTCGATGTCCGGTATGCCGTGAGATGCTTCTTCAACTATGGAACCTGCTGATGTTTCTACCTTGGATGGGTCCGGAGCCACTGTGCAGGCACCGGCTTCTGAGGGTGTATTTAGGCCTATGGATTTTAATATTAAACCAACGACTTTGTGTTCAGCTAAAAATACCGAATTCCTCAGACCTAAAGCTCACACTACGCCTAGAAAACCGACGACCAAAGTGCATTCTCAGGCCCACATGCCTCAAAAACAAATGATTAGAATGGCTGAAGACCTTATTACCTTAACTAGGGGAAGCCAGCCTTCCCCCTATAAGAGACCTAGAACTGATTTTCCTTCTGATTAGGAATCTGATATCTCTATTCCTTCTGACTACCAGGATTTGCCCTTATCTACTTATGAGGATTCTGATGGAGAGGATTACATTCCCTCTGCTTCCCCTCCAGAGGATTTTTCTTTTGGTGAAACCTTCCACTCCCTTACGGAACATTTCCGCTGGGAAAGCCAGGACTATTCACAGTCCAAAAAGAGACTTGGGGAATTCTTAAACCTGCCTCAGCACAGGCCTCTAGCTTTCCATCCTGTTCTGGGCATTGTAGATTATGTTTTCCTGGAATCCAGCCTTACCCCAGACACTTTGCCTCTAGCTCCCAGGAAACCTGACAGGTACTATAGAGTATCTGACTCTCACAAATTCCTCTTCAAGAACCCTACTGCGGATCCAGAGACCTTTTCCCAAAGACCTAAAACCATTAAGGCTACTACTGCCAAGAATCCTACCCCTTCTGACAGGGATTCTAGGGCTTTAGACAGATGGGGTAAGAAGGTATATACCTCTACTACTCTGATCATTAAGGCTTTAAATTGCCAGTTTCATATGTTAGTGTCAGCAACACATTATGGGACTACTAAAACAGAAAATTATGTTGATTCCTGACTGTGCTGAACTCAAAGATTTACAAGATGTAATGCATTCTGCTGACCAAATTGGTAAACATACTTTGCAGTGTGGTTTTGATGCTTCAGAAGCATCTTGCAAGGCTGCTTTCACTGGGTATGTACTTAGAAGGCATGCTTGGCTTAAGGAACAAAACTTGCCAGATCATGTTAAGGCTAAATTACTGGATGCACCCTTAAACCAAGACCACCTTTTTGGCAACAGAGCGGAAGATGTCCTCAAAAGAATGGAGGAAAAAGCTAAGTCTCTGCAAACTGTTAAAGATTTTTTTACAAGTACAGCCACCTAGGTTCAGTAGGCACTGACCTTCAAAGAACTGGTCCTTTCCAGTCCCTTCCAGGCCTTCTCAGTCCAAACCCAGGAGCAGCAGACCACCAAGACTTCAGTCTCTGGCTATGCACAGATCTAAACATTGGGGGGCTCCCACTTACAAAGCAGAGAGTAGTAAGCCACCCCCTATGGAATAATTTCACAATGACTTATCC
This sequence comes from Protopterus annectens, assembly GCF_019279795.1. Taxonomy (NCBI): domain Eukaryota; kingdom Metazoa; phylum Chordata; order Ceratodontiformes; family Protopteridae; genus Protopterus; species Protopterus annectens. Next base: position 1,829,804,318 of record NC_056741.1, read on the forward strand.
TTAACTCTTCCAAGCCTTGCTCAACTACTTGCACCTTTAGGAGAAAAGCTTGCCTTGCATGCAAAAAACTGGGAGTTCATTACCCAAGACAAATGGGTTTTAAACAGTTTCCCTAGGATACAGATTCCACATCCACTCTCTCTCATCCCCAAGTGGATGGCCAGATTTCCTCCCAAACCAGTGGGTGGAGGCCCAAAAACAAGTTCTCTCTCCTCTCAGTATCAAGGCTATTCAACCTGTCCCAGCAGAACAAAGGGGACAAGGTTTCTATTAAAGGCTGTTCCTGGTTCCCAGAAAAGAAAACTCCTGGTGTCCTATCCTGGACCTGTCTATCCTCAACACCTTTCCTGGTGGTTCCAAAATTCAAAATGCTAACTGAACAGCTTCTTCCTATGCTAGCCAAGGATGCCTGGCTGACAACCCTAGACTTAAAAGAAGCTTATTTGTGCATACCAATATGGGTGTCTTGCAGGAAATACCTGTACTTCTGGGCAGGCTCCATGCACTATCAGTTCTCTGCACTTACCTTTGGCTTAGCTACTGTGCCCAGGGTATTAACAAAGTGCCTAACTCCAGCCATTGCATTTTGCAAGCAGAGAAGTATTCAGATTTCCCATATTTGGATGATTGCCTGATTCAGAGAGTCAGGACTTGCTGTTACAGCACCTGACATTTGTAGAGAGACTTCTGACTTCACTGGGGTACACCATCAACAAGAAGAAATCACACCTAGTACTCTGACAACAGGTTATATTCCTGGGAGCAAACTTGAACACAACTTCCCAGATGACATTCCTCACTCCAGAGAAACAAGTTTAATTGACAACCTACTTCAACCTACTGGCCACAAAAAAACGGCTATCTGCAAGGAAAATCCTGCAAACCCTGGGGTTCATGGCCTCTTGCATTCTATTAATTCCATATGCAAGACTACATATGAGGAAACTTCAATGGTATCTAAAAAGTCTATGGTGTCCGCATTCTCAGGACCTGGAAACAATGATTCCTATCATCCCTTGGCTAAGGGCGGAGTTCCTTTGGTTGGCAGAGGCCTGCAACCACAACAAGGGACTCCCTATCACTCAACCCCTTGCCGCCCAAACCCTAACAACAGACTCATCAGACTATGCATGTGGGGCTCACATGGCAGGGCAGTGCATTCAGGGCAAATGGAACCCAAAGCAAATGCACCTGCATATCAATCAAAAAGAAATGTTAGCTGTACAGAATGCTCTGACAGCCTTCAAAGACCTTATTCTTCCAGGACAACTATTGGTAAAGACCGACACCACATTTATGTGGTACATAAGCAGGGGGGAACCCATTCCTACCCACTCTGCAGACTCTAGCCATGGCTCTGTGGAACAAAGCCTTGAGCAACCAAGTGAACCTACAAGCTCAATTCTTGCCAGGCAAACTAAATTCACTGGCAGACTTGAGCATAAATCTCATGGACCCACATGAATGGAAACTGGAACCCAAAGTATTCAAGCACTTGAGGAACAAATGGAGGACTCCAGAGGTAGACCTGTTTGCCTCCCCTCAAAACTACCAATTGAAAGAGTTCTGCACCAGAACTCCCCACTGTCAAGCTTGGAAAGTGGATGCCCTGTCCTTTACCTGGGAAGGCCTCTCAGTTCATGGCTTTCCCCCTCTGCCTTTCCTCTTGAATGTCAATTCTGATTGCACAGGACTTGCCATGCCAGCACTGGTACCCCCTTTTTGCCCAGTCTGACAGTGCTACAACCATGGCACCTGCCTCAGACTCCTTCCCTGCTGTCCCAGCAGGCAGGCCAAATTCTGCACCCTCAGCTTCAAACCCTGAACCTTGCAGCCTGGCTAATCCCCTGAGCTCACCTCTAGCAACCCTCAGTAAGCAGGTGCTGGATGTCATTCTTGCGGCAAGGAGGCCTACTACTAGAAAATTCTATTCAGAAAAGTGGAAAAGATGCTGTTCCTGGAGCCAGTCTCAAGGGGTGGGCACAACGGTGCCCAGCTTACCTCATATTCTAGATTATTTAACAGAAGTGCTCTACTAGGACCTATCTTTTTTGTCAGTTAAGATTCATGTCTCAGCCATATCAGCACATTACAGTACTGAGCCACCCCTCTTCTCTCATCCACTGCTAAAACAATTCCTTAGAGGGGCCAAAAATTTAAGACCCCCCCCAGGAGAGCTCCCACTCCAGCCTGGGACCTAAACTTTTTGTTGGAGAAACTTACTCTTCCCCTCCCCTTTGAACCAGTTGCTACAGCAAAGGTGAAATTTCTTTCTTGGAAAACAGCTTTACTTCTAGCCATCACATGCTCTTCGTGTTTCACTGTTGCAATCGGTAATCGGTAGCTTGGGTAGTAACTCTAGACTTAAAAGAGGCATTCCTGCATATCCCAATAAGGGAATCGTGCAGAAGATACCTCCGCTTCAAAGCAGGTTTTTTGCATTACCAATTCTCTGCACTGCCCTTTGGCTTATCTACTGCGCCCAGGGTCTTTACAAAGTGCCTGGCACCAGTAATTGCATTCTGCAGACAAAGAAGCATACAAATTTATCCTTATCTGGACGACTGTCTCATTCAAGCAGAGGACATGGACACACTTCTTCAACATCTGGCGTTTGTAAAAAGACGTCTAGCATGCCTAGGGTACACCATAAACGAAAAGAAATCACAACTGGTACCCTCTCAAATAATTACATTCCTGGGTGCAAGCTTGAATACAACTGCCCAGATGGCTTACCTCACGCCAGACAAACAAAGGCAACTGACAACATACTTCAAACAAATGGCAACAAAACCCAGTTATCTGCAAGAGAAATTCTGCAGGCTTTGGGGTTCATGGCATCTTGCATTCTACTAATTCCATATGCGAGACTGCATATGTGGAAACTTCAATGGTACCTAAAAAGTCTATGGAGTCAACATTGTCACAGCCTGGAAACAATGATTCTTCTCATTCCCTGCCTACAACAGGAGTTTCTTTGGTGGGCAGAGACATGTCACCAAAACAAGGGACTGTCATTCACTCTACCCCCTGCCACCCAAACCCTAACTACAGACGCATCAGACTATGCTTGGGGGGGTCCACCTGGCAGGGAGATGCATTCAGGGCAAATGGAGCCCAAACCAAATGCATATGCATATCAACCAGAAAAAGATGCTAGCTGTTCAGAATGCTCTGACAGCCTTCAAGGACTTATTCATCCAGGAGAACTACTGTTAAAGATGGACAACACCACAGTTATGTGGTACATAAACAAGTGGGGGGGTACACATTCCTACCCCCTTTGCAGACTAGCCATGGTTTGTGGAACACAGCCTTGATTACCAAATACATCTTCAAGCTCAGTTCCTGCCAGGCAAGCAAAATACTCTGGCAGACGACCTAAGCAGAAATCTTATGGACCCTCACAAATGGAAACTGTATCCACAAATCTTCAGCATGTTAACACAGAAATGGGGGAGCCCAGACATAGATCTATTTGCCTCTCCCCAAAGTTATCAGTTGGACAAATTCTGCACAAGAACTCATCACAAAAAAAGCATGGAAAGTGGATGCCCTATCCTTCAGTTGGAAAAGCCTATCAGTCTATGCCTTTCCCCCTCTGCCTCTACTCTCCAAGGTCTTACTAAAAGTCAGATAGGAAAAAGCAAAAATTATCCTAATTACTCCGGACTGGTCCCGCCAGCACTGGTACCCACTTCTAAGGAATATGTCTCACCTTTCTCCATGGTACTTGCCTCAAATACCTCATCTACTGTCTCAGCAGAACTATCAAATTTTGCGCATTCAGCTCCAAACTCTCAATCTTGCAGCATGGCTAATCAACTAATTATTCAAACAGCACCTCTTAGTAAATCTGTGATGGATGTCATTTTGGAAGCCAGACGGCCTAGTACTAGAAAATCTTATGCTGATAAATGGAAGAGATTCTGTGCTTGGAATCGAGCACAAGGAATAGACACAGCAAAGCCCAATGTTCCTCAGATTTTACAATATTTGACTGAGATGCTTGACAAGGGCCTATCTTTTTCTTCAATAGAAATCCATGCCTCTGCCATCTCGGCTCATTACAACACAGAGCCTCCCCTCTTTTCTCATCCTCTGCTTAAACAGTATCTTAGAGGGGCCAACATTTTAAGGCCTCCCAGAAGAACACCAGCTCCTGCATGGGACCTCAATTTTGTGCTGGAAAAACTCACCCTGCTTCCTTTTGAACCAGCAGCTACTGCGGATAGAAAATTTCTATCTTGGAAAACAGCTTTTCTTTTGGCAGTCACTTCAGCAAGAAGGGTTTCAGAACTACAGGCTCTCATGGCAGTGGAGCCTTTTATTATATTTTACCCAGACAGGGTGTCCCTCGGGACCCATTCTTCTTTTATGCCTAAGATGGTATCCAGTGTGGCTCTTAACCAGACCATTCACCTGCCAACTTTTTACCCAAATCCGCAGAACAAGGAGGAGCAGATTCTGCATTCATTGGATGTACACAGACAACTAAGATTCGACCTAAATAGGACCAAATCTCTAAGAAAGTCTGAGCAACTACTGGTAGCATTTGCTGCAGGGTCAGAGGGGAAGAATATATCAAAGCAAACAATTTCTAAATGGATAAGCCACTGCATTTGTTTCTGCACCATGGTAAACCTGTGCCCAAGGGGATCAGATCACATTCCACCAGGGCTGCCTCTACTTCAGCAGCTTTTCTCAGAGAGGTTCCAACCAAAGACATTCTAGAAGCTGCTGCTTGGAGCTCTGTTCATACCTTCAGAAAGTATTATCATTTACCTCTCTTCTCCAAATCCTGGGCAGGCTTTGCCACTGCAGTCCTGCAGGGCCTTATAAGCCGCTCCTAATGCTGTTTAGTTCCGTCCTCAGCTTTGGGATTCTACCCAAATGTAATGACTGCAACAGTGAAACACGAAGAACATAGTACAGTTGTGTATACTTACCATAAATGTTGATGTTCGAGTGTATTCACTGTTGCCGTCCGGGTTACCCACCCACCATCCCCCTTTCTATACCTTTTCTTTCCTTCACTATACTCAAAAGCCTTTGTGGTGTATTTGCTTTTAGTTGAAGGTAGTTTGTTTCTAAAAGTGCATTTCTATATTTACTGTTTATGTATATATTTTTGCTCCCCATTTGGGGGGCACCTGACATCTGGGGCAAGAAAAACTGAATAAAATGGCGTCGGCTGCATGTTTTATACACCTGATGACCTGACATCATGGAAAAGGAGACCGCAACCGACGCAGGACCCAAGACTTTGTTATTCAGGCTGACTGAGGGTAACCTTCCAGCAGATTACCCAAATGTAATGACTGCAACAGTGAATACACTCGAGCATCTACATTTATGGTAAGTGTACACAACTGTACTTTCTGCAAGAAGTGTGTCTGAACTGCAGGCCCTTATGGCAGTGGAACCTTTCATTATCTTCCATGCGGACATGGTTTCCCTCCAGACTAATCCATCATTTATGCCCAAGGTGGTATCTAGTGTGGCTCTGAACCAGTCTATTTATTTGCCTACCTTTTTTCCTAATCCCCAGAATAAAGGGAAAAGGATATTGCCTTCCCTGGATGTGCACAGGCAGTTTAGATTATATCTGGACAGGACTAAGCCTCTTAGAAAATCTGAGCAGCTGCTAGTCAGCTTTGCTGCAGGGGGAGAAGGGAAGGCCATTTCAAAGCAAACCATTTCCAGATGGATAGCACATTGCATCCATTTCCTTTCCAAGCACCATGGAAAATCTACCCCACAGGGGACATGAACACATTCCACCAGGGCTGCAGCTACCTCTACTGCTTTTCTCAGAGGAGTCCCTACCAGGGACATCCTGGAAGCTGCAACCTGGAGCTCTTTACATATTTTCACCAAGCATTATCACTTGCCTATCTTTTCTAACTCCAGAGCTGGATTTGCCACAGCAATCTTACAGGGCCTCATTGCTAGCCCTAATGCTGCTTAAGTGCTTCCACCTTTTCTTAGCTTTGGGAATCAACCCAAATGTGTTGACTGCAACAATGAAACACGAAGAACATAGTACAGTTGTGTACACTTACCATAAATGTAGATGTTCGAGTGTATTCACTGTTGCAGTCCTGTTTCACCTCCCTCCCGCCCCCTGAATTCTCTTTACTTATATCTATCATTTTTGTTTGGCATACTTTATATCATGTGTATTTGCTTTTTGCTGGGGGTGTTCCATACCATGTAACTGCTTCCTGTTGTGGGGGCAACTGACATCTGGGGCAAGAAAAACTGATGTAATGGCATCGGCTGCATGTTTTATACCTCTGACGACCTGACGTCATGGAAGAAGCGACAGCATCCGACACAGAAATCCCAAGACACTGGTATTCAGGCTGGCTGAGGGCTACCTGCAGGCAGATGACCCAAATGTGATGACTGTAGCAGTGAATACACTCAAACATCTAGATTTATGGTAAGTGTACACAGCTGAACTTTTTGCAGCCAATAACCGGTATGTCCCCGGTGCCAGCCCAGACCTCAGCTACCGTCGTGGTCAAGGGGGAACCAGACTTAGCAGAACCTCCGACCAGGATCCCTCCTCTGGAAGCTAATTCAGTTATTTCGGCAAAAGGACTCCAGGCTTACGCCTAAGTCCACTCAATCCAAAAGAAAACAAAAGACCAAACGTCTGACCATGAGTACGGAAGACCTACCTGACTGGCAGTCCTTCACTTCTTTCTTGATGCAGGTCTTTATGGCCCTTAGGCCTTCATCGTCATCTCCCTCTACTCTACTACTGTTAAGCCCTAGACCTGCTTCTGCTTCTTCTCTCCCCTCTCCAACCTCTCAGGACAGGGAAGAAGAGCAAGACACTGATTACTCCTCTTCTGAGGAATCCATTTCTTACACCTCACAAATTGCTTCCCCTCAGGAGTACTACTCCCCCAGATGAAGAATCTATTGAGGGGGACTGTCCTCCAGAGGATATTACATTTGTTGAAACTTATCACCAAAATGAAGGAATATTTCAAATGGGGCACCTCTCAAATGTCTGAAACCCAGAAAAGGTACTTTGAACTGTTAAAGGTAGAATCCCCCTCACCTTCAGCTATCCCAGCTGTCATCCCTGCATACTTGGATGCTTTTACCTCTGCATCTAAGACACCAGACTATCAGCCAGCTGCATACTTGGATGCTTTTACCTCTGCATCTAAGACACCAGACTATCAGCCACCTGCCCTTAAACACCCAGACCGATTTTACAAGGTGCCTGATGATCAAACATTTTTAGCCAAACCCCCCATTGCAGACCCAGCTGTGATTGTCTCTTATCCAAACAATCCAGACTCATTCCGTCAGCCTCACTCTTACCCATTGACAAAGATAGCAAATCTATCAGTAGGATTGGTAAGAAGGTCTACACCTCTTCCACTTTGGCTTTTAGAGCCATCAACTGTCAATCTCAAATGAACATATTTGCTTTGGACCTAGTCTATCAAGCTGCCACCTTACTAGTCAGTACTCCTGACTGCCTCACTAAAGCTGACATTTCCTCAAAACTTTCTCTGGCTGCCCAAGTAGCCAGACACTCTCTCAGATGCAGCTATGATGCTGCAGAGGCTTCTGGTCTCTCTGCAGCATTGGCCTCTGTTGTCAGGAGATATTCCTGGCTTAGACTTCATCACTTACCAGAGGACTTTGTCTAAGATCTTGGATGCCCCCCTGGACCCCAATTTCCTCTTTGGAAAACAATCTGCAGATCTGTTCAAGAACCTGCAAGAAAAGAGTGAGGAATTACAAGACATCAAACATTTATTGGTGTCCCCTTCCCCAAATACTATAGGAACTACCTGGCCAAGACTACTTTTGTCAGACATAACCCAGCCCCTGCTGGATCTGCCTCTTCCAGGCCTAGAAGAGGTACCAGAAGATTGCGTGACTGCCTTTCCCCCCTACTCCTCTCTGCCAGTCTGTCTCACTGCTTGCCCTTTTGGAAAACCATCACCACAGACAGATGGGTCTTGCCCATCATCCAAAAAGGATACTTCCTCTCCTGGAAGGAAAGGCCATCCCTAAGGAGCATTCCCTTTCCCCCCAGAAATCAAAGGCGTCTTTTGCCACAAGTGCTGACAGACCTTCTGAACTTTGGTACCATAGAAACTGTCCCCTCAGGACCGGAAGGAAAAGGCTTCTACTCTCGACTGTTCCTGGTCCACAAAAAGGATGGACCATGGAGACCTGTTCTAGACCTTTCCTTCCTAAATCTATTCTTACAGTTGCCCACCTTCAGAATGTTGTCGCTCCCAAGCCTCCTTTCTCTCATACCTCCCATGGCTTTCATGGCCACCTTGGACCTAAAAGAAGCTTACTTGCATATTCCTATTCTACCCTCACACAGAAAATATTTACGCTTCTCTGGACTCTCCTCTCATTTCCAATTTACTGCCTTAATGCCTGGCCCCTGCCATTGCCCATTTCAGAACACAGGGAATTCAGATTTATCCATTTCTAGATGACATCCTGATCCTGGCAGACTGCAAAGATACCCTTTCTGCCCATCTGCTATTCACCATGTCCCTTCTACAAAATCTGGTGTTTACCCTCAATCTCCCAAAGTCTTCCCTGACCCCAGAGCAAGATGAGATGTTTCTGGGTTGCAAAATCAGGACCTACCTAATGAAGGCTTTTCTACCCCAAGACAGACAGATCCCTGTCCTCCCATTTCAAAGCCCTGCTGCAAACCCCAGGTAATCACTGCAAGGCAGTTCTTAAGGACCCTGGGCCTAATGGCAACAACCATCCCTATGCTTCCACTTGCTAGGCTACATATGCGAAAGCTACAGTGGTATCTAAAAAACATTTGATCCTAACACCAGCATCCCTTGGAACAAGAAATCACACTCTTACCCTGCCTAAAGGCGGAGCTCCACTTGTGGATTCAACAAGTGCATCTCAATCCCGGCCTTCTCCTTCAGCCCACAATTCCAGCTCAGGTAATGCATACAAATGCATTAGACTCAGGATGGGGAGCCACCTTGGCATCCTACAGGGTTCAAGCAGCATGGTACCCTTCACTAAAGGCCAAACATCAGTGTGAGAGAAATTACAGCAGTCCTCCTAGCCCTGAAAACCTTCAGCCCCCTGCTTCTTCAGGTGTGCTCCTAATAATTAAAGACACAACAGTTGTGATATGTCAACAAACCGGGAGGGACAAGAGCATACCTCCTGTGCAGACTAACATTGCGAATATGGGAGCTAGCCTCTTGCCACAACCTGTCCCTGCAGGCATCCTACATCCCCTCGCAGGACAACAGACAGGCAGACCTTCTGAGCAGGACATCCTCCCACATCACGAATGAATGCTGGACAGGGCAGTCTTCCTGGACCTGTGGGGCACTCTTCAAATAGACCCGTTTGCTTCCCCCCAGAACAGACAACTGCAGACCTTCACCAAGACCTACTCCCCTCTAGCCTGGAGAGTAGATGCTTTCAGCATCTTTTGGAAGGGGGAAATTTCTATATGCCTTTTTCCCCCCTTCCCACTGATTCAAAAAGTCTTCCTGAAAATCAGGAGAGACAAACTAAAAATCTTGTTGGTGACTTCCTTCTGGCCAAGGCAGCACTGGTTCCCCCTACTTCACAATCTAGCCAAGGGCAATCACCACAAGTTACTCCATAAGGTGCACCTTCTGACACAAGAAAAGGGAACTCTCATCCACCCATACTTGCAGATGCTGTCACTGACTCTGTGGGTGATAAACTTTTAATTTTCTTCAGACACCACTACTCAGAGGATGTGCTTTCAGTCCTGAGTAAGGCCAGGAAACCTGCTACTAGAAAGTCTTACCTAGCTAAATGGGAAAGATTCTCAAAATTGTGTCTGGACAAGGGTAGGGACCCATGCATTTCAGACCCCCCCCCCACAGTCCTAGCTTACATGTGTCAACTGGGAAAAGGTGGACTATCATACTCTTCAGTTAAACTTCATACTTCTGCAGTCTCAGCCTGCCTACCTCTAGACCCCCCCCCCCTACTAGCCAGGCTCGATGTTAAGCTTTTCTTAAAAGGGGTCCTACACATTAGGCCTCCAAGAAAACCCATCCCACCATCCTGGAAAAGCTAACCCAGCACCCATTTGAATCTGCTGGGACAGCTACCCTTCAGATGTGTACTTGGAAAACAATCCTGCTAGTGGCCATAACTTCAGCCAGAAGGGTGTCAGAACTACAGGCCCTAATGGCCTGCACCCTTACACCACTTTCCACAAGGACAGGGTAACAATAAGAACTAACCCCTCCTTCATGCCTAAGGTGGTCAACGATTTGTCATTAAACCAGTCTGTTCACCTACCCATTTTCTTCCCCTCTCCCATCAATGAAGAGGAAAGGATACTTCACTCCCTGGATGTACACAAACAGTTGAGATTTTACCTGGCCAAAACTAAGTCCATTAGGAAATCCACTCAACTCTTTATTTCATACCACCCCAGGGCGGTGGGCAAAGGTAGTCTCCAAACAAACCATCGCCTGTTGGATCAGAAAAGCCATTTGGTTGTGTTACTCTCACCATGGCAAAAAGCTCCCACTAGGAGTCGAAGCTCACTCCACGAGAGCAGTGGCAGCCTACAAAGCCTTCCTCAAAGGTCTGGACAGTGCTTCCGTTATGGAAGCAACTACATGCTCCACCATACACACATTCACCAAACACTACAAACTAGATAATGTCTCCAGAGCACAAGCAGGATTTGCCAGGGATTCTTAGAATCAGCCTCCTCTTCCTCCACCCTTCCTTCCAACTAAGCTGTGGTACTCTCCCACAACAAGAATACTGCAGCATAGGAATAGAAGGACATAGAATAGCTGTGTAAAATCTTACCATAACCGTAGATGTCCTTCTCTTCCATGTTGCAGCATTCCTTCTCTCTCTCCAAAACCCCCTTCTTTCTTTTACCCAGTGTCCTGTGGCCCTATACCTGACATCACTGGCATCCACTCCTGCTGGGCCATATACTCTTTCTGCTGGGCTTTCCAGTTCTGAAGTCTGTGTGTGCAGACATCATATTTAAGGACCCTGGTTTAAGGACAGGGTATCCTTGCATACTAATCCCTCTCTTCTCCCTAAGGTTGCTTCGGAATCCAATATTAATCAGATCATTAATATCACAGTCTTGTTCCCAAGTTTCCAAAACAAGGCAGACTACAAATTGCACTTGTTGAATATGCACAGACAGTTGCATTTGTACTTGCACAGGACTAAAGCATTCCAAAAATCTGACCAGGTATTCGTATCCTATTCTAAACCCCTCTTGGGGAAATCAGTGTCTAAGGTCACCATCGCCTGTTGGATTTCCCAGTGTATTTTGCTGGCATATTCTACTAAGGGATTAACTCTGCCAGATCAAGTGAAGGCACAATTCCACCAGGTCTTTGGCTACTTCAGCTGCCTTCTGGTCCAGAGTTTCACTAGATGGTATTTGTTCTGTGGCCACCTGGGCTTCATCTCATACTTTTATTTCGCATTACAAGTTGGACATCATATCCAGGAACAGAGCATCATTTGGCTCTGCTGTACTCCAGAATATCCTTCCATGAGGGCCTCCCAGGTGTTTAGTAGCCGAGGACTCTCTCCCACAGGTTGAAGACCAAATGAAGACAACCGCTTCAAATATAGAACCGTCCCTTCCTCCTGCCTTGTATAGACTGTGTGGTGGTCTGATGAATAGAGGATATAGATATGGATACTCTGGCATAGGACAAAGATTTTGGGTCAGAGGCGATGCTAGGCTAGGCAGCAAACTCGGTATGAAGGGAGGAAGGCGACAGTGGTATTATGGATAGGGGAGGCGCTTGGAGCTCGGATTAAGATGCTGGGTATGCAGCCATCGGATCCATGCCGGATCCGGGAACACACAGGTTGAAGACAAATGAAGAACAACTCTGGTAGAACATTATGGTGAGTACATAACTTCTTTTTTTGTTTTCCATTATTAAAAGCAGTAAAAATTGCATACTTGACCATGCTTGTGTAAGCAGTCATAGACCAAATGCTTTAAACAAAACGAAGGCATTCAAGAAGGCCTTTGTAAAGGCAGTAGAAACCAGGACAGGCAGCCAGAAACAAGCAGTGACACTGGTCCTGCATCCAGCCAAAAGGAAGCCCTTCTGTTTATTATTTGTGTCACTGCTGCAGTCATTCCTTCAGGAATCTCTACTGCAAGCAGAGCCCTATATCCAGCCAGATTTTCAGAACTCCTGTACTAGTCTTTACCCATTTCCACCCCCGTTATGCTGATCTTATATTTTCCGTACTGCAGACATCTCCGTACCGTGGTACATAAGTAGATGTATGGTCAGCTGTCTTCTGTTCTTGGTGTCTGGTGTGATATAGACATTTGATCTGATGTCAAACTTCATTCCATACTTGACTGATGGGGGTCATTTCCAATATCTGAACTGACTCTGCTGATGTTCATCATGTTACCCTGCTGCAGTCATCACACTTGTGTTATCCTGCCGTCAGGCGGTCCCGCAGTCGGCCGGAATTCCAAAGTCTTGGTCCGGCGTCGGTTGCTGTCGCTTCTTCCCTGACGTCAGTACGCCAGGGTTATATATATTGCATCTGACGCCATTTTCTTCAGTCTTTCTTGCTGCGCGGTGCCCGAAGCAGAAGCAGTTCGCAAGTGCCGGTCGGCCGACACCTGAGATTTTCGAAGTCTAATTTCAGACCCGAAGTCTTCAATAAAGCTAAGTACCCCGTTGGGGAAACTTTTCTTGCCTCAGACAGATGTCAGAAAAAGTTAACAATTGTATTTCTTGTGGGAAGCAAATACCTCATAAGGATTTTCATTCTTACTGCATACCTTGCCTAGGCCCAGACCACGACGTCACTGGTTGTCATGTTTGTGCTAGGTTTAATAAGCGTACTATAAAAAGACGCTTTGATTTCGCACGACAATACTTCGGTAGAAAATTTAACTACACAATGCCGTCGGAGCAACCGACTACCGGCGTGCACAAAAAACGCAAGGATAAGGACAGGCAGCCTAGGCCCAAGCCAGACTTCGAGGCCTCGGCTGGACCGGTCTCCGGTTCACCGGTCTTCAGCGAGGCTCCGACCAGCCCCTGACTACCGCAGATCTGGAACCCGAGACCGCTTCGGAGCCTTTGGCGGAGAGTGCAAGGCCGACGCAGCCATTTTGTTTAGCCCGTATCGACGACACTACAGAAAGAGATGTCGGTGCTGCAGAAACACCTTCGGTTTCTGAAGGCATTTTCAGACCGACGATGCTCACCATAAAAACGTATCCTAAGCTTAAGACTCCTATTAAACCTAAAAAGACTGCACTTCAGTCTCCAGTTCAAGGCCCCATGCCTAAGAAACAGATGCTCAAAATGGCTGAAGATTTGATCTCTTTAATCAGGGGATCTGAAGTAGGAACTTCATTTGTCAGCAAACTTTGGGACACAGATCCGATCTCGGATCCGAGCCGGCAACTTTTACCACAGTATAGATCCTAGCTCCTCCCTTTACCCATAATCCCCTGCCAACCCTAACTGACCTCAGATCTAGTTTGCTGCCCTTCAAGCCTACAAGCTGGATTTCGAGCTCCTGGCAGTTCAGAGTATTTGTGAGAGAAAAACTTAAAATTTTTCATACCTTCTCTTGTGTGATTGTGTAAGATTGTTTAGGTTCCCTCTTACATATCTTTTTTTTTTTGTAAAATTTTTCCTCCCTACCCTAGCTGGTTCGTAGTGTGTGTTTGTGGTGTGTGTAGGGGCCTAGTGAGTGTGTTTTCCGTTCAACATGTCGGAGGCCCCTAAAGCCATCTTTTGAAAATGCACCGAGTGTGGCCATAAGCTTTCACCGGCGGATGGCCACACCCGGTGCATTAGGTGCCTTGGGGTTGAACACCTCTCTTCGGGATGCACGATTTGTGCAGCGTTCAACCCCAGGGCACTTAAGGACCGGAGGTCGAAGCTGATTCTGGCGGGCCTTTTGCCCCCGGACTCGGCTCCGGCCTCCGGTTCTTCGCTACCCAGCCCTCGGTGGTAGCCACCCCTGCCTCCCTCCCACCGGTCGGGACTCAACCTCCCGTTTTGGCTCCAGAGGAGAGGGAGGCCAGAAAAACCAAAAGGAAGGAGAAGCACCATAAGCGGCGGGCCGAGGACTCTTCCTCGGCCCCGCCCGCCAAGCTGGCTTCTCCATCCAGGATGTCTGGATCACCTCCTCCTCGGCTCCGGTCCCCTTGTTTTTCACCGGGACCTGGGGAGGAGGCAACCCGGTCCCCATCGAGGTCATCGAGGCGTCACTCTAGGTTTGCCTCGGTGGCCTCGTCGAGATCCACCTTTAGTATGTCAGATGCAGACATGGACCGGATGATGAGGAAGTTCATCCAGGCCCAGCTGCAGATGGGAGTGCTCTTGCCTCCCAACCCCCATTTTTTGCCCCAATTGCTCCTTCTCCGTCCCGCTTCCCGGGTTCAGAGCATTCGGAGCCGAGCCGCGTCGGATCCGGGGGTGTGTCGGAGCCGACAGTACTAGTTATTTCGGCTCCAACTGGTCCCTCGAGTTTGTCGGATACGACCTCTCGGAGCCGTGGGTGGAGCTTCGGATCCGAGGGACTTTGTGCGACTTCGGCTCTGTCCCGGTCGGAGCACATGGGTCCTTCGGATCCGAGGGTCTCAGCCCCGGATCCGGTCCCCGCTTCGGATCCAAGTGGGAGCCGACTCTCGGAGCCTATCGAGAGTAACTCCCCCTCGGCTTTCGCGGTGGTGGAGAGGGCACTGTTGAGTGCATCCGGACCCCTGGTCCTGGCTTCGGCTCCTCCCTGCACTCCCTCTCAGCTGGTCCGGGCTTCCATCACCCGGCCTTCGGGACAGCCTGCTTCAGCGTCTCTGGGTGTTCCTGTGGAACGTGATATTGCTGGTGAGTCTTCCTCGGACAGTCCTCCCGAAGAGGTCCCTCACAAAGCCAAGTGTAAGAGGAGGCACATGGACTCCCCTGAGTCCCTTACCAAAGATATGGACTTAGATGAAGGGGAAGGCTCCCCAAGGTCACCCCCCGAGGATGTCTCCTTTGGAGACATCATGGAGATGCTCAGGATTGGGGGGGGGGGGTCTGCCCCCAAGGCTTCCTCCCATGAGTCCGTATTCCTAGAGGCGTTCGAAGCTGGGCCATCTACCTCTTGGGTGTCCCCTCCCCCTGACCCCCTGGTGGACCTTATTTCCACCAGGGCTTGGAAGGAGCCGGACACTGTAGAGCCAGTCCCCCTGCTGAAAGAACCCACTGGAGCAGAGGTCCCCCCGTGGATGCCATGTTGGTGGTGGCGGCCACCAAGAGAGAGCTGGCTCAGGAGAGCTCTGCGGTCCACCCACCGAGTAAGGACTCTCGAGCGATGGACCGCCTGGGGAAGCGGGTCTTTAGTTCAGCAATCCTCTCCATGAGAGCGCTGAACTATATGGCACACGTCATCCGGATGCAGCGAGATCTAATAAAAGAATATGCTGCATCCCCCCCAGAGTCCATGTGGGAAGGAGACAAGCAACTGTACTCCTCCCGAATGTCTACTCTATGTTCAGTTTCTAACACCTCTATGCGGCTCTTGTCACACGCCACTGAAGGAGCCGCTAGAGCCGGCGGAGCCGGCCTGGTAATCAGGCATCAGGCCTGGCTCTGACACTGTGACTTCTCGGAAACCTTTAAGGTGTCATTCGCGAATGCCCCCTTTGATGGTTCTGCACTTTTTGGCAAAATGCGACACTTTAGTCCAGAGCGAGAAAGACAGGAAGACGTCTGCCATCTGAGTCTGCTTCTCTGCTCCCCAGAGGTCCTTTTCTAAGAACCAAAAGGGTCAGAAGAAGATGTGGTTCCGAAAATCGCATCAGTCCCAGTCTGCTCAGGACAACCAGTCCTCTCGTGGCAGAGGAGGACAGGGAGGATGCCGCCCAAGAGGCAGAGGGGGGTCCCAGAAACTTTGGGTCCAGAGAACCATTCTCTGAGAGGCCCACACAGAACCCCTGAGGGGTTGCCCGGCTGCTCCACTCTGTGGGCAGTCGGGGGGCGTCTTTCAAAGCACCTAGCAATGTGGGAGTCCATAACAACAGATCGCTGGGTGCTTCGCATCATATCCAGAGGTTACCAAATTCCCTTTATTGTAACCCCCAAAACCAAAAGCCTCCCCGACGTACCACCCAATCAAAGGGAGGCAGCTGCTACAGAAATTCAGCAGCTTTTGCAAAAAAGAGCCATCCAACCTGTCCCCCCCAGATCAGTTCGGATCGGGGTTTTACTCCAGGTTCTTTCTGGTGCCAAAAAAGACAGGGGACTTGAGATCCATTCTCGATCTCTCTCTCTCCCTCCTGAACCTGGCAGTACCCAAAGAAAAGTTCCGAATGGTCACCTTACAATCTATTCTCCCCCTATTACGGGAGAACGATTGGATGTGCTCGGTCAGACCTCAAGGATGCGTACTACCACATCCTAGTGGACAGACGCTCCAGGAGGTTCCTCCACTTCCGGCTGGGAGCCAGTCATTTTCAGTTCAGGGCCCTTCCCTTCGGTCTCACCTCTGCCCCCAGGGTGTTCACCAAAGTCTTGGCGGTCATAGCAGCCCACCTGAGGCTTCAGGGAATTCAGGTCTTTCCGTACCTGGACGACTGGCTCCTCATCGCCCCAACAAGGCATCTGCTCCGTTCAGGCATGGATTATTTCCTCGACCTTGCTCCATGTCTAGGGTTAACTATCAACATGACCAAATCCTCTCTAGTCCCTTCACAGGTAATAGATTTCATAGGGGCGAGATTGGATTCCAGGATAATGCTTGCCTTCCTGACTCCCGATCGGCTTCAGAACCTGAGGTTGCATGTCCAGGCCATTTTCATACTTCCTGCTCCACCTGCGGAATAGATCCTGAGGGCTCTAGGGTCCATGGCGGCAGCTATTCCTCTACTACCCTTAGCCTGCCTAAATGAGGGTCCTGCAGTGGACCCTCCAAGTACAATGGTCCCTGTCTCGCAACCCCCTGTCCCATCCTATTCCCCTAAGCAGGGCTTGCAGAGGGTCGCTCATGTGGTGGCTCCAGTCCCCGAGTCTCCACACGGGACGACCATTTTCGATGCCTTCCCCCGTCGCCACAGTGACCACGGACGCCTCTCGCCTGGGGTGGGGCACTATTCAGGCAGAACGGTCCAAGGCACGTGGAACGACACGGAGACCTCTTTGCATATCAATGTCCTAGAGATGAGGGCGGTGCTTTTGACGTTGCAGGCACTTCACAGCCTTCTACCAATTGGGACGATTGCAGTACAAACGGACAACATGTCACTTGTCTGGTACATCAACAAATGGGGGAACCAGGTCTTATCCTCTTTGTCGTGAGGCCATGAGAGTGTGGGAATGGGCAATTTCCACCAACCGCTTTCTTATTGCAACGCACATTCCGGGACGGTCCAACATCCTAGCAGACAGGCTCAGTCGTTCGATTCTGACTCCGTACGAATGGTCTCTCAATCCTCTAGTAGCGAAACAAATATTTGCCCAATGGGGGCAACCCTATTGCGATCTTTTTGCCTCTCCTTCAAATACCAAATGCAACAGTTACTTTGCTCTAATCCCCCCTCAGGGGGAGTCCCCGAGAGACTCTGTAGTACATGCTTGGCCTCCCGGTCTCCTTTACGCTTATCCTTCTTTGCCCATGATGCTGAAACTCCTACAGAAAGCCAGTCGGCTGGGGAGCAAAATGATCCTCATTGCCCCATTCTGGCCTCGTCAAACATGGTTCCCGTACCTGTGGTCTCACCTAATTCATCCACCATGGATTCTGGATCCACTCCCGGATCTCATTATCCACCCTCTGGGTCTCCCGGCCCCCAACCTGGACAACCTCAAGCTGACTGCTTGGTTGCTCCAGTTCCACTCCTGATTAGGACTCCCGGAATCTCCTCACCAGTCAAAGCCATCCTAGTAGCAGCACATAAACCTTCCACCAGAAGAGTCTACCGAAGCAAGTGGAAACGTTTCTCCATCTGGGCGGAGCACCATCACTTGGATCCTTTCATGGCGCCTCTCACGTCGGTTTTGGATTTCTTAACTACCCTTTTTCATCAAGGGGCTAGCTGCTCTACAGTCAAGGTACAACTGGCAGCGATTTCGCATTATCATGTAGGGCATGAATCGGGCCCTCTAATGACTTCCAAGCTTTGTAAAGCTTTCCTCAAGGGTACCTTCCTTCTCCGACCTCCGGTCAGGGAGGTAGTACCCCCATGGGATTTGTCTTTGGTTCTCCAAGCCTTGACTAGCCCCCCTTTCGAGCCGGCGGCCACGGTTGATTTTAAATATCTCTCTTGGAAGATGGCCTTCTTAGTGGCCATTACTTTAGCTAAAAGGGTCTCTGAACTTCAGGCTCTATGTGTTAAACCACCGTATTTATCCTTCCATCCAGATAGTTTACCTCAGGATCAATCCATCCTTTCTGCCTAAGGTGTCTTCGGAAGGTAATATTAATCAATCTATTAATCTTCCCGTGTTCTTTCCCCATTACTAGAACAAAGGAGAATATAAACTGCATTCCTTGGATGTGCACAGACAATTACGTTTTTATACTCCTCGAACTGCTGGTCATAGGCAATCTGACCAGTTGTTTGTCTCCTTTGCCAAAACAAGTTTAGGCATGTCAATTTCTAAAGTTACACTATCACGGTGGATAGCTAGTTGTATCCTATTAGCGTATCAGAGTTCGGGAAGGCCTGCACCTCAGGGAGTCCGAGCTCATTCTACTAGGGCCTTCGCTACTTCGGCGGCTTTTAAATCTAGGGTCCCCTTAGATATTTATTCCGCAGCCACTTGGGCCTCATCTCATACCTTTATCAGCCATTACAAACTGGATGTTGTCTCCAGAGGTAGGGCGTCCTTTGGCTCTGCAGTGCTCCGGAATGTTCTTCCATAAAGGCCACCCAGGATTCAGGTAGCTGGGGACTCTGTCCCAAAGGTTGCTGACTAATGAAGTTCCTACTTCAGATTAAGAAGTTATGTACTCACCATAACGTTCCATCTGAGTAGGTATCTTCATTTGTCTGCAACCATCCCCCCCCCCCCTCCTTCCCCTGACCTATAGGATCTGTCTTGAATAAGCCCCTTCCGGGGCACAATAACAATGCTTTTATCAGGCAAACTTGATCTGAGGCCAGTTAGGGTTGGCAGGGGATTATGGGTAAAGGGAGGAGCTAGGAGCTCGGATCTATGCTGTGGTAAAAGTTGCCGGCTCGGATCCGAGATCGGATCCGTGTCCCAGAGGTTGCAGACAAATGAAGATACTTACTCAGATGGAACGTTATGGTGAGTACATAACTTCTTATTCCCAACCCCCACCCGACAAAAGGCCTAGACAAGAGGAAGATTATGCCTCCTCTGATCAAGTGTCTATTTCCTCAGGCTCCTCTGAGGACCAAGATTACTCCTTCTCCCCTTATGAAGATTCTGATGCTGAGGATTCTATTCCCTCAGCTTCTCCTCCTGAAGACTACTCCTTTGGGGAAACTTTACACACTGAGGGAACATTTTCACTGGGAAGGCCAGGACTACTCTGACTCAAAGAAAAGGCTCAGAGAGTTTCTTTTACTCCCCCAGCACAGACCACTTGCCATCCCCCCAGTTTTAGACATTGTGGATGATGTTTACTCAGAATCCAGTTTGAACCCAGATTCTCTGCCTCCTGCTCCAGCCAAACCTGACAGATACTATAGAGTGCCTGATTCCCACAAATTCCTTTATAAAAGCCCTGTTGCTGATCCAGAGACTATCTCCCAGGGTCCAAAAGGGGCTAGGGCTTCTATGGCAAAATATCCTGTACCCTCTGAAAGGGACTCGAGCACTAGACAGGTGGAAGAAAAAGGTTTACACCTCAGCCACTCTAGCTATGAGGGCACTAAATTGCCAGTTTCACATGCTAAAATATCAGCAATTTCTAATGTCTCAGTTAAAACAGAAAATGAGCACACTCAATCTGAATTGAAAGAAATGCAGAATCTGTTGCATGCAACTGAACAGGTGGGCAAACATACTTTACAATGTGGTTTTGATTCTTTGGAGGCTTCCTGCAGAGCAGCTGTCACTGGGTCTGTTATACGTAGGCATGCTTGGTTAAAGGAACAAACTCTGCCTGATCATGTTAAAGCAAAGCTTCTAGATGCTCCCTTACAGCAGGATGTTCTTTTTGGAGTTAAAGCAGAACAAGTCTTAAAGAAAATGGAGGATAAGGCAAAATCTATGCAGACAGTCAAAGATTTTCTACAGGTACAGCCCCCTCACTTCAGCAGAAATTGGCCAACAAAAAATTGGTCCTTTCCAGCTACTGACAGACCACAGAGGGGTAAATACAGATGTCCAAGAGGCAGAGGACAACCACAAGCCCAATACAAACCTCGACAATGGGGCACTGCAACACAGAAGGGAGGAGAAGACCGGTCCCAAACTATCAGAAGGCAAACTCAATGACTTGCACCTCATCTGGCCAAGCAACACTCATTTGGCAGCCCCCTTGGGAGGAAAACTCACACTTTTTTCAGACAACTGGCACATTGTCACAAAGGACAAATGGGTCCTAGACATAATTTCACGAGGATACAGATTCCATTTTCACCCCTTGCTAAAGAAAAGAGGAATGCCAGACCTGCCACAAAATCAATGGGCAGAGGCACAAAAACAAATTACAGCTCTCATGGACATGAGAGCCATTCAACTGGTACCTACGCGAGAGCAAGGCCAAGGATTTTACTCAAGACTCTTTCTAGTTCCCAGAAAGGACAATGCCTGGAGACCAATTCTGGACCTTTCAATTCTAAACACCTTCTTACAAGTACCCAAATTCAAGATGTTAACACTACAGCAAGCTTCTTCCCATGTTGGGCAAGAAAGCGTGGCTAGTAACATTGGACCTCAAGGAGACATACCTGAATGTCCCTATCAGGCAAAGTTGCAGAAGATACCTCCGTTTCATTGCAGGTTCAACCCATTACCAATTCCCTGCACTGCCCTTTGGCTTATGTACTGCGCCCAGGGTCTTCACAGAATGCCTGGCACCAGTAATTGCATACTGCAGACAAAGAGGAATTCAAATATACCCATACCTGGACGACTGCCTCATCCAAGCAGAAAGCAAGGACATTCTCTTACAACATCTGGCTTTTGTAAAACATCTTCTAAGTTGCCTGGGGTACACAGTAAACGAAAAGAAATCAAAACTAGTACCCTCACAAAATATGACATTCCTGGGTGCCAGCTTGAATGCAATGGCCCAGAAGGCGTATCTGACGCCAGACAAACAACTACAACTGACTCAATATTTCAAAACCATGGCAACAAAGACCCAACTACCTGCAAGAAAAATTCTGCAGGCCTTGGGCTTCATGGCATCTCGCATACTACTAATACCATTTGCAAAACTGCATATGAGGAAATTACAGTGGTACCTAAAAAGCATATGGTCTCAACACAGCCACAGCTTGGACACAATGATATCTCTTATTCGCTGCCTACAACAGGAGTTTCTATGGTGGTCACAGGCATGTCACCTCAACAAGGGTCAGCCTTTCACCTTGCCCCCAGCCAGGCAAACTATGACAACAGATGCGTCGGACTACGCCTGGGGGGCACACATGGCAGGACAGTGCGTTCAAGGTGTATGGACTGCAGATCAAAGGAATCTGCACATCAATCAAAAGGAGATGCTAGCTGTACAGAATACTCTGACAGCCTTCAAGAATCTATTACATCCAGGACGACTTACAATAAGGATGGACAACACCACAGTAATGTGGTACATAAACAAACAAGGGGGTACACACTCCTACCCTCTATGCAGGCAAACAATGACCTTGTGGAACACAGCTCTGGCTTACCAAGTTCATTTACAAGCTCAGTTCCTGCCAGGAAAAAAGAACACATTGGAAGACGACCTCAGCAGAAACATCATGGATCCCCACGAGTGGAAACTGGATCCACAAGTATTTGCAATGTTAACTCAAAAATGGGGCCTTCCAGACATAGACCTCTTTGCCAGTCCTCAAAACTATCAGCTGACAAAATTTTGTACAAGCACACTTCACCATCAAGCTTGGAAAGTGGACGCACTCTCATTCAGTTGGAAAAACCTGACAGTATATGCCTTCCCTCCATTGCCTCTCCTCACAAAGGTGCTTCTGAAAGTCAGAAAGGAGAGACCACGACTGATACTCATAGCCCCAGACTGGCCACGCCAGCACTGGTACCCACTATTGAGGAATATGGCCCAGGGCCCACCTTGGATTTTACCACAATTTGCCCATTTGCTCACACAATCAGATTCTTGGACAAATGGAAAAGGTTTTGCGCCTGGAACCAAGCTAAAGGCCAAAACACACCAGTCTCACATGCCTTAGATTCTACAGTATTTAACTGAGATGTTGCACAAAGGACTTTCTTTTTCTTCCATTAAAATCCATGCATCAGCTATTTCAGTCCACTACAACACGGATCCACCCTTATTTTCACATCCACTTCTAAGGCAGTTCCTCAGAGGGGCAAAAAACATTAGGCCCCCCAGGAGAGCACCTACTCCAACATGGGACCTCAATTTTGTTCTGGAAAAACTTACGCTACCTCCCTTTGAACCAGCTTTCTCTGCAGATCTACAGTTTCTATCATGGAAGACTGCCCTGCTACTTGCAATAACTTCAGCTAGAAGAGTCTCAGAGCTGCAGGCACTAATGGCAGTGGAACCTTTCCTCATTTTCCATCAAGACAGAGTTTCTCTACGAACTAATCCTTCCTTCATGCCTAAGTTGGTTTCCAGTGTGGCTTTAAATCAAACCATCCACTTACCCACCTTCTTCCCAAATCCACAGAACAAAGGAGAAAGACTTCTGCATTCCTTGGACATTCACAGGCAACTTCGTTACTATTTGGATAAAACTAAGGTTTTCAGAAAATCTGACCAGCTCTTTGTATCCTATGCTACAGCTTCTCAAGGGAAGGCTATATCAAAACAAACCATTTCCAAATGGATAGGACATTGCATTCGTTTTTGCTATACCCATCATGAAAACCAGTTCCTGCTACCATTAGGCCCCACTCTACTAGGGCAACAGCTACATCTAAAGCCCTCCTCAGGGGGGTTCCAACCAAGGAGATTTTGGAAGCTGCAACTTGGAGTTCAGTACACACCTTTACCAAACACTATCACTTACCACTTTACTCCAAGACTAGAGCTGGCTTCGCCACTGCAGTTCTGCAGGGCCTTCTAGCCTCCTCTAACCCTCTGACTCCTCCACCCATCCTTAGCTTTGGGATTCTACCCAAGTGTGGTGACTGCAGCAGGGTAACACGATGAACATAGTACAGTTTTGTACCTACCATAAATGTAGATGTTCGAGTGTACACCCTGCTGCAGTCCAGGTTACCCTCCCTCCATCCCCTCTGATCTAACTGGCTAAATCTCTACATTACCTTCCTGATGTATTTGCTTATAGCTGGAGGGATTTTGTGTTTGTGCAAAAATTGCTTAATTTGGTTCTAATTACTGACCACCTTTTTGGGGGCACCTGACATCTGGGGCAAGAAAAAACTGAAGAAAATCGCGTTGGATGCTATATATATATATATATATATATGTGTGTGTATATATATATATATATATATATATATATATATATATATATATATATATATATATATATATATATATATATATATATATATATATATATATATATATACATGGCACACTGACGTCAGGGAAGAAGCGACAGCAACCGACGCCGGACCAAGACTTTGGAATTCCGGACGACTGCGGGACCTCCTGACGGCAGGATAACCCAAGTGTGATGACTGCAGCAGGGTGTACACTCGAACATCTACATTTATGGTAGGTATAAAACTACTTTACTGCAGCTTGTGCCAGCCAAAAACTCTTAAGCTTTAATTCTACCCAGAATCCCTCTCTGTTACTTCAGATCTTGTTTGCTGCTTTCAGAAACGGTTGTGTCTAGCTATTACTCTCGAGCACCACTAGATTTACGTAATTTTTTTTGTCCTTTCTGTGTATATTTTTCTGTCTTACTTCTTTTCACACTTCTGTTAGTATTAACGGTTGTGTACTTGATTGTTGATAGTTTCTCTCTCTGTCTTGTGTCCTTTATCTTGAAAATAAAAATGTAAGTATAAAATATCTCTTCTGCTGTCGCTTTTCCTGTCCCTTGTGAGAGAGACTTTAGCAATTTTTCTGCAACTGTTTTTCACTGATTGTTATAACTGAGAAGGGTAAGGGCCCCATCGGGGTTCAAAAAATGCCAGAAGTGTGGCCATAAAATTCCCCTGTCAGGTTTTCATGCACTATGTGTATATTGCTTTGGTCCTCATCATTTACAGGAAGATTGTGGTATCTGTCATGCCTTTAGCCACCCTGCTCTAGTGGAAAGATGTAACAAACTAATTTTAAAAGGACTTTTGCCATCAGCTTTTGGGGAAGCCTTAGCCACTGGTGATAAAACTAAAACCGATATCTAATCTTCATCATCTACTTTATCTATTGACAACGTTAAACTCAGGTCATCTGTTCTTACCTCGCTGTCTCTTCAAAAAGCCAAAAAAATTGAAGAGCTCTGTTCCAACTGTCCCCTTGGAATCAAAACTCTTTGAGTCATTGGTACTAGCAACTTCAGTTTAGACACCGACTACAACTGCAACCCCTTGGACAGTGAAGGACTCAACACAGAATGTTGCTTCTGTTCCATTGAGTACGACTGTTAGACCTACAACATTTCACTCCCATTCAGTTGATCCTTTTGATGGAGAATTACCCAGAAGTGTTTTTGCAGAGGTCTAAGTCTCCTTCAGCTTCATCTGTCCGCTCCACCAAAAGTCTCATGGAACTGGACGTGGAGATGTTGGCAAATAAGATTTTATGGGTTAGAGGGCTTTCAGGCCCACCTTCCATACCAATTCCTTCTGGTCTTGGTAATGAAATGTCTTCCTTCACCCCATTGACTACTCTAACTCTTACCTCCACGGAGCTGTTAGTCTTCTGTTTCAGTGCTTACTTCTACGGAGCCGACAGTTGCCCTGAGCTCTCGGGTTATCTCAGAACAGGAGACCTCCCAGAGCCATAGCTGCCCTGTTGGTTTCGGTGAGCAGATCTCGACTCCAGGCTTTTCAGAGCCGTCCCTGCTCCTTGGAGCTTCAGCTCGAGTCAGTTCGGCTCTGGCTTCAGCCTTAAGGCTTCGTTCTTCGGAGCAGGGAGTGACCCCTGGTCTTGAAGTAAGTCTGTCTCAGTTGCAGGCTCCCTTCCCTCTTCAGAGGGGATGGGCCTTCAAAGCTGTGCAGAGAGCCCTTATCTATAGCATAGATTCAGTTGGTGCCTACCCCATCGGAACAAGCCCCCCCCCCCCAAGTTCTACTATTCCACCTGCCTGTTCACAGAGACAGTGGTGCTGAAGCCTCAGATATTACAGCCACAGGTACTGTTATCCTCTGATACCTCCCCAGATTATCCCTTGAGGAGGTTCCACACAAAAAGAAGTGCAAGAGGAAGCACTTGGATTCCCCCCAGGAGTCGGTCACTGAAGATGCAAATTTTGATGAAGGGGAGGGGGTCCCCATGGTCATCCCCCCTGAAGATGTATCCTTTGGCGACATTTTGGAAATTCGGAAGTAGAGGGCTGGCTGGAAGTCCCAAAACCTCCCCCGAGTAGTCGGTCTACTAGCAGACATTTGGCACGTGGCCATTTACCTCTTGGGAGACTGTGCCTTCTGATTAACTCATTCAGTTGATTTCACAACGGGCATGGAACCCCCCTGACTCCATTGAGGCCATTCCTAAGAGACCAGACAAAATACTTTCCACACCCGAAGACAAACACTTTTGAGCCAAGGGTCTGGCTGTTGATGCTATGGTTGTAGCAACTGCCACAAAAAGGGCCTGGCTGAGGAGAGTTCCTCTGTCTAGCTGCACCACAGGGAGTCTTGGGCTATGGACAGATTCAGGAAGCTGGTCTATTCTTCAACAACCTTTACCATAAGGTCCTTGAACCACTTGGCACATTTCACCAGACTCCATTGGGATCTGATCAAGGAATTAAGAAGGCACGCTGGCAGGCTGTAACTGAGGGAGTCCAAGACGAAGTGGCTTCCCAGTTAGACACCGTAGAGTCTGTGTCCAATTCGCCCATGAGGCTGATAACACATACGGCCGAAGGGATGTCAAGAGCAGCAGATACAGGCATAGCCATTAGGAGACATGCCTGGATGTGCCTTTGTGATTTTACAGAACCATTTAAGTCTTCTTTTGTCAGTGCTCCTTTTAATGGAACATTCTTATTTGGCCTCAAGGTAAAAGAAACCTTGTCTAGGTGTGATAATGATGGTAAGACCCTTTCTGCTGCCGTTTGTTTTTCCACCCCTCCAAAGGTCCTTTTCCAGGAATCAGAGGAGTGGTGGTAAAAGCATCATCAGCCCCCCCCCCTTTTCTCATTTTTCTACATGGGGTTCGGGGTATTGTGTTAACTGTTGCCAAATCTTGCTATTCAGTGCCACACTCCTTCTTCAACACTCATGCCTGACTGTCGCAGATCTTTTTACACAATCCATCCACCTCTTTGCTAGACGTCCTCGCTTCCTCTTAACTTCTTCCTGTCTGTCCCAAATCTTCCTCACCATATTGTCTTTTGCTTTTCTACACATGTGCCCAAACCACTGTAATCTGTTCTCTTTGATCTTTTCTGCAATTGGAGCTACTTTGGTTTCTGCTATGTCCTCATCTCTTAGAATGCACACTGTGGGACAGACGGTCACCTTTCTCAGGCACTTCATTTCCATCAGCTCTAGCTTCAACAACTGTTCTGCCTTTACTGCCCAGGTTTCTGTACCATACTGTAGTACTGGTTGCACCACTGTCTTGTACACCTTACTTTTCAGTTTCTTTGACATTCTTCTGTCATAAACTACACCTGATATACTCTGCCAGTTGGCTACAGCCCCTCTGATTCTAGCTTTGACCTCTTCATTCAGACTACCCTTTTCCTCAACTACTCCTCTCAAGATTCTTGAAGCTGTTTAACTGTTCCACTGTCTTCCCTTCTCTCTCTATTCTCAGCTTCTTCTGATTTCCCCAGTTTGCTGCCATTACTGCCATCTTATATATTCTTAGTTTCATCCAATGTGCCTTCAGATTTGCATTCCATTCTCCTATCCTTTGCTGAAGTTCTAGCTCAGACTCTGCTTGTACTGCCACATTGTCTGCATACAGCAGCTTTGTTGATCTGTCCCCTCCAACCTGTTTGCTGATGTAGTCCATCACCAGTATGAACAGCAGTGGGCTCAGAGCTGAAGCCTGATGTACACCCACACCCACTGGGAACCCCTCTGTGGAGCCGAACCCTGTTTGTACTTGAGTCATTGGGTCCTTGTACATAGCCTGCACTAATTCTACCATTGTTTCTGGAACTTCAAACCATCGCAGTACTGCCCAGATCAGCTTTCTTGGGACCTTGTCATATGCTTTCTCCAAGTCTAGGAATGCCCAGTCGGACTCTCTCCTCATCTCTTGCTTCTTCTCAAGTATCTGTCTCAATTCAAACATGGGGTCAACTGTGCTGCATCCTGATCTGAATCCAAAGTGCTCATCTCCCATCTTACATTCTACTACTCTGTGTATCCATTTATCACCCTCTCCAGAACTTTCTTGCAATGTGATAGGAGTTTGATGCCTCTGTACCGCCCACAGTTGTGGATGTCCCCTTTGTTCTTGTACACTGGCACACGTATGCTTATTCTCCAGTCATCTGGGATACGCCTTTCTCTCCACACTGCTTTTAGTACCCTCAGGAGCCATTTCTCCCCTATCTCACCCAGCATCTTTATCATATCTGCTGTGACCTCATCTGAGCCTGCTGCTTTCCCTGACTTCATCTGGTGGTAAAATGTGGTTCAAAAAATCCCAGTGGCCTTTCCAGGATACACATGGAGGCAGTTCCCCCAGGGGCAGAAAGGGGAGCCAGAATGGAAGAAACTGCCCTCGTAGCAGAGGTGGTCCTCAGAACCAGGGCTTCTTTCCCAAGCAAGCCCTTTCAGCGCTTCTGAAGAGAGGCTCGATTGTCTTCCTCTGGAGGCAGTCGGGGATGCTTATCCTTGCAACTAAATGCGTGGTGAGACAGAACAGATTCCTGGGTGCAACAGATCGTATCCAGAGGTGTTAAAAAGTTCTGCGCGGCGTTAACCTGTGGGAAGCAAATACCTCATAAACGGTCACTCTTGTACTAGGCGTTTAGCGGGGCCTGACGTGTATTTTGTGGTTCTAATTAGCGCTTTCCTTGACGATGTCGGAAGCTCCGAATTATAAAGGCCGCAACTCGCGGTTTAGGTTCTGGCTTTCTTTCATGGTTGCCGTGAGCAGCCGATGTCAATCTGCCAACGATGCGAGATAAGGGCAAACACTTTCCAGCTGAACCTTTGGCTTGGTATGGTTAAGCAAACAGCGAGTGTCACCGGTTTGACGAGAAACGAGAAAACTGATCAAAGTACATGAACCTATGGTCACAACTGAGGCCTGCTGCCACATCTGGTCGGCCCTCGTGGTTATCCCCGGGTTTTGCTGAGCTATCAGACACCATCCCTGCCGAGTCTCTGCAACGCGTGGTACTGAGCCCTCTTAAAGCATGGAACCCAACAGCCAGGGGGCTAAGATGTCTGGCCCCACTCTATGCTGCCATCACCCCCAACCAGGCAGTCATACCATGTCCTTCATGGATCAGGCACACCATTTAACTCGGTCGTTGTCACGGCGCATGTCGGGCTTCGCCCGTCAGCAGCGTTCAGTCAGTCCGGTCGACTCTGGCTGATAATAGCACTTCCGACAGTCATCTCTGTTGGTCTTGAGGGTATAAAAGCAAAGGCCGACACCATTTGAAGCCTACTCTTGCCGGTCTTGTGGCTTACTAGCTGTTCGCGGTGCAGATGTCACTCTTTCTTACTTCTGCAGAATACTGCTTGAACTACGCTTCTAAGTACCCGTTGAGGACTCTTTCTTGCCTGTAAAATGTCAGAAAAAGTTAATAATTGTGCCTTGTGTAGGCCACATTACGGCAGTAGATTTCCACTCCAGCCTCTGCCTTGTTTGGGCCGGCGAACCTGTGACGTAACCAGCCTGTTGACCGGTGTGCTTCGATTGTTTGGCGGCTTGGCGTCGATTAGGAGTTTCGTCCTTCGTCCGGGGTTCTGATTTTAGTATTATGCGACCGGATCCTCCGACTTTAGAGTCCTCGCGCTTTAATAGAACCGACACTTTCATGATCGGTTTGGCGATTTGTCGAAACGAAAACGCGAAGACTCACAGCTTTTGTTGAAACTGAAACTGAGGCGCTACAATGAACCTATCTCACCAACTTCGGCCCTGCTAAATTTTATGAATAGGATGGTTGCCACTGACCTCAGACCGAACACCTGACTGCATGATCACCATACGCCGGATGGTGCTACGCCTCCAGCACAGATACCCATTAAGGCAGCATGGTGCCATGGGGCAAAAGCCACCAAGACTACTGCCAAGACTGCTAAGACAACCCCTGTTAAACCCCCTTCTCAAGGTCCCACTTTGCTTTCTCCAGAAAAATTTTTAATGGCAGAATTTTTGGATTTCATTGAGTCAGACAGGGCCTCTCACCCCCAGAGACCTCGGGCTGAGCCCCCTGGGCAGGCGTCCATGATGATTTCTGATGGGCTTGCTAGCATATCAGACAGATTTGACCAATAAGCTCCTTTCTCCATTTTTCTTCTGATACTGAAGCTGTTCCTCCTTCTCCTTCCCCACAGATCTCCTTTGGAAACCTTACATGCCATCATATACATCTTGAAACTTGCAACAGCATTTGCCAGTTTCAAGACTCAAGACTCACTCAGGACACTGGAGCTTTCAGCACACAGGCCAGCTATCTGTCCAGTTCTCTGTAGTGGATGATGCTCAATGATGTCTGTCAGCTCAGATTCTTTACCCCCAGCCCTGCCAAACCAGACAGATTTACAGGGTGCCAGATACTCATCACCACCTTTACAAGGCCCACTTGCAGACCCGAAACACTATCCCAGGGTCCCAAGACGTGCGGCGACCACGTAGCTAAAAACTATTTTCCTTGAAGGAAGCAAGCAAGGTCATTAGACAGATGGGGTAAAAGGTCTAACTTACTCTCTCAGCTAGAACTTTAAACTGTCAGTTTCACATGATACAATACAAGTTTATGCTTGATCGAGGTTTACTAAAAAACTAACCACTGATGAATCTCTTGAGTGATAAGATTAGAAGAAAAATGGTACATAATACAATACAGCAACCATCAGCCCAAAATGTGTAAAATGTGCAATCTGGCTTCATTTTGCTTCATTTATCACTGGCACAGTGATAGAAACCAGATGGCAGGCATAAAGAGCAAAAGGCTTTTTTCACGTTTCAGCTAAAAGCTAAGTTGCTAGATGCTCCTATGGATAGACAAGTTTGTTTGGTACACCTGCCCAGCAGGTTATGAGCAAAAAAGTAACAAGGTAACAGAGGACACAACCACACCCACTTTCAAATCAAAGCAAACACAGGTGACTAACCTAAGGTCGCCTACTGGGAACAAAATAGCAGCAAAGGAAGGAAAGTTTTACAATTTTCAAATCACTGGCAGGACATAACAAAAAGACAAGTGGATTTTACAAAACATAAGATCAAGGTTACGGTTTCAAACCACTACTTTACTGATCAAAACAAATGCCAAATAACCCTCCAAATCAAAAACAGAGCACTACAATAAATAATGAGTTATCAACATGAGCAAAAGAAAGATCCCTAGCAAAAAGGAAAAAGGAAAGACAAAGGATCTAGTTAGCAACAATTCCAGAGGAATAAAGAGTAAGAACAGCCAACGAAACCTCCACCTTAAAAACATACATCCTGTGTCTAGTTCTTCAAAATGCTGACCCTACAGCAATTTCTAACCATGTACTGGGCAAGGAGTCTTGTACAGATCTACAGAAGATCTCAAAAGGAGGCTAGATCCCATTCAGCATTAGAGCCAAGATGCAGAAGATTTCTCAGATTTCTTGCAGGATCACTACACTATCAATTCCCATCATTGCCTTTCTGCGATCTATGTCGCCCATTAAATTCTACAATGCCTGGCATCCAGTAACAGCCATTACGATTGAAGAATTCAAATTTACCACAGATTCACAAACTACCATTTACAAAGGGCAAGCTGATTGCTACTTTGACAAATTATTTACAAACTTACAACTACTTGCTACAAGCACTCCCATACAGTCACAAGAATAAGTCAAGGCCCTTACCTGGACAAACAAGGACATTCTGAACAGCGAAAACACAAGGTAAAACAAATGGCATTCAAAATGCAAACAAAAGACAAGTTTCTTTACTTCAACAAGAAGGCAAGTAGAGTTAATGGCACAGCAAGATAAGTACTGCCTTGCCTTGGGCTTCATGCTGCAATGCATAATCTCTTGGTCCCATTTGCACATATACAAACTAAAACTACAGTGGTAAAGAAAAATTTTCCCAACCAGTTAAGACACAACCTAGAAACTGCAGGCCTGTAATTCTGGGCTTAAAGCAGGAGCAGTATAGTCCAGGCCTACCCTTCAGTCAGACCCAGGCAAACCAGACCCATTGAATGGGCCCGGCTACAGACCAAGGATGGGGGCCCACATGCTGGACAAATCGGGCCAGGATGCTGGACAAATGCGTGCAGCATTGTGAAATGGGATACCTAAAACCATGCTGCACCAAACTATCAATCACAAGTTCAAACCCATTCTCCAAAAGAGGCCAGTTTTCTCCAAGGACAGACAACACCATAGTCATAGGGTACATAACACCATGATCATATGGCACATGGCACCCCAGGAGGAACTCATTTGGACCCCCTATGCAGAATGACTTTCAGCTTGTGGACCCTGGAACTGTTGTACCGGAAAAGAAACAGCTCTAGCAGACATATTAAAGAAAATGCTCGAGCAGACATATTAAGCAGCCCCACCATCTTGCCCACAAATGGAGCTGCTCCATAGGGAAAGAAGTACTGGGGAAAATGGGAATGCCCTCTCAGAATCTATGGCATCACTTCTGCATCACCACATCAAAGTTCTGCACAAGGACATTCACCCACTAAATGGGAAGTGGATTAAGCTCTCTAACTTAGCATAAAGTACTCACGCACCTACTGAAACACCCTGTAAGTGATACACAAGTACTACTAAAATCAAGGGAGAGCGTCCGGGGCAAATCCTGATGGCTCCAACACTGCCAAAGACACAACTCTGGCCTGCTATGCTGCAACATGGAACAATATGTGGCCAATACCCTGATGCCGCTCAGAACAACTACAGCATCATACATCCAAACATAAAGAAATGCAAAAATAGCTGCACTGAATGCATAACTTGCAGCACATATCAAGACAGATCCAGAACAAAGAGTTAGAGTTAAAAGACTTTAGACTTGAAGCTTCAAACGCTGTGGAAGGAGCTAGATTGGAAAATGGGGAAAGAGGAAAAGTTGATACGGAAGAAAGAAAGCAGAAATTGTGATAGTATGAACAACATTCTGGAGTGGCTGGCGAACTCATTCATTCAGGCCTGGCTACTCCCTGTCCAGATACGGCATCAGCCTTTTCAGCAATCTGCTTTGATCCACCCTTTGCTTTTTACCCTTCCTCAGTCAGTTCCTCCCTCATCAAGATCAAGAAACCTCAAAACCACACCATTAAACCACCATTACCAGCTTTTGTTGGGACTTTTGACACTATGACCACTTTGAATCAGCAGCAACCCTTTGAACCAGCAGCAACAGCACACCTGCAACAAACTGTCTACCTACTGCTGCCTTCTTCAGGAGGTTTACTTCAGACAGGAGGGCCTGGCAGGCAGTGCCTTCTAATCTTCCACCAAGATAGAGTGTCATCCATGAGGATCTACATTACATTTACAAGGTGGTATCAAGAGTCTCATTTACCACCAGGTCACCTACTTACCTAACCTACAACCCAACCCCTTCTTTAAAGAATAAAGATACCACATACCGCATACATACACAGAACATGTTCATAGCTTGCTCAGAACAAAATGGCAAGAAAGAAAGACTTTTTGACTTTTGTAGCACAATAGAAGGGAAAGGAAGGAAAAAAGCTTCCAAACAGACACAATCCAAATGGATATGAAAAATGATGCGAAATTGTTACTACTCCTTCCAAAAATTTTCCAATTCCACAGAGACCTCATTCTACAAGAAAGGGCAGCCACTACCACACACAACTTTCTACACGAGAATTGTAAAGACATTATTGAGGCTAGAGCGGGACTGCTGACCTCGTGCATATATTGTTAAAGCATTATAATATGCATTATAATTTCCCAGATCGGCCACTGCTGTACTGCAAGGTGCTGCAAGGGTACATAATCTACTTTTAATCTACTTTTATCCTCCTCTAGTAGGCTGGTGTGTTACCCTACCCAGATGACTCCCAGATTCATCCATGAATGACATGTACCACCTTTGTACCTACCATAAATGTAGACCATCAGCAGACAGGATAGTATCTGCTCCTCCTTCCCCTCTGTCCTTCTCCCCTGGGTGAGGCTCCCTGTTTATAGCCCTCTCTGCTAGCTGGTGATTTCTTGTGTTTTTGTATTTATTTGTTTATATGTACATTATTTTTTATTTTGTGTTTTACCTCTCTATCTTTTGACATTGACATCTATCAAAGCCTTCCTAGGGCTACTGGCATGGCATCTAGGGCAAGAGACACTGAGGAAAATGGGTATGCATTTTTTATACCGAAGACCAACAGAGATGGCGTCGGCGCGGTGGTGAAGTCGCGACAAGAGCGGACCGGGACTTTGGAATCGAATCCGGCTGAAGAAGGGCTGCCTGACGACCAACGGACAGTGTTGTTACTGCATGCTGCTATCCAGTTCGGACATCTACATTTATGGTAGGTACAAAACTGTACTTTTTACCATTCCCTTTTCTCAGCCTCCCCCATTTCAGAAGAAAATCCCCAGTGATGTCCTTCTATTCCAGTGTTGCAGTGTTCTACTTGTGGGTTTACCCTTTATCCTCTGCAGTTCGTCCGGCCAGGTTTCCAAAGATTTTCAGTACCTTTTGGTACGTCGGACGTCTGACGTGACTGTAGGAACTTGGGTCATAAAAGTGAAGTCTGCATAATAATATTTAATAAGATTAATATTTAATAACAATAATATTTAGTTGTTTAGATAGTTATTTTCCATTTTTAGTGTGCTGTAGTTACTAGTGCAATTTAATCTTTCTACTGTGTGGTTGCTTGTTGGCCGTCATTAGTCACAAGGCCGTTTGCTGTTTTTTCCATCAGTTTTTGTAGTGGTGTAGTAGTTGTAGTAGGTTACTATAGAAAAGTTAGTGTGTTTTTCCTTATCTGCGTATATTAGTTCGTTTTAGTTAGAGACCTAAGTACCCGCTTATCTTAACGGGTTTTGTTCTTTGTTTCCCTTTTTGTAGCTCTAATAGGTCCATTTAAGTTAGAGGGCCTAGTGCCCATTTAACTTGGAGAACAGAGCTGTTCCTGTGTTTTTTCCCTTTTTTTCAGTAGATGTGCTTCTTTATTATAGTCTTTTGTAGAATATTAACCTGTGTGTGTGTTAGCTTTTATATAAAGGTATAATTACTGCTTATTTCCTTTTTGGTATTAGTTGTGTTCCTTCTTATTATGTCTAAAGAAACTAGAGAGAAGGAATCTAAGCCATCAGGCTTTAAAAAGTGCCAGCAATGTGCTCAAAAGTCTATAACTGATGGGCATAATATTTGTGTTTACTGTTTAGGGGCCATTCACCTCCAAGAGACATGTACGTTCTGTCATTCTTTTAGCTCCCGTGTACTACAGGAAAGAAAAAACAAGTTAATTCTCAAGGGACTCCTGAAACCTTCCTTTGATGAAGCTCTACAAGGTACTTCTGCTAGCAAGTTCCTTTCCACTAAAAGTGACAAGCCTACAAAGAGACCACCTCCCGCTTCTTCAGCTCATTTGGAGCCTCCTCAAAAATTGAATAAAACGTCTGATACTCCTCGGCTCCATAGCCCCCGGAACTGAGAGAGATCATAGATTTGGACAAATCAAGTCCCTTCGCCTCCACGACCTTCATGGCCAAAAGAGACTATTTTTCGGAGCCAGTCCACTTAACTTCTAGCCGGTCTCCCCTACCTTGAGATCTCCCATATTGGAGAGATCTTGCTCACCAACCCTCTCCTCCAGGTCCTCTAGGAGTTTATCAGATGATGACATGGACAGGGTGGTGCACAGACTTTTGAAGTCGCCGGCGCTGGCTAAATTGTTTTCGGCTCCGACCCAACCGGTTTTGGAGCCATCCAAGCTATTACATGCACGACTATTCCTCCTCCGAGCCAAGCTGGCTGTTCGGAGCTAGAATGACAGGTACCACTTGCTTTAGATTTTTTGGATCCGAGACCCCTTCAGGAGATTTCGGAGCCGATCCTTGCTCTGAGACTCTCTGTGCCATCTTGGGTATCTAGGAGTCGAAGTTCTCCAGTCGGCTACGGGGCGGGGCGCTTGGACCAGAGTTTCTTTGTTTTCAAGGTTACTTCTCTGGGCTTTGGCTTCTGCGTTCAGGATCTGCCTTTGAGCTGATGAGTGTGCGCAATCTGTCTACAGCTCTACAGAAGGATACTGGTATTTTTTCACCCAAGGCACAGGCTTCTGTTTCGGTACCACCCCATCCACAGATCCAAATTGCAACAAACAAACCGTTGAAAAAACAAAGATCCAATAGTAAGCAGAGTCCGTGAACCAAAAGCTGTTAAATATTTATTACTTGTAAGAATGAAGCGCTTTTCGTTGACGCTAATGCGCCAACTTCAGATTCAAAAGAAGTAAAAAACAGAGCATATAAATAACTTTTTGTCAGTCATGTGACCTGCATCAGCTGATGTACACATTCTAACCAGCCACCTACTTGCGATGTTATTTCCATAAAATTCTAAATGTTTTAAAAAAATACTTTATCCACAAATCGGTCGATTAAAGCAAGCTATGTACATAAAAGTACATGTTGCAACCATTCTTATAAAAACGGAAACAAAAATAACACTTGTCCGATTGCATAATAAATAAAGTGACTCCTCACCTTTTATAAGTAAGGAGAGACTTTGACAAGTCTAATACCATAAAAACTAACTAAATACAATTAATCCAACTAAATACCAATCAAAAATAAGTTTAAACTGTCTATCTTAAAAAGTTTAACCTTACCATAAAGGGTCAACATAACAAAATGAAAATTCTAATCTAAAGAGTAGCTGATAACATCACAATATATTTTCCATAGAACGTGAAAATCTGACAGTGACCCAACCTTATCAAAGCATAAACACCACCCTTATATCAAAAAAACAAAAAACACAGTGGTTCATCTGTTTAAGCTCTTCAGTTTCAAAAGGCAAGAAATGTTGCAAACATCATTTAAACCAGGATTTGAGAAGGCATTTAGTCTAACTTGCCATAAGAGCTCACATTCCTCAAGAATAAAGCCAGATGGACCTCCTCTAAGGTCTATACATACGTGATCAATAATTTTAAAAAGAAATTTATGGTTATGATGTACCAAAAGATGTCTAGCTAAAGGGTTTTCTTCTTTTTTCTTTTCTATAGCGTGGGTATGTTCGTAAACCCTTTCCCTAAACTTACGTTCGGTTTTACCGATGTAAAAGGCTGGACATACTTGGCACCTAGCAATGTAAACCACAAATTTAGAATTACAATGGTATTTGCTCCTTAGTAATTCCTACCATTGGTATCAAAACTTTCACCTATCTCGATATGT
Organism: Protopterus annectens; assembly: GCF_019279795.1. Lineage (NCBI taxonomy): Eukaryota > Metazoa > Chordata > Ceratodontiformes > Protopteridae > Protopterus > Protopterus annectens. The sequence continues at coordinate 1,829,841,181 of NC_056741.1, forward strand.
CTACACATTCTACAGCATCCACAGGTATTCATCCCTACTTGTTTATATAGAGGGCCCATGGTTTTCCTTTCAAGTAAGTTCTTAAGGTTTGCCCCCTTCTTAAAAACAGGTTTTGGTAACTGGCCAACTTTGCTGGTTAGAGACCTATCAAGTGAAATAAATTCCCAATTTTTATAAAGAATGAGTCGAACCATATGGCTATCGTTACTAAAAGTTGTTGTGAAACTCATTCGAAATTCGTTACTTGTGTTCCCTGTTGTAGCGTGTTCAATTATTAGGGAATCATTTTTGATATTGCTACTAACTGGGCTCAAAATGTCATCACACATTGCACTCATTGGATTATTGTTAAGCAAAGGTTTAAACAAGCCAATCTGTCTCTTGTGGCTGACTTCTAATACCAGGGACTGTATTAAATGAGGTGGGTAACCATGTTGTTCAAACATGTTACCCAACTGTGAACATTCGTTATTAAAATCTGTGTCCAAAGTAACCATCCTAGCTGCCCTAATGAGTTGTCCTTTCACTATGGATCGCTTTTGATGAAAGGGGTGGTTACTGGAAAAGTGTAGAAACGAATTCGAATACGTTTCTTTCCGGTATATTCTAGACAAATATCTATCGTTAGAAATATCTTTGACTAGTTTGAAATCTAAGTAGTCAATGCAACTTGTACTGAAGTTAAATGTAAATCTTAAAAACTCAGTGGTTGAGTTCAAATAACTAATGAAATCCTGTGCTTGGTGTTCGTTACCTTTAAAGATGCCAAAAATGTCATCCAAAAATCTTGTGTACAATACAATGTTCACCCTGTGTTGAGAATGTCTGAAGATGAACTCATTCTCCCAAAATGCCATCACCAAGTTGGCGAAACTAGCTGCACAGGGTGAACCCATTGCCACTCCACAATTCTGCAAATAGAACTTATTGTTGAACATAAAAAAGTTATTAGTTAAAATAATGTCCAACAAAAGTTCCATCAAGTGGATTTCCTATATTGGGGCGTCTTTGGATTTCATCATGAGGCTTACCCATTCAATACCCCCAAATGTGGGATTGATGTATAAAGATCTTTAACATCAGTGTAATAAATATTTAACAGCTTTTGGTTCATAGACTCTGCTTACTATTGGATCTTTGTTTTTCCACCCCATCCACAGGACAGCAGAGAATTCAGAACCTCAGGGAGCCACATTTGGTGAACTCCACTCTTCTGAGACCTCCCCAGAGTACCCTTCTGAGGAGGCTCCTCAAAAGAGAACATACAAGAGGAAGCGTATAGACTCCCCGGACGAGTCCATCACCTCTGAGACTGACCTCGAGGAGTCAAAAGGGTCCCCACAGTCATCCTCTGAAGATATCTCCTTTGCAGACATCCTAGAAATCCTGAAACAGGCGGCTGGAATACCCTCAGCCCTTCTGAGTCGGTGTACCTGTAGGCTTTTGGATCTCAAGCTTCAAGCCTCCTGGGTGTCTCTGCCTTTTTATGAGCTATTGGAGTTGGTTGGTCAAGAGGAGTGGAAGTCACCAGACATTATAGAACCAGTCCCTCGGATGCCAAATAAGTTCTTAGCCCCTTCTGAAAAAGAATTTCTCACAAAAGGTGTTCCTGTAGATGCTCTGGTGGTGGCAGCAGCCACCAAGGAGGAACTTTCTAAAACGTCCTCATCTGTCCATCCAAAGAACAAGAACCCTTGGATGATGGACAGATACGGGAAGCGTATTTTTTCGTCACCGACTTTTGCCCTAAGATCATTGAACTACCTTATGCACTTTACGGGACTACAAAGAGATTGCCTGAAGGAGTTAGGGGATGCTCTCCAAGGTTCATTGGCTGTGCGGGTGTCAGAAAAGGTGACCTCTCAGCTGTCTTCCTTAAATTCCATTGGTAACTCCTCCATGAGACTAATATCCTATGCAGCGGATGGAGCGAGCAGGGCAGCGGGTTCAGGAATTTCCCTGAGACACTCCTGGATGCGCATGTGTACCTTTGTGTAGACTTTCAAGTCTACCTTTACCAATGCCCCTTTTGATGGTTCCTCACTTTTTCTACCCAAAGTCAAGGACACACTCACCAGATGCAAGCAAGAAGGGAAAACTCTCTCTGCCATTGGAGTGTGTTTTTCCGTACCTTCAAAACCTTATCCTAAAGGTCAGAAGAGGGTTCAAAAGATCCCAGGGAGTTTTTCAAGATGCACGAGGTGAACCCTTCCCCAGGGGCAGAGGGTGAAGCAATAATGGTAGACGTCATCCTAGAGGCAGAGGGGGTCTGCAAAACTAGGGTGACCGTGATTCCTTTTGCGGCCAGCCCTGCCAGCCCTCCTGATAGGAGGCCCATCAGCTCTACTCTGGAGGCAGTCGGGGGAGCGGCGATTAACTTTGTACCCAGAAGCCTGGCAAGATATCAGAAGAGAAAAGTGGGTACAAATAATAATATCCAGAGGCTATTCCATTCCCTTTTGCCATCCTGTCCCACAGATCAGAACAATCCCAGATGTTCCACCCAGTCAAACGCAGCAAGCAACTATAGAAATTCAAAAGTTGCTAGACAAAAGGTCATCCAAAAAGTCTCCACAGAACAAATAGAATTCGGAACTTTCTCAAGATTCTTTTTAGTGCCAAAAAAAAAATAAAACAGGGGAATAGAGACCCATATTGGATCTCAGCAAACTAAACGAATCTGTGAAGTCAAAGTTCCTAATGGTGACACTGCAGTCAATTCTTCCCTTTTTAGGGAAAGACAATTGGATGTGCTCAATAGACCTCCTAGATGCATACTACCACATAACAATAGACAGAGCTTTAAGGAATCACTTGCGCTTCTGCATCAGTTGTCTCACTACTGCCCCCAGAGTGTTCACCAAGTGCATGGCAGTAGTCACGGCTTACTTGAGACATCTGGGATTCCAAGTGTTTCCATACCTAGACTGGCTCCTAACTGCCACCACCAAGCATCTACTTCAGCAGGCGAGAGACCGTATTCTTCAAACTTGTTTTCGGTTAAGGATAACAGTGAATTTACAAAAATCTGCCTTGTTGCCCTGTCAGCATGTTACATTCATAGTTCAGATCTCGACACCATCTCCATGATGGCTCACCTGCCTCCCGACAGGGTTTCTGTTCTCAGACAACAAATAGCCAACCTTCTACCCAGAAACATGGTGAAGGCAAAGACTATTTTGAAAGTCCTAGGAATTATGACTTCAACGATCACCTTAGTTCCCCTAGCCAGGATCCATATGAGAATTTTTCAGTGGCTCCTATTTGCTCAGTGGTTGTTACAAGAACTTCCCATGTCTCACCTAGTCAGAATTAGAGTCATGCAAGACGGATCTCCTATGGTTGCTTTGATCCAATCATGTGACCATCGGGCGACATTTTGTGCCACAACCTGTAGCTACAGTGACCACAGACACCTCCCTGATAGGGTGGACGGGCATTATCTGGGAAGAACGGTCCAAGGCACATGACAAGAACATGAGGTCCATTTGCACATCAGTGTTCTAGAGATGAGAGCAGTGCTTCTGGCGCTGCAAGCACTCCAGGACTCTCTTCCACTAGGAACGATTGCAAACCAGTCAGACAGCATGTCGGTAGTCTGATAAACATGGAGGAACCAAATCATACCCCCTTTGTCGAGAGGCGCTGAGAGTATGGCAGTAGGCAATCTCTTCCCAACGTTTTTTGGTAGCAACACATATCCTGGGGAAATCCAACGTGATAGCAGACAAGCTCAGCAGGGCGATATTAATGCCTCACAAGGGATCTCTAAACCAAAACATAGAGGAGGAGATTTTCCACAAATGGGGCCAGCCTTGCTGTAATCCTTTTGCCACTCCCATGAATACCAAATGCAGCAGCTACTTTGCCCTAATCCCCTCTCTGGGGGACACACCGAGATGCACTTGTTCAAGTTTGGCCCTCGGGGCTACTGTATGCCTTTCCCCTCTTTCTCCTCCTACCCAAAGTCATTCAGAAAGCAAAATCCTTGGGGAAGCAGGCTGATGCTCTTCGTGTTTCACTGTTGCAGTCATTACATTTGGGTAATCTGCTGGCAGGTTGCCCTCAGTCGGTCTGAATAACAAAGTCTTGGGTCCTGCGTCGGTTGCTGTCTCCTCTTCCATAACGTCAGGGGTATAAAACATGCAGCCGATGCCATTTTAATCCGTCTTTCTTGCCACGCAGTGCCCGAAGCAGAAGCAGTTCGCAAGTGCCGGTCGGCAGACCCATGCAGAGTCCGGTATGCCGCGAGATTCTCAGAGTATTGAACCCATGGATGTCTCTCCCTTGGATGGGCCCGGAGCCGCTGAGCAGGCACCAGCTTCTGAGGGTGTTTTCAGGCCTCAACTTTTTTATATAAAACCGACGCTAGCTTCAAAAACAAGATCAAAAACATCTTCTAAGTTTAAAAAACTGACAAATAAGCCACGTGCTCAGGCCCCTATGCCTAAAAAACAGATGATCAACATGGCTGAGGTCTTAATTACCTTGATCGGGGAAGCCTGTGAGGATTCAGATGCAGAAGAATCCATCCCATCTGCATCCCCTCCTGAGGATTATTCTTTTGGAGAAACCTTGCATACTTTAAGGGAACGTTTTCATTGAGAGAGTCAGGATTTCTCTGAATCAAACAAAAGGCTTAGGGATTTCCTTCTTCCTCAGCATAGACCTTTGGCTATACCCCCTGTATTACACATTGTTGATGTGTTTTTGGAATCAAGCATGGCTCCTGATTCCCTACCTCTGGCTCCTAGTAAGCCAGACAGATATTACAGGGTTCCTGACTCCCACAAATTTCTATTCAAAAATCCTGCTGCGGATCCTGAAACTATCTCACAGGGTCCCAATGGTGTAAAGGCCTCCATAGCCAAAAATCCAACCCCCTCTGATAGGGATTCCAGGGTGCTGGATAGATGGGGAAAGAAGGTTTATACATCTGCAACCTTGGCAATTAGGGCCTTAAACTGCCAGTTTCATATGCTTAAATATCAACAGCATGTTATGGGCTTATTGAAACAGAAAATTATGTTGATTTCTGATTGTGTGGAAAATGAATTACAGGAATTATTGCATGCAGCAGAACAGGTTGGAAAGCACACTTTGCAGTGTGGTTTTGATTCCTTGGAGGCCTCTTGCAGGGCCTCAGTTACTGGATCTGTGATTAGAAGGCATGCCTGGCTCAAGGAGCAAAATCTGCCTGATCATGTTAAAGCTAAATTGTTGGATGCCCCTTTACAGCATGATACTCTGGTAATAAGGCAGAAGAGGTTTTAAAGAAAATGGAAGACAAAGCTAAATCTATGCAAATTGTAAAAGATTTCTTACAAGTACAGCCACCCAGATTCAGTAGGCACTGGCCTACTAAAAATTGGTCATTTCCTGTGTCCAACAGAGCCTCTCCAGGCGCTCAAAAGGCTCTAGATACCAATCACAGGTTTCTTACAGGTCAAAGCAATGGGGTGCCTCCACCTCCAAATCTGGAGGAAACCAAGCACAACCCTGCATTAAGCAGTCTCAGTGACTTCCCTCTACCATCACCAAGCACTTATCTTTTGGCAGCCCCCTTGGGGGGAAAATTAGCACTTCATGCTCAAAATTGGCAGTTAATTACCCAGGGCAAGTAGGTATTAAACATAGTATCCCAGGGGTACAGATTTAATTTCCATACTTTGTCAGTTCCAAATGGTTGGCCAGATCTGCCACAAAATCAATGGGCAGAGGCTTAGAATCAAGTTACGTCCCTCATAGATATGGGGGTTATTCAACCAGTACCAGAACAGGAAAAAGGACAAGGTTTTTATATGTCTGTTCCTGGTACCCAGAAAAGACCATGCCTGGTGTCCAATACTGGGCTTATCAATTTTGAACACATTCCTAGACATTCCAAAATTCAAAATGCTAACTTTACAATGGCTACTGCCTATGCTGGGCAGGAATGCTTGGTTAGTGACTCTAGACTTAAGAGGCATACCTGCATATCCCAATAAAGGGAATTGTGCAGAAGATGCCTCCGCTTGAAGGCAGGTTTTATGCATTACCAATTCTCTGCACTGCCCTTTGGCTTATCTACTGCACCCAGGGTCTTTACAAAGTGCCTGGCACCAGTAATTGCATTTTGCAGACAAAGAAGCATACAAATTTATCCTTACCTAGACTGTCTCATTCAAGCAGAGAACGAGGACATTCTTCTTCAGCATCTGGCATTTGTAAAAAGGCTTCTAACATGCCTAGGGTACACAATAAATGAAAAGAAATCACAACTGGTACCCTCTCAAAAAATTACATTCCTGGGTGCAAGCTTGAATACAACTGCCCAGATGGCTTGCCTTACGCCAGACAAACAAAGGCAACTGACAACATACTTCAAACAGATGGCAACAAAAACTTCAACGGTACCTAAAAAGTTTATGGAGTCATCATTGTCACAGCCTGGAAACAATGATTCCTCTCATTCCCTGCCTACAACAGGAGTTTCTTTGGTGAACAGAGACATGTCACCAAAACAAGGGACCGTCATTCACTCTACCTCCTGCCACCCATACCCTGACTACAGACTCATCAGACTATGCTTGGGGTGGCCCAACCTGGTGGGGAGATGCATTCAGGGCATATGGAGCCCAAAATAAATGCATCTGCATATAAACCAGAAAGAGATGCTAGCTGTTGAGAATGTCCTGACAGCCTTCAAGGACTTACTTCATCCAGGACAACTACTGATAAAGACGGACAACACCACGGTTATGTGGTACATAAACAAGTAAAGTGGTTCACATTCCTACCCCCTTTGCAGACTAGCCATGGCATTGTGGAACACAACCTTGACTTATCAAGTACATCTTCAAGCTCAATTCCTGCCAGAAAAACAAAATACTCTGGCAGATGACCTAAGCAGAAATCTTATGGACCCGCATGCGTGGAAAATGGATCCACAAATATTCAGCGTGGTAACACAGAAATGGGGGCGCCCAGACATAGATCGATTTGCCTCTCCCCAAAATTATCAACTGGACAAATTCTGCACAAGGACTTATCACAGACAAGCATGGAAAGTGGATGCCCTATCCTTCAGTTGGAAAAACCTGTCAGTCTATGCCTTTCCCCCTCTGCCTTTTCTCTCCAAGGTCTTACTAAAGGTCAGACAGAAAAAAACAAAAATGATCCTAATTGCTCCGGACTGGCCTCGCCAGCACTGGTTCCCAATTCTAAGGAATATGTCTCCACTCCCTCCTTGGTACTTGCCGCAAATACCTCATCTACTGTCTCAGCAGAACAATCAAATTCTGCACACTCAGCTCCAAACTATGAACCTTGCAGCATGGCTGATCATGTAATTATTCAAACAATACCTCTCAGTAAATCTGTGATGGGTGTCATTTTGGGAGCCAGAAGGCCTAGTACTAGAAAATCTTATGTTGATAAATAGATTCTGTGCTTGGAACCAAGCACAAGGGACAGACACAGCAAAACCAAATATCCCTCAGATTTTACAATACTTGACTGAGATGCTTGACAAGGGCCTATCTTTTTCTTCAATAAAATTCCATGCCTCTGCCATCTCGGCTCATTACAAAACGGAGCCTCCCATCTTTTCTCATCCTCTGCTATAACAGTATCTTAGAGGGGCCAAAAATTTAAGGCCTCTCAGAAGATCACCAGCTCCTGCATGGGACCTCAATTTTGTGCTGGAAAAACTCACCCTGCCTCCTTTTGAACCAGCAGCTACTGCGGATATAAAATTTTTATCTTGGAAAACAGCTTTCCTTTTGGCAATCACTTCAGCAAGAAGGGTTTCAGAACTACAGGCTCTCATGGCTGTGGAGCCTTTTATTACATTTTACCCGGACAGGGTGTCCCTCAGGACCAATTGTTCCTATATGCCTAAGGTGGTATCCAGTGTGGCTCTTAACCAAACTATTCACTTGCCAACATTTTACCCAAATCCACAGAACAAGGGGGAGCTGATTCTGCATTCATTGAACGTATACAGACAACTAAGATTCTACTTAAGACCAAATCTCTAAGAAAGTCTGAGCAACTATTGGTGTCATTTGCTTCAGGATCAGAGGGGAAGGCTATATCAAAGCAGACTGTTTTTAAGTGGATAAGCCACTGCATTCATTTCTGCTACTTGCATCATGGTAAACCTGTGCCCAAGGGAATCTGGTCACATTCCACCAGGGCTGCCTCTACCTCAGCAGCCTTTCTCAGAGGAGTTCCAACCAAAGACATTCTAGAAGCTGCCACTTGGAGCTCTGTTCATACCTTCACAAAGCATTATCATTTGCCTCTCTTCTCTAAATCCAGGGCAGGCTTTGCCACTGCAGTTCTGCAGGGCCTTATAGCCCCTCCTAATGCTATTTAGTTCCATCCTCCCATCCATAGCTTTGAGATTCTACCCAAATGTAATGACTGCAACAGTGAAACATGAAGAACATAGTACAGTTGTGTACACTTACCATAAATGTAGATGTTAGAGTGTATTCACTGTTGCAGTCCGGGTTACCCACCCGCCATCCCCCTTTTCTATAACTTCTCTATGTTATGTAGTCCTATCTCGCCTACATTCTTATCCGTGGGTTTGGAGCCGAATATCGGCTCCGACTCTGCCGATTTTTACTAGCTCAAAGTCTCTCATTGGCTGGGCTAAGAGGGTATCCCGTGGTGCACTGCTCCATATCCCCAGATCTCATTTGCCGCTTGTGTAGCTCGGACGTGGTCTCGCTTGGCTGTGGCTAAGTACCCTCTTTTTTGCTATTTCTCTTTGAGAACGTTGTTAGTTCATACCCAAAAGCTATTTTAATAGCTATTCTTGTTGCTGCTCACTAAATTTGTGTATGTTTTCAGTGCTTGAGACTGTTAGTAGTTTTGGTATCCCTAACTGTTCCAGCGGGCTAGGCCCGTTTTAGAGGACCTAGTCCTCCCCCTGTTGGATAAACCTTTGGTCATTGTGTTTTTCCTGTGTAATACCCAGAAGAACCGTTTCAGTTAGTGGTTCTTTGTGTGTGGCTAGTACTGTTCCTGGTTTGTCTGTCTTGTGTGAACCGTTTTAGTTAGAGGTTCTCAGTGTGCTTAGTACGGTGTTTTTTTCTGGTGTTCTAAACTCTGTGGTGTTTCCCGCCCTTTTTTGTAAGTTGCATCTAGGCGTTTCACTAACTTTAATTATAAAATGTCTGGGTACGGCGTCGGCTGATGTCGCCCCTTCCCCGACGTCAGAGTGCCTGGGGTATAAAAGCATCAGCTGACGCCATCTTCCTCAGTCTTTCTTGCCGCGTGGTGCCCGAAGCAGAAGCAGTTCGCAAGTGCCGGTCGGCCAGCTCCTGTAATTCAGCTAAACTGAAGACTTCAAAAGCTAAGTACCCCGTTGGGGACTCTTTCTTGCCTCAGCCGATGTCAGATAAAATTAATAATTGCTTAACTTGTGGGAAACAAATACCTCATAAGGATTTCCACTCTTACTGCCTACCTAGCTTAGGCCCAGACCACGACGTCTCGGCCTGTTCCGCCTGTGCTTCCTTCAACCGACGCACTCTAAGACGTCGGTCGGAGTTTGCAGAGGAATTTTTTAGGGCTAGTTTTGCTTACAAAATGCCGTCGGAGACTCCGACTTCACATTTAATACAGAAACGGAAGGACAAGGACCGACACACGCAGTCGGCGGTTTTGGCTGAAACCACGGCCAGGCCTACCGCGAGTGTCTCGGTCTCTGCTGAAACCGAGTCCTTGGTACTACCGTCCACCGAAACCGTACAACCGACAACCTCGGCCCCGGAGGCCACTACTGCATCAGTTGTTGAATCTCCTTTGGAATCTGGTGTCCAGGAACCTTCCGACACCATTCCCTTAGACAAAACTACACCAGCACGTGGTGCAGCCAGGCCTCCTGCATCCATGTCTATTAAGGCATTCTCTAGGGCTAAAGCTGCTAAACACTCAAAATCTATGCCTCCCAGGGTTATCCCTCAGGGACCCACTACAGGTTCTCAGATCCTTAGTCTGGCAGAGGACCTTATTTCATTAATTAGGGGCTCTCAGCCTCATCCGGACAGGGGCTCTCAACCTCCTACAGAAAAAAGGCCCAGGGTTGAGCCCTCTGATCCCCTCTCCTCAGATGAGGCCTCTGATGGCTCTGCTCTCTCGGACTACCAGGAGGAGGCTTTTCCGGCCTACGAGGATTCAGATGCAGAGGAATCTATCCCTTCGGCCTCCCCTCCTGAAGAACTGTCTTTGGGGAAAAACTGCACACTATGAGGGAGCATTTCCAATGGCAGGGCCAGGAATTCTCTGATTCCAGGAAGAGATTAAGGACCTTCTTGCATTTGCCTCAGCATAGACCTTTGGCTATTCCCCCTGTTTTGAATGTCCTTGATGATGTGTACTCTGAATCTAGCACAACCCCTGACACTCTCCCTCCGGCTCCTGCCAAACCCAATAGGTACTACAGGATCCCGGAATCACACCTTTTCCTTTACAAGGCCCACTCTGCTGATCCAGAAACTATCTCCCAGGGCCCTAAAGGGGTTGCAGCTGTCACTACAAAAAATCCACTCCCCTCTGAAAGGGAGTCCAGGGCTTTAGAGCGATGGGGTAAAAAAGTGTATACTTCTGCTACCCTTTCTATGAGGGCTTTAAATTGTCAATTTCATATGATACAGTACCAAGAATATTTGTTAGATGAATTGCATAAAAAGTTGTCTTCACCTGAACCTCTAGATCGCAAATCATTTCAGGATCTGGTACATAACTCTCAACATGTTAGCAACCATTTCTTGCAGTGTGGTTATGATGCATTGGAAGCTTCATGTAGGTCAGCTATGACAGGTGCAGTCATACGTAGGCATGCTTGGCTGAAGGAACAATCTCTGCCAGACCATGTTAAAGCAAAGCTTCTGGATGCTCCACTGGAAAAGCAAAGGTTATTTGCCTCCACTGCTCAGGAGGTCTTAAAGAAATTTGAAGAAAAGGCAAAATCTGTACAAACGGTCAAAGATTTTATGCAAGTCCAACCACCAAGATTTAGCAGAAATTGGCCTTCCAAGAACTGGTCCTTTCCAGACACAGACAGATTTCAGAGGCAAGAACAGGCGTGCCAGAGGTAGAGGGCAAGCTAGAGGCTCCTACAGAGGACGTCAATGGCAGCATCCCAACCAGAGAGGTAGTGCAGGGCCTACAACTGCTGCACAAGGACAGACTCAATGACTTTACTTTGACACCGCCAACCATGGCTCAATTGGAAGCACCTTTGGGCGGAAAGCTTTCCTTATTTTCAGAAAATTGGCACATTATTACAAGGGACAAATGGACACTACAAATAACAGACAAAGGATACAGGTTCCATTTCCACACATTACCGAAAAGAAAAGGCATGCCAGACCTGCCACCAAATCAAAGGGCAGAGGCTTTGAAACAAATCTCCAACTTAATGAAAATGAAAGCAATAGAAAAAGTTCCTCTCTCAGAACAAGGTCAAGGATTTTATTCCAGACTCTTCCTTGTTCCAAGAAAAGAAAAGCAATGGAGGCCTATTCTCGACTTGTCCGCACTAAATACTTATCTCATTGTGCCAAAATTCAAAATGCTGACTCTACAGCAACTCCTTCCCATGCTGGGCAAGGGGTCTTGGCTGGTAACTCTGGACCTCAAGGAGGCATACCTGCATGTCCCTATCAGACAAAGGTGCAGAAGACACCTCAGATTTCTTGCAGGTTCAGAGCATTATCAATTCTCAGCATTGCCCTTTGGCTTATCTACTGCGCCCAGAGTATTCACGAAATGCCTGGCATCAGTAATTGCACACTGCAGACTTCAGGGGATGCAAATATACCCGTATCTGGACGACTGCCTTATACAAGCGGACAGCCAACAGATTTTGGTAAAACACTTGAATTATGCAATCTATCTTCTCCAGGCCTTGGGATATACAGTCAACATTCACAAGTCAAGACATGTACCATCCCAAAGAATAACTTTTCTGGGTGCGGATCTAGACACAACCACCCAAATGGCTTTCCTCACAGAAGAAAAACAAAACCAACTACCGGATTACTTCAAAAACCTGCCAAGACAAACTCAGCTGACTGCAAGAAAAATCCTGCAGGCCCTGGGTTACATGGCTTCTTGCATTCTTCTGATTCCTCAAGCAAGGCTACATATGAGGAAACTGCAATGGTACCCAAGGAGTTTATGGACTCAGCACAGTCACAGCTTGGAAACTTTGATACCACTCATCCCATGCCTTCAAAGGGAATTTCTGTGGTGGGCTCAAGCAAGCCAGTCAAACAGGGGTTTGCCCTTCAGCAAACCAATAGCCAGCCAGACCATTACAACGGACGCTTCAGACCACGGATGGGGAGCGCACATGGAAGGAAGATGCATTCAAGGACTATGGTCACAGAAAGAGCTACGCATGCACATAAACCAAAATGAAATGCTGGCAGGTGATACATGCAATCGAGGCCTTCAAGATGTCCTTCAAGGATGCATCTGCAGTCCTAACAAATGGGTTGTCCTGTCATCAGGCAGCCCTTCGGTCGGCCGGATTCCAAAGTCTGGGTCTGGCCTCGGCTGGTGTCGCACTTCACCCGACGTCATCTCTGCTGGTCTTCGGGTATAAAGGCATCAGCCGACGCCATTTTCCTCAGTCTTTCTTGCCGCGTGGCGCCCGAAGCAGAAGCTGTTCGCAAGTGCTGGTCGGTCAGATCCAGAGATTACTACTACCGAATACTACTTCGAAGACTTCTAAAAGCTAAGTACCCCGTTGGGGACTCTTTCTTGCCTCAGCCGATGTCAGAAAAAGTGAATAACTGTTTAACTTGTGGGAAACAAATACCTCATAAAGATTTCCACTCTTACTGCTTACCTTGTTTAGGCCCAGACCACGACGTAGCAGCCTGTTTATCCTGTGCTTCCTTCAACCGACGAACGCTTAGGCGTCGGTCGGAGTTTGCTGAACAGTTTTTCGGCTCAGATTTTGCGTACATTATGCCGTCGGATCCTCCGACTTCTTAAATTGTTAAGAAACGCAAAGAAAAAGACCGACACTCGCGGTCCGCGGTTTCGGCCGAAACCACGGTTAAGCAAACCGCGAGTGTCTCGGTTTCGGCTGAAACCGAGCAAACGGGTCAATTTTCAGCGGAATCCATGACTACTACCGAGGCTCCTGCTACCCTAGTTGAATCGGCCTCTGAAGTTTTGCCTATTAATGTGGTTCCTCTAGAATTATCGGACACCATCCCTTTGGATGTCTCTACCCCAGCACGTGGTGCTGCTAGGCCTCCTGCAGCCATGTCTATAAAGGCCTTTGCCAGGGCTAAAGCAGCCAAATCTGCTAAATCTGTGCCTGTTAAGCCCCCCTCACACAGGCCCAGTTCCAGTTCTCAAATGCTTACTCTGGCAGAGGATCTCATCTCCTTAATAAGGGGATCCCAATCTCACCCAGACAGGGCCTCTCAGCCTCCAGAAAAGAGACCTAGAGCAGAGCCCCCCGAGCCAGTGTCCTCAGATGATTCTTCTGATGATTCAGACAATACAGACCATCCAGAGGCTCCTTTTTCTACTTATGAAGATTCCGATGCTGAAGAATCTATTCCTTCTGCCTCTCCACCAGAGGAATTTTCCTTTGGGGAAACCTTACATGCCATGAGAGAGCAATTCCAATGGCAGGGACAAGATTTCTCTGATTCAAGAAAAGGCTTAGGACCTTTCTACATTTACAGCAACATAGGCCCTTAGCTATACCTCCAGTTCTTCCTGTTGTGGATGATGCATTTAATGATGTTTGCACTGCTCCTGATACTTTACCTCCAGCCCCTGCCAAGCCCGATAGGTTTTACAGGGTACCGGACACTCATCACCACCTATACAAGGCTCCCTTGCAGATCCTGAGACTATCTCCCAGGGGCCTAAGGCAGTAGCCGACCTCAGCAAAAACCCTCTCCCTTCTGAAAGGGAATCCAGGTCCTTAGAGATGGGGTAAAAAGTTTACACCTCTGCTACTCTCTCAGCTAGAGCTTTGAACTGTCAGTTTCATATGATCCAATACCAAGAGTTTATGCTTGATCAGTTAACTAAGAAACTGTCCTCTGATGATTCCTTAGATAAGAAATATGTTTTAGAAATGGTGAATAACATTCAGCAGGTTAGTAACCATTCTTTAAAATGTGGCTATGATGCACTGGAGGCTTCATTTAGATCAGCCATGACTGGCACAGTTATAAGAAGGCATGCATGGTTGAAAGAACAGGTCTTGCGGATCATGTTAAAGCAAAGCTATTAGATGCTCCTATGGATAAGGTCAGTCTATTTGGTTCTCCTGCCCAGCAAGTAATGAAGAAAATGGAAGAGAAGGCAAAATCTGTACAAACAGTTAAAGATTTCTTACAGGTTCAGCCCCAAGGTTTAGCAGGAACTGGCCTTCCAAAATTGGTCCTTTCCAGACTCCTCTAAATCTCAGAGAGGCAGGAATAGGCGTTCCAGAGGCAGAAATCAATCCAGAGGAGGTGCCTACAGAGGGCGCCAGTGGCAAGGCAATAACCAACGAGGCACAGACACAACCACTGCCACTGCAACAGGACAATCACAGTGACTTGGCTCTGACACCGCCTACCAGGGAACAAATAGCAGCACCCTTAGGCGGAAAGTTAGCCTTATTTTCAAAAATTGGCACTATATCACAAGAGACAAGTGGATTTTGCAAACTATAGACCAAGGCTACAGGTTTCATTTCCACACCTTACCAGTAAAAAGAGGAATGCCAAACCTACCTCCAAGTCAAAAAACAGAAGCTCTAAAACAGATAGCTCAATTAACAAAGATGAGAGCTGTGGAAAGGGTGCCACCTACAGAACAGGGCAAAGGATTCTACTCCAGACTCTTCCTAGTACCAAGAAAAGAGAAAAGTTGGAGACCTATTCTCGACCTGTCCGCTTTAAACACATTCATCATTGTTCCAAAATTCAAAATGCTGACCCTACAGCAACTTCTTCCCATGCTGGGCAAGGAGTGTTGGCTGGTAACTCTAGATCTCAAGGAGGCATACCTGCACGTCCCCATACGACCAAATTGCAGAAGATACCTCAGATTTCTTGCAGGATCAGAGCATTATCAATTCTCAGCATTGCCCTTTGGCTTATCTACTGCCCAGAGTATTCACAAAATGCCTGGCATCAGTAATCGCTCATTGCAGGCTACAGGGAATCCAAATTTATCCATACCTGGAGGACTGCCTGATACAAGCGGACAACAAAAGCAAGCTGACAAAAGACTTACAAAGAGTCATTTGCTTACTACAAGCCCTGGGATACACAGTCAATTTAAAAAAAGTCAAGACTGATACCATCCCAAACAAGAACATTCTTGGGTGCAGAATTGGACACAGTAAAACAGATGGCATTCCTAACTGCAGAAAAACAAGAACAACTCCCTCTTTACTTCTTGGCATTAACAAAGCAGAACAAACTAACAGCAAGGAAAGTACTGCAGGCCTTGGGCTTCATGGCATCATGCATAATCCTGGTGCCCCATGCCAGACTGCATATGAGAAAGCTACAGTGGTACCTAAAGAATTTATGGTCTCAACACAGGCACAGCTTAGAAACCGAAATACCACTAATCCCATGCCTGAAACAAGAGTTCCTATGGTGGGCTCAAGCATGCCAGTCAAACCCAGGCTTGCCCTTCCACAACTTTCAAGCAAGCCAAACCATCACAACGGACGCCTCAGACCTAGGTTGGGGGCACACATGCTGGACAAATGCATACAAGGATTATGGACTCCAGATCAGCTGCACCTGCACATAAATCAAAAGAAATGCTGGCAGTAAAACTAGCAATCCAGAATTTCAGACCATTCCTCAAAGAAGGCCATTTAATGATAAGGACAGACAACACCACAGTCATGTGGTACATCAACAAACAGGGAGGCACTCATTCATACCCCCTATGCCGAATGACTCTGGACCTATGGAATATGGCTCTGAGCTACAACATCCAGTTACAGGCAATATTTGTACCGGGAAAAGAAAACATCCTAGCAGACATGTTAAGCAGAACTACCTCGGATGCTCATGAATGGATGCTACACCCGGATATCTTCAAGGCCATCACAAAGAAATGGGGAATGCCACAAATAGACCTATTCGCATCCCCACTCAATCACCAGCTCAAGAAATTCTGCACAAGGACATACAACCCACTTGCATGGAAGGTGGACTCTCTATCCTTCAGTTGGAAAGGCCTGACAGCATATGCATTTCCACCTCTTCCTTTGATGCACAAGGTACTACTGAAAATCAAAGAGGAACGTCGAAGGATAATTCTGATAGCTCCAAATTGGCCAAGACAACACTGGTATCCATTGCTGAGGAGCATGTCTCGGGGGAGAACGTGGACACTACCCCTGATGCCTTTGATGTTAACACAGAACGACTACAACATCATGCATCCAAACCTAAAAACTCTGCAACTGACTGCTGACTGCCTGGAACATTACATAACAGCAACTAACCCAGATTTATCCCAAAGGGTTAAAGACATTATCCTTGAGGCCCGCAGACCTTCAACAAGAAGGAACTATGCAGGAAAATGGAAAAGGTTTGTCATTTGGAGTGCTGAAAGAGGAAAAGATGTGTCAAAGATAGATATTGCTAACATCCTGGAGTATTTGGCAGAGCTTCTCCATACAGGCCTGTCCTATTCCTCCATCAAGATACATGCATCAGCTATTTCTGCAGAATACAGCTTGATCCCCTGTCTTCTCACATCCTCTACTCAGGCAGTTCCTCAGAGGAATCAAGAATGTAAAACCTCCTAGGAAACCACCATTACCAGCATGGGACTTGAACTTTGTGCTAGAAAAATTGACACTCCCTCCATTCGAACCAGCAGCAACAGCAGATCTCCAACACCTATCCTGGAAAACTGCTTTCCTACTGGCAATTACTTCAGCAAGAAGAGTTTCGGAACTACAGGCCTTAATGGCAATACAACCCTTCCTAATCTTCCATCAAGATAGAGTGTCCATGAGAACTAATCCTACATTTATGCCTAAGGTGGTATCCAGAGTGTCTCTAAACCAGGCAATCCACCTACCTACCTTCTTTCCCAATCCACAGAACAGGGGGGAAAGACTGCTGCATACCTTGGATGTACATAGACAGTTGCGCTACTACCTGGACAGAACCAAGGGCAATAGAAAAACTGACCAGCTTCTAGTAGCTTATGCAACAGGAAGGGAAGGAAAAGCAATTTCCAAACAGACAATCTCCAAGTGGATAGGAAATTGCATAAGATTCTGTTACTCCTACCATGGAAAGCAAATTCCACAGAACATAAGACCTCACTCTACAAGGGCTACAGCCACTACCACAGCTTTCTTACGAGGAGTGGCTACCAAGGACATTATTGAGGCGGCTACTTGGACCTCCGTGCATACATTTGCCAAGCATTACAACTTACCTCTATACTCTAGATCCTGAGCAGGGTTTGCCACTGCTGTATTGCAAGGGATCCTAACTACACCATAATTCTTCTTCCTCCTCCCCTAGTTTGGCTATGGTATTCTACCCATTTGTTAGGACTGCAGATGCATCCTTGAAGGACATAGTACAGTTTTGTACCTACCATAAATGTAGATGTCCGAACAGGATAGCATCTGCAGTCAGGATTACCCACCCTCCTTCCCCTCTGTGGTACTCCTAGGGTATTTACCCTCCTAATAGCTAGCTAGGGGGGGATCTCTTATGGTGTATTTGTTTGTATATATGTACATACATGCTTATTTTTGGGTTTGCCTACTATTTTTTTTTGGAAACATTGGCATTTACCCAAAATTTAGTTTTCCAAGAGGGCAACTGGCATCTGGGGCAAGAAACACTGAGGAAAATGGCGTCGGCTGATGCCTTTATACCCGAAGACCAGCAGAGATGACGTCGGGTGAAGTGCGACACCAGCCGAGGCCAGACCCAGACTTTGGAATCCGGCCGACCGAAGGGCTGCCTGATGACAGGACAACCCATTTGTTAGGACTGCAGATGCTATCCTGTTCGGACATCTACATTTATGGTAGGTACAAAACTGTACTTTATTTCTACATCAAGGCCACCTGCTAATAAGGACAGACAACACTACAGTTATGTGGTACATAAACAAGCAAGGAGGCACCCATTCCTACCCTCTTTGCAGACTGGCAGTGAATCTATGGGAACTTTCCCTGACTCTCAAAATACAGCTGCAATCCCAGTTTGTACCAGGAAAGAACAATATACTGGCGGACAGCTTAAGCAGGAACATCATGGATGCACACGAATGGATGCTGCACCCAGACATCTTCCATCAGATAACACAATCATGGGGGAGACCGGACATAGACCTCTTTGCCTCCCCACACAATCATCAGCTGGACAAATTCTGCACAAGGACATACCACCCACAAGCATGGAAAGTGGACGCCCTCTCTTTCAGCTGGAGAGCTCTAACAGTGTATGCATTCCCACCTCTTCCATTAATGAATGACCAAGATCTTACTGAAATCAGGGCAGAGCAGCCAAGAGTGATTCTGATAGCTCCGGACTGGTCAAGACAGCACTGGTACCCATTGCTAAAGAGCATGTCACGGACAAAACCATGGCTTCTGCCACAATGGCCACTTCTCCTGACACAGCACAATTACAAAACTCTGCATTCCAACCTGAAAACATTACAGCTAGCTGCCTGGAAAGTACATTGACTCATCACCAGGATAAGCTATCCAAGAGAGTGAAGGATATCATCATGGAAACTCGCAGGCCTTCCACACAAAAGGCATACTCAGCAAAATGGAAAAGATTTCACACCTGGAGCACCTCAAAGGGCCTAGATGCAACAGTTATGAACATGGCGCATATCCTGGAATATTTAGCAGAAATGCTCCACAATGGCCTGTCTTACTCTTCCATTAAAATTCATGCTTCAGCAATTTCAGCAGAGTACAATACTGAGCCACCTGTCTTCTCTCATCCTCTGCTAAGACTGTTTCTAAGAGGAATTAAAAACATCAATCCCCCAAGGAAACCACCACTGCCTACTTGGGACCTTAACTTCGTGTTGGAAAAACTAACACTGCCTCCCTTTGAACCAGCAGCATCTGCAGAACTACAGTTCCTCTATTGGAAGACTGCCTTCCTTCTGGCCATAACCTCAGCAAGAAGAGTATCTGAGTTACAGGCCCTCATGGCAGTACAGCCATTTCTTATTTTTCATCAAGACAGAGTCTCATTGAGAACCAATCCTTCATTTATGCCTAAGGTGGTATCTAGCGTCTCATTAAACCAAGCTATTCACTTGCCTACCTTCTTTCCAAATCCACAAAACAAAGGGGAAAAGCTTCTGCACACCCTGAACATACACAGACAGTTGCGCTACTAGTTGGACAGAACAAAAAATTACAGAAAAACTGACCAGTTGTTTGTAGCATATGTTGCTGGTGCACAAGGAAAAGCAATTTCAAAACAGACAATTTCAAAATGGATAGGGAATTGCATTTGTTTCTGTTACTCCTTTCATGGAAAAACTGTGCCAACTAACATTAGACCTCATTCGACCAGAGCCACAGCCACCTCCACAGCCTTCTTAAGAGGGGTGGCTACCAAGGACATTTTAGAAGCTGCTACATGGAGCTCCGTGCATACATTTTCCAAGCATTACAACTTACCTTTATATTCCAGATCCAGAGCAGGCTTTGCTGCGGCAGTCCTGCAGGGCATTTTAGCTACACCATCCTTTACATAGATCCTCCACCCCCAGATTGGCTATGGTATTCTACCCATATGTGATGACTGCAGATGCATCCTTGAAGGACATAGTACAGTTTTGTACCTACCATAAATGTAGATGTCCAATAGGTATGCATCTGCAGTCAGGTTTACCCTCCCTCCTTTCCCTCTGTGGTATTCCTTGGGTACATTTCCCTCTCATAGCTACCTGGGGATGTCCTTCATGGATGCATCTGCAGTCATAACAACTGGGTTGTCCTGTCGTCAGGCAGCCCTTCAGTCGGCCGGATTCCAAAGTCCGGGTCCGGCTTCGGCTGATGTCGCACTTCACCCGACGTCATCTCTGTTGGTCGGGTATAAAGCATCAGCCGGCGCCATTTTCCCAGTCTTTCTTGCGCGTGGCGCCCGAAGCAGAAGCTGTTCGCAAGTGCCGGTCGGTCGGATCCAGAGATTACTTCTACGAATACTACTTCAAAGACTTCTAAAGCTAAGTACCCCGTTGGGGACTCTTTCTTGCCTCAGCCGATGTCAGAAAAAGTTAATAATTGTTTAACCTGTGGGAAACAAATACCTCATAAAGATTTCCACTCTTATTGTCTGCCTTGTTTAGGCCCAGCCACGTAGCAGCCTGTTCGGCCTGTGCTTCTTTCAACCGACGAACGCTTAGGCGTCGGTCGGAGTTTGCAGAACAGTTTTTCGGTTCTGATTTTGCGTACATTATGCCGTCGGATCCTCCGACTACCCAATCTGCCAAAACGCAAAGATAAAGACCGACACTCGCGGTCCGCGGTTTCGGCGAAACCATGGTTAAGCAAACATGAGTGTCTCGGTTTCGGCGAAACCGAGAAAACTGATCAAAGTACAGCTGAACCTATCTCTACAACTGAGGCCCTGCTACCACTCTTGAATCGGCCTCAGAAATTTTATCCACTACGGTGGTTGCCACTGACTTATCAGACACCATTCCCTTGGATGTCTCTACCCCAGCACGTGGTGCTGCTAGGCCTCCAGCAGCCATGTCCATTAAGGCCTTCGCCAGGGCTAAAGCAGCCAAGACTACTAAGACAGTGCCTGTTAAACCCCCACAACCAGGCCCTCTTCTAGTTCTCAAATGCTTACTTTGGCAGAAGATTTAATTTCATTAATTAGAGGATCTCAATCTCACCCAGACAGGGCCTCTCAGCCCCAGAGAAGAGACCTAGGGCAGAGCCCTGAGCCAGTGTCCTCTGATGATTCTGCTGACGAATCAGACATAACTGACCAGCCAGAGGCTCCTTTCTCCAATTTTGAAGATTCTGATGCTGAAGAATCCATTCCAGCTGCTTCCCCACCAGAAGAATTCTCCTTTGGGGAAACCTTACATGCCATGCGAGAGCAGTTCCAATGGCAGCAACAGGATTTTTCAGACTCCAGAAAAGACTTAGGACCTTTCTGCACCTCCCACAGCACAGGCCCTTAGCTATACCTCCTGTTCTCTCTGTGGTGGATGATGCTTTCAATGATGTCTGCTCGCTGCAGATTCTTTACCCCAGCCCCTGCCAAACCAGACAGATTTTACAGGGTGCCAGATACTCATCACCACCTTTACAAGGCCCCACTTGCAGACCCGAAACTATATCCCAGGGTCCCAAGGCAGTAGCGACCATAGCTAAAACCCTATTCCTTCTGAAAGGGAAGCAAGGTCATTAGACAGATGGGGTAAAAGGTCTACACTTCAGCTACTCTCTCAGCTAGAGCTTTAAACTGTCAGTTTCACATGATACAATACCAAGAGTTTATGCTTGATCAGTTAACTAAAAACTAACCACTGATGAATCTCTTGATAAGAAATATGTATTAGAAATGGTAAATAACATACAACAGGTTAGCAACCATTCCTTAAAATGTGGCTATGATGCACTGGAGGCTTCATTTAGATCAGCCATGACTGGCACAGTGATAAGAAGGCATGCATGGCTAAAGGAGCAAGCTTTACCGGATCATGTTAAAGCTAAGTTGCTAGATGCTCCCATGGATAAGACAAGTTTGTTTGGTACACCTGCCCAGCAGGTTATGAAGAAAATGGAAGAAAAGGCAAAATCTGTTCAAACGGTTAAAGATTTCTTGCAGGTTCAACCCCCAAGGTTTAGCAGGAACTGGCCTGCCAAAAATTGGTCCTTTCCTGATTCCACAAAATTTCAAAGGGGCAGGAATAGACGTTCCAGAGGCAAAAACCAAACCAGAGGAGGTGCCTACAGAGGCGACAGTGGCAAGGTAACAACAGAGGCACAGGCACAACCACTGCCACTACATCAGCACAACCACAGTGACTTAACCTAAATCCGCCTACCAGGAACAAATAGCAGCTCCTCTAGGCGGAAAGTTAACCTTATTTTCAAAGAACTGGCACTACATAACAAAGACAAGTGGATTTTACAAACCATAGATCAAGGTTACGGTTTCACTTCCACACTTTACCAGTCAAAGAGGAATGCCAAATCTACCTCCAAATCAAAAACAGAGGCACTACAACAGATAATGGAGTTAGCAAACATGAGAGCTGTGGAAAGAGTGCCAACAGCAGAGCAAGGAAAGGGGTTCTACTCCAGACTATTCCTAGTTCCAAGAAAGGAAAAAAGTTGGAGACCAATTCTCGACCTGTCCACCTTAAATACATACATCATTGTCCCAAAATTCAAAATGCTGACCCTACAGCAACTTCTTCCCATGCTGTGCAAGGAGTCTTGGCTGGTAACTCTAGATCTCAAGGAGGCATACCTGCACGTCCCCATTCGACCAATCTGCAGAAGACACCTCAGATTTCTTGCAGGATCAGAGCACTATCAATTCTCAGCATTGCCCTTTGGCTTATCTACTGCCCAGAGTATTCACAAAATGCCTGGCATCAGTAATCGCCCATTGCAGACTACAGGGAATTCAAATTTACCCATACCTGGACGACTGCCTGCTACAAGGGGACAATAAAAGCAAGCTGACAACAGATTTACAAAGGGTCATTTACTTGCTACAAGCACTGGGATACACAGTCAATTTACAAAAGTCAAGGCTGATACCATCCCAAACAAGGACATTCTTGGGCGCGGAATTGGACACAGTAAAACAAATGGCATTCCTGACTACAGAAAAACAAAAAAGAACTCCCTCTTTACTTCTTGGCACTAACAAAACTGAACAAGTTAACAGCAAGAAAAGTACTGCAGGCCTTGGGCTTCATGGCATCATGCATAATCTTGGTCCCATTTGCCAGACTACATATGAGAAAACTACAGTGGTACCTAAAGAATTTATGGTCCCAACACAGACACAGCCTAGAAACAGAAATCCCACTAATTCCATGCTTAAAGCAGGAGTTCCTATGATGGGCTCAGGCATGTCAGTCAAACCCAGGCCTACCCTTTCGCAGATGTCAAGCAAGCCAGACCATCACAACAGACGCTTCAGACCTAGGATGGGGGCCCACATGCTGGACAAATGCGTGCAAGGATTGTGGACACAGGATCAACTTCACCTGCACATCAACCTAAAAGAAATGCTGGCAGTAAAACTGGCAATCCAAAAGTTCAAACCATTTCTCCAAGAGGGCCAGTTGATGATAAGGACAGACAACACCACAGTCATGTGGTACATCAACAAACAGGGAGGCACTCATGCATAACCCCTATGCAGAATGACTTTGGAGCTGTGGACCCTGGCACTCGGCTACAACATCCAGTTACAGGCAATATTTGTACCGGAAAAGAAAATACTCTAGCAGACATATTAAGCAGAACCACATCGGATGCCCACGAATGGAAGCTGCACCGGACATCTTCAAGACCATCTCAAAGAAATGGGGAATGCCTCAGATAGATCTATTAGCATCACCTCTCAATCACCAGCTCAAAAGTTCTGCACAAGGACATTCCACCCACTAGCATGGAAAGTGGATTAAGCTCTCCTTCAGCTGGAAAGGCCTAACAGCATATGCATTCCCACCTCTTCCTTGATACACAAAGTACTACTAAAAATCAAGGAAGAGCGTCCAAGGATAATCCTGATAGCTCCAAACTGGCCAAGACAACACTGGTACCCACTGCTGAGGAGCATGTCTCGAACAATATGTGGCCAATACCCTGATGCCTTTGATGTTAACTCAGAACAACTACAGCATCATACATCCAAACCTAAAAGCGTTGCAACTGACTGCATGGAACATCACATAGCAGCAGCTAATCCAGAACTTTCCCAAAGAGTTAAAGACATTATTCTTGAAGCACGCAGACCTTCAACAAGAAGGAACTATGCTGGAAAATGGAAAAGGTTTGTCATTTGGAGTACGGAAGAGGAAAAGATGTGTCAAACATAGATATGCCTAACATTCTGGAGTATCTGGCGAACTTCTTCATTCAGGCCTGTCCTACTCCTCCATCAAGATACATGCATCAGCTATTTCAGCAGAATACAGCTTTGATCCACCTGTTTTTTGCACCCTTTGCTCAGGCAGTTCCTCAGAGGAATCAAGAATGTAAAACCTCCAAGGAAACCACCATTACCAGCTTGGGACTTAAACTTTGTGCTAGAAAAGTTGACACTATCACCCTTTGAACCAGCAGCAACAGCAGACCTACAACACCTGTCATGGAAAACTGCTTTCCTACTGGCAATTACTTCAGCAAGGAGGGTTTCAGAACTACAGGCCTTAATGGCAGTGCAACCCTTCCTAATCTTCCACCAAGATAGAGTGTCCATGAGGACTAATCCTACATTTATGCCTAAGGTGGTATCCAGAGTGTCTTTAAACCAGGCAATCCACCTACCTACCTTCTTTCCCAACCCACAAAACAGAGGGAAAGAATACTGCATACCTTGGATGTACATAGACAGCTACGCTACTACTTGGACAGAACAAAAATAGCAGAAAGACTGACCAACTTTTGTAGCCTATGCAACAGGAAGGGAAGGAAAAGCTATTTCAAACAGACAATCTCCAAATGGATAGGAAATTACATACGATTATGTTACTCCTTCCATGGAAAACCAATTCCACAGAACATAAGACCTCATTCTACAAGGGCAACAGCCACTACCACAGCCTTCTTACGAGGAGTGGCAACCAAAGACATTATTGAGGCTACTTGGACCTCCGTGCATACATTTGCCAAGCATTATAATTTGCCTCTATATTCCAGATCGAGCAGGGTTTGCCACTGCTGTACTGCAAGGGATCCTAAACACACCATAATCTACTTTTATCCTCCTCCCCTAGTTGGCTATGGTATTCTACCCAGTTGTTATGACTGCAGATGCATCCATGAAGGACATAGTACAGTTTTGTACCTACCATAAATGTAGATGTCGAACTGGATAGCATCTGCAGTCAGGATTACCTCCCTCCTTCCCTCTGTGGTACTGCTACAGTGTTTACCCTCCTAATAGCTAGCTGGAGAGAAAGAGTCTTTTATGGTGTATTTGTTTGTATATATGTACATACATGCTTATTTTTGTGTTTACCTCTATCTTTTTGGAAACATTGGCATCTATCCAAATTTTAGCCTTCAAGAGGGCTACTGGCATCTGGGGCAAGAAACACTGAGGAAAATGGCGTCGGCTGATGCTTTTATACCCGAAGGCCAACAGAGATGACGTCGGGTGAAGTGCGACATCAGCCGAAGCCGGACCCGGACTTTGGAATCCGGCCGACTGAAGGGCTGCCTGACGACAGGACAACCCAGTTGTTATGACTGCAGATGCTATCCAGTTCGGACATCTACATTTATGGTAGGTACAAAACTGTACTTTATCTATTATGGTGTATTTGTTTTTATATATGTATATATATTTTTGTGCATGTTTGGAATTTATTGCATTTCTCCAAATTTAGCCTTCCTTAGAGGGCACCTGGCATCTGGGGCAAGAAAAACTGAGGAAGATGGCGTCGGCTGACGCTTTTACACCCCAGGCACTCTGTCGTCGGGGAAGGGGTGACATCAGCCGATGCCGGACCCAGACTTTGGAATCCGGCCGACCGAAGGGCTGCCTGAGGCAGGACAACCCATATGTGATGACTGCAGATGCATACCTATCAGACATCTACATTTATGGTAGGTACAAAACTGTACTTTCTGGCTTTAAGAATGTTCCAAATGTGGACATAAAATGTCCATCACGGATGGACACTCTGTGTGTGTCTACTTCCTCGGAGCCATCCATTTACAGGAGTCATGTAGCTTTTGCCAAGTGTTCAGTCCTAAGGAGCTCCAGGAGAGAAAAAACAAATTAATATTAAAGGGACTTTTGAAACAGTCATTTGAGGAAGCTATTGATTCGGCTTCTAGTAATCAGTCTAAGTCTAAAGCTTTCAAGTCTAAGAAAAGATCTCCAGCTCTATCTGCCACTTCGGAGCCTCCGAAGAAGATTACTGTTTTGGACTCCTCCTCAGCTCCACTGTCCTCGGGGCCGCAGGAGATATCAGTGTTAACCGAATCGGCATCGGCTCCAATTATTCTTGAGCCCATTCGGAGCCGGTCGCCCAGTGTCAGGCATGGTTCACCGGACAAGAGATCCCAATCTCCAGCTCTCTTCTCCAAATCCTCCAGGCTTTCTGATTTGGATGTTGATAGGGTAGTGCAGAGGCTCTTGCAGTCGCCTGTGTTGGCCAAATTGTTCTCGGCTCCAACCCACTTGGCTCTTGAGCCAGGTTCTATGACCATTTCCATGATTCCTCCTCCGAGCACATCCTTGTCGTCGGAACAGGCATGCTCCGCTCCGAGTGATGTTCCTGCACTGGCTCCGATACTCCTTTGGGTCTATCGGTGCCGACATCGGCTTTGACCATGTCAGTTACGTCCACAGGGTTCAGGACTCTGGTCTCTTCAGTCGGGCCCGAGGGGGATACTTTGGGACAGCTGTCAGTTCCGAGTCTCCCACTCGGTGCTTCGGCTCGGGGGACCCCGGTCCCATTCGTGGCCTTGGAGGCTAGTCGGTCCTCGGACTCGGGAGGACCTGCCTTCGAGGCCATGCGGAGAGCGCTGGCAAGATCATCAGCTACATCACCCGGGTCGGTCATTCCGTCCCTCACCACTCCGGCGAGAGCCTCTGACACTCAACTATCCATGGACAGTAGAGCGCCAGGCCCTAAGGATACCCCCACGAGTGGTCCCCAACTTTTTGAGTGTCTCCCAGAGTCCATGCCTGAGGAGCCTCCTAGAAAGAAATTGTGCAAGAGGAAGCACATAGACTCCCAGGATGAGTCTCTCACCTCCGATACTGACCTCAAGGAATCGGAAGGGTCCCCCAAGTCTTCCTCTGATGATGTTTCCTTCTCCGATATCCTGGAGATGCTGAAACAAAGTGGAGGCTGGCCTTCCAAAACTCCTTTCGAGGAGGAGTCAGTATTCCTTAAGGCTTTTGGCGCTCAACCTTCCGCCTCCTGGGTGTCTCCATCCTTCGACGAACTTCTTGACCTCCTTTGTCAAAGAGTGTGGGAAAACCCTGATTCTGTGGAGCCCGTGCCCAGGCGTCCCAACAAATTCCTGTCCACACCCCAGGGAAAAGAGTTTCTATCAAAAGGATTCCCGGTAGATGCCATGGGTGGTGGTGGCAGCCACCCAGAAGGAAGTTGCAGAGTCTTCCTCATCGGTCCATCCTCCTAACAAGGAGTCTAGGAGCATGGACCGGTACGGGAAGCGTACCCCATCTTCAGCAACCTTCACTTTACGGTCGCTGAATTATTTATCTCACTTCACTCAGCCCCAGAGAGATCTCCTCAAAGAACTGGGAGATACTCTTGTGGGTAACATACCGGAGGCGGTGGCTCAGACGGTTAACGCACAGGTTTCTACCCTCAACTCCATCGCTAACTTATCCATTCGACTCATCTCATATGCGGCCGAGGGAGCGAGTAGGGCGGCGAGCTCAGGGGTCGCCCCTAGAAGGCAAGCCTGGCTGCACCTGTGTCACTTCGCGGAGGCCTTCAAGTCTTCCTTCACTGACGCTCCATTTGACGGTTCCTCCTTGTTTGGGACCAAAGTGAAAGACTCCCTCTCCAGGTGCAAGCAAGATGGAAAGACCCTGTCTGCCGTAGGGGTCCGTTTTGCCCTTCCTTCTAGGCCTTATCCCAAGGCCCAGCAGGGGGAGGGGAGATGTGGTTCAGGAAATCACAGAGGTTTTTTCCTGCCGCACAAGGTGAACCCCCCTCCAGAGGCAGGGGAGGGGGGGGTTACTCAGGGAGACGTCGCCCCAGAGGCAGAGGAGGCTCCCGCAATTCAGGAGACCGCAACTCCTTCCGTGGCTCTCCATACTCTCATTCCTGAGGGTGTGCTCGACTACTCTTATCTGGAGCCAGTCGGGGGTCGAATTTCCTTATACCCGGAAGCCTGTGAGTGCATCACCCAGGACCAGTGGGTACTAAGGTTGGTTTCCGGAGGTTACCTCATCCCATTCTCTTCAGTACCCCCGCCAATAAGAAAAATCCCAGATGTTCCACCCAGTCAAAGGGATCAAGCAGCGTCAGAGGTCTCTCGGCTGCTAGAAAAAGGAGCCATCCAACCAGTCCCCTCAGACCAAATCGGATTAGGGACTTACTGAATATTCTTTTTGGTGCCGAAAAGAACAGGGGACCTGAGACCCATACTAGATCTCAGTCAACTCAACAATTACGTACACAAGTCCAAGTTCCGTATGGTCACTCTACAATCGATTCTCCCATTGTTGGGAGAGGAAGTTTGGATGTGCTCCATCGATCTCAAGGATGCTTATTACCATGTCAAAATGGACAAAGCATCCAGGAGTCACCTATGCTTCTGGCTGGGAGCCAGTCACTTCAGTTTCGAGCCCTGCCCTTTGGTCTTACCACAGCCCCCAGGGTGTTCACCAAATGTATGGCAGTGGTGATGGCTCACTTGAGATGTCACGGATTCCAGGTGTTTCCATACCTGGACGACTGGCTCCTTACCGCCCCCACCAGGCATCAACTAGTTCAGACCAGGGATGCTACCATCAGTCTGTGCCACCAATTGGGCATAACGATAAACTGGGAAAAATCTGCCTTATTGCCCTCACAGCGTGTCACCTTTATAGGAGCAGAGTTGGACACCATTCAAATGCGAGCATTCTTACCACAAGAAAGAATCACGGTATTGCAACGACAAATTCATACACTGATTCCCCTGAGACAAGCGAAGGCAAGACTGGTTCTACAACTCCTAGGGACTATGGCGGCGACTATCATGTTAGTCCCTCTAGCAAGATTTACACATGAGACTTCTTCAATGGCTCCTCTTTGTCCAATGGTCTCTCCAAAGACTCCCACTATCTCATCCCATCTTAATCACAGACCGGTGCAAGCAGGACCTCCGTTGGTGGCTGTGCACCAACAATTTGAACGGGGGAAAGCCCTTTGTTCCTCCCGTCCCTGTTGCCACGGCGACCACGGACGCCTCCCAGATGGGGTAGGGGGGCATTATCTCGGCAGGACAGTCCAAGGCACGTGGCAAGAACACGAGATACATTCGAATATAAATGTCCTAGAGATGAGAGCAGTGCTTCTTGCGTTGCAGGCACTTCAGGAAGTTCTTCCTCTAGGGACTATTGCGATACACTCAGACAGCATGTCATTAGTGTGATATCTCAACAAGCAAGGGGGAACACAGTCTTACCCCCTATGCAGAGAGGCTATGCGAGTGTGGAATTGGGAAATAGCTTCCCAACGGTTTCTGGTGGCAATGCACATTCCGGGGAAGTCCAACATAATAGCGGACAGGCTAAGCAGAGCAATACTTATGCCATACGAGTGGTCCCTGAATCGCCTGGTTACAGAGCGAATCTTCAGCAGATGGGGTCAGCCTTGCTGCAACCTTTTTGCCAGCCCTCTCTATGCGAAATGCAGCAACTACTTCATGCTGATCCCCCCACAGGGGGACTCACCCAGGGATGCTCTGGTTCACGATTGGCCCTCCGGTCTGCTTTCCCTCTGTTTCCCCTTCTCTCAAGGGTGATTCAGAAAGTGCAATCCTTGGGAAGCAGAATGATTCTGATTGCCCCACATTGGCCTCGTCAAGTATGGTTCCTCTTTCTTCAACCATACGTTGTGGACACTCCTTGGATTCTGGACCCTCTACCAGATTTACTGACACACATGTCAGGACAGTTCCACCTTTCTCTGAGGACACTCCGGTTGACAGCCTGGCTACTCCACTTCCATTGCTAGTCAGACGTCATCATTTTTCACCGGAAGTGGTCCATATATTATCGTCCTCCCATAAGCCATCCACTAGAAAGATTTACTCTAGCAAATGGAAAAGGTTCTCCATCTGGGCTCATACTAGAGGTATCGATCCTTACACAGCTCCAATAGATTCAGTTCTGGAGTTCTTGTCAATGCTTTTCTGTCAGGGGTCCACATCAGCCACCATCAAAGTTCAGCTGGCAGCGATATCTAATTTCCACGTAGCAAATGAACCTAGTCTTATGGCACACAGACTATGCAAAGCATTCTTTAAAGGTACCCTGTTGCTTCGTCCCATAGTGTCCGAACTCGTCATGCCCTGGGATCTCAGTTTTGTTCAAGCCCTTACTCTACCACCATTTGAACCTGCAACTACCTGTGAATTAAAATTCTCAGCATGGAAAACAGCATTCTTAATAGCAATCACTTCAGCACTGCGGGTCTCTGAAATCCAAGCCCTCTCCATCAAACCCCCATATTTAATCTTTCACAAAGATAGGGTCTCTCTTAGACCAAACCCATCGTTCCTTCCTAAAGTGGCTTCCGTGTCTAACATGAATCAGTCCATTGAGCTGCAGGTGTTCTTTTCCCACTTCTCTAACAAGTCAGAATTTAGAATTCACCAATTGGATGTACATAGATAGTTACGCTTCTATCTACACCGGTCAAAAGATATCCAGAAGTCTGACCAACTCTATGTCTCCTTTTCGGAAAACTGATTGGGTTCTCCGGTATCCAAGGTTACGCTGTCTAGATGGATAGCCAGTTGCATCTCTTTCATCTATCAGGCAGGAGATAAAAATTTGCCATTTCCAGTCAAGGCACACTCTACACTGGCTGTTTCCACATCCACAGCCTATCAAGCTAGATTGTCAATGGATGATATATGTGCTGCAGCTACTTGGGCTTCTCCTCACACTTTTGTTTCTCATTGCAAATTGGACGTGGTCTCCAGGGGCAGATCTTCCTTTGGTTCCTATGAGCCACCCAGGATGTAGGTGCTAGGGACGCTGTCCCACGGGTAAGAATGTAGGCGAGATAGGACTACATAACATCAAGAAGTTATGTAGTCACCATAACGTTCGATGTATGTAGTCCATCTCGCCTCACATTCTTACTTACCCTCCCACCTTCCCCCTGCCTGGAGGATTTGGAGTATAGGTTGTCACCTGCTGAGTCCCTTTCATTAGTGATTGTTTGTATGGATGTGTGTTGTGTATGAAGTACATATGTTGTTTCGCAGCAAACTAGATCTGGGGATATGGAGCAGTGCACCATGGGATACTCTCTTAGCCCAGCCGTTGAGAGACTTTGAGCTAATAAAAATTGGCCGAGTCTGAGCCGATATTCAGCTCTGAACCCACGGGCAAGAATGTGAGGCGAGATGGACTTCATACATCGAACGTTATGGTGAGTACATAACTTCTTGTTCCTTCACTATATTCTAAAGTCTTTGTGGTGTATTTGCTTTTAGATGAAGGTAAAGTTTATGTTGATAAAAGTGCATTTACATATATTGCTGTTTATATATATATATATATATATATGTGTATATACATATATATATATATATATATATATATATATATATATATATATATATATAAAATATATATATAATGTTGCTCCCCATTTGGGGTGCACCTGACATCTGGGGCAAGAAAAACTGATTAAAATGGTGTCGGCTGCATGTTTTATACCCTTGATGACCTGACGTCATGGAAGAGGAGACAGCAAACCGACACAGGACTGCAACAGTGAATACACTCGAACATCTACGGTAAGTGTACACAACCGTACTATTCTCATTGCCCCATATTGGCCTCGTAAGATTTGGTTTCACTTTCTCTGGCATCACCTACAGGAGAAACCGTGGGTTCTGGACCCAGTTCCAGACCTTCTGACTCGTATGTCGGGAAAATTTTATCCTGCTCTCCATACCCTCAGTTTGACAGCTTGGCTGCTCCACTTCCAAACTTAGTCAGGCTTCAAGACTTCACACCAGCAGTAACACGCATTTTGGTATCCTCTCACAAGGCTTCTACCAAGAAGTTATATTATAGTAAATGGAAGAGGTTCTCCTACTGGGCAAAAGCAAGAAACATTGATCCTTTTTCTTTCCCAGTTAGTTCAGTTTTGGAATTTCTTGCAGAACTTTTCCAACAAGGATCTGCCGCCGCTAACAGTTAGAGTACAACTAGCTGCAATCTCTAATTTCCATATTGGCGTACATACTCCTAACCTGATGTCACACACATTGTATAAAACATTTTTGAAAGGCACTTGTTTATTGAGACCTCCATAAAAGAACCTCTCACCATGGGATTTGACTTTTTTCCTGACTCACCTAACATTACCTTCTTTCGAGCCCTCATCATCATGTGATCTCAAATTCCTCTCTTGGAAAACTATTCTCCTAGTAGCCATTACATCTGCAAGAAGAGTCTCGGAGTTGCAAGCTCGGTCAGTCAAGCCGCCGTGTTTGAATTTCCATAAAGATAGAGTATGTCTATGAGCTAATGCGTCCTTTGTGCTAAAAGTTTGTTCCCAAACCATTCTATATCAGTCTATTGAGCTCCCAGTGTGTTTTCCCAATCATAGCAACAAGGCAGAGTGCAAACTTCACCAATTGGATGTGTATAGACAACTTAGGTTTTGTCTGAATAGAACTAAAGATGTCAGGAAAACAGATCAATTGTTCGTCTCCTTTTCCAAAGTAAAAAAGAGCATGCCAGTTTCAAAAATTACACTTTAAAATTGCCTCAAATTGCATTACCTTTATATACACCTCAAATAACAGGGATTTACCATTCAAAGTTAAAGGCCACTCGACCAGAGCATTAGCAACATCCTCTGCTTACCTAGCGAAATTGTCAGTGGACAGTGTTTGTGCCGCTGCTACGTGGGCAAGTCCCCATACTTTTATTACTCATTACAAAGTTGATTTGGTCTCCAGGGACAGGGCTTCCTTAGGTTCCACTATGCTCAAAGGTACACTCCCGTGAGCCACACAGGGAAATGGTGCTATAGGACAACGTAACATAAAGAAGTTAGTTATGTACTCACCATAACGTTCCATGTTGGTTGTCCATCTCGCCTTTCATTCTTACAACCCTCCCACCTTCCCCCAGTCAAGGACTCCTAGAGGACCTAGTTGAGAGATCTTTCTTCTTTAATAAAGGAGCTCCTTTGAATTTCCTTGCTATTTATTTACCTAATGTCTCATTAATTTAGACACATTGTTATGAAACAAGATCTGGGGAATTACACCACTGCATGATGGGATACCTATTCTGCCACGAGCCAAGTTAGAGACTTCGAGCTACTGTATTTGGCCGAGTCGGAGCCGAGGATTGGCTTTGAACCCATCCAATAAGAATGAAGGTCGAGATGGACAACAAACATGGAACATTATGGGTGAGTACATAACTTCTTTTTATTTACCATAGTTGTCCTCCTGTTTGAGTTATGTTACAGCTAGTAAGCTTAAGCCCCAGATTTCCCACCAGATAGCTTTGCATAGTCTATTTTCAGTGGCAGGTGGCTGAGGTTTCTGATGCCTAGAAGAGGGCTTTGGAGTTGCTCCTTTATGACCTCTCCCCCCGAAGCTAGTGGCAGTTCCCCTTGTACAAAGGGCACACTTTAATGTATTTCCGGTTAATTTCAGAGAGCCAAATTCATATCCACTGACTTCTCAAAGGCCAGACAAATTGTACAGAGTTCAGGGACATCATTAATTCACATGTAAGAATCTAATGGTAGACCCAAATAACGTCTCTCTGTAACAAACAGAAGGGCCAAAGTAGTCCCCAAGAGAAATAGTCTTCTATGTGACAAGGAGGGTAAGTCTTCGGATGTGGTAAAAAAATTTACCTCAGCTGTTTTACCTTTAGTGCCTTGAACTGTCACATCCATGTTCTCCAGTTCCAAGAACAGTGTCCAGTGGAAAAGCACTTGCAGTTAGATTTTTGATGGATCTGTCTTTTGAGGTGTGCTCTGAAAGTGGGGAAAGCGGGTTCAGTAATGGAGGAGTGGTCAGTACAGTTTGGTTTGGTGTTCTGGAGAGTGAATGTCAGTTGATGGTTTTATTATGGTTTATTTGGCAGGAAGACACCAGGAAGTAGTTTGAAAAGAAGACCATAGATGCAGTTCAACTTTGTAGGTGACCGGGAGTTATCTCACTTTGGTGATGGTGGTGGTATGATGTTCTTCGGAGGGGGAGTTGGAAATGAATCATCAGAATTTTTTTTTCAATGGCAGTAGAATGGATGTGTTTTTGAGAGGTTGTGGATAAGAATGGGAATCCTGCATTCAAGTGGAGCTACCAGGCCTGCTTTGCCTGTGATATCTCTTGCTGAACTGGAGAAAAAGGGCAATATTTTCCAGGATGAGAGTAAGAGTTTCTTTTTTTTTCCCTTGTGTTTTCAGTGTGGTTATGAAAGTGAAGTGATGATACAGCCATAAAATGAGACATTTGAAGGACGTGGCTGTTTCCATTGGTGTAACATTGAGATCCATGGTGTTAACATTTTTAGGAGTTTTTTTTCCCAGCTTTTCTGAGAATCCAAATAGTACACTTTTTGTTTTGTATATGTTTAGAAGTAACTTATGGTTGTTCAGCCAGTAAAGGTAGTGAGAGTCATATTGAAGCCAGTATAGCAATGCAAGTGGAACAACAAAGCATTGCCTCTAAGTACCAGCTCTGACTATCCAAACTTAACCCCACCTTTTGCACCCCATCCCTTACACCTTCAAATTTGGGAGGTAGACTTCCTGCTGCTTGGAGTAGTTAAAGAAAATTACATAAGATATTTTCTTAGTAGACATCATTGGTGGGGGCATGGTACCATATAGAGTTCAGTATTAAAAAAAAAAAAAATCCAAACCAGCCCAGAAGTTGAAAATGTTGAAACACAGGTGCCCAGTAGGAAGGTAGCTAGAATAAAAAAGCTGAACCACGACAAAGTAAAATCTTCTTTTTTAATACAAAATGGTGAGCGCTTTTGCAGTGGTAACCATTGCTTCATCAGACAGTTCATTCAAACAGCAACAGCACTTAAATACTTTTATTCATTACTAAAACAACCAGTCCTACCACTCACAGTTAATTCAGCACTCAGCAATCAATTAATTACTATGGTTACGTTTTGCCCTTAGTTAATTGCTGAAGTCAGAAAAACTCTGTTTACAAACCACATGCACAAAATATAAAGACAAGAATATGGATAAATATAAATAAAATACATAAAAAGTCAATGAATAAATATATATATATATTTATGTTCCCCATTTAGTAACTACTTATATCAATACTACTGAAAATATGGAAGTAAAATGGGTTTTGCGTTTAGTTGCACATAGAGGTTTGGGTTTGAATGATATGATAGTGTTCCATTGAAGCCAGTGCTAAAATCTAGAAGGTTAAAATAAAATTTTTAACAAGAGAAGACTATATAAACACATGCAGGGCTTTGGGGTTAGTATGGCAGTATTTCTTGAGCTGCTTCTAGCATAGATATCATTAAAGACAAGCATTTGTTGAAATGTATGTATTAACGCATATGCATTTACTAGGCGGACAACATTTGCATTTATTAGGCAGAACATATGTATTCATTAAGTTGAGTATGTACTGCTTATACTTTTTTATATATATTTTTATGCTTATATCTATGCACATAAGTAGTTACTAAATGGGGAACATGAGTATATGTATTTATTCATTGACTTTTTATGTTTTTTATTTATATTTATCCGTATGTTCTTGTCTTTACATTTTGTGCATGTGGTTTTTAAACATAGTTTTTCTGACTTCAGCAATTAACTAAGGGCAAAATGTAACCATAGTAATTGAGTGCTGAATTAACTTTGAGTGGTAGGATTGGTTGTTTTAGTAATGAATTAAAGTATTTAAGTGCTGTTGCTGTTTGAGTGGAACTGTCTGATGAAGCAATGGTTACCATTGCGAAAGCGCTCACCATTTTGTATTAAAAAATAATTTACTTTGTCATGGTTCAGCTTTTTTATTCCAGCTACCTTCCTACTGGGCACCTGTGTTTCAACATTAAAAAAAAAAAAAAAAAGAGTAAAAGACACCAAACCCTTGAACACCTTGTTGTATTCATCCTGCATCTCATGTTACAATAGAGAACCATAGAGGTATTCTCCAAAGGGTGGGTAAGAGGGAAGAGGCTTTTACTTGGTTCCACAGGAAATTCAGCCCATAGACAACCTTTCTTGACTTATCCACATTAAACAAGTCTCTTTTAGTACAAAACTTCAAGATGCTGACTTTCTACTTGATCCTTCCCTTGCTAAGCCCGAAGACATTTCATTGCACTCATGAATTTAAAAGGTGCATTCCTGCACATTCTCGTTCACAAGAAATGTAGGATTTTTGTTTTAGCTTTTTGGTAGGGGTGGTCACCTCCCATTTGTCTCGTTACCTTTTGGCTTGGCTACTGCTCCAGGTAATTTCTCACAATGTCTAGCAGTAGTAGTTGTGTGTTGTAGTACAAAGAGAATGCATATTTACTCCTTTGTAGATGTTTGTCTTCTGATTTATGCAACAATGCCTGCAGAAGTCAATACTAAAGCTTTCCCAGTGAACAGTGTTGTTGGGCACCCAGATATTTAGGGTGCTTTTGCCTCAGCAGAAGCGAGGGCTTCCTGGCCGATGGTGTAGAAGCGAGGGCTTCCCGGCCGATGGTGCAGAAGCGAGGGCTTTTCGGCCCCTGGTGCAAAAGCAAGGGCTTGGGTTTTTGTAAGAGCACATTGTCCTACTTAAATGTTCCCTTATAAACTGGTCAAATTCTGCTAAAACAATAGGGGAAGTGGATTTCCAGTGTTTAGCACAAAATAGTTTTGCCACACTGGCTAGGATCCAACCAGCTCTCATCTGCTTTTATCTGTTACTTCCGTACAAGGGCGGAATCCTCAGTAGCCAAAACTTTGTTTCCTCCTAGAGTTGAACTTAATTCCATAGCCACCAATGCTTGTATCCTGCACCAGCACGGGTGAATTTTGGGCACCACCAAAATATATGTAAATTATCCAACTATGTTTGGCAACATCTTCAACAGAACCCATCCTCGACCTCCATATGTTTAACTTAGTGAGCACGTGTAAAATGCCATTTATGAAATAAACTGTCCCTGTATCTAGAACATTTTGCCAGATATCTCAGAGAAAGCCATACATCCTCCGTTTCTCTTTCCGTTAACAGTATCCCTTCACACGTCTTCCATCTACACTCTACTAATTTTCTAATCACTTTTGCTTGATCTTTCCACAGATGTCCTCTTCATCTGTTGCAGTATTCTTTACATGAGGGAGTTGACTGCCCAGGCGACCCAACATCGGCCAGTATATCCAAGTCTTTTACTACCATGAGGTGCACAGTACATCTCATGTTGACTATCGGATGTAGGCCATAAAAGTGACGTACATGCGCACAGTCCTCAGAACTTTGGGATCGCCAGTCCTGGATGTCACTCCACTGCTGGAATCATTCCCTCCAATAAAGATAAGTGCCCCATTGGGGAACCTTTTTTGTCTTTTCTACTGTTTTTTTGGTTGAGAGTTAGTCATCCGAGAAGGGAAAGTATGTGTGTGGAAGGCAGATTTCACATAAGGACAGCCAATCCCAGTGTCATTTTTCTCTGGCCCCACCACGACCATAAAAAATGTTCTGTCAGTCATGCCTAAAACCCTTCGTAGCCAACTTTCATCCCTCGCTATTTACTTGGAGAATCAGCATCTGAAAATTTTAGCTAAAAGCACAATGGAGAGTTTCTTGGACCCGACGACCAAGCCTACTAAGCGGAAGGCCAAAACACCCATGCTCAAAGTGGAAGCTGCACCTCTCCCTACAGACATCTTTCCTGTGGCTCATGATAGTCCGGAGATGCACTCCATTTGGATCCCGATCCACAGGCAGAGCTAGTTTTACAGGCTGCCTTAGAACCAGAAGCCAGCATGTCCAGAGAGGCCTCAGAGACATTAGGTCCCTATGTCCATGAGGAACCAAGACTCATCTTGTCAGAAGGCCCTAAAGGAATCTTTCAAGTTGTAGTGAGGGACGATGTTGAATCAGATTTGCTAGAGTGTAGGCTTGCATCCAGTCCTTCCTATTTACATCAGATGGACACTCCTGCAAAGAAAAAAACAGAAACCCAAACATTCCTCACCTCCATCAGACCTTCAGAGTGGCAAAAGTTTTCCCAGGGCTTTCTTAAGGCCTTCATAGCCTTGAGGCCTACCTCAGGTTCTCCTCTTCCCTCTCCTCTCGCCTGGCCTACCTCCTCCCAAAAAAGGGTCAGAGGAAGATTCCTCCTTTGATGAGGACAATGATTCTTTAGCTTATTCCTCTCAAATCCCTTCCCCCTTAGACTATGCTTCCCCCATTGGAATACTCCAATGGGACAGACTCCCCTTTGGAAGAGATTTCTTTTGACGAAACCATCTCAGAGATGAAAGACCCCTTTAAATGGGACAGCTCACAAATGACTGAGGTCCAAAAGAGATGCTATGACCTCCAGGTGGAGACCCCTAGTCCTTCGCTATACTGCCAGTTATCCTTGCTTTTCTGGATGCCTTTTTACCATGTCCCTACACCCTAACAGCATCCAGCCTCTAAGAAGCCAGATATATCTAAAGTGCCTTGGGACTGTAATATCCTTTTAAAGCTCCATATAACAGACCCCTGTGTCATCTCTCTAGACTCTGATAAGGCATCAAGATCCCTTCCTTCCACTTCTCTTCTCCCCTTAGACAAGGACAGTAGGCAACTCGAAAGGCTGAGGTAGAAAATTTACACCTCAGCAACTTCAGCCTTCAGGGCTTTGAATTACCAGACCCACATGACTACACCATGGAACTCGTGGCTCAGTTGTCCACAATAGTATCTGACATGTCAGACTCAGAGAATAAAGCCTTGGCATCTCCCCTTATTGCTGCATCCTCTCAGGTGGCCAGACACACACTCAAATGCAGCTACAATCCAATTGAGGCTACCTCCAGAGCTGCAGCTTCATCCTCAGCATTAAGATGGTTCGCCTGGTTGAGGCTTCAACTCCTCCCTGAGGACATCAAGGCAAAGCTAATGGATGCTACCCTTGACAACTCTGCCATATCTGGTGAACCTTCTGCTGAAGTTTTCAAATCCCTACAGGAAAAGAGCAAGGAGCTAAAAGACCTCAAACATATTTTGGTCTCTCCAGTTCCTAAATTTCACAGAAACCATCCTGGAAAATGGATCTTTGTCTGCAGGCAATCCCAGACCCTACTTACCCAACCCCTCCAAGGGGAACAAGAAACCCTACCAGTTCTCAACATCTTCAGCTGCTTGTCATGTGGTTAAGCAGCCCTTTCCTGACTCCTCAGGACTTCCTCACAACACCACTGTCACCCTATGCCTACCCCTTTTGCTGTCTGCCTGGGAATCCATAACCCAAGATGCCTGGGTCCTGAGCATCATCAGACATGAATACTTTATGGTTTGACACACACTGTGCCATCCTTCAGGGGTATCCCTCAGCCTCCAGCAGGTCAAATACTTCTTTTCCCTTAGCTATTGGAAAACCTGTTGGAACAGCATACAATACAATCCGTGCCCACCCCACCACCCTCCAAAAGGAGAGCAGGCTTTTATTTTCACTTGTTTCTGGTTCCCAGAAAGGAAGGGGAGTGTAGACCCATCCTAGATTTTTTTTCTCAACACCTTCCTTCAAAATGCTACCTCTTCAAACCAAACCCTCTTCCCTCTGATCCTCCTACATGCCTTCCTGGCATCCATAGACATCAAGGATGCTTACCTACATATTCCTATTCATCCCATATTCAGGAAATTTGTAAGTTTCTTGTGTGGGATCCTGGCACTTTCAATTCTCTGGATCATCTTTTGGTCTTTCTGCAGACTCCAAGGCATTCAGATCTTCCCTTACCTGGACGATCTCCTGTTCCAGGCCAACACCCTGGAGGAACTGGGGAGCAACCTCCACTCAGACATTGCCATCCTACAATGCCTAGGATTCACCAGCAACATCAACAGATCTATGGTCGTCTCATCACAAGATCATGTCTTTCTAGGGTGCAGATTCCAAACGGACAAAATGATAGTGTCTCTCCCACCCCAAAAGGCTCAGGAGCTCTGTCAAACCTTCTCAGAGACTGTTCCCCTAAACCATTTTTCAGCTAGACAGTTTCTCAGAATCCTAGTATTGATGGCCTGCATCATCCCTTTGCTACCTGTGGCAATGCTCCACGTGAGGAAATTCCAATGGTTCCTGAAGTCTGTGTGGATTCGACATGCCCACCTTCTTTAATTTCCTATCCCACTACTACTTTGTCTCAAGAAGGAGCTCCAGTGATGGATACAGCAACTGTCCATAAGTCCAGGACTTTCTCTTCGCCCATTGCCTCCAACTTGGGACCTGTACACCGATGCTTCAGATACAGGCTGGGGAGCAGCTGTGGGCTCACACACGGTTCAAGGACAGTGGACCCCCTTCGGTTCAAGGACAGTGGACCCCCTTTCAGAGAAAGGACCACATAAATGTAAAAGAGATGAAGGCACTGATCCTAGCCTTTCAGTCCTTCCAGCCCCTCCTGAGGCCAGGACGGCTGCAAATCTACACAGACAGTATGACTGTAATGTGGAGGGGGATAAGATCCCACCTCCTATGCAGATTAGCCTTACAAGTGTGGGAACTAGCACGCCAACTTCATATTTCTCTACAGGCGGTGTATATCCCTTCCACTCTTAACTCTGTGGCAGACACACTGAGCAGATCCACAACACAGG
Organism: Protopterus annectens; assembly: GCF_019279795.1. Classification (NCBI taxonomy): domain Eukaryota; kingdom Metazoa; phylum Chordata; order Ceratodontiformes; family Protopteridae; genus Protopterus; species Protopterus annectens. The sequence goes on from NC_056741.1 coordinate 1,829,881,934, forward strand.
CCCACGGATGGCTGCTTCACAGGGATGTGTTCCTGGACATGGTCCACCAGTGGAGTATTCCTCAAATAGACTTGTTCCTCAAAGGCGTCCTCCACATTAGACCTTCCAGGAGACCTATGCCACCACCCACTACCCCCACCCCAGCATCTTAACTTTGTGCCAGAGAAACTGACTCTGGCACCTTTCAGGCCAACTTTGTCTAGCTCCCTCAAGCACTGCACCTGGAAAACAGTTTCCCCTGGTGGCCATAACCTCTGCCAGACAGGTCTCCGATTTCCAGGCCCTGATGGGTTCTCTCCCCTTCTCCGTCTTCCACAAAGACAGAGTTTCCCTTCGCACCAACCCTTTTTCATGCCAAAAGTAGTTAGAGTTGTTCTTAAATCAGGCCATTCACTTGCCAACTTTTTCCCCTTTCCCCACAACAATTAGTTTGAGAATCCTGTACACACTTGATGTGCACAGACAACTTGGGTTTTACCTTCACAAAACTAAACCTTTTAGGAAATCAGACCAACTATGTCTTTCCACCCTAGGGCAGTGAGATTGCCTGTATCCAAACAGACCATCTTCATCTGGATCTCCAAAACCATCTCGTTCTGCTATGCCTACCATGGAAAAGCCCTTCCCTGCTCATTCAAGGCTCACTCTACAAGTACAGTGTCCTCCTCAGGAACTTTCCTCAAGGGACTAGACACCATCTCCATTTTAGAAGCAGCAACTTGGACCTCCACACTTTCACCAAACACTACAAACTGGATTCTATTTCTAGATCCAGTGTGGGATTTGCCAGGGCCATTTTTCTTGGTTCCCTGGACAATTATTCTGCTACCTCCACCTTCTTTCTTGCATGAGCTTTGGTATTCTCCCTCATGTAAAGAATACTGCACCAGATGAATAGGACACAGAATAGTTGTGTAAGAACTTACTATAACAATAGAAATCCTTCTCTGTTGCAGTATTCTATCTCACCCTTCTTCCCCACTTCTTTCTGCTCTTTGATGTACTGATTCTATATCCCTTGGACTATCTCTCCGCCTGGGGCTTCAGTTTTGAGGCTGGTGTAGTGTGCAGGTACATCACTTTTATGGCATATGTCCAGTAGCAGCCTACGTGAGGCGTACCTCATGGTAGTAAAAGACTTTGGTGTACTGGCCAACATCTGATCGCCTGGGCAGACAACTCCCTCATGTAAAGAATACTGCAGCAGAGAAGAGAAGGACATCTATTGATCTGATGCTGTCAATCTTCATTCATTCTTGACTGCTGGGTTTTGGTTCCATCCTCGGAATCGACTCGGCCATTGTATCAAACTCGCGCCTGCCCGAAAATCTCGTGCTAAGGCTACCCATAGTGCACCTCTTCCCTTCCCTTCGGATATTTGGTGCATAGAGTTTTAACACACGTCAGCCGTGCTCTCAAGCGAAGTGCTAATTTTTTCTGCATAAATACCTTAAGACTTGTTCTTGTATTTAAATTTGGCGATAAGCTAGTTTTTCCTGATTACTCTTTCTGTTGAGTGAGAGTGTTATATTTTTTCCCTTTTTACCTTTTTGGTATTTTCTCGCTTTACCATCGTTGGTATAGGCCCTCTCTTCCCCTCTTATCTGTGGTAATTCTATAATATTATCGTTGGTATTTCCCTTTTTCCTCTTTACCCTTTTGGGTATTCTCTTCGCCATCATTGTTGGTACGATCCCCAAAAAAAAAAAAAAAATCTCTCTTTGTTGTCTTTCTTTTTACTGTGTGTGTGTGCGCGACAGAGTTGTTGGCTGTACGTACTTTTTCTTTAATTACAACATGGCAGAAAAACAGAAAGTTACATCTGGCTTTAAGTAGTGTGATGGATGTGGTAGAAAGATGCCCAACTTGGGCAGGCATCTTTCTTGTGTGTATTGTTTGGAGTTACCACACTTAGAAATCCAGCCACCGTGTGAACTCTGCAAGAGTTTCAGTGCTCAGACCCTTGCAGAGAGGCGCAACAAATTAATCCTCAAGAGGCTGTTAAAATGCCCTTTTAGTGAGGCTTTGTCTGAGGTGGAGACATCAAAGTCTCCCAAGAAAGAAGCTAAAAAGGGGAGCCACTCTGTTATGGCATCTCCTAAATCCCTTGATCCAAAATCCTCTAAAGGCCAGGTTTCTTCTTCGGAACTGAAGCCTAAACATTCAAAATCGACACAACCAACCATTTTGGTGCCGAAGCCTAAAACTTCCCTCCCCAGTGCAACTGTTATGGAACCCACAGAAGTTACCTGTGTACCGACCCCTTCCTCAGTACCTATGACCTTCTTGGCACCAACAATAGTTTCACCTATCATACTGGTTACTTCCCCTCCACACAAACAATTGGTCAGCTGACTGCAGTGCTGAAGATCGAATCCTTACCCAGGGATAGATACTCCCCATCTACTAACCCTTTTTATGGTCAGCAGCCGAGTCCCTTCATTGAATGTCCAGAATCACTCTCTGGGATGTCTGTTCATTCCACCAGGAGCCTTTCGGAGCTTGACATAATTAGGTTAGTGGATCAGCTGTTAGCAGCCAGAGATCTTGCAGCCCCCTGTAGGAACTCTTTCCCATCCAGAGCCAAGGTCTACTCTCCAAGGACTCCAACTTATCTTCCTCCTTCAGCCTCTCTGCAGGTCGTGGAGCCCACGACTTCGCCGCTGCTGGTGCCAACTACTTCGGTGCCAATGGTGGATCTCATCTTGGTTCTGGAGCCGACTCTGTGGTCCTTGGCTCATTCGGAGCTGACACACCTTCAGGATCGTGACTTGGTTGCTGGATCTGGGATCCCTAGTTCAACGCCAGTTTTTTCCACGGTGCCGTCTACTTTTCCAGGTGCTTTGACCGTTCCAAGCCCTCTCGGGGCTCCTAGTCTGGGGGTGGACTCATCGGAGCTGTGTGTGACCACAATTCCAAGGTTGTCTTTCTCTGATGTTCTTCGTGTTTCATCGTTGCAGTCATTACATTTAGGTTATCTGCTTGCAGGTAGCCCTCAGTTGGATTGATTATCAAAGGCTTGGGTCCTCCGTCGGTTGCTGTCTCATCTTCTATGATGTCAGGTAGTCAGGGGTATAAAGCATGCAGCTGATGCCATTACATCAGTATTTCTTGCCGTGCGGTGCCCAAAGAAGAAGCAGTTCTCAAGTGCCAGTCGGCCGATTCCTGAAATTTTCATTTTCGAATTTCAGATCCGAAGTCTTCAGCTAAGCTAAGTACCCTGTTGGGGATCCTTTTTCTTGCTCTAAACCAATGTCAGTAAAAGTTAACAATTGCATTTCTTGTGGAAAGCAAATGCCTCATAAAAATTTTCATTCATACTGCATTCCTTGCTTAGGCCTAGACCATGACGTACGTCGCTCTGTTTTGTGCCTTATTCAAACCTCGAACTATTCGTCGTCGGTTCATTTTCGCATCTAATTATTTTGGTACACTGTTCAATTATCCAGCAATGGCTTTGGTAAGCCACCCGACTACCGACATTCCGAAAAAACACAAAGGTAAAGACAGAGACAGACCGCATAGGTCCAAAGCTGCCGACAACACTTCTCCTAAGCTAGTCGCCAGTTCGCAGGTACTTTCGCAGCCCCTGATACCCACTACTTCAGATTCGCAGGCCTCTACTGAGACCCATTCGTAGTCCGGTATGCCACGAGATGCTTCGACTGTGGAACCTGCGGATGTCTCTACCTTGGATGGGTCTGGAGCTGCTGTGCACGCACTGGCTTCTGAGGGTGTATTCAGGCCTACTGACTTGCATATTAAACCAACTCCATGTTCTTCTTCAAGGCCTAAAAAACTGACGCCCAGACCACATGGTCAGGCCTCTATGCCTAAAAAACAAATGATAAGAATGGCTGAAGACCTTATTACTTCAATCAGGGGAAGCCAGCCTTCCCCCTCTAAGAGACCTAGGACTGAGTTTGCTTATGATACTTCTGACCAGGATTCTGAATTTTCTGTTTCCTCTGATGACCAGGATTTACCTTTATCTACCTATGTGGATTTTGATGCTGAAGACTCTATTCCCTCTCCATCCCCCTAGAGGATTTTTCTTTTCGTGAAACCTTGCATACCCTCAGGAAGCATTTTCTTTGGGAAAGTCAGGATTTCTCTGATTCTAATAAGAGGCTTAGGGATTTCTTACTCCTGCCCCAGCACAGGCCTTTAGCCATACCTCCTGCGCTAGACATTGTTGATGATGCCCTTTCGGAATCTAACTTAGCCCCTGACTCTTTACCTCCTGCTCCCAGAAAACCTGATAGATATTACAGGGTCTTTGACTCTCACAAGTTCCTTTTTAAAAATCCTACTGCGGATCCAGAGACCATTTCACAAGGGCATTAAAGCTACTACTGCCAAAAATCCTACCCCCTATTATAGAGACTCCAGAGCGCTGGACAGATGGGATAAGAAGGTATACTTCTGCAACTTTGGTCATTAGGGCCTTAAACTGCCAGTTTCATATGTTGAAGTATCAGCAGCATATTACTGGATTGTTTAAACAGAAAATGATGTTGACTCCTGATTGTGCTGAAAATAAGGATTTACAGGATTTACTGCATTCAGCTGAACAAGTTGGAAAACATACTTTGCAATGTGGTTTTGATTCACTAGAGGCATCTTGCAGGGCTGCTGTACCTGGGTGTATACTTAGAAGGCATGCTTGGCTTAAGGAGCAATCCTTGCCAGGTCATGTTAAAGCAAAATTACTGGATGCTCCCTTAAATCAGGACTGCCTGTTTGCAACAAGGCAGAGGTTATTAAAAATATGGAGGAAAAAGCTAAAATCTATGCAAACTGTTAAAGATTTCTTACAAGTACAACCTCCAAGGTTTAGTAGGCATTGGCCTTCCAAGAATTGGTCCTTTTCTGCCTCTTCCAGACCTTCTCAATCCAAACCCAGATCCAGCAGAGCACCCAGACTTCAGTCCCAGGGTACGCACAGGACTAAGCAGTGGGGGGCTTCTTCCAAATCCGAGAGTAATAAAACTCCCCCTATGGTATACTGTCTCAATGACTTATTTTTAAAACTTCCAAGCACTTCTCAACTGACCGCCTTTTTGGGGGGAAAGATTGCTCCTTCATACAAAGGACTGGGAACTCATTACCCAGGACAAATGGGTTTTAAATATAGTGTCCCAAGGATACAGATTTCACTTCCACACGTTACCAGCACCAAGCGGGTGGCCAGATCTACCCCCAAATCAGTGGGCAGAGGCCCAAAAGTAAGTACTTTCTCTCTCAAGCATAGGGCTATTCATTTGGTACCAGAAGAGGAAAAGGGACAAGGTTTTTACTCCAGACTTTTCCTGGTACCCAGAAAAGACAATTCATGGCGTCCTATCCTGGACCTGTCTGCTCTGAACACCTTTTTGGTGATTCCAAAATTCAAGATGCTGACTCTTCACCAGTTGCTTCCTATGCTTCGCAAAGATGCCTGTCTGGCAACACTAGATTTAAAGGAAGCATACCTGTGCATTCCAGTCAGGGAATCTTGCAGAAGATACCTATGCTTCAAAGCAGGCTACAAGCACTATCAGTTCTCTGCACTGCCCTTTGGCTTATCTACTGCGTCCAGGGTATTCACAAAGTGCCTCGCTCCAGTCATTGCATTTTGCAGGCAAAGAAATATTCAAATATACCCATACCTGGACAATTGTCTAATTCAAGGAGAAAGCCAGGACATATAGTCTGTTCTTTGTACAAAGGGTGCTAACTTGTCTGGGGTACACCATAAACGAAAAGAAAGCACACCTGGTACCCTGTCAACAAACTACATTCCTGGGAACAAGCTTGAATACAACTTCCCAGATGGCTTTCCTCACACCAGAGAAACAAATTCATTTGACTACCTACTTCAAACAAGTGGCCACAAAAACCCTGCTATCTGCAAGGAAAATACTACAAGCCTTGGGATTCATAGCCTCCTGCATTCTTCTAATTCCATATGCAAGACTGCGTATGAGGAAACTACAGTGGTATCTAAAAAGCCTGTGGTGTCAACATTCTCAGGATCTAGAAGCAATGATTCCTATCATACCTTGCCTACGCCCAGAGTTCCTTTAGTGGGCAGAGGCCTGCCACCAAAACAAGGGACTACCATTCACAGTACCCCCTGCTGCCCAATCCCTAACAACAAATGCATCAGACTATGCATGGGGGGCTCACCTGGCAAGGAAGTGCATTCAGGGCAAATGGAACCCAAGTCAAATGCACCTGCATATCAGTCAAAAAGAAATGTTAGTTGTACAGAATGCTCTGACAGCCTTCAAGGACCACATTCTTCCAGGACAATTAATGGTAAAGACGGACACCACCACTGTTATGTGGTACATAAACAAGCAGCTGAGTATACATTCTTTCCTCCTCTGCAGACTAGCCATGGCATTGTGGAAACACAGCCTTGAGCTACCAAGTGAATCTACAAGCTCAGTTCCTGCCAGGAAAACTAATTACACTGGCAGACGGACTAAGCAGAAACCTCTAAGGAGGCCTAGTACTAGGAAATCTTATGCTGAAAAATGGAAAAGATTCTGTGCTCAAGGGATGAGTACAGCAGTGCCCAATTTACCTCATATTTTACAATACTTAACTGAGATGCTTCACAAGGGCCTGTCTTACTCCTCCATCACAATTCACGCCTCAGCCATTTCTGCTCATTATAACAAAACCACCCCTCTTCTCTCATCCACTGCTCAAGCAGTTTCTCAGAGGGGCCAAAAATTTAAGACCGTCCAGGACAGCTCCACCTCCAGGCTGGGACCTTAACTTTGTATTGGAGAAACTCAAGTCTTCCTCCTTTCGCGCCAGCTGCTACTGCAGATCTAAAATTCCTTTCTTGGAAAACAGCATTCCTTTTAGCAATCACTTCAGCAAGAAGGGTATCTGAATTACAGGCCCTTATGACAGTGGAGCCTTTCATCATCTTTCATGCGGACAGGGTGTCCCTAAGGACCAATACCTCTTTCATGCCCAAGGTGGTATCCATTGTGGCCCTTAATCAGTCCATTCATCTGCCAACCTTCTTTCCTAATCCACAGAACAAAGGGGGATGGATACTGCACTCCTTAGATGTGCGCAGACGACTTAGATTCTACTTGGACAGGACTAAACCTCAAAGGAAATCTGAACAACTGCTGGTGGCATTTGCTGCAGGGGCAGAGGGGAAGGCTATCTCAAAGCAAACTGTTTCTAAATGGATAGGTCATTGCATTCATTTCTGCTATAAGCACCATGGAAAACCTATTCCACATGGGATCAGACCCCATTCTACCAGGGCTGCATCTACCTTTACAGACTTTCTCAGAGGCGTCCCTACCAGGGACATTCTAGAAGCTGCTACCTGGAGATGATGTCCTTCATGGATGCATCTGCAGTCATAACAAGTGGGTTGTCCTGTCGTCAGGCAGCCCTGCAGTCGGCCGGATTCCAAAGTCCGGGTCCGGCTGCGGCTGATGTCGCCTCCACGCGTCATCTCTGTTGGTCTTGGTATAAAAGCATCAGCCGACGCCATTTTCCTCAGTCTTTCTTGCAAGCAGAAGCTGTTCGCAAGTGCCGGTCGGTCGGATCCAGAGATTACTTCTACGAATACTACGAAGACTTCTAAAGCTAAGTACCCGTTGGGGACTCTTTCTTGCCTCAGCCGATGTCAGAAAAAGTTAACAATTGTTTAACCTGTGGGAAACAAATACCTCATAAAGATTTCCACTCTTACTGTCTGCCTTGTTTAGGCCCAGCCCGGCGTAGCAGCCTGTTCGGCCTGTGCCTCTTTCAACCAGTTTGCAGAACAGTTTTTCGGTTCTGATTTTGCGTACATTATGCCGTCGGATCCTCCGACTACCCCAAAAGCAAAGATAAAGACCGACACTCGCGGTCCGGTTTCGGCGAAACCACGGTAAAGCAAACCGAGTGTCTCGGTTTCGGCGAAACCGAGAAAACTGCTCAAAGTACAGCTGAACCTATTCTTACAACTGAGGCCCCTGCTACAACTCTTGAATCGACCTCAGAAATTTTACCCACTACGGTGGTTGACTTATCAGACACCATCCCTTGGATGTCTCTACCCCAGCACGTGGTGCTGCTAGGCCTCCAGCTGCCATGTCCATTAAGGCCTTCGCCAGGGCTAAAGCAGCCAAGACTACTAAAACAGTGCCTGTTAAACCCCCACATCCAGGCCCTCTTCTAGTTCTCAAATGCTTTCTTTGGCAGAAGATTTAATTTCTTTAATTAGAGGATCTCAATCTCACCCAGACAGGGCCTCTCAGCCCCCAGAGAAGAGACCTAGGGCAGAGCCCCTGAGCCAGTGTCTTCTGATGATTCTGCTGATGAATCAGACATAACTGACCAGCCTGAGGCTCCCTTCTCCAATTTTGAAGATTCTGATGCTGAAGAATCCATTCCAGCTGCTTCCCCACCAGAAGAATTCTCCTTTGGGAAACCTTGCATGCCATGCGAGAACAGTTCCAATGGCAGCAACAGGATTTTTCAGACTCCAGAAAAGACTTAGGACCTTTCTGCACCTCCCACAGCACAGGCCCTTAGCTATACCTCCTGTTCTCTCTGTGGTGGATGATGCTTTCAATGATGTTTGCTCCGCTCCAGATTCTTTACCCCAGCCCCTGCCAAACCAGACAGATTTTACAGGGTGCCAGATACTCATCACCACCTTTACAAGGCCCCACTTGCAGACCCAGAAACTATATCCCAGGGTCCCAAGGCAGTAGCAGCGACCACAGCTAAAACCCTATCCCTTCTGAAAGGGAAGCAAGGTCATTAGACAGATGGGGTAAAAGGTCTACACTTCAGCTACTCTCTCAGCTAGAGCTTTAAACTGTCAGTTTCACATGATACAATACCAAGAGTTTATGCTTGATCAGTTAACTAAAAACTAACCACTGATGAATCTCTTGATAAGAAATATGTATTAGAGATGGTAAATAACATACAACAGGTTAGCAACCATTCCTTAAAATGTGGCTATGATGCACTGGAGGCTTCATTTAGATCAGCCATGACAGGCACAGTGATAAGAAGGCATGCATGGCTAAAGGAACAAGCTTTACGGATCATGTTAAAGCTAAGTTGCTAGATGCTCCTATGGACAAGACAAGTTTGTTTGGTACACCTGCCCAGCAGGTTATGAAGAAAATGGAAGAAAAGGCAAAATCTGTTCAAACTGTTAAAGATTTCTTGCAGGTTCAACCCCAAGGTTTAGCAGGAACTGGCCTGCCAAAATTGGTCCTTTCCTGACTCCACAAAATTTCAAAGGGGCAGGAATAGGCGTTCCAGAGGCAGAAACCAATCCAGAGGAGGTGCCTACAGAGGGCGACAGTGGCAAGGTAACAACAGAGGCACAGACACAGCCACTGCCACTACATCAGCACAACCACAGTGACTTAATCCTAAATCCGCCTACCAGGGAACAAATAGCAGCTCCTCTAGGCGGAAAGTTAACCTTATTTTCAAAGAACTGGCACTACATAACAAAAGACAAGTGGATTTTACAAACCATAGATCAAGGTTACGGTTTCACTTCCACACTTTACCAGTCAAAGAGGAATGCCAAATCTACCTCCAAATCAAAAACAGAGGCTCCCAGATAATGGAGTTAGCAAACATGAGAGCTGTGGAAAGAGTGCCAACAGCAGAACAAGGAAAGGGGTTCTACCCCAGACTATTCCTAGTTCCAAGAAAGGAAAAAAGTTGGAGACCAATTCTCGACCTGTCCACCTTAAACACATACATCATTTTTCCAAAATTCAAAATGCTGACCCTACAGCAACTTCTTCATGCTGGGCAAGGAGTCTTGGCTGGTAACTCTAGATCTCAAGGAGGCATACCTGCACGTCCCCATTCGACCAATCTGCAGAAGATACCTCAGATTTCTTGCAGGATCAGAGCACTATCAATTCTAAGCATGGCTCTTTGGCTTATCTACTGCCCAGAGTATTCACAAAATGCCTGGCATCAGTAATCGCCCATTGCAGACTACAGGAATTCAAATTTACCCATACCTGGACGACTGCCTGCTACAAGGGACAACAAAAGCAAGCTGACAACAGATTTACAAAGGGTCATTTACTTGCTACAAGGACTGGGATACACAGTCAATTTACAAAAGTCAAGGCTGATACCCTCCCAAACAAGGACATTCTTGGGCGGCATTGGACACCGTACAACAAATGGCATTCCTGACTACAGAAAAACAAAAGAACTTCCTCTTTACTTCTTGGCACTAACAAAACTGAACAAGTTAACAGCAAGAAAAGTTCTGCAGGCCTTGGGCTTCATGGCATCATGCATAATCTTGGTCCCATTTGCCAGACTACATATGAGGAAACTACAGTGGTACCTAAAGAATTTATGGTCCCAACACAGACACAATCTAGAAACAGAAATCCCACTAATTCCATGCTTAAAACAGGAGTTCCTATGGTGGGCTCAGGCATGCCAGTCAAACCCAGGCCTACCCTTTCGCAGATGTCAACCAAGCCAGACCATCACAACAGGCGCTTCAGACCTAGGATGGGGGCCCACATGCTGGACAAATGCGTGCAAGGATTGTGGACACAGGATCAACTTCACCTGCACATCAATCTAAAAGAAATGCTGGCAGTAAAACTGGCAATCCAAAAGTTCAAACCATTTCTCAAAGAGGGCCAGTTGATGATAAGGACAGACAACACCACAGTCATGTGGTACATCAACAAACAGGGAGGCACTCATTCATACCCCTATGCAGACTGACCTTGGAGCTGTGGACCCTGGCACTCAGCTACAACATTCAGTTACAGGCAATATTTGTACCGGGAAAGACAATACTCTAGCAGACATATTAAGCAGAACCACGAATGGAAGCTGCACCGGACATCTTCAAGACCATCTCAAAGAAATGGGGAATGCCACAGATACACCTATTGCATCACCTCTCAATCACCAGCTCAAAAATTCTGCACAAGGACATTCCACCCACTAGCATGGAAAGTGGACTCACTCTCCTTCAACTGGAAAGGCCTAACAGCATATGCATTCCCACCTCTTCCTTTGATACACAAGGTACTACTAAAAATCAAGGAAGAGCGTCCAAGGATAATCCTGATAGCTCCAAACTGGCCAAGACAACACTGGTACCCACTACTGAAGAGCATGTCTCGAACAAAATGTGGCCAATACCTCTGATGCCTTTGATGTTAACTCAGAACAACTACAGCATCATACATCCAAACCTAAAACGCTGCAACTGACTGCATGGAACATCACATAGCAGCAGCTAATCCAGAACTTTCCCAAAGAGTTAAAGACATTATTCTTGAAGCACGCAGACCTTCAACAAGAAGGAACTATGCTGGAAAATGGAAAAGGTTTGTCACTTGGAGTACGGAAAGAGGAAAAGATGTGTCAAACATAGATATGCCTAACATTCTGGAGTATCTGGCGAACTTCTTCATTCAGGCCTGTCCTACTCCTCCATCAAGATACATGCATCAGCTATTTCAGCAGAATACAGCTTTGATCCACCTGTTTTTCGCACCCTTTGCTCAGGCAGTTCCTCAGAGGAATCAAGAATGTAAAACCTCCAAGGAAACCACCATTACCAGCTTGGGATTTAAACTTTGTGCTAGAAAAGTTGACACTATCACCCTTTGAACCAGCAGCAACAGCAGACCTACAACACCTGTCATGGAAAACTGCTTTCCTACTGGCAATTACTTCAGCAAGGAGGGTTTCAGAACTACAGGCCTTAATGGCAGTGCAACCCTTCCTAATCTTCCACCAAGATAGAGTGTCCATGAGGACTAATCCTACATTTATGCCCAAGGTGGTATCCAGAGTGTCTTTAAACCAGGCAATCCACCTACCTACCTTCTTTCCCAACCCACAAAACAGAGGGAAAGAATACTGCATACCTTGGATGTACATAGACAGCTACGCTACTACTTGGACAGAACAAAAATAGCAGAAAGACTGACCAACTTTTGTAGCCTATGCAACAGGAAGGAAGGAAAAGCTATTTCCAAACAGACAATCTCCAAATGGATAGGAAATTGCATACGATACTGTTACTCCTTCCATGGAAAACCAATTCCACAGAACATAAGACCTCATTCTACAAGGGCAACAGCCACTACCACAGCCTTCTTACGAGGAGTGGCAACCAAAGACATTATTGAGGCGGCTACTTGGACCTCCGTGCATACATTTGCCAAGCATTATAATTTGCCTCTATATTCCAGATCCCGAGCAGGGTTTGCCACTGCTGTACTGCAAGGGATCCTAAACACACCATAATCTACTTTTATCCTCCTCGCCTAGTTGGCTATGGTATTCTACCCACTTGTTATGACTGCAGATGCATCCATGAAGGACATAGTACAGTTTTGTACCTACCATAAATGTAGATGTCCGCACTGGATAGCATCTGCAGTCACCCTCCCTCCTTCCCCTCTGTGGTACTCCTAGGGTGTTTACCCTCCTAATAGCTAGCTGTTGGGGAGTCTTTTATGGTGTATTTGTTTGTATATATGTACATATATGCTTATTGTTGTGTTTACCTCTATTTGGAAACATTGGCATCTATCCAAATTTTAGCCTGCAAGAGGGCTACTGGCATCTGGGGCAAGAAACACTGAGGAAAATGGCCGGCTGATGCTTTGAAGACCAACAGAGATGACGTCGGGTGGAGTGCGACATCAGCGGACCCGGACTTTGGAATCCGGCCGACTGCAGGGCTGCCTGACGACAGGACAACCCACTTGTTATGACTGCAGATGCTATCCAGTTCGGACATCTACATTTATGGTAGGTACAAAACTGTACTTTCTTCGTGTTTCACTGTTGCAGTCATTACATTTGGGTTATCTGCTTGCAGGTAGCCCTCAGTCGGCCTGATTAACAAAGTCTTGGGTCCTTAATCAGTTGCTGTCCCTTTTTCCATGACGTCAGGTCGTCGGGGGATATAAAACATGCAGCCGACGCCATTACATCAGTTTTTTTTTTGCCATGTGGTGCCCGAAGAAGAAGCAGTTCGCAAGTGCCGGTCGGCCGACTCCTGAAATTTTCGTTTTTGAGTTTCAGAGCCGAAGTCCTCAACTAAAGCTAAGTACCCTGTTTGGGAAACTTTTTCTTGCTTCTTACCGATGACAGTAAAAGTTAATAATTGCATTACTTGTGGAAAGCAAATACCTCATAAAGATTTTATTCGTACTGTATTCTTGCCTAGGCCCTGACCAATGACGTACCTTGCTGTCGGTTTTGTGCTTTATTTAATCCCCGCACTCTTCGTTGTCTGTATAGTTTCGCCTCTAAATATTTCTTTTCTCGGTTATCCAGAAATATCGTCTGTTAGCCATCTGACTACCGGGATTCCAAAAAAACGCAAAGATAAAGACAGAGACAGGCCTATGGACTTGCATATTAAACACACCTCCTTCTTCACTTAGGCCTAAATCTCGAGCCATGCCTAAAAAACCAACGCCCAGGCCACATGCTCAGGTCTCTATGCCTAAAAAACAAATAAGAATGGCTGAAGATTTAATAACTCTAATCAGGGGTAGACAAACCCCCCCTTTCTAAGAGGCCTAGGACTGAAGTTGTTTATGAATCTTCTGACCAGGATTCTGTTTTTTTCTGATTCGCCTGATTATCTGGATTTTCCCCTATCTACTTATGGGGATTCTGATGTAGAGGGAGTCCATTCCCTCTGCTTCACCGCCAGAGAATTTTTTTTTCTTTTGGTGAAACCTTGCATACTCTAAGGGAGCATTTCCACTGGAAAAGCCAGGATTTTTCTGATTTAAAAAAGAGGCTTAGGGATTTCTTAGTCCTACCTCAGCATAGGCCTTTAGCTATTTCTCCTGTACTAGACATTTTTGTTGATGCTTTTTCGAAATCTAGTTTTGCCCCTGATTCCTTGCCTCTTGCTCCCAGAAAACCTGACAGATACTACAGGGTCCCTGAGTCACACAAGTTCCTTTTTAAAAATCCTATTGCGGATCCAGAGACTATTTCACAGGGGCCCAAAGGCATTAATGCTTCTACTGCTAAAAATCCAACCCCTTCTGATGGAGACTCTATGCCCTGGATAGATGGGAAAAGAAGGTTTACACTTCTGCAACCTTGGCCATTAGGGCTTTAAACTGCCAGTTTCATATTTTAAAGTATCAGCAACATGTTACTGGACTGCTTAAACAGAAAATGATGTTGATTCCTGACTGTGTGGAAAATAAAGAATTACAGGATTTAATGCATTCTACTGAACAAGTTGGAAAACATACTTTGCAAGTGGTTTTGATTCATTAGAGGCCTCTTGCAGGGCTGCTGTTACTGGGTCTGTGCTCAGAATGCATGCTGGGCTAAAGGAGCAATCCTTGCCTGATCATGTTAAAGCTAAATTGTTGGATGCTCCCTTAATTCAGGACAGCCTGTTTGGCAACAAGGCTGAGGAAGTTCTTAAAAAATGGAAGATAAAGCTAAATTTATGCAAACTGTTAAAGATTTCTTACAAGTTCAGCCTCCTAGATTTAATAGGATCTGGCCATCTAAGAATTGGTCCTTTCCAACCCCTTTCAGGTCTTCTCAAGCCAAACCCAGACACAGCAAAAGCCCCAGGTTTCATTCCTAGGAGACGCACATGACTAAGTAGTGGGGGGGCTCCACTTCCAAATCTGGGAGTAATATGACCCCCCCCCCTGTGGTAAACTGTCTCAGTGACTTGTTTAAAATTTCCAAGCACTTGTCAACTGACTGCCCCTTTGGGGGGAAAGATTGCTGTTCATGCAAAGAACTGTGAACTCATTACCCAGGACAAATGGGTTTTAAATATAGTGTCCCAGGGATACAAATTTCACTTTCACACGTTGCCAACACCAAGGGGGGTGGCCGGACCTACCCCCAAATCAGTGGGCAGGGGCCCAAAAACAAGTACTTTCTCTCTTAAGAATGGGGGCTATTCAGCTGGTGCCGGAAGAGGAAACGGGACAAGGTTTCTACTCGAGACTTTTCCTGGTACCCAGAAAAGACAATTCATGGTGTCCTATCCCGGACCTGTCTACTCTAAACACCTTTTTGGAAATTCCAAAATTCAAGATGCTGACTCTTCACCAATTACTTCCTAAGCTAGGCAAAGATGCCTGGTTGGCAACACCAGATTTAAAAAAAGCATACCTGCACATCCCAGTCAGGGAATCTTGCAGAAGATACCTACGCTTCAAAGCAGGTTACACGCACTATCAGTTCTCTGCACTGCCCTTTGGCTTATCTACTGCACCCAGGATATTCACAAAGTGCCTAGCTCCAGTTATTGCATTTTGCAGGCAAAGAAATATTCAAATATACCCATATCTGGACAATTGTCTAATTCAGGCAAAAAGCCAGGACATACTTTTGAATCATCCTGGCTTTGTACAAAGGGTTCTAACTAGTCTGGGGTAAACCATAAATGAAAAGAAATCATACCTGGTACCCTGTCAACAAATTATATTCCTGGGCGCAAGCTTGAATACATCTTCCCAGATGGCTTTACCTCATGCAGAGAAACAAATTCATTTGACAACTTACTTCAAATAATTGACCACAAAAACCTTGCTCTCTGCAAGACAAATACTGCAAGCCTTAGGGTTCATGGCCTCCTGCATTCTTCTAATTCCATATACAAGGCTGCATATGAGGAAACTACAGTGGTATCTAAAAAGCCTATGGTGTCAACATTCTCAGGATCTAGAAGCAGTGATTCCTGTCATACCTTGCCTACGCCTAGAATTCCTTTGGTGGGCAGAGGCCTGCCACCAAACAAGGGACTACGTTTCACTACACCCCCTGCCGCCCGAACCCTAACAACAGGTGCGTCAGCCTATGCATGGGGGGCTCATCTGGCAGAGAAGAGCATTCAGGGCAAATGGAACCAAAGTCAAATGCACCTGCATATGAATCAAAAGGAAATGTTAGCTGTACAGAATGTTCTGACAGCCTTCAAGGATCACATTCTTCCAGGACTACTTATAGTAAAGACAGACACCACCACTGTTATGTGGTACATAAACAATCAGCTTGGTACACATTCATACCCCCTCTGCAGACTAGCCATGGCATTGTGGAACATAGCCTTGAGCTACCAAGTGCACCTACAATCCCAGTTCCTGCCAGGAAAATTAAATACACTGGCAGATGGACTAAGCAGAAACCTCATGGACCCACACGAGTGGAAACTGGAACCAAGGATTTTCAACACGTTGACAAGCAAATGGGGGAGCCCAGATATAGAGCTGTTTGCCTCTTCCCCAGAACTACAAATTGGACATTTTGCACAAGGACTCCCCACAAGCAAGCCTGGAAAGTGGATTCTCTGTCCATCTGGATAAACCTATCAGTCTATGCCTTCCCCCCTCTGCCTCTGCTTTCCAAAATACTACTAAAAATCAAACAGGACAAACCAAGGATGATTTTGATTGCTCCGGACTGGCCACACCAACACTGGTACCCCCTCCTGTGCAGTATGTCACTGTTATCCCCATGGCACCTGCCTCAGACTCCTTTCCTTTTGTCTCAGCAGGAGAACCAGATTCTGCACCCTCAGCTTCTAACACTGAACCTTGCAGCCTGGCTAATTACATAAACTCTCCTCTACCATCCCTCAGTAAATCTGTGATGGATATCATTTTAGAGGCACAGAGGCGTAGTACTAGATAATAATATGCTGAAAAATGGAAATGATTGTGTGCCTGGAACCAATCTCAAGGGATGAGCACAGCAGCACCAAATTCACCTCAGATTTTACAATGCTTAACTGAGATGCTTCACAAGGGCCTGTCTTTTTCCTCCATTAAAATCCACGCCTCAGCCATTTCAGCTCATCATAGCACAGAACCTCCCCTCTTCTCTCATCCACTGCTCAAGCAGTTCCTCAGAGGGGCAAAAAATTTGAGACCACCCAGAGGAGAGCTCCAACCCCAGCCTGGGACCTTAACTTTGTTTTGGAGAAACTCTCTACCTCCTTTCGAGCCAGCTGGTACTGCAGACTTAAAATGTATTTCTTGGAAAACCGCTTTTCCTTTCAGCAATCACTTCAGCTAGAAGGGTATCTGAATTACAGGCCCTTATGGCAGTAGAGCCTTTCATCATCTTTCATGTGGACAGGGTGTCCCTCAGAACCAGTCCATCCTTCATGCCCAAGGTGGTATCCAGTGTGGCTCTTAATCAGTCTATTCATTTGCCAACCTTCTTTCTCAATCCACAGAACAAAGGGGAATGGATACTGCATTCCTTAGATGTGCACAGACAACTTAGATTCTACTTGGACAGGACTAAACCTCAAAGGAAGTGTGAACAACTGCTGATGGCATTTGCTGCAGGGGCAGAGGGGAAGGTTATTTCAAAGCAAACCATTTTTAAATTGATAATCCATTGCATTTATTTCTGCTATAAGCACCATGGAAAACCTATCCCCCAGGGGATCAGACGTCACTCCACCAGGGCTGCCACTACCTCTACAGCCTTTCTCAGAGGCATCCCTAGCAGGGACATCCTAGAAGCTGCTGCCTGGAGTTATGTGCATACTTTCACCAAGCATTATCATTTGCCAATTTACTCTACATCCAGAGCTGGCTTTGCCACTGCAGTCTTGCAGGGCCTTATATCTGGTCCTAAAGCTATGTAAATTCCTCCTCCCAACCATAACTTTGGCAATTTACCCAAATGTAATGACTGCAACACTGAAATATGAAGATCATAGTACAGTTGTGTACACTTGCAATAAATGTAGATGTTGTTGCAATCCTGGTTACCCTCCCTCCCTCCAGCCCCCTAACTTCTTTTGGCTATACCTCTACTTTCCTTTACTATGCTTAAAAGCCTTTTTGGTGTATTTGCTTTTTTGTTGGAGGTATATCATTGTATTTTTATATTTAATTGCTCCCCATTAGGGGGGCACCTGACATCTGGGGCAAGAAAAACTGATGTAATGGCGTTGGCTGCATGTTTTATACCCCTGACGTCACGGAAGGAGACCGCAACCGATGCAGGACCCAAGACGTTGTTAATCAGGCCGACTGAGGGCTACTGCAAGCAGATAACCCAAATGTGATGACTGCAACAGTGAATACACTCGAACATCTACATTTATGGTAAGTGTACACAACTGTACTTTTCTACTTCAGTGGCCTTTCATGCTAGAGCCTCTGTGGATGACTTTTGCACAGTGGACACTTGGGCTACCCCTCATACCTTTATCACTCAATGCAAATTTGATATGGTCTCCAGGGAAGAGCATTCTTTGGCTCTATGATGCTCAGGAATATCCTTCCATAGAGCCTTCTGGAATATAATGTAGCTAGGACTCTGTCCCAACAGTCAAGAATGAATGAAGATTGACAACATCAGATAAAGAAGTTATGATGTCCTTTTATTCCATTGTTGCAGTATTCTACTTGTGGGTTTACCCTTCTTCCTCTCCAGTTCGTCCGGCCAGGTTTTCCAAAGGTTTTCAGTCCCTCTTGGTGTGTCGGACGTCTGATGTGGCAGCAGGTATGTGGGTCATAAAGGTGACGTCTGCACACACCAGCCCTCAGAACTTTTCAGCTGCGAGTCATACACCAGGTGCTCCTGCTTCTCGCAGACGTTGGATTGAAAAAAGTTTCAGTTAAGTACCCCGTTGGGGATTCTTTCAGTCCTATTTTGTTGATATTTATAAGATTGTTCATGTGATCTGGTAAGGGCAAGTGTGGTCACCAAGTTCCCCACCAAGATACTCATGACCATGTCTGTTTTGTTTAGGCAAGGAACACGACCACGAGAACTGCGCCGTTTGCTATTCGTTTGTCCCTAAAAGCTTACGTCGCCAGTTGCAGGCCTTACACCTATATGTAGAGAATCTGCGCTTAAAGTAGTTAGCGTTAAGGATGGAGGCTGCGTCCAATGCCCCATGTGAACCGCCTAGGAAGAGGGCCAAGTCCGTGCGACCTACTTCATCTGCTGTCTCTCTCTCAGCCATACCTTAGTCTGTAGCAGATGTCAGCTTGGCTGAGGATCCGGCATCTACCAGTGTAGATAAAGTGGGGATACCTCTGAGGAAGCCGCACACACTTGAGCAGACGGCATATCCTCAGAGGAATTACTGGTGTCTTCCCTAGCCGTCGGGGGGAACCAGCGTTCACTCTGGGCCCATCGGACCCCGCCTCACCTTAGGCCTATCTCCATTCATACGCCTTCTAGGCCTTTAAAGAAAAAGCAAAAAACTAGACACCTCACTCCGACCTCTGAAAGCATGCCTGACTGGCAGGCCTTCAGCCAAAGTTTAACGTCTTCATGGCCCTTGGGCCTCCTGCTTGAAGCCTCTGCTTCTCCCCTTTGTAGCCCTAGGCCTCACACTACTGAAAGGAGGGCAGCTCAGACTGAAAAAGTGGATTTTTCTGATTCCTCTGAGGAATCCCTATCTTTCTCCCAGATCTCATCCCCTCTGGGATATGGATCTGCTGAGGAAGCCTCTGTCGAACTAGACTCCCCCTGTTGAGGACTTGACGTTTGGGAAACAATTAATATGATGAAAGACCACTTGAGTGGCAATCCTTGGATATGACTGAAGTACAGAAAAGGTTTTATGACCTGATCCAAATGGACTGTCCTAGTCCTTCTGCTGTACCTCACATTCAACCTGCGTTTCTGGATGCATTTGCCTCTGCCTCCATCAGCCCAGATTTCCAGCCTCCAGCTCTTGGTAGGGCAGACAGACTCTCTAAAGTGTTTCAAAAAGAACAGTTTGTCTTTGTGTCCTCCTGCTGACTTGGCCAATATCGCCATCTCTTCTGATAGGGCCTCCAAGCTCCTTCCGACCATTACTATCCTTCCTGCTGATAAGGACAGCAAGACCATGGAGAGGCTAGGAAAGAAAATTTACACCTCAGCTACCCTCTCCTTCATTGCCACCAACTACCAGACTTGCATGACTAAATACTCCTTAGCTCTACTGGAAAAAGCCTCTAAGGGCCTAGATGATATTCCTGACTGTGCAGCCAAAGCTTCTGTCTTCCATGATAGCTCGCATCTCTCAAGTGAATAAACACTCTCTAAGATGCTGTTATGATGCAGCTGAAGCCTCCACCAGGTCAGCTGCATCAGCTTCAGTTCTCAGAAGGTACTTATGACTTCGACTCCAGCCTCTCCCTGATGACTTCAGGACCAAACTTCTTGATGCACCTCTGGACAGTTCAGCCCTGTTTGGTGCAAAAGTGGCTGATCTGTGTAAATACTTGCAACAGAAAGGTAAAGAGCTACAGGACTTAAAGTACCTCCTAGTTTCACCCATTTCCAAGTTCAAGAGGAACTACCCAGCCATTACACAGTTCATCAGGGAAAACCTCCAGGCCCACAGCCCCACCTAGGTCTAGAAGACCCCCTAGAAGCAACCTTCTCAGTCCTCCAGCCAAAGGCCCCCCCTTTCCTTATAGGGCAGGTAGTGTGTGACTGCCTGCCAGTACTACAGCTCCCACCCCCTTCCACCATTCCCCTATCCACTCGTCTCTCATTGTCTCTCTGCGTGGTTCTGTCCATCAGTCAAAACAGATACTTCATGTCCTGAATCATCCCCCCCCCAACAAAACAGGGCATCCTACTGCCTCCTCCCAGCCAGATACCCCTTCTCCATCAGGTCCTGAAAACCCTACTGCTACAAGGCACCATAGAACCAGTATCTCCACAGGAAAGAAAAAAAATGGATTCTACTCCAGAATCTTTTTGGTACCCAGAAAGAAGGGACCATGAAGGCCAATCTTAGACCTCTCATGCCTCAATCCCTTTCTTCGAGTTCCTACCTTCAGGATGGTCACCCTCCCTACTATCTTTCTTCTCATCCTTCCACAGGGCTTCATGGCTACCCTGGGCATAAAGGATGCTTACCTTCACATACCCATAAAGCCCACCTTCAGAAAATACCTTGGGTTCATAGCAGGCTCATCTCACTTTCATTTCTGTGCCTTGCCCTTTGGACTTTCTACTGCCCCCAGGATGTTTACAAAATGCCTTGCTCCAGTCATCGCCTATTGCAGGGCAAAAGGTATTCAGATATTCCCATACTTAGACTATCTTCTAATGCAGGCAGGAGACAAGGCAACTCTTCTAAGCCACTGCCAGGACCTCCTGATACTTCTGCAGTCTCTGAGATTCCTGATAAACTATCCAAAATCTCACCTTCATCCCACACAGGACATTGTCTTCCTGGGCTGCCGGATCAGGACAGACCTCATGAAGGCCTTCCTCCCAGCAGAAAGGGTGGTATCCCTTTTACACCACGTTCGTACAGCCCTGCAAGCTACAGAGCTAACTGCAAGACAATTCCTGAGACTATTAAGGCTACATGGCAGCTATTATTCCCATGCTGCCCCTAGCAAGGATGCACATGAGGAAATTGCAGTGGTACCTCCAATGTTCATCGTGTTTCACTGTTGCAGTCATTACACTTGGGGTTATCCTGCTGGCAGGCTACTCGCAGTCGGCCAGAATTCCAAAGTCTAGGTCCGGCGTCGGTTGCTGTCGCCTCTTCCCTGATGTCAGTGCGCCAGGGGTATAAAAGATGCAGCTGACGCCATTTTCTTCAGTCTTTCTTGCCGCGCAGTGCCCGAAGCAAAAGCAGTTCGCAAGTGCCAGTCGGCCGACTACTGAGATTTTCGAAATCGAATTTCAGAACCGAAATCTTCAATAAAGCTAATTACCCCATTGGGGAAACATTTTCTTGCTCCATACCGATGTCAGTAAAAGTTAACAATTGTATTTCTTGTGGGAAGCAAATACCTCATAAGGACTTTCACTCTTACTGTATTCCGTGTCTAGGCCCTGACCACGGCGTTACTAGTTGTCGGTTTTGTGCTAGATTCAACAAACACACTATTAAGCGTTGGTTTGATTTTGCTTTACATTACTTTGGCCGAAGGTTTAACTACATAATGCCGTCGGAACAACCGATGACTGGAATTCATAAAAAACGCTAAGACAAGGAAAAGGACAGGCATCCGAGGTCCAAAACCGACGAAGCCTCTTCTAAGCCAGTCTCCAGTTCGCCGGTTCTCAGTGAGGCACTTTCGCAGCCCTGACACCCACTACCTCAGAGCCACGGGCCGCATCCGACTCCCACATGGAGACACCTAGGCCTCTGGAAACTCAAGGTATTGGGCCTGCGGAAACTATACCCTCAGATGGGTCCGAAGCCGCTGAGCAGGCATCTGCTTCTGAGGGTGTTTTCAGACCTTCACAGCTTACTATTAAGTCCACTACAGCAGCCAAGGCAAAGTCAAAAACACCATTAAAGACAAAGAAACAAGTACAGCATTCTCCTGGACAGTCATCAATGCCAAAGAAACATGCTTAAAATGGCAGAGGACCTAATTACTCTGATCAGGGGTTCCCATCCCCCTCCTGATAAAAGGCCTAGGCAAGACACTGACTATTACTCCTCTGACCAGGTTTCTATTTCCTCTGATTCCTCTTCAGATCAAGGCTGTTCTCTCCCTCCTTATGAGGATTCTGATGCAGAAGAATCTCTACCTTCAGCCTCTCCGCCTGAGAATTATTCTTGTGGGGAAACCTTGCACACCACACCATGAGGGAGCATATCCATTGGGAGAGCCAGGATTATTCAGAATCCAAGAAAAGGCTCAGAGACTTTATTTTATTGCCTCAGCACAGGCCCCTGGCTATCCCCCCTGTGCTTGAAATTGTTTGTTTTCTCTGAATCCAGTTTGTCTCCTGATTCTTTACCCCCTGCACCAGTCAAGCCAGACAGGTACTACAGGGTCCCAGACTCTCATAAATTTCTTTATAAAAACCCCTCTGCTGACGCAGAAACAATTTCTCAGGGTCCTAAAGGGGTTAAGGCTTCCACTGCAAAAAACCCTGTCCCCTCTGATAGGGATTCCAGAGCTCTGGATAGATGGGGGGAAAAAGTTTACACTTCTGCTACTTTAGCTGTAAGGGCTTTAAACTGACAGTTTCACATGCTTAAATATCAACAGTGCCTCATGTTTTTGTTAAAACAGAAAATGCTTGCAAACTCAGAATGTCCTGACAATAAGGAAATGCAGGATTTATTGCATGCAGCTGAGCAAGTTGGAAAGCATACTCTGCAATGTGGTTTTGATTCATTAGAGGCTTCTTGCAGAGCCGCAGTTACAGGCTCTGTCATTCGAAGGCATGCTTGGTTGAAAGAACAAAGTTTACCTGAACATGTTAAAGTAAAATTATTGGATGCTCCACTACAGCATGATTCTTTTTGGTGTGAAGGCAGAAGAGGTGTTAAAGAAAATGGAGGATAAAGCAAAATCAATGCACCTTATAGGAAACAGTCCCAGTGACTTCCCTCTACTAATGCCAAACACTTAACTTTTGGCAGAACCCTTGGGGGAAAAGCAAGCGCTTTTCTCACAAAATTGGCACATGATCACCCAGGACAAATGGGTACTGAATATTGTTTCTCAGGGTTACAGGTTCCACTTTCACACCCTTCCAAAATCAAAAGGGTATGCCAGACCTGCCACAAAACCAAAGGGCAGAGGCACAAAAACAAATTTTTGCTCTCATGGACATGAGAGCTATTCAGAGAGTACCACAGCAAGAACAAGGACAAGGATTTTACTCAAGACTTTTCCTGGTACCCAGAAAGGACAAAGCCTGGAGACCAATACTGGACCTGTCAGTCCTAAATACTTTCCTGGATGTTCCAAAATTCAAAATGTTAACACTGCAGCAACTTCTACCCATGCTGGGCAAGAAGGCTTGGTTGGTTACTTTGGACCTCAACGAGGCATACCTACATGTCCCAGTCAGACAATCTTGTAGAAGATACCTCAGTTTCATAGCTGGCTCAATGCGTTGCCAGTTCTCTGCACTGCCCTTTGGCTTATCTACTGCACCCAGGGTCTTCACAAAATGCCTGGCACCAGTAATTGCATTTTGCAGACAAAAAGGAATTCAAATATATCCCTACTTGGACGACTGCCTTATTCAAGCAGAGAGCAAGGACATTCTACTAAAGCATCTGGCATTTGTAAAAAGATTACTAATTTGCCTAGGGTACACAGTAAATGAAAATAAATCAAAACTAATGCCCTCTCAAAAGATAATATTCCTGGGTGCAAGCTTAAATACAACTGCCCAGATGGCTTATCTCACGCCAGACAAGCAAAGGCAACTGACTCATTACTTTCAAATGATGGCAACAAAGACCCAGCTCCCTGTAAGAAAAATTCTGCAGACCCTGGGCTTCAAGGCATCCTGCTTTCTACTAATTCCATATGCAAGACTGCATACGAGGAAACTACAATGGTATCTAAAAAGTGTTTGGACTCAACATTGCCACAGCCTGGAAATAATAGCTCTACTTCGCTGCATGCAACAGGAGTTTCGATGGTGAGCACTGGCCTGTCACCACAACAAGGGACAGCCTTTCACCTTACCCACAGCCAGGCAGACAATAACAAATGCATCGGATTATGCCTGGGGGGCACACATGGCAGAAAAATGTATTCAGGGCACGTGGCCCAAGGAACAAATGCATCTTCACATCAATCAAAAAGAGATGCTAGCTGTACAGAATGCCCTGACAGCCTTCAATGATCTACTTCATCCAGGACAACTATTACTAAAGTCGGACAATACCACAGTTATGTGGTACATAAACAAGCAAGGGGGCACACATTCCTACCCCCTCTGCAGACAAGCCATGACTTTGTGGGACACAGCACTGACCTATCAAGTACATCTGCAGGCACAATTCCTGCCAGGAAAGAAAAATACTCTGCTAGACGAACTTAGCAGAAATCTCATGGATCCTCTCGAATGGAAACTAAATCCACAGGTCTTCACCATAACAAGGAAATGGGGACACCCAGACATAGATCTTTTTGCCTCCCCTCACAGCTGCCAACTACAGAGATTCTGCACAAGAACTTATCACCCACAAGCATGGAAAGTGGATGCTCTATCATTCAGCTGGAAAACCCTGACAGTTTATGCCTTTCCTCCACTGCCTTTCCTTCCCAAGGTGCTCCTCAAAGTCAGACAAGAGAAGCCAAAAATGATTGATTGCCCCAGACTGGCCACGCCAGCACTGGTACCCAATCCTAAAAAGCTTGTCTCAAGGCCCATCCTGGCCTTTACCTCAAATTCCTCATCTTCTGACTCAACAAAACAATCAGATTCTGCACAGTCAACTCAGAACCTTAAATCTGGCTGCATGGCAGATAATATAGCCACTCGGATCACACCTCTCTCTAAAGCTGTTATGGATGTCATTTTAGAAGCCAGGAGACCCAGCACTAGGAAATCGTATGCAGAAAAAATGGAAGAGATTCTGTGCTTGGAACCAGGCACAAGGACTCGAACCACTTGTTCCAAATATACCTCAGATTTTACACTACCTAACTGAGATGCTGGACAAAGGCTTATCCTTCTCATCGATTAAGATCCATGCCTCTGCCATTTCAGCTCACTACAATACGGAACCTCCTATTTTCTCTCATCCACTTCTAAAGCAGTACCTCAGAGGGGCAGAAAACATAAGACCCCCAAGAAGAGCACCAGTACCTACATGGGACCTCAATTTTGTTTTAGAAAAGCTCACACTACCTCCTTTTGAGCCAGCCAATACAGCTGATATAAAATCCTTATGAAAAACTGCTCTGCTCATAGAAATAACTTCAGCAAGAAGAGTCTCAGAGTTACAGGCATTAATGGCAGTGGAACCTTTCATCATTTTTCATCAGGACAGGGTCTCTGTAAGGACAAACCCAACATTTATGCCAATGGTAGTATCCAGTGTGGCTCTTAACCAAACCATTCATTTGACAACATTCTGTCCAAATCCCCAGAATAAAGGGGAGAGACTTCTACATGCTTTGGACATACACAGACAGCTACGATTCTACTTCGACAAAACAAAAGCTTTCAGAAAAACTGAGCAACTGTTTGTAGCTTATGCTGCAGGATCACAAGGAAAGCCTGTCTCAAAGCAGACTATTTCAAAATGGATAGGACACTGCATTCATTTCTGCTATTCACAACATGGCAAATCAGTGCCTAAGGGCATTAGGCCACATTTTACCAGAGCAGCAGCCACTTGAGCAGTCTTCCTCAGAGGAGTACCAACCAAAGACATTTTAGAGGCTGCAACCTGGAGTTCAGTGCACACTTTCACCAAGCACTACCACTTACCTCTCTACTCTAAATCCAGAGCAGGCTTTGCCACTGCAGTTCTGCAGGCCTGGTAACCTCTCCTAATCCTATTTAGGCCCAGCCACCCAACCTCAGCTTTGGATTCAACCCAAGTTTAATGACTGCAACAATGAAACACGAACATAGTAGAGTTGTGTACCTACCATAAATGTAGATGTTTGAGTGTATTCACTGTTGCAGTCCAGGTTACCCTCCCACCATCCCCCTATTCTTAGCTGGGACTTTTCTGTACCTCTCAATTCTATACTACCTACATGGTGTATTTGCTTGTAGATGAAGGAAATGTTTATTTTAGTACATGCCTGCTTTATGGCATATTTTTTCAGCCTACCTATTTTGGGGGCACCTGACATCTGGGGCAAGAAAAACTGAAGAAAATGGTGTCGGCTGCATCTTTTATACCCTGGCACACTGACGTCAGGGGAGAGGTGACGGCAACTGACGCCGGACCTAGACTTTGGAATTCTGGCCAACTGCGGGTAGCCTGCCAGCAGGATAATCCCAAGTGTAATGACTGCAAAAGTGAATATACTCGAACATCTACATTTATGGTAGGTAAACAACTGTACTTTAGGTGCTGTCCCAGCACTCCCACCCACTGGACTTCAGAATTCCACTGCTCCTCTGTTTACATCAGGAACTGAAATGGTGGCTTGCTCAGGTAGCCCAGAATCCAGGCATCCCACTGCAAACAACTTCTCCCTCCCAGACCATGCACTCAGATGCCTCAGATTTGGGCTGGGGAGCAACTCTGGGAGAAAGGAAAGTACAAGGTTTGTGGACAGACGGATATAAATGAGACCATATAAACATCAAGGAAATGAGGGCCATCCTCCTCGCTTTACAGGCCTTCCAACCCTACCTAGAGCAGGGGCCTCTAAAAATAACAACACTACAGTTATGTGTTGTCTCAGCAAGCGGGGGGGGGGGCTAATCTTACCTTCTATGCAGATTAGCTCTGCAGGTGTGGGAACTGGCTACCTCTCGGGGGATTTCCATCCAGGCAGCCTACATTCCATCCCTGCACAACTCCCAGGCAGATCACCTAAGCAGAACCATTTCAAACAACCATGAATGGGTGCTGCAAAGGGATGTATTCTTGAATCTGGTCCACAGGTGGGATATTCCACAAATAGACCTGCTCGCTTCCTCCATAAACAGGCAACTTCCTGGCTACTGCACCAGGACATCAGACCCCAAGGCATTAGCAACAGATGCCTTCTCGATAACATGGAAGGGGAAATTCCTGTATGCATTCCCCCCTTCCCTCTGATTCAAAAGGTCCTGCTGAAAATTCAGCAGGACTCTAAGAAATCTTGCTGGTGACTCCCTACTGGCCAAGACAGCATTAGTTCCCCATTCTTCTTCACCTGTCCAAGGGCAATCACCACATGTTACCCCCCTCAGTGGACCTGCTCACACAGCACAAGGGTACTCAAGATACACCCACAGTGACAATCCTTACACCTCACCCTGTGGCATATGGGATTCTGATCCCCTTCAGACACCTGTATAGTGAGGATGTGCTCACTGTCCTGCAGGAGGTCAGGAAATCCTATCTGTCTAAATGGAAGAGGTTTTCTATCTGGTGTCACAAAAGACAGTTGGATCCACTGGGAAGCGATATGCCTCTCATCCTGTCATACCTGTGTGAATTCATGCAGACAGGGTTGTCTTACTCATCCCTGAAGGCACACTTGTCTGCTATCTCTGCCTGAACATAAACACCTTCTTGTGTCCCCTTTTCCTAGGTATCATAGAAATTACCCTCAGAAGCCCTCCTTTGTTAGAAGGCAGTCTTTTCATTCAGTGCCACAATCAGAGTCGTAGACGGCCGAGGAAGACTTCTCCCAGATTTCCCTCCAGCTCCTCTACCACACCCTTCCAGAGCCAGCCTGACCAATCCAGGCCGCCTCCACTGTGACTCACCCCCCCTTGCATCCAGCAACACCCTTATCCCTTTGCCTCACCCTCTCCCTTCCCTCGTTGTGGAGATTAACAGCAGAACATTGGGTCCTCTCCATCATCCAGAGAGGATATGGCTGTGTACTGCATGAACTACAAAATGAACTGGAACATCACCTAAGTGTCATGTTTAATCATAGCCTCACCTCAGGCTTTGTGCCCACTGAGTGGCGCACAGCTACAGTTATTCCACTCCACAAAGGGGATCCACCTTGGATCCCGGGAACTACTGCCCCGTCAGTCTGACGAGCCTGATCTGCAGGGCCATTGAACGTATTATCATGGAACTAATAAACAGACATTGGCAACCTCCAAACACTGGACCCCATGCTGTTTGGGTTCGTGAAGGGCCGATCTTGTCTCCTGAACCTGATTGACTTCTTTGAATCAGTCTCCAGAGCCATGGACGAGGGTAAGGTGGTCCACACATCCTATCTGGACCTCGCCAAGGCTTCGACACCAACCCCCACTCTGGAATCATAGATAAACTTACTAAGCTGGGCATTAATCCCTACATCATTCGATGGGTTGCCAACTGACTTACTGACAAGAACCCACACTGTAAAAGTAGCCGACTCCAAATCCAGCTCCAGACACGTGTCCTGGGACCGCTCTTGTTTGGCATCTACTTCTCTGAAGTACAGGACAACACTAAGGGACTCTGGCTAACAAAGTTCGCAGATGACTGCAAACTGGGAGTCATTATTGAATCCCCAAATTATGTGGATATTCTACAAAAGGGCCTTAGAGAAACAGATGCTTGGTGCCAGAGCTATGTGCTCAAACTCTCTGCTAAGAAATGTATAGTTATCCCCTTTGGTAAAAAGGATGTATCCGTGAATTGCCACATAGGTGGCAGTACACTAAACACCAAAAGTGTGATAAGAGACTTAGGGATACAGGTGGACATTGGTCTCACCTTTGATAACCACATCGCCACAACAGTCGGGAAATCGTTCTGTGTGGCACACCTCATCACTAAGGGCTTTTCATCCAGAAAAAAGGAGGTAATTGTCCCACTGTACTCATCCCTCATTAGACCCATTATAGAATGCAATGCCCCATTTGGTATGTACCTCTCAAGACATCTACAACAACTGGAAAGGCAGAAGAAATGCCGCACTAAAAGAATCACAGGCCTCAAGCAGATGCCTTTTGCTGACCATCTAAAAAAACACCACCTGTACTCCGTTGCATATTGTCTACTCCGAGGCAATCTCTGCTTAACATACAAGGCCATGTCAAACCCAGAGCTGTTGGACATGCTACACTTAAAGAAATCCCAGTCCCTCAGAGAGACACGCTCCAGGGATCTAAACCTTGTCATCACAATGAACAAAACATGCTGGAGGGATAGGTTCCTGACCCATAGACTCCCCAGACTCCGGAATAGACTTGCCCGTACATGTCAAGCAGAGCGCCTCTTTTGCCCTCTTCAAAAGGAACCTTGATGATTGGATGGGAGATGGGAAATTCACCCTGGGGATCACATCGGTCACCCTGCTAGACACGGGTCCAGGGAAGTAAATACTGTGAGATGAAATAGCCAGGGAATTGTTACGTCTAGGCTTGTATAGACCCTAGGGCCGATAGCCTAGTACCAACCTATGATATTAGATGGCTTGGTGGATGCACCCACTTTTCCAAGGTATTCCTCAACCACCAAAAAACCAAATCTACCTGTTCCCACCCATCATTCATCGACTTCTAAATCAAGGCACAAATGGAAGCCAGTGCCCACCTCTCAAAGAAACACAGGTTTTTATTCTACAATGTTTCTGGTACTAAGGAAAGAGGGTCCTTGGAGACCTATCCTAGATCTATCCTTTCTAAACCTCTTCCTCCACGTTCCCAGCTTCAGAATGATCACTGTACCACTTAACTTGCCTTTGATCCCCTCCCAGGCATGGTAGCACTAGATCTCAAGGATGTCTACCTCCACATCCCCATTCATCCAGATTACCGGAAATTCCTCAGATTTTCAGTAGTCTGCTGTCATTTTCAGTTCTCTGCATTGCCTTTTGGTCTCTCCACTGCCCCAGGAGTATTTACAAAGTATCTAGCCCCCTTCATTGCTCATTGCAGGACCCAGGGTATACTAATATACCCATATTTGGACAACCTACTCTTCCTTCATCAAGACCACCAACTCCTACTTCTTCATTTACAACAGGTGTCAAACACCGTCACTCTTCTGAGGTTCACACTAAATGTAGAAAAATCTCACCTGATCCCCTCACAGGACATGATTATCCTGGGTTGCAGACTCCACACAGACTGCATGAAACCCTTCATCCCAGACCAAAGGATTCAGGAACTCTGCCTGTACTTCAGTCAGATCCTTACCCAAAACGCCCTGACAGCTCGGGAATTTCTGAGAGTGTTGGGCCACATGGCATCCCTCATATCCATGCTGCCTCTGGCAAGACTACACATGCGCAAAATTCAGTGGGTGTTAAAAAAAACTATGGACCCAACACTCCCAACCCTTGAACTCTCCACTTCCACTTCTCCTGTGCCTAAAAAAGGAGATCCAGTGGTGGATATCTGCAATGCAGACCAACCCGGGTACCCACCTTCAGATTCCAGCCCCACAACAGCAGTTATCCACAGATGCTTCAAATCTGGGCTGGGGTGCAGTGTTACAAACAAACCAACAGCACCTCTCAGTACAAGGAAAATGGTCTACTCTAAGGAAAAGGGACCACATCAACATCAAGGAAATGAGGGCACTGCTGTTAGCCCTTCTAGCATTCAAACCCTCTATCCTGCCAGGAAGCCTAAAGGTAATCACAGACAATATGATTGTCCTGTGGTACATAAGCAAGGGGGACCAGGTCCTACCCACTATGCAGCCTGGCCATCCAGATGTGGAATCTCACCGCTTCTCTCAGGGTCCATGTATATCTGCTCAGCACAGAATGATATGGCAGGCACACTCAGCAGAACCTCTGCCCCCTCTCATGAATGGATGCTTCAGAGAGAGGTTTTCCTATACTTGATGCACAGGTGGGGTATTCCACACACAGACCTATTTGTCTCCCCACTCAACAGGCAGATGCCCAACTTCTGCACAAGGAACCCGTATCCACAAGCTTGGAAAGTGGATGCCTTCTCCTTCTCATTGGCGGGGGGGGGGGGGGTTGTACCTGTATCCCCCCTTCACTCTAATTCAAAAAGTCGTCCTAAAAATTTAGAAGGACACACCAAAAATCCTACTGGTGACCCCCTTTTGGCCAAGACAGCATTGGTTTCCCCTCCTACATTCTCTAGCCAATGGCAATCACCACAGTTTAACCCACCGTCTAGACCTACTCACACAGAACAAGGGATCCCTGCTACACCCACAGGTAAACAACCAAAAATTGACTTTTATGGGTGATAGGATTCTAATACCTTACAGACACCTTTATTCAAAGGACATACTCACTGTTCTGCAGGAGCCCACAAAATCTAGCACTAGGAGAAACTATGTAGCCAAGTGGCACAGATTCTCCAATTGGTGTCTTAGGAACAACCAGGACCCCCTCACTACCCCATACCAAGGGTCTTATCCTACTTGTGTAAGCTACTCTAATCAGGGCTAACATATTCTGCAATCAAAGTCCATTTGTCTGTCATTTCAGCCTGTCCGCCCATCTCACCCCCTCTGGCATCCAGACTGGAAGTGAAACTTTTTCTGAAGGGAGTCCTCCACATCAAACCCCCCCCCACGAAGACCAATCCCTTCTCTGTGGGACCTAAACTTTATATTAGAAAAGCTAACCTCGCCCCCCCCCCCCTTTGAACCAGCACACTCTGTTTCCCTGAAACTATGCACATTGAAAACAGTGTTGCTAGTAGCCCTCACCTCCGCCAGGAGGGTCTCAGAGAGCCAAGCCCTTATGGCCACCTCCCCCTATCTTGTTTTTCCACAAGGACAGAGTAGTCCTCAGGAGCAACTCTTCCTTCATGCCCAAGGTGGTTAATGGACTCTTATTGAATCAATCCATTAACCTACCAGTTTTTTATCCTCATCCACAAAATACCTCAGAAAGGACCCTGCATTCCCTGGATGTACACAGACAACTTCGATATTACTTCGACAAAACCAAAAATATCTGGAAGTCAGATCAGTTGTTTCCTTCCATCCCAGAACCCTAGGGAAAGCTGTCTCTAAGCAAACCATTGCCTCATGGATCTCCAAGTCCATTTCCTTGTGCTACTGTCACCATGGGAAGTCCTTACAAGGTAATGTTAAATCTCATTCTACCAGAGCAGCTGCTTCCTGTACTGCCCTTTTCAAAGGCATAGACTTCCATTTTAGTAGCAGCTACTTGGACCTCAGTACACACCTTCACCAAACACTACAAGTTGGACATAGCATCCCGTGCTAGAGCAGGATTTGCCAGGTCTATCCTACAGGGTCTACTTGACCACAGAACCCCTTATTTCTCCCAGAGTCATACGTAATGCTCTGGTACTCTTCCTACTGTTTTGAATACTGCAACATCAGAATAGAAGGACATAGAGTAGTTGTGTAAGAACTTACCATAACCTTAGATGTCCTTCTCTTCTATGTTGCAGTATTCAGTCCCACCCACCTACCCCCTGTCTTTCTGACTACTATTCCAGGTATCTGTGGGCACGTTGCCATCATCTCCCCTGGTCTCAACCCACACAGCCATCCTATTGCCCTGGGACTGGACTACATTTCATATTAGGACCCTCCTGGTCAAACTTCACAAGCACTACTGTATGCGGCAAAACAATCCTGATTGAGGGTACGTGCAGACGTCACTTTTATACCTAACGTCAGTTTATGGCCCTGGTAATAGACGTTACACGTACCCTCTTGAAACAAAGACTTTGGTATACTGGCCGGATGGTGGTACTGCAGGCAGCAACTCCCTACTGTTATGAATACTGCAACATAGATGAGAAGGACGTCTAAGGTTATGGTAAGTTCGTACACAGCAATTCCTTCCTGTTTGAGCCCCTGCACTGTTCTACTTCATCTTTTTTGTGTCAGTGTTATGGTTATGTTAAATTTTTTAAACATAGCTTAGAGGCAGCAAATTAAATCTGAGTTAAAGAAGTGATCAGGGATATTATGGGAAGGGAGGAGCTCGAGACTACGATCCTAGACTGCAGAAAGTGGTGAGTTGGATCCGAATCCGAGCCTAATTTGTTGAGGAAGAATGAAAATGAACAGCACAGATGCATAGTTATGGTAAGTACATAACTTAAAAATCTATTCTGCTGTCTTACTGAGAGAGATCCCTAGAAAAGAATGATGTTATCACTCCATGGTTTAAAACTGTATACGTCCATCCAGTTATAAGCCGTCCAGGATGTAAGCAATCCTTGGCTTTTCCCATGATATTTCATTCTATGACATAGCCAGTGAACCTAGGCATTCAACATTGTTAAAACATGGGCTAGTAATGTTCCACCCCATAATAAGGAAATTACCAAACAATCTTTAAATATGTTTGTAATTAATTGCTTTGTTAAATTGTTAATCGCTGTGTAATCCAATGTAACTACTCTGTTTATTTTAACTGTGGAGCTTTTCTCCCCAGGCCCCTGCTGAAAATGAACCTACGTCCAGTCGGGCACTCCCGGTCAACAAATGTAAATAAATTCCACCTTGTCACACTTTGGGGTATAGGTTTTGCCAAGTAACCAATTCTGGTTATCACTTGACCATTATCAAATCCAACCATATGCTCTATTCACTACCTTTAACTCTGATGGAATAAACGTGTAGAGATTTATGAAACCTAATCGAGGCACTCCTAGGTTTATGGTTTCCCTGAACAGTTTTAAAATAACTGTTTCTTAATTTATGTGCTTCCTTTACCTTAAGTTTAGTTTCCTGTAAGCACACTACCTGGGCTGATGTCCTCCTTGTTCCTTTGTTGGATTCTAGCTTTTCTTTTATGATGCTTAGACCCTCCATTGTTCTGTAAGATTGTGACTAGTTCCGTAGTTTGTGATGCTTTAGACCCTCCATCATTCTGTAAGATTGTGACTAGTTCCGTAGTTTGGAAAGTCCCCCTTTCACTACCACCAGTTGTCAAGTCCAGCTCTGGCCTCTGAGTTAGGATTAAATCTTGTGAGTAGAGGAACTACAGCTCAGACAGTAGCCTTGCTGATAGGTGTTTGAGAATCAATAGACTTACTCCATCCTCCCCAATCCTGTCCCCTCCCAGCATGTAAATGTTGCTAATATCTGTCCTTTTGCTGCATTCTCTGTAAGTGTGAGCACCCATGTTCCCTGGGCTGATCTTTATCAGCATGAGCAGATTTCTTCCTCCACAGACTTGGAAATGTGCCTGCTGGCTTTTACTGGAGGATATCTTCTATTCGATTTCATGCTCAGTCCAGTTGCCTTCCTCCCAATCACTCTAAGTCCTCCTCATGAAAGAGCTCTTGGATCATGTGGCCCAGGCGGGTATGACCCTAGCACTGAGTAGCATCCTGCCTTCGCCCAGAATGCTACCACAATATAAGGACAAAATAATTGACTTCAACAATTTGCTAAGATTCTGGTGTCATTCAAAGGGGATCCAGTATCCGTCTGCCTGGGACGACATGATCGACAGACCACGATGCTTTGCCAGAGATGGTCTGCACCTGTCGCCCCTGGGATTCAGGTTACTGGCTAAAGTTCTTGCCACCCCTATAGTGCCTTTTTTAGGCAAAGTTCAAAGGACAAAACCACCGCCATAACAAGTACAAGCATGCAAATTCTGAAGGTAATGCTACTCAGTGCTAGAAGTCTAAACCTTAAAATGCACTCTCTCGAGGCACTCCTAAAAATGAAGAACATCGATATCTGTGCAGTAGCTGAGACCTGGTTCAAGGCTGCAGAGGGCACCCCTGCGATGCCAGGCTACAACTCTTGCCACAATTTTTGGCCACCAAACCAGGACCGAAACACTAAAGGTGGAGGAAGGAGTGTCCATATTCATCAAGGATATTCACACCACCAGGCTAGTTGCCCAACACAATGCATCTGAAATTTTCCAAGTGCAACTAACACTAGGTAAGACTGTAATCCAAATTGTAGCTTGCTACAGATCCCCCACCATGCCCCAAGATTCTCACTACACCTTTCTAAACATACTGGAAAATATTAGGATACAACCAAACACCCTAATACTGAGTGATTTCAACTACCCTGCCATTAACTGGGAAAACTACTCGTGTACCAACACCTTTGCCCAACGGTTCTTGGAATTCATAAATTCCAGTGCCCTGGATCAACTAATCCATAGTCCCACCAGGGGCTCCAATATCCAAGACCTGGTCATTACCAACATGGAAAATCGATGCTCCACAGCTATGGTCACGCCTTCGTTGGTTAGGTCTGACCATATGCTATTCACCCTTAACATCCACATCCCACCCCCCAGTAAGGAAACTTCAATAAAAAAACTAAGCCAACTTCATGCTACTCAAGTCAGAAGTGACAAACTTCATGACACCCATGCAGATGGGAACTGAAAGTTCGACTGCTGAATCCTACACTAAGGCACTGTATGAGCACATCCACTCATGCATGAATCATGCCATCCCAAATAGAGCCAAGATGCTCTACTCCAAAAAAAGGAAGTCAGTCTGGTGGTCCCATGCCATACACTTTACAACAAAAGGAAGAAACTGTTGCAGAAAAGAGGAAAATCCCAGAAATGCAAAAATCCCAAAATGCAAAAAACTCCCTTACCAGCCTCAGTAAGAAGCTGAGATCCCTCATAAAATCCTCCAAAGCTAGTTATGAAAGTATAATTGCTAAAGACAACCACAAGGCATTCTATAACTATGTCAAGAATCTAGATGGCAATGCTCAGATCTGCTCTGAGCTACAACAGAGTGACATTAAATATACTGATCCCAAGGATATTGCCAATATCTTGGCAGACCAATTCAATGCCAACTTCACCCGCCTCACAACCCCTAAACGGCCCATCTCAATACCAGAAGATTGCCAAATTCCAGTAGTAATGGCCACACAGGTAAAAAACGCACTCTCCAATGCTAAGAGTACAGCATCCATGGGACCAGATGATATCCCAGGCTGTGTATTACATGAACTACAAAATGAACTGGCACCTCACCTAAGTGTCATGTTTAATCATAGCCTCACCTCAGGCTTTGTGCCCACTGAGTGTCGCACAGCTACAGTTATCCCCCACCACAAGGGGGCTCCACCTTGGGTCCCGGGAACTACCGCCCCATCAGTCTGACGAGCCTGATCTACAAGGCCATGGAACGTATTATCATTGAACTTATAAACAAAGACATTGGCAACCTTCAAACACTGGACCCCACCCAGTTTGGGTTCATGAAGGGCCGATCTTGTCTCCTGAACCTGATTGACTTCTTAGAATCAGTCTCCAGAGCCGTGGACAAGGGTAAGGCAGTCCACACAGCCTGTCTGGACCTCACCAAGGCTTTTGACACCATCCCCCACTCTGGAATCATAGATAGACTTACCAAGCTGGATATTAATTCTCTACTTCATTCGATGGGTTGCCAACTGGCTTACTGACAGAACCCACACTGTAAAAGTAGCCGACTCTAAATCCAGCTCCAGACAAGTGGAGTACCACAGGGTTCAGTCCTGGCACCGCTCTTGTTTGGCATCTACTTTGAAGTACAGGCCAACACTAAGGGACTCTGGCTAACAAAGTTCGCAGATTACTGCAAACTGGGATCCATTATTGAATCCCCAAATTATGTGGATACTCTACAAAAGGGCCTTAAAGAAATAGATGCTTGGTGCCAGAGCCATGGGCTCAAGCTCAATGCCAAGAAATGTATAGTTATCCCCTGTGGGAAAAACATGTACCCGTGAATTACTACATAGGTGGCAGTACACTAAACACCGAAAGTATGATAAGAGACTTAGGGGGACAGGTGGACTGTGGTTCCACCTTCGATAACCACATCGCTACAACAGTCAGAAAATCATATGTGGCACACACCATCACTAAGGGCTTTTCATCCAGAAAAAAGAGGTCATTGCCCCGCTGTACTCATCCCTCATTAGACCCATTATAGAATACAACACTCTGTTTGGTATGTACCCCTCAAGACATCTGCAACAACTGGAAAGGCCGCAGAAATGCCTCACTAAAAGAATCACAGGCCTAAAGCAGATGCCCTACGTTGACCGCCTTAAAAAACTCCAGCTGTACTCTGTCGCATATCGTCTACTCAGAGGCAATCTCTGCTTAACATACAAGGCCATGTCAAACCCAGAGCTGTTGGACATGCTACACTTAAAGAAATCCCAATCCCTCAGAGCCACATGCTCCAGGGATCTAAACCTTGTCATCACAATAAACAAAACATGCTGGAGGGATAGGTTCTTGACCCAAAGACTCCCCAGATTCTGGAATAGACTGCCCATACATGTCAAGCAGAGAGCGCCTCTTTGGCCCTCTTCAAAAGGAACCTTGACTGTTGGATGGAAGAAAGGAAATTCACCCCGGGGATCACATCAGTTGCCCTGCTAGACAAGGGTCCAAGGAAGTAAATAGTGTGGGAAGAAGTAACCAGGGAATTGTTTTGGCTAGGCTTGTATAGGCCCAAGGGCCGATAGCCTAGTACCAACCTATGAACCTCCAGCACCCTCAGGCCCATCACAAAGTCTTCAGCTTCTCTTATATTCTGTAGAGAGTTTTCATTACTATGCCTAGACTTTAAGGTTTGTAGGAGTAATCTGCCTTAAAGTACACTGTAGTCAGTTGCCAGCAAATCCTCTTTTTTTTAAACTGTGCTGTACAAATCATTTTCGTGTTCAGGCTGACAGTAACACCATGACCACATGGTGTGGTGGGCTGGGTTGAGTATCTAGCTTGGACAGCCTGCCTACATTGTTCACATGTTCCATGATCAAATTTAAGCATCCTGGTATCTTAATCACATTGTGAAATTAAAAAAAAGTCAAAGAAAGAGAGCAAGTCTAAATCCATTCTCTGCTCTGGAACTGTGATCTTCACGTTAATGCATTGAATGTGTTTTTTCCAGGTAATCCACCTTGGCTGCCTACCCTACACGCCACCCCCCTCCCCCAACCCCTGTTGTGGAGATCATTGTAACTCACTCAGCTCCTTTTTTAACTCACTACCTCCACCTCCAGGTCATGTAGTCTCGTTTGCAGCATCTCTGCATATGAAATGTGGCCACCACTGTTGTGCAGACTCTCAAACATCAGGGACAGATGTTCATCGTGTTACCCTGCTGCAGTCATCACGCTTGGGTTATCCTGCCATCAGGCGGTCCCGCAGTCGGCCCGAATTCCAAAGTCTTGGTCCGGCGTCTGTTGCTGTCGCTTCTTCCCTGACGTCAGAGCGCCAGGGGTATATCAGAGGCATCCAGTGCCATTTTCTTCAGTCTTTCTTGCCGCGCGGTGCCCGAAGCAGAAGCAGTTCGCAAGTGCCGGTCGGCCGATACCTGAGATTTTCGAATCGAGTTTCAGTCTGAAGTCTTCAAAGCTAAGTACCCCATTGGGGAACCTTTTCTTGCCTCAGTCTGATGTCAGAAAAAGTTAACAATTGCATTTCTTGTGGGAAGCAAATACCTCATAAGGACTTTCATTCTTTTTGTATACCTTGCCTAGGCCCAGACCACGACATCACTGGTTGTCGGTTTTGTGCTAGGTTCAATAAGCTAACTATAAAGTGACGCTTTGATTTCGCACGACACCACTTCGGTAGAAAATTTGATTACACTATGCCGTCGGAGCAACCGACTACCGGCATGCATAAAAAAATGCAAAGATAAAGACAGGCAGCCTAGATCCAAGCCAGACTCCGAGGCCTCGGCTGGGCCGGTCGCCGGTTCTCCGGTTTTCAGTGAGGCACCTACGCAGCCCCTGGCTACCGCTGAATTGGATCCCCAGACCGCTTTGGATCCCCCAGCAGAGAGTTCTAGGCTGATGCAGCCATTTTCTTTAGGCCCAACCGATGACATTGCAGTAGGGGAAGTCGGTGTTGTAGAAACACCTTCGGTTTCTGAAGGTGTCTTCAGACCGACTACTCTCACCATAAAATCTTATGCTAAGCTTGAGACTCCTCTAAAACCAAAAAAGCCTACACTTCAGTCTCCAGGTCCAGGTCAAGGCCCTATGCCTAAGAAACAGATGCTTAAAATGGCTGAAGATTTGATTTCTTTGATCAGGGGTTCCCAACCCCCCCCCAACAAAAGGCCTTGACAAGAGGAGGATTATGCCTCCTCTGATCAAGTGTCTGTTTCATCAGGCTCCTCTGAGGAACAGGATTACTCCTTTCCCCCTTATGAAGATTCTGATGCTGAAGACTCCATTCCCTCAGCTTCTCCCCCTGAAGATTATTCCTTTGGGGAAACCTTACATACAATGAGGATCATTTCCACTGGGAAGGTCAGGACTAGTCCGACTCAAAGAAAAGGCTCCGAGAGTTTATTTTACTCCTCCAGCATAGACCACTTGGTATCCCCCCAGTTTTGGACATTGTGGATGATGTTTTCTTAGAATCTAGTCTAATTCCAGATTCTCTGCCTCCTGCTCCAGCCAAACCAGATAGATACTATAGAGTGCCTGACTCTCACAAATTCCTTTACAAAAGCCCTGTTGCTGGTCCAGAGACAATCTCCCAGGGTCCCAAAGGGGCTAAGGCTTCTATGGCTAAAAATCCTGTACCCTCACAAAGGGACTCCAGAGCACTAGATAGGTGGGGGAAGAAGGTTTACACCTCAGCTACTCTAGCTATGAGAGCACTAAATTGTCAATTTCACATGCTTAAATACCAGCAATTCCTAATGTCTCAAATAAAACAAAAGATGGGCACGCACCCTCAACAGTCTGAATTCAAGGAAATGCAAGATCTGTTGCATGCAGCTGAACAGGTGGGCAAACATACTCTACAATGTGGTTTTTATGCCTTGGAAGCTTCTTCTAGAGCAGCTGTTACTGGGTCTGTTATACGTAGGCATGCTTGGTTAAAGGAACAATCTCTGCCTGACCATGTTAAAGCAAAGTTGCTGGATGCACCCTTACAGTAGGATGTCTTATTTGGGGTTAAAGCAGAGGAGGTTTTAAAGAAAATGGAGGATAAGGCAAAATCTATGCAGACGGTCAAAGATTTCTTACAGGTACAGCCCCCACGCTTCAGCAGAAATTGGCCAACAAAAAATTGGTCCTTTCCAGCTTCTGACAGACCACAGAGGGT
Organism: Protopterus annectens; assembly: GCF_019279795.1. Lineage (NCBI taxonomy): Eukaryota > Metazoa > Chordata > Ceratodontiformes > Protopteridae > Protopterus > Protopterus annectens. The sequence continues at coordinate 1,829,922,313 of NC_056741.1, forward strand.
TAAATACAGGTGCCCAAGGGGCAGAGGACAAGCACAAATCCCTTACAAACCTCGCCAATGGGGCACTGTAACACAGAAGGGAGGAGAAGACAGGTCCCAAACTACTAGAAGGCAAACACAATGACTTAAACCTCAAACTGCCAAGCAAAACTCTTTTTGGCAGCTCCCTTGGGAGGAAAATTAGCACTTTTTGCAGACAACTGGTGCATAGTCACAAAGGACAAATGGGTCCTAGACATTATCTCACACGGATACAGATTCCATTTCCACACCTTGCCAAGGATAAAAGGAATGCCAAACCTGCCACAAAATCAATGGGCAGAGGCACAAAAACAAATTACAGCTCTCATGGACATGAGAGCCATTCAACTGGTACCTACACAGGAGCAAGGCCAAGGATTTTACTCAAGGCTCTTTCTAGTCCCCAGAAAGGACAGTGCTTGGAGACCCATTCTGGACCTTTCAATTTTAAACACCTTCTTGCAAGTACCCAAATTCAAGATGCTAACACTACAGCAGCTTCTTCCCATGTTGGACAAGAAAGCTTGGCTAGTAACATTGGACCTCAAGGAAGCATACCTGCATGTCCCTGTCAGACAAAATTGCAGAAGATACCTCCGTTTCATTGCAGGTTCAACCCATTACCAATTCTCTGCACTGCCCTTTGGCTTATCTACTGCGCCAAGGGTCTTCACAAAATGCCTGGCACCAGTAATTGCATACTGCAGACAAAGAGGAATTCAAATATCCCCATATCTGGACGACTGTCTCATCCAAGCAGAAAGCAAGGACATTCTCTTACAACATCTGGCTTTTGTAAAACATGTAAGTTGCCTAGGGTACACAGTAAACGAAAAAAAATCAAAACTAGTGCCCTCACAAAATATGACATTCCTGGGTGCCAGCTTGAATACAACGGCCCAGATGGCTTATCTGACACCAGACAAACAACTACAATTAACTCGATACTTCAGAGCAATGGCAACAAAGACCCAACTCCCTGCAATAAAAATTCTGCAGGCCTTAGGCTTCATGGCATCTTGCATGCTAATACCATTTGCAAAACTGCATATGAGGAAATTACAATGGTACCTAAAAAGCGTATGGACTCAACACAGCCACAGCTTGGAAACAATGATACCTCTCATTCCCTGCTTTCAACAGGAGTTTTTATGGTGGTCACAGGCATGTCACCTCAACAAGGGTCAGCCTTTCACCCTACTCCCAGCCAGGCAAACTATGACAACAGATGCATCGGACTATGCCTGGGGGGCACACATGGCAGGTCAAGTTCATGGCATGGATATGTTCAAGGCATATGGACAGCAGATCAAAGGAATCTGCACATCAATCAAAAAGAAATGCTAGCTGTACAAAATGCTCTGACAGCCTTCAAGGACCTCTTACATCCAGGACAGCTTATCATAAGGACAGACAACACCACAGTAATGTGGTACATAAACAAGGGGGTACACACTCCTACCCTCTATGCAGGCAAGCAATGGCCTTGTGGAACACAGCACTGGCTTACCAAGTTCAATTACAAGCTCAATTCCTGCCAGGAAAAAAGAACACATTGGCAGACAACCTAAGCAGAAACATCATGGATCCCCACGAGTGGAAACTGGATCCAGAAGTATTCGCAATGATAGCTCAAAAATGGGGGCTTCCAGACATAGACCTGTTTGCCAGCCCTCAAAACTATCAGCTAACAAAATTTTGCACAAGGACTTTTCACCATCAAGCTTGGAAAGTGGACACACTCTCATTCAGTTGGAAAATGCTAACAGTATATGCCTTTCCTCCATTGCCCCTTCTCACTAAGGTGCTACTGAAAGTCAGGATGGAGAGACCCCGAATGATACTCATTGCCCCAGACTTGGCCACACCAGCACTGGTACCCACTATTAAGGAATATGGCCCAGGGCCCACCATGGATTCTACCACAAATTACCCACCTGCTCACACAGCAAGACAGTCAATTTCTACACAGCCAGCTCAAAACCTTAAACTTGGCTGCATGGCATATCACCTAAGCAACCAGCCAGCTCCTCTCTCATAGGTTTATACTAGGCTATCTGCCCTGGGGCATTTATAAGCCTATCCAGAATGTGTTTGGCTCTCGCCACCCATTTTAAATTTATTTTGCTATGCCCTTTTTCGAGGTTAGTATACTGTGCCTCTGTCTAACAGTGACCCAGGAGTGATACCCGGGGTAAACCTACGATCTCCCATACACTCATCAAGATTCCTCTTGAAGAGAGTCTCACAAGCTGTTATGGATGTTATTCTGGAGGCCAGGAGGCCCAGCACCAGGAAAGCCTACTCAGACAAATGGAAAAGGTTTTGCGCCTGGAACCAAGCTAAAGGCCAAAATACCCTTCAGCCTGACATACCTCAGATTCTGCAATATTTAACTGAGATGTTGCACAAAGGGCTTTCTTTTTCATCTATTAAAATCCACGCCTTCGCTATTTCTGCTCACTACAACACGGATCCTCCCTTATTTTCACATCCACTCCTAAGGCAGTTTCTCAGAGGGGCCAAAAACATTAGGCCTCCCAGGAGAGCACCAACACCTACTTGGGACCTCAACTTTGTTCTGGAAAAACTCACACTACCTCCTTTTGAGACCGCTTTCTCAGCTGACTTAAAGTTTATATCATGGAAGACTGCCCTGCTCCTAGCAATTACTTCAGCTAGAAGAGTTAGAGAGCTTCAGGCACTAATGGCAGTAGAGCCTTTCCTCATTTTTCATCAAGACAGAGTTTTTCTACGAACTATCCCCTCCTTTATGCCTAAGGTGGTATCCAGTGTGGCTCTAAATCAAGCCATCCATTTACCCACCTTCTTTCCAAATCCACAGAACAAAGGAGAAAGACTCCTGCATTCCTTGGACATTCACAGGCAGCTAAGTTACTACTTGGATAAAACTAAGGTTTTCAGAAAATCTTACCAGCTTTTTGTATCCTGTGCTATAGTATCACAAGGAAAGGCCATCTCAAAACAGACCATTTCCAAATGGATAGGACATTGCATATGTTTTTGCTACACACACCATGGAAAACCAGTTCCTGCTACCATAAGGCCCCACTCTACCAGAGCAGCAGCAACATCTACAGCCTTCCTCAGAGGGGTGCCAACCAAGGATATTCTGGAAGCTGCAACTTGGAGTTCAGTACACACCTTCACCAAACATTACCACTTGCCACTTTACTCGAAGACTAGAGCTGGCTTCGCCCCTGCAGTTTTGCAGGGCCTTCTAGTCTCCTCTAACCCTGTTTAACTCCACCTCCCATCCTTAGCTTTGGGATTCTTCCCAAGTGTGATGACTGCACCAGGGTAACACGATGAACATAGTACAGATGTCCTTCAAGGTTGCATCTGCAGTCATAACAAATGGGTTGTCCTGTCGTCAGGCAGCCCTTCGGTCGGCCGGATTCCAAAGTCTGGGTCTGGCCTCGGCTGGTGTTGCACTTCACCCGACGTCATCTCTGCTGGTCTTCGGGTATAAAGGCATCAGCCGATGCCATTTTCCTCAGTCTTTCTTGCCACGTGGCGCCCGAAGCAGAAGCTGTTCGCAAGTGCCGGTCGGTCAGATCCAGAGATTACTACTACCGAATACTACTTCGAAGAATTCTAAAAAGCTAAGTACCCCGTTGGGGACTCTTTCTTGCCTCAGCCGATGTCAGAAAAAGTAAATAACTGTTTAACTTGTGGGAAACAAATACCTCATAAAGATTTCCACTCTTACTGCTTTCCTTGTTTAGGCCCAGACCACGACGTAGCAGCCTGTTTAGCCTGTGCTTCCTTCAACCGACGAACGCTTAGACGTCGGTCGGAGTTTGCTGAACAGTTTTTCGGCTCAGATTTTGTGTACATTATGCAGTCGGATCCTCCGACTACTCAAATTGTTAAAAAACGCAAAGAAAAAGACCGACACTCGCGGTCCGCGGTTTCGGCCGGAACCACGGTTAAGCAAACCGCGAGTGTCTCGGTTTCGGGCGAAACCCAGCAAACGGGTCAATCTTCAGCCGAATCCATGACTACTACCGAGGCTCCTGCTACCCTAGTTGAATCGGCCTCTGAAGTTTTGCCTACTAATGTGGTTCCTAGTGAATTATCAGACACCATCCCTTTGGATGTCTCTACCCCAGCACGTGGTGCTGCTAGGCCTCCTGCAGCCATGTCTATTAAGGCCTTTGCCAGGGCTAAAGCAGCCAAAACTGCTAAATCAGTGCCTGTTAAGCCCCCCTCACACAGGCCCAGTTCCAGTTCACAAATGCTTACTCTGGCAGAGGATCCCATCTCTTTAATTAGGGGATCCCAATCTCACCCAGACAGGGCCTCTCAGCCTCCAGAAAAGAGACCTAGAGTAGAGCCCCCAGAGCCAGTGCCCTCTGATGATTCTTCGGATGACTCAGACATTACAGAACATCCAGAGGCTCCTTTTTCTACTTATGAAGATTCCGATGCTGAAGAATCTATTCCATCTGCCTCTCCACCAGAGGAATTTTCCTTTGGGGAAACCTTACATGCCATGAGAGAACAATTCCAATGGCAGGGACAAGATTTCTCAGATTCAAGAAAAGGCTTAGGACCTTTCTACACTTACCACAACATAGGCCCTTAGCTATACCTCCTGTTCTGCCTGTTGTGGATGATGCATTTAATGATGTTTGCACTGCTCCTGATACTTTACCTCCAGCCCCTGCCAAACCAGATAGGTTTTACAGGGTACCAGACACTCATCACCACCTATACAAGGCCCCACTTGCAGATCCTGAGACTATCTCCCAGGGGCCTAAGGCAGTATCTTCGACCTCAGCAAAAAACCCTCTCCCTTCTGAAAGGGAATCCAGGTCCTTAGAGAGATGGGGGAAAAAAGTTTACACCTCTGCTACTCTCTCAGCTAGAGCTTTGAACTGTCAGTTTCATATGATCCAATACCAAGAGTTTATGCTTGATCAGTTAACTAAACTGTCCTCTGATGACTCCTTAGATAAGAAATATGTTTTAGAAATGGTGAATAACATTCAGCAGGTTAGTAACCATTCTTTAAAATGTGGCTATGATGCACTGGAGGCTTCATTTAGATCAGCCATGACTGGCACAGTTATAAGAAGGCATGCATGGTTGAAAGAACAGGTCTTGCGGATCATGTTAAAGCAAAGCTGTTAGATGCTCCTATGGATAAGGCCAGTCTGTTTGGTACTCCTGCTCAGCAAGTAATGAAGAAAATGGAAGAGAAGGCAAAATCTGTACAAACAGTTAAGGATTTCTTACAGGTTCAGCCCCCAAGGTTTAGCAGGAACTGGCCTTCCAAAAATTGGTCCTTTCCAGACTCCTCAAAATCTCAGAGAGGCAGGAATAGGCGTTCCAGAGGCAGAAATCAATCCAGAGGAGGTGCCTACAGAGGACGCCAGTGGCAAGGCAATAACCAACGAGGCACAGACACAACCACTGCCACTGCAACAGGACAATCACAGTGACTTGGCTCTGACACCGCCTACCAGGAACAAACAGCAGCACCTTTAGGCGGAAAGTTAGCCTTATTTTCAAAAAATTGGCACTATATCACAAAAGACAAGTGGATTTTGCAAACCATAGACCAAGGCTACAGGTTTCACTTCCACACCTTACCAGTAAAGAGGAATGCCAAACCTACCTCCAAATCAAAAACAGAAGCTCTAAAGCAGATAGCTCAATTAACAAAGATGAGAGCTGTGGAAAGAGTACCACTAACAGAACAGGGCAAAGGATTCTACTCCAGACTTTTCCTAGTACCAAGAAAAGAGAAAAGTTGGAGACCTATTCTCGACCTGTCCGTCTTAAACACATTCATCATTGTCCCAAAATTCAAAATGCTGACCCTACAGCAACTTCTTCCCATGCTGGGCAAGGAGTGTTGGCTGGTAACTCTAGATCTCAAGGAGGCATACCTGCACGTCCCCATACGACCAAATTGCAGAAGATACCTCAGATTACTTGCAGGATCAGGGCATTATCAATTCTCAGCATTGCCCTTTGGCTTATCTACTGCGCCCAGAGTATTCACAAAATGCCTGGCATCAGTAATCGCTCATTGCAGGCTACAGGGAATCCAAATTTATCCATACCTGGACGACTGCCTGATACAAGCGGACAACAAAAGCAAGCTGACAAAAGACTTACAAAGAGTCATTTGCTTACTACAAGCCCTGGGATACACAGTCAATTTAAAAAAGTCAAGACTGATACCATCCCAAACAAGAACATTCCTGGGTGCGGAATTGGACACAGTAAAACAGATGGCATTCCTAACTGCAGAAAAACAAGAACAACTCCTCTTTACTTCTTGGCATTAACAAAGCAGAACAAACTAACAGCAAGAAAAGTACTGCAGGCCTTGGGCTTCATGGCATCATGCATAATCCTGGTCCCCATGCCAGACTGCATATGAGAAAGCTACAGTGGTACCTAAAGAATTTATGGTCTCAACACAGGCACAGCTTAGAAACCGAAATCCCACTAATCCCATGCCTGAAACAAGAGTTCCTATGGTGGGCTCAAGCATGCCAGTCAAACCCAGGCTTGCCCTTCCACAACTTTCAAACAAGTCAAACCATCACAACGGACGCCTCAGACCTAGGCTGGGGGGCACACATGTTGGACAAATGCATACAAGGATTATGGACTCCAGACCAGCTGCACCTGCACATAAATCAAAAAGAAATGCTGGCAGTAAAACTAGCAATCCAGAATTTCAGACCTTTCCTCAAGGAAGGCCATTTAATGATAAGGACAGACAACACCACAGTCATGTGGTACATCAACAAACAGGGAGGCACTCATTCATACCCCCTATGCAGAATGACTCTGGACCTTTGGAATATGGCTCTGAGCTACAACATCCAGTTACAGGCAATATTTGTACCGGAAAAGAAAACACCCTAGCAGACATGTTAAGCAGAACTACCTCGGATGCTCACGAATGGATGCTACACCCGGACATCTTCAAGGCCATCACAAAGAAATGGGGAATGCCACAAATAGACCTATTCGCATCCCCACTCAATCACCAGCTCAAGAAATTCTGCACAAGGACATACCACCCACTTGCATGGAAGGTGGACTCTCTATCCTTCAGTTGGAAAGGCCTGACAGCATATGCATTTCCACCTCTTCCTTTGATGCACAAGGTACTACTGAAAATCAAAGAGGAACGTCCAAGGATAATTCTGATAGCTCCGAATTGGCCAAGACAACACTGGTATCCATTGCTGAGGAGCATGTCTCGGGAGAATGTGGACACTACCCTGATGCCTTTGATGTTAACTCAGAACAACTACAACATCATGCATCCAAACCTAAAAACTCTGCAACTGACTGCCTGGAACATCACATAACAGCAACTAACCCAGACTTTATCCCAAAGGGTTAAAGACATTATCCTTGAAGCCCACAGACCTTCAACAAGAAGGAACTATGCAGGAAAATGGAAAAGGTTTGTCATTTGGAGTACTGAAAGAGGAAAAGATGTGTCGAAGATAGATATTGCTAACATCCTGGAGTACTTGGCAGAGCTTCTCCATACAGGCCTGTCCTATTCCTCCATCAAGATACATGCATCAGCTATTTCTGCAGAATATAGCTTCGATCCCCCTGTCTTCTCACATCCTCTACTCAGGCAGTTCCTCAGAGGAATCAAGAATGTAAAACCTCCTAGGAAACCACCATTACCAGCATGGGACCTGAACTTTGTGCTAGAAAAATTGACACTCCCCCCATTTGAACCAGCAGCAACTGCAGACCTTCAACACCTATCATGGAAAACTGCTTTCCTACTGGCAATTACTTCAGCAAGGAGGGTTTCGGAACTACAAGCCTTAATGGCAGTACAACCCTTCCTAATCTTCCATCAAGATAGAGTGTCCATGAGAACTAATCCTACATTTATGCCTAAGGTGGTATCCAGAGTGTCTCTAAACCAGGCATTCCACCTACCTACCTTCTTTCCCAATCCACAGAACAGGGGGGAAAGACTGCTGCATACCTTGGATGTACATAGACAGTTACGCTACTACCTGGACAGAACCAAAGGTAACAGAAAAACTGACCAGCTTTTAGTAGCCTATGCAACAGGAAGGGAAGGAAAAGCAATTTCCAAACAGACAATCTCCAAATGGATAGGAAATTGCATAAGATTCTGTTACTCCTACCATGGAAAACCAATTCCACAGAACATAAGACCTCACTCTACAAGAGCTACAGCCACTACCACAGCTTTCTTACGAGGAGTGGCAACCAAGGACATTATTGAGGCGGCTACTTGGACCTCCGTGCATACATTTGCCAAGCATTATAACTTACCTCTATACTCTAGATCCCGAGCAGGGTTTGCCACTGCTGTATTGCAAGGGATCCTAACTACACCATAATTCTTCTTCCTCCTCCCCTAGTTTGGCTATGGTATTCTACCCATTTGTTATGACTGCAGATGCATCCTTGAAGGACATAGTACAGTTTTGTACCTACCATAAATGTAGATGTCCGAACAGGATAGCATCTGCAGTCAGGATTACCCACCCTCCTTCCCCTCTGTGGTACTCCTAGGGTATTTACCCTCCTAATAGCTAGCTGGGGGGTCTCTTATGGTGTATTTGTTTGTATATATGTACATACATGCTTATTTTTTGTGTTTGCCTTCTACTTTTTTGGAAACATTGGCATTTCTCCAAAATTTAGCTTTCCAAGAGGGCAACTGGCATCTGGGGCAAGAAACACCGAGGAAAATGGCGTCGGCTGATGCCTTTATACCCGAAGACCAGCAGAGATGACGTCGGGTGAAGTGCGACACCAGCCGAGGCCAGACCCAGACTTTGGAATCCGGCCGACTGAAGGGCTGCCTGACGACAGGACAACCCATTTGTTATGACTGCAGATGCTATCCTGTTCGGACATCTACATTTATGGTAGGTACAAAACTGTACTTTTTGTACCTACCATGAATGTAGATGTTTGAGTGTATACCCTGCTGCAGTCCAGGTTACCCTTCCTCCATCCCCTCTGAACTAGCTGAACTTATCTCTACCACTCTATTCTATACTACCTCTATGGCGTATTTGCTTGTGCCTAAGGGTTTTGTTTTATTTTTCCATATCGCTATATGTGTGTATATATATAATCGGATGCCTCTGATATACCCCTGGCGCTCTGACGTCAGGGAAGAAGCAACAGCAACCGACACCGGACCAAGACTTTGGAATTCGGGCCGACTGTGGGACCGCCTGATGGCAGGATAACCCAAGTGTGATGACTGCAGCAGGGTATGCACTCGAAAATCTACATTTATGGTAGGTACAAAACTGTACTTTTCTTATATTTAGATGCCATTCTAAACTTGTCCATTGTCTCAATCTTGAGTCTACAGGCATATTTCTCGACATCACCATTTCTATACCGTCAGCTTTGGGTTGTTCATCCTTACAAAGGAAAACATTGCTGGGATGGGTGGGAAAGAAAGAATCCATCTTTCTTAGGCTAGCCGTGCCCTGTGAATGTGATGTTTACATGAGGGAGGCTTTGAAACCAAATAAGTTATGACTGCAGCAGTGACTCCACTTAAACATCTAGCAAAACTGTAGAGCTACTCAAATTTCTCCATGCCTTTTCTCATCCAGTTTGGACTTCCATGCTAATGGGGAACGTTACCTCTTGTATGGTACCCATGGCACTCGGAACTTTTTGACATTAACTCTCACTCATAACTTCCAAGATGGCTGCACAACTTAGCAGCAGGTTGATAAAAGCTCTTGCTGAGGAGGAGTTTAAAATAAAAAGGCCAGTAAAAGTTAGATCTCTGGGTACAGTTCAGTAAGTGGCTAGTAATTACACTGCCTGGATGACGGCAAAGAAGACATTTTTGAAAAAGAAAGACTATGGCTGTACTTTATGAAAAGCATATTTAATTATATATTTCCAGAAATGTGGATTCTATCAGTAAACCTTTGTAAGTATTTTATTTATTGTACATAGTAAATACATATGTTGTCTTCTGTCTTATTTTGCTTTTTTGTTGGTTCTTGTTGCTGTGGCTCAGGTCTTGTACCCTTGTATTATTCCTGTAGGTGCGATTGCCCCCGAATACAAATGATGATGTAGATGAGGACCCAACAGGAAACAAAGCGTTATGGGATAGAGGACTTCTGAATGGTGCCTCACAGAAGGTACTACCTGCAGATCTGCCTGTTCATCAGTTTGATTCTGTAGAAGTTTACAGTATGTGAAAACTTGCAAGATGTTATCAGCTCATTGTCTTCTTCTCCATACCATGGTTATGATGAACAAACTTATCTGTTGTTGACTTCCAGTCTGACTGAAGTTTTGCAGCTGTTTTGCACACCTTGTTAAACACATGCACACGCCTACATGCCCATATGTATCTGGGTCCTTTGATGTCCTTCTGTTACTATGTTGCAGTATTCTAGGTGTGGGGTTTTCTGCCCTCAGGCGACTCGTATGTCAGCTCCTATACAAAATCTTCAGCTTGGCTGTTGCAGTGTGCGTGGGATGTCGCACGTAGGGCTATAAACCAGGGGCCTTAAATGTGACGCCTGCATGCACAATCCTCAGAACTTTTCAGCCCCAGACGACTTTCGCATCGTAAGATCACCTATTCACAGACATCGCATCTTAAAGATAAGTAACCCGTTGGGTTTCTAATTTCTTATTTTTGCCAATTGTTCTTGCTATTGCTTGGTTGTTGCAGCCTTTAGCTGATGTCAGGGAAACAGGGAAAGTTCCAGTGCAGGCGCCAGATACCCCATAAAGACGCCAATGACAAGTGTGTTTTTTGCGTTGGCCGAGAACATGATCACTCCTCCTGCACTATTTGTCAATCTCTGCAGCCCGATGCACCGCCAACGCCGATCTAGGGGTTGAGGCACGCACTGTGGTTCCTTCGACTTCAGCGACGTCCCTCAAGGAAGCTGTTTTGCAGCTGACTGGCACATCCTCAGAACTTATCCTCAGAACTTACCCAGACATTGACAGCCGTCGATGTCGAGGAGCAACCAGATTCAGTAGAACCTCCGGCAGGGATCCAGACTTCGGATGTGTTATGGTCCAAGCCCGACGCCAGGCCACTTTGTTTCCTCCCCGGTCAAAAAGAAGCAGAAAACTAAACATTCCTCCACCTCTGCAGAAGCTATGCCAGATTGGCAGACCTTCACCTCCTCTCTCATGCAGGCCTCAGCCTCAGGCACCTCCACCCTCCCTCTTCTAAGCCCTAGGCCTGCCTCTGCTTCTTCCCTCCAAACCATGAACCCCCAAGTCAGGGAAAAAGAGCATGATTCTTCCTTCTCATCCTCACAAGAGTCCATTTCTTATGTTTCCCAGAATGCCTCCCCCTAGGAATATTGCTCTCCTGATGAGGAATCTGTGGAGGGGGATCCCCCCCCACCCAGGACATTACTTTTGGTAACACATCACCACCAAGATGGATTGCTTTAAATGGGACACTTCCCAAATGACTGACCCCCCCCCAAAATAAAAGGAACCCTTCATTAGTTCCCCCTGTTCTACCTGCCTACTTGGATGCCTTCAGCTTTGGTTCAAAGGCCCCTGATTCCCTTCCTCCAGCCCCTAAGCATCCTGACCACTTCTATAAAGTACCAGAGGACCAAAAATGCCTGGTTAAACCGCCATTGGCAGACCCAGCTGTTATTGCCACCACTGCAGATAAACGTGAAAACACCACCACTGTACCAAGCACAAATAAATCCTGATCCTGGAAAGCTGAAAATGCTTTATTCTCAAAGCACCAAGGTGAAATGTAACACACCAACACGCCAACACCAACTGAAAACACTGATAAAACAGTGATACAGAACTGATATAACGTATTCAGATAAAACGTTTTCGTCGCCAACTTCTTCAGCAATGTCAACCATATTAAAATAAATGTGCTTTTATATGACATTCAAACTCTGTCAGCGCTCAATTGACCAATAAAATTCCAAATTATTTAAATGGTGGTTGATACTTATGAATACATAAAAATTCCATTGTTAAAAAACATACAAATCTGAAGTTAAAGATACTAATAATCTAAAATTTAATATTAACTTCAATAATCCAGTAACAATTATTTAATAAATATTTTAAAATCTTTTAAAAACTTTTAAAATCAAGGTGCTGCGTTTCTTGTAGTAAGTTAAATTAGAGTGTAGCACCATCTTGTGGTTTTGGTTTAAACAACATCTAAAAATACATGAAAGCTTTTTATATAAAAGTGATTGGGTATCCTGAGTACTTTAGGGATTCACTCCTAATGAAATAAAAAACATTAAACATCAAATAAAATTAAATTAAAGCTTTGCAGCCCTCAGTTTTAATACTGGGGCTAATGACACCATGTCATTAAGCCCAAAATTTCGATTTGCGTCCAAAAGGAGTTGCCAATACAATTCCTTATATTCAATGAGTGTTTCCCACATACCACCCCTAGGATTGGTGGGAACAACCTCCAAAATAAAGAATTGATAACCCGGAGTTCCACATTTTAATGAATGCTTACTAAGTGCATTTTTCTCATTTTTTACTTTAACATCATATAAGTGCTCATATATTCTTTGCCTGAGCCTTCTTTCACTCTTTCCTACATAAAAGGAAGGACATTTTTTACAAGTAGCAATATAAATGATTCCATTAGTGTCACAATTAGCAAAGGTGTTTAAATGTAAGGTCTTACATCTCGCTTGTAAATACATAGTATCACCACAAAATAAGTGTGTGCAGTAACTACATTTCCCACATTTATATAACCCTTTCTTTGGTTTGTTACTTTTATTTATAGAGTTAGCATTAAAGCCACTTTCCAAAATATTTTTAATACTTTTTCCTTTACGATAAATGTGGGTTAGTTGATTGCCAAATATATATTCCAAGTCTGATATTTTGGAAAAACTATTCCATTCCCTGGAAAAAATATTTATTACAAATGCTGATTGTTCACTAAAAGTAGTGATAAGTCCTGTCTTATTTTCTACAAACTTCTGTTCCTGTTGTTGATTTAACAACACATTTTCGTCCTTACCCAAAATGGGGGCAAAAGAATCTGCTCTTTTCATATTTACTTCTTCAAACACCTTGTTGAATAATTCTAAAGGATAACCTCTCCTGATAAATAAGTTCTTTAGAAAATTGACTTCTTCCAAAAATACCTTGTTGTCAGAGGTCATTCTACTCAACCGCACCAGTTGCCCTTTCAGAACCCCCTTCTTTTGGTGAGGGGGGTGGCAACTGGTGTAGTGCAAGTAAGAATTGGAGAAGGTTTCCTTTCTGAAAATACATGATGTGAACCTTCCTTTATTTTTGCCAATACAAACATCCAGATATCTCAATTCTTTGAGATCAAAGTTGCTAGTGAACTTTAGAAAACTGGAAGTACTATTGACGTACGTCAAAAGATTGGTGAATTCTTCATAATTGCCTTTCCAGAAAAAACACAAGTCGTCTAAAAACCTTGTGTATAAAACGCATTCATTCAGAAAGGGAGAATTGAGAAGATATTTTTCTTCCCAATATGCCATAATGATGTTGGCATAAACTGGGGCGCAGTGTGCCCCCATTGCAACACCTTTTTCTTGTTTAAAATATTCTCCTTGGAAGTAGATGTAATTATTTTTTAATACTACTTCCATCAAGGTTAAGGTGTTCCTAAAATCCATATGTCAACTTTTTGCTTGCAACCAACTTTTCTTCAAACCAGTGTAATCCCAAATCATGGGGAATACACCCAAAAAGGTCAATCACATCCATAGGTCCACAAATTTGGCTAAAGGTGCCGTTATAAAACCTTCAGCTGACACAATTGGTCTGAGGGGTGGATCAAGGCTATTCTTATGCGCTTTGGGAATGCCAAAGATGCAAGGTATTTTGGGTTTTTCAACTACTAAATATTTGTAAGTGCTGTGGTCAATAGAACCTTCCATTAACATATCTTGTAGTAAAAGCTGAATCTTTCTATAAGCTATATTAACTTCGTTAATGGATACCCTGGTGTATTTGTCTGAATCATTTAGTAAATTCATCATTTTTCCTTCATATTGGATTGTCTCCATCACAACAACCCCCCCATCCTTATCGGGTTTCATTACCCTCAGGTCACGGTTGTTACTAATAGTTCTTAAAGTATTCTTTTCTTTCTCTGTTAAATTAGAGTGGACATGTCTTGTTGTTAAATGAGTTCTAATTTCATTTTCCACCTTTAACTCAAAATTTCTGAGCCTGGGGGTGTATAGGCGGGTTAAATGTACTTTTTCGCTTTAAATGCTGGAGATCACAATCCAATGTTCTACCTTTGAAAAAAAGCTCTATAAGTTCTTTTTCCTAATAAAAAGCTTGATATCTATCAACAATTTAAAAGTCTCCATTTTTTGTGTAGGAATGAAGGTGAACCCTTTTGAAAACAAATCAAACCAGGTTTTATCAATACAAACATTTGAGTAGTTGAAAATGTTAAACCCGTCATAGGTCCAAGTATACATTGTGTTAGTAATGCCTTCAGTTAATTCCAAGCCTGTTCCTTCCTCCGAAATGCCCCCCCCCTTCCATTGTAGTTTTTTGAATTATAAACTATTTTTTCTTGGTTCATTAACCTCTCTGATCTTCTAAGTGCGGGGTATTCATCAGATTCAATAGGTTGTTCTTGTTGTTCCTCATTTTCAGATTTTCCCCACACATAATCATGTATTTCTTCTCTACCCCAACTACCATAACCATTCCTAAATTAAGTTTTTGGTTTTGGGTAGTGTGTATTATTTTTGTACTCTTCTAGGTCTCTCTTAATTTTTCCTACCTTTCTGTTTTGTACCTCCTTGCACTTTACATCAATAAGCAATAAGCAATCTAGACTGCGGCCCTCTGCCTCCCTACTACCCACTGACTTGCTGCCCTCTGCCTCCCTACTACCCACTGACAAAGACAGCAAGTACATGGATAGGATGGGCAAGAAGATATACACGTCTTCAACTTTGGCTTTCAGAGCCATAAATTATCAGACCCACATGACCAAAGTATGCATCAGACTTGGTCTCTGAAGCATCCTCCATGCTGGCATCCTTGCCTGACAGTCTCATCAAGACGGACATTTCATCCAAACTTTCCTTGGCCTAACAGGTAGCCAAGCATTCCATCAGATGCAGATACAATGCTGCAGATGCATTCGCGCCAGGTCTGCAGCATCTGCTTCAGCCCTCGGGAGGTACTCATGGCTAAGACTTCAGAACCTCCCTGAGGATTTCAAGTCTAAGATCCTGGGCGCCCCACTGGACCACAATGTGCTTTTCAGCAAACAAGCTGTTGACCTTTTTAAAAACCTACAAGAAAAAAGCAAATGACTCCAGGACATCAAGCACCTGCTGGTGTCCCCCATCCCTAAGTATTATAGGAACTACACTGCTAAGGCCAACTTTGTGAGACATACTCCTCAGCCCTCCACCTCCTCTTCCAGGCCCAGGAGAGGGGCTAGAAGACCTTCCACCTCTTGATCCTCTGCTCCACCACATCAGTCCAGATAGTCCTTAAGGACAGAGGAGGCCCCAGTAAAGCATGACTGCCTTGCCCACCTTCCCCACTGTCTTCCCCTTTGGCAATCCTTCACTTCGGACCAGTGGATCTTAAACATTATCCAAAAAGGGTACTTCCTATCCTGGGAAGAGAACCCACCCAAAAGAAGCATTTCCCTCTTCCTCAAAAACCAGGTCCATCTCATGCCACAAGATGTTCATCGTGTTTCACTGTTGCAGTCATGACTGTAGGGTTCTCCCCTGCCGGCAGGCAGTCCTCGGTCGGCCAGAATCCCAAAGTCTGGGTCCGGTGTCTGCTGTTCAGCCATGCTCCCTGACGTCAGAGCGCCAGGAGTACAAACAGCCGATGCCATTTTCTCCAGTCTTTCTTGCTGTGCGGTGATAGCTGTTCGCAATTGCCGGTCGGCTGACTCCTGACAGATTTTTCTAAACGTACTTCAGTCCGAAGACTTTCTTCTCCTACTCAAAGCGAAGTACCCCGTTGGGGAAACTTTTATCTTGCTCTAGTCCGATGTCAGAAAAAGTTAATAATTGTATTTCATGTGGGAAGCAAATACCGCATAAGGATTTTCATTCTTACTGTATTCCTTGCTTAGGCCCTGACCACGACGTAGCTAGTTGTCTGTTTTGTGCTAGATTCAATCAACGTACTATTAAACGAAGTTACGATTTTGCATTTCATTATTTCGGTAGGCGTTTTAATTACAAAATGTCGTCTGATACGGTTCCTGCTACCGGAGTTCACAAACGACGCAAGGATAAAGACAGGCCTCTGAGGTCCAAATCAGACGATGTTGTACAAGCAGAGCCAGCTTCAGGTTCAGCCGTCGTCAGTGAGGTGCTTTTGCAGCCCCTGTCGTTGGCTATTTCGGAACCGATGGCCGAAACGGACTCCCACGAGGATCCATCTAGGCCTTTGAATATTTCTGTTGCAGAACCTTCGGACAATGCTCCTTCGGATGGGTCCGGAGCCGCTGTGCAGGTACCGGCTTCCGAAGGGGTTTTCAGGCCTACTCAGCTTCTAATAAAGGCAAAGACTCCTTCCAAATCAAAGACTGCAGCCCAGGCCTCTTCTGATCCGGCACCTAAGTCTCAGAAACAAGTTACTCAAGATGGCTGAAGACTTACTTACTATGATTAGGGGTTCACATCCCCCTCCAGACAAAAGGCCAAGGCAGGAAGTGTATTATGACTCTTCTGATCAGGCTTTTGTTTCTTCAGTTTCTTCTTCTGACCAGGAATATTCTTTCCTTCCTTATGAGGATTCTGATGCTGAGGAATCCATTCCTTCAGCTTCTCCCCCTGAGGATTTCTCTTTTGGGGAAACTTTGCATGAAATGAGGGAACATTTTCACTGGGAAGGACAGGAGTACTCGGAATCTAAGAAAAGACTTAGAGATTTTCTTCTTCTTCTTCCCCAACATAGACCCCTGACTATTCCTCCTATTTTGGATATTGTGGATGATGCTTTTTCGGAGGCTAACTTAACTCCTGACTCTCTTCCTCCTGCTCCTGTTAAGCCAGACAGATATTATAGGGTTCCTGATTCCCACCAGTTTTTATACAAGAATCCTACTGCTGATCCTGAAACCATTTCTCAGGGTCCTAAGGGGGTTAAGGCCGCTTCTGCTAAAAACCCCATTCCCACTGAGAAGGATTCCAGATCTTTAGAAAGATGGGGCAAAAAAGTGTACACTTCTGCTACTTTATCTATTAGGGCTTTAAACTGTCAGTTTCATATGCTGAAATACCAGCAATTTCTTCTGTCTGTTTTAAAACAAAAGTTATCTTCCATTTCCGCCTGTGCAGATGATAAGGAATTACATGACTTAATGCATGCCACTGAACAAGTTGGGAAGTATGGTTTACACTGTGGATTTGATGCCTTGGAGGCTTCTTGTAGGGCTGCTGCCTCTGGCACAGTCATTAGAAGGCATGCGTGGTTAAAGAAACAAAACTTGCCAGATCAAGTAAAAGCTAAATTATTGGATACTGCTGTTCAGCATAATGTTTTGTTTGGATCTAAAGCTGAAGAGGTGATAAAGAAGATGGAGGACAAGACAAAATCCATGCAAACGGTTAAAGATTTCTTACAAGTACAGCCACCCAGATTTAGCAGGAATTGGCCTACAAAAAATTGGTCCTTTCCCAATTCAGACAGGCCTCAGAGGGGTAGATACAGGCGCTCCCGAGGAAGGCCTCAAGCGCAAGCCTCTTATAGACCAAGACAGTGGACTGCTTCCACCCCTAGAGGAGGAGAGGACAGGTCGCAAGCTTATAGAAAACGGACTCAATGACTCCCTCTGTTGGGCTGCAGGAACTTCTCGCCTGGAAGCTCCTCTCGGAGGAAAACTTTCTCTTTTTCACCTAAACTGGACTCATATAACCAAAGACAAGTGGGTTCTGGATGTGGTTTCAAGAGGTTACAAATTCCATTTTCATACCCTACCAAGACCAAGCGGATGGCCGGATCTTCCAAAAGATCAATGGTTGGAGGCCTTCAACCAGGTGGAAGCTCTCTTGGCTATGAAAGCCATAGAACTGGTTCCACTTTCAGAGATGGGACAAGGTTTTTACTCAAGGCTCTTTCTAGTCCCCAGAAAGCAAAATTCATGGAAACCCATTCTGGATCTGTCAGTCTTGAACACTTTTCTTGAGATACCAAAATTCAAGATGCTTACTCTACAGCAACTACTTCCAATGCTGACCAAAAATGCATGGATGGTAACTTTGGATTTAAAGGAGGCTTATTTACACATTCCCATCAGGCAGGAATGCAGAAAATACCTTGGGTTCAAGGCCGGATCGAAGCACTATCAATTCTCTGCGCTGCCCTTTGGATTGTCTACTGCGCCCAGGGTCTTCACCAAATGCCTGGCTCCAGTAGTAGCTTATTGCAGAGTCAAGGGAATTCAAATTTACCCTTATCTGGATGACTGCCTTATTCAAGCAGACAGCAAGGATGTCTTACTCCAGCATCTAGAATTTGTTCAGAATCTTCTCAAGTTCTTGGGATTCACTGTAAACATAAAGTCAAATTTGACACCCTCACAACAGATAACTTTTCTGGGTGCTCTTCTCAACACAACAACCCAGATGGCATTTCTGACATACAGAAAACAATTACAACTGGCTTCAACTTTCAAAACCTTGGCAGCATTAACTCAGCTATCTGCAAGGAAATTCCTGCAGGCTTTGGGTTACATGGCCTCCTGCATCCTTCTCGTACCATATGCAAGACTACATATGAGGAAAATACAGTGGTACCTAAAAAGTGTATGGTCTCAGCATTGCCACAGTTTAGACATACAGATTACCGTCCTGCCTTGTCTTCAAACGGAATTCCTTTGGTGGTCCAAGGCATGTACTCTAAACAAAGGAAAACTCTTCAGTCTGCCTCCAGCCACTCAGATTCTAACCACGGACGCCTCAGATTATGCGTGGGGAGCCCATTTTCAGGGCAACTGTCTGCAGGGCCTTTGGACAAAGGGTCAGAAGCTCCTGCGTATCAATTTAAAGGAAATGTTAGCCATTCAGAAGTCTCTATTGGCCTTCAGGAATCTTCTACATCCAGGACAGCTACTGATACGGACAGACAACACCACAGTTATGTGGTACATAAACAAGCAAGGGGGATCTCATTCCAATCCCCTTTGCAGACTAGCCATGAATCTATGGAACACAGCTCTAACTTGCAAACTGGACCTTCAAGTTCAGTTTTTACCAGGGAAGCAAAATTTCCTGGCAGACAGTCTGAGCAGAAACCTGTCGGACCCACACGAATGGATGCTGGACACCGAAATATTCAAGATGATTACAGCAGTCTGGGGATGTCCTCACATAGACCTCTTTGCATCCCACCTCAATCATCAACTACAGATTTTTTGCACCAGGACATTCCACGAACTAGCTTGGAAAGTGGATGCACTATCATTCAGTTGGAGAAACCTCTCGGGGTATGCCTTTCCGCCTCTACCTCTTCTTCCACGGGTGTTATTAAAGATCAAACAGGACAAGCCCAAGATGATAATCTTGCTGGCCCCAAATTGGCCTCGGCAGTTATGGTACCCAACACTGTGAAACCTTTGTCTGGAGCCCCCTTGGGTTTTACCACGGACTCCGAACCTTCTGTCCCAACACCAGGGTCAGGTTCTGCACTCCCATGTCAAAACTCTCAGCCTGGCGGCATGGTTAATCCAGGGTCTATGATTCATTCTCTTCTACCCAAGCAGGTTATGGATGTCATTTTAGAAGCCAGACGTCCTAGCACTAGAAAATCTTATGCAGGAAAATGGAAAAGATTTTGCTCCTGGATGCAGGCTCAGGATTCAGATCCTCTTATTCCTAACATTCCTCTGATTTTACTTTACCTGACAGACCTCTTACATAAGGGTCTCTCTTTCTCTTCCATAAAAATACATGCCTCTGCTATTTCTGCTCATTATAATACAGACCCTCCTATCTTTTCCCACCAGCTCATGAGACAGTTTCTCAGAGAAGCTAAGAATTTAAGGCCCCCTAGATCTCCACCCATTCCTGTTTGGGATCTCAACTATGTTTTGGAAAAGCTCACCTTACCTCCTTTTGAGCCTGCTGCCACATCTGACATCAAGTTTTTATCTTGGAAGACAGCCATCCTGTTAGCTCTGACCTCTTCCAGGAGAGTATCGGAGTTGCAAGCTCCCATGGCTGTGGAACCTTATATTATTTTTCATCAAGACAGGGTGTCTTTAAGGACTAATCCTGCTTTCATGTCTAAGGTGGTTTCCAAAGTGTCTCTAAATCAAACTATTCACTTGACAACATTTTTCCCCACTCCTCAAAATAAGGGATCTTGCATTCCTTGGATGTAAACAGGCAACTACGTTTTAACCTGGACAGAACCAAGGACATCAGGAAATCAGAGCAATTGTTTGTTTCTTATGCTTCTAGTTCCCAAGGTAAAGCCATTTCAAAACAGACCATTTTTAAATGGATTGCTCATGGAATCAGATTTTGCTATTCACACCATTGAAAGCAAATCCCAGGGAGTACAAGGTCTCACTCTACCAGAGCTGCTGCCACTTCAGCTGCCTTCCTCAGGGGAGTTCCTACCAAAGACATTTTGGAAACTGCAACTTGGAGTTCAGTGCATACTTTTTCCAAGCACTACAATCTTCCTCTCTATTCTAAGTCTAGGGCAGGCTTTGCTTCTGCAGTCTTGCAGGGCCTTTTAGCCGCCCCCTCTACTTTGACCACCTCCCTTTTATTCTGCTTTGGGATTCAACCCTACAGTCATGACTGCAACAGTGAAACACGATGAACATAGTACAGTTGTGTACACTTACCATAAATGTAGATGTTCGAGTGTCTTCACTGTTGCAGTCTGGGTTACCCTCCCTCCTGTCCCCTCTTATTTTTTCCTTTGTGTGGTTCCCTTCTTCACCCTTCTTCTGAGGTTTATTTGCAAAGGGTATGGGATCTTTCTCATTTTGAAACACCTGACATCTGGGGCAAGAAAAACTGGAGAAAATGGCGTCAGCTGTCAGCTTTGTACTCCTGGCGCTCTGACGTCAGGGAACATGGTTGAACAGCCGTCGCCGGATCCAGACTTTGGGATTCTGGCCGACCGAGGACTGCCTGCCAGTAGGGGAGAACCCTATAGTCATGACTGCAACAGTGAAGACACTCGAACATCTACATTTATGGTAAGTGTACACAACTGTACTTTCTGACAGACCTTTTAAAGCTAGGCACCATAGAACCTGTCCCTCCAAGACAGGAAAGGGTTTTTACTCCAGTCTCTTCCTGGTCCCCAAAAAAGACGGCCCTTGGAGACCCATATTAGACCTGTCCTATCTAAACCTCAATCTTCAGGTACCCTCTTTCAAAATACTCTCTTCCCCCACCCTGCTGTCTCTCATTCCAGCGAAGGACTTCATGGCCACCCTGGACCTAAAGGATGCCTACCTGCTCATACCCATCAGGACTTCCCATAGACAATTCCTACGTTTTTCTGAACATGCCTCTCATTTCCAATTTACTGCCTTGCCCTTTGGTTTATCCATGCCCCCCCCGAGTCTTTACAAAGTGCCTAGCCCCAGCCATTGTCTTTTGCAGGACTCAGGATATTCAAATTTTCCCTTATCTGGATGACATCCTGATTCTGGGAGAGTCCAGGGAGGCTCTTTTGAAGCATCTCCATTTCACCATGTCCCTCCTGCAGAACCTAGGGTTCACCATCAACCTCCCCAAATCCTCTCTGATCCCAAGCCAGGACAAGATTTTCCTAGGCTGCAGAATCAGAACAGACACAATGAAGGTCTTTCTACCACAGGACAAGGTTCTTTCTTTGACTTCCCACTTCCAGGAAACCTACTATCCCAAAAGTTGATGGCAAGGCAATTTCTTCGTTTCTTGAGTTTGATGGCAGCGACCATCCCCATGCTACCACTTGCAAGAATGCACATGCAACAAGCTACAGTGGTTCCTGAAGAGCATCTGGTCCCAACACCTACAACCCCTAGAGCAAGTCATCCCCCTCCTTCCCTGTCTGAAATCAGCTGGTGGATCCAGCAAGTGCAACTGAACACAGGGCTCCCACTACAACCCCAACCCAAGTTATCCATACAGATGCCTCAGATACAGGTTGTGGAGCAACTCTGGCCTCTTACAGGATTTAAGAAAAGTGGCATCCCTCTCTCCAGGCAAAGCACATCAATATCAGGGAAATAACCGCAGTCGTCTTAGCTCTGAAGCCGTTCACCCCCCCCCCTTTCTGGTACCTGGGTGTTTAGATTCACATACAACACCACGGTGATGTGGTACCTCAACAAACAGGGAGGATCAAAGGCCTATCAGCTGTGCAGACTAACCCTGCTGATATGAGACTTAGCCTCTCGTCTCAACTTAGTCCTGCAGGCGACCTACGTTCCCTCACAGGACAACCACAAAGCAGATCTCTTGAGCAGGGCATCCTCGCCCCAGCACAAATGGATGCTGAACAGGGAGGTGGTCTTAGACATAGTCTACCGGTGGGGTGCTGTTTGCCTCCCCCCATAACAGGCAGCTGCAGAACTTCTGCTCAAAACCCACTCACCTCTAGCATGGAGAGTGGACGCTTTCAGCGTCTCTTGGGAGGGGCGGTTCCTTTATGCCTTCCCCCCATTCCCTCTTATTCAGAAAGACCTGAAAATTCAGGACAAACCAAAAATCTTGTTAGTGACTCTCTATTGGCCAAGGGCCGTACTGGTTCTCCCTACTTCACAAAGTAGCCAAGGGCAATCACTTCAAGTTACCCTACAAGGTGGACCTACTGAGACAAGACAAAGGAACTCTCCTGAACCCACACTTATAGATGTTCCTGATTCTGTGGGTGATAAACCTTTCATCCCTTTCAGACACCACTACTCAGAGGACGTGCTTTCAGTCCTAAGGGAGGCAAGGAAACCCACTACCAGAAAATCTTACTTGGCTAAGTGGGAAAGATTTGCAAAATGGTGTTGACACAAGGGAAAGGGACCCTAGCACTTCAGAGGTTCACCTGGATGTTCTTCATGTTTCACTGTTGCAGTCATCACACTTGGGTTATCTGCTTGCAGGTAGCACTCAGTCGGCCCAAATACCAGAGTCTTGATTTCTGCGTCTGATGCTGTCGCCTCTTCCATGACATCAGAACATCAGGGGTATAAAACATGCAGCCGACGCCATTACATCAGCTTTTCTTGCCGAGCAGAGCCCGGAGCAAAAGCAGTTCGCAAGTGCCGATCGGCCGCTACCTGAACTTTTCGTTATTCGAGTTTCAGATCTGAAGTCTTCCAAAGCCAATTACCCTGTTGGGGATCCTTTTTTCTTGCTCTAACTGATGTCAGAAAAAGTTAATAATTGTCTTGCCTGTGGAAAGCAAATACCTCAGAGATTTTCATTCTTACTGCGTGATTTGTTTAGGCCCAGACCACAACGATGTTCATCGTGTTTCACTGTTGCAGTGATTACACTTGGGTTATCCTGCTGGCATGTTACCCGCAGTCGGCCTGAATTCCAAAGTCCTGGTCCGGCGTCGGTTGCTGTCACCTCTTCCCTGATGTCATTGTGCCAGGGGGTATATAAGATGCAGCAGACGCCATTTTCTCCAGTCTTTCTTGCCGTGCGGTCCCCGAAGCAAAAGCAGTTCGCAAGTGCCGGTCTGCCGACTCCTGAGATTTTCGAAATTGAATTTCATATCCAAAGTCTTTAATAAAGCTAAGTACCCCATTGGGGAAATGTTTTCTTGCTCCAGACCGATGTCAGAAAAAGTTAACAATTGTATTTCTTGTGGGAAGCAAATACCTCATAGGGATTTTCATTCTTACTGTATTCCTTGCCTAGGCCCTGACCACGACATTGCTAGTTGTCGGTTGTGTGCTAGATTTAACCAACGCACTATTAAGCGTCGGTACGATTTTGCCTTTCATTACTTTGGCCGAAGGTTTAACTATATAATGCTGTTGGAACAGCCGACCGGAATTCATAAAAAGCGCAAGGAAAAAGAGAAGGACAGGCATCCGAGGTCTAAAACCGACGACAAAGCCTCTGCTAGGCCAGTCGCTGGTTCTCAGTGAGGCGCTTTCGCAGCCCCTGCTACCTCAGAGCCACAGGCCGCCACCAACTCCCACGTGGAGATAACTAGGCCTCTGGATACTCAAGGTACTGGGCCTTCAGAAACTAATCCCTCAGATGGGTCTGGAGCTGCTGAGCAGGCATTGACTTCTGAGGGTGTGTTCAGACCTACACAGCTATACATCAAGCCAACCTCAGCATCTAAGACAAAGATTAAAACAGCTTTAAAGACAAAGAAACAAGTACAGCATTCTCTTGGACAAACTTCCATGCCTAAGAAACAGATGCTCAAAATGGCCGAAGACCTAATTACTTTGATCAGGGGTTCCCATCCCCCTCCTGATAAGAGGCCTAGGCAAGGCACTGAATATAATTCCTCTGATCAGGTTTCCATTTCATCTGTCTCCTCTTCAGAACAGGCATACTCTCTTCCTCCCTGTGAGGACTCTGATGCTGAAGAATCTATCCCTTCAGCCTCTCCTCCTGAGGACTATTTTTTGGGGAAACCCTGCACAGCATGAGGGAGCATTTCCACTGGGAGAGCCAAGATTATTCAGAATCTAAGAAAAGGCTCAGATATTTTCTTTTACTGCCTCAGCACAGACCTCTTGCTATTCCACATGTACTAGACATTGTAGATGATATATTTTCAGAGTCCAGTCTGCCTCCTTACTCTTTACCCCCCTGCTTCCCGTTAAGCCAGACAGGTACTACAGGGGCCCAGATTCACATAAATTTCTATATAAAAACCCTGCTGCTGACCCAGAAACTATATCTCGGGGTCCCAAAGGGGTCAAGGCTTCCACTGCAAAAAACCCTGTCCCCTCTGATAGGGATTCTAGAGCACTGGACAATGGGGGGGAGGGGGGAGTTTACACCTCTGCTACTTTGGCTGTAAGGGCTTTAAATTGCCAGTTTCATATGCTTAAATGTCAGCAATACTTAATGTCTCTGCTTAAGCAGAAAATGCTGAAAAATTCTGAATGTTCTGAAAACAAGGAAATGCAGGATTTACTGCATGCAGCTGAACAAGTGGATAAGCATACTTTGCAATGTGGTTTTGATTCACTAGAGGCCTCTTGCAGGGCTGCTGTTACAGGCTCTGTCATTCGAAGGCATGCTTGGTTAAAGGAACAGAATCTGCCTGATCACATTAAAGCAAAATTATTGGATGCTCCATTACAGCATGATACTTTGTTTGGTGTTAAGGCAGAAGAGGTGTTAAAGAAAATGGAGGATAAAGCGAAATCTATGCAGACAGTAAAGGATTTTCTACAGGTTCAGCCACCCAGATTTAGCAGGAGCTGGCCTTCTAAGAATTGGTCCTTTCCAGTGTCAGACAGGCCACAAAGAGGCAGATACAGACGCCCTAGAGGCAGATCTCAGCCCCAAGGCTCATACAGGCCTAAACATTGGGGAGCTTCTACCTCCAAAAGCGGAGAAGACAAATCACAGCCATATAGGTAACAGTCCCAATGACCTTCCACTGCCAATGCCAAGCACTTATCTTTTGACAGCACCCTTAGGGGGAAAGCTAGCACTTTTTTCACAAAATTGGCACATGATCACCCAGGACAAATAGGTACTGAATATTGATGTTCTTCATCTCACATTGCTGCAGTCCTTACATATGGGGTAGTCCGCTGTCCTCGGTCGGCCCGAATACCAAAGTATAAGGCTGACGTCGGTCATGGGCGCTCAGATCTGACATCAGAGCGTCAGGGTATAAAAGCGCATGACCGACGTCATATCCTCAGTCTTTTTTGCCGCATGGTCCGATGCAGAAGCAGCGTTGCGAGTGCCGTTCTGCGTTCTGAAATTTTCGTATTCTGAGTTTCAGACCGAAACCAAGTTGGGCTAAGTACCCCGTTGGAGAATATTTTTGTTTTTTCTTGCCTCAGTTAATTCCGGATGTCAGAAAAAGTGAATAATTGTATTTCTTGTGGGAAACAGATACCGCATAGGGATTATCATTCTCTTTGCATTCCTTGTTTGGGACCTGAGCACGACGTAGTAGGGTGTCGGTTTTGTGCTAGGTTTAACAAGCGCACCATAAAACGAAGGTTAGATTGCGCTAGGTTAGTCTTTGGTAAGCGGTGTAATTATAATATGCCGTCGGATCCTCCGGCCGCTTCCACGAAGAAGCGCAAAGACAAATCTTTAAAACCTAGACAGGATGTTTCGTCCCTTTCGGACGCCGATCCTGTAGAAGCTACAGTGGAACAGGTGGATCCGGCTGCAGTTTCTGAAGTTTCTGTTGAGTCTCAGGGGGAAACTTTGATTTTGCAGGATGTGGCCTCACAGGAGTCAGGTCAAGCTGAAGGGGCCTCTCAGGTTACTGTTCTCCTTCTATGCCTAAGGTGGTTAGGCCTTCTGCTACTACTTCTAAGGCTTCTTCTAAGGGCAGGTCTGTTTTGCCTTCCTCTGGTGTCACTCCAGGTACTTCAGGGTCTGTGCCTAAAAAGCACATGCTTAAAATGGCAGAAGATTTGATTACTTTAATTAGAGGTTCTATGCCCCCTCCTGATAAGAGGCCCAGGGTGGAGCCAGAGTTGGAAAGTTTGGATCAGGCCTCAGATGACTCAGAGTCTTCTGCTGAAGATATTCAAGATTTTCTCCCTTATTCGGACTCTGATGCAGAGGATTCCACTCCTTCTGCT
This sequence comes from Protopterus annectens, assembly GCF_019279795.1. Lineage (NCBI taxonomy): Eukaryota > Metazoa > Chordata > Ceratodontiformes > Protopteridae > Protopterus > Protopterus annectens. The sequence goes on from NC_056741.1 coordinate 1,829,949,122, forward strand.
TCTCCTCCAGAGGATTTTTCATTTTCAGAAACTCTGCATTCCATGAGGGAGCATTTTAAGTGGGAAGGACAGGATTTCTCTAATTCACGGAAGAGGCTTAGGGAATTCTTGTTTTTACCACAGCATAGGCCCTTGGCTATACCTCCTGTTTTGGATGTTGTTCAAGATGTTTTCTCGAGGCTTCCCTTAATCCAGATTCTTTGCCTCCTGCCAGTCAAACCGGACAGGTATTACAGGGTGCCTGAGGCTCATAAATATCTGTATAAGAGTCCTAGGGCGGACCCAGAAACTATTAGTCAGGGGCCTAAGGGTGTTAGAGCCTCTGTTGTAAAGAATCAGGTTCCTCTAGATAAGGAAGCTAGGGCTTTGGATAGATGGGGTAAGAAGGTGTATACCTCTTCTACTTTAGCAATGAGGGCTTTGAATTGCCAGTTTCATATGTTGAAGTATCATAATTTCCTCCTTTCTCAGCTAAAATCTAAAGTGGATGCTTTGGCAGAGGGCATAGAGTGTAAAGAATTGCAGGATTTAGTACATGTCTCTGAACAGGTGGGTAAGCATTCTTTGCAGTGTGGTTTTGATGCTGTACAGGCCTCTTCTAGGGTGGCTGCCACTGGTTCAGTTCTTCGTAGGCACGCCTGGCTTAAGGATCAGAATTTGTCCGAGCATGTTAAAACTAGAATTCTGGATGCCCTTTACAGTCTGAAGTTTTGTTTGGTCCCCCTGTGGAGTCGGTTTTGAAGAAAATGGAAGACAAGGCTAAGTCTATGCAGACTGTTAAAGATTTTTTGCAGGTGCAACCTCCAAAGTTTAGTAGAAATTGGCCTACTAAGGGGTGGACGTACCCTTCTTCTGATTCTCAGTCTAGGGGTAGATCTAGACGTGGCAGGGGCAGAGCTCACAGTTCATTTAGGCCTAGAACTGCACAATCTGCGCATCAACAGCAGAGTGAGCAGGGGCCAGTCCTTTCGTAAACAGGCCCAATGACCTGCATTTTCAGCTGCCAGATTCTTCTTGCCTGGCAGCTCCTTTGGGAGGAAAGTTAGCACTTTTCAAGCAAAACTGGCTTTTAGTCACCCAGGACAAATGGGTGTTAGACATTATAAACCGAGGCTACAAGTTCTATTTCCATACACTGCCTCCTTTCAAGGGCATGCCAGACGTTCCTCCTCGGCAAAGGATAGAGGCTCACAAGCAGATTTCTTTACTTCTTCAAATAGGAGCTATACAGCCAGTTCCTCTGTCAGAAGTGGGCCTAGGATTTTATTCTCGCCTGTTTCTAGTACCAAAGAAAGGGAACACGTGGAGACCAATTTTGGATTTATCTATCCTCAACACTTATCTGGACATTCCAAAGTTCAAAATGCTGACGTTACAACAGCTTTTACCTCTGTTGGGAAAAGATCACTGGATGGTAACTCTGGATCTCAAAGAGGCTTATCTTCATGTTCCTATCAGGCCCAGTTGCAGGAGGTACCTGCGTTTTCGGGCTGGAAATTTACATTATCTTCAGGCAAGGTTTCTAGACTCTTAGCAGATGTGTTGAGAGACAGACAAATAGTGGAGTGACGCAGTGGAAACTGGATCCTCATGTATTTCAAAAGTTGACAGTGTTATGGGGGACTCCATTGCCCTTTGGCTTATCTACTGCGCCCAGAGTGTTCACAAAGGTTCTGGCTCCAGTGATAGCCTTTTTCAGGTTAAGAGGAATACAGATTTATCCTTATTTGAACGATTGCCTGATTATTGCACAAGACAAGGACGAACTTCTTCATCATCTACAGTATGTGATGGTAGTGTTAAGATGCCTAGGGTATTCTGTGAACGAAACAAAGTCCAGTCTAGTACCCTCTCAGGACATGTGCTTTCTGGGTGTGAGACTGAATACAGCTTCCCAGATGGCTTTTTGACCCCGGACAAACAAAGAAGCCTTTCTCTTTATTTCCATCAAATGTCTCTACAGTCCAGGCTGACTGCAAGGACAGTTCTTCAAGCCTTGGGGTTCATGGCATCTTGTATTCTGGTGCTTCCCAATGCCAAACTGCATATGAGGAAGCTTCAATGGTATCTCAAAATGTATGGACACAACACTGCCAAGATCTAGACACTGTCATTCAGATAATACCTTGCATTCAGAAGGAATTTTTGTGGTGGGCTCAGGAATGTCACCTAAACAAGGGACTCTCTGTGACCCGACCAGAGGCGAGTCAGATTCTAACGACAGATGCCTCGGACAAGGCTTGGGGAGCACACCTCAATGGAAAATGGGTGCAAGACACATGGCCTGTCAGACTTCAACATTTGCATATCAACTTGAAGGAGATGTTAGCAGTTCAGTTTGCATTGATGGCTTTCAAGGATTTACTTCACCCAGGGCAGGTGTTGATTCAAACAGACAACACTGCTGTCATGTGGTACATCAACAAGCAAGGGGGAACCCATTCGTACCCTCTTTGCAGGCAAGCGATGATTTTGTGGGAGACTGCTCTCAGTTTACACCTCAATCTTCAGGCAAGGTTTCTACCAGGAGCACAGAACTCCTTAGCAGATGTGTTGAGCAGACAAATAGTGGATCCTCACGAGTGGAAACTGGATCCTCATGTATTTCAAAAGTTGACAGTGTTATGGGGGACTCCAGACATAGATCTGTTCGCTTCTCCACTAAATTACCAGTTGCCAAAGTTTTGCACAAAAATGTTTCATCCCACAGCTTGGAAGGTGGATGCTCTATCATTCAGTTGGAGCAATCTTCATGTCTATGCCTTTCCACCTCTGCCTCTCATTCCCAAGGTACTCTTGAAGGCCAGAAAAGATAAGCTATCCATGATTCTGATAGCGCCGGATTGGCCTCGACAGCACTGGTACCCACTACTGAGGAGTTTAGTACGGGAGTCTCCATGGCCTCTGCCTTTGATTCCGCATCTTTTGTCTCAGGAAGGCAATCACTTCCTCAATGTCAAGATTCAGTCTCTGCATCTCACAGCCTGGCATATTCTGTTTTAGACCCTGGAGGGTCTCAGCTTCCACAACAAGTTTTGAATGTTATTTTGGAGGCCAGAAGGCCTAGTACAAGGAAAGTTTACGCTGATAAATGGAGGAGATTTTTTCTTTGGAGCAAAGCGAAGGACTTTGATGTTTCCAAACCTGATTTAAGTGTTTCTCTTCAATATCTTACTGAGTTATTGGACAAGGGTTTGTCTTTCTCCTCGATAAAGGTTCATGCTGCAGCCATTTCTGCTCACTATGACTGTGACCCTCCTTTATTTTCCCATCCTTTGTTTAAGCAATTTCTTAGAGGGGCAAAGAACATAAGACCCCCACGTAGAGCTCCTACTCCTGCTTGGGATCTCAATTTTGTGTTGGAAAAGCTTACTCTACAACCTTTTGAGCCTGCAGCTACTGCTGAGTTAAAGTATTTATCATGGAAGACTGCTTTTTTGTTGGCCATTACCTCTGCAAGAAGGGTTTCTGAATTACAGGCCCTTATGGCAGTGGAACCTTTCCTGATTTTTCATAAGGATAGGGTATCTTTACGTACTAATCCTTCCTTTATGCCTAAAGTGGTTTCTAGTGTGGCCTTGAACCAAACTATTCATTTGCCTACTTTTTATGCAAACCCTCAAAATAAAGAGGAGAAGATTTTGCATACTTTGGATATTCACAGGCAGTTACGTTATTATTTGAGCAGAACCAAGGGGTTCAGGCAGTCTCAGCAGTTGTTTGTTTCTTTTGCTTTGGGTTCTCAGGGAAAACCTGTTTCAAAACAAACTATTTCTAAATGGATTGGTTTTGTATTTCTTTCTGTTATTCCCATCATGGTAAGGAGATTCCGGCTGGAATCAGACCTCATTCCACTAGAGCTACTGCCACTTCTACTGCCTTTCTAAGGGGTAGCTACAAAGATATTTTGGAAGCAGCCACTTGGACTTCAGTACATACTTTTTCCAAGCATTACCACCTTCCTCTTTATTCTAAGTCTAGAGCTGGATTTGCCACTGCAATATTACAGGGCATTTTAGCAGCCCCTAATGCTTTATGATTTTGCCATCCTCCCTTTACCTCTGCTTTGGGATTCTACCCATATGTAAGGACTGCAGCAATGTGAGATGAAGAACATAGTACAGTTTTGTACCTACCATAAATGTAGATGTTCGAAGATCCACATTGCTGCAGTCCAATTTGCCCTCCCTCCTTCCCCTCTGTAGTTTGACATGGTTATATAGTTTGGGTGCTGGTTGTTGTTGGGCATGTTTTTGGGAGGTATCCTGTTTTTGGGCTGTGGCCTTTCTTTTTAGGGCCTTCTGACATCTGGGGCAAGAAAAGACTGAGGATATGACGTCGGTCATGCGCTTTTATACCCTGACGCTCTGATGTCAGATCTGAGCGCCCATGACCGACGTCAGCCTTATACTTTGGTATTCGGGCCGACCGAGGACAGCGGACTACCCCATATGTAAGGACTGCAGCAATGTGGATCTTCGAACATCTACATTTATGGTAGGTACAAAACTGTACTTTTCTCAGGGGTTCAGGTTCCACTTTCACACCCTTCCAAAGACAAAAGGATATGCCAGACCTGCCACACAATCAATGGGCAGAGGCACAAAAGCAAATTTTATCTCTCATGGACATGAGGGCTATTCAGCGAGTACCACAGTAAGAGCAGGGACAAGGATTTTACTCAAGACTTTTCCTGTTACCCAGAAAGGACAAAGCATGGAGACCAATACTGGACCTGTCTATTCTAAACACGTTTCTGGACATTCCAAAATTCAAAATGTTGACACTGCAGCAACGTCTGCCCATGCTGGGCAAGAAAGGTTGGCTGTTAACTTTGGACCTCAAAGAGGCATACCTGTATTTCCCAATCGGACAATCTTGCAGAAGATACCTCAGATTCATAGCTGGTTTAATGCACTACCAATTCTCTGCTTTGCCCTTTGGCTTATCTACTGCACCCAGGGTCTTCACAAAAAGCCTGGCACCAGTAATTGCATTTTGCAGACAAAGAGGAATTAAAATATATCCCTACTTGGACTGCCTTATTCAAGCAGAGAGCAAGGACAATCTACTAAAGCATCTGGCGTTTGTAAAAGGATTACTAATTTGCCTAGGGTACACAGTAAACTAAAAGAAATCAAAACTAGTACCCTCTCGAGATAATATTCCTGGGTGCAAGCTTAAATACATCTGCCCAGATGGCTTATTTCACACCAGACAAACAAAGGCAACTGACTTCTTACTTCAAAAAGATGGCAACAAAAACCCAGTTACCTGCAAGAAAAATTCTGCAGGTTTGGGCTTCATGGCATCCTGCATTCTGCTAATTCCGTATGCAAGACTGCATGTGAGGAAGCTATAATGGTATAAAAGTGTTTGGACTCAACATTGCCACAGCCTGGAAACATTAATTACTCTCATTCAATGCCTGCAACAGGAGTTTGGATGGTGGGCACTGGCCTGTCACCACAACAAGGGACAGCCATTCACTTTACCCACAGCCAGGCAGACACTAACAACAGATGCATCGGAATATGCCTGGGGGGGCACACATGGCAGAAAAATTTATTCAGGGCACGTGGCCCGCAAGCCAAATGCATCTTCATATCAACCAAAAAGAGATGCTAGCTGTACAGAATGCCCTGACAGCCTTCAAGGATCTACTCCATCCAGGACAACTATTGCTAAAGACGGACAATACTACAGTCATGTGGTACATAAGCAAGGGGGCACACATTCCTACCCCCTCTGCAGGCAAGCCATGACTTTGTGGAACACAGCATTGACTTATCAAGTGCATCTGCAAGCACAATTCCTGCCAGAAAAGACGCATACTCTGGCAGACGAACTAAGCGGAAACCTCATGGACCCTCACAAGTGGAAACTAGATCCACAGGTCTTCAGCATGATAACAAGAAAATGGGGATGCCCAGACATAGATCTATTTGCCTCCCCTCACAACTGCCATCTACAGAGATTTTACACAAGGACTTATCACAAACAAGCATGGAAGGTGGATGCCCTATCATTCAGCTGGAAAACCCTTACAGTATATGCCTTTTCTCCACTGCCTCTCGTCCCCAAGGTACTCCTAAAGGCCAGACAAGAGAAGCCAAAAATGATACTGATTGCCCCAGACTGGCCACGCCAGCACTGGTACCCAAGCCTAAAGAACTTGTCTCAAGGCCCAGCCTGGACTTCACCTCAAATTCCTCATCTTCTGACCCAACAAAACAATCAGATCCTGCACAACCAACTCAGAACCTTAAATCTGGCTGCATGGCGAGTAATCTAACCACTCGGAACACACCCCACTCTAAAGCACTTATGGATGTTATTTTGGAGGCCAGGAGGCCCAGCACCAGAAAATCTTATGCAGAAAAATGGAAGCGATTCTGTGCTTGGAACCAGGCACAAGGAATTGACCCGCTTGTTCCAAATATTCCTCAGATTTTACAATACCTAACTGAGATGCTGGACAAAGGCCTATCCCTCTCATCAATTTAGATTCATGCCTCTGCCATTTCAGCTCATTACAATACGGAACCACCTATTTTTTCACATCCACTGCTAAGGCAATACCTCAGAGGGGCCAAAACCATAAGACCCCCAAGGAGAGCACCAATACCTACATGGGATCTCAATTTTGTCTTGGAAAAGCTCACACTGCCTCCTTTTGAGCCAGCCAATACAGCCGAGATAAAATTCTTATCATGGAAAACAGCTCTACTCCTAGCAATAACTTCAGCAAGAAGAGTCTCAGAGTTACAGGCATTAATGGCTGTGGAACCTTGTATCATTTTCCATCCGGACAGGGTTCTCTAAGGACGAACTCAACATTTATGCCTAAGGTAGTATCCAGTGTGGCTCTTAATCAAACCATTCATTTGCCTACTTTTTATCCAAATCCACAGAATAAAGGGGAGAGACTTCTGCATTCTTTGGACATACACAGACAGCTGTGCTTCTACTTGGACAAAACTAAAGCTTTCAGAAAGACTGAGCAACTTTTAGTGGCATATGCTGCAGGATCACAAGGAAAGGCTATCTCAAAGCAGACTATTTCAAAATGGATAGGACACTGCATTTGTTTCTGCTGTTCACAACGTGGCAAAACAGTGCCTAAGTGCATTAGGCCACACTCAACCAGGGCAGCAGCCACTTCAGCAGCCTTCCTCAGAGGAGCACCAATCAAGGATATTTTGGAGGCTGCAACTTGGACTTCAGTACACACTTTTACAAAGCACTACCACTTACCTCTTTACTCTAAATCCAGAGCAGGTTTTGCCACTGCAGATGTTCATCGTGCATGCAGCTGCAGTCATAACAGATAGGTTCTCCTGCCGTCAGGCGGGCCCTCGGTCGGCCAAATTCCAAAGTCTAGGTCCGGCGTCGGTTGTCGTCACTTCTTCCCTGACGTCAGTGCGACAGGGGTATAAAAGAACCAGCCGACACAATTTTCTCCAGTCTTTCTTGCCGTGTGGTGCCCAAAGCAGAAGCAGTTCGCAAGTGCCGGTCGGCCAGCTCCTGAAATTATGAAAATTTGGAAACTGAAGTCTTCTTGAAAGCTAAGTACCCCGTTGGGGAAACTTTTCTTGCCTCAGACCGATGTCAGACAAAGTTAATAATTGTATTTCATGTGGGAAGCAAATACCGCATAAGGATTTCCATTCCCTCTGTATACCTTGTTTAGGCCCAGACCACGACGTCTTGGTCTATCGCTTTTGTGCTACATTCAGCAAAAGCACCATTAAGCGTCGGGCGGAGTTCGCCCAGCATTATTTTGGAAAAACATTTAACTATATTATGTCATCGGATACTCCGACTCCAGTTTTGTCTAAAAAACGCAAAGATAAGCCGACTACACGTGGTCCGGTTCTCAGCGAGGCGCCTACGCAGCCCCTGACTACCGACACTTCATTGGCGGTGTCTCCTGTGCCCGAGGTCTCAGGCTCCTCGGCCCACACCCCGACTACAGATACCGAAGCCACTCCTGGCGTTGAACCTCTAAATGTGGACAGGTCTACTTCCACTCAAGGTGTCTTCAGACCTTCCTCTTTTTTTTTTTTCCATTAAAGCTTTCACTAGGTCCAAAGCAGCCATGCTTTCTAAGAGACAAGCTACACAAGGCCCATCTTCAGGCCCCATGCCTAAAAAACAGATGCTTAAAATGGCTGAGGATTTAATTACTCTGATCAGGGGTTCTCAACCCCCACCGGACAAAAGGCCCAGAGTGGAGGAAGAATCCCCCTCCTCTGATCAGGGCTCCATTATTTCAGAGCACTCTGATGATCAGGAACATTCTTACTCCCCTTTTGAAGACTCTGATGCAGAGGAGTCCATTCCTTCTGTATCCCCCCCAGAGGATTTTTCATTTGGGGAAACTTTGCATACCTTAGTTCGCAAGTGCCGGTCGGCCAGCTCCTGAGATTACGAAAATTTGGCAACCGAAGTCTTCTTAAAAGCTAAGTACCCCGTTGGGGAAACTTTTCTTGCCTCAGACCGATGTCAGACAAAGTTAATAATTGTATTTCTTGTGGGAAGCAAATACCGCATAAGGATTTCCATTCCCTCTGTATTCCTTGCTTAGGCCCAGACCACGACGTCTCTGTCTGTCGCTTTTGTGCTACATTCAACAAACGCACTATTAAGCGTCGGGCGGAGTTCGCCCAGCATTTTTTGGGAAAGCATTTAACTATACTATGTCGTCGGATACTCCGACTCCGGTTTTGTCCAAAAAATGCAAAGACAAGGACCGACACTCTAGGTCCGCGGCCTCTACCGATACCACGCCAATTCCGACTCCACGTGGTCCGGTTCTCAGCGAGGCGCCTACGCAGCCCCTGATTACCGACGACACATCTTTGGCGGTGTCTCCTGTACCCGAGGTCGCAGGCTCCTCGGCCCACACCCCGACTACAGATGCCGACGCCACTCTTGGCGTTGAAACACAGAATGTGGACAGGTCCACCTCCACTCAAGGTGTCTTCAGACCTTCCTCTTCTTTCTCCGTCAAGGCTTTCACCAAATCTAAAGCATCCATGCACTTTAAGAGACCAGTTACATAGGGCCCATCTCCAGGCCCCATGCCTAAGAAACAGATGCTTAAAATGGCTGAGGATTTAATTACTCTAATCAGAGGTTCTCGGCCACCTCTGGACAAAAGGCCCAGAGTGGAGGAAGATTCCCCCTCCTCTGATCAGGGCTCCATTATTTCTGAACACTCTGATGATCAGGAACAGTCTTACTCCCCTTTTGAAGACTCTGATGCAGAGGAGTCTATTCCTTCTGTATCCCCCCCTGAGGATTACTCATTTGGGGAAACTTTGCATACCTTAAGGGAACACTTCCACTGGGAAGGCCAGGATTTTCAGATTCCAAGAAAAGCCTCAGGGAATTTATTTTGTTACCCCAGCACAGGCCTCTGGCTATACCTCCTGTCTTGGACATCCTAGATGATGTTTACTCGGAGGCCTGACTTAACCCGGACTCTCTACCTCCAGCCCCAGTTAAGCCTGACAGGTACTACTGGGTTCCTGATTCACACCAATTGCTATACAAAAGCCATGCTGCTGAACTAGAAACCATCTCACAAGGGCCCAAGGGAGTTAAGGCCTCCATTGCCAAAAATCCATTGCCTTCCGAGAGACATTCCAGATCCTTAGAAAGGTGGGGAAAAAAGGTATACACCTCGGCTACCTTATCCATGAGGGCCTTAAACTGTCAGTTTCATATGCTAAAATACCAACAGTTTTTGTTATCACAATTGAAAAGTAAAATGTCACAACCTGAACAACCAGACTTGAAGGAGTTGCAGGATTTGATGCATAGTGCAGAACAAGTGGGTAAACATACCTTACAATGTGGTTTTGATGCTCTAGAGGCCTCATGTAGAGCTGCTGTTACAGGCTCAGTCATACGTAGGCATGCCTGGCTCAAGGAACAAGCCTTGCCTGATCATGTCAAAGCTAAATTACTAGACGCCCCTCTTCAAAAGGATGTACTATTTGGGGCTAATGCTGAGGAAGTATTACTGAAAATGGAGAAAAAGGCTAAATTAATGCAAACTGTGAAAGAATTTCTACAGGTTCAACCCCCACGTTTTAGTAGAAAATGGCCTTCCAAAAACTGGTCCTTTCCTGCCACAGACAGACCCCAAAGAGGCAGATACAGGCGCCTGAGGGGCAGAGGACAATCACAAGGATCGTATAGAGGCAGACAATGGCAAGCTCCTCCACAAAGAGGTGGTGAGGACAACTCACAATCTTTCAGAAAGCAAACCCAATGACTTTCCCCTTTGCATGCCAACCAGGTCTCAAATGGCAGCCCCCTTAGGAGGAAAGCTGGCACTATTTTCAAAAAATTGGCATGTTGTCACAAAGGACAAATGGATCCTGGACATTATAAACAGAGGCTACAAATTCCATTTTCATACCCTTCCAAAAATGAGAGGCATGCCAAACCTGCCACACAATCAAAGGGCAGAGGCACAAAGGCAAATTTCAGATCTCATAAACATGAAAGCTATTCAAGAGGTACCTACACACGAACAAGGTCAAGGTTTTATTCCAGGCTATTTCTGGTGCCAAGGAAGGAAAAGATTGGAGACCTATTTTGGATCTTTCCATCCTAAACACATTCCTACTCGTACCAAAATTCAAGATGCTCACTCTACAGCAACTTCTTCCCATGCTGGGCAAGGAGTCTTGGCTGGTAACATTGGACCTCAAGGAGGCATACCTGCATGTCCCAATCAGACAAAATTGCAGAAGATACCTCAGATTTCTTGCAGGTTCAACCCATTATCAATTCTCTGCATTGCCCTTTGGCTTATCTACTGTGCCCAGAGTATTCACGAAATGCTTGGCATCAGTAATTGCCTACTGCAGACTTCAAGGGATAGAAATATACCCTTATTTGGACGACTGCCTGATCCAAGCAGACAGCAAGCACATTATTCTGAAACATCTGGCTTATGTAATAATGTTATTAAACTCTCTGGGATACACAGTCAACAAAGAGAAATCAAGGCTAATACCCTCTTGGAAGATAATTTTCCTGGGTGCCAATTTGGACACAAACACCCAGATGGCCTACCTCACGCCAGAGAAGCAGGGGCAACTAATTCAATACTTCAGAACACTGGCAAATTGCACCAGGCTGACTGCAAGGAAAATCCTGCAGGCTCTGGGATTCATGGCATCTTGCATCTTACTAATCCCATGTGCAAAGCTGCATATGAGAAAACTGCAATGGTACCTAAAAAACATATGGTCTCAACACAGCCACAGTTTGGAAACAATAATACCACTAATTCCATGTCTGCAAAAGGAATTTCTGTGGTGGGCTCAAGCATGTCAAACAAACACAGGTCTTCCATTCAGCAAGCCTCAAGCAAATCAAGTCATCACAACAGACGCCTCGGACTACGCCTGGGGGGCATACATGACAGACCGGTGCATTCAGGGCAAATGGTCCCAAAAAGAAAAGCACCTTCACATCAATCAAAAAGAAATGCTAGCAGTAATAAATGCTATTATAGCTTTCAAGGACCTTCTACAACCAGGTCAACTATTGATAAAAACGGACAACACCACAGATGTCCTTCAAGGATGCATCTGCAGTCCTTACATATGGGTTGTCCTGCCTCAGGCAGCCCTTCGGTCAGCCGGATTCCAAAGTCTGGGTCCGGCGTCGGCTGATGTCGCCCTCTCCCCGATGTCAGAGCGCCTGGGGTATAAAAGCGTCAGCCGACGCCATCTTCCTCGGTCTTTCTTGCCGCGTGGTGCCCGAAGCAGAAGCAGTTCGCAAGTGCCGGTCAGCCAGCTCCTGTAACTTCAGCTACCGAAGACTTCAAAAGCTAAGTACCCTGTTGGGGACTCTTTCTTGCCTCAGCCGATGTCAGATCAAACGCTTAAAGTTAATAATTGCTTAACTTGTGGGAAACAAATACCTCATAAGGATTTCCATTCTTTCTGCCTCCCCTGCCTAGGCCCAGACCACGACGTCTCGGCCTGTACAGCCTGTGCCTCCTTCAACCGACGCACTCTTAGACGTCGGGCGGAGTTTGCAGAGGAATTTTTTGGGGCTAGTTACTGTTACAATATGCCGTCGGAGATTCCGACTTCTCATTTAACCAAAAAACGGAAGGACAAGGACCGACACACGCGGACCGTGGTTTCGGCTGAAACCACGCCTAGGCTCAGCAGTGTCTTGGTCCCGGCTGAAACCGAGTCCTTGGTACTTCCGACCGTCGAAACCACACAACCAACAACCTCGGCCCCGGAGGCCTCTTCTGAGTCTGTTATAGAATTTCCCTCAGAAACCGGTGTTCCGGAAACATCCGACACCATTTCCCTAGACAAAACTATGCCAGCACGTGGAGCAGCCAGGCCTCCTGCATCCATGTCCATAAAGGCATTCACAAGGGCTAAAGCTGCTAAACAGCCAAAATCTCTGCCTCCCAAGGCAATTCCTCAGGGATCCACTACAGGTTCACAGATTTTAAGTTTAGCTGAGGACCTTATTTCCTTAATTAGGGGCTCTCAGCCACATCCAGACAGGGGCTCTCAACCTCCTCTAGACAAAAGGCCCAGGGTTGAGCCCACTGATCCCCAGTCCTCTGATGAGGCCTCAGATGGCTCTGCTGTTTCAGACTACCAGGAGGAGGCCTTTACGGCCTACGAGGATTCTGATGCAGAGGAATATATTCCCTCTGCCTCCCCTCCTGAAGAGCTGTCCTTTGGGGAGACACTTCACTCCATGAGAGAGCATTTCAAATGGCAGGGCCAGGAATTCTCTGATTCCAGGAAGAGATTAAGGACTTTTTTGCATTTACCTCACCATAGACCTTTGGCTATTCCTCCTGTTTTGAATGTCATTGATGATGTGTACTCTGAGACTAGCATTACCCCTGACTCCCTTCCTCCAGCTCCTGTCAAACCCGATAGGTACTACAGGGTCTCGGACTCGCATCATTTCCTTTACAAGGCCCACTCTGCTGACCCTGAAACTATTTCCCAGGGCCCTAAAGGGGTTGCATCTGCCACTACTAAAAATCCACTCCCCTCTGAAAGGGAGTCCAGGGCTTTAGAGAGATGGGGTAAAAAAGTATATACTACTTCCACTCTTTCTATGAGGGCATTAAATTGTCAATTCCATATGATACAGTACCAAGAGTATTTGTTAGATGAATTGCATAAAAAACTGTCTTCACCTGAACCCCTAGATCGCAAGTCACTTCAGGATCTGGTACATAACTCCCAACAGGTTAGCAACCATTTCTTGCAGTGTGGTTATGATGCATTGGAAGCTTCATGTAGGTCAGCAATGACAGGTGCAGTCATACGTAGGCATGCTTGGCTGAAGGAACAAACTCTGCCAGATCATGTTAAAGCAAAGCTTCTGGATGCACCACTGGAAAAGCAAAAATTATTTGGCTCCACTGCTCAGGAGATCTTAAAGAAATTTGAGGAAAAGGCTAAATCTGTACAGACAGTCAAAGATTTTCTCCAGGTCCAACCACCAAGATTCAGCAGAAATTGGCCCTCTAAGAATTGGTCCTTTCTGGACACAGAGAGATTTCAAAGAGGCAAGAACAGGCGTGCCAGAGGTAGAGGGCAAGCCAAAGGCTCCTACAGAGGACGTCAATGGCAGCCTCCTAACCAGAGAGGTAGTGCAGGACCTACAACTGCTGCACAAGGACAGACTCAATGACTTTACCTTGACCCAGCCAACCAGGGCTCAATTGGAAGCACCTTTGGGCGGAAAGCTATCTTTATTCTCAAAAAATTGGCACAGTATTACAAGGGACAAATGGACACTGCAAATAATAGACAAGGGATACAGGTTCCATTTTCATACATTACCAAAAAGAAAAGGCATGCCCAACCTGCCACCGAATCAAAGGGCAGAGGCTTTAAAACAAATTTCCAACCTATTGCAAATGAAAGCTATAGAAAAGGTTCCTCTCACAGAACAAGGCCAAGGATTTTATTCCAGACTATTCCTTGTCCCAAGAAAAGAAAAACAATGGAGGCCTATTCTCGACTTGTCCGCACTGAATACTTATCTCATTGTGCCAAAATTCAAAATGCTGACCCTACAGCAACTCCTTCCCATGCTGGGCAAGGGGTCTTGGCTGGTAACTCTAGACCTCAAGGAGGCATACCTGCATGTCCCTATCAGACAGAGTTGCAGAAGACACCTCAGATTTCTTGCAGATTCAGAGCATTATCAATTCTCAGCATTGCCCTTTGGCTTACCTACTGCGCCCAGAGTATTCACGAAATGCCTGGCATCAGTAATTGCACACTGCAGACTTCAGGGGATTCAAATATACCCATATCTGGACGACTGCCTTATATAAGCGGACAGCCAACAAACTTTGGTAAAACGCTTGAATTATGCCATCCGCCTACTTCAGGCTTTGGGATATACAGTCAACATTCACAAATCAAGACTAGTTCCATCCCAAAGGATATTTTTTCTGGGTGCGAAACTAGATACAACCACCCAAATGGCTTTTCTCACGGAAGAAAAACAGACAACTACCAGATTATTTCAAAAATCTGACAAAACAAACTCAGCTGACTGCAAGGAAAATCCTGCAGGCCCTAGTTTACATGGCATCTTGCATTCTTCTGATTCCACAAGCAAGGCTACATATGAGGAAACTACAATGGTACCTAAGGAGTTTATGGTGTCAGCACAGTCACAGCCTAGAAGCTTTGATACCACTCATTCCATGCCTTCAAATGGAATTTCTGTGGTGGACTCAAGCAAGCCAGTCAAACAGGGGTCTGCCCTTCAGCAAACCAATAATCAGCCAAACCATTACAACGGACGCTTCAGACCATGGATGGGGAGCACACATGGAGGGCAGATGCATTCAAGGACTATGGTCACAGAAAGAATTGCGCATGCACATAAACCAAAAGGAAATGCTGGCGGCGATACATGCAATCAAGGCCTTCAAACATTTTCTGCATCAAGGACACCTGCTAATAAGGACAGACAATGCCACAGTTATGTGGTACATAAACAAGCAAGGAGGTACCCATTCCTCCCCTCTTTGCAGGCTGGCAATGAATCTTTGGGAACTTTCCTAAAATCAATATAGAGCTGCAATCCCAGTTTGTGCCAGGAAAAGACAATATACTGGCAGACAGCCTAAGCAGAAATATCATGGATCCACACGAATGGATGCTGCACCCAGACATTTTCCTTCAGATAACACAATCATGGGGGAGGCCGGACATAGATCTTTTTGCCTCCCACCACAACCATCAGCTGAAGAAATTCTGCTCAAGGACATACCACCCACAAGCATGGAAAGTGGATGCCCTCTCTTTCAGCTGAAATACTCTAACAGTGTATGCATTCCCGCCTCTTCCATTAATGACCAAGGTCTTACTGAAGATCAGGACAGAGCAGCCCAAAGTGATTCTGATAGCTCCGGACTGGCCCAGACAGCAGCCCAAAGTGATTCTGATAGCTCCGGACTGGCCCAGACAGCACTGGTACCCACTGTTAAGGAGTATGTCACCCACGAAACCGTGGCCTCTACCACAATGGCCACTTCTTCTGACACAACACAATTACAAAACTCTGCACTCCAGCCTGAAAACCTTGCAGCTGACAGCCTGGAGAATACCTCGACTCCTCACCAGGATAAGCTATCCAAGACAGTGAAGGACATCATCATGGAAGCTCGCCGGACTTCCACAAGAAAGGCATATTCAGCAAAATGGAAAAGAGTTCGCACTTGGAGCACCACAAAGGGCCTAGATGCGACAGTGATGAACTTGGCACATATCCTGGAATACTTGGCAGAAATGCTCCACAATGGCCTTTCTTACTCTTCCATAAAAATTCATGCTTCAGCAATTTCAGCAGAATACAATACTGATCCAC
This sequence comes from Protopterus annectens, assembly GCF_019279795.1. Lineage (NCBI taxonomy): Eukaryota > Metazoa > Chordata > Ceratodontiformes > Protopteridae > Protopterus > Protopterus annectens. Next base: position 1,829,965,037 of record NC_056741.1, read on the forward strand.
CTGTCTTCTCTCATCCTCTCCTAAGGCAGTTTCTAAGGGGAATTAAAAACATCAATCCTCCAAGAAAACCACCAGTGCCTACATGGGACCTTAACTTCATGTTGGAAAAATTAACTCTACCTCCCTTTGAACCAGCAGCATCTTCAGAACTACAGTTCCTGTCTTGGAAGGCTGCCTTCCTTCTGGCCATAACCTCAGCAAGAAGAGTATCTGAGTTGCAGGCCCTCATGGCAGTACAACCATTTCTTATTTTTCATCAGGACAGAGTCTCACTGAGAACCAATCCTTCATTCATGCCAAAGGTGGTATCCAGGGTCTCACTGAACCAAGCTATTCACCTGCCTACCTTCTTTCCAAATCCACAAAACAAAGGGGAGAAACTTCTGCATACCCTGGACATTCACAGACAGTTGTGCTACTACTTGGACAGAACTAAGACTTACAGAAAAACTGACCAGCTATTTGTAGCATATGTTGCTGGTGTACAAGGCAAAGCAATTTCCAAACAGACAATTTCAAAATGGATAGGGAATTGCATTCGATTCTGTTACTCTTTTCATGGCAAAACTGTGCCAGCTAACATTAGACCTCATTCCACCAGAGCCACATGCACCTCCACAGCCTTCTTAAGAGGGGTGGCTACCAAGGACATTTTAGAAGCTGCTACATGGAGCTCCGTGCATACATTTTCCAAGCATTACAACTTACCTTTATATTCCAGATCCAGAGCAGGCTTTGCTGCGGCAGTCCTGCAGGGCATTTTAGCTACACCATCCCTTTCTTAGATCCTACCACCCCCAGCTTGGCTATGGTATTCTACCCATATGTAAGGACTGCAGATGCATCCTTGAAGGACATAGTACAGTTTTGTACCTACCATAAATGTAGATGTCCGATAGGTATGCATCTGCAGTCAGGTTTACTCTCCCTCCTTCCCCTCTGTGGTATTTCCTGGGTACTTATCCCTCTTATAGCTAGCTGGGGATGTCCTTCATGGATGCATCTGCAGTCATAACAACTGGGTTGTCCTGTCGTCAGGCAGCCCTTCAGTCGGCCGGATTCCAAAGTCCGGGTCCTGATGTCGCACTCCACCCGACGTCATCTCTGCTGGTCTTCGGGTATAAAAGCATCAGCCGACGCCATTTTCCTCAGTCTTTCTTGCCGTGGCGCCGAAGCAGAAGCTGTTCGCAAGTGCCGGTCGGTCGGATCCAGAGATTACTTCTACGAATACTACTTGAAGACTTCTAAAGCTAAGTACCCGTTGGGACTCTTTCTTGCCTCAGCCGATGTCAGAAAAAGTTAACAATTGTTTAACTTGTGGGAAACAAATACCTCATAAAGATTTCCACTCTTACTGTCTGCCTTGTTTAGGCCCAGCCCACGGCGTAGCAGCCTGTTCGCCTGTGCTTTTCAACCGACGCTTAGGCGTCGGTCGGAGTTTGCAGAACAGTTTTCGGTTCTGATTTTGCGTACATTATGCCGCGGATCCTCCGACTACCCAATCTACCAAAAACAAAGATAAAGACCGACTTTTCGCGGTCCGCGGTTTCGGCGAAACCATGGTTAAGCAAGTGTCTCGGTTTCGCCGAAACCGAAAACTGATCTAAGTACAGCTGAACCTATTCCTACAACTGAGGCCCCTGCTACAATTCTTGAATCGACCTCAGAAATTTTACCCACTACGGTGGTTGACTTATCAGACACCATCCCCTTGGATGTCACTACCCCAGCACGTGGTGCTGCTAGGCCTCCAGCAGCCATGTCCATTAAGGCCTTCGCCAGGGCTAAAGCAGCCAAGACTACTAAAACAGTGCCTGTTAAACCCCCCACATCCAGGCCCTCTTCTAGTTCCCAAATGCTTACCTTGGCAGAAGATTTAATTTCTTTAATCAGAGGATCTCAATCTCACCCAGATAGGGCCTCTGAGGCCCGAGAGAAGAGACCTAGGGCAGAGCCCCCTGAGCCAGTGTCCTCTGATGAATCTGCTGATGAATCAGACATAACTGACCAGCCAGAGGCTCCCTTCTCCAATTTTGAAGATTCTGATGCTGAAGAATCCATTCCAGCTGCTTCCCCACCAGAAGAATTCTCCTTTTGGGAAACCTTGCATGCCATGCGAGAACAGTTCCAATGGCAGCAACAGGATTTTTCAGACTCCAGAAAAAGACTTAGGACCTTTCTGCACCTCCCACAGCACAGGCCCTTAGCTATACCTCCTGTTCTCTGTGGTGGATGATGCTTTCAATGATGTTTGCTCCGCTCCAGATTCTTTACCCCAGCCCCTGCCAAACCAGACAGATTTTACAGGGTGCCAGATACTCATCACCACCTTTACAAGGCCCCACTTGCAGACCCAGAAACTATATCCCAGGGTCCCAAGGCAGTAGCATGACCATAGCTAAAAACCCTATTCCTTCTGAAAGGGAAGCAAGGTCATTAGACAGATGGGGTAAATAGGTCTACACTTCAGCTACTCTCTCAGCTAGAGCTTTAAACTGTCAGTTTCACATGATACAATACCAAGAGTTTATGCTTGATCAGTTAACTAAAAAACTAACCACTGATGAATCTCTTGATAAGAAATATGTATTAGAGATGGTAAATAACATACAACAGGTTAGCAACCATTCCTTAAAATGTGGCTATGATGCACTGGAGGCTTCATTTAGATCAGCCATGACAGGCACAGTGATAAGAAGGCATGCATGGCTAAAGGAACAAGCTTTACCGGATCATGTTAAAGCTAAGCTGCTAGATGCTCCTATGGACAAGACAAGTTTGTTTGGTACACCTGCCCAGCAGGTTATGAAGAAAATGGAAGAAAAGGCAAAATCTGTTCAAACTGTTAAAGATTTCTTGCAGGTTCAACCCGAAGGTTTAGCAGGAACTGGCCTGCCAAAAATTGGTCCTTTCCTGACTCCACAAAATTTCAAAGGGGCAGGAATAGACGTTCCACAGGCAGAAACCAATCCAGAGGAGGTGCCTACAGAGGACGACAGTGGCAAGGTAACAACAGAGGCACAGACACAGCCACTGCCACTACATCAGCACAACCACAGTGACTTAACCCTAAATCCGCCTACCAGGAACAAATAGCAGCTCCTCTAGGCGGAAAGTTAACCTTATTTTCAAGGAACTGGCACTGCATAACAAAAGACAAGTGGATTTTACAAACCATAGATCAAGGTTACCGGTTTCACTTCCACACTTTACCAGTCAAAGAGGAATGCCAAATCTACCTCCAAATCAAAAACAGAGGCTCATAACGGAGTTAGCAAACATGAGAGCTGTGGAAAGAGTGCCAACAGCAGAGCAAGGAAAGGGTTCTATTCCAGACTATTCCTAGTTCCAAGAAAGGAGAAAAGTTGGAGACCAATTCTCGACCTGTCCACCTTAAATACATACATCATTGTCCCAAAATTCAAAATGCTGACCCTACAGCAGCTTCTTCCCATGCTGGGCAAGGAGTCTTGGCTGGTAACTCTAGATCTCAAGGAGGCATACCTGCACGTCCCCATTCGACCAATCTGCAGAAGATACCTCAGATTTCTTGCAGGATCAGAGCACTATCAATTCTCAGCATTGCCCTTTGGCTTATCTACTCCAGAGTATTCACAAAATGCCTGGCATCAGTAATCGCCCATTGCAGACTACAGGGAATTCAAATTTACCCATACCTGGACGACTGCCTGCTACAAGGGGACAACAAAAGCAAGCTGACAACAGATTTACAAAGGGTCATTTACTTGCTACAAGCACTGGGATACACAGTCAATTTACAAAAGTCAAGGCTGATACCATCCCAAACAAGGACATTCTTGGGCTGAATTGGACACAGTAAAACAAATGGCATTCCTGACTACAGAAAAACAAAAGAACTTCCTCTTTACTTCTTGGCACTAACAAAACTGAACAAGTTAACAGCAAGAAAAGTACTGCAGGCCTTGGGCTTCATGGCATCATGCATAATCTTGGTTCCATTTGCCAGACTACATATGAGAAAACTACAGTGGTACCTAAAGAATTTATGGTCCCAACACAGACACCGTCTAGAAACAGAAATCCCACTAATTCCATGCTTAAAACAGGAGTTCCTATGGTGGGCTCAGGCATGCCAGTCAAACCCAGGCCTACCCTTTCGCAGATGTCAAGCAAGCCAGACCATCACAACAGACGCTTCAGACCTAGGATGGGGGGCCCACATGCTGGACAAATGCGTGCAAGGATTGTGGACACAGGATCAACTTCACCTGCACATCAACCTAAAAGAAATGCTGGCAGTAAAACTGGCAATCCAAAAGTTCAAACCATTTCTCAAGGAGGGCCAGTTGATGATAAGGACAGACAACACCACAGTCATGTGGTACATCAACAAACAGGGAGGCACTCATTCATACCCCCTATGCAGAATGACCTTGGAGCTGTGGACCCTAGCACTCAGCTACAACATCCAGTTACAGGCAATGTTTGTACCGGGGAAAGACAATACTCTAGCAGACATATTAAGCAGAACCACTTCGGATGCCCACGAATGGAAGCTGCACCGGACATCTTCAAGACCATCTCAAAGAAATGGGGAATGCCACAGATAGACCTATTCGCATCACCTCTCAATCACCAGCTCAAAAAATTCTGCACCAAGGACATTCCACCCACTAGCATGGAAAGTGGATTCGCTCTCCTTCAACTGGAAAGGCCTAACAGCATATGCATTCCCACCTCTTCCTTTGATACACAAGGTACTACTGAAAATCAAGGAAGAACGTCCAAGGATAATCCTGATAGCTCCGAACTGGCCAAGACAACACTGGTACCCACTACTGAGGAGCATGTCTCGCAACAATATGTGGCCAATACCCCTGATGCCTTTGATGTCAACTCAGAACAACTACAGCATCATACATCCAAACCTAAAAACGTTGCAACTAACTGCATGGAACATCACATAGCAGCAGCTAATCCAGAACTTTCCCAAAGAGTAAAAGACATTATTCTTGAAGCACGCAGACCTTCAACAAGAAGGAACTATGCTGGAAAATGGAAAAGGTTTGTCATTTGGAGTACAGAAAGAGGAAAAGATGTGTCAAACATAGATATGCCTAACATTCTGGAGTATCTGGCGAACTTCTTCATTCAGGCCTGTCCTACTCCTCCATCAAGATACATGCATCAGCTATTTCAGCAGAATACAGCTTTGATCCACCTGTTTTTCACACCCTTTGCTCAGGCAGTTCCTCAGAGGAATCAAGAATGTAAAACCTCCAAGGAAACCACCATTACCAGCTTGGGATTTGAACTTTGTGCTAGAAAAATTGACACTATCACCCTTTGAACCAGCAGCAACAGCAGACCTACAACACCTGTCATGGAAAACTGCTTTCCTACTGGCAATTACTTCAGCAAGGAGGGTTTCAGAACTACAGGCCTTAATGGCAGTGCAACCCTTCCTAATCTTCCACCAAGATAGAGTGTCCATGAGGACTAATCCTACATTTATGCCCAAGGTGGTATCCAGAGTGTCTTTAAACCAGGCAATCCACCTACCTACCTTCTTTCCCAACCCACAAAACAGAGGGAAAGAATACTGCATACCTTGGATGTACATAGACAGCTACGCTACTACTTGGACAGAACAAAAATAGCAGAAAGACTGACCAACTTTTGTAGCCTATGCAACAGGAAGGGAAGGAAAAGCTATTTCCAAACAGACAATCTCCAAATGGATAGGAAATTGCATACGATTCTGTTACTCCTTCCATGGAAAACCAATTCCACAGAACATAAGACCTCATTCTACAAGGGCAACAGCCACTACCACAGCCTTCTTACGAGGAGTGGCAACCAAAGACATTATTGAGGCGGCTACTTGGACCTCCGTGCATACATTTGCCAAGCATTATAATTTGCCTCTATATTCCAGATCCCGAGCAGGGTTTGCCACTGCCGTACTGCAAGGGATCCTAAACACACCATAATCTACCTTTTCCTCCTCCCTAGTTGGCTATGGTATTCTACCCAGTTGTTATGACTGCAGATGCATCCATGAAGGACATAGTACAGTTTTGTACCTACCATAAATGTAGATGTCCGAACTGGATAGCATCTGCAGTCAGGATTACCCTCCTTCCCTCTGTGGTACTCCAGGGTGTTTACCCTCCTAATAGCTAGCTGTTGGGGAGTCTTTATGGTGTATTTGTTTGTATATATGTACATACATGCTTATTGTTGTGTTTACCTCTATCTATTTGGAAACATTGGCATCTATCCAAATTTTAGCCTGCAAGAGGGCTTCTGGCATCTGGGGCAAGAAACACTGAGGAAAATGGCGTCGGCTGATGCTTTTATACCCGAAGGCCAACAGAGATGACGGGTGAAGTGCGACATCAGCCGAAGCCGGACCCGGACTTTGGAATCCGGCCGACTGGCGACAGGACAACCCAGTTGTTATGACTGCAGATGCTATCCAGTTCGGACATCTACATTTATGGTAGGTACAAAACTGTACTTTATCTATTATGATGTATTTGTTTTATATTACTGTGCATGTTTGGAATTTTTTTGCATCTCTCCAAATTTAGCCTTCCTTAGAGGGCACCTGGCATCTGGGGCAAGAAAAACTGAGGAAGATGGCGTCGGCTGACGCTTTTATACCCCAGGCGCTCTGACGTCGGGGAGAGGGCGACATCAGCCGACGCCGGACCCAGACTTTTGAATCCGGCCGACCGAAGGGCTGCCTGAGGCAGGACAACCCATATGTAAGGACTGCAGATGCATACCTATCGGTCATCTACATTTATGGTAGGTACAAAACTGTACTTTATGTGGTACATAAACAAGCAGGGAGGAACACATTCTTACCCCCTATGCATACTGGCCATGTCACTTTGGAACATGGCCATGGACTTACAAATGGAACTACAAGCACAGTATTTGCCAGGCAAGGAAAACACGCTGGCAGACAACCTAAGCAGGAGTATGACAGATCCACACGAATGGAAGTTGCATCCAAAAGTTTTTACAGAAATAATCCAAGAATGGGGAAGGCCAGACATAGATCTCTTTGCCTCCCACAAAAATCATCAATTGACAAAATTCTGCTCAAGGATCTTCCATCCAAAGGCCTGGAGAGTGGATGCTCTCTCTTTCAGTTGGACATCAATGACAGTTTATGCCTTCCCGCCTCTTCCTCTGCTGGCCAAAGTCCTATTGAAGACCAGAGCAGACAGACCAAAGATGATCCTCATTGCTCCGGACTGGCCAAGGCAACACTGGAACCCACTCCTGAGGAGCCTGACGCATTCCCCACCATGGACCCTGCCTCTAATGCCTCTTCTTCTGACTCAGCACAGCTTCAAAACTCTTCACAGTCAGCTAAAAACACTCAATCTAGCCGCATGGAAGATTCCTTAGCATCACAGCAGGCCCTACTCTCCAAGGAGGTGCAGGATGTCATTTTGGAGGCCAGAAAGCCATCAACTAGAAAAGCTTACTCCGCAAAATGGAAACATTTTTGCGTCTGGAATGAGAAAAAGGGCCAGAACCCTGGAAAACTGAATTTACCTCAAATACTACAATATTTGGCAGAACTGCTAAGCAGTGTTCTTTAGTTCTCCTCCATCAAATTCCATGCCTCAGCCATTTCTGCAGAATACAACACTGATCCACCTTTATTCTCTCGCCCTCTCTTAAGACAGTTCCTCAGAGGGGCTAAGAATTTAAGACCTCCAAGGAAACAACCAATACCTGCTTGGGATCTTAATTTCATTCTGGAAAAACTGACCTTGCCTCCTTTTGAGCTAGCTGCCTCATCAGATTTACAATATTTGTCCTGGAAAACAGCTTTCCTTCTGGCTATCACTTCAGCTCGTAGATTTTCAGAACTACAGGCTCTCATGTCTGTCCAGCCTTTTATCATCTTCCATCAGGACAGAGTTTCCTTATGAACCAACCCGTCCTTTATGCCTAAAGTGGTATCCAGGGTAGCTTTAAATCAGGCCCTACACTTACCTACTTTTTATCCTAATCCTCAAAACAAGGAGGAGAGATTACTACATTCCTTGGACATCCACAGACAACTGCGTTATTATTTGGACAGAACAAAGCCTTTCAGAAAAGCAGAAACAGCTCTTTGTGGCCTATGCGGTAGGAGTTCAAGGAAAGCCAATTTCCAAACAGACAATCTCAAAATGGATAGCACACTGCATACGCTTTTGCTATTCTTTTCATGGCAAAACTGTACCTACAGGCATTAGAACCCATTCCACCAGGGCCACAGCCACCTCTGCAGCCTTCCTCAGAGGAGTACCTACCAAGGATATTTTGGAAGCAGCCACTTGGAGTTCTGTGCATACCTTCTCCAAGCACTACAACCTACCATTATACTCCAAATCTAGAGCAGGCTTTGCCACTGCAGTCTTGCAGGGCATTTTGGCTCCTCCTAGTTCCACCTAGTGCCTACCACCCCTTTCTTAGCTTTGGGATTCTACCCATCTGTTATGACTGCAGCTGTATGCACGATGAACATAGTACAGTTTTGTACCTACCATAAATGTAAATGTTCGAGTGCTAATACAGCTGCAGTCCAGGTTTCCCTCCCTCCTTCCCCTCTAGGGGTTTTCTTTTATGGTGCATTTGCTTGCAACTACTGTTTTTTGATTATATTGCATTGCATTATTACATAATTTTATGTATTGCCTTCCTTCTGGGGACACCTGACATCTGGGGCAAGAAAAACTGAAGAAAATGGCGTCGGCTGGTTCTTTTATACCCTTGTCGCACTGACGTCAGGGAAGAAGCGACGACAACCGACGCCGGACCTAGACTTTGGAATTCGGCCGACCGAGGACCCGCCTGATGGCAGGAGAACCCATCTGTTATGACTGCAGCTGTATTAGCACTCTAACATCTACATTTATGGTAGGTACAAAACTGTACTTTCTGCAGGGCCTCATAGCCACTTCTAATTCTATTTAGACCCAGCCGCCCAGCCTCAGCTTTGGGATTCAACCCAAGTGTAATGACTGCAACAGTGAAACACGATGAACATAGTACAGTTGTGTACCTACCATAAATGTAGATGTTAGAGTGTATTCACTCTTGCAGTCCAGGTTACCCACCCACCATCCCCCTTTCTTTGCTGGGACTTACCTGTACTTCTCTATTCTATACAACCTATGTGGTGTATTTGTTTGTAGATGAAGGTAATGTTTATTTTTGTGCATGCTTTTTATAAGCAATGTTTTTAGCCTACCCTTCTGGGGGCACCTGACATCTGGGCAAGAAAAACTGAAGAGAATGGCGTTGGCTGCTTCTTATATACCCCTGGCGCACTGAAGTCAGGGAAGAGGCGACAGCAACCGACACTGGGCCAGGACTTTGGAATTCAGGCCTACTGCGGGTAGCCTGCCAGCAGGATAACCCAAGTGTAATGACTGCAACAGTGAATACACTTGAACATATACATTTATGGTAGGTACACAACTGTACTTTCCTCGCTGTCGGTTTTATGCCCTGTTCAACAACCGAACTATTCATCGTCGGGCTGTCTTTGTCTCTAAATTCTTTCACACTCGTTCTCTGTATTCCGAAATGGCTTTGATAAGCCATCCGACTACCAATCTTCTGAAAAAATGTAAGGTTAAAGACAGAGACAGACCGCATATGTTCAAAACTGTCGACAACGCTTCCGTTAAGCTAGTCGCCTGTCCGCCGGTACTCAGTGAGGCGCTTCCACAGCCCCTGATACCCACTTCTACAGATTCGCAGGCCTCTACTGAGACCCATTCAGACTCCGGTGTGCCGCGAGATGCTTCTTCGACTATGGAACCTGTGGATGTCTCTAACTTGGATGGGTCCGGAGCCGCTGTGCAGGCACCTGCTTCTGAAGGTGTATTCAGACCTTCCAATGTTGGTATGAAACAGACTACTTCATTTCTGAATAAAACTTCTGAATTTCTCAGGCCCAGAGTTCGCACTACCCCTAGGAAACCGACGACCAAATCGCATTCTCAAGCTCCCATGCCACAGAAACAAATGCTTAGAATGGCTGAAGACCTTATTACTTTAATTAGGGGTAGCCAGACTTCCCCCTCTAAAAGACAAATAATTGATTTTCCTTCTGATTCTACACATCATGAGTCTGATGTCTCTGACCCCTCAGATTACGAGGACTTACCCTTATCTACCTATGAGGATTCAGATGCAGAGGTTTCCATTCCCTCTGCCTCCCCCCCCCCCCCCGAGGACTTTTCTTTCGGTGAAACCCTGCATACCCTCAGACAGCATTTCCACTGGAGTGCCAGGACTACCCACAGTCCAAAAAGAGACTCTAGGATTTTTTAAACTTACCTCAGCACAGGCCTCTGGCAAGCCCCCTTGTTCTGGAAATTGTAGGTGATGTCTTCATGGAATCCAGTCTTTCCCCTGATACTTTGCCACCAGCTCCTAGAAAGCCTGACAGGTTACTACAGAGTACCTGACTCTCTCAAATTTCTATTTAAAAATCCCACTGTGGATCCAGAGATCATTTCCCAGGGACCTAAAGGTATTAAGGCTACTACAGCCAAAAACCCTACCCCTTTGGACAGGGATTCTAGGGCTTTAGACAGATGGGGGAAGAAGGTATATACCTCTGCAACTCTTGCCATCAGGGCTTTAAATTGCCAGTTTTACATGTTGAAGTACTAGCAGAATATTATGGAACTAATTAAACAAAAAATGATGTTGATTCCTGATTGTACAGAACATAAATATTTACACGAGTTAATGCATTCTGCAAACCAAGTTGGAAAACATACTTTGCATTGTGGTTTTGATGCCTTAGAAGCATCTTGCAAGGTTGCTGTCACTGGGTCTGTTCTTAGAAGACATGTGTGGCTGAAGGGACAAATCTTGCCAGACCATGTCAAAATAAAATTACTAGATGCTCCATTAAACCAATAATGTTTGTTTGGCACTAAAGCAGAAGTTGTTCTTAAAAGGATGGAGGAAAAATCTAAATCCATGCAAAATGTTAAATATTTCCGACAGGTACAGCCACCTAGATTCAGTAGGCATTGGCCTTCAAAAAACTGGTCCTTTCCAGCCCCTCCCAGACCTTCTCAGTCCAAACCCAGGGGCAGCAGACCACCAAGACTACAGTCTCAGGGTATGCACAGATCTAAACAATGGAGTGCTCCCACCTCAAAAACAGGGAGTGATAAGCCTTCCTCATGGAAAAGGTTCAAAATGACTTGTCCTTCATCCTTTCCAGCCATGCCCAAGTACTTGCACCCCTAGAAAGAAAACTTTTGGTGCCCTATCCTGGATCTGCCAAGTCTCAACACCTTCCTGGTGGTACCAAAATTCAAAATGCTTACTCTCCGACAGCTGCTTCCTATGCTAGCCAAGGACTCCTGGCTGGTCACCCTAGACTTAAAGGAAGCTTATCTGCACATCCCCATAAGGGAATCATGCAGGAAAAATCTACGTTTCAGGACAGGCTGTATGCAGTATCAGTTCTCTGCACTTCCCTTTGGCTTATCTGCTGCACCCAGGGTATTCACAAAATGCCTGGCTCCAGCCATTGCATACTGCAGGCAAAGAAAAATTAAAATTTACCCATACTTGGACGATTGCCTTATTCAGGCGGACAGTCAGGAATTGCTACTTCAGCACCTGACACTTGTAAAGAGACTCCTAACTTCTCTGGGGTATACCATCAATGAAAGAAATCACATCTAGTACCCAGCCAAAAAATTGTATTCCTGGGAGCAAGCTTGAACACAGCTTCCCAGATGGCATTCCTCACTCCAGAAAAACAGGTTTATTTGACAAACTACTGGCCACCCAAACCTAGCTATCTGCAAGAAAAATACTGCAAGCCCGAGGGTTCATGGCCTCATGCATTCTCTTAGTTCCATATGCAAGACTGCATATGAGGAAACTTCAGTGGTACTTAAGTCTCTGGTGTCAACATTCTCAGGACCTGGAAACAGTGATTCTTATCATTCCTTGCCTAAGAACAGAGTTCCTTTGGTGGGCAGAGGCCTGCTACCACAGTGAGGGACTCCCTTTCATTCAACCCCCCCCTGCCGCCCAAATCCTGACAACAGACGCATCAGACTACATATGGGGGCCTCACATGGCAGGCAAATGCATTCAGAGCAAATGGAGCCCAAGAGAAATGCAACTGCATATCAGTCAAAAAAAATGTTAGCCATACAGAATGCACTGACAGTCTTCAAATACCTTACCCTTCCAGGACAACTCTTGATAACGGCAGACAACACCACAGTCGTGGTACATAAACAAGCAGGGGGGAACTCATTCCTACCGACTCTGCTGGTTAGCCATTGCTCTGTAGAACACAGCCTTGAGCAGTCAAGTGCACCTGCAAGCTCAATTCCTGCCAGGCAAACAAAATTCACTGACAGACGACAAGCAGAAATCTAATGGACTCACACGAGTGGAAACTGGAACCCAATTCATTCAAGCTTCTAATCCACCGGTGGGGGACACCAGAGGTGGACCTGTTTGCTTCTCCCCAGAACCATCAATTGACAGACGACAAGCAGAAATCTAATGGACTCACACGAGTGGAAACTGGAACCCAACTCATTCAAGCTTCTAATCCACTGGTGGGGGACACCAGAGGTGGACCTCTTTGCTTCTCCCCAGAACCATCAATTGAGCAAATTTTGCACCAGAACTCCCCACAGCTAAGCATGGAATGTGGATGCCCTATCCTTTACATGGGAAAACCTCTCAATCTATGCCTTTCCCCCTCTACCCCTCCTCTCGAAAGTACTACTCAAGATCAAACGCATCAGACTGGCCACGCCAGCACTGGTACCTACTTTTACCCAGTCTGACAGCAGTGCCACCCTGGCACCTGCATCAGACCCCTTCCCTGCTCTCCCAGCAGGAGGGCCAGATTTTGCACTCTCTGCTGCAAATCCTGAACCTAGCAGCCTGGCTCATTCATTGAGTACATCACCAGCAACCCTCAGCAGACAGGTGCTGGATGTCATCCTTGAGGCCAGGAGGCCTAGTGCTTTGAAATTCTATTCAGAATTGTGGAAAAGATACTGTTCTTTGCGCCAGTCTCTGGGAAAGGACACAACAGTGCCCACCTTACCTCAAGTTGTAGATTATCTAGCAGAACTTCTCCACAAAGACCTATCCTTCTCTTCTAATAAGATTCATGCGTCTGCCATCTCAGCTCATTACAGTACTCTTCTCTCACCCTCTGGTCAAACAGTTCTTGAGAGGAGCTAACAATCTAAGACCCACGAGGAGAGCTCCCACTGCAGCCTGGGACCTTAACTTTGTACTAGAGAAGCTCATGCTTCCCCTCCTTTGAGCCTGCTGCTACAGCAGAGTTAAAATTCCTCTCTTGGAAAACAGCCTTACTTCTAGCCATCACTTCAGCAAGAAGAGTGTCTGAGTTGCAGGCCCTTATGGCTGTGGAACCAATCATTATCTTCTATGCGGACAGAGTTTCCATCAGGACTAACCCATCATTTATGCCCAAGGTGGTATCCAGTGTGACTTTAAACCAATCCATCCATTTACCAATCTTTTTCCCTAATCCTCAGAATAAAGGGGAAAAGATCCTGCACTTCTTGGATGTGCACAGGCAGCTTAGGTTCTACCTTGACAAGACTAAACCTTTCAGAAAATCTGACCAGCTGCTAGTCAGCTTTGCTACAGGGGCAGAGCGCAAGGCAATTTCAAAGCAAACCATCTCCAAATAGCACACTGCATCCATTTCTGCTACAAACACCATGGAAAACTTACCCCACAGGAAATCGGAGCCCATTCCACTAGGGCTACCTCAACCTCTACAGCATTTCTCAGGGGAGTCCATACCAGGGACATCCTGGAAGCTGGAACCTGGAGTTCTCCCAGGTGCCAGGATCCATCACATAATGCATGCACTCAAGTCACTCCACAAAAAGTACAAATGTGACTGTGTCATTGTCCATGTTGTAGTGAATGATTTGAGACGTACCTCTCTGGCTACATGAAAAGAGACATGGAAGAGCTCTCAGATCATGTGGCCCAGGCAGGTATGACCCTAGCCCTGAGTAGCATCCTGCCTTTGCCCAGAATGATACCACAGTATAAGGACAAAATGATTAACTTCAACAATTGGCTAAGCTTCTGGTGTCATTCAAAAGGGATCCAGTATCTGTCTGCCTGGGATGACATGATCGAGAAACCACGATGCTTTGCCAGAGATGGTCTGCACCTGTCATCCCTGGGATTCAGGTTATTGGCTAAAGCTCTTGCCACCTCTATAGTGCCTTTTTTAGGCAAGGTTCAAAGGACAAAACCACCACCATAACAGATGCAAGCATGCAAAATCTGACAGTAATGCTACTCAATTCTAGAAGTCTAAATCTCAAAATGCACTCTCTCGAGGCACTCCTAAAAATGGAGAACATCGATATCTGTGCAGTAACTGAGACCTGGTTCAAGGGTCCAGAGGGCACCCCTGCAATACCAGGCTACAACTCTTAGCACACTTTTCAGCCACCAAACCAAGACCGAAACACTAAAGGTGGAGGAGTGTCCATATTTACCACGGATATTCACACCTCCAGACTAGTTGCCCAACACAATGCATCTGACATTCTCCAGGTGCAACTAACACTAGGTAAGACTGCAATCCAAATTGTAGCTTGCTACAGATCCCCCACCATGCCCCAAGATTCTCACTACACCTTTCTAAACATACTGGAAAATATTAAGATACAACCAAACACCCTAATACTGGGTGATTTTAACTACCCTGCCATTAACTGGGAAAACTACTCGGGTACCAACACCTTTTCCCAGCGGTTCTTGGAATTAATAAATTCGAACGCTTTGGATCAACTAATCCATTGCCCCACCAGGGGCTCCAGTATCCTAGACCTGGTCATTACCAACATGGGAGATAGATGCTCCACAGCAGTGGTCACCCCCTCATTGTTCAGATCTGACCATGAGCAAATCACCCTTGGCATCCGCAGCCCACCCCCACCCCTCAGTACGGAAACCTCCGTAAAAAAACTTCTCCAAAGCCAACTTCATGCTACTCAAGTCAGAAGTGACAAACTTCATGACACCCATGCAAACGGGAGCTGAAAGTTCGACTGCTGAATCCTACATTAAGGCAATGTACAAGTACATCCACTTGTGCATGAATCATGCCATCCCAAATAGAACCAAGTTGCTCTCCTCCAAAAAAAGGAAGCCAATCAGGTGGCTCCTACCATAAACAAACTATACAACAGAAGGAAGAAACTGTTGCAGAAAAGAGGAAAATCCCAGGATTCAAAAAACTCCCTTACCAGCCTCGGTAGGAAGCTGAGATCCCCCATAAAATCCTCCAAAGCTAGTTATGAAAATAAAATTGCCAAAGATACCAAAGACCAGCCACAAGGCATTCTGTAGTTATATCAAAATCTAAATGGCAATGCTCAGATCTGCTCTGAGCTACAACAGAATGGCATTAAATATACTATTCCCAGGGATATTGCCAATATACTGGCAGATCAATTTAGTGCAAACTTCACCCCCTAAAGGGCCCATTTCAATACCAAAAGATTGCCAAATTCCGGTAATCACTGCCACACAGGTGGAAACTGCACTCTCCAAAGCTAAGAATACAGCATCCATGGGACCAGATGGCACCCCGGGCTGTGTATTACATGAACTACAAAATGAACTGGCACCTCACCTAAGTGTCATGTTTAATCATAGCCTTACCTCAGGCTTCGTGCCCACTGAGTGGCGCACAGCTACAGTTATCCCACTCCACAAGGGGAATCCACCTTGGATCCCGGGAACTACCGTCCCATCAGTCTGACAAGCCTGATCTGCAAGGGCATGGAATGCATTATCATGGAACTTATAAACAAAGACATTGACATCCTTCAAACACTGGACCCCACCCAGTTTGGGTTTGTGAAGGGCCAATCTTGTCTCCTGAACCTGATTGACTTCTTCATATCAGTCTCCAGAACCGTGGCGAGGGTGGGGCGGTCCACACACCCTATCTGGACATTGCCAAGGCCTTCCACACCATCCCCCACTCTGGAATCATAGATAAACTTACTAAGCTGGTCATTAATCCCTACGTCACTCGATAGGTTGCCAACTGACTTAATGACAGAACCCAGACTGTAAAAGTAGCCGACTCCAAATCTAGCTCTAGACAAGTGGAGTACCTCAGGGTTCAGTCCTGGGACCCTCTTGTTTGGCATCTACTTCTCTGAAGTACAGGCCAACACTAAGGGACTCTGGCTAACCAAGTTTGCAGATGTCTGCAAACTGGGAGCCATTATTGAATCCCCACATGATGTGGATATTCTACAAAAGGGCCTTACAGAAACAGATGCTTGGTGCAGAGCCATGGGCTCAAGCTTAATGCCAAGAAATGTATAGTTATCCCCTTTGGGAAAAAACATGTACCTATGAGTTACCACATAGTTAGCCGTACACTAAACGATGATAAGAGACTTAGGGGCACAGGTGGAGAGTGGTCTTGCCTTCGATAACCACATCGCCACAACAGTCAGGAAATCCTTTTATGTGGCACACCTCATCACTAAGGACTTTTCATCCAGAAAAAAGGAGGTCATTGTCCCACTGTACTCATTCCTCATTAGACCCATTATAGAGTACAATGCCCCGTTTGTTATGTACCTCACAAGACATCTGCAACAGCTGGAAAGGCCGCAGAAGTGCCTCACTAAAAGAATCACAGGCCTAAAGCTGATGCCGTATGCTAACCATCTAAAAAAACTCCAGCTATACTCTGTGGTATATCGTCTACTCAGAGGTGATCTCTGCTTAACATACAGGGCCATGTCAAACTCTGAGCTGTTGGACATGCTTCGCATAAAGAAATCCCAATCCCTCAGAGCCACGCACTCCAGGGATCTAAACCTTGTCATCACAATGAACAAAACATGCTGGAGGGATAGGTTCCTGACCCAGAGACTCCCCATACTTTGGAATAGACTGTCCATACATGTCAAGCACAGCACCTCCGTGGACCTCTTCAAAAGGAACCTTGACGATTGGATGGTAGATAGGAAATTCACCCCAGTCACCCTGTTAGACAGGGGTCCAGGGAAGTAAATATTATGGGAAAAAATATCCAGGGAATTGTTATGGCTAGGCTTGTATAGTGCCTAGGGCCGATAGCCTAGTACCAGCCTATGAAACTTGTACACAACTTCACCAAGCATCACCACTTGCCTATCTTTTCTAAATCCAGAGCTGGGTTTGCTACAGCAGTCTTGCAAGGCCTGCTAGCCAGCCCTAATACTTCTTGACTGCTTCCACCCTTCCTCAGCTTTGGGAATCAACCCAAGTGTGATGAGTGCAACAGTGAAACACGAAGAACATCGTACAGTTGTGTACACTTACCATAAATGTAGATGTTCGAGTGTATTCACTGTTGCAGTCCTGATTATCCTCCTTCCAGCCTCCTGACTTTTCTATACTTTCTACCTATCCTCTTTTTTGGCCGTGTCTTGTGACAGTAGTAAGTATTCACTGTTTAATGGAGATGTTCCACACCATGTAATTGCTTTCTATTTGGGAGGCTCCTGACATGTGGGGCAAGAAAATCTGATGTAATGGTGTTGGCTGCATGTTTTATACCCCTGACGTCATGGAAGAGGCGATAGCATCTGACACAGAAATCCCAAGACTCTGTTATTTGGGCCGACTGAGGGCTACCTTCAGGCAGATAACCCAAGTGTGATGACTGCAACAGTGAATACACACTTCAACATCTACATTTATGGTAAGTGTACACAACTGTATTTTCTGAACTACCTTTGTCGATTGATAAAAAGTGGGCTTTCATATTCTTCTGTAAAAGTACACCTCTCTGCCATATCAGCCTGCCTGCCCCTGAAACCCCACTTGCTGGCCAGGCTTGACGTATTGCTCTTCCTTAAGGGGGTCTTGAATCTGAGACTACCTAGAAAACCTATCCGCCTGCCTTGGGTCCTAAACTACATCTTAGAGAAATGAACCCAACATCCCTTTGAACCGGTTGGGCCTTCTTCCTTACAGATATGTACATGGAAGACTGTCCTGCTAGTGGCTGTCACATCAGCCAGAAGAGTATCAGAATTACAGGCCTTAATGTTCTGTCCCCCCTACACTGTTTTTTCACAAAGACAGTAAGCTGCGGTGGTGCAGCGGTTAGCATTGTCGCCTCACAGCAACAGGTTCTCCAGTTCGATTCTCGGCTGGAGTGCCTTCTGTGTGGAGTCTGCTTGTCCTCCCCGCGGTCGAGTGACGT
The DNA here is from genome assembly GCF_019279795.1 of Protopterus annectens. Classification (NCBI taxonomy): domain Eukaryota; kingdom Metazoa; phylum Chordata; order Ceratodontiformes; family Protopteridae; genus Protopterus; species Protopterus annectens. Next base: position 1,829,983,332 of record NC_056741.1, read on the forward strand.
TAGACATGCAGGTAGGTGCAAGCGTGAATGGGCATGCCTTCTTTGAAAGTTGGGAGTCAGGCTGACAACTTGGCTCTTTAAAAATCACTGCCAATCATGAGCAGACTAGAGTTTTGTTGTGGCAACCCCTAACCGAGAAAAGCCAGAAGTCTAAGGTTGTCCCTGCAAACCAACCCCTCCTTTATGCCTAAGTTTGTTAATGACCTGTCTCTTAACCAATCCATTCATCTACCCACCTTTTTAACCCTCACCCTCTAATAAAGGGGAGAGGATGCTGAACAGTTAAAAGTGCCAAAAAATATACTTAGCAGCTGAGAAGCACATTCAGTCAGAGCACAAGGAGATTTTAGCAAAGTTTTTTTATTATTTAGTAAAGTGGAAAGGGAGAAAGGAGAAACCGAATATAATTCAAGGTTAAGGACCTAAGTGGGTTGGCCTTCTCAAATATTCTCTCTATGTTGGGTAGAATGAGCTAATGACACTAGACTGGGATAGAGCTGAACAGATGGGACTGGTGGGAGTGTCTGAAATCAAAATATGATCTCACTGTACTCTGTTGAGTGAGGAAATGAGCTGGACCCAGGAGGAGTGTTCAAACATAAATTTACAGGAGGGGCGGGCAATTCCAAAGCCTCTAAGATTAATACCACAACAAGAACTGGGAGGGAGAGTGGTAAGCTAACTGGAGAGAGAGAGACCACAATATTCAGTGAAATCAATAAACAGAAAAATGAAATGCAGTACTATCTTTAACCCTGCAAGTTTGTACTTAACTCAGCTTGTAATACAGTTGATTGTAGGTATATAGCAGCCAGCCAAACAGCTCAGATATTGAGCAGAAATAAATTCACAAATATGTTTCTAACACGTATAAGCACAGAGAAACCCTCTAGGCTAAGAGTTCCACACCAAATATCAATGAAGTGAAAACATCACTAACCCCCACTAACTGCAGAGAGACCACAATATTCAATGAAACAAATACAGAAAAAATTGTATGCATTACTCTCTTTAACACTAAGTTTGTACTTAACTCAGCTTGTGATACAGTTGATTGCAGGTATATAGCAGCCAGTCAAACCGCACAGATATTGAGCTGAAATAAATGACCTTCTAATTCATACACCCGATCAGAAGACTCTTCCTTTTCACATCCAGGCCCTTCTACATTTCCTGCAGTCTCTGGGTTTCCTTACAAACGTACCAAAATCTCACCTGGAGCCCACACAGGACATTGTCTTTCTGGGCTGCAGAATCCGGACAGACCTTATGAAAGCCTTCCTACCACCAGAGAAGGTGATGTCCCTGTCACACCACCTACTGGAAGTCCTTTAAGCCTCAGAACTGACAGCAAGGCAATTTCTGAGACTTCTGGATTACATGGCAGCCAGCATACTGTTGCCCTTAGCGAGACTGCACATGAGGAAACTACAGTGGTATAAAAAATGAGTATTGACTGCTATACACTTGAGAATAGAGTGCGACTTGTGTTATGCTCACGTATTTTATTAAATGCACAAAGTTCCAATTGACACACAAGCTAAAAGTAAAAAAATCCACGTGCTGTTCGTACTCTTTAAAATGTCCAAAAAGTTAGCACAGGCAAACAAAAAAGTCTAAAATCCAGTTCTGGGTTCTGAATTAGCCAAAGTGGCTAACAATGTCCATACACTGTTTTCTTTAGTACAAACCAAGTGGCGACTTGGTGCTGGTTATGAAATTGCAAGTTCCGTAATAGGATGCAAGTTAGTCCGCATACAGATAGTCCCACAAGGTTACCAGCACTGAAAAGTTATTGCTGGCAGAAAAAGGTGATAAACATAGTCCAAGTTTCTAAACCCAGTGTGGATAAAAGAAATGCTGTTGTCAAGCTGAAAATGCGAATCCAATGCTCCACCTGAATTCCGACACCACAAACTGTCAAGATAATCCTGAAAAAAGTAGCATTCCAATTCCAGTTTCAAAAAATTATCAGTTAAAAAGTCAACCTTATTTGAACTGTTCTTAATTTGACTAATTACCATAAATTTGAAACTGTGGCCTGCATTTAGTTTACAGTGTCTAGCAAGAGCATTTTCATCTTTGTTCTTTCTAATTGCATATGTATGCTCATAAATTCTGTCCCTTAAACGCCTGTCCGTTTTCCCAACATAAAATGATGTACAATGTGTGCACTGAGCTAAGTAAACAATTGCCTTTGAGTTACAGTCAAATGAATCTTTGACATAAAACTTTTCTTTCCTAATTACAAACATATCAGATATCTCAATGTAGGAACAATACCTACATACCCCACATTTACGGGTACCCCTATTGTTTTTCTTCACGTTTGGTTTTAATTCTAACAGTTTTTTCATATTTGTACCTCGTCTGTATGTAACTATGGGGCCAAAGTTTAAAATCTTTGCAAGATCTTTGTCAAGTGATAAACCGTACCAATATTTTCTCAGTATCCTACGTATGTCCAAAGCTTCTGGGCAATACGTAAAGGTAAATGCAATGGTGAAATTCTTTACCATACCTACTCTGTTATCATTTAGACCCTGTTCTAGCATGACAGGCTGTGATAAAGATGGTTGAGTGCTCTCACTTGTTACATCATTTATTGTATATGTTATAATTCCATGACTACCATGTAGAATAGCATTGTATATCCCTGTTCTTCTTTTACTAGTTACTTCTTGGAATATTTCATCTAAGAATGGTGGAGGATAACCTCTACTATAAAACATTTGGTACAGTAATGTACATTCTTTATCAAAATCCTCCTCTAATGTAGTCATCCTTGCCGCTCGAACAAGTTGGCCTTTGACTACTGATTTCTTCTGGTGGCTAGGATGTGCACTTGTAAAATGAAGAAAGGTGTTCGAGTATGTGCTTTTTCTATAAATTCTCGCTACATAACCTGCTGTACTCTTGCTAAGTTCAACATCCAAGAAATTAATAGTTTTTTCTTGGTAGTTTTCAGAAATTTTAAAAATGAAGTTGTTGTATTAAAAAAATCAACAAGTTGGTCTGCTTGTTCTTCTTGACCTCTTAAAATAATAAATATATCATCTAGGAATCTCTTGTATGTAAAGATTGTTTTGTTCCATTGGCTACTAAAGATGTAGTTTGTTTCCCAGTAGGCTATAACTAGGTTTGCAAAACTTGAGCCTATTGGTGACCCCATTGCTACTCCTATTTTTTGAATATACATTTGTTTTCAAAGGAAACAAAGTTGTATTTCAAGATGATATCTAATAGTTGTTCTACTAGCATACATTCATTGGTGGTAGCTCCTTTTGATCTAATAAAGTCTACTACCCATTCTATGCCCAAATCATGTGGTATACAAGAATAAAGGTCAGTGACATCTACAGTTAAAAAGTTAAGTGTAATGTCAAATGTTGTACATTGCATCTCTTCAAGAAATGACCATGAATCTTTAAGAATTTGTTTTTCTTTGTATACATAGTTTTTTAACATAGAGTCAACCAATTTGGCACATGCATATGTCATAGATTGTCTTGCATCCACTAGTGCCCTGAATGGTGGATTAAATAAGTCTTTATGAAGCTTTGGAATCCCAAAGATTTTGGGAATTCTTGGTGCCAATATTGTTAAGTAGTGATTTTGACTAGTATCTATTAGTCCGTCTATAAACATGTCGCTAATAAACATCTTAATATTGTTAAAGGCTTTATTAAGTTGATCCATGTTCGATAACTCATGTGTCTTTTTCCAAAAGTGTTGACATGATGTTAGAATAGTCTATATTATACATCACTACAAGGCCTCCACCTTTGTCTGGCTTCATAAATCTCAATGGAAGGCTCCTAAGATGCGTTAACAATTCTATTTCATCTTGTGACATGTTATAATTATACTTCCCTTTCTTGTTGTTTATTATATGTCTAAATTAATTTTCACACAACTGTTCATACATATTTAAAATAGCATTTTGAGGGGGATTATACGTACTTGCTACCACCAATGAATGTATGCTAGTAGAACAACTATTAGATATCATCTTGAAATACAACTTTGTTTCCTTTGAAAACAAGTTGTATATTCAAAAAATAGGAGTAGCAATGGGGTCACCAGTATGCTCAAGTTTTGCAAACCTAGTTATGGCCTACTGGGAAACAAACTACATCTTTAGTAGCCAATGGAACAAAACAATCTTTACATACAAGAGATTCCTAGATGATATATATATTATTTTAAGAGGTCAAGAAGAACAAGCAGACCAACTTGTTGATTTTTTAATACAACAACTTCATTTTTAAAATTTACGAAAAACTATTAATCAATCAACTTAATAAAGCCTTTAACAATATTAAGATGTTTATTAGCGACGTTTATAGACGGACTAATAGATACTAGTCAAAATCACTACTTAACAATATTGGCACCAAGAATTCCCAAAATCTGTGGGATTCCAAAGCTTCATAAAGACTTATTTAATCCACCATTCAGGGCAGTAGTGGATGCAAGACAATCTATGACATATGCATGTGCCAAATTGGTTGAGACTATGTTAAAAAACTATGTATACAAAGAAAAACAGATTCTTAAAGATTCATGGTCATTTCTTGAAGAGATGCAATGTACAACATTTGACATTACACTTAACTTTTTAACTGTAGATGTCACTGACCTTTATTCTTGTATACCACATGATTTGGGCATAGAATGGGTAGTAGACTTCATTAGATCAAAAGGAGCTACCACCAATGAATGTATGCTAGTAGAACAACTATTAGATATCATCTTGAAATACAACTTTGTTTCCTTTGAAAACAAGATGTATATTCAAAAAATAGGAGTAGCAATGGGGTCACCAGTAGGCTCAAGTTTTGCAAACCTAGTTATGGCCTACTGGGAAACAAACTACATCTTTAGTAGCCAATGGAACAAAACAATCTTTACATACAAGAGATTCCTAGATGATATATTTATTATTTTAAGAGGTCAAGAAGAACAAGCAGACCAACTTGTTGATTTTTTTAATACAACAACTTCATTTTTAAAATTTACGAAAAACTACCAAGAAAAAACTATTAATTTCTTGGATGTTGAACTTAGCAAGAGTACAGCAGGTTATGTAGCGAGAATTTATAGAAAAAGCACATACTCGAACACCTTTCTTCATTTTACAAGTGCACATCCTAGCCACCAGAAGAAATCAGTAGTCAAAGGCCAACTTGTTCGAGCGGCAAGGATGACTACATTAGAGGAGGATTTTGACAAAGAATGTACATTACTGTACCAAATGTTTTATAGTAGAGGTTATCCTCCACCATTCTTAGATGAAATATTCCAAGAAGTAACTAGTAAAAGAAGAACAGGGATATACAATGCTATTCTACATGGTAGTCATGGAATTATAACATATACAATAAATGATGTAACAAGTGAGAGCACTCAACCATCTTTATCACAGCCTGTCACGCTAGAACAGGGTCTAAATGATAACAGAGTAGGTATGGTAAAGAATTTCACCATTGCATTTACCTTTACGTATTGCCCAGAAGCTTTGGACATACGTAGGATACTGAGAAAATATTGGTACTGTTTATCACTTGACAAAGATCTTGCAAAGATTTTAAACTTTGGCCCCATAGTTACATACAGACGAGGTACTAATATGAAAAAACTGTTAGAATTAAAACCCAATGTGAAGAAAAACAATAGGGGTACCCGTAAATGTGGGGCATGTAGGTATTGTTCCTACATTGAGATATCTGATATGTTCGTAATTAGGAAAGAAATGTTTTATGTCAAAGATTCATTTGACTGTAACTCAAAGGCAATTGTTTACTTAGCTCAGTGCACACATTGTACATCATTTTATGCTGGGAAAATGGACAGGCGTTTAAGGGACAGAATTTATGAGCATACATATGCAATTAGAAAGAACAAAGATGAAAATGCTCTTGCTAGACACTAAACTAAATGCAGGCCACAGTTTCAAATTTATGGTAATTCGTCAAATTAAGAACAGTTCAAATAAGGTTGACTTTTTAACTGATAATTTTTTGAAACTGGAATTGGAATGCTACTTTTTTCAGGATTATCTTGACAGTTTGTGGTGTCGGAATTCAGGTGGAGCATTGGATTCGCATTTTCAGCGTGACAACAGCATTTCTTTTATCCACACTGGGTTTAGAAACTTGGACTATGTTTATCACCTTTTTCTGCCAGCAATAACTTTTCAGTGCTGGTAACCTTGTGGGACTATCTGTATGCGGACTAACTTGCATCCTATTACGGAACTTGCAATTTCATAACCAGCACCAAGTCGCCACTTGGTTTGTACTAAAGAAAACAGTGTATGGACATTTTTAGCCACTTTGGCTAATTCAGAACCCAGAACTGGATTTTAGACTTTTTTGTTTGCCTGTGCTAACTTTTTGGACATTTTAAAGAGTACGAACAGCACATGGATTTTTTTACTTTTAGCTTGTGTGTCAATTGGAACTTTGTGCATTTAATAAAATACGTGAGCATAACACAAGTCGCACTCTATTCTCAAGTGTATAGCAGTCAGTACTCATTTTTTATAGTTTCGTGAAGTCTTAAGTCTTCTTAGTTAAACTACAGTGGTATCTTTGGTCATTGTGGACTCAGCACTCCCACCCCCTAGAGTTCAGGGTTCCCCTCCTTCCCTTCTTGAAGCAGGAATTGCAATGGTGGGTGGAACAGGTGAACAAGAATCCAGGCCTCCGTGTTCAAGTGCCCACACCCTCCCAGATTATGCATACGGATGCCTCAGATCTGGGATGGAGAGCAACCCTAGGACTAGGAAATGTGCAAAGTTTGTGTGCAGACAGACACAAACTAGAACATATTAACGGCAGAGAAATGAGAGTAATCCTCCTTGATCTACAGGCATTCCTGCCCTGTCTAGAGAAAGGCCCTCTCAAGATATTCACGAACAACACCACAGTTCTGTGGTATCTCAGCAAGCCTGGTATAACGGATCCTCTGTGGATGCTATGGTGGTTGCAGCAGCCACCAAGAGGGAACTGGCTCAAGAAAGTTCCTCTGTCCACCCTCCAGACAAGGAGTCCAGGACGGTGGATCGATTTGGGAAGTGAGTATATTCTTCAGCGACGTTTTCCATCCGAGCGCTGACCTACTTGGTACACGTTATATGACTGCAGCGAGGCCTAATCACGGAATTCGCTGAATCGCCCCTAGAATCTTTGTCACAGGAGAACAAGCATCTGTTCTCCGTGAAAATGTCGACTCTGAAATCTGTATCAAACACGTCCATGTGCCTCCTTTCTCATGCTACAGAAGAAGCAGCTAGGGCAGCTGGAACCGGCGTAGCTATGAGGCGACACGCTTGGCTCAGACTGTGTCAGTTTGCGGATCCCTTCAAGGCATCTTTTATGAATGCTCCCTTCGATGGTTCTTCTCTTTTTGGGAAGACCGTATGTGACACCCTTGTCCAGAGTGAAAAAGACTGTCTTCTCCAGTCCTCAAAAGATCCTTTTCCAGGAATCAGAGGGGGCAAAAGAAGATGTGGTTCCAGAAATCACAGTTTTCCTTGTACTCTCAGGGCAACTCGTACCCTAGAGGCAGAGGGGGACACGATAGATGCCGTCCCAGAGGCAGAGGGGGTCCGAGGAACTTTGGGTCTGTGGAGCCCTTCTCGGACAGGCCCACGCAGTAGCCCTGAGTGGTTGCCCGGCTGTCCTGCTCTGGAGGCAGTTGGGGGAAGATTATCATTGCACCCAGCGGTGTGGGAGTCCATAACTGCAGATCTTTGGATGCTTCAAATAATATCCAGAGGTTACACCATCCCGTTTGTTGCCCCTCCAATCCAACCAAAGCGACTTCCAGATGTCCCACCTGCTCAAAAGGAGACAGCAGTGCTAGAGGTTTCCAAGCTGTTTCAAAAATGAGCCATCAAACCCACCCCCCCCCCCCCAATCAGTCCAGGTCAGGCATTTACTCCAGGTTTTTTTTAGTGCCAGAAAAAGACGGGGGACCTCAGACCCAATTTGGACCTTTCAACCTTAAACCTGGCTGTCACCAAACAGAAATTCTGGATGGTCACCCTGCAGTCCATTCTACCTCATCTTCGAGAATGCGACTGGATGTGCTCGGTAGACCCATAGGACGCTTACTACCACATCAAGATTCACAGAAGCTCCAGGAGATTCCTTCGCTTCAGACTGCCAGCCAGTCATTTCCAGTTCAGAGCCCTACCCTTCAGTCTCACCACAGCCCCCAGGGTGTTTACCAAAGTAATGGCAGTTGTAGCGGCTCGCCTGAGGATTCAGGTATTCCCTTACCTAGACAATTGACTCCTCGCCGCTTCCACCAAGCGTCATCTTTGCCAAGCCAGAGACTCCTTCCTTCATCTTGCAGGCCTGCTAGGGAATTACGATCAATGTTCCCAAGTCCCTCTTGGACCCAATACAGATCTTGGACTTTATCGGGGCATGGCTGGACACCCTTCAACTGAAAGTCTTTCTAACTCCAGACAGGGTCCAGAGTCTAAAGGCTCATGTATCAGTAATTCTTGGCCCCAGGTTACCGAAGGCGGCTGACGTTCTCAGAGCCTTGGGCTCTATGGCTGCAGCAATTTCTATCCTCCTCTGTGCGCATCTTCACATGTATGTTCTACAATGGACTCTAACAGTACCGTGGTCTTGGTTAGATCTCCCCATGGAATACCCAATTCAAATCAGAAAAGCCTGCATAGCACCACTCCTCTGGTGGGTCCAGTCCCTAGAAATCGCAGCGGGACACCCATTTATTCCACCCACAGCCCAAGCCACAGTGACCACAGACGCCTCCCAGCTCTGGTGGGGGGGCATTATCTAGGGAGGACGGTCCAAGGCACATGGTCCCAGATCGGGACCAGATTTCACATCAGTGTTCTGGAGATGAAAGCAGTGCTTTTAGCATTGCAGGTCTTCCGCACTGTTCTTCCTCCGGGGACTATTGCAATTCAGTCAGACAACATGTTGGTTGTCTGGTACATCAACAAACAGGGAGAAACCAGACCTTACCCTCTGTGTCGCAAGGCCATGAGAGTATGGGAGTGGGCGATCTCCACCAGTCTGTTTCTGATTGCAACGCACATCCTGGGACGCTCCAACATTTTAGCGGACAGATTGAGTCGGGCTATTCTAATGGCCATACAAGTGGTCTCTGAAACGGTCGTTAGTGGAGATCTGCCTTGCTACGATCTCTTTGCATCTCCTTCCAATGCGAAGTGCAATGAGTTCTTCGCTCTAATTCCCTCACCAGGGGACCCCCCAGAGATGCTCTAGTCCATGCTTGGCCTCCAGGTTACTGTACGCTTATCCCCCCGTTACCACTCATTCCAAAGTTTCTTCAGAAAGCTTGCCGACTGGGGTGCAAGGTGATCCTCATTGCCCTGTTCTGCCCTCGTCAAGTTTGGTTTCCCCTTCCTCTGGTCTCATGTTCCACAGCCTCCATGGATTCTAGATCCCTTTCCAGATCTCATTTCTCATCCCTTGGGCACCTCTCCGCCCAACCTGGACAGCCTCAAGCTTACAGGTTGGTTGCTCCAGTTCCCTTGATTGCCAAGGACTCCCAGTCTTTCATCTTCATTGAAAACTATTCTAGTGGCAGCTCATGTCTTCCACTAGGAAGATTTACCGCAGTAAATGGAAACTATTCTCTATCTGGGCTTCTCAGAGAAACCTGGATCTTTTTACAGCCGTGGTCTCTGCAGTGTTGGATTTATTGGCCAGCATTTTTCAGCAAGGGGGTAGTTCTTCCACTGTGAAAGTGCAACTGGCAGCTATTTTGAATTTCCATGTTGGCGAAAACAGGAATGCCCTGACCTCTTCTAGACTGTGTAGGTATTTTTCTTCTGCGTCCTCCAATTAAGAACCCTGTTCCTCCTTGGGACCTCACCTTGGTTCCTGTAGCATCAGTAGATTTGAAGTTCTTATCCTGGAAGACTGCCTTCCTAGTGGCCATTACATCGGCTAGGAGGGTTTCTGAGTTTCAGGCCCTGTCTGCTGTGCCCCCTTACTTGATCTTCCATAAGGACAGGGTTTCTCTCCGTACCAACCCTTCTTTCTTACCAAAAGTGGCTTCTGAATCAATCAATCATTTAACCTGCCTGTTTTCTTCCCAAATTTTCAGAACAAGGGTGAATATAAACTGCATTTGCTAGATGTTCATAGACAACTTCGTTTTTATTTACACACCACAAAGCCCTTCTGTAAGTATGACCAGTTATCTGTGTCTTTTTCTAAGCCCTTTCTACCAGATCTATGGTGACATCTGCTGCTTTTTGGTCTAGGGTCTCATTGGATGACATTTGTGTGGCAGTAACCTGGACAAAGTCACATACCTTCATTTCTCATAAGTTGGATTTGCTCTCCAGAGGGAGAGCATACTTTGACTCTGCGGTGCTCAGGAATATCCTTCCATGGGGGCCTCCCTGGAGTTTGAGTAGCTGGGGACTCTGTCCCACAGGTTGCAGATAAAATGAAGTTAACTACTTCAGATAAAGAAATTATGTACTCACCATAACTTTCCATCTGGGCAGTTATACTTCATTTTTCTGCAACCTTCCCACCCTCCTTCCCCCCAAACCTTCTCATGTGATATTCATGTGTGGTTTGTTCTAAGTTGAGTTGCTGATTGGTTTGAGTTGTTGCAAACTCGATCTGAGGGAAGGCAGGAGATGCTGTTGGGTTATAGGTAAGGAGGAGCAGCTTGAACCTCTGAGCAGATGCTTGTAAAGTTGCCGGCTCTGATCTGATATGGATCCGAATACCCACATGTTGCAGAAAAATGAAGTATAACTACTCGGATGGAATGTTTTGGTGAGTACATAACTTCTTTTTTTGTGAAGTAGAAAAGATTTTCTATTTGGTATGAAGTGGAAAAGATTTTCTATTTGGTATGACAACAGACATTTGAACCCGCTGGAAAGGGACATTCCTCTAATCCTGTCTTACCTGTGTGAACTAATGCAGACAGGACTGGCTTACTCATCTCTCAAAGCATATTTGTCTGCAGTTTCTGCCCGTTTACCTATGGACCCTTCCCTTGCATCCAGACTTCCAGCTAAACATTTTCTCAAAGGGGTACTACACTTGAGACCTCCTAGGAAACCTCCCACGCCGGGACCTTGACTGTGTATTAGAGAAACTCACTTTAGCCCCCTTTGAGCCAGTAGACAAGGCTTCCATAAAATTTTGCACATGGAAAACTGTTTTGTTTCTAGCTCTGACCTCAGCCAGAAGGATCTCAGAGCTGCAAGCCCTTATGGCTACACCACCCTTCTTAGTCTTCCACCTTGACAGAGTGACTTGAGGACCAGTCCGTCATTCACACCCAAAGTAGTGAATGACCTATCCTTGAACCAAGCCATTCACCTATCTACCTTTTTCCCCAACCCACAGGGGGATAATGAGAGAGTACTTCACTCCCAAGATGTCCACAGGCAACTTGAGATGTTCTTCGTGTTTCACTGTTGCAGTCATTACACTTGGGTTATCCTGCTGGCAGGCTACCCCCAGTCGGCCTGATTTCCAAAGTCTAGGTCCGGCGTCGGTTGCTGTCGCCTCTTCCCTGACGTCAGTGCGCCAGGGGTATAAAAGATGCAACCGACGCCATTTTCTTTAGTCTTTCTTGCCGCGCGGTGCCAGAAGCAGTTCGCAAGTGCCGGTCTGTCGACTCCTGAGATTTTTGTGTTTGAATTTCAGATCCGAAGTCTTCATTAAAAGCTAAGTACCCCGTTGGGGAAAACTTTTTTCTTGCTCCAGAACAATGTCAGAAAAAGTTAATTGTATTTCTTGTGGGAAGCAAATACCTCATAAGGATTTTCATTCTTACTGTATTCCTTGCCTAGGCCCTGACCACGACGTTGCTTATCGGTTTTGTGCTAGATTTAACTAGCGCACTATAAAGCGCCAGTATGATTTTGCTTTTCACTATTTTGGCAGAAGATTTAATTACACGATGCCGTTGGATAGCCAACCGACTACCGCAATTCACAAGAAACACAAAGAAAAAGAAAAGGACAGGCAGCCGAGGTCTAAAACCGACGACGAGGCTTCTTCTAAGCCAGTCGCCGGTTTGCCGGCTCTCAGTGAGGCGCTTTTGCAGCCCCTGATGCCCACTACTTTGGATCCGCAGACCGCTATAGACTCCCACATGGAGTCACCTAGGCCGCTGGAAGCTCAAGGTATTGGACCTTCGGAAACTATTCCCTCAGATGGGTCCGGAGCCGCTGAGCAGGCATCGGCTTCTGAGGGTGTTTTCAGACCTACTCAATTGTACATTAAAGCGACTCCAGCTACAAAGGCAAAGACTAAAGCATCTTTAAAGACAAAGAAACAAGTACAACAGCCTCATGGTCAGGCCTCCATGCCTAAAAAACAGATGCTCAGAAATGACCGAAGACTTAATTACTTTGATCAGGGGTTCCCATCCCCCTCTTGATAAGAGGCCTAGGCAAGAGACAGAATATGAATCTTCAGATCAGGTTTCCATTTCTTCAGATTCCTCTTCTGATAAGGAATACTCTCTTCCTCCCTATGTGGATTCTGATGCTGAAGAATCTATCCCTTCAGCCTCTCCTCCTGAGGATTACTCTTTTGGGGAAATCTTGCATACCATGAGGGAACATTTCCACTGGGAGAGCCAAGATTATTCTGAATCTAAGAAAAGGCTCAGGGACTTTCTTTTACTCCCACAACACAGGCCCCTAGCTATTCCGCCTGTGTTAGACATTGTACTTGATGTATTTTCAGAGTCAAGACTGACCCCTGACTCCTTACCTCCAGCTCCTGTTAAGCTGGACAGGTACTACAGGGTGCCTGACTCATAAATTCCTTTTCAAGAACCCTGCTGCTGACCCAGAAACTATTTCACAGGGTCCCAGAGGGGTCAAGGCATCCACTGCAAAAAACCCTACCCCCTCCGACAGGGATTCTAGGGCATTAAGACAGATGGGGAAAGAAGATTTACACCTTTGCTACCTTGGCTATAAGGGCTTTAAATTGTCAGTTTCATATGCTCAAATATCAGCAATATAATATGTCACTGCTTAAACAGAAAATGTTGATAAATTCTGAAGGTGCAGAAAACAGAGATGCAGGATTTATTGCATGCAGCTGAGCAAGTTGGAAAGCATACTTTGCAATGTGGTTTTGATTCTTTTGAGGCCTCCTGCAGGGCCGCTGTCACGGGTTCTGTCATTAGGAGGCATGCTTGGTTAAAGGAACAAAATTTACCAGATCATGTTAAAGCAAAATTATTAGATGCTCCATTACAGCATGGTACTGTGTTTGGTGTTAAAGAAAATGGAAGACAAAGCTAAATCTATGCAAACAGTCAAGGATTTCTTACAGGTACAGCCTCCGAGATTTAGCAGACACTGGCCTACAAAGAATTGGTCCTTTCCAGTGTCAGACAGACCACAAAGGGGCAGATAATGACGCCCAAGAGGCAGATCCCAGCGCCACGGTTCATACAGGTCTAAAGAATGGGGTGCTTCTACCTCCAAAAGTGGAGAATACAAATCACAGCCTTACAGGAAACAGTCCCAATGACTTCCCCCTGCCTGCACCAAGCACTTATCTTCTGGCAGCACCTTTGGAGGGGGGGAACTAGCACTTTTTTCTCAAAATTGGCACATAACCCAGGACAAATGGGTCTTGGACATAGTGTCGCAGGGCTACAAGTTTCACTTTCATACCCTGCCAAGGGCAAACGGTTGGCCAGACCTACCAAAAAACCCATGGGCAGAGGCACAAAAACAAGTTTCATCCCTCATGGACATGAGGACCATTCAACAAGTACCAGAAGAAGAGCAGGGACAAGGATTTTATTCAAGGCTGTTCTAGGTACCCAGAAAGGACAAAGCCTGGAGACCAATACTGGACCTATCTATTCTAAGCACATATCTGGATATACCAAAATTCAAAATGTTGACCTTACAGCAGCTTCTGCCCATACTTGGCAAGAAGGCTTGGCTTGTGACTTTAGACCTAAAAGTGGCATACCTGCGTGTCCCAATCAGACAAACATGCAGAAGATATCTCAGATTCAAAGCTGGCTCAATGCACTACCAATTCTCTGCACTGCCCTTTTGCTTATCTACTGCACACAGGGTCTTCACAAAGTGCCTGGCACCAGTAATTGCTTTCTGCAGACAAAGAGGAATACAAATATATCCTTACTTGGATGACTGCCTCATACAAGCAGAGAACAAGGACATTCTACTACAGCATCTAGCGTTTAAGAGATTACTACCATGCCTAGGGTACACAGTCAATGAACAAAAATCAAAACTAGTACCCTCTCAAGAGATAACATTCCTGGGTGCAAGCTTAAATACAACTGCCCAGGTGGCTTATCTCACGCCAGACAAAGGCAACTGACTACCTATTTCAAACTGGCAACAAAGGCCCAGTTATCTGCAAGAAAAATTCTGCAGGCTTTGGGCTTCATGGCATCCTGCATTCTACTAATTCCATATGCAAGACTGCATATGAGTAAACTTCAATGGTACCTAAAAGTGTTTGGTCTCAGCATTGCCATAGCCTGGAAACAATAATTACTCTCATTCCCTGCCTACAACAGGAGTTTCGATGGGCGAAGGCCTGTCACCAGAACAAGGGACAGTCATTCACCTTACCCCCAGCCAGGCAGACATTGACAATGGATGCATCAGATTATGCCTGGGGGGGGGGCACACATGGCAGGAAGATGTATTCAAGGCACATGGTCCGCCAACCAAATGCATCTACATATCAATCAAAAAGAGATGCTAGCTGTTCAGAATGCCCGGACAGCCTTCAAGGACCTACTTCATCTGGGACAACTACTGATAGACAATACCACGGTCATGTGGTATATAAACAAGCAGGGAGGCACTCACTCTTACCCCCTCTGCAGACTAGCCATGACTTTGTGGGGCATAGCATTGATTTACCAAGTACATCTGCAGGTACAATTCCTGCCAGGAAAGATAAATACTCTGGCAGATGAATTAAGCAGAAACCTCATTGATCCCCACGAGTGGAAATTGGATCCACAAATCTACAACATAACAAGGACATGGGGATGCCCGGACATAGACCTGTTTGCCTCTCCTCCAGATTCTGCACAAGGACTTATCACAGACAAGCATGGAAAGTGGATGCCCTATCTTTCAGCTGGAAAAACTTAACAGTATATGCATTTCCTCCTCTGCCTCTCCTCCCCAAGGTACTCCTAAAGGTCAGACAAGAGAAGCCAAAAATTATACTGATTGCCCCAGACTGGCCCCGCCAGTACTGGTATCCAATCCTAAGGAACTTGTCTCAATGCCCAGCCTGGACCTTACCTCAAATACCTCACCTACTGTCCCAACAAAACAATCGGATCCTGCACAGCCAACTCAAGACCTTAAACCTGGCAGCATGGCGGATAATGTAGTCATACAAAACACACCTCTCACTAAAGCGGTGATGGATGTCATTTTGGAGACCAGGAGGCCTAGTACTAGAAAATCTTATGCTGGAAAATGGAATATATTCTGTGCCTGGAACCAGGCACAAGGCATTGACACAGCAGTACCAAATATTCCTCAGATTTTGCATTACTTAACTGAGATGCTGGACAAAGGCCTATCCTTTTCATCAATTAAAATTCATGCCTCTGCCATTTCGGCTCATTACAATACAGAGCTACCAATCTTTTTTCATCCTTTAAGGCAATACCTCAGAGGAGCCAAAAACTTAAGGCCTCCAAGGAGATCACCAATACCTACATGGGACCTCAATTATGTTTTGGAAAAACTCACTCTGCCCCCTTTTCAGCCAGCTGCTACAGCTGATGTAAAGTTTTTATCTTGAAAAACAGCTCTGCTCCTAGCAATAACCTGTGCAAGACGAGTCTCAGAGCTACAGGCACTCATGGCTGTGGAACCTTTATCATTTTTTTTATCCAGACAGGGTTTCTCTGAGGACAAACCTGACATTTATGCCTAAGGTAGTGTCCAGTGTGGCCCTTAACCAAACTATTCATCTGCCTACTTTTTATCCAAACCCACAGAATAAGGGTGAGAGAATTCTGCATTCTTTGGACATACAGACAGCTATGCTTCTACTTGAACAGAACCAAAGCTTTCAGAAAGACTGAGCAACTACTAGTGGCATATGCTGCAGGATCACAAGGAAAGCCTATCTCAAAGCAGACTATTTCAAAGTGGATAGGCCACTGCATTCATTTCTGCTATTCACAACATGGCAAGCCAGTGCCTAAGGGCAGTTGGCCACATTCAACCAGAGCAGCAGCCACTTCAGCAGCCTTCCTCAGTGGAGTACCAACCAAAGACATTTTAGAGGCTGCTACCTGGAGTTCAGTGCACACCTTTACAAAGCACTGTCATTTACCACTCTACTCTAAATCCAGGGCAGGCTTTGCCACTGCAGTTCTGCAGGGCCTCATAGCCGCTCCTAATGCTATTTAGCTCCAGCCTCCCAACCATAGCTATGGGATTCAATCCAAGTGTAATGACTGCAACAGTGAAACACGAAGAACATAGTACAGTTGTGTACACTTGCCATAAATGTAGATGTTCGAGTGTATTCACTGTTGTAGTCCAGGTTACCCACCCACCAACCCCCATCTCTTTTTGCTGGAACTTATCTACACTTCTCTAATCTATACAACCTATATGGTGTGTTTGCTTGTAGATGAAGTTATTATATATTTTGGTGCATGCATGTTTTATTGGCATATTTTTAGCCTACCCTTTTGGGGGCATCTGACATTTGGGGCAAGAAAAACTAAAGAAAATGGTGTTGGCTGCATCTTTTATACCCCTGGCGCACTGACGTCAGGGAAGAGGCGACAGCAACCGACGCTGGACCTAGACTTTGGAATTCAGGCCGACTGAGGGTAGCCTGCCAGCAGGATAACCCAAGTGTAATGACTGCAACAGTGAATACACTCAAACATCTACATTTATGGTAAGTGTACACAACTGTACTTTTTACCTACATAAAACCAAGCCTATTAGGAAGTCAGACCAATTGTTTGTCTCCTTCCACTCCAGGGCTCTAGTGAAAGTGATGACCAAACAGACCAT
This sequence comes from Protopterus annectens, assembly GCF_019279795.1. Lineage (NCBI taxonomy): Eukaryota > Metazoa > Chordata > Ceratodontiformes > Protopteridae > Protopterus > Protopterus annectens. The sequence goes on from NC_056741.1 coordinate 1,830,000,409, forward strand.
ATCGGCCTGGATTTCCAGGGCCATTTCATTCTGTTACCTTCACCATGGGAAGACCTTGCAGGGCAATGTCAAAGCCCACTCCACCAGAGCGATGGCCTCTTCTGGAGCCTTCTTTAAAGGGCTAGATACCAGCACCATAGTTGAAGCAACCAGTTTGTGCACACCTTCACCAAGCACTACAAGCTAGGCCATTTCTCCAGAGCCAGGGCAGGGTTTGCTAGGGCTATCCTACATGGATTCTTAGAAACCTCTTCTAGGCCACCACCCATTTCTCAGTGAGCTTTGGTACTCACCCGTGTGTAAAATACTACAATATTGGAATAGAAGGACATAGGAAAATTGTGTAAAATCTTACCATAATCATAGATGTCCTTATCTTCCATGTTGCAGTATTCCTTCCCTCCCACCCATTTCTCAGTGAGCTTTGGTACTCACCCGTGTGTAAAATACTACAATATTGGAATAGAAGGACATAGGAAAATTGTGTAAAATCTTACCATAATCATAGATGTCCTTATCTTCCATGTTGCAGTATTCCTTCCCTCCCTCCCCTCATATCAGGTTGCACTTGCTCTCCTGGGTGACACTGGACAGGCGCTGCCCTTATAGGACTGGCTCTGAATGGGGCTTTTTAGGTTCTGGAGGCTGATGCGTGCAGACGTCACATTTATGGCCCACACTTCTGCTGCCATGTCAGATGTCTGGCGCACCTAGAGGGACTTTTGAATCCTGGCCAAACGAATTGGAAGGAAGAAGGGTAAACCCACATGTCGAGTATTACAACTTGGAAGAGAAGGACATCTATGGTAATGGCAAGATTTTACACAACTTTCCTTTCCTTCCCTTCCATCTCTGTCGGCTCTTCAGATTTAAGATAATTACCCTGTTTGGAGCATCATCTTCTCTTTTTGGTCACTGCATGCCTGCTTAGGTTCATGTCATCCAGGAAAGGAAAGTGTAGGTGCTGTCATCAGATCCCCTATAAGGACGCCCATGACCTCTGCCTAGGGCCCAACCATGACCATAAAACCTGCGTGATTTGTCAGACCTTTGTTCTTGAGAGTCTTTATAGCCGTCTGCATGTACTTACATCTACTTAGAAAACCATTGTCTTAAATGTTTGCTGTGGCAATGGAAGGGCCGTCCGGTCAGGCCGTCGCACCACCAAAAAAGACCAAAGTTTCCAGGCCTGTACTGTTGCACCTCCTCCACCTGACATTCTCCTTGTGGCCGATGTTCACCTGGAGGAATGTATGGAACCAATCAAGATGTCCTTCATGGATGCATCTGCAGTCATAACAACTGGGTTGTCCTGTCGTCAGGCAGCCCTGCAGTCGGCCGGATTCCAAAGTCCGGGTCCGACTTCGGCTGATGTCGCACTCCACCCGACGTCATCTCTGTTGGTCTTCGGGTATAAAAGCATCAGCCATTTTCCCAGTCTTTCTTGAAGCAGAAGCTGTTCGCAAGTGCCGGTCGGTCGGATCCAGAGATTACTTCAATACTACTTGAAGACTTCTAAAGCTAAGTACCCGTTGGGGACTCTTTCTGCCTCAGCCGATGTCAGAAAAAGTTAACAATTGTTTAACCTGTGGGAAACAAATACCTCATAAAGATTTCCACTCTTACTGTCTGCCTTGTTTAGGCCCAGCCAGCAGCCTGTTGGCCTGTGCTTGAACAGTTTCGGTTCTGTTTTGGATCCTCCGACTACCCAATCTACCAAAAACGCAAAGATAAGAAACCATGGTTAAGCAAACGCGAGTGTCTCGGTTTCGGCGAAACCGAAAACTGATCAAAGTACAGCTGAACCTATTCCTACAACTGAGGCCCCTGCTACAACCCTTGAATCGACCTCAGAAATTTTACCCACTACGGTGGTTGACTTATCAGACACCATCCCCTTGGATGTCTCTACCCCAGCACGTGGTGCTGCTAGGCCTCCAGCAGCCATGGCCATTAAGGCCTTCGCCAGGGCTAAAGCAGCCAAGACTACTAAAACAGTGCCTGTTAAACCACCCTCATCCAGGCCCTCTTCTAGTTCTCAAATGCTTACTTTGGCAGAAGATTTAATTTCTTTAATTAGAGGATCTCAATCTCACCCAGACAGGGCCTCTCAGCCCCCAGAGAAGAGACCTAGGGCAGAGCCCCCTGAGCCAGTGTCTTCTGATGATTCTGCTGATGAATCAGACATAACTGACCAGCCAGAGGCTCCCTTCTCCAATTTTGAAGATTCTGATGCTGAAGAATCCATTCCAGCTGCTTCCCCACCAGAAGAATTCTCCTTTGGGGAAACCTTGCATGCCATGAGAACAGTTCCAATGGCAGCAACAGGATTTTTCAGACTCCAGGAAAAGACTTAGGACCTTTCTGCACCTCCCACAGCACAGGCCCTTAGCTATACCTCCTGTTCTCTCTGTGGTGGATGATGCTTTCAATGCTGTTTGCTCCGCTCCAGCTTCTTTACCCCCAGCCCCTGCCAAACCAGACAGATTTTACAGGGTGCCAGATACTCATCACCACCTTTACAAGGCCCCTCTTGCAGACCCAGAAACTATATCCCAGGGTCCCAAGGCAGTAGCGACCATAGCTAAAAACCCTGTTCCTTCCGAAAGCGGAGCGAGGTCATTAGACAGATCCGGCAAAAAGGTCTACACTTCAGCTACTCTCTCAGCTAGAGCTTTAAACTGTCAGTTTCACATGATACAATACCAAGAGTTTATGCTTGATCAGTTAACTAAAAAACTAACCACTGATGAATCTCTTGGTAAGAAATATGTATTAGAGATGGTAAATAACATACAACAGGTTAGCAAACATTCCTTAAAATGTGGCTATGATGCACTGGAGGCTTCATTTAGATCAGCCATGACTGGCACAGTGATAAGAAGGCATGCATGGCTAAAGGATCATGTTAAAGCTAAGCTGCTAGATGCTCCTATGGACAAGACAAGTTTGTTTGGTACACCTGCCCAGCAGGTTATGAAGAAAATGGAAGAAAAGGCAAAATCTGTTCAAACTGTTCAAGATTTCTTGCAGGTTCAACCACCAAGGTTTAGCAGGAACTGGCCTGCCAAAAATTGGTCCTTTCCTGACTCCACAAAATTTCAAAGGGGCAGGAATAGACGTTCCAGAGGCAGAAACCAATCCAGAGGAGGTGCCTACAGAGGACAGTGGCAAGGTAACAACAGAGGCACAGACACAGCCACTGCCACTACATCAGCACAACCACAGTGACTTAACCTAACGCCTACCAGGGAACAAACAGCCGGAAAGTTAACCTTATTTTCAAAGAACTGGCACTACATAACAAAAGACAAGTGGATTTTACAAACCATAGATCAAGGTTACCGGTTTCACTTCCACACTTTACCAGTCAAAAGAGGAATGCCAAATCTACCTCCAAATCAAAAAACAGAAGCTTTACGCCAGATAATGGAGTTAACAAACATGAGAGCTGTGGAAAGAGTGCCAACAGCAGAGCAAGGAAAGGGGTTCTATTCCAGACTATTCCTAGTTCCAAGAAAGGAAAAATGTTGGAGACCAATTCTCGACCTGTCCACCTTAAATACATACATCATTGTCCCAAAATTCAAAATGCTGACCCTACAGCAACTTCTTCCCATGCTGGGCAAGGAGTCTTGGCTGGTAACTCTAGATCTCAAGGAGGCATACCTGCACGTCCCCATTCGACCAATCTGCAGAAGATACCTCAGATTTCTTGCAGGATCAGAGCACTATCAATTCTCAGCATTGCCCTTTGGCTTATCTACTGCCCAGAGTATTCACAAAATGCCTGGCATCAGTAATCGCCATTGCAGACTACAGGGAATTCAAATTTACCCATACCTGGACGACTGCCTGCTACAAGGGGACAACAAAAGCAAGCTGACAACAGATTTACAAAGGGTCATTTACTTGCTACAAGCACTGGGATACACAGTCAATTTACAAAAGTCAAGGCTGATACCATCCCAAACAAGGACATTCTTGGGCGGAATTGGACACAGTAAAACAAATGGCATTCCTGACTACAGAAAAACAAAAGAACTTCCTCTTTACTTCTTGGCACTAACAAAACTGAACAAGTTAACAGCAAGAAAAGTTCTGCAGGCCTTGGGCTTCATGGCATCATGCATAATCTTGGTTCCATTTGCCAGACTACATATGAGAAAACTACAGTGGTACCTAAAGAATTTATGGTCCCAACACAGACACAGTCTAGAAACAGAAATCCCACTAATTCCATGCTTAAAACAGGAGTTCCTATGGTGGGCTCAGGCATGCCAGTCAAACCCAGGCCTACCCTTTCGCAGATGTCAAGCAAGCCAGACCATCACAACAGACGCTTCAGACCTAGGATGGGGCCCACATGCTGGACAAACGTGCAAGGATTGTGGACACAGGATCAACTTCACCTGCACATCAATCTAAAAGAAATGCTGGCAGTAAAACTGGCAATCCAAAAGTTCAAACCATTTCTCAAAGAGGGCCAGTTGATGATAAGGACAGACAACACCACAGTCATGTGGTACATCAACAAACAGGGAGGCACTCATTCATACCCCTATGCAGAATGACCTTGGAGCTGTGGACCCTGGCACTCAGCTACAACATCCAGTTACAGGCAATATTTGTACCGGGGAAAGACAATACTCTAGCAGACATATTAAGCAGAACCACGGATGCGAATGGAAGCTGCACCGGACATCTTCAAGACCATCTCAAAGAAATGGGGAATGCCACAGATAGACCTATTCGCATCACCTCTCAATCACCAGCTCAAAAAAATTCTGCACAAGGACATTCCACCCACTAGCATGGAAAGTGGACTCGCTCTCCTTCAACTGGAAAGGCCTAACAGCATATGCATTCCCACCTCTTCCCTTGATACACAAGGTACTACTAAAAATCAAGGAAGAACGTCCAATGATAATCCTGATAGCTCCAAACTGGCCAAGACAACACTGGTACCCACTACTGAGGAGCATGTCTCGGAACAATATGTGGCCAATACCCTGATGCCTTTGATGTTAACTCAGAACAACTACAGCATCATACATCCAAACCTAAAAACGTTGCAACTGACTGCATGGAACATCACATAGCAGCAGCTAATCCAGAACTTTCCCAAAGAGTTAAAGACATTATTCTTGAAAGACCTTCAACAAGAAGGAACTATGCTGGAAAATGGAAAAGGTTTGTCATTTGGAGTACGGAAAGAGGAAAAGATGTGTCAAACATAGATATGCCTAACATTCTGGAGTATCTGGCGAACTTCTTCATTCAGGCCTGTCCTACTCCTCCATCAAGATACATGCATCAGCTATTTCAGCAGAATACAGCTTTGATCCACCTGTTTTTTCACCCTTTGCTCAGGCAGTTCCTCAGAGGAATCAAGAATGTAAAACCTCCAAGGAAGCCACCATTACCAGCTTGGGATTTAAACTTTGTGCTAGAAAAGTTGACACTATCACCCTTTGAACCAGCAGCAACAGCAGACCTACAACACCTGTCATGGAAAACTGCTTTCCTACTGGCAATTACTTCAGCAAGGAGGGTTTCAGAACTACAGGCCTTAATGGCAGTGCAACCCTTCCTAATCTTCCACCAAGATAGAGTGTCCATGAGGACTAATCCTACATTTATGCCCAAGGTGGTATCCAGAGTGTCTTTAAACCAGGCAATCCACCTACCTACCTTCTTTCCCAACCCACAAAACAGAGGGAAAGAATACTGCATACCTTGGATGTACATAGACAGCTACGCTACTACTTGGACAGAACAAAAAATAGCAGAAAGACTGACCAACTTTTTGTAGCATATGCAACAGGAAGGGAAGGAAAAGCTATTTCCAAACAGACAATCTCCAAATGGATAGGAAATTGCATACGATTCTGTTACTCCTTCCATGGAAAACCAATTCCACAGAACATAAGACCTCATTCTACAAGGGCAACAGCCACTACCACAGCCTTCGTGGCAACCAAAGACATTATTGAGGCAGCTACTTGGACCTCCGGGCATACATTTGCCAAGCCTTTTAATTTGCCCCTATATTCCAGATCTTTGCCACTGCTGTACTGCAAGGGATCCTAAACACACCATAATCTACTTTTATCCTCCTCCCTAGTTGGCTATGGTATTCTACCCAGTTGTTATGACTGCAGATGCATCCATGAAGGACATAGTACAGTTTTGTACCTACCATAAATGTAGATGTCCGAACTGGATAGCATCTGCAGTCACTCCCTCCTTCCCTCTGTGGTACTCCTAGGGTGTTTACCCTCCTAATAGCTAGCTGTTGGGGGCGAGTCTTTTATGGTGTATTTGTTTGTATATATGTACATACATGCTTATTGTTGTGTTTACCTCTATCTATTTGGAAACATTGGCATCTATCCAAATTTTAGCCTGCAAGAGGGCTACTGGCATCTGGGGCAAGATACACTGAGGAAAATGGCGTCGGCTGATGCTTTTATACCCGAAGACCAACAGAGATGACGTCGGGTGGAGTGCGACATCAGCGGCGGACCGGACTTTGGAATCCGGCCGACTGCAGGGCTGCCTGACGACAGGACAACCCAGTTGTTATGACTGCAGATGCTATCCAGTTCGGACATCTACATTTATGGTAGGTACAAAACTGTACTTTATGTATAGTGGGTACCATTTATGAGGCTGCAGAACCTAAGGCAGAAAGCATGTCCATGGATGTTTTGGAAACGGGCGCTGATGGCAAGGTGGAACCTCGGCTTGCAACAGATGGCCAAGACTGCTCCTTCCAGGTCTTTATAACAGTCTGAACCTAGGCCCTCCTTAGGCCTTACACCCTCTTGGCCTACCTGTTCCATAAAAAGGAAGCAAAAGACAAAACATGCCTCTCCTTCTGAAAGCCTGCCTGATTTTCATGCTTTCTCTCAAAGCTTATTTAATGCCTTCATGGCCCTTATGCCATCTATGCCTGCTTCCCCCCTCCAGCCACCAGCCCCCTAGAAGGCCTGACAGGTTTTGTAAGGTACCAGAAGGGGCCAAATTTCTGATTAAATGCCCTGTTGCAACCCTGGCACTGTTTCAGTTTCTGCAGACAAACCTTCTGGATTACTTCCCTCCACTTCTGTCCTTCCCTCTGATGAGGACAGTAAGACCATAGAACAGATTGGCAAAAAAGTATGCACCTCTGCCATTTTGGCTTTAGCGTGGTTAACTACCAGACACACATGTCTAAGTATGCCCTGCCCCTTTTCCAGACAGTCTTAGCCTCCTCTCTCAAGGGACTACCCAGCCTGTCAGTAAAGGGAAAGGGCTTTTACTCCTGACTTTTCCTAGTCCCAAGGAAAGATGGCCCATGGTGACCCATCCTGGAACTCCCACCTCAACCTTTTTTTACAATTACCCACTTTTCGCATGCTTACACTCCAGACTCTTTCCCCCTGCTAATGCCTCAGGCATTTCTGGCCACTTTGGACATCAAAGATGCTTGTCTACATATCTCGCAAGTCCCAGCTACAGGAAGTATTTAGGATTCTCTGTGGGTTCCTCGCATTTTCAGATCTCTGCCTTGCCATTTGGGCTGTCTACTGCTCCAAGTGTATTCACAAAGTGTCTGGCTCCAGTGGTAGCCTGTTGCAGGGTCCAAGGGATTCAAATTTTTCCATACCTGGATGACGACCTGATCCAGGCAGGTTGCTCTACTTTCCTACACATCCATCTCCAAAAAGTTGTGTCTGTCCTGCAGTCCCTGGGGTTCAACATCAGTTTCCCCAAGTCCAAACTAAACCCCTCCCAGGACCAAGTTTTCCTGGGATGCAGAATAAGGACAGATGTTATGAGGGCATTCCTGAAGCAATATCTGCTGTCTGTCCTCCATGCCACTGCTTTAACAGTGAGACCGTATCTAACTCATTGGGCATAAGGCCTCCACTGCACCCATGTTGCCACAGGCAAGACTCCACATGAGAACTTCAGTGGTATCTGAGGTCCACATGGACCCAACACTCCCACCTCTTGGACCACAACATTCCCTTCCTACTATGCCTAAGGAAGGAGATACTTTGGTTGGATCAAGTCTCTCTCAACCCAGGACTTCCTTTACAACCCCTCACCCCTATCCAGGAGATGTACACAGATGCCTCAGACCTAGGCTGGGGAGCTGCTCTGGACAGTTTGAAGGTGTAAGACACATGAACAGTCCCCTTCAAGTGGGAGCACATTAACATCAGAGAAATGAGGGCCATCATCCTTGCTCTGAGGGCCTACCAACACATTCTGAAGCAAGACCCCCCTGAAGTTATTCACATAACACTACAGTTCTCTGGTATGTGAACAATCTGGGGAACAAAATCTTACTTGCTATGCAGACTTGCACTCCAGGCCTGGGAATTGGTGGCCCAACATGATTCCCTCAGCTCAGAACACTCAAGTAGACACATTGAGTAGGTCCATGTCACAATCCCATGAATGGGATGCTATGCAGGGATGTGTTCCTGGACATAGGCCACAAGTGGGGTACACCACAAATAGATTTGTTTGCCTCTTGTCTGAACAGACACCTTCCACTCTTTTGTACTAGGGCACCCAGCCCCCTAGCGAGGGCAACGGATGCCTTTTCTATCTCATGGAAGGGGATGTATGTCCTTCTATTCCCATGTTGCAGTATTCTGCATATGGGTTTACCCTTCAGTCTCGCATACGTGTGACCAGTATTCAAAAGCTTTCAGTCCCTCTGTGGTGCGTGAGACGTCTGACGTAGGCAAGATTTCATGGGCCATAAAGGTGACATTGGCATGCACCAGCCCTCAGAACTTTTCAGCCACCATTCGTATGCAGGTGTTTCTGCTACCACTGACATCAAATTCATTTATCAGATAAGTAACCCCATTGGGGACCTTTTCAGGCCTTCTAAAATTTAGTATTGCTTGTTCACGTTATCCAGAAAGGTAAATGTCAGTGTGGCCGCCAAATCCCTCTTAAGGATGCCCACGATAAGTGTCTTTTAGGACAGTCGCGCGACCATAAGGCCTGCCCGATTTGCCAGGGATTCGTGCCTAAAACATTGCACAGTCGCTTGCATGCGCTTAGTCTTTATCTTGAAAACCAACGTCTGAAGCAGCTTATGTTACAGATGGAGGGCTCCTCAGACGTCTCCACAGAACCGCCAAAAAAGGCTAGAACCTCATGGCCTTTGTCTACTGCTGAGCCTCTTCCGGCCGTTCCCCAACCTGTGGCCGACATAGGCCTGGTTCCTGGATCTGGACCCAGATCTGCCACTTGGGAGGTAGCGGGTATCTCTCAGGATGCCGCACTATCCCTAGGTGGGAGCACATCCGCAGAGGCTATTCTGGCGCCAGTATCCAATGTCAGAGGGGTACCTGCGTTTTCTGAGGAACCGTCTGAGCTGTTCAAGCCCATGCAATCTCCAGTTTCTAGACAGATGTCCACATGCCCTCTTAAAAGAACAGAGAAGAGGAAACACATTTCTCCTTTACAGAAAGTATGCCTGATTGGCAGGCTTTCAGTCAAAGCCCTTTCAGTACCTTTATGGCACTGAGGCCTACCACTGCTGTTACTGGTTCCTCCTTTCCTGAGGCCTAGGCCTCAGCCTTCTGACACAGTGACTAGGGAAGAGGAAGTTATTTCAGATTCCTGTAAGGAATCTATTTCTTACAACTCACAACTTTTCTCCCCTTTGGGATATGGATCCCCAGAGGATCAGTGGACCCCAGCTCCCCAGCTGAAGACTTGACCTTTACTGAGACAAATAAGCAGGATAAAGGATTACTTTAAATGGGAATCCTCAGAAATGACTGAGGTACAAAACAGGTACTACGACCGCATTCAAATGGAAACCCCCATCCCATCTGCTGCTGATCTTCATATTTCACTGCTGCAGTCATCACGTTTGGGTTATCCCTGCCAGGGTAGCCCTCCGCCGGCTCAAATACCAGAGGCTTAGTATTTCTGCGTCGGTTGCTGTCGCTTCAGGACTGACGTCAGGTTGTTGTAGTGTAAAGTAAGGCAGCCAACACCATTACATCAGTCTTTCTTGCCGAGGAGCCTGAAGCAGCAGCAGTTCGCACGAGTGCTGGTCGGCTGCTACTGAGTTTCGTCTTCTGAATTGAAGCTGAAGTCTTCTAAAGCTATGTACCCCCATTGGAGATCCTTTTTTCTTGCTCTAACCGATGTCAGAAAAAGTTAACAATTGTTTCGCCTGTGGAAAGCAATTACCACGCCGAGACTTTCATTCTTACTGCGTCACTTGCTTAGGCCCAGATCACGACTTCCCTCACTGTTTATTTTGTGCTTTGTTCAACGCCAGAACTATAAGTTGTCAGGCCCTTATTGTAGCTAGATATTTTCGCTCACACTTCTCGAATTCTGATATGGCTTTGGTAAGCCATCCGACAGCAGATCTTCCAAAAAAAGTAAGGATAAAGACAGAGACAGACCGCACATGTCCAAACCTACCGACGACGCTTCCATTAAGCTAGTCGTCAGTTCTCCCGCTTTTGTGGATTTGCAGGCTGCTACTGAGACCCTTTTGGAGTCCGGTATGTCGCAAAACTCTTCTTAGACTAAAGATCCTGTGGTTGTCTCTACCTTGGATGGGTCCGAACTTGCTGAGCAGTCACCGGCTTCTGAGGAAGTTCTTCACTCTACCGATTCTCAAAACAAACTGACAACTTCTTTTGCATCTACCGTTCTTTCAAAAACTACTGAGTTTCTAAGGCCCAGGATACGAACTACGCCCAAGAAACCAACGACCCAATCTCAGACACCTGCTTCCTTGCCTCAGTATCAAATACTTAAAATGGCGGAAGACCTTGTAATGCTGATCAGGGGAAGCCAAGCTACCCCTTCCAAAAGAGAGAGAGATCTGTCCCCAATACTTTTATCTGAACAGGAGTCTGATGCCTCTGATGCATCTGAATATGAAGACATGCAACCCCTCTCTGCTTATGAGGATTCTGATGCAGAGGAATCCATTCCTTCAGCCTCTTCACCCGAGGACTTTTCCTTTGGGGAAACCCTCCATATTTTAAGGGAGCATTTCCAGTGGAAATGTCAGGATTACCCTCTGTCTAAAAAGAGACTCAGATAATTCTTAGATCTTCCACAGCACAGACCCCTGGCCATTCCCTCTGTCCTGGATGTTGTGGATGATGTTTTCATGGAATCTAGTTTGACTCCTGACAACCCTCCCTCCTGCTCCCAGTAAACCTGACCGGTATTAGAGTCCCTGACTCTCTCAAATTTCATTTCAAAAATCCTACTGCTGACCCTGAGGTTATTTCTCAAGGGCCTAAAGGAATTAAAGCAAATTCTGCTAAGAATCCCACCCCTCAGATAGGGATTCATGAGCACTAGACAGATGGGGTAAAAAAGTATATACCTTTGCTACTCTTGCGATCAGAGCACTAAATTGTCAGTTCCATATGCTAAAATTTCAGCAACATACCATGGTACTCCTCAAACAAAAATATCATCCTTTTCTGCTTCTGCAGAAAATAGAGTTACAAGAGTTAATGCATTCTGCAAGTCAAGTAACTAAGCACACCTTTCACTGTAGTTTTGACACTCTAGAAACATTTTGCAGGCCAGTAGTCACAGGTTCTGCCCTTAGAAGCCATGCTTGACTTAAGGAACAGTCCTTGCCAGACCATGTAAAATCTAAATTATTGGATGCACCCTTGCATAAAGACAACTTGTTTGGCACCAAGGCAGAGGAGGTCTTAAAGATGGAAGAAAAAGGCAAATCTAAGCAGAGAGTTAAGGGCTTCCTAAAGGTCCAGCCACCCAGGTTCAGTAGGCATTGCCCCTCCAAGCACTGGTCCTTTCCTTCTCCCTCGAGGTCAGTTCAGCCCAGACCCCAGGGAAGCAGACCCCCCAGACAGCAGCCACAGGGAATGCAGCAGTAAAAGCAATGGAGTTCCACCACTTCAAAACCAGGGAGTGCAAAGCCACTCCCTCATGGTAAGAACTCACAATGACTCTCCACCACCACCCCCTGCCCACCTGCACTTGCCCCTAGGCGGAAAACTCTACTTCCATGCAAGCACCTGGGCCACCATTACCAACGACCGCTGGGTCCTCAATATAGTGTCCCGGGGATGCAAATTTTTCTTCCACACACTCCCAACCCCAAAAGGGTTCCCAGATCTTCCTCCAAACCAGTGGGCAGAGGCGAGAAAGCAAGTCCTTTCCCTGCTCACTATGTGGGCAATAGAGCACGTTCCTGCAAAACAGATAGGCCAAGGTTTCTACTCCAAACTTTTCCTGGTACCCAGAAAAGAGGACACCTGGCACCCCACCCTCGAACTATCCATTCTAAACACCTACCTGGTGATACCAAAATTCAAAATGCTCACCCTCCAGCTACTACTACCTATGCTGTCCAAGAATACTTGGCTAGCCACCCTAGACCTAAAAGAGTCCTACTTCCACATTCCTGTCAGGGAATCATGCAGGACATATCTACGTTTCAGGGCAGGATCTTTGCACTTTCAGGTCTCTTTGCTTCCCTTTGGCTTATCTACTGCTCCCAGAGTTTTCACAAAAAGTCTGGCTCCCACCATTGCCTTTTTCAGACAAAGAAATATACAACTTTACCCATACTTAGACGACTGGCTAATTCAGGCAGACAGTCAGGAAACGCTGCTCAAGCACCTGGCCTTTGTAAAGTCCCTCCTGACCTCCCTAGGGTACACCATCAATGAAAAGAAATCCAAACTAGTACCCACCCAAAGGATTGTATTCCTGGGAGCAAGCCTGTGCACAGGATCCCAGATGGCTTTCCTTACACCAGAAAAGCAAGCTTACCTGACAGCCTACTTCTCTCATCTAGCCACCAGACCCCCAGTTATCCACAATGAAAATCCTGCAAGCTCTGAGGTTCATGGTATCTTGCATTCTACTCATTCCATATGCCAAATTGCATATGAGGAAACTTCAGTGGTACCTTAAAAGTCTTTGGTGTCAACACTTTCAAGACTTGGAAAATCATATACCAATGATACCTTGCCTAAGGAAAGATTTACTTTGGTGGGCAGCAGCATGCTCCCACAATAAGGGACTACCTTTCTCTCCAATCCCCGCCGCCCAGACCCTCACTACAAATGCATCAGACTATGCCTGGGGTGCACACCTGGACGGCAGGCACATACAGGGCCAATGGAGTCCACAGCAAATACATCTGCACATCAACCAAAAAGAGATGTTAGCTGTCCAGTACGCATTGACATCTTTCAGGCCCCTTCTCTCCCCAGGGGCTATCCTGATCAAAACAGACAACACCATTGTGATGTGGTATATCAACAAGCAGGGAGGGACTCACTTGTACCTTCTATGCAGGCTGGCCATGACCCTTTGGCACACAGCCTCAGCCATGCAACTACACCTGTTAACACAATTCCTGCAAGGCTCTCTAAACTCTCTGGCAGACAACTTAAGCAAAAGTCTTCTGGACCCTCATGAGTGGCAGCTAGACCAAAGAGCCTTTGCCCTAATAACTCTGAAATGGGGCACCCTGACGTTTGACCTCTTTGCTTCCCACTCCAACCATCAGCTCAGCAAGTTCTGCACCAGGGAGTCTCACTGCAGGACCTGGAAAGTGGATGCTCTGTCCTTCCCCTCGGTCATCCTCTCAGTCTGTGCATTTCCCCCACTACCTCTCATTACCAGGGTACTGCTCAAAGTAAGGGAGGATAAACCAAGGACAATTCTGGTTGCCCCAGACTGGCCTAGTCAGTACTGGTACCCACTGCGGCGCAGCCTGTCCCCACTGCCACCATGGCATCTCTCTCAGACCCCCAACCCTCCTGACCGAGAGGGAAGGAAAATTCATGCATCCCCAATTGCAGACCCTCAATTTGGCAGCCTGGCTTTATTCCCTGACTACTGATCAAGCTGCCAGTCTCAGTAAATAGGTTCTAGATGTTATACATGAGGCTAGACGCCCTAGCACTAGAAAGTCTTATGCTGACAAATGGAATAGGTTCTGCACTTGGATTCAGGCAAAGGGTGCCGATACAGCACAGCCCTCGCTACCTGTCATCATGGATTACCTAGCTGACCTGCTACACGGTGGTCTCTCCTTTTCCTCTATTAAAATTTATGCCTCTGCTGTCTCTGCTCATTTCAACACTGAGCACCCACTTTTCTCACACCCTGTGATCAAACCGTTCCTAAGAGGGGCTAGCAACTTGAGGCCACCCAGAAGAGCACCTACCCCAGCTTGGGACCTAAGCTTTGTGTTGGAAAAACTCACCCTGCCCACTTTGAACCAGCAGCTTCAGCAGAGATAGTTTTTCTCCTGGAAGACAGCTTTGCTTCTGGCCATCACTTCAGTCCAAAGAGTATCCGTGCTACAAGCACTCATGGCTTTAGAGCCCATCATCTTCCATGCTGATAGGGTGTCCCTCAGGACTAATCCATCCTTCATGCCCAAAGTGGTGTCCAGTGTGGTTCTCAACCAATCCATTCATTTGCCCACCTTTTTCCCTAACCCACAAAACAAGGGGGAAACGATCCTGCACTCTCTAGATGTGCACAGACAGCTCAGATTCTGTCTAGATAGGACTAAATCATTCAGAAAGACTGATCAATTGCTAGTCAGCTTTGCTGCAGGGACAGAAGGCAAAGCCATAGCCAAACCATTTCCAAATGGATAGCGCACTGCATCCATTTCTGTTACAAGCAACATGGGAAACCTCCCCCTAAGGGGTCAGGACTCGCTCTATCAGAGCAGCCTCCACCTCTGCAGCTTTCCTCAGAGGAGTCCCCACCAGGGACATCCTGGAGGCTGCCACCTGAGCATCTGTTCACACCTTCACCAAGCATTACCTCCCTATCTTCTCCAAATCCAGGGCAGGCTTTGCCACTGCAGTCTTGCAGGGCATCCTAGCCAGCCCCTTGTTTCCTTGACTGCCTCCATCCCTTTCCTCAGCTTTGGGAATCAACCCAAATGTGATGACTGCAGCAGTGAAACACAAAGAACATAGTACAATTCTGTACGCTTGTCTTAAATGTAGATGTTAGAGTGTATTCACTGTTGCAGTCCTGGATGTCCTTCATGGATGCATCTGCAGTCATAACAAGTGGGTTGTCCTGTCGTCAGGCAGCCCTGCAGTCGGCCGGATTCCAAAGTCCGGGTCCGGCTTCGGCTGATGTCGCACTCCACCCGACGTCATCTCTGCTGGTTCGGTATAAAAGCATCAGCCGACGCCATTTTCCTCAGTCTTTCTTGCGCGGCGCCCAAGCAGAAGCTGTTCGCAAGTGCCGGTCGGTCGGATCCAGAGATTACTTCTACCGAATACTCCGAAGACTTCTAAAGCTAAGTACCGACTCTTTCTTGCCTCAGCCGATGTCAGAAAAAGTTAACAATTGTTTAACCTGTGGGAAACAAATACCTCATAAAGATTTCCACTCTTACTGTCTGCCTTGTTTAGGCCCAGCCCACGACGTAGCAGCCTGTTCGGCCTGTGCCTCTTTCAACCGACGAACGCTTAGGCGGTCGGAGTTTGCAGAACAGTTTTTCGGTACTGTTTTGCGTACATTATGCCGTCGGATCCTCCGACTACCCCCAAAACGCAAAGATAAAGACCGACACGGCGGTTCGCGGTTTCGGCCGAAACCACGGCAAAGCAAACCGAGTGTCTCGGTTTCGCCGAACCGAGAAAACTGCTCAAAGTACAGCTGAACCTATTCTTACAACTGAGGCCCCTGCTACAATTCTTGAATCGACCTCAGAAATTTTACCCACTACGGTGGTTGACTTATCAGACACCATCCCTTGGATGTCTCTACCCCAGCGTGGTGCTGCTAGGCCTCCAGCAGCCATGTCCATTAAGGCCTTCGCCAGGGCTAAAGCAGCCAAGACTACTAAATCAGTGCCTGTTAAACCCCCTCATCCAGGCCCTCTTCTAGTTCTCAAATGCTTTCTTTGGCAGAAGATTTAATTTCTTTAATTAGAGGATCTCAATCTCACCCAGACAGGGCCTCTCAGCCCCAGAGAAGAGACCTAGGGCAGAGCCCCTGAGCCAGTGTCTTCTGATGATTCTGCTGATGAATCAGACATAACTGACCAGCCTGAGGCTCCTTTTCCAATTTTGAAGATTCTGATGCTGAAGAATCCATTCCAGCTGCTTCCCCACCAGAAGAATTCTCCTTTGGAGAAACCTTGCATGCCATGAGAACAGTTCCAATGGCAGCAACAGGATTTTTCAGACTCCAGAAAAGACTTAGGACCTTTCTGCACCTCCCACAGCACAGGCCCTTAGCTATACCTCCTGTTCTCTCTGTGGTGGATGATGCTTTCAATGATGTTTGCTCCGCTCCAGATTCTTTACCCCAGCCCCTGCCAAACCAGACAGATTTTACAGGGTGCCAGATACTCATCACCACCTTTACAAGGCCCCTCTTGCAGACCCAGAAACTATATCCCAGGGTCCCAAGGCAGTAGCCGCAACCACAGCTAAAAACCCTATTCCTTCTGAAAGGGAAGCAAGGTCACTAGACAGATGGGGTAAAAGGTCTACACTTCAGCTACTCTCTCAGCTAGAGCTTTAAACTGTCAGTTTCACATGATACAATACCAAGAGTTTATGCTTGATCAGTTAACTAAAAAGCTAACTACTGATGAATCTCTTGATAAGAAATATGTATTAGAGATGGTAAATAACATACAACAGGTTAGCAACCATTCCTTAAAATGTGGCTATGATGCACTGGAGGCTTCATTTAGATCAGCCATGACAGGCACAGTGATAAGAAGACATGCATGGCTAAAGGAACAAGCTTTACGGATCATGTTAAAGCTAAGTTGCTAGATGCTCCTATGGACAAGACAAGTTTGTTTGGTACACCTGCCCAGCAGGTTATGAAGAAAATGGAAGAAAAGGCAAAATCTGTTCAAACTGTTAAAGATTTCCTGCAGGTTCAACCCCAAGGTTTAGCAGGAACTGGCCTGCCAAAATTGGTCCTTTCCTGACTCCACAAAATTTCAAAGGGGCAGGAATAGACGTTCCAGAGGCAGAAACCAATCCAGAGGAGGTGCCTACAGAGGACGACAGTGGCAAGGTAACAACAGAGGCACAGACACAGCCACTGCCACTACATCAGCACAACCACAGTGACTTAATCCTAAATCCGCCTACCAGGGAACAAATAGCAGCTCCTCTAGGCGGAAAGTTAACCTTATTTTCAAAGAACTGGCACTACATAACAAAGACAAGTGGATTTTACAAACCATAGATCAAGGTTACGGTTTCACTTCCACACTTTACCAGTCAAAAGAGGAATGCCATATCTACCTCCAAATCAAAAACAGAGGCTCTACGCCAGATAATGGAGTTAGCAAACATGAGAGCTGTGGAAAGAGTGCCAACAGCAGAACAAGGAAAGGGTTCTACTCCAGACTATTCCTAGTTCCAAGAAAGGAAAAAGTTGGAGACCAATTCTCGACCTGTCCACCTTAAATACATACATCATTGTCCCAAAATTCAAAATGCTGACCCTACAGCAACTTCTTCCCATGCTGGGCAAGGAGTCTTGGCTGGTAACTCTAGATCTCAAGGAGGCATACCTGCACGTCCCAATTCGACCAATCTGCAGAAGATACCTCAGATTTCTTGCAGGATCAGAGCACTATCAATTCTCAGCATTGCCCTTTGGCTTATCTACTGCGCCCAGAGTATTCACAATATGCCTGGCATCAGTAATCGCTCATTGCAGACTACAGGGAATTCAAATTTACCCATACCTGGACGACTGCCTGCTACAAGGGGACAACAAAAGCAAGCTGACAACAGATTTACAAAGGGTCATTTACTTGCTACAAGGACTGGGATACACAGTCAATTTACAAAAGTCAAGGCTGATACCATCCCAAACAAGGACATTCTTGGGCTGAATTGGACACAGTACAACAAATGGCATTCCTGACTACAGAAAAACAAAAGAACTTCCTCTTTACTTCTTGGCACTAACAAAACTGAACAAGTTAACAGCAAGAAAATTTCTACAGGCCTTGGGCTTCATGGCATCATGCATAATCTTGGTCCCATTTGCCAGACTACATATGAGGAAACTACAGTGGTACCTAAAGAATTTATGGTCCCAACACAGACACAGTCTAGAAACAGAAATCCCACTAATTCCATGCTTAAAACAGGAGTTCCTATGGTGGGCTCAGGCATGCCAGTCAAACCCAGGCCTGCCCTTCCGCAGATGTCAACCAAGCCAGACCATCACAACAGACGCTTCAGACCTAGGATGGGGGCCCACATGCTGGACAAATGCGTGCAAGGATTGTGGACACAGGATCAAATTCACCTGCACATCAATCTAAAAGAAATGCTGGCAGTAAAACTGGCAATCCAAAAGTTCAAACCATTCCTCAAAGAGGGCCAGTTGATGATAAGGACAGACAACACCACAGTCATGTGGTACATCAACAAACAGGGAGGCACTCATTCATACCCCTATGCAGAATGACCTTGGAGCTGTGGACCCTGGCACTCAGCTACAACATTCAGTTACAGGCAATATTTGTACGGGAAAGACAATACTCTAGCAGACATACTAAGCAGAACCAGGATGCCCACGAATGGAAGCTGCACCGGACATCTTCAAGACCATCTCAAAGAAATGGGGAATGCCACAGATAGACCTATTCATCACCTCTCAATCACCAGCTCAAAAATTCTGCACAAGGACATTCCACCCACTAGCATGGAAAGTGGACTCACTCTCCTTCAACTGGAAAGGCCTAACAGCATATGCATTCCCTCCTCTTCCTCTGATACACAAGGTACTACTAAAAATCAAGGAAGAACGTCCAAGGATAATCCTGATAGCCCCAAACTGGCCAAGACAACACTGGTACCCACTACTGAAGAGCATGTCTCGAACAACATGTGGCCAATACCCTGATGCCTTTGATGTTAACTCAGAACAACTACAGCATCATACATCCAAACCTAAAACGCTGCAACTGACTGCATGGAACATCACATAGCAGCAGCTAATCCAGAACCTTCCCAAAGAGTTAAAGACATTATTCTTGAACGCACGCAGACCTTCAACAAGAAAGAACTATGCTGGAAAATGGAAAAGGTTTGTCATTTGGAGTACCGAAGAGGAAAAGATGTGTCAAACATAGATATGCCTAACATTCTGGAGTATCTGGCGAACTTCTTCATTCAGGCCTGTCCTACTCCTCCATCAAGATACATGCATCAGCTATTTCAGCAGAATACAGCTTTGATCCTCCTGTTTTGCACCCTTTGCTCAGGCAGTTCCTCAGAGGAATCAAGAATGTAAAACCTCCCAGGAAACCACCATTACCAGCTTGGGACTTAAACTTTGTGCTAGAAAAGTTGACACTAGCACCCTTTGAACCAGCAGCAACAGCAGACCTACAACACCTGTCATGGAAAACTGCTTTCCTACTGGCAATTACTTCAGCAAGGAGGGTTTCAGAACTACAGGCCTTAATGGCAGTGCAACCCTTCCTAATCTTCCACCAAGATAGAGTGTCCTTGAGGACTAATCCTACATTTATGCCTAAGGTGGTATCCAGAGTATCTTTAAACCAGGCAATCCACCTACCTTCCTTCTTTCCCAACCCACAAAACAGAGGGAAAGAATACTGCATACCTTGGATGTACATAGACAGCTACGCTACTACTTGGACAGAACAAAAATAGCAGAAAGACTGACCAACTTTTTGTAGCCTATGCAACAGGAAGGGAAGGAAAAGCTATTTCCAAACAGACAATCTCCAAATGGATAGGAAATTGCATACGATACTGTTACTCCTTCCATGGAAAACCAATTCCACAGAACATAAGACCTCATTCTACAAGGGCAACAGCCACTACCACAGCCTTCTTACGAGGAGTGGCAACCAAAGACATTATTGAGGCGGCTACTTGGACCTCCGTGCATACATTTGCCAAGCATTATAATTTGCCTCTTTATTCCAGATCCCGAGCAGGGTTTGCCACTGCTGTACTGCAAGGGATCTTAAACGCACCATAATCTACCTTTATCCTCCTCCCCTAGTTGGCTATGGTATTCTACCCACTTGTTATGACTGCAGATGCATCCATGAAGGACATAGTACAGTTTTGTACCTACCATAAATGTAGATGTCCGAACTGGATAGCATCTGCAGTCAGGATTACCCTCCCTCCTTCCCCTCTGTGGTACTCCTAGGGTGTTTACCCTCCTCATAGCTAGCTGTTGGGGGGGAGTCTTTTATGGTGTATTTGTTTGTATATATGTACATATATGCTTATTGTTGTGTTTACCTCTATCTATTTGGAAACATTGGCATCTATCCAAATTTTACCCTGCAAGAGGGCTACTGGCATCTGGGGCAAGAAACACTGAGGAAAATGGCGTCGGCTGGTGCTTTTATACCAAGACCAGCAGAGATGCGTTGGTGGAGGTGCGACATCAGCGAAGCGGACCCGACTTTGGAATCCGGCCGACTGCAGGGCTGCCTGACGACAGGACAACCCACTTGTTATGACTGCAGATGCTATCCAGTTCGGACATCTACATTTATGGTAGGTACAAAACTGTACTTTTCCCTCCCTCCATCCCCCTTTTCTTCTCTCTCTCTCCTTACAAGGAACTTTTTGGTATTTACTGTCTACTGGTCTGGTTCTTCCACCATATCCTGGTTCTCACTTGGGGGCTCCTGACAGTTAGGCAAGGAAAACTGATGTAATGGCATTGTCTGCCTTATTTTATACTACTGATGACCTGACGTCGGTCCTGAAGTGACAGCAACCAATGCAGAAATACTAAGCCTCTGGTATTTGGGCCGGCCGAGGGCTACACTGGCAGGGATAACCCAAAGTTGATGACTGTGACAGTGAATACACTTGAGCATCTACATTTTATGTTAAGTGTACACAGCTGTACTTTCCTCCCTGCCTTTTTAGATGCCTTTTCTTCTGCATCTCTGAACCCTGACTCCTGCTTTTGCCCCACGCAGAGCAGACAGGCTTTGTAAGGTGCCTGGCATTGCCAAGCATCTGATTAATTGCTCACCAGCTTATCCTGCCACTATATCAGTCTCTACTGACAACGTTGCCAAACTCCTGCCTACTACCACTATTCTCCCATCTCACAAAGACAGAAAGACAATGGAAAGGTTGGGCAAAAAGATATATACCTCTGCTACTTTGGCCTTCAGAGCTACAAACTACCAGACCCACATGGCCAAGTACACCGTGTCCCTCTAAGAATCTGCCACCAAACACCTGGTAGATATTCCAGACTCGCCTGCCAAAGCTTCACTGTCCTGTCTCTTTCTTCCCAGGTCACCAGACACTCTATCAAGTGTAGCTATGATGCTGCTGAATCCTCTGCCAGGTCAGCAGCATCAGCATCCAACTTTCGCAGATACTCTTGACTTCGCCTGCAACCTCTGCCAGATGATTTCAAGGAAAAGCTGAATGATGCTCCTTTGGATAATGCTACAGTCTTTGGTTCTAATGTGGCAGACCTTTTCAAATCCCTGCAACAAAAGGGAAAAGAAATGCAGGACCTGAAACATTTACTGGTTTTACCTATCCCTAAGTTTCACAGAAACTATCCTGCCAAAACCCAGTTTATTAGAAAGCACTCCCGCCCTTCTCCTCCTTCAAGGCCTCATAAGCCCACAAGAAAACCACCTCCAGCTAGAGCATACCCTCCGTCTAGCCAGAGGACCCCCTTTCAGGACAGGGCAGGTAGCATCTGACTACCTGCCTCCTCCTCCTCCTGTACCACTGTCTGCTCACCTCTCTCACTGTCTCCCTGTTTGGACCCATCTCACCTCAGACAAGTGGGTCCTGTCCATACTTCAAAATGGTTACTTTATGTCCTGGATCTCCCCTCCCATAGGGCAAGGCATTCCTCAACCACCTGCTCAGCAGCTGCACCTGTTGCGACCGGTAGTCCAGGCCTTGTTAGATCAGGGTACCATAGAGACAGTCCCCTGTACTGCAAAATGAAGAGTATTCTACTCAGGACTCTTCCTGGTCCCCAGGAAGGACGGACCCTGGAGACCCATTCTAGATCTGTCCTATCTCAACCTTTTTCTAAAGGTCCCTACCTACAAAAATGCTAACTCTGCCAGCCCTTTTCTCCCTCATTATGCCACAAGGATTCCCGACTACTTTAGATATAAAGGATGCTTACCTCCACATCCCAGTCAAGCCCACCCACAAGAAATACTTGAGATTCTTGGTGAGTTCCTCACACTTGCAATTCTCTGCCTTGCATTTTGGACTCTCCACTGCACCCAGAGTCTTCGCCACATGCTTGGCACCTGTGGTGGCTTACTGCAGGACAAAGGGAATACAGATGTTCCCATACCTGGATAACATGCTGATCCAGGCTGCCAGCCAAGAAACCCTCCAAGGGCACATCTAGTTCGTGGTGACCCTCCTTCAATCACTGGGATTTCAGATAAACCTTCCAAAATCCCATTTTCATCCAACACAAGACATTGTATTCCTTGTGTGCAGGATCCGCTCAGATCTCATGGAGGCATACCTTCCCCCATTAAAAGTGAGTTCCTTGTCAGAATACCTTCTCCTGGTCCTTCACTCCACAGAGTTGACTGCAAGGCAGTACTTCAAACTACATGACAGCCACCATAACCATACTTCCTTTAGCAAGATTGTACATGAGAAGGTACAGTGGTACGTTTGATCAATATGGAAACAATACAACCAGCCTCTGGAGCACATTGTGCCCCTTCTTCCCTCCCTGAAAAAGGAAATGCTTTGGTGGTTGGCTCAGATAAATCACAACCTGGGCCTTCATCTCCAACCACCTCAACCCACTCAGGTTATGCACACAGATGCCTCAGACCTGGGGTGGGGAGCCACCCTCGGCCACTGACAGGTGCAGGGCCTGTGGCCACAGCACCTCAAATCAGAACACATCAATGCCAGAGAGATGAGGGCAATCCTTGTAGTCCTCCAGACATTTCTCCCTTTCTTACAAAAGGTGCCACTTCTGACATACGCAGGTAACACCACTGTACTGTTGTATAGCATAAAACGGGGGGGACCAAGTCCTACCTGCTCTGCGGACTAGCCCTTTTGGTTTGGGAATTGGCCACCTCACAGGGAATCGCTCTGCAGGCAACCTACATTCCTTCTGTCCACAACACACAGATTATTTGAGCAGAACCAGCACAAACTATGAATGGATGCTTCACAGAGATGTCTTCCTGGACCTGGTCTACAAGTGGGGTATACCTCAAATAGACCTTTTTGCCTCCACCATCAACAGGCAACTTCCTGACTTTTGCACCAGGACATCAGAACCACAGGCACTGGCAACAGATGCCTTCTCAATTTCCTGGAAGGAGAAATATCTATATGCATCCCCCCCTACTCATTCAAAAGGTCCTGTTACAAATTCAGCAGGACAACCCAAAAATCTTGCTGGTGACTCCCTGCTGGCCCAGACAGCAATGGTTCCCTTTACTCCTTCACTTATCCAAGGGCAATCACCACAAGTTACCCCCCCCCCCGGAGTGGTCCTTCTCCCACAGAACAATGGGTCACTAATCCATCCACAGTGACAGCTTTTGCACCTAACCCTGTGGCTGATAGGATTCTGATCCCATTCAGACACCTTTACAATGAGGACATGCTCAGTGTCCTGCAGGAGGCCAGGAAACCAAATACAAGGAAATCAGATCTCTCCAAGTGGAAACTGTTCACTATTTGCTGTCATAAAAGGTAGCTGGATCCGCTTCTCAGCGAACCCCCTCTAGTGCTGTCCTATTTGTGTGAGCTACTACAGACTGGATTGGCTTATTCTTCCATCAAAGCCCATCTGTCTGGTATTTCGGTTTGCCTACCTCTGGATCGCCCATTAGCAGCCAGACTACCTTCCAAACTCTTCCTCAAAGGGATACTTCACCTTAGGCCCCCCCAGAAAACCTCCCCTGCCTTGGGACCTTAACTATGTGCTCGAGAAGCTTATGCTACCACCCTTTGAGCCAGCTGTTAAAGCTTCATTAAAGCATTTAACCTGGAAAACGGTTGTGTTAGTGGCCCTAACTTCAGCCAAAAGAGTGTCTGAACTCCAAGCTTCTATGGCTGCTGTTCCATTCCTCATTTTTCACAAGGACGCGGTCAGTCTCAGGACTAACCTGTCCTTCATGCCCAAGGTAGTTATTTCTTCATTAAAGCATTTAACCTGGAAAACTGTTGTGTTAGTGGCCCTAACTTCAGCCAGAAGAGTGTCTGAACTCCAAGCTCTTATGGCTGTTCTTCCATTCCTCATTTTTCACAAGGACAGGGTCACTCTCAGGACTAATCTGTCCTTCATGCCCAAAGTAGTTATTGACCTGTCCCTCAATTAGGCCATACACCTACCTATCTTTTTCCCAAAGTCTCAAAGAGACGGTGAGAGAGTGCTGCATTCTTTGGATGTACACAGGCAAATCAGATTCTACCTGCACAACACCAAGCCTGTCTGGTAGACAGACCAACTTTTTGTATCCTTTCACCCCAGAGCCCTGGGGAAGGCAGTGACCAAGCAGACTATTTCTACTTGGATCTCCAAGGCCATCACCTTCTGCCACCAATTCCATGCTGAGTCTCTGCTGGGTAAAATTAAGGCTCATTCCACAAGAGCAATGGCCTCTTCAGGGACCTTCTTCAAGGGCATGGATACCTTTGGTATCCTGGAAGCTGCTACTTGGTCTTTGCTCCATACCTTCACCAAATACTACAAACTTGACCACATCTCCAGATTCAGGGCAGGGTTCACCAGGGCTGTCCTTCATGGATTCCTGGAGTCTGCTTGTAGACCACCACCCCAATCTCAGTGAGCTTTGGCACTCACACATATGCAGAATACTGAAACATGGGAATAGAAGGACATAGAAAAGTTGTGTAAAATGGTACCATAACTATAGATGTCCTTCTCTTCCATGTTGCAGTATTTCTTCCCTCCCTCCTGTCAGCTAATGACTTCCCTTCCTGGATGGCAATGATATGGCATTGCCATTCTAGGACTGGCTCCGACTGGGGCTTCTGTTCTGAAGGCTGGTGCATGCCATCTCCTGTATGGCCCACGAAATATTGCCTGTGTCAGACATCTCATGCACCAGAGGGACTGAAAGGTTTTGGTTACTGGCCGTATGTACACGAGACTGACGGGTAAACCCAGATGCAGAATACTGCAACATGGAAGAGAAGGACATCTATGGTTATGGTAAGATTTGACACAACCTTTTTTCTCTATGCACCCCACCCCCACACTTCCCACTCCTACAAAAAGTCCTGTTGAAAATTCAGCAGGACAAACCAAAAAATCTTGTTGCTGACTCCCCTTTGGCCAAGACAGCATTGATTCCCCCTCCTTCTCCATTTAGCCAGGGGCAATCATCGCAAGTTACCTCACAGAGTGGACCTTCTCACACAGGATAAGAAATCCCTAATCCATCCCCACTTGGAATCTCTGAACCTAACCCTTTGTTGATAGATTTTTGATCACTTTCAGACACCTTTGCACTGAGGACATGCTTAATGTCCTGCAGGAGGCCAGGAAACCCAATACTAGGAGATCCTATTTGTCCAAATGGGAAAGATTCTCCATTTAGTGTCTTCAGAGACAGCTTAGACGCATTTCAAGTAGAGATGTTCTTCATGTTTCACTGTTGAAGTCAGTCTATTTGGGTTGTCTGCCTGCAGGTAGCCCTTAGCCAGCCTGATTACCAGAGCCTTGGATCCCTACATCGGATGCAGTCTCCTCTTCCATGACGTCAGATAGTCAGGGGTATAAAACATGCAGCCGACACCATTACATCAGTCTTTCTTGCCGCGCAGTGCCCAAAGCAGAAGCAGTTTGCAAGTGCCGGTTGTCCGACTCCTGAAATTTTCGTTTTCGAGTTTCAGAACCGAAGTCTTGAAAAAAGCTAAGTACCGTGTTGGGGATCCTTTTTCTTGCTCTTAACCGATGTCCGTAAAAGTTAACAATTGTATTACCTGTGGAAAGCAAATACCTCATAAAGATTTTCATTCGTACTGCTTTCCTTGCTTAAGCCCAGACCACGACGTCCCTTGCTGTCGGTTTTGTACCTTATTCAATCCCCGAACTATTCGTCGTCTGTCTAGTTTTGTTTGCAGCCAATTATTTTGGTACTCTGTATAACTATCCAGAAATGGCTTCAGTAAGCCATCCGACTACCGATATTCCGAAAAAGAAACATAAGGATAAAGACAGAAACGGACCGCATAGGTCCAAAACTGCCAACGATGCTTCCGTTAAGCTAGTCGCCAGTCCGCCGATACTCAGGGAGGCGCTTTCGCAGCCCCTGATACCCGCTACTTCAGATTCGCAGGCCTCTGAGACCCATTCAGAGTCCGGTATTCCGCAAGATGCTTCTTCGACTATGGAACCTGCCGATGTCTCTACCTTGGATGGGTCCGGAGCTGCTGTGCAGGCACCGTATTCTGAGGGTGTATTCAGGCCTAAAGACTTGCATTTTAAACTGACGGCATCTTCTTCATCGAGACCTAAAACTCGACCAACGCCTAGAAAACAGACGTCCAAACCACATGGTCAGGCCAATATGCCTAAAAAACAAATGCTTAGAATGGCTGAAGACCTTATTACTTTAATTAGGGGAAGGGAGACCTAGAACTGCTTTTCCCTCTGATTCTTCTGATCAGTATTCTGATATTTCTGTTTCTTCTGATTACCAGGATTTGCCGTTATCTACCTATGAGGATTCAGATGCAGAGGATTCCATTCCCTCTGCTTCCCCTCCAGAAGATATTTTTTTTTGGTGAAACCTTGCACACTCTTAGGGAGCATTTCCGCTGGGAAAGCCAGGATTACTCTGATTCCAAAAAGAGGCTTAGGGAATTCTTACTCCTTCCTCAGCACAGGCCTTTAGCTGTCCCCCCTGTTCTTGACATTGTAGATTATGCTTTCTTGGAATCTAGCCTGTCCCCAGACACTTCACCTCCAGCTCCCAGGCAAATTGGCAGGTATTACAGTGTACCTGACTCTCACAAGTTCCTTTTCAAGAATCCTACTGCGGATCCAGAGGCCATTTCCCAAGGTCCAAAGGACATTAAGGCTACAACTGCCAAAAATCCTACCCCTTCTGATAGAGATTCTAGAGCCTTGGACAGATGTGGTAAGAAGGTATACACTTCTGCTACTTTGGCCATTAGGGCTTTAAAAAGAAATCTCACCTAGTACAATGACAACAAATTGTATTCCTGGGAGCAAGCTTGAATACAACTTCCCAGATGGCTTTCCTCACTTCAGAGTAACAAGTTTATTTGACAACCTACTTCAAACTACTGCCCATAAAGACCCAGCTATCTGCAAGGAACACCCGGCAAGCCCTGGGGTTCATGGCTTCTTGCATTCTACTAATTCTATATGCAAAACTGCATATGAGGAAACTACAATGGTACCTAAAAAGCCTATGTTGTCAACATTCTCAGGACCTGGAATCAATGATTCCTATTATTCCTTGTATAAAGACAAGAGTTCCTTTCGTGGGCAGAAGCCTGCTACCACAACAAGGGGCTTCCTTTCACTCTACCCCCTGCAGTCCAAACCCTAACAACAGATGCATCAGACTATGCATGGGGGGCTCACTTGGCAGGGCGGTGCATTCAGGGCAAATGGAACCCGAGACAGATGCACCTGCATATCAACCAAAAAGAAATGTTAGCTGTACAGAATTCCCTGACAGCCTTCAAGGACCACATTCTTCCAGGACAATTATTGGTAAAGGTAGACAACACCACAGTTATGTGGTACATAAACAAGCAGGGGGGATTCCACTCGTACCCTCTCTGCAGACTAGCCATGGCTCTGTGGAACACAGCCTTGAGCTACCAAGTGCACCTACAAGCTCAATTCCTACCAGGCAAGCTAAATTGACTGGCAGATGACCTAAGCAGAAATCTCATGGACCCACACAAGTGGAAACTGGAACCAAAAATATTCAACCTCTTGAGAAACAAATGGGGGAATCCAGAGAGAGTCCTGTTTGCCTCCCCTCGGAGCTACCAGTTGGACAAATTCTGCACAAGGACTTCCCACAGTCAAGCTTGGAAAGTGGATGGCCCTGTCCTTTACCTGGGAAAGCCTCTCAGTTATGGCTTTCCCTCTCGTCTCGAAGATTCTGCTAAAGATCAAACAAGACAAACCAAGGACAATACTGATTGCACCAGACTGGCCACGCCAGCACTGGTGCCCCCTCTTGCGCAGTATGACACTGCTGGAACCATGGCACCTGCCTCGGACCCCTTCCCTGCTGTCCCAGCAGGAGGGCCAGATTCTCCACCCTCAACTTCAAACCCTGAACCTTGCAGCCTGGCTAATTCCTTGAGCTCTCCAATAGCATCCCTCAGTAAGCAGGTGCTAGATGTCATTCTGGAAGCAAGGAGGCTTAGGACTAGAAAATCCTATGCTGAAAAGTGAAAAAGATACTGTTGCTGGAGCCAGACTCAGGAGATGGGTACAACGGTGCCCAGTTTACCTCATATTCTTCAGTACTTAACAGAAATGCTCCACAAGGGACATCCTAGCAGCTGCTACCTGGAGCTCTGTAGATACCTTCACCAAGCATTACCACATGCCTATTTTTTCTAAATCCAGTGCTGGTTTTGCCACTGCAGTCTTGCAGGACTTAATAGCTGGTTCTTATGCTCTCTAACTTCCTCAGCTTTGGGAATCAACCCAAATGTAATGACTGCAACAGTGAAACACGAAGAACATAGTACAGGTGTGTGCACTTACCATAAATGTAGATGTTCGAGTGTATTCACTGTTGCAGTTCTGGTTACCCTCCATCCAGCCCCCTAACTTCTCTTGGTTCTACCTTTCCTTCGTGTTTGGTGTATTTAAGCTTTCTGGTGTATTTGCTTTTTGATGGAGGTATAACATATATAATTGCTTTCCTTTATGGGGCTTCTGACATCTGGGGTAAGAAAAACTGATGTAATGGCGTTGGCTGCATGTTTTATATCCCTGACGTCATGGAAGAGGTGACAGCATCTGATGCAGGGGTCCAAGACTCTGGTATTCAGGCCAGCTGAGGGCTACCTGCAGGCAGATGACCCAAATGTAATGACTGCAACAGTGAATACACTCTAACATCTACATTTATGGTAAGTGTATACAACTGTACTGTCCCTTTAGTGTTGTCCTACCTGTGTGAATTGTTGCAAGCAGGGCTGGCATATTCTGTTAAGGCTCACCTAGCTGCTATTTCGGCTTGTCTGTCTCTTGACCCTCCTGTTGCCTCCTGACTTTCAGTGAAGTTATTCTTTAAGGCAGTACTGCACATCAGGCCCCCCAGGAGGCCAGTTCCACCCCCATGGGTCCTGAAGTATGTCTTAGAGAAGCTCACTGTTGCTTCTTTAGAACCAACATCAAAAGCCTCTCTAAAATACTGTACTTGGAAGGCTGTGCTTTTGGTGGCCCTGACATCAGCCAAGAGACTGCCAGAGCTCCAGGCCCTCATGGCCACCCTACCTTTTTCTAATCTTCCAGAAAGGTAGTGTTACCATAAGGACCAACCTGTCCTTTGTGCCTAAGGTGGCCAATGAGCTGTTCCTGAACAAATGTATTCACTTCCCCACCTTTTTTCCACATCCCCAGAGTGACATTGAGAGAGTCCTGCATTTCCTTGATGTTCACAGACAACTAAGAATGTCCTTGTGTTCATATGCTGTTGTATTCATGACGTGATGTAGTTTGCCTCTGATGAACTGTCATATGTCTGGCCATTATACAAAAGTTAAATGCTACCACTAGGTCGTAAACATATTTGTTGTAACAGTTCCATTAGTTGTCATCCAAGAATTGTATGTACATGTGATTCTAGTAGTCTTTGATTTAATGATCATGAGTTCCAAATGACATACTTCATTCCCAGTGTTGGAAAATTAATTGAAACACAGAGAGGAGTCATTTTTCCAAATTCTTGTTGTAGCTTTCTTTGGCATTTGATAGAGTGCTCCATAAAATTGGGTGTTTCAGTTTCGTAACACTTTTAGGTATGGGTGCATTAATTAAAACCAATGATGTTCATCATGTTTCACTGTTGAGTCATTACACTTGGGTTATCCTGCTGGCAGGCGACCTGTAGTCAGCCCGAGTTCCAAAGTCTTGGTCCGGCATCGGTTGCTGTCGCCTCTTCCCTGACGTCAGTGCGCCAGGGGTCTATAAGTTGCAACCAATGCCATTTTCTCCCGTCTTTCTTGCCGCGCGGTGCCCGAAGCATAAGCAGTTCGCAAGTGCTGGTCGGCCGACTCCTGAGATTTTCAAAATTGAATTTCAGAACCAAAGTCTTCAATAAAGCTAAGTACCCCGTTGGGGAAACTTTTTCTTGCTCCAGACTGATGTCAGTAAAAGTTAATAATTGTATTTCTTGTGGGAAGCAAATACCTCATAACGACTTCCACTCTTACTGCATTCCTTGCCTAGGCCCTGACCACAACATCACTAGTTGTTGATTTTGTGCTAGATTTAATAAACGCACTATTAAACATCTGTTTGATTTTGCTTTACATTATTTTGGACGAAGATTTAATTGCATAATGCCGTCAGAACAAATGATGACCGGAAGGTATAAAAAATGCAAAGACAAAGAAAAAGACAGGCATCTGAGGTCCAAAACCGACGACGAAGCCTCTTCTAGGCCAGTTGCCGGTTCTCAGTGAGGCGCTTTCGCAGCCCCTGACACCCGCTACCTCAGAGCCACAGGCCACAACCGACAGCCATGTGGAGACACTGAGGCCTGTGGAAACTCAAGGTATTGGGCCTACGGAAAATATACCCTCAGATGTGTCCAAAGCCGCTGAGCAGGCATCGGCTTCTGAGGGTGTTTTCAGACCTTCACAGCTTATAATTAAATCTACTACAGGAGCAAAGTCAAAAACACCATTAAAGACAAAGAAACAAGTGCAGCATTCTCCAGAACAGTCATCCATGCCTAAGAAACAGATGCTTAAAATGGCCGAAGACCTTATTACTTTAATCAGGGGCTCCCATCCCCCTCGTGACAAAAGGCCTAGGCAAGACACTGATTATGATTCCTCTGATCAGGTTTCCATTTCTTCTGATTCTTCCTCTGACCAGGGCTGTTCTCTCCCTACCTATGAAGACTCTGATGCTGAAGAGTCCATTCCTTCAGCGTCACCGCCTGAGGATTACTCTTTTGGGGAAACCTTGCACACCATGAGGGAACACTTCCATTGGGATAGCCAGGATTACTCAGAATCCAAGAAAAGGCTCAGAGATTTCCTTCTATTGCCTCAGCACAGGCCCTTGGCTATCCCCCCTGTGCTTGATATTGTTGATTATGTTTTTTCTGAATCCAGTCTGTCTCCAGATTCTTTACCCCCTGCAACCAGTAAAGCCAGACAGGTACTACAAGGATCCCTGACTCTCATAAATTTCTTTACAAAAACCCCGCTGCTGACCCAGAAACTATTTCTCAGGGTCCAAAAGGGTTTAAAGCTTCCACTGCCAAAAATCCTGTCTCCTCAGATAGGGATTTCAAAGTTCTGGACAGATGGGGGAAAAAGTTTACACTTCT
The DNA here is from genome assembly GCF_019279795.1 of Protopterus annectens. NCBI lineage: Eukaryota > Metazoa > Chordata > Ceratodontiformes > Protopteridae > Protopterus > Protopterus annectens. The sequence goes on from NC_056741.1 coordinate 1,830,032,006, forward strand.
GCTACTTTAGCTGTAAGAGCTTTAAACTGTCAGTTTCACATGCTTAAATATCAGCAGTATCTCATGTCATTGTTAAAGCAGAAAATGGTTACAAATACAGAAGGTCCTGACTGTAAAGAAATGCAGGATTTATTGCATGCAGTTGAACAAGTGGGAAAGCATACTCTGCAATGTGGTTTTGATTCATTAGAGGCTTCTTGTAGAGCCGCAGTTACAGGTTCAGTTATTCGAAGACATGCTTGTTTGAAAGAACAAAGTTTACCTGACCATGTTAAAATGAAGTTATTGGATGCTCCATTACAGCATGATACTTTGTTTGGTGTTAAGGCAGAATAGGTTTTAAAGAAAATGGAGGATAAAGCAAAGTCAATGCAAACTGTGAAAGATTTCTTACAGGTTCAGCCACCTAGATTTAGCAGGAACTGGCCTTCAAAAAATTGGTCCTTTCCAGTGTCAGACAGGCCATAAAGAGGCAGTTACAGACGCCCAAGAGGCAGATCTCAGCCCCAAGGCTCCTATAGACCTAAACAATGGGATTCTTCAACCCCCAAAGGAGGAGAAGACAAATCACAACCTTATAGAAAACAGTCGCAATGACTTCCCTCTGCAAATGCCAAGCACTTACCAGTTGACAGCACCCCTAGGGGGAAAGCTAGCACTTTTCTTAAAAAATTGGCACATTTGAATATAGTTTCTCAAGGGTATAGGTTCCACTTCCACATGCTTCCAAAACCAAAAGGTATGCCAAACCTGCCTCAAAACCAATGGGCAGAGAGACAAAAACAGATTGCAGCTCTTATGGATATGGGAGCTATTCAAAATATCCCACAAGAAGAACAGGGCCAAGGATTTTACTCACGACTTTTCCTAGTACCCAGAAAGGGCAAAGCATGGAGGCCAATACTGGACCTGTCAATCCTAAATACTTTCCTGGATGTTCCAAAATTCAAAATGCTAACACTACAACAACTCTTGCCCATGCTGGGCAAAGAGGCTTAGCTAGTTACTTTGGATCTCAAGGAGGCATACCTGCATGTCCCAATCAGACAATCGTGCAGAAGATACCTCAGATTTATAGCAGGCTCAATGCATTATCAATTCTTTGCACTGCCCTTTGGCTTATCTACTGCACCCAGGGTCTTCACTGCGCCCAGGGTCTTCACAAAATGCCTGGCACCAGTAATTGCACTTTGCAGGCAAAAAGGAATTCAAATATATCCCTACTTGGACGACTGCCTTATTCAAGCAGAGAGCAAGGACATTCTTCTAAAGCACCTGGAGTTTGTAAAAAGATTACTGATTTGCCTAGGGTACACAGTAAACAAAATAAATCAAAACTAGTGCCCTCTCAAGAGATAATATTCCTGGGTGCAAGCTTGAATACAACTACCCAGATGGCTTATCTCATTACAGCCGAGTGACGTCTCCAGGCATTTCTGCAGTTACACCCTACTGCTCCTCTAGGTGTCAAATATTGCCTGTTCATATTTGCATTAATAATTCCAAAACCATGTTACATACAAGGTAACAGAAATTTTTATCTTTAAGGCGTACATGATAGCAAACACAATTGTATTGATATATGACCTCTGTCAATGGGTATTTGTTAAAAATGTAAGGTGATAACTTCAATTTTTAAATGTTGAAGCCACGCCCACTAGGAGTTAAAGGTACACACTCAAAAGAGCTCTACTAGAGGGACAAAGGCAACTGACTCATTACTTTCAAATGTTGGCAACAAAGACCCAACTCCCTGCAAGAAAAATTCTCCAGGCCCTGGGTTTCATGGCATCTTGCATTCTACTAACTCCATATGCCAAACTGCATATGAGGAAACTACAATGGTATTGAAAAAGTGTTTGGACTCAGCATTGTCACAGCCTAGAGACAATCATAACCTTGATCCCCTGCCTACAACAGGAGTTTCGATGGTGGTCACAGGCCTGTAACCCAAGGGACAGCCTTTCACCTTACCTACAGCCAGGCAGACAATAACAACGGATGCATCGGATTATGCCTGGGGAGCACATATGGCAGGAAAATGTATTCAGGGCACGTGGCCCAAGGAACAACTGCATCTTCACATCAATCAAAAAGAGATACTAGCTGTACAGAATGCCCTGACAGCCTTCAAGGACCTAATACATCCAGGACAATTATTAATAAAGACGGACAATACAACAGTTATGTGGTACATAAACAAGCAGGGGGGCACACATTCCTACCCCCTATGCAGACAAGCCATGACTTTGTGGAACACAGCACTGACTTGCCAGGTACATCTGCAAGCACAGTTCCTGCCAGGAACAAAAAATACACTGGCAGACGAACTAAGCAGAAATCTCATGGATCCTCACGAATGGAAGCTAAATCCACAAGTGTTCAACATGATAACAAGGGAATGAGGACGCCCAGACATAGATCTATTTGCCTCCCCTCACAATTGCCAATTACAGAAATTTTGCACAAGGACTTCTCACTCTCAAGCATGGAAAGTGGATGCTCTGTCTTTCAACTGGAAAAATCTGACAGTCTATGCCTTCCCTCCGATGCCTCTTCTCACCAAGGTGCTTCTAAAAGTCAGACAAGAGAGGCCAAAAATTATCCTGATTTCACCAGACTGCCCAAGCCAGCAGTGGTACTCAATCCTAAAGATTTTGTCCCAAGGCCCGTCTTGGCCTCGACCAAATATCCCTCATCTTCTGACACAGCAAAACAATCAGATTCTGCACAGTCAACTCAGAACCTTAAACCTGGCAGCATGGCAGATAATGTAGCCACTCAGACTGCACCTCTCTCTAAAGTTGTTATGGATGTAATTTTGGAAGCCAGGAGACCCAGCACTAGGACATCTTGTGCGGAAAAATGGAAGAGATTCTGTGCTTGGAATCGGGCACAAGGCCTCAACTCACTGGTTCCTAATATGCCTCAGATTTTACAATACCTGATTGAGATGTTGGACAAAGGCCTATCTTTTCTTCTATTAAAATCCATGCCTCTGCCATTTCAGCTCATTACAATACGGATCCTCCTATTTTTTCACATCCTCTACTACGACAGTACCTCAGAGGGGCAAAGAATATAAGACCCCCTAGGAGAGCACCAGTACCTACTTGGGACCTCAATTTTGTTTTAGAAAAACTAAAACTGCCTCCTTTTGAATCAGCCAGCGCAGCTGATCTAAAATTCTTGTCATGGAAAACTGTTCTGCTCCTAGCAATAACTTCAGCAAGAAGAGTTTCAGAGTTACAGGCATTGATGGCTGTGGAACCTTTCCTCATTTTTCACCAGGACAGGGTTTCTCTAAGGACGAACCCAACATTCATGCCAAAAGTGGTCTCCAATGTGGCCTTAAACCAAACTATTCATTTGCCTACCTTCTACCCAAATGCCCAGAATAAAGGGGAAAGACTTCTGCACTCTTTGGATATTCACAGGCAGCTACGATTTTACTTGGACAAAACAAAAGCTTTCAGGAAAAACTGAGCAACTATTTGTTTCATATGGTGCAGAATCACAAGGAAAACCTATTACAAAGCAGACAATCTCCAAATGGATAGGACACTGCATCCGCTTCTGTTATGCACAACATGGCAAATCTGTGCCTAAGGGCATTAGGCCTCCTTCTACCAGAGCAGCAGCCACTTCAGCAGCTTTCCTCAGAGGGGTACCAACCAAAGACATATTAGAAGCTGCAACCTGGAGCTCAGTGCACACTTTTTTACCAAGCACTACCACCTACCTCTCTACTCCAAATCCAGAGCAGGCTTTGCCACTGCAGTTCTGCAGGGCTTGTTAGCCTCGCCAAATCCAATCTAGACCCAGCCACCCTGCCTAAGCTTTGGGATTCTACCCAAGTGTAATGACTGCAACAGTGAAACACAATGAACATAGTACAGTTGTGTACCTACCATAAATGTAGATGTTCGAGTGTATTCACTGTTGCAGTCCTGGTTACCCACCCACCATCCCCCTCTTTGCTGGGACTAGTCTGTACTTCTCAACTGTATACAACCTGTGTGTTGTATTTGCTTATAGAAGAAGAAAATGTTTTTATGATATATGCATGGTTGTTTGGCATATTTTTATCTTTACAGCCTTCATATGTGGGGGCACCTGACATCTGGGGCAAGAAAAACTGAAGAAAATGGCGTCGGTTGCAATTTTTATACCCCTGGCACACTGACATCAGGGAAGAGGCGACAGCAACCAACGCCAGACCAAGACTTTGGAACTCGGGCCGACTACTGGTCGCCTGCCAGCAGGATAACGCAAGTGTAATGACTGCAACCGTGAATACACTCAAACATCTACATTTATGGTAGGTACACAACTGTACTATTTGGTTATAGAAAAATTATCCAAGAAAAGAGTGTAAAAAATATTCAATGTGGTGTTGTCAGTCTCTGCTTTATTCTGACTGATGGGTCAGATTCCATCTATCGGCTCCATCTTGGCTATTTCAGAAGCTCGATGTCTTCAGCAAAGCTTGTGGGCATCCTTCCTTACCTGTAATGCAACTCCCTAACTTCCTCAGATCTCGTTTGCCACTCTGCGAAGCAGGTTCACTAGCAAGCTCTGGACTGTTTCTTTTTCATTTTTATTGTATTCTTACTGTTAAAAACTTGTTTTAGGCTAGAATTTCTCTGTTTCTATCATTGCCCTATCTTTTAAAAAGTTTGTTCCCTTTAGTTTCCCTTGTTAGCGTCCATTTTAATTAGAGGATGTGTTTTCTTCCTCCTCTCTGTCTATCCCCATATCTTATCCGTTATTCTTAAGAGGACGATTATATAAAAAAAAATCTTCCTATTTCTGTGTCTGTTTGTTAGAGGACTGTTGCTGGTATTTCTGTGAGTGTCTCTCTCTGTTTCTCTATGTTATGTCTCAAGAGGAGGGGAAGCCTCTTGACTCCAAAAAGTGTGTGGAATGTGGAAAAATATGCCCGATGTCCTTCAAGGATGCATCTGCAGTCCTTACAAATGAGTTGTCCTGTCGTCAGGCAGCCCTTCGGTCGGCCGGATTCCAAAGTCTGGGTCTGGCCTCGGCTGGTGTCGCACTTCACCCGACGTCATAGCTGCAGTTATTCGGGTATAAAGGCATCAGCCAACGCCATTTTCCTCAGTCTTTCTTGCCGCGTGGCGCCCGAAGCAGAAGCTGTTCGCAAGTGCCGGTCGGTCAGAACCAGAGATTACTACTACCGAATACTTCTACTACTACCGAAGACTTCTAAAAGCTAAGTACCCGTTGGGGACTCTTTCTTGCCTCAGCCGATGTCAGAAAAAGTGAATAACTGTTTAACTTGTGGGAAACAAATACCTCATAAAGATTTCCACTCTTACTGCTTACCTTGTTTAGGCCCAGACCACGACGTAGCAGCTTGTCTAGCTTGTGCTTCTTTTAACCGGCGGACGCTTAGACGTCAGTCGGAATTTGCTGAGGAGTTTTTCGGCTCCGATTTTGCTTACATTATGCCGTCGGATCCTCCGACTACGCAAATATCTAAAAAGCGCAAGGAAAAGGACCGACACTCGCGGTCCGCGGTTTCGGCCGAAACCGCGGTAAAGCCAACCACGAGTATCTCGGTTTCGGCTGAAACCGAGCAAGCGGTTCTTCCTCCAGCCGAAAACTTACCTCCTACCGAGGCCTCTTCCAACCTGGTGGAATCGGCTTCTGAAATCACACCTGCTCTTGCAGTTTCTCAGGAATTATCTGACACTATTCCCTTGGATATTTCAACCCCTGCACGTGGAGCTGCTAGGCCACCTGCAACCATGTCCATTAAGGCCTTTGCCAGGGCTAAAGCAGCTAAAGCTACTAAATCTGTACCTGTTAAGACCCCCTCTCACAGGCCTACCCCTAGTTCTCAAATGCTTAGTCTAGCAGAGGATCTCATTTCTTTAATCCGGGGATCCCAGCCTCAACCAGACAGGGCCTCTCACCCACCTCCAGAGAAGAGACCTAGGGCAGAGCCCCCTGAGCCAGTTTCTACAGATTATTCCTCTGATGATTCAGATAATACAAACCCTCCAGAGGCTCCTTTCTCCCCTTATGAAGACTCTGATGCTGAAGAGTCCATTCCTTCTGCCTCTCCGCCTGAGGAATTTTCCTTTGGGGAAACCTTGCATGCTATGAGGGAACAATTTCAGTGGCAGGGTCAGGATTTTGCAGACTCCAGAAAGAGGCTTAGAACTTTTCTGCATTTACCACAGCATAGGCCTTTAGCCATACCTCCAGTCCTTTCTGTTGTAGATGATGCATTTAATGATGCTTGTACTGCTCCTGATTCTCTACCTCTGGCCCCTGCTAAGCCCGATAGGTACTACAGGGTCCCGGACACACATTACCATTTGTATAAGGCTCCTTTTGCAGATCCCGAGACTATCTCCCAGGGACCTAAGGCTGTAGCAGCTTCCTCTGCCAAAAACCCCCTCCCCTCTGAAAGGGAATCCAGGTCCTTAGAGAGATGGGGTAAAAAAGTTTACACTTCTGCTACTCCTTCAGCTAGGGCCTTGAACTGTCAGTTTCATATGATCCAGTATCAAGAATTTATGCTAGACCAGTTAACCAAAAAGCTGTCCTCAGATGAATCATTAGGCAAAAAATCTGTTCAGGAAATGGTACATAACATACAGCAAGTCAGTAACCATTCCTTAAAATGCGGCTATGATGCACTGGAGGCTTCCTTTAGATCAGCCATGACTGGCACAGTTATCAGAAGGCATGCATGGTTAAAAGAGCAGGCCTTACCAGACCATGTCAAATCAAAACTACTAGATGCTCCTATGGACAAGATCAATTTGTTTGGCTCTCCTGCACAACAGGTGCTGAAGAAGATGGAAGAGAAGGCAAAATCTGTCCAGACAGTGAAAGATTTCTTACAGGTCCAACCTCCAAGGTTTAGCAGGAATTGGCCCTCCAAGAATTGGTCCTTTCCAGACTCCTCCAGAGCTCAGAGAGGCAGAAATAGGCGTTCAAGAGGCAGAAGTCAATCCAGGGGTGCCTACAGGGGACGCCAGTGGCAGGGTAACAACCAGCGAGGTACAGCCACAGACACAGCCACCACCTCTACTACAGGACAATCGCAGTGACTTGGCTCTAGCACCGCCTACCAGGGAACAACTAGAAGCACCCTTAGGCGGGAAGCTAGCTTTATTTTCAGTAAACTGGCATTACATCACAAGAGACAAGTGGATTTTGCAGACAATAGACCAAGGTTACAGGTTTCACTTCCATACTCTACAAGGGAAGAGAGGAATGCCAAAACCTACCTCCAAAATTCAAAATGCTGACCCTACAGCAGCTTCTTCCCATGCTGGGCAAGGAGTCTTGGCTGGTAACTCTAGATCTCAAGGAGGCATACCTGCACGTCCCCATACGACCAAATTGCAGAAGATACCTCATATTTCTTGCAGAATCAGAGCATTATCAATTCTCAGCATTGCCCTTTGGCTTATCTACTGCGCCCAGAGTGTTCACGAAATGCCTGGCATCAGTAATTGCTCATTGCAGGCTTCAGGGAATTCAAATCTACCCTTACCTGGACGACTGCCTGATACAAGCGGACAACAAAAACAAGCTAGCAGAAGACTTGAAAAGGGTCATTTACCTACTACAAGCCCTGGGATATACAGTCAATATAAAAAAGTCAAGACTGATACCATCCCAAAGGATAACCTTTTTGGGTGCAGAGCTGGACACAGCAAAACAAATGGCATTCCTAACAGTAGAAAAACAGGAGCAACTACCTCTCTACTTCTTGGCATTAACAAAGCAGAACCATCTAACAGCAAGAAAAGTCCTGCAAGCCTTGGGTTTCATGGCATCCTGCATAATATTGGTTCCACATGCCAGACTGCATATGAGAAAGTTACAGTGGTACCTAAGAAATTTATGGTCTCAGCACAAGCACAGCCTAGAAACCCAAATTCCAATAATTCCATGCCTGAAGCAAGAATTCCAATGGTGGGCTCAGGCCTGTCAATCAAACAAAGGACTGCCCTTCCACAACACTCAACCCAGCCAAACCATCACAACGGACACCTCAGACCTCGGTTGGGGGGCCCACATGCTGGACAAGTGTATACAAGGTTTATGGTCTTAAGACCAGCTACACCTACACATAAATCAAAAGGAAATGCTGGCAGTAAAACTGGCAATTCAGACATTCAGACCTTTTCTTCAACAAGGTCAACTGTTGATAAGGACAGACGACACCACAGTTATGTGGTACATCAACAAACAGGGAGGCACACACTCGTACCCTCTATGCCGGATGGCAATGGACCTCTGGAATGTGGCCCTGAGCTACAACATTCAGTTACAAGCAATTTTTGTACCAGGAAAAGAAAACATTCTAGCAGACATACTAAGCAGAACTACCACGGATGCCCACGAATGGATGCTGCATCCGGACATCTTCAAAACCATTACGAGGAAATGGGGACTCCCAGAAGTAGACTTATTTGCATCCCCACTCAATCACCAGCTAGAGAAATTCTGCACAAGGACGTACCACCCACTTGCTTGGAAAGTGGACTCCCTATCTTTCAGTTGGAAAAACCTGACAGCATATGCATTCCCACCACTTCCTTTGATGCACAAGGTGCTATTGAAGATCAAAGAGGACTGTCCAAGGATCATTCTGATAGCTCCAGATTGGCCAAGACAACATTGGTACCCATCACTGAGGAGCATGTCTCGGGAACAAATATGGCCCCTGCCCCTAGTTCCCTTGCTGTTAACACAGAACAACTACAACACTCTGCATCCAAACCTGAAAACACTGCAGCTGACTGCCTGGAACATTGCATAAGACCAATTAACCCAAATTTATCCCAAAGGGTTAAAGACGTTATATTGGAGGCTCGCAGACCCTCAACAAGAAAAAATTATTCAGCAAAATGGAAAAGATACCTCATTTGGAGTACTGCAAAAGGACAAAATGTGTCACTGGTAAACATAGCCAACATCCTGGAATACTTGGCAGAGCTCTTCCACAAGGGCCTGTCCTATTCTTCCATTAAGATTCATGCATCAGCTATTTCAGCAGAATACGACTTGGATCCTCCAGTCTTCTCACATCCTCTGCTCAGGCAGTTTCTGAGAGGAATTAAAATGTAAAACCACCTAGAAAGCCACCATTGCCAGCATGGGACTTGAACTTTGTGCTAGAAAAATTGACACTTCCTCCTTTGAACCAGCAGCAACAGCAGAATTGCAATACTTATCATGGAAAACTGCTTTCCTGCTGGCAATCACTTCAGCAAGAAGGGTATCTGATCTACAGGCATTAATGGCAGTACAGCCCTTCCTGATCTTCCATCAAGATAGAGTGTCCATGAGAACAAATCCTACTTTTATGCCTAAGGTGGTCTCCAGAGTATCCTTAAATCAGGCTATCCACCTACCTACATTCTTCCCCAATCCACAGAACAGGGGAGAAAGACTGTTGCACACCTTGGATGTACATAGACAATTACGCTACTACCTGGACAGGACCAAGGGCAATAGAAAAACTGACCAGCTACTGGTAGCATATGCAACAGGAATGGAAGGAAAAGCAATTTCAAAACAGACAATCTCTAAGTGGATAGGAAATTGCATTAGATTTTGCTACTCCTACCATGGAAAGAAAACTCCAGAAAATATCAGGCCTCACTCTACAAGGGCTACAGCCACTACCACAGCTTTTCTACGAGGAGTGGCTACCAAAGACATTTTAGAGGCTGCTACTTGGAGCTCCGTGCATACATTTGCCAAGCATTATAATTTACCTCTTTACTCTAGATCCCGAGCAGGTTTTGCCACTGCTGTTTTGCAAGGGATCTTAACTACACCATAATTTTATTTCTCCTCCTCCCCCAGTTTGGCTATGGTATTCTACCCATTTGTAAGGACTGCAGATGCATCCTTGAAGGACATACACACACACACACACACACACACACACACAGTGTGTGAATCGATAAAGTACAGTTTTGTACCTACCATAAATGTAGATGTCCGATAGGAATGCATCTGCAGTCAGGATTACCCACCCTCCTTCCCCTCTGTGGTACTCCTAGGGTATTTGCCCATCTTGTAGCTAGCTGGGGGAATCTATTATGGTGTATTTGTTTGTATATATGTACATACATGCTTATATTTTGTTTGCTCTCTACTATTTGGAATCATTTGCATTTATCCAAATTTAGCCTTCCTAGAGGGCACCTGGCATCTGGGGCAAGAAACACTGAGGAAAATGGCGTCGGCTGATGCCTTTATACCCGAATAACTGCAGCTATGATGTCGGGTGAAGTGCGACACCAGCCGAGGCCAGACCCAGACTTTGGAATCCGGCCGACCGAAGGGCTGCCTGACGACAGGACAACCCATTTGTAAGGACTGCAGATGCATTCCTATCGGACATCTACATTTATGGTAGGTACAAAACTGTACTTTATCGATTCACACACTGTGTGTGTGTGTGTGTGTGTGTGTGTGTGTGTGTGTGTGTGTGTGTGTGTGTGTGTGTGTGTGTGTGTGTGTATTGCTTGGGGCTTCTTGATTTACAAGAATCCTGTTCAATTTGCCATGGGTTTAATCAGAGGGTGCTCATGGAGAGCAAGAACAAGCTCATTCTGAAGGGCTTTTAAAAAAAAAAAAAACTTTTCTGAGGCGTCTCCCAAGGCTTCTTCACCAAAATCAGAGAAATCTCAAAAATGTGTTTCTTTGGCTCTGAATTTTTTTTTCTGAGCCAAAGCAGAAAGCACCTAGACTTTCGGCTCCAACGGAACCTTCGGAGCAGGCAGCTGGAATTGTATCCAAGACTTCCTTGGAACAGTCGGAACCCTTAGATCCGAAATCTACCTTGTCTGAACCCTCCGCTAAGAAGACTACTATGCCCACTGAATTTAGGTATCCAAGACGATTTCCTTCCTTGGAGCTGAACGCTTCTCAGCTCCCATCGCCTTACCTTACAAGGTCAAGATCCCCTACCCTTTCTGCCCATTCCAGGAGTCTGTGTGATGATGATGTGGATAGGGTGGTGCAGAGGCTACTAAGGACACCGGCTTTGGCCAAATTATTGGATCTGAACTCAAAGGGATCAGATCAGACACAGTCTTCCCCCTCAGCGCCTGCTCCTCCTCTGATCCATCCCTCGGTTTCGGAGCCAGAAGATTCCAACATCCAGCTTGTATCTGTATCGGCTATGTGACCCATAGGATGTCATTTTATTCATATACTGCTGTATCCATAACATCAAGGAGTGTGCCTCTGGTCAACTCTCGTACATCTGGCCATTATACAAAAGGTAAATGCCACTGCTAGGGCGCGTGAGATGGCCCACATCCCTCCTCGAGGACATCTGTCGTAAACGTACATCTGGTATAAAGTGGACATCGGCATGTAAACACTTAAGGTTTTTTCTGCCGCCTGTGTGACTGCCAGCTCCGGTCGTCACTCTTTAGGAAAAAGTGACTTTGTACCATTCGACTTCAGATAAGTACCCCTTAGGGGCGCTTTATTTTTTGCTTGCTACAGCTTTGGGTTCATGTTAGGTAGGAAGGGCAGGTGTAGGTGTGGAAGGCAAATTCCACAAAGGCCCAGAGTCTGAGCCCGAGTCCTCAGATCTTCCTTTGGCGGATAACTTGGAGGTAGCTGGTACCACACCTGAGGTCATGTCCCGGAGGGATTTGCAGGCGTCTGATTCATTTGTCGAGGGGGAACCAAGGCTCATAATTTCTGTGGGCCCATATGGAGTCTTTGAAATTGTTGTACAAGAAGATGTAACCTCTGATGTTGTGGAGTGCTGGCCGGCATTTTGCCCTCCTACACTTCATCATATCTGATTCTTCGCCATCGGAGTCTCATAAAAAGAGAAAACAAAAGACTAAGCATATCTCTCGTTCTTCGTCTACTCCTCCCGTTGAACAGCCTCCAAATTGGCAAGCCTTCATGTAAGGCCTTCTAAAAGCCTTCCTGGCCTTATGTCAAGCCCCGACTCCAGTCCAGACCCCCGTTATCCTCTACCCGTAAGGGATCTGCCCCCAACGTCTCACTCTGGAGAAGAGGTTTCTTCAGATGAGAAATCCGTCACTTATTCTTAAATTGCTTCTCCTCTGGGATATGCCTACCCAGAGAAGGAGTCCAGTGCCACAGACTCCCCAAGAGAGAATTTCACCTTTGAGACTATTACACAAATGCAAAATTTCTTTAAGTGGGACAGCAGCCAGGTCACCGAGACCAAAAAGGAGATAGTATGAGCTACTGCAATTGGAATCTGCTAGTCCCTCTGCTGTACCCCCCCCCCCCCGTACACCTGGTGTTCCAGGCCTTCCTGGCTGCTTCAAAAAATCCTGATTAACAGCCCCCTGCTCTAAAAAAACCCAGATAGATTCTGTAATGTCCCTGATGAAGCTAAATTCCTGTACAAAGCCCCATCTGCAGACCCTTAAGGTATTACTGTGGCTGCTGAGAAAACTTCTAAATTACTTCCCTCCACCTCTCTTCTGCCCTCAGATAGAGAGCAGACTCATGGAGCGTCTGGGGGAAAAAAGTATACACCTCTGCCACCTTAGCAGTAAGGGCCATCATCTACCAAACGCACATGGCTAAATGCTCTTTTACTGTGATGGCAGATGTGGTCAAACAATTGGGGGAGCTCCCTGATTCCCCAACCAAGGTCAGATTATCTTCTCTCCTTAATTCCTGAACCCAAGTTACCAAAAGTATAGTTGTGTACACTGACCATAAATGTAGATGTTCGAGTGTATTCACTGTTGCAGTCATCATATTTGGGTCATCTGCTTGCAGTGGCCCTCAGTCGACCTGATTACCAAAGTCTTGGGTCCTGTGTCGGTTGCTGTCCCTTCTTCCGTGACATCAGGTCGTCAGGGATATAAAACATGCAGCTGATGCCATTACATAAGTTTTACTTGCCCCAGATGTCAGGTGCCCCCCTAATGGGAAGCCATAAAATCTATAAATATACAAGGTTATACCTCCAACAAAAAAGCAAATACACCAAAAAGCTTTTGAGCATAGTAAAGAAGAGTAGAGGTATAGCCAAAACGGTAAGAGGGCTGGAGGGGAGGGTAACCAGGACTGCAACATCTACATTTATGTTAAGTGTACACAACTGTATTATGTTCTTCGTGTTTCATTGTTGCAGTCATCACATTTGGGTAGATTCCTAAAGCTAAGGATGGGAGGAGGAATTTAGCATTAGTACCAGCTATAAGGCCCTGCAAGACTGCAGTGGCAAAGCCAGCTCTGCATTTAGAGAAAATTGGCAGATGGTAATGCTTGGTGAAAGTATGTACAGAACTCCAGGTAGCAGCTTCTAGGATGTCCCTGGTAGGGCCGCCTCTGAGAAAGGCTGTAGAAATAGATGCAGCCCTGGTTGAGTGTGGTCTGATCCCCTGTGGGATAGGATGATGTTATGTGATCCTATCTCTCCTACATTCTGTACTGATGGGTTCGGAGCCGATCCTCTGCTCCAACTCGGCACGCTATACTATAGAGCGAAGTCTCTAATTGGCTGAGCTATTCTACATCCCAGGATGCACCACCACTACTTCCCCAGATCTCGTTTGCCGCTTGACAGCAATAGACGTGGTCTCGACTTGGCTGGGCTAAGTACTCTTTACTGACTAATTTCCTGTCAGAATTTTGATAAGTTTTCAACCAAAAGCTGTTTTAACAGCTACTAAACGTTTTTTGTAGAGTTTGTGTGAGTTTGAGTTTGTGTGGATTGCTGTTAGCGTTAGGTTCCCGCTTAATTTAGTAGGGATTCCCTCACGCTCTATTTTGGACATTCTTAAGGTCCTTTTTGTTACAAATTTTTTTGTGTCTGGTATTTGTCTCTACACGTCGAGGTTCCGTTTTAGAGGGGCCTTGCCCTTGCGCTCTGCTACAGCTGTGTTACAACTTTTTTCGCCTGTGTGAGTTGTTGGCCTATCCTGTTTAAGTTAGAGGGATTAGGCTTTTCTGTGTACTCAGTTACCTTGATTTTTGTGTGTGTATTTGTGGTATGTCGAAGGAACATAGGCCTTCGGGCTTTAAGAAATGTACCAAGTGTGGGTACAAAATGTCAATCACGGATGATCACTCTCTGTGTGTTTATTGCTTAGGCCCCAAACACCTTCAAGAGTCGTGCAGTGTATGCCACGCTTTTTCTTCACGTGTCCTCCAAGAGAGGAAAAACAAATTAATATTGAAAGGGCTTATCACCCCTTCTTTTGAAGAGGCTTTATCTTCTTCTCCCTCTCCTTCCAAAAAGAGGTCTTCGGCTCCGACCAGCCCGGCGGACCCGGCAGCAAAGAAATCAAGGCAGGCTTCTCCGTCGGCTCCACGGACTTTGGAGCCGAGGTCGGAACGGTCTGCCTCGATGCCTCCAGCCTCGACTCCTCTGTCTTCGGAGCCGAGCGCTCGACCATCGAGAGGTGGGTCACCTTCTCCGGCTCCATTGGTTTCGGAGCCGAGAAAGGTCGCTCGCTCAGACACTTCTACCTCGGCGCCGAAGTCCCTGTCGGCTCCGAGGGAAATTGCTGTACTGGTGGAATCTCCCTCGGCGCCGATATTACTTGAGACTATTCGGAGCCGGTCCCCCAGTCTTTCGGAACCGGCGGAGAAGCCAACTCGGGCCCGATCGGTCTCTTCTCGGTCTTCGAGGATGTCCGATTCGGATATAGACAGGGTGCTGCAAAGGCTGTTCCAGTCTCCAGTTTTCCAAAAATTAGTCTCGGCTCCAGCCCAGTCGGCTTCGGAGCCGATCGTCCACCCTGTGGTATTGGTTCCTCCTCCAACAGCCTCGGCGCCGTTGGAGTCGGTGCTAGTGGAGCCAGTGGAGGTTCTCGGGTCGGCTCCGACCCTTACTCCAACCCCGACCTTCGGGTCGGAGTTCGGTACACGGACCTCCTCGGTCGGTCCCGGGGGTGACGTTTCGGGTCTGATGCTTTCGGTCCCGAGCCTCCCTCTCGGTGCGTCGGCTGCGGGAGTGCCGTCTACTGTTGTGGCCTCGGGGGTCGGACCTTCCCAGGACTCGGGGGGGGGTCTGGCCTTCAGGGCCATGAGGAGTGCTTTGGCCAAATCTTCCTTGGCTACCTCCACCATCTCTCCGGCACCTTCCCTTGGCATGGAGACTAGTTCCTTTGTTGTCCCCCTGTCTCAAGACAGCGGAGCCCTGGGGCCTGAGGTCACCCCCATTGGGGATTCCTCCCTTCCTGGGAGTCCTTCCGAGGCTTCTTCGGAGGAACCTCCCAGGAAGAGACAGTGTAAGATGAAGCACGTCGACTCGCCTGATGAGTCTCTCACATCAGACACTGACCTCGATGATGCGGAGGGGTCCCCCAAGTCGTCCTCGGATGATGCCTCCTTTGTGGACATCTTAGAAATCCTCAAGCAACGAGGCGACTGGCAGTCCAAACCCCCTTCTGCTGAGGAGTCGGTCTTCTTCAAGGCCTTCGGGGCTCAGCCTTCCGCCTCCTGGGTGTCTCTGCCCTTCGATGAGCTCCTGGATTTGATCTCTCGAAGGGCGTGGGAGCACCCGGATTTTGTGGAACCGGTGCCAGCTCGCCCGAATAAATTTCTGTCAGCCCCCCCTGAAAAGGAATTCTTATCTAAAGGTGTGGCCGTAGATGCCCTGGTGGTGGCATCTGCTACCCAGCAAGATGTGGCAGAGGCTTCGACGTCCGTCCATCCTCCTAATAAAGAGTCCAGGAGTATGGATCGGTACGGCAAGCGCACCCTTACTTCAGCAGCCTTTACTTTAAGGTCTCTGAATTACCTGACACACTTCACCAGACTTCAGAGGGATCTGGTCAAGGAGCTTTCAGATACCCTCTCTGGTAACCTACCTGAGCAGTTGGCCCAGACGGTTAGCTCTCAGTTGGCTACCCTGTCATCTATATCGAACTCGTCCATGAGGCTCATTTCATATGCGGCCGAGGGGGCGAGTAGAGCGGCGGGTACAGGTGTTGCTCTACGGAGACAGGCCTGGCTCTGCCTGTGTCATTTTGCAGAGGCCTTCAAGTCTTCCTTTGCCGACGCTCCCTTTGATGGGTCCTCCTTGTTTGGACCCAAGGTAAAGGACACCTTGACCCGCTGTGAACAAGAGGGTAAGACTTTGACTGCTGTAGGGGCACGGTTTTCCACTCCCTTCCGGCCTTATCCCAAGGCTAGAAGAGGGGGGAAAATGTGGTTCCGCAAATCTCAGAAGACTTACCCCTCACAGCAGGATGATCCCCCTTCTAGAAGCAGAGGGGGGGGAATTTTTCAGGAAGACGCCGTCCCAGAGGCGGCAGGGGTCCCTGCAACACTGGAGACCGCTAGTCCTTTCGTGGCTCCTCAACCTTCCAGCATCCCTGAAGGATTGCCCAACTGCGCCGCTCCGGAGCCAGTCAGGGGTCGTTTTTTGAGGCACCTAAAGGCATGGGAGAATATCACCTAGGACCGATGGGTGCTCTGGATCATTGCCGGAGGTTACAACATCCCCTTTTCTCAGCCCCCCCACCATCCCGGAAAATCCCAGACCCACCACCCAGTCAACGGGATCTCGCAGCCATCGAAATTTCAAAGCTGCTTCAAAAAGGAGTCATCCAACCGGTCCCCGAAGACCAGACACCGGATTAGGGACTTACTCAAGATTCTTTTTGGTGCCAAAAAAGACCGGGGACATGAGGCCCATCTTGGATCTCAGCAAGCTCAACCGTTCTGTCAAGAAGTCCAAGTTCCAGATGGTCACCTTACAATCCATTCTCCCGCTGCTGGAGAAAGGTGTTTGGATGTGCTCCATAGATCTCAAGGACGCCTATTATCACATCCTGATAGCTCAGGCGTCCAGGAGACACTTGCGCTTCAGCCTGGGAGACAGTCATTACCAGTTCTGTGCACTGACCTTTGGTCTCACCACAGCCCCCAGGGTGTTCACCAAATGTTTGGCGGTGGTGACTGCTCACCTGAGAAGTCTAGGATTCCAGGTGTTTCCATACCTAGACGACTGGCTCCTAACTGCCACCTCCAGGCGTCTACTCTTACAAAACCTAGCAGCCACTATTTCTCTAGGCAACACCCTAGGAATCACCTTCAATTGGGCAAAGTCTGTGTTGCTGCCATCTCAGCACATACGGTTTATCGGAGTAGAGATAGACTCAAAGCAAATGCGGGTCTATCTTCCTACAGAGAGAATAGAAACATTACAATCTCAGGTCCGAGCATTGCTCTTCAAACGCCGAGCCCCAGCAAGGATGGTCCTACAACTGTTGGGTTCCATGTTGGCTACCGTTCTCCTAGTTCCCTTAGCAAGATTGCACATGAGGATTCTCTAGTAGTTCCTGTCAGTCCAGTGGTCGTATCAGGATCTCCCTCTCAGTCACCGCATTATAATCACGGAGACGTGCAAACAGGACCTCCTTGGTGGCTTCTGTCCTCCAACCTAGATCAGGGGCGACCCTTCGTTCCTCCGCCTTCAGTGGCCACTTTGACTACGGACGCCTCCCAGACGGGGTGGGGGGGACATTACGTGGGCAGGTCAGTCCAAGGCAAGTGGCACCCCGACGAGAGTTCCCTACATATCAACATACTGGAAATGAGGGTGGTGCTTCTATCGCTACAAGCACTACACAGTTACCTCCCCCAGGGCATGATATGATTGCCGTTCAGTCCGACAACATGTCAGTAGTCTGGTACCTGAACAAGCAGGGAGGGACCAGGTCCTACCCCCTTTGCAGAGAGGCCATGAAAGTATGGGATTGGGCTATTTCAACCAACCGTTTCTTGGTAGCAACACACATTCCGGGGAGATCCAATGTGATAGCAGACAGACTGAGCAGAACTATTCTCTCCCCGCACAAGTGGTCTCTGAACGACAGAGTGGCAACTCAGATCCTCAGAAGATGGGGAGCTCCTTGTTGCGACCTCTTTGCAACTCCCCTCAACACGAAATGTCTACAGTTCTTTTCTCTCACCCCAGTTCCGGGGGGGTTTCCCCAAGGACGCCCTAGTCCAAGCTTGTCCCAACGGCCTACTGTACGCCTTTCCACCGGTTCCCCTACTTCCCAGGGTGATCCAGAAGGCGACTCGCTTGCAGTGCAAGATGATTTTAGTTGCCCCATACTGGCCTCGTCAAGTCTGGCTGCCCTTTCTTCGGAAATACGCACTGGACGGTCCATGGTTCCTGGACCAGGTTCCAGATCTCTTGCTCCACCAGTTGGGACAGCTGCATCAGTCCCTTCACTCATTGAGGTTAACAGCTTGGCTCCTCCACTTCCGACCATAGTCAGGAACCAGGTTTTGGACTCGGAAGTCATACATATCTTGTCCTCGGCCCACAAGAATTCCACTAAGAAAATGTATAACAGCAAATGGAAGAGATTCGCCATTTGGGCCCAGCTCCGGGGATTGGATCCCATTACTGCCCTGGTGTCAGAAGTTTTAAAATTTTTAGCTTCCTTATTCAATCAAGGTTCTTCGGTCTCTATCATCAAAGTTCAATTAGCAGCTATTTCTAATTTTCATGAAAGTATAGACCCACCTTTGATGAGCAATAAGTTGTGTAAAGCCTTCATGAAAGGTGCTGGGCTGCTACGACCTCCGATTTCTCATCCAGCTCCACCGTGGGATCTTAATTTCATATTAGGTGCTTTGACCTCTTCCCCCTTCGAACCGGCAGCAACTTGTGACTTGAAATTTCTTTCTTGGAAGACTGCCTTTTT
This sequence comes from Protopterus annectens, assembly GCF_019279795.1. NCBI lineage: Eukaryota > Metazoa > Chordata > Ceratodontiformes > Protopteridae > Protopterus > Protopterus annectens. The sequence continues at coordinate 1,830,050,701 of NC_056741.1, forward strand.
GGTGGCAATTACATCAGCCAGAAGAGTTTCGGAACTTCAAGCCCTATGTGTCAAACCACCGTACCTGTTTTTTCATAAGGATAGAGTATCCCTCAGGCCTAATCCAGCCTTTGTTCCCAAAGTTTGTTCTAGTTTTTGTCTTCAACAGTCATTGGAACTCCCAGTTTTCTTCCCCAACTACTCAGACAGAGCGGAATATATCTTCCATTCATTGGATGTTCACAGGCAATTGCGTTTCTACTTAGATAGGACGCACCAAACACGGAAAACAGATCAGTTGTTTATGTCCTTTTCGGACAATAAATTGGACAAAGCCGTCACGAAGGTCACTATTGCCAAGTGGATCAGAGACTGTATCAGTCATACTTACTTTCTTTCTAATAGAGAGCTTACAACCACTGTGAAAGCTCATTCTACAAGAGCTATGGCTACTTCGACAGCCTTTCATTCCAAGCTTGCCATTAGTGACATTTGTGCTGCGGCTACCTGGTCTTCTCCTCACACCTTCATTTCTCATTACAAATTGGATGTGGCATCTCGGGGGCGAGCTTCCTTCGGTTCCACAGTTCTCAGGAGTGTTTTCCAGTGAGCCACCCAGGAATCAGGTGCTAGGGACGCTGTCCCATCAGTACAGAATGTAGGCGAGATAAGATCACATAACATCTTTTAGTTATGTACTTACCATAACTTTAGATGTTTGGGATCCATCTCGCCTACATTCCTAATAACCCACCCTCCTTCCCCCTGCATTGGAGATCAGAAGAGACCGGACGGTTCGGTTTAGCCGTTTCATCTTGAAACACCTGGCAATGTTATTTCAACTGTCTATGACTGTGTGCATGTGTGCGGACAAACAAGATCTGGGGAAGTAGTGCTGGTGCATCCTGGGATGTAGAATAGCTCAGCCAATTAGAGACTTCGCTCTATAGTATAGCGTGCCGAGTCGTTGCAGAGGATCGGCTCCGAACCCATCAGTACAGAATGTAGGCGAGATGGATCCCAAACATCTAAAGTTATGGTAAGTACATAACTAAAAGTTCTTCATGTTTCACTGTTGCAGTCATTACATTTGGGTAATCTGCTTGCAGGTGGCCCTCAGTCAGCCTGATTAACATAGTCTTGGGCCCTGCGTCGGTTGCTGTGCCTTCTTCCATGACGTCAGGTTGTCAGGGGTATGAAACATGCAGCCGACGCCATTACATCAGTCTTTCTTGCCGTGTGGTGCCCGAAACAGAAGCAGTCTGCAAGTGCCGGTTGGCCGACTCCTGAAATTTTCATTTTTGAGTTTCAGAATCGAAGTCTTCAACTAAAAGCTAAGTACCCCGTTGGGGAAACTTTCTTGCTCCTTCCCGATGTCACTAAAAGTAAATAATTGCATTACTTTTGGAAAACAAATACCTCATAAAGATTTTCATTCGTACGCGGACCAGAGTTCTGCTGTGGCGACCCCTAACCAGGAAAAGCCGAAAGACACAACAACTGTATTCCTTGCCTAGACCCTGACCACGACGTACCTTGTTGTACGGTTTTGTGCTTTAATCAACACCCTATCCATCTTCTGTATATTTTTATCTCTAAATATTTCAGTTCTCAGTTTAATTATCCAGAAATGTCATCAGTTAGCCATCCGACTACTAAATGCAAAGATAAAGACAGAGAGAGGCTGCCGAGGTCTCTAACTGCCGACGACGCTTCTCCTAAGCCAGTCGCCGGTACTCAGGCACTTTCGCAGCCCCTGATGCCCGCTACTTCTGATTCGCAGGCCTCTACTCAGACCCATTCGGAGTCCGGTATGCCGCGAGATACTTCAACTATGGAACCCGCAGATATGTCTACCTTGGATGGATCTGGAGCTGCTCTGCAGGCACCGGGTTCTGAGGGTGTATTCAGGCTTACGGACTTGCATATTAAAGCGACGCCTCCTTCATTAATAAGGCCTAAATCTCTATCCATGTCTAAAAAAACGACGCCCAGGCCACATGCTCAGGCCTCTATGCCTGAACAAAAACTGATAAAAATTGCTGAAGGTCTAATAACTCTAATCAGGGGTAGTCAAACCCCCCCCCCCTCTAAGAGGCCTAGGGCTGAGCTTGATTATGAATCTTCTGATCAGGATTTTTTTTTTCTGACTCTTCTGTTGACCTGGATTTGTCCTTACCTACTTATGTGGATTCTGATGCAGAGGACTCTATTCCCTCTGCTTCCCCTCCTGAGGATTTTTCTTTTGGGGAAACCTTACATACTCTGAGGGAGCATATTCATTGAGAAAGCCAAGAATTTTCTGATTCAAAAAAGAGGCTTAGGGATTTTCTTCTTCTTCAGCATAGACCTTTGGCTATTCCTCCTGTACTAGACATTGTTGTTGATGCCTTCTCGTAATCCAGTTTGGCCCCTGATTCCCTGCCTCCTGCTCCCTGTAAACCTGACAGATACTACAGGGTCCCTGAGTCCCATAAGTTCCTTTTCAAAAATCCAATTGCAGATCCAGAGACTATTTCACAGAGGCCCAAGGACATTAAGGCATTTACTGCTAAAAATCCTACCCCTTCTGATAGAGACTCCAGGGTATTGGATAGATGGGGTAAAAAGGTTTCTACTTCAGCAACCTTGGCAATTAGAGCTGTAAACTGCCAATTTCATATGCTAAAATATCAGCAACATGTTATTGGACTGCCTAAACAGAAAATTATGTTGATTCCTGACTGTGTGGAAAATAAAGACTTACAGGATTTAATGCATTCTGCTGAACAAGTTGGAAAACATACTTTGCAATGTGGTTTTTATTCTTTAGACGCCTCTTGCAGGGCTGCTGTTACTGGGTCTATGCTTAGAAGGCATGCTTGACTTAAAGAGCAATCTTTGCCTGATCACGTTAAAGCTAAATTGTTGGATGCTCCTTTAAATCAGGACTGCCTGTTTGACAACAAGGCTGAAGAAGTTCTTAAAAAGATGGAAGATAAAGCTAATTCTATGCAAACTGTTAAAAGATTTTTTTTACAAGTTCAGCCTCCTAGATTTAGTAGACACTGGCCTACTGAGAATTGGTCCTTTCCAGCCCCTTCCAGGTCTTCTCAAGCCAAACCCAGACACAGCAAAAACCCCAGGTTTCAGTCCCAGGGGAGAGACAGAACTAAGCAGTGGGGGGGGCTCCACCTCCAAATCTGGGAATAATAAGACTCCCCCTATCATAAATTGTCTCAATGACTTCCTTTTAAAATTTCCAAGCACTTATCAACTGACTGCCCCTTTGGGGGGAAAAGATTGCTCTTCATGCAAATAATTGGGAACTCATTACCCAGGACAAATGGGTTTTAAATGTAGTGTCCCAGGGATGCAGATTTCACTTCCACTCTTTGCCAACACCAAGTGGGTGGCTGGACCTACCCCCAAATCAGTGGGCAGAGGCCCAAAAACAAGCACTTTCTCTCTTAAGCATGGGGGCTATTCAACTGATACCAGAAGAGGAAAACGGACAAGATTTCTACTCTAGACTTTTTCTGGTATCCAGAAAAGACAATTCATGGCATCCTATCCTGGACCTGTCTACTCTAAACACCTTTCTGGAGATTCCAAAATTCAAGATGCTGACTCTCTTTCCTGTGCTAGGCATTGACGCCTGGTTGGCAACACTAGATCCAAAAGAAGCATACCTGCACATCCCAATCAGGGAATCTTGCAGAAAATACCTACACTTCAAAGCAGGCTACATGCACTGTCAGTTCTCTGCACTGCCCTTTGGCTTGTCTACTGCGCCCAGGGTATTCACAAAGTACCAAGCTCCAGTGATTGCATTTTGCAGGCAAAGAAGTACTCAAATGTTTGTAGCACAACCAGACCAGCAGTAACCAAATAACAATCAGCCAAGCCACAATGTGGTGAAGGAATAATAAGCCAAGAAAAAAAACCTTTTTACGCGTTTCGTTCACATTTAATGCTACATGAACTTAATCAGAAAAGGTTTACAAAACCCACATTGTGGTTAAGTACACTCAAAAAAGTCACATGAATTACAAACTAACCAATGAATAAAGATACCTAAAAAATTGTCACAGAATTAAAGACATATTACAAATAATAAACATAAAAAGACTGTTTAAAGTCTTTAAATATATTTGTTAAAACATTTAAATTCTATTTAGTTGATCAAATGAAATGGACTGGATAAGGGGCATTATATCTAACAATTGGAAGGTTATTTTTGGTAACAACGATTTGTGTTCGGTAATTGGGAAAGCACCAATATTTACATATAAAAAAACTATTAGTATTAAGACCATAGTTGAAGCAGTTAGGCAACCTAAGGATGAGGTTAGTTGTTATGGTACATTCCCGTGTAATGGTTGCAAGCAATGTAGATAAATATCAGGGAATAGTTCAATTTTCTTCAAACATCTAAAAAAGACTATCTACAGTAACGGTCATTACACTTGTAAGACACAATTTGTTGTTTATGTGGCCATTTGTGATTCCTGTGAACAATTTTATGTAGGTAAAACTATAAGGGAATTACATAAACGTATTTATGAGCATAATTTGGCCATTAAGAAAAAAGATTTGTCAAATGCTCTTGCTAGACATGCTTTAAATTGTAGTTTGTTCAAAAAGTTTAGATTTTCAGTGCTGGAAAGTGTTAAATCTGATTTATTAGCTGGGAATTTTAAAGTATATTTAGAATGCAGAGAAGCCATATGGCAGATAATGTTAAACGCAGATCAACCACCTGGGTTGAATGACATTATTAATATTAAATGTTTCTTGCAACTAAATAGAATTTAAATGTTTTAACAAATATATTTAAAGACTTTAAACAGTCTTTTTATGTTTATTATTTGTAATATCTTTAATTCTGTGACAATTTTTTAGGTATCTTTATTCATTGGTTAGTTTGTAATTCATGTGACTTTTTTGAGTGTACTTAACCACAATGTGGGTTTTGTAAACCTTTTCTGATGAAGTTCATGTGGCATTAAATGTGAAGCAGCGTAAAAGTTTTTTCTTGGCTTATTATTCCTTCACCACGTTGTGGCTTGGCTGATTGTTATTTAAGTACTCAAATGTGTCCATACCTGGACAATTGTCTAATTCAGGCAGAAAGCCCGGACTTACTTTTGAATCATCTGTTGTTTGTAAAAAGGGTTCTAACTCGTTTGGGGTACACCATAAACGAAAATAAATCACAACTGGTACCCTGTCAACAAATTACATTTTTGGAAGCAAGGTTGAATACAACTTTCCAGATGGCTTACCTCACCCCAGAAAAGCAAACTCATTTGACAACCTACTTCAAACAAGTGGCCACAAAAACCCTGCTATCTGCAAGACAAATACTGCAAGCTTTGGGGTTCATGGCCTCCTGCATTCTTCTAATTCCATATGCAAGACTGCATATGAGAAAAGTACAGTGGTATCTAAAAAGCCTATGTAGTCAACATTCTCACAGCCTAGAAACAATGATTCCTGTCATACCTTGCCTACGCCTAGAGTTCTTTTGGTGGGCAGTGGCCTGCTACCAAAACAAGGGGCTACCTTTCACACCACCCCCTACCGCCCAAACCCTAACAACATATGCATCAGACTATGCATGGGGGGCTCACCTGGCAGGGAAGTGCATTCAGGGCAAATGGAACCAAAGTCAAATGCACCTGCATATCAGTCAAAGCTGTGCAGAATGCTCTGACAGCCTTCAAGGACTACATTCTTCCAGGACAACTAATGGTAAAGACAGACAACATCACCGTTATGTGGTACATAAACAAGCAGGGGGGTACACATTCTTACCCCCTCTGCACACTAGCTATGGCATTGTGGAACACAGCCTTGAGCTACCAAGTGCACCTGCAAGCTCAATTCCTGCCAGGAGGACCCACATGAGTGGAAACTGGAACCAAGGATTTTCAACATATTGATGAGCGAATGGGGGAGGCCAGATAGAACTACCAATTGGACATATTTTGCACAAGGACTCACCACAAATAAGCCTGGAAAGTGGATGCTGTGTCCTTCAGCTGGAAAAACAGTCTATGCCTTCCCCCCGCTGCCTCTGCTCTCCAAAGTGCTACTAAAAATCAAACAGGACAAACTAAGGATGATTTTGATTGCTCCAGACTGGCCGCGCCCACACTGGTACCCCGTCTTGTGCACTGCGTCACGGTTATCTCCATGGCACCTGCCTCAGACTCCTCCTCTGCTGTCTCAGCAGGAGAGCCAGATTCTGCACCCTCAACTTCCAACACTGAACCTTGCAGCCTGGCTAATCTTAAATTCTCCCTTACCATCCCTCAGTAAACCTGTGATGGATGTCATCTTAGAGGCAAGGAGGCCTAGTACTAGAAAATCTTATGCCGAAAAATGGAAAAGATTCTGTGCCTGGAACCAATCTCAAGGGATGAGGACAGCAGCACCCAATTTACCTCAGATTTTACAATACTTAACTGAGATGCTTCACAAGGGCCCGTCTTTTTCCTCCATTAAAATCCACGCCTCAGCCATTTCAGCTCATTATAACACAGAACCTCCCCTTTTCTCTCATCCACTGCTCAAGCAATACCTCAGAGGGGCCAAACATTTGAGACCACCCAGGAGAGCTCCAACCCCAGCCTTGGACCTTAACTTTGTATTGGAGAAACTCACTCTCCCTCCTTTCGAGCCAGCTGCTACTGCAGACTTAAAATTTCTTTCTTAGAAAACAGCTTTCCTTTTAGCAATCACTTCAGCTAGAAGGGTATCTGAATTGCAGGCACTTATGGCAGTGGAGCCTTTCATGCGGACAGGGTATCACTCAGGACCAATCCATCCTTCATGCCCAAGGTGGTATCCAGTGTGGCTCTAAATCAGTCCATTCATTTGCCAACCTTCTTTCCCAATCCAGAGAACAAAGGGGAATGGATTCTGCATTCCTTGGATGTGCACAGACAACTTAGATTATACTTGGACAGGACTAAACCTCAAAGAAAATCTGAACTTCTGGTAGCATTTGCTGCAGGGACAGAGGGGAAGGCTATTTCAAAACGAACCATTTCTAAATGGCTAAGCCATTGCATTAATTTCTGCTACAAGCACCCTGCAAAACCTATCACCCAGGGGATCAGACCTCACTCCACCAGGGCTGCATCTACTTCTACAGCCTTTCTCAGAGGCATTCTTACCAGGAACATCCTAGAAGCTGCTACCTGGAGTTCTGCACATACTTTCACCAAGCATTACCATTTGCCAATTTTCTCTAAATCCAGAGCTGGCTTTGCCACTGCAATCTTGCAGGGCCTTATAGCTGCTCCTAATTCTATCTAAACACCTCCTTGCAGCCGTAGCTTTGGGAATCTACCCAAATGTAATGACTGCAACAGTGAAACACGAAGAACATAGTACAGTTGTGTACACTTATCGTAAATGTTGATGTTCAAGTGTATTCACTGTTGCAGTCCTGGATGTTCTTCGTGTTTCACTGTTGCAGTCATTGCATTTGGGTAATCTGCTGGCAGGTTGCCCTCAGTCGGATTGAATAACAAAGTCTTGAGTCCTGCATCGGTTGCTGTCTCCTCTTCCATGACGTCAGGTCGTCAGGGGTATAAAACATGCAGCCGACTCCATTTTAATCCGTCTTTCTTGCTGCGCGGTGCCCGAAGCAGAAGCAGTTCACAAGTGCCGGTCGGCCAACTCCTGAAATTTTCATTTTCGAGTTTCAGAACCGAAGTCTTCAGACTAAAGCTAAGTACCCCATTGGGGAAACTTTTTCTTACCGATGTCAGTAAAAGTTAATAATTGCATTACTTGTGGGAAGCAAATACCTCAAGGATTTTCATTTGTACTGTATTCCTTGCCTAGGACCTGATCACAATGTGCCTTGCTGTCGGTTTTGTGCTAAATTTAACCAACACACTATTAAGCGTCGGTATATTTTTGCTTCTGAATATTTTGGTTCAAGATTTAACTACCCTGAAATGTTGTCGGTTAGCATTCCGACTACCGGAGTTCACAAAAAACGCAAGGAAAAAGATAGAGACAAGCCGTCGAGGTGCAAAACCAGTGAAGCCTCTCCTGAGTCAATCGCCGGTACTCAGTGAGGCGTTTTCGCAGCCCCTGATACCTGCTACTTTTGAGTCGCAGGCCTCTACAGAGACCCATTCAGAGTCCGATATGCCACAAGATTCGCAAAGTATTGAACCCGTGGATGTCTTTCCCTTGGATGGGTCCGGAGCCGTTGAGCAAGCACCGGCTTCTGAGGGTGTTTTCAGACCTCAACATTTTTATATTAAACCAACGCCATCAACAAAAACAAGGTCAAAAACAACTTCTATGTCTAAAAAACAGATGCATGAATCACATGCTCGGGCCCCTATGCCTAAAATCAAATGATCAAAATGGCTGAGGATTTAATTACCTTGATCATGGGTCCCCCCCCCCACACACACACACACACACACACACACACTAAAAGGCCTAGGCAAGGCACTGATTCTGAATCTTCAGATCAGGTTTCCATTTCTTCTGATTCCTCTTCTGATGAATTTTCTATTCCACCTCATGAGGATTCTGATTTAGAGGAATCCATCCCATCTGCATCTCCTCCTGAGGGTTACTCTTTTGGAGAGACTTTGCATACTTTAAGGGAACATTTTCACTGGGAGAGTCAGGACTTCTCTGAATCAAAAAAAAGAGGCTTAGGGATTTCATTCTTCCTCAGCATAGGCCTTTGGCAATACCTCCTGTTTTAGACATTGTTGATGTATTCTTGAAATCAAGCATGGCTCCTGATTCCCTGCCTCCGGCTTGTAGTAAGCCAGGCAGATATTACAGGGTTCCTGACTCCCACAAATTTCTTTTCAAAAATCCTGCTACTGATCCAGAGACTATTTCTCATGGTCCCAAGGGTGTTAAGGCTTCTACAGCCAAAAGTCCTACCCCTTCTGATAGAAATTCCAGGGCGCTGGATAGATGGGGTAAGAAGGTTTATACGTCTGCAACCTTGGCAGTCAGGGCTTTAAACTGCCAGTTTCATATGCTTAAATATCAACAGCATGTTATGGGCTTACTGAAACAGAAAATGATGTTGATTTCTCATTGTGTGGAAAATAGAGTTACAGGATTTATTGCATTCAGCAGAACAGGTTGGAACGCATACTTTGCAATGTGGTTTTGATTCCTTGGAGAGGCCTCTTGTAGGGCCGCTGTTACTGGATCTATGATAAGAAGGCATGCCTAGCTCAAAGAGCAAAATCTGCCTGATCATGTTAAGGCTAAATTGTTGGATGCCCCTTTGCAGCATGATACTCTGTTTGGTAATAAGGCTGAAGATGTTTTAAAGAAAATGGAAGACAAAGCTAAATCTATGCAGACTGTAAAAGATTTTTTGCAAGTGCAGCCACCCAGGTTCAGTAGTCACTGGCCTACTAAAAATTGGTCCTTTCCTGTGTCCAACAGAGTCACTCAGGGCAAACCCAGGCGCTCAGAAGGCTCCAGATATCAATCACAGGGATCTTACAGGTCATAGCAATGGGATGCCTCCACCTCCAAATTTGGAAGTAACAAAGCACAACCCTACAGTAAGCAGTCTCAATGACCTCCTCCTACCATCTCCAGGCACTTATCTTTTGGCAGCCCCCTTGGGGGAAAAACTAGCATTTCATGCTCAAAATTGGCAGTTAATTTCCCAGGACAAGTGGGTATTAAACATAGTATCCCATGGGGTACAGATTTCACTTCCATACTTTGCCAATTCCAAACGGATGGCCGGATCTGCCACAAAACCAGTGGGCAGAGGCCCAGAAACAAGTCATGTCCCTCATGGATATGGGGGCTATTCATCCGGTACCAGAAAAGGAAAAAGGACAAGGATTTTATTCAAGACTTTTCCTGGTACCCAGAAAAGACAATTCATGGCGTCCAATACTGGACTTATCAATTCTGAACACTTTCCTGGGCATTCCAAAATTCAAAATGTTGATTTTACAACAGCTACTGCCTATGCTAGGCAAGAATGCTGGTTAGTAACTCTAGACTTGAGGCATACCTGCATATCCTAATAAGGGACTCTTGCAGAAGATACCTCCGCTTCAGAGCAGGTTTTTTGCATTACCAATTCTTTGCACTGCCCTTTGGCATATGTAAAAAGGCTTCTAGCATGCCCTAGGGTACACTATAAACGAAAATAAATCACAACTGGTACCCTCTCAAATAATTACATTCCTGGGTGCAAGCTTGAATACAACTGCCCAGATGGCTTACCTCACGCCAGACAAACAAATGCAATTGACAACATACTTCAAACAAATGGCAACAAAAACCTTCTTATCTGCAAGACAAATTCTACAGGCTTTGGGGTTCATCGCATCCTGCATTCTACTAATTCCATATGCGAGACTGCATATGAGGAAACTTCAATGGTACCTAAAAAGTTTATGGAGTCAACATCATCACAGCCTGGAAACAATGATTCCTCTCATTCCCTGCCTACAACAGGAGTCTCTTTGGTGGGCAGAGACATGTCACCAAAATAAGGGACCGTCATTCACTCTACCCCGTGCCACCCAAACCCTAACTACAGACGCATCAGACTATGTTTGGGGGGCCCATTTGGCAGGGAGATGCATTCAGGGCAAATGGAGTCCAAACCAAATGCATCTGCATATCAACCAGAAAGGAATGCTGGCTGTTCAGAATGCTCTGACATCCTTCAAGGACTTGCTTCATCCAGGACAACTACTGATAAAGACGGACAACACCACAGTTATGTGGTACATAAACAAGCAGGGGGGTACCCATTCCTACCCCCTTTGCAGACTAGCCATGGCCTTGTGGTACACAGCATTGACTTATCAAATACATCTTCCAGCTTAGTTCTTGCCAGGAAAGCAAAATACTCTGGCAGAAGACCTAAGCAGAAATCTTAAGGACCCTCACGAATGGAAACTGGATCTACGAATCTTCAGCATGTTAACACAGAAATGGGGAAACCGAGACATAGTTTTGGGGGGAGAGAAATAGATCTATCAGTTGGACAAATTCTGCACAAGAACTCATTACAAAAAAGCATGGAAAGTGGATGCTCTATCCTTCAGCTGGAAAAACCTATCAGTCTATGCCTTTCCCCCTTTGCCTCTACTCTCCAAGGTCTTATTAAAAGTCACACAGGAAAAACCAAAAATGATTCTAATTGCTCCGGACTGGCCTCGCCAACACTGGTACTTGCTTCTAATGAATATGTCACACCTTCCTCTGTGGTACTTGCCTCAAACACCTCATCAACTGTCTCAGGAGAACTATCACATTCTGGCACACACAGCTCCAAACTCTGAATCTTGCAGCATGGCTGATCAACTAATTATTCAAACCACATCTCTCAGTAAACCGGTGATGGATGTCATTTTGGAAGCCAGAAGGCCTAGTACTAGAAAATCTTATGCTGATAAATGGAAGAGTTTCTGTGCTTGGAACCAAGCACAAGGAATAAACACAGCAAAGCCCAATATTCCTCAGATTTTACAATACTTAACTGAGATGCTTGACAAGGGCCTATCTCTTTCATCCATAAAAATCCATGCCTCTGCCATCTCGACTCATTACAACACAGAGCCCTCCCCTCTTTTCTCATCCACTGCTAAAACAATATCTTAGAGGGGCCAAAAATTTAAGGCCTCCCAGGAGAGCACCAACTCCTGCATGGGACCTCAACTTTGTGCTGGAAAAATTCACCCTGCCTCCTTTTGAACCAGCAGCTACTGCGGACTTAAAATTTCTATCTTGGAAGACAGCTTTTCTTTTGGCAGTCACTTCAGCTAGAAGGGTTTCAGAACTACAGGCTCTCATGGCAGTGGAGCCGTTCGTTATATTTTACCCGGACAGGTTGGCCCTCAGGACCAACCCTTCCTTTATGCCTAAGATGGTATCCAGTGTGGCTCTTAACCAGACCATTCACCTGCCAACACTTTTCCCAAATCCGCAGAACAAGGGGGAGCGGATTCTGCATTCATTGGATGTGCACTGACAACTAAGGTTCTACTTCAACAGGACAAAATCTCTAAGAAAGTCTGAGCAACTACTGGTAGCATTTGCTGCAGTATCAGAGGGGAAGGCTGTATCAAAACAGACTATTTCTGAATGGATAAGCCACTGCATTCATTTCTGCTACTTGCACCATGGTAAACCTGTGCCCAAGGGGATCAGATCCAATTCCACCAGGGCTGCCTCTCCTTCAGCAGCTTTTCTCGGAGGGGTCCCAACCAAAGACATTCTAGAAGCTGCTACTTGGAGCTCTGTTCGTATGTTCACAAAGCATTATCATTTATCTCTCTTCTCTAAATCTAGGGCAGACTTTGCCACTGCAGTCCTGCAAGGCCTTATAGCTGCTCCTAATGCTGTTTAGTTCCATCCTCCCATCCATAGCTTTGGGATTCTACCCAAATGTAATGACTGCAACAGTGAAACACAAAGAACATAGTACAGTTATGTACACTTACCATAAATGTAGATGTTCGAGTGTATTCACTGTTGTAGTCCTGGTTACCCACCCGCCATCCCCCATTCTGTAGCTTTTCTTTCCTTCAGTATACTCAAAAGCCTTTGTGGTGTATTTGCTTTTAGTTGAAGGTAAATTTTATGTTTCTAAGGTGCATTTATATATTTACAGTTTATTTATATATTTTTGCTCCCACATTTGGGGGCACCTGACATCTGGGGCAAGAAAAACTGATTAAAATGGCATCTGCTGCATGTTTTATACCCCTGACTACCTGACATCATGGAAGAGGAGACAGCAACTGACGCAGGACCCAAGACTTTGCTATTCAAGCCGACTGAGGGCAACCTGCCAGCAAATTACCCAAATGTAATGACTGCAACAGTGAATACACTCGAACATCTATATTTATGGTAAGTGTACACAACTGTACTTTACCCTCCCTCCTTCCCCCTAACTTATTTTGGCTATACCTCTACTTTCCTTTATTATGCTTAAAAGCCTTTTTGGTGCATTTGCTTTTTTGTTGGAGGTATACCTTTGTGTTTTTATGTTTAATTGCTCCCCATTAGTGGGGCACCTGACATCTGGGGCAAGAAAAACTGATATGGCGTCGGCTGCATGTTTTATACCCCTGATGACCTGACATCATGGAAGAAGGGACAGTAACCAACGCAGGACCCAAGACTTTGTTAATCATGCCGACTGAGGGCAACCTGCAAGTAGATTACCCAAATGTAATGACTGCAACAGTGAATACACTCGAACATCTACATTTATGGTAAGTGTACACAACTGTACTTTTTCCATGGTGCTTGTAGCAGAAATGAATGCAGTGGTCTATCAATTTGGAAATTGTTTGCTTTGAAATACCCTTCCCCTCTTCCCCTGCAGCAAATGCCACCAGCAGTTGTTCAGATTTCCTTTGAAGTTTAGTCCTGTCCAAGTAGAATCTAAGTTGTCTGTGCACATCTAATGAGTGCAGTATCTGTTCCCCTTTGTTCTGTGGATTACTAAAGAAGGTTGGCAAATGAATGGACTGATTAAGGGCCACACTGGATACCTTCTTGGGCATGAAGGAGGGATTTGTCCTGAGGGACACCCTGTCCGCTTGAAAGATGATGAAAGGCTCCACTGCCATACGGGCCTGTAATTCAGATACCTTTCTTGCTGAATTGATTGCTAAAAGGAAAGCTGCTTTCCAAGAAAGAAATTTTAAGTCTGCAGTAGCAGCTGGCTCGAAAGGAGGAAGAGTGAGTTTCTTCAATACAAAGTTAAGGTCCCAGGCTGGAGTTGGAGCTTTCCTAGGTGGTTGTAAGTTTTTGGCCCTTCTGAGGAACTGCTTGAGCAGTGGATGAGAGAAGAGGGGAGGTTCTGTGTTATAATGAGCTAAAATGGCTGAGGTGTGAATTTTGATGGAGGAGAAGGACAGGCCCTTGTGAAGCATCTCAGTTAAGTATTGTAAAATATGAGGTAAATTGGGCACTGCTGTGCTCATCCCTTGAGACTGGTTCCAGGCACAGAATATTTTCCATTTTTCAGCATAAGATTTTCTAGTACTAGGCCTCCTTGCCTCTAAAATGATATCCATAACTGGTTTACTGAGGTATGGTAAAGGAGAGATTAGGTAATTAGCCAGGTTGCTAGTTGTTTGAAGCTGAGGGTGCAGGATCTGGTTCTCCTGCTGAGACAATAGGGTAGGAGTCTTGAGGCAGGTGCCATGTGGCCAACAGTGACACACTGCGCAAGAGGGGGTACCAGTGTTGCCATGGCCAGTCTGGTGCAATCAGAATCCTCCTTAGTTTGTCTTGTTTGATCTTTAGTAGTACTTTGGAGTGCAGAGGAGGAAAGCTATAAACTGATGGGATGTCCTTCAAGGATGCATCTGCAGTCATAACATATGGGTTGTCCTGCCTCAGGCAGCCCTTCGGTCGGCCGGATTCCAAAGTCTGGGTCTGGCCTCGGCTGATGTCGCACTTTCCCCAACGTCAGCGCTTCTGGGGTATAAAGGCATCAGCCGACGCCATTTTCCTCGGTCTTTCTTGCCGCGCGGTGCCCGAAACAGAAGCTGTTCGCAAGTGCCGGTCGGTCAGATCCAGAGATTTCAGCTACCGAAGACTTCTAAAAAGCTAAGTACCCCGTTGGGGACTCTTTCTTGCCTCAGCCGATGTCAGACAAAGTAAATAATTGTTTAACTTGTGGGAAACAAATACCTCATAAGGATTTCCATTCTTACTGCCTTCCTTGCTTAGGCCCAGACCACGACGTATCAGCTTGTTTAGCCTGTGCCTCCTTCAACCGACGGACTCTTAGACGTCGGTCGGAGTTTGCAGAAGAGTTTTTTGGATCCGCTTTTGCATATAAAATGCCGTCGGAGACTCCGACTACACATTTAGCCAAAAAACACAAGGAAAAGGACCGACACTCGCGGCCCGCGGTTTCGGCTGAAACCACGGTTAGGCCTACCGCGAGTGTCTCTGTTTCAGCTGAAACCGAGTCCTCGGTTCTTACTTCTGCCGAAATCATAGCTCTGACAACCGAGGCCAGAGAGGCCCCGGCTGAGTCGGCTACAGAAATCCCTACCGAAGAAGCAAGCGCACAAGAATTGTCCGACACCATCCCATTGGACATTTCTACACCTGCACGTGGGGCAGCTAGGCCCCCTGCTTCTATGTCTATTAAGGCCTTCTCCAGGGCTAAAGCAGCTAAAATTTCAAAGGCTTTACCTGCAAAATCTACCTCTGAGACCTTCCTCAAGTTCTCAGATTCTCAGCCTTGCTGAGGACCTTATATCTCTGATTAGGGGTTCCCAACCTCACCCAGACAGGGCCTCTCAACCTCCTCCTGACAAAAGGCCTAGGACTGAACCCCCTGAACCTCTCTCCTCTGATTACTCCTCGGATGGATCTGATTTATCAGACCATCAGGAAGGGCCATACTCACCTTATGAGGATTCAGATGCAGAAGACTCTATTCCTTCTGCCTCCCCTCCAGAAGAATTTTCCTTTGGGGAGACTTTACACTCAATGAGGGAACACTTTCAATGGCAGGGTCAGGATTTCTCTGATTCTAGAAAAAGACTAAGGACCTTTTTACACTTGCCACAGCATAGGCCTTTAGCCATACCACCTGTGCTAACTGTAGTTGATGATGCATATAATGATGTCAGTTCTGCCCCTGATTCTCTTCCCCCGGCCCCTGCCAAACCTGACAGATATTACAGGGTCCCGGATTCTCACTTTCACTTGTATAAAGCCCATGCTGCAGACCCAGAAACTATTTCTCAGGGCCCAAGAGGTGTTGCAGCTGCCACTGCCAAAACCCCCTACCCTCTGAAAGAGAGTCAAGAGCATTAGAGAGATGGGGAAAAAAGGTTTATACATCTGCTACTCTTTCTGCCAGGGCATTATACTGTCAATTCCATATGATACAGTACCAGGAATATTTGTTAGATCAGCTGAATGAAAAGCTTTCTTCTCCTGAACCTTTAGACCGTAAGTCCCTTCAGGATTTGGTACACAACTCTCAGCAGGTCAGTAATCATTTCTTAAAATGTGGCTATGATGCACTGGAGGCTTCATTTAGATCAGCTATGACTGGAGCAGTAATTCGAAGGCATGCCTGGCTAAAAGAGCAATCCTTGCCAGACCATGTCAAGGCTAAACTCCTAGATGCTCCAATGGAGAAACAAAGTTTATTTGGCTCCCCTGCACAGGAGATTCTAAAGAAAGTGGAAGAAAAAGCAAAATCTGTGCAAACAGTAAAGGATTTTCTGCAGGTCCAACCTCCGAGGTTCAGCAGAAACTGGCCTTCAAAGAATTGGTCCTTTCCAGACACCTCCAGAGCAGAGAGGGGCAGGAATATACGCCCAAGAGGCAGAGGTCAATCAAAGGGTGCCTACAGGGGTCGTCAGTGGAAACCTGCCAACCAGAGGAGTACTGCCACAGCTGCAACTACAACCACTTCCACAGGACAGACACAATGACTTGGCTCTGATTCCACCTACCAGGGAACAACTGGAAGCACCCTTGGGTGGAAAGTTGGCTTTATTCTCGAAAAATTGGCATTGCATTACAAAAGACAAATGGACATTGCAAACAATAGACAAAGGATACAGGTTTTACTTCCACACTTTACCAAAAAAGAGCGGAATGCCAAACCTTCCACCAAATCAGAAGCCAGAGGCTCTAAGACAAATCAACAATTTACTTCAGATGAAAGCAATAGAAAGGGTACCATCTATGGAGCAAGGCCAAGGATTTTACTCCAGACTATTCCTTGTACCAAGAAAAGAAACCCAATGGAGGCCTATTCTCGACTTGTCCACACTAAACACATATCTCAATGTGCCAAAATTCAAAATGCTGACCCTACAGCAACTTCTTCCCATGTTGGGCAAGGAGTCTTGGCTGGTGACTCTAGATCTCAAGGAGGCATACCTGCACGTCCCTATATGACCAGATTGCAGAAGACACCTCAGATTTCTTGCAGGATCAGAGCATTATCAATTCTCAGCATTGCCCTTTGGCTTATCTACTGCGCCCAGAGTATTCACGAAATGCCTGGCATCAGTAATTGCATATTGCAGGCTTCAGGGAATTCAAATCCACCCATACCTGGATGACTGCCTAATACAAGCGGACAACAAGACAAAACTAATAAAGGATTTGGCCTATGTCATACACCTGTTACAGGCCTTGGGATACACAGTCAACATCCAGAAGTCAAGACTTAGTGCCATCCCAAAGGATAACATTTTTGGGTGCGGATCTGGACACAATAACTCAGATGGCTTTTCTCACAGAAGAAAAACAAAAGCAACTCCCAGTCTACTTCATGGCTTTGACAAGACAAACTCAGCTTACTGCAAGGAAAGTCCTGCAGGCCCTGGGTTACATGGCATCCTGCATAATCTTGATCCCGCATGCCAGGCTGCATATGAGGAAATTACAATGGTACCTAAGGAATGTATGGTCTCAACACAGGCACAGTCTAGAAACCATGATACCAATCATTCCATGCCTGAAAAGGAATTCCTGTGGTGGGCTCAGGCCTGCCAGACCAACAGAGGGTTGCCTTTCAACAAACCACAACCAAGGCAGACCATCACCACGGACGCCTCAGACCTAGGATGGGGAGCACACATGGAAGACAAGTGTATCCAAGGCCTATGGTCTCAAGACCAGCTGAATTTGCACATAAACCTAAAGGAGATGCTGGCAGTGAAGCATGCAATCGAGGCATTCAAATCATTCCTCCAGCAAGGACATCTGCTGATAAGGACAGACAATACCACAGTCATGTGGTACATAAACAAACAGGGAGGCACGCATTCCTACCCTCTATGCCGGATGGCAATGGATCTGTGGAACCTAGGCCTGAATCTCAACATCCAACTGCAGGCCAAATTCGTACCAGGAAAAGAGAATTCACTAGCAGACAGCTTAAGCAGAACTACCACGGATGCTCACGAATAGATGCATCCAGACATCTTCAAAATCATAACAAACAAATGGGGAATGCCAGAGATAGACCTGTTCGCCTCCCCACTCAACCACCAACTGAACAAATTCTGCTCAAAAGTATACCACCCACAAGCCTGGAGGGTGGACTCCCTCTCTTTCAGCTGGAAGGCCCTAACAGTGTATGCTTTTCCACCTCTCCCATTGATGTACAAAGTTCTACTGAAGATCAGGGAGGAACAGCCAAAGGTGATTCTGATAGCTCCAGACTGGCCAAGGCAGCATTGGTATCCGCTACTGAGAAGCATGTCTCAGATGAACTCATGGCCTCTACCCCTATGGCCTTTACTTCTAACGCAGAACAACTACAAGACCCTGCATCCAAACTTTAAAACACTGCAGCTAACTGCCTGGAAAATTGCTTAAAACAAAACCAAACTGTTTTATCTCAGAGGGTCAAGGACATTATCCTGGAGGCTTGCAGACCCTCCACAAGAAAAACATACTCAGCTAAATGGAAGAGATTCCTCATTTGGAGTGCATCAAAGGGTACAAATGTCACACTGGCAAACCTAGCACACATCCTAGAATACTTAGGAGAACTTTTCCACAATGGCCTGTCCTATTCTTCCATTAAGATTCATGCTTCAGCAATTTCAGCAGAGTACAACATGGATCCTCCTATCTTCTCTCACCCTCTCCTCAGACAATTTTTAAGAGGGATCAAAAATGTAAAACCTCCAAGGAAACCTCCTCTGCCTACATGGGATCTCAATTTTGTGCTGGAAAAATTAACACTACCCCCTTTTGAACCAGCAGCATCAGCAGACTTACAGTTCTTATCTTGGAAAACTGCTTTCCTTCTAGCAATCACTTCAGCAAGAAGAGTATCTGAGTTACAGGCACTAATGGCAGTGCAGCCTTTCCTTATTTTTCACCAGGATAGAGTGTCTCTGAGAACCAATCCTACTTTCATGCCAAAGGTGGTATCCAGGTTATCCTTGAACCAAGCTATTCATTTGCCTACGTTCTTCCCTAACCCACAGAACAGCTGGCAAAAACTATTGCACACCTTGGATGTACACAGACAACTACGCTACTATCTGGACAGAACTAAAACCAGCAGAAAAACTGACCAACTTTTTGTAGCATATGCAACTGGAGTGCAAGGAAAAGCAATTTCCAAACAGACAATTTCAAAATGGATAGGAAATTGCATTCGATTCTGCTACTCTTTTCATGGAAAGACAACTCCTGAAAATATCAGGCCTCACTCCACAAGAGCCACAGCCACCACTACAGCTTTCCTACGAGGGGTGGCTACCAAGGACATTTTAGAAGCTGCTACTTGGAGCTCCGTGCATACATTTGCCAAGCATTACAATCTACCTTTATACTCCAGATCCCGAGCAGGTTTTGCAACTGCAGTTTTACAGGGGATCTTAACTACACCATCATTATCTTAGTACCTCCTCCCCCAGTTTGGCTATGGTATTCTACCCATATGTTATGACTGCAGATGCATCCTTGAAGGACATAGTACAGTTTTGTACCTACCATAAATGTAGATGTCCGATAGGTATGCATCTGCAGTCAGGATTACCCACCCTCCTTCCCTCTGTGGTATTCCTAGGGTGCTTACCCCTCTTTCAGCTAGCTGGGGGAATCTATTATGGTGTATTTGTTTGTATGTATATATGTATATATATTTTGTTTGCTACTGTTTGGAATTTTCAACATTTATCCAAATTTAGCCTTCCTAGAGGGCACCTGGCATCTGGGGCAAGAAACACTGAGGAAAATGGCGTCGGCTGATGCCTTTATACCCCAGAAGCTCTGACGTCGTGGAAAGTGCGACATCAGCCGAGGCCAGACCCAGACTTTGGAATCCGGCCGACTGAAGGGCTGCCTGAGGCAGGACAACCCATATGTTATGACTGAAGATGCATACCTATCGGACATCTACATTTATGGTAGGTACAAAACTGTACTTTTTTCCAACTGAAGAACAGAGCATCCACTTTACAAGCTTGTTTGTTGGAAATCCTTGTGCAAAATTTGTCCAATTGATAGTTCTGGGGGAAGGCAAGCAGGTCTATATCTGGGCTCCACCATTTGCTTGTCAACATGTTGAAAATCCTTGGTTCCAGTTTTCACTTGTGTGGGTCCATGAGGTTTCTTCTTAGTTCGTCTGCCAGTGTATTTACATTTCCTGGCAGGAATTGAGCTTGTAGATGCACTTCGTAGCTTAGGGCTGTGTTCCACAATGCCATGGCTAGTCTACAGAGGGGCTAAGAATGTGTACCCCCCTGCTTGTTTATGTACCACATAACAGTGGTGTCTGTCTTTACCATTAAGTGTCCTGGCAGAATGTGGTCCTTGAAGGCTGTCAGAGCATTCTGTACAGCTAACATTTCTTTTTGATTGATATGCAGGTGCATTTGACTTGGGTTCCATTTGCCCTGAATGCACTTCCCTGCCAGGTGAGCCTCCCATGCATAGTCTGATGAGTCTGTTTTTAGGGTTTGGGCAGCAGGGGGTAGTGTGAATGGTAATCCCTTGTTTTGGTGGCAGGCCTCTGCCCACCAAAAGAACTCTAGGCGTAGGCAAGGTATGATAGAAATCATTGCTTCTAGATCCTGAGAATGTTGGCACCGTAGGCTTCTTAGATACCATTGTAGTTTCCTCATATGCAGTCTTGCATATGGAATTAGAAGAATGCAGGAGGCCATGAACCCCAAAGCTTTTTAGTATTTGCCTTGCAGATTGCTGGGTTTTTGTGGCCACTTGTTTGAAGTAGGTTGTCAAATGAATTTGTTTTTCTGGCGTAAGGAAAGCCATCTGGGAAGCTGTATTCAAGCTTCTCCCAGGAATATAAATTTTTGACAGTGTACCAGGTGGGATTTCTTTTCGTTTATGGTGTACCCCAGACAAGTTAGCACCCTTTGTACAAAGGCTAGGTGATTCAAAAGTATGTCATGGCTTTCTGCCTGAATTACACAATTGTCCAGGTATGGGTATATTTGAATATTTCTTTGCCTGCAAAATGCAGTGACTGGAACTAGGCACTTTGTGAATACCCTGGGCGCAGTAGATAAGCCAAAGGGCAGTGGAGAGAACTGATGGTGCGTGTAGCTTGCTTTGAAGTGTAGGTATCTTCTGCAAGATTCCTGATTGGATGTGCAGGATCGCTTCCTTTAAACCTAGTGTTGCCAACCAGGCGTCTTTGTCTAGCATAGGGAGCAACTGGTGAAGAGTCAGCATCTTGAATTTTGGAATCACCAAAAAGGTGTTTAGAGTCGACAGGTCCAAGATAGGATGCCATGAATTGTCTTTTCTGGGTACCAGGAAAAATCTTGAGTAGAAACCTTGTCCCTTTTTCTCTCCTGGTACCAATTGAATAGCCCCCATGATTAAGAGAGAAAGTACTTGCTTTTGGGCCTCTGCCCACTGATTTGAGGGCAGATCAGGCCACCCGCATGGTGTTGGTAACCTGTGGAAGTGAAATCTGTATCCCTGGGACACTGTATTTAAAACCCATTTGTCCTGGGTAATGAGTTGCCAGTTTTTTGCATGAAGAGCAGTCTTTCCCCCCAAAGGAGTAGACAGTTTAGAAGTGCTTGGCAGTTTTAAAAAGAAGTCATTGAACCAGTTTACCATAGAGTCTTACTACCCCCGGATTTGGAAGTGGAGGCCCCCTACTGCTTAGTCCTGTGCGTACCCTGTGACTGAAGCCAGGTTTGGACTGAGAAGGTCTGGAAGAGACAGGAAAGGACCAGTTCTTGGAATGCCAATGCCTACTAAACCTTGGAGGCTGTACTTGTAAAAAATCTTTAACAGTTTGCATAGATTTAGCTTTTTCCTCCATCTTTTTAAGATCAACTTCTGCCTTTTTGCCAAACACATGGCCCTGGTTTAAGGGAGCATCCAGTAATTTCGCTTTAACATGATCTGGCAAGGATTGCTGCTTAAGCCAAGCATGCCTTTTAAGTACAAACCCAGATGTTCATCGTGTTACACTGCTGCAGTCATCACACTTGGGGTTATCCTGCCGTCAGGCGGTCCCGCGGTCGGCCAGAGTTCCAAAGTCTTGGTCCGGCGTCGTCGGTTGCTGTCGCTTCTTCCCTGATGTCAGTGTGCCAGGGGTATATAAGATGCATCCAACGCCATTTTCTTCAGTCTTTCTTGCCGCGTGGTGCTCGAAGCAGAAGCAGTTCAAGTGCCAGTCGGCCAACTCCTGAGATTTTCAAATCGAATTTCAGACCGAAGTCTTCAATAAAGCGAAGTACCCCGTTGGGGAACCTTTTCTTGCCTCAGACCGATGTCAGAAAAAGTTAATTGTATTTCTTGTGGGAAGCAAATGCCTCATAAGGATTTTCATTCTTATTGTATTCCTTGCCTAGGCCCAGACCACGACGTCACAGGTTGTCAGTTTTGTGCTAGGTTTAACTAACGAAATATTAAACGTCTGTTTCTTTTCGCCCAACATTATTTTGGTAGAAAATTTAATTATACCATGCCATCAGACGACCGGGATGCATAAAAAACGCAAAGATAAGGACAGGCAGCCGAGACCCAAACCAGACTCCGTGGCCTCTGCTAGGCCAGTCGCCGGTTCTCCGGTTTTCAGTGAGGCGCCTACGCAGCCCCTGACGACCGCTGATTTAGAACCCCAGGCTGCATCCGACTCCCAAGCAGAGATGGCTGGCCCTCCACAGCCTTTATCTTTAGGCCCTTCCGACTCCATGGCTGAAGGGGATTCCGGTGCAGTTGAAACGCCTTCAGTTGCAGAAGGTGTCTTCAGACCGACTACACTTACTATTAAATCCTATGCAAAGCTAAAAACTCCTTTAAAAGTAAAGAAGCCTGTACAGCAGTCTCCAGTTCAAGGCCCCATGCCTAAGAAACAGATGCTTAAGATGGCTGAAGACTTAATTACCCTAATCAGGGGTTCCCATCCCCCTCCTGACAAAAGGCCTAGACAGGAGGACTACACTTCATCTGACCAGTTTTCCATTTCCTCAGATTCTTCTGAGGAACAGGAATACTCTTTTCCCCCTTATGAAGACTCTGATGCTGAAGAGTCTCTTCCTTCAGCATCTCCCCCAGAAGACTACTCTTTTGGGGAAACTTTACATACCATGAGGGAACATTTCCACTGGGAAGGCCAGGATTACTCTGATTCTAAGAAAAGGCTCCGAGAGTTCCTTTTACTACCCCAGCACAGACCACTTGCTATTCCACCCGTGTTAGACATTGTGGATGATGATTACTCAGAATCTAGCCTTAACCCAGATTCACTACCTCCTGCACCAGCCAAACCAGACAGATACTACAGAGTCCCTGACTCACACACGTTCCTATATAAAAGCCCTGTTGCTGACCCAGAAACCATTTCCCAGGGTCCCAAAGGGATTAAGGCCTCCATCTCTAAAAATCCTGTACCCTCTGAAAGGGATTCTAGAGCACTAGACAGATGGGGAAAGAAAGTATATACCTCAGCTACTCTAGCTATGAGGGCCTTAAATTGCCAATTTCACATGCTGAAATACCAACAATATTTGATGTCTCAATTAAAACAAAAAAATGACCACACGTACAGAGCAGCCTGATTACAAGGACTTGCAAGATTTGTTGCATGCAGCTGAACAATTGGGAAAACATACTTTGCAATGTGGATTTGATTCATTGGAAGCTTCTTGTAGAGCAGCAGTGACAGGGTCTGTCATTCGTAAGCATGCTTGGTTAAAAGAACAAACTTTACCTGACCATGTTAAAGCAAAGTTATTGGATGCCCCTTTACAGCAGGATGTTTTATTTGGTGTAAAAGCAGAAGACGTTTTAAAGAAAATGGAGGATAAGGCAAAATCTATGCAGACGGTCAAGGATTTTTTTACAGGTTCAACCCCCTCTTTCAGTAGAAATTGGCCAACTGAAAAACTGGTCCTTTCCAGCTTTTGACAGACCACAGAGGGGCAAATACAGACGCCCAAGGGGCAGAGGTCAGCCACAAGGCTCTTACAAGCCTCGACAATGGGGTGCCACAACCCACAAAGGAGGAGAAGACAGGTCTCAAACTATCAGAAGACAAACACAATGACTTACCCCTCAGAATGCCAAGCAAATCCCTCTTGGCAGCCCCTTTGGGAGGAAAACTAGCACTTTTTTGCAGGCAACTGGCACATCATCACAAAAGACAAATGGGTCCTAAATATTGTATCTCAAGGATACAGGTTCCACTTCCACACTTTATCAAGGATAAAAGGAATGCCAAACCTGCCACCAAATCAATGGGCAGAGGCTCTAAGACAAATTACAGCTCTCATGGACATGAGAGCCATTCAACAGGTTCCTACAAAGGAGCAAGGACAAGGATTTTACTCAAGCCTCTTTCTGGTTCCCCAAAAGGACAAAGCCTGGAGACCCATTCTGGACCTTTCAATTTTAAACACATACCTGGAAGTACCCAAATTCAAGATGCTCACACTACTACAACTTCTTCCCATGCTGGGCAAGAAGGCTTGGCTAGTAACGCTGGACCTCAAGGAGGCATACCTGCATGTCCCTATCAGACAAAATTGCAGAAGATACGTCCGATTTATAGCAGGTTCAACTCATTATCAATTCTCTGCACTGCCTTTTGGCTTATCTACTGCGCCCAGGGTCTTCACAAAATGCCTGGCACCAATAATTGCATACTGCAGACAAAGATGAATTCAAATATAGCCGTACCTGGACGACTGCCTTATTCAAGCAGAAAGCAAGGACATTCTTTTACAGCATCTGGCGTTTGTCAAAAACTTAAGTTGCCTAGGGTACACAGTAAACGAAAAGAAGTCAAAACTAGTGCCCTCACAAGACATAATATTCCTGGGTGTCAGCTTAAATACAACGGCCCAGATGGCTTATCTCACGCCAGGCAAGCAAGGACAACTGACTCAATACTTCAAAATGATGGCAACAAAAACCCAACTCCCTGCAAGAAAAATTCTGCAGGCCTTGGGATTCATGGCATCTTGCATACTACTAATACCATATGCCAAACTGCATATGAGGAAGTTACAATGGTACCTGAAAAGCGTATGGACTCAACACAGCCACAGCTTGGAAAGAATAATACCACTCATTCCCTGCCTTCAACAGGAGTTTCTATGGTGGGCACAGGCATGTCACCTCAACAAGGGTCAGCCTTTTACCTTACCCACAGCCTGGCAAACAGTAACAGATGCTTTGGATTATGCCTGGGGAGCACACATGGCAGGACAGTGTATTCAGAGCAAATTGTCTGCAGATCATATGCATCTACGCATCAATCAAAAAGAGATGCTAGCTGTACAAAATGCCCTAACAGCTTTCAAGGACCACCTACATCCAGGACAACTACTAATAAAGACGGACAACACCACAGTGATGTGGTACATAAACAAACAAGGGGGCACACATTCCTACCCCCTATGCAGGCAAGCAATGACCTTGTGGAACACAGCCCTGACCTACCAAGTTCAACTACAAGCACAATTCCTGCCAGGAAAGAAAAACACATTGGCAGGTGACCTAAGCAGAAACATTATAGATCCTCACCAGTGGAAACTAGATCCACAAGTATTCACAATGATAACTCAAAAATGGGAGAGCCCAGGCAGATCTGTTTGCCTCTCCCCAAAACTACCAACTACAAAAATTCTGCACAAGGCCATACCACACAATAGCTTGGAAAGTGGACGCCCTCTCATTCAGCTGGAAAACATTAACATTGTATGCCTTTCCTCCACTGCCTCTTCTGACAAAGGTGCTGCTGAAAGCCAGACTAGAGAGGCCACAAATGATACTCATTGCTCCAAACTGACCACACCAGCACTGGTATTCAATACTAAGGAACATGGCTCAAGGCCCACCATGGATTTTACCTCAAATTCCTCACCTACTGACTCCGCAAAACAATCAGATTCTACACAGCCAGCTCAAGACTTTAAATCTGGCTGCATGGCAAATTACCTAAACAACCAGTCAACACTTCTCTCTAAAGCTGTTATGGATATCATTCTGGAGGCGAGGAGGCCCAGCACCAGGAAAACTTACTCAGACAAATGGAAAAGATTCTGCGCCTGGAACCAGGCTAAAGGCCAAAATCCTGTTGTCCCTAATATTCCTCACATTCTGCAATACTTAACTGAGATGTTGCACAAAGGCCTTTCCTTTTCATCAATTAAGATCCACGCCTCAGCTATTTCAGCTCATTACAACACAGATCCTCCTATATTTTCACATCCATTACTAAGACAGTACCTCAGAGGGGCTAAGAACATAAGACCGCCCCGGAGAGCACCAACACCAACTTGGGATCTCAATTTTATTTTGGAAAAACCTACACTGCCGCCCTTTGAACCAGCGTTTACAGCTGATTTACAATTTCTATCATGGAAAACTGCCCTGCTGCTAGCAATAACTTCAGCACGAAGAGTCTCAGAGCTACAGGCCCTAATGGCAGTGGAGCCTTTCATCATTTTTCATCAAAACAGAGTCGTCTTATGAACTAACTCTTCCTTTATGCCAAAGGTGGTATCCAGTGTGGCTCTAAACCAAACCATTCATTTGCCCACCTTTTATCCAAACTCCCAGAATAAAGGGGAAAGGCTCATACACTCTTTGGGCATTCACAGGCAACTACGTTTCTACATAGATAAAACTAAGGCTTTCAGAAAATCTGACCAGCTCTTTGTATCCTATGCTGCAGGATCACAAGGAAAGGCCATCTCAAAACAGACCATTTCAAAATGGATAGGACATTGCATCCGTTTCTGCTACACGCACCATGGGAAACCAGTGCCTGGTAACATTAGGCCCCATTCCACCAGGGCTACAGCAGCATCAACAGCCTTCCTCAGAGGGTTTCCAACCAAGGATATTTTGGAGGCTGCAACTTGGAGTTCAGTGCACACCTTCACCAAGCACTACCACTTACCTCTATACTTAAAAACCAGAGCTGGCTTTGCCACTGCAGTTCTGCAGGGCCTACTAGCTTCTCTGAACCCTGTTTAGTACCACCGCCCAGTCTTAGCTTTGGGATTCAACCCAAGTGTGATGACTGCATCAGTGTAACACGATGAACATAATACAGTTTTGTACCTACCATAAATGTAGATGTTAGAATGTTCACACTGCTGCAGTCCAGGTTACCCTCCCTCCTTCCCCTCTGACCTAACTGGACTTATCTATGCCTTTCTATCCTGTACAACCTTTGGGGTGTATTTGCTTGTAACTGAAGGTATTCTTTTTATTTCTGTTATATGTTTTATTAGCAGTCTGTATTGCCTACCTACTTGGGGGCACCTGACATCTGGGGCAAGAAAAACTGAATAAAATGGCGTCAGATGCATCTTGTATACCCCTGGTGCACTGCCGTCAGGGAAGAAGCGTCAGCAACCGACGCCGGACCAAGACTTTGGAATTCTGGCCGACTGCGGGACCGCCTGATGGCAGGATAACCCCAAGCGTGATGACTGCAGCAGTGTGAACACTCGAACATCTACATTTATGGTTGGTGCAAAACTGTACTTTTCAGCAACCCTGCCTCTAGTGAATCAAAACCACATTGCATAATATGCTTTCCAACTTGTTCAGCTGAGTGCAGTAAATCCTTATTTTCAGCACAATCAGGAATCAACATAATTTTCTGTTTAAGCAATCCAGTAATATGCTGCTGATACTTTAACACATGAAACTTGCAGTTTAAGTCCCTAATGACCAAAGTTGCAGAAGTGTATACCTTCTTACCCCATCTATCCAGCGCCCTAGAGTCTCTATCAGAGGGGGTAGGGTTTTTGGCAGTAGTAGCTTTAATGCCCTTGGGTCCTTGTGAAATGGTCTCAGGATCCACAGTAGGATTTTTATAAAGGAACTTATGAGAGACAGGGACCCTGTATATCTATCAGGTTTTCTGGGAGCAGGAGGTGTAGTCAGGGGCCAAGCTAGATTCGAAAAGGCATCTTTAACAATGTCTAGTACAGGATGTATGGCTAAAGGCCTGTGCTGGGGCAGGAGTAAGAAATCCCTAAGCCGCTTTTTAGAATCAGAGGAATCCTGACTTTCCCAACGAAAATGCTCCCTGAGGGGTATGCAAGATTTCACCAAAAGAAAAATCCTCTGGGGGGGGATGCAGAGGGGAATAGTGTCCTCAACATCAGAATCCTCATAGGCAGCTAAGGGTAAATCCTGGTCATCAGAGGAAACAGAAAATTCAGAATCCTGGTCAGAAGTATCATAAGCAAACTCAATCCTAGGTCTCTTAGAGGGGGAAGGTTGGCTTCCCCTGATTGAGGGGGAAGGTTGGCTTCCCCTGATTGAGGGGGAAGGTTGGCTTCCCCTGATTGAGGGGGAAGGTTGGCTTCCCCTGATTGAGGGGAAAGGTTGGCTTCCCCTTATTGAAATAATAAGGTCTTCAGCCATTCTTATTTGTTTTTTTAGACATAGAGGCCTTACCATGCGGTCTGGGCGTCAGTTTTCTAGGCCTGGTTTGAGTTTCGGCCTTGAAGAAGAAGATGGCAGTTTAATATGCAAGTCAGTAGGCCTGAATACACCTTCAGAAGCCGGTGCCTGCACAGCAGCTCCGGACAAATCCAAGGTAGAGACATCCGCAGGTTCCACAGTTGAAGCCTGTCGCGGCATACTGGAGTCCGAATGGGTCTCAGTAGAGGCCTGCGAATCTGAAGTAGTGGGTATCAGGGGCTGCGAAAGCACCTCACTGAGTATTGGCGAACTGGCGACTGGCTTAGGAGAAGTTGCGTCGGCAGGTTTGGACCTCGGCGGCCTGTCTCTATCTTTGCATTTTTTCAGAATGTCGGTAGTCGGATGGCTTACCGAAGGCATATCGGGATAATTGAACCAAGCACCTAAATATTTAGAAGCGTAAATATACTGACTGATAGTTTGTGGTTTAAATAAGGCACAAAACCAACAGCGAGGTACGTCGTGGTCAGGGCCTAGGCAAGGAATACAGTACGAATGAAAATCTTTGAGGTATTTCCTTTCCACAAGTAATGCAATTATTTACTTTTACAACATTGGTTTAGAGCAAGAAAAAGTTTCCCTCACGGGGTACTTAGCTTTTAGTTGAAGACTTCAGTTCTGAAACTTGAAAACGAAAATTTTAGGAGTCAGCTCACCGGCACTTGCGAACTGCTTCTGGCACCGCACGGAAAGAAAGACTTATGTAATGGCGTCGGCTGCAAGTTTTATACCCCTGATGACCTGATGTCATGGAAGAATGGACAGCAACCGACGCAGGACCCAAGATTTTGTTAATCAGGCCGACTGAGGGCTACACCAAGCAGATAACCCAAATGTGATGACTGCAACAGTGAAACATGAAGAACATCACATTATTAAGTGCAGGAGATATTCTTGGCTTAAATTACAGCCCCTCCCTGATGACATCAAATACAAACTCCTGGACGCTCCTCTAGACAATAAAGACTTGTTTGGTACAACTGCTGCTGACGTCTTCAAGGCTCCCCAGACTAAAGGTAAGGAAGTACAGGAACTGAGACATATCTTTGTCTCCCCAGTACCATGTTCTCAAAGAAATTAAATTCACAGCTAGCAAAAGTGCCAGCTAAAACCAGAAGGGACCACAGGAAACAGCTCCTTTCTAGGTCTGTTCCCTCCACTCCTCCTTCCAAACAGCGCTTTCAGGAGAAGCCTGGTAGCCTGTGATTACCAGGTTCTTCACCCAGATACCCTTCTCTCCATGCGTCTCTCCCTATCCCTCTACACTTGGACACAGATTACCCTGGACTCTTGGGTCCTGTCTATCTTAAAAAAGAGATACTTCATGATTTGGAAGGACAGACCTACTCCCAAAGGCATGCCTCACCCCCTCCCCCCACACGGGATCAGCTACCATTTTTTCCCCCAGTCCTACGGGAACTTTTTGCTCAAGGAACCATTAAGGAAGTCTCTTCTCTTGCAAGGGGGAAAGGGGTCTGCTCGAGAATTTTCCTGGTCCCCAAAAATAAAGTCCCTGGAGGCCAATTCTGGACTTATCACTCCTCTATACCTTTCTCCAGGTTCCCTCCTTTTGGATACTTTCCCTGCTTACTCTTCTGCCCCTGATTCTTCCACAGGTCTTCTTAGTATCCTTGGATATAAAGGATGCTTACACATCCCAGATGTTCATCGTGTTTCACTGCTGCAGTCATTACACTTGGGTTATCCTGCCGTCAGGCGGGCCCGCAGTTGGCCTGAGCTCCAAAGTCCTGGTCCGGCATCGGTTGCTGTTGTGTCTTCCCTGACGTCAGTGCACCAGTGATATATAAGAAGCAACCAACGCCATTTTCTTCAGTCTTTCTTGTCATGCCCGAAGCAAAAGCAGTTCGCATGTGCCAGTCGGCTGACTTCTGAGATTTCAAATACGATTTCAGAACCAAAGTCTTCAATAAAGCTAAGTACCCCGTTGGGGAAATTTTTTTCTTGCCTCAGACCGATGTCAGAAAAAGTTAATAATTGTATTTCTTGTGGGAAGCAAATACCTCATAAGGATTTTCATTCTTAGTGTATTCCATGCCTAGGCCCAGATCACGACGTCACTAGTTGTTGGTTTTGTGCTAGATTTAACAAATGCACTATTAAACGTCTGTTTGATTTTGCTCACTATTACTTTGGGCGAAGGTTTAATTATGCAATGCCGTCGGAACAACCGACTACCAGAATGCATAAAAAGCGCAAAGATAAAGATAAGTAAAAGCATCCGAGGCCCAAAACTGACGACGAAGCCTCTTCTAGGCCATTCGCCAGTTTGCCGTTTTTCAGTGAGGTGCTTTCGCAGCGCCTGACACCCGCTACCTCAGATCCACAGGCCGCGTTCGACTCCCACATGGAGGTGCCTATGCCTCTGGAGCCTCATAGTGTTGGGCCAACGGAGATTAACCCTTCAGATGGGTCCGGAGCCGCTGAGCAGGCATAGACTTCTGAGGGTGTTTTCAGGCCTACTCAACTTACCATTACAACTACAGCCAAGACTAAACCTACACTAAAGACAAAGAAGCAAATAAAGCATTCACCTGGACAGGCCTCCATGCCTAAAAAACAGATGCTCAGGATGGCCGAAGACTTGATAACTCTGATCAGGGGTTCCCATCCCCCTCCTAATAAAAGGCCTAGGCAGGATGCAGACTATGATTCCTCTGACCAGGTTTCAATATATTCTGATTCCTCTTCAGACCAGGGATATTCTTTACCCCCCCCCCATGAGGATTCTGATGCTGAAGAATCCATTCCTTCAGCCTCTCCTCCTGAGGATTACTCTTTTGGGGAAACTTTACATACCATGAGGGAGCATTTCCATTGGGATGGCCAGGGTTACTCAGAATCCAAGAAAAGGCTCAGAGACTTTCTTTTGCTGCTTCTGCGCAGGCCCCTTGCTATTCCGCCAGTGTTGGACATTGTGGATGATGTGTTGTCTGAATCTAGTTTAAACCCTGATTCTTTACCCCCAGCTCCAGTCAAGCCAGACAGATACTACAGAGTCCCTGACTTTCACAAATTTCTTTATAAAAACCCTGTTGCAGACCCAGAAACTATTTCCCAGGGTCCCAGAGGGGTTAAGGCTTCCACGGCTAAGAATCCAGTTCCCTCGGATAGGGACTCTAGAGCATTAGACAGATGGGGAAAGAAAGTTTACACCTCTGCAACTTTAGCAGTGAGAGCTTTGAATTGCCATTTACACATGCTTAAGTATCAACAATACTTACTGTCTCAATTAAAACAGAAAATGAGTATAAATGCAGAACAACCTGACTATAAGGAAATGCAGGATTTATTGCATGCAGCTGAATAAGTGGGAAAGCATACTTTGCAATGTGGTTTTGATTCATTAGAAGCTTCTTGTAGAGCAGCAGTTACAGGATCTGTGATTCGAAGGCATGCTTGGTTAAAAGAACAAAGTTTACCAGATCATGTTAAGGCAAAATTATTGGATGCCCCTTTGCAGCAAGATAATTTATTTGGTATTAAGGCAGAAGAGGTATTAAAGAAAATGGAGGATAAGGCAAAATCTATGCAAACAGTAAAGGATTTCTTATAGGTACAGCTACCACAATTTAGTAGAAATTGGCCTACAAAGAAATGGTCCTTTCCAGTGTCAGACAGACCACAACGAGGCAGATACAGACGCCCAAGAGGCAGATCTCAGCCACAAGGTTCTTACAGACCACGACAGTGGGGTGCTTCAAACCCAAAACAAGGTGAGCATAAGTCACAACCTTACAGGAAACAGTCCCAATGACTTCCCCCTTCCAATGTCAAACTCTTACCTTTTGGCAGCTCCCTTAGGGGGGAAACTAGCACTTTTTTCTCAAAATTGGCAAGCAATCACCCAAGACAAATGGGTGCTGAATATTGTGTCTCAAGGTTACAGGTTCCACTTTCACACTTTTCCAAGGCACAAAATCAATGGGCAGAGGCACAACAACAAATGACAGCTCTCATGGACATGAGAGCTATTCAGAAAGCACCACAGCAGGAAAAAGGACAAGGATTTTACACAAGACTCTTCCTGGTACCCAGAAAGGACAAAGCCTGGAGACCCATTCTGGACCTTTCCACTCTAAATACTTACCTGGATGTTCCGGAATTCAGAATGCTGACACTACAACAGCTCCTTCCCATGTTGGACAAGAAAGCTTGGCTTGTTACTTTGGACCTCAAAGAGGCATACCTGCATGTCCCTATCAGACAAAATTGCAGAAGATACCTCAGATTCATAGCTGGTTCAATGCACTACCAATTCTCTGCACTGCCCTTTGGATTATCTTCTGTGCCCAGGGTCTTTACCAAGTGCCTGGCACCAGTAATTGCATTTTGCAGACAAAAAGGAATTCAAATCTATCCATATCTGGACGACTGCCTGATTCAAGCAGAGAGCAAGGACATTCTTCTACAGCATCTGGCATTTGTAAAAAGATTAAGTTGCCTAGGGTACACAGTAAATGAAAAGAAATCAAAACTAGTGTCCTCACAAGAGATAATATTCCTGGGTGCCAGCTTAAATACAACGGCCCAGATGGCTTATCTCATGCCAGACAAACAAGGGCAACTGACTCAGTATTTTCAATTGATGGCAACAAAGTCCCAACTCCCTGCAAGAAAAATTCTGCAGGCCTTGGGATTCATGGCATCCTGCATTCTACTAATTCCATATGCAAGGCTGCATATGGCGAAATTACAATGGTACCTGAAAAGTGTTTGGTCTCAACATTGTCACAGCTTGGAGACCGTAATACCTCTAATTCCCTGCCTACAATGGGAGTTCCGATGGTGGGCACAGGCATGTCACCACAACAAGGGTCAGCCTTTCACTCTTCCCACAGCCAGGCAGACTATAACAGATGCCTCTGATTACGCCTGGGGAGCACACATGGCAGGAAAATGTATTCAGGGCAAATGGACCACAGAACAAATGCCTCTTCACATCAATCAAAAAGAGATGTTGGCTGTACAAAATGCCCTAACAGCTTTCAAGGACCTTCTGCATCCAGGACAATTGTTTTTAAGGACAGACAACACCACAGTGATGTGGTGCATAAACAAGCAAGGGGGCACTCATTCTTACCCCCTATGCAGACAAGCCATGACCTTGTGGAATACAGCTGTAACTTATCAAGTTCATCTGCAAGCACAATTCTTGCCAGGAAAGACAAATACTCTGGCAGACGACCTAAGCAGAAACATCATGGATCCTCATGAGTGGAAATTAAATCCACAAGTTTTCAGCATGATAATGCAAAAATGGGGGTGCCCGGCCATAGATCTCTTTGCCTCCCCACTGAATTGCCAACTACAAAAATTCTGCACAAGGACTTAACACACACAAGCATGGAAAGTGGTCGCTCTTTCATTCAGCTGGAAAAGCCTAAGCGTTTATGCCTTCCCACCACTGCCTCTCCTTTCAAAGGTACTCCTAAAAGCCAGACAAGACAAACCACAGATGATTCTGATTGTTCCAGACTGGCCATGCCAGCATTGGTACCCAATCTTAAAGAACTTGGTTCAAGGACCACCTTGGTTTTTGCCTCAAATTCCACACCTTCTGACTCAGCAAAACAGTCAGATACTGCAGTCAGCTCAAAATGTTAAACCTGGCTGCATGGCAGATTCATTAGCCAAAGAGGCAACTTCTCTCTCTAAAGCTGTTATGGATGTCATTTTGGAGGCCAGGAGGTCTAGCACCAGGAAATCTTATTTAGAAAATTGGAAGAGATTCTGTGCCTGGAACCAGGCTCAAAACCTTGATCCTCTGGTCCCTAACATTCCTGAGATACTACAATACTTGACTGAGATGCTGGACAAAGGGCTATCCTTTTCATCCATTAAGGTTCACGCTTCTGTCATCTCGGCTCATTACAACACAGATCCTCCTATTTTTTCTCACCCTTTGCTAAAGCAGTACCTCAGAGGGGCTAAAAACATAAGAACGCCTCGGAGTGCATCAACACCAACTTGGGACCTCAATTTCATTTTGGAAAAGCTCACTTTGCCTCCTTTTGAACCAGCCAATTCAGCAGAGTTAAAATATATATCATGGAAAACTGCTCTGCTTCTGGCAATAACCTCAGCACGAAGAGTCTCAGAACTGCAGGCACTAATGGCAGTGGAGCCCTTTATCATTTTCCACCAAGACAGGGTTTCTTTAAGAACAAACCCTTCCTTTATGCCTAGGGTGGTTTCCAGTGTGGCTGTTAACCAATCTAGTCACTTGCCAACATTTTACCCAAATCCCCAAAATAAAGGGGAGAGACTTCTACATTCCTTGGACATACATAGGCAATTGCGCTTCTACTTGGACAAAACAAAAGCTTTCAGAAAATCTGAACAATTGTTTGTATCATATGCTACAGGATCACAGGGAAAGCCTATTTCAAAGCAGACCATTTCAAAGTGGATAGGACACTGTATCCGGCTCTGCTACACACAAAATGGGAAACCTGTACCTAGTAATATTAGACCACATTCCACCAGGGCAACTGCCACTTCTACTGCCTTCCTTAGAGGAGTACCCACCAAAGATATCTTGGAAGCTGCAACTTGGAGTTCAGTGCACACCTTTACCAAGCATTATCATTTGCCTCTTTATTCTAGATCCAGAGCTGGCTTTGCCACTGCAGTGCTGCAGGGCCTCATAGCCACACCAAATCCTCTGTGGAGCCAGCTACCCAAACTCAGCTTTGGGATTCTACCCAACTGTAATGACTGCAGCAGTGAAACACAGTGAACATAGTACAGTTTTGTACCTACCATAAATGTAGATGTTCGGGTGTCTTCACTGCTGCAGTCCAGGTTACCCACCCGCCAGCCCCTCTTTATCTGGGACTAACCTATACTACCTTTGTGGTGTATTTGCTGGTTAATGAAAGTTTTATTTTTACCTTTTTTGTATGTTTTATTAGCAATATGTATTGCCTACCATTTATGGGGGCACCTGACATTTGGGGCAAGAAAAACTGAAGAAAATGGCGTCGGCTGCTTCTTATATACCCCTGGCGCACTGACGTCAGGGAAAAGGCGACAGCAACCGACGCCCGACCAGGACTTTGGAACTCAGGACGACTGCGGGCCCGCCTGATGGCAGGATAACCCAAGTGTAATGACTGCAGCAGTGAAGACACTCTAACATCTACATTTATGGTAGGTACAAAACTGTACTTTCATCCTCTCTTCATAGGTTCATAGATTAGTACTAGGCTAACTGCCTTTGTGGGCCATTTTAAGCCTAGCCAACTACTCCATGTGAGAATCAAACCCGGCACCTTTGGTTTATAAGGCAAACACCTTAACCATTATGCTAACTTCTTCAGAAAATTCCTTCATTTCTCAGTGGGCTCTGCACACTTTCAGTTCTGTGCTTTACCATTTGGTCTCTCTACGGCTCCAAGTGTATTTACAAAATGTCTGGCCCCTGTCATAGCCTTTGTCAGGGCATAGGGAACACAACTTTTCCCCTACCTTGACGGCATCCTCATTAAGGCCACATCAAGTACCATGGCCTTGCAACACCTGGACTTTACCATCTCCCTCTTAAGACATCTGGGGTTTACAGTAAACCTCAAAAAACATCCCTGATATCCCCACAGGATCAGGTGTTCCTGGGATGTTGGATTCTACACAGGGAAATGATGGCCTGCCTTTCCCCAGAAAAAAATTATGATTCTCACCACTTCATGGAAGTTGGAGTTCATGATCCCCATGCTCCCGTACCTGGTCAGGGAACGGAATTGGTGGATAACCCAGATACAATCAAATCCTGGCCTGCCCTTAACAGCCACCACCCCCCAACCAGGATCTCTTTACAGATGCGTTACGCACAGGGTGGGTTGCAACCTTAGGAGGATGGAGAGTAAGGAACATATGGACACTCACTCAACAGAAAGACCATATCAGTATCAAGGAAATGAGAGCCTTGATATTGGCCTTGATAATTTTCAAGGATCGGGTTCTACCAGGCACCCTGATGTGGTACGCATACAACATCATGGTGCTGTGGTACACCAACAAATGGTGGGGGGACCGAGGTCCTACTTCCTGTGCAGGCTGGCACTGCAGGCCTGGAAATCACATTGGAAAAACATCTTCCTCCAAGCGATATACATCCTTCTGCAGACAATGTGATGGATTCATTATGCAGGCCCATGACCCAGTCTCATGAGTGGATGCTGAACAAGTACGTGTTTCTGGACTGTCCATCTATGGGGTATTCCAGATGTTGATCTCTCTGCCTCCCCCATGAACAGTCAGCACCGAACCTTCTACTCCAGGGCACCACACCCAGAAGCATGGAAGGTGGATACTCTTTAAGTCATCTGGAAGGGGACGTACGCTTATGTTTCCCCCCTTCCCTCTCATACAGAGCGTCCTACTGAAAATTCAGAAGGAACAGCCTCAAATCTTGCTGGTGACTCCCTGTTGGCCAAGGCAGCATTGGTTCCCCCTATTACTAAATCTGTCCAAGGGCAATCACTACAAGTTGCCCCACTGAATGGACCAACTCACACAGGAGAAGGGAACACTCTTAAACTCCCAACTGTCCACATTGAATCTCTCACTGTGGGTGATAGGGCGCCAATTCCCTTTAGATGCCTATAAACAGAAGACATGCTTGAAGTTTTGCAGGAGGCCAGGAAACCAACTACCAGGAAATCTTACCTGTCTTAACTGGAAGAGATTTTCTATATGGTGTCAGAAAAACAACTTACAACCCCCTGACCTCAGAGCCCCCAGTGGATGATGTCCTTCAAGGATGCATCTGCAGTCCTAACATATGGGTTGTCCTGCCTCAGGCAGCCCTTCGGTCGGCCGGATTCCAAAGTCTGGGTCTGGCCTCGGCTGATGTCGCACTTCACCCGACATCATAGCTGCTGGGGTATAAAGGCATCAGCCGACGCCATTTTCCTCAGTCTTTCTTGCCGCATGGTGCCCGAAGCAGAAGCTGTTCGCAAGTGCCGGTCGGTCAGATCCAGAGATTTCTACTACCGAAGACTTCTAAAAAAGCTAAGTACCCCGTTGGGGACTCTTTCTTGCCTCAGCCGATGTCAGACAAAGTAAGTAATTGTTTAACTTGTGGGAAACAAATACCTCATAAGGATTTCCACTCTTACTGACTTCCTTGCTTAGGCCCAGACCACGACGTATCAGCTTGTCTAGCCTGTGCTTCCTTCAACTGACGGACGCTTAGACGTCGGTTGGAGTTTGCAGAGGAGTTTTTTGGTCCCGCTTTTGCATATAAAATGCCGTCGGAGACTCCAACTACACAATTAGCTAAAAAGTGCAAGGAAAAGGACCGACACTTGCGGTCCGCGGTTTCGGCTGAAACCACGGTTAGGCCAACCGCCAGTGTCTCGGTTTTGGCTGAAACTGAGTCTTCGGTTCTTCCTTCGGCCGAAAGCATGCCTCCGATAACCGAGGCCTCACAGAGCATGGCTGAATCTGCTACTGAAATTACTGCTACAGAAGCAGGCACCCAGGATTTGTCAGACACTATTCCTTTAGACATTTCTACCCCTGCACGTGGGGCTGCTAGACCCCCTGCTTCTATGTCTATCAAGGCCTTTTCCAGGGCTAAAGCAGCTAAATCTTCTAAGGCCTTACCTACAAAAGCTCCCTCACACAGGCCTACCTCTAGTTCCCAGATACTCAGCTTGGCTGAGGATCTTATTTCTTTGATCAGGGGATCCCAACCTCACCCAGACAGGGCCTCTTAACCTCCTCCAGATAAGAGGCCTAGGACTGAACCCCCTGAACCTGTCTCTACAGACTATTCCTCGGATGACTCAGATATTTCAGACCATCAGGAAGGCCCATATTCTCCTTATGAGGATTCTTATGCAGAAGACTCCATTCCTTCTGCTTCTCCTCCTGAAGAATTTTCTTTTGGGGAAACCCTACATTCTATGAGGGAACACTTCCAATGGCAGGGCCAGGATTTTTCAGATTCAAGGAAAAGGCTAAGGACTTTTTTACACTTACCACAGCATAGGCCTTTAGCCATTCCTCCAGTACTATCAGTTGTTGATGATGCATATAATGATGCCAGTACTGCCCCTGATTCTCGTCCTCCGGCCCCTGCCAAGCCTGATAGATATTACAGGGTCCCGGACACACACTACCACTTGTATAAGGCTCATGTTGCAGACCCAGAAACCATTTCACAGGGCCCTAAAGGTGTGGCAGCTGCCTCTGCCAAAAACCCTCTTCCCTCTGAAAGGGAATCTAGAGCATTAGAGAGATGGGGTAAAAAAGTTTATACATCTGCTACTCTTTTGGCCAGGGCCTTAAACTGTCAATTTCACATGATTCAGTACCAGGAATTTTTGTTAGACCAGCTAAATAAAAAACTGTCCTCTCCTGAACCTATAGACCGCAAGTCCCTTCAGGATTTGGTACATAACTCTCAGCAGGTCAGTAATCATTTCTTAAAATGTGGCTATGATGCACTGGAGGCTTCCTTTAGATCAGCTATGACTGGAGCAGTGATTGAAGGCATGCCTGGTTAAAGAACAATCCTTACTAGACCATGTTAAGTCAAAACTCCTAGATGCTCCTATGGAGAAACAAAGTTTGTTTGGCTCCCCTGCACAGGAGGTTCTAAAGAAAGTGGAAGAAAAAGCAAAATCTGTCCAAACAGTCAAGGATTTCTTACAGGTCCAACCTCCGAGGTTTAGCAGAAATTGGCCTTCGAAGAATTGGTCCTTTCCAGACACCTCCAGAGCACAGAGAGGCAGAGGTCCAAGTGGCAGAGGTCAGTCTAGGGGTGCCTACAGGGGACGTCAGTGGCAACCTGCCAACCAGAGAAGTGCTGCCACAGCTGCAACTACAACCACTTCCACAGGACAGACACAATGACTTGGCTCTGGTTCCGCCTACCAGGGAACAACTGGAAGCACCCTTGGGCGGAAAGCTAGCCTTATTTTCCGACAACTGGCATTGCATTACAGGAGACAAATGGACTTTACAAACAATAGACAAGGGCTACAGGTTTCACTTCCTCACTCTACCAAAAAAGAGAGGAATGCCAAACCTTACACCAAGCCAAAAAACAGAGGCTCAAAAACAAATCAACAACTTACTAAGGATGAGAGCTATAGAAAGGGTACCACCTATGGAACAAGGCCAAGGATTTTACTCCAGGCTTTTCCTTGTACCAAGAAAAGAAAATCAATGGAGACCTATTCTCGACTTGTCCGCACTGAACACATACCTCATTGTTCCAAAATTCAAAATGCTGACCCTCCAGCAACTTCTTCCCATGCTGGGCAAGGAGTCTTGGCTGGTGACTCTAGATCTCAAGGAGGCATACCTGCACGTCCCTATACGACCAGATTGCAGAAGACACCTCAGATTTCTTGCAGGATCAGAGCATTATCAATTCTCAGCATTGCCCTTTGGCTTATCTACTGCGCCCAGAGTATTCACGAAATGCCTGGCATCAGTAATTGCTCATTGCAGGCTTCATGGAATTCAAATTTACCCATACCTGGATGACTGCCTAATACAAGCGGACAACAAGACAAAATTAACAAAAGATTTGGAAAATGTCATACAACTGTTGCAAGCCTTGGGATACACAGTCAACATTCAAAAGTCAAGGCTAGTACCATCCCAAAGGATAACATTTTTGGGTGCAGAACTGGATACAACAACTCAGATGGCTTTTCTCACAGAAGAAAAACAAAAGCAACTACCAGTCTATTTCATGACATTAACAACACAAATTCAGCTTACTGCAAGGAAAGTCCTGCAAGCCCTGGGTTACATGGCATCCTGCATAATATTGATCCCGCATGCCAGGCTGCATATGAGAAAGTTGCAATGGTACCTAAGGAATGTATGGTCTCAACACAAGCACAGTCTAGAAGCCCAGATTCCAATAATTCCATGCCTGAAAAAAGAATTCCTGTGGTGGGCTCAGGCCTGTCATATGAACAGAGGATTGCCTTTCCACAAACCACATCCAAGCCAGACCATCACCACGGACGCCTCAGATCTAGGCTGGGGGGCACACATGGAGGACAAGTGTATACAAGGCCTATGGACCCAAGACCAGCTGAATCTACACATAAATCTAAAGGAGATGCTGGCAGTGAAACATGCAATCCAGGCATTCAGACCATTCCTTCAACAAGGTCACCTGCTGATAAGGATGGACAATACCACAGTCATGTGGTACATCAACAAACAGGGAGGTACACACTCATATCCTCTATGCCGGATGGCAATGGACCTGTGGAATTTGGCCCTGAATCTCAACATTCAACTACAGGCCAGATTTGTACCAGGAAAAGAAAATTCACTAGCAGACACCTTAAGCAGGACTACCACGGATGCTCACGAATGGATGCTGCATCCAGATATCTTCAAAACCATAACAAAGAAATGGGGAATGCCAGAGATAGACCTGTTCGCCTCCCCACACAACCACCAA
The DNA here is from genome assembly GCF_019279795.1 of Protopterus annectens. Taxonomy (NCBI): domain Eukaryota; kingdom Metazoa; phylum Chordata; order Ceratodontiformes; family Protopteridae; genus Protopterus; species Protopterus annectens. Next base: position 1,830,091,583 of record NC_056741.1, read on the forward strand.
TTGAAGAAATTCTGCTCAAGAGCATACCACCCACTTGCCTGGAGGGTGGACTCCCTTTCCTTCAGCTGGAAAAACCTGACAGCATATGCATTTCCACCTCTTCCTTTGATGTACAAAGTCCTACTGAAGATCAGAGAGGAACAGCCAAAGGTAATCCTGATAGCTCCAGACTGGCCAAGGCAACATTGGTACCCGCTACTGAGAAGCATGTCTCGGACACACTCATGACCTCTACCTCTATATCCCTTACTTCTAACACAGAACAACTACAAGACCTTGCATCCAAACTTGAAAACACTGCAGCTAGCTGCTTGGAATATTGCATAAAACAAAATAAACCAGATTTATCTCAGAGGGTTAAGGACATTATCCTGGAGGCACGCAGACCCTCCACAAGGAAAACTTATTCAGCCAAATGGAAAAGATACCTCATTTGGAGTGCAGCAAAGGGAGAAAATGTCTCATTGGCAAACATAGCACACATCCTGGAATACTTAGCAGAACTGTTCCACAATGGCCTGTCCTACTCCTCCATTAAGATTCATGCATCAGCAATTTCAGCAGAGTACAACATGGATCCTCCTGTCTTCTCTCATCCTCTACTCAGGCAGTTCTTGAGAGGAATCAAAAATGTAAAGCCTCCAAGGAAACCACCTTTACCTACATGGGATCTCAACTTTGTGCTGGAAAAATTAACACTTCCCCCTTTTGAACCAGCAGCAACAGCAGACTTACAGTTCTTATCTTGGAAAACTGCTTTCCTGCTAGCAATCACTTCAGCAAGAAGGGTATCTGAGTTACAGGCATTAATGGCAGTACAGCCTTTCCTTATCTTCCATCAGGATAGAGTGTCTCTGAGAACTAATCCTACTTTTATGCCAAAAGTGGTCTCCAGGGTGTCATTGAACCAAGCGATTCATTTACCTACATTCTTCTCCAACCCACAGAACAGGGGGGAAAGACTACTACACATCTTGGATGTGCACAGACAATTACGCTACTATCTGGACAGAACTAAGACCAACAGAAAAACTGACCAGCTTCTGGTAGCATATGCAACAGGAGTGCAAGGGAAAGCAATTTCAAAACAGACAATCTCAAAATGGATAGGAAATTGCATTAGATTTTGCTACTCTTTTCATGGAAAGACAACTCCTGAAAATATCAGGCCTCACTCCACAAGAGCTACAGCCACCACTACAGCTTTCCTACGATGAGTGGCTACCAAAGACAATTTAGAAGCTGCTACTTGGAGCTCCGTGCATACATTTGCCAAGCATTACAATCTTCCTTTATACTCCAGATCCCGAGCAGGTTTTGCAACTGCTGTTTTGCAAGGGATCTTAACTACACCATCTTTATCTTAGTGCCTCCTCCCCCAGTTTGGCTATGGTATTCTACCCATATGTTAGGACTGCAGATGCATCCTTGAAGGACATAGTACAGTTTTGTACCTACCATAAATGTAGATGTCCGATAGGTATGCATCTGCAGTCAGGATTACCCACCCTCCTTCCCCTCTGTGGTATTCCTAGGGTACTTACTCCTCTTTTAGCTAGTTGGGGGAATCTGTTATGGTGTATTTGTTTGTATGTATATATGTATATATATTTTGCTTTCTACTGTTTGGAATTATCTGCATTCATCCAAATTTAGCCTTCCTAGAGGGCACCTGGCATCTGGGGCAAGAAACACTGAGGAAAATGGCGTCGGCTGATGCCTTTATACCCCAGCAGCTATGACGTCTGGTGAAGTGCGACATCAGCTGAGGCCAGACCCAGACTTTGGAATCCGGCCGACCGAGGGGCTGCCTGAGGCAGGACAACCCATTTGTTATGACTGCAGATGCATACCTATCGGACATCTACATTTGTGGTAGGTACAAAACTGTACTTTATTGTCAGTGAAGTAAACGCAGGTTCTGCTGCTGAGCAGCTGCCACCTCTGCCTTGTAATTTTTATTTGTTGTAGGAATAAATGAGCTATGCAGTAGGTAGGAGGTAACCTGAAGTCATCTGGGGTGTAAGGACTAAAAGCATGAGAGAAAAATTGTTAGCGTAGCCCAGAGAGTGGTTGACCCACTTGCCCTGCATTTTGCAAGAAGTTATTTGCACTTTGATACAGAGCCCACACTTTAAAGTAAAGCTGTAGTATGTAAAGTATAGCAGATTGCTTGCTTTTTAATATTGAATATGTGATTGTTTTCTTATTGACATTGTGATGGTTTGTTGCATATATGTATTGTCACTATTAACATGGTTCCATCTTTCACAAGGTGTCTGGAACTGCTGATTTTTGTTGTCATTTGACCCTCTGACAGCTGTAATTTCTGCTACTTCTCACATTATGTGATAGGTTGAAGGTTGATTGTGAAAAAACTTTGAGTCATATTCAAACCAAATTAAATCTTTTTATTTTTCATTCAATATTACAGGCTGATGTGTGCATGAATTATCATGTAGGGGAGACGGTACTTTCCTTACAGAAAACAACCCTTATTCCTGGTGGCTCAGAGTCTTTGGTATACACCACCTTGTCAGGAGGTATTGGCATACTTGTTCCATTCACATCTCATGAGGTAAGAAGCTTATTTTATTAACATTGTCTTGTTCTGAAAAAAAGTGATCTTTTGTTCGCATTTAAAAAGAAATTTTGATGTGCTGTATTTTTCCAGAGATTTTCAGTTTGCAGATCGTCAGTCTTCCAAATGTCCATATCAATAATCTGATTATTACTCTATGGTCTGCACAGAACATCATGCCACAGTTTTGGAAAACTGTTCTAATTAAACCACTCCTAAAGCGTAGCAAACCAAAAGATATCTGTCACTTCCATCCAACATCCATCTTCCCAATTCTAGGCAAAATCCTTAAAAAGATAGTCTATACCCAACTGTCCCTGTATGTCTAGCATTACCTCTTCCTGTCCTCCAAGCAACATGGATTCTGGACTTAAGGAATTACTGTAACAGCACTTGGGTCCCTACCAGATGACATCCTTCTGAACGCTGATTGTGGCCTCCTTACATATGTATAGATCTGACAAAGGCATTTGACCTAATTGACCTCTGTCTTCTTGAAATTGGTATCATTTAAGACCTTGTTCCTTGGTGTAAAAACTTCCTTACTGACTGACACTTCCTAGAATGTGCACCTGTTATTAAAGGTGTACCACAAGGATCCATTCTTGTCCCCTCCTCTTCTCCATATTAGTTAACAGACTTCCTTGTGACCTCTCCCATCTTCCACTTATCCTTTTTGCTAATGACATGGTAATTTACCAATCAGGTTACTCTCACAGAAACATTCAGTGACAACTTCAGTCAGACTTACACAAGCTCCACCAGTGGCACATATACCATAAACAACTACTCAACCCCAACAAGACAAAAACTGTGCGTTTTGGCACCCCACAGAAAATAAATGAAGCACCTCTTTAGCTGTCTTTGACTTAACACAACCATTCCATAGAGACCTTCAAGTACATTAGACTGTGGCTTGATGAGTCACTAAACTTCCATTTCCACATAGACAAAGTCAAAACCAAAGTAAACTCTGTCCTTTTTTGGGCCACAGAGTATTCCCCTTCTGTCCCAACTAGCCAAAGCAGCTATTGGCAAAGGAGTTTGCCTTTCTCGACTTGAATACAGGATCCTAGATTTTGAGTCTGCCTCCAAGAAAAACATTGTTACACTCCAGACTATAACAGTTTATCTGCCGATTCGTTACAAACTCACCTGTCTGTGAGCATCACTGTCACCCTAGAAAAAGCCAAATTGCTACCCATCAAACAAATATCTAACTTACTGTGAGTCCCAGCTCTACAAACTACTCCAGCTCCACACATTTACTCACCTTCATGAAAAAGCATCCTCATACTACCCGAGACACTATTCAGAAGCCACACTAACTCTCATTACCCCAGAACCAAACTCTACAACACTGCACATGTTTTTTCCTGTCGGACACCTACTCAAGTTAGCAATCTCTCCCCATCGACATTAAGGAAATCAAAACTCAGACTGCAACTCAAAAAGCAGCCAAGCCAAATGCTCCTGCTTCAACAAAGGACCTCTCTCTAAGTATCTTCTCCTTTCTCAATATTCACTGAAGATTGACATACATTAGAAGCTAATGTATATATTATTGTACATTGTACTCCGCTTAGTTTATAGAGTTCATAAATTAGTACTAGGCTAACTGCCCTTGCCTAGCCAGTTATCCATTGTGAGACTCAAACCCTCTACCTTGTGTTTGTAATGCAAACACCTTAACCATTAGGCCACCCTCCCAACCTTAATGTACAATGCACTGTGCTTGTCGACTAGAATGTTATATACACTTTGTTTGCTATGTAATTAGTCTGAAGTACTCTGTTACTACTTGCATTTCAGTATGTTTTGTTTGCGAAATGCTTTTATTATTTCCCCAGGGCTGAGATTGGTCATTATTCAGTGCAGTACCCCTCTAAACAAATATAAGTAAATGAATACCACAAGATGGTGTTTATCCTGGTAAATATTTCACATAATCCCCATTAATCAGGGAAACTCATTGGGAATGTCAGTCCTACCCCTTCCCGAGTTCTCCTCTAATCCTGTACTTCTAGCATTGTACCACATAGTTCCATTTAATCATCATTTTGCTTAATTACATTTTTCAATAAAGAAAAGTGTAGTAGTCGTTTGCTGTAATTTTCCTTTTGGAAAGTGACCTCATCAGATGCCAGATAGTTGCCCAGTAAGGTATCACTGTCATTTCTTTTATATGGCTTTAGACCAGGTCATTACTTGAAACTTGTCATTTTATTTATTCGTTCGTTCATTTATTTATTTATTTATTTTTGGCAGATTAGTATCACATCAGGATGTCCTAGGAATGAAAGCCAGAAACATTTCACAGAAATACCACTTTTCCTCCAGAAAAGATGAAAACTAGAAATTCTGTTGAACTGGGATCATTCAGAGTAGTTTAGAGATAGGCTGCCTTCACCCTGCAAAAAGGTGTTCCAGTTCTTAGGTTCTTTGCTGTTACACAAGACAGTAGTAGACAGAGGTCATAGACCCCCTTCTTTGTTTTTACGTTGATGGTAACAAGTATTATCCCACCCAGTGCTTTACTGTATCTGGGGACTGTATGGCTTCCTTACATAGAATCTTCCCTCTCAGTAATCCAGTCCAGCTTGGACAGTGGAGTCCATCCATGGACTGTCAGTGGAGTTTCTTGAGTTGTAGAGGCACATTAATCATGGACTGTCAGTGGAGTTTCTTGAGTTGTAGAGGCACATTAATCATGGCTGTACCATCATACTGATTTCTAAACCAGAAAAGACCCCTCGCAAGGTTAAAGTCCTGTCCAAGCTTGACTGCTAAGTTGTTTGAGTTTTCAGAAGATTGACTCATATCCTTGAAAACTAGTAGCCACCACGATGAGAACTATTTTCTTATGTGGAGAGCTCTTAAGTAGTGTAGCCGTTATTAAAAGTGTAAGAATCATCGTTGATATAGCCTGTGGTTTACTTCAAACTCACCACCATTTAAGCTTTCAATGTAGTTTGCTTGGAATATCCTGACTGGTCATGGTCGTGAACTATGTCAGGATGATTGTCCCACTTGCCTGCCATTTCTTTACCTTTCTCACAGTTTGGAACATGATCCTTGCTAACACTGGTGAAAAGCTTGTGTATTCACATAACACTGATAGGCTGTCCATTTGTGTTTTTGAATTTGGGAAGAGTGATAGGAAGAGGTTTGCGATGGGCTCTGCTCCTGTGGGTTAGTTCTTTGCCTTACTCCCTGTGAGTTTTCGGTGAGTTGAGCTGCAGTTTCACCTGAGAATTCATTTGAGTAACTGGCTAAGACCTTCTCTTAATAGATCATTTCTCTTTGTAGTCTTTTCAAAGCTTTTTTAGGGGGATGATCCCTAAGTAATGGAATCTTTCTGCTATTCCAGCCCCTGTTTCTTAAGGGGTCTTAAGACCAGGAGAGACAGCCTCTTGACTCATTTTCTTAGGGGTGCATCACTGGTGTTCACATAACCCCTGTCCCTCCTCCCAAGTATGATCAGATTGGAGTTTCACTGTGAGTAACCCTTTGAGTAATCCCATGAGGGTGCTTGTGCTATCGTTTAATATTCTAAGACCTGCTTTGCAGCCCAGCTGGACTGGTAAGCCCTTGTAGAGGAGAAGCTACAGGCTGGGCCTGCTGCCGGCCCTGTGTCCAGGCATAAGATGTGAAGTTTTTGACCCCTTTTTTTTAATCTCCATTTTGCAAGCCCCTTGGCTACATCATTCTTTAAGTGCCCCTGGTACTGTAAAACATAATATCAACCCCCAGGGCTAGAAGCACACCAATGACATGTTGAATAGGGGAAGTGGAGCAGAGCAGCCTGCAGTGTAACATGTACTGGTCCTAGTTACCAGGGGATTTTTTCAGTGTGCCTTTATTGGGTGGAGCTAGTAATGTCACATGCATAATTGCATACAGCATCAGTTAGCTCCAGCTCCTCCCCAGGATAATCTGATTTCATGGCTGTGGTACATCCCATCACTGGGTATATGTCTGTATTACAGGCAGAAATCCCATCCCTTTCCCAGTGGATGAGCTGATAAAGCCATTTTTGCCAACATCTCTTTCCCTGGCTTTTCCAGCACTTTAGCCTGTCACCATTCTCTGGTCATAGTAAGGCCTCCATCTCTCTGTGCCATAGAAATGGATTCGGGTGTTGATCACCTGATAGTAGCTTGTTGTGGTATTCTCAGCATATGAACTTTGTCTCCTGCTGCAAGCTATCAATCACAGCAGCAAACAGCTCAAATTTGCTACTTTGACAGATACAAATGGGGGTGTTTAGGAGGAGGGGAGTTTAGTTTAAGGACTACAACTCATTGAAAAACAAGAAATGGTAATTAAACGTGACTGACTGAAAGAAAGCAAGGTATACATGAAAACACATGTAAAGTCAGTGTATTGACAAGAGCTTAGGGGCTATAATATTTTAAAACCAAACACTGCGGTTTGGGATGCCTAGAGGTAGACTAAAAAATCAAGATGCTGGACTCTATGTAGGCAGGCTGTGGAATTGCATTTAAAAATGTAAAAAAAAAAAAAAAAAAGTATATAGACTACAAAAGTGGTTTTAAATTGTAGGAAACATTATAAGACATAAGATAAACATGTTTTTTTTTTGTAGTCTGTTGGTGTGGTTCTCCTTTAAATACTTTTGATTTTAGCGTCCCCCTTTAAGAGGGGGAATGGGCTTACTTAAGATGCTGTGTTATTCCTCTTCCATGCGTGTGTGTGGGGGGTGTAAGGTTTCTGGGTGAATTCCCCCTCCATTATTGAGAACCTGGTGTTGGTCGCTTTCAGTCCTAAAGTTGCTTTGCACATTGGTCGATCTTGATGAGTGGATGAGAAATAGAAAATTCACCCCGGGGATCACCCCAGTGGCTCTACTCGACAGAGGCCCTTGGAACTAAGGTCAGGTGGCACGATACCAGGGTAATCTTATGGGTTAGGCATGTAAAGGCTCCAGGGCCATTAGCCTAGTACACACCTCTAAACCTATATAGTTATAGTCTGGTAATAGGAGGAGCCCTGTATGCTTTGAAATTCAGTGTTGCACTACGGTCTCTTGTGATTCCTACCTACTGAAACCCAGTGGCCACCATGACTTGAAGCTGTTCACCTTCCTCCTTCAAACACAACAGATCCCCTCCCACAGAGTCATCTGACGTTGGTCATTAAGGGTTGATGTCTGGTGCTATGTTCAGATGTTTCTTGTGGTCTGACTTAAGTCGTCAGTCCTTCTAATCAACCTGATTCCATAGGTCTGACGTCCTTTTCATTCTTCCTCACTGATGGATTACGGATCCGATCCTTTGATCCAACTCGGCTACATTTTCCAGACTTTAGATCTTAGTCTTGAGCTCCTTCCTCTTCCAGTAATGCAGTATGCTGCTTCTAACTGCCCAGATCTCATTTGCTGCCAATGTGGCAAGATGGAAGATTTCTATATCTAAAGCTGTAAGGAGTTTATTATTTATTTCCTTATCTGTAATTCTTCTATAAGGAATTGATTATCTTCGTGTTTCACTGTTGCAGTCGTCACACTTGGGTTATCCTGCCAGGGGAAGCCCTCAATCGGCCCAAATACCAGAGGCTTAGTATTTCTGCTTCTGTTGCTTTCGCTTCAGGACTGACGTCAGGTCATCAGAGGTATAAAAACAAGCAGCCGACGCCATTATGTCAGTCTTTCTTACCGAGGAGCCCGAAGCAGAAGCAGTTCGCATGAGTGCTGCTTGTCCGCTACTTGAGTTTTCGTTTCTGAAACTAAATCATCTTGAATTCTTCTAAAGCTAAGTACCCCATTGGGGATCCCCTTTTTCTTGCTCTAACCGATGTCAGAAAAAGTCAACAATTGTTTCGCCTGTGGAAAGCAAGTACCACACCGAGATTTCCATTCTTACTGCATCACCTGTTTAGGCCCAGACCACGACGTACCTCACTGTCGGTTTTGTGCTTTGTTCAACACCCAAACTATTCATCATCGGGCCCTTATTGTAGCTAAATACGTTCGTTCTCAATCTCCATATTCCAAAACGGCTTCGGTAAGCCATCCGACTACCAATCTTCCAGAAAAAAAACGTAAGGATAAAGACAGACCGCACAGGTGCAAAACTGCCGATGACGCTTCCGTTAAGCTAGTCGCCAGTTTGCCGGTACTCAGTGAGGTGCTTTCACAGTCCCTGATGCCTGCTTCGGTGTATTCGCAGGCCACTACCGAGACCCGTTTGGCGTCCAGTATGCCGCAAGACTCTTGACTACGGAACCTGCGGATGTCTCTACCTTAGATGGGTCTGGAGCTGCTGTGCAGGCACCGGCTTCTGGGGAAGTTCTTCGCACTACTGATATTCGACACAAACCAATGATTTCTTTTGCATCTTCAGTTCTTTCTAACACTACCAAGTTTCCTAGGCCAAGAGTGCGAGCTACTTCTAAAAAACCGACGACCCGAACTCAAGTGTCTGCTTCCTTGCCACAATCTCAGATGTTTAAAATGGCAGAAGACCTGATCATGCTGATTAGGGGAAGCCAGCCTTCCCCTGCTAAAAGAAAAGAGACATGTCCCCAGCAGCTTTATCTGACCAAGAGTCCGACGACTCTGAGGTTTCTGAATATGAAGACATGCCCTTATCTGCCTATGAGGATTCAGATGCAGAGGAATCCATTCCTTCTGCCTCCCCTCCAGAGGATTTTTCTTTTGGTGAAACGCTACATACTTTGAGAGAGCATTTCCAGTGGGAATGCCAGGGTTATCCTCAGTCCAAAAAGAGATTCAGGGAATTTTTAGATTTACCACAGCACAGACCCTTAGCTATCCCTCCTGTTCTGGATGTTGTGGATGATGTCTTTATGAAATCCAGGCTAACTCCTAATACTTTATCCCCTGCTCCAAGGAAACCTGACAGGTACTACAGAGTCCCCTGACTCTCACAAATTTCTCTTAAAAAATCATACTGCTGACCCAGAGGTCATCTCCCAAGGACCTAAAGGAGTAAAAGCAGCTATAGCTAAGAATCCCACCCCCTCTGACAGGGATTCCCAAGCTTTAGACAGATGGGGTAAAAAAGTATACACCACTGCAGCTCTCGCCATTAGAGCATTGAATTGTCAGTTCCACATGCTGAAATACCAGCAACATACTATGGAACTTATTAAACAAAAATGATCTACGTTTCCTGACTGTGCAGAAAATAAAGAATTACAGGAGCTTCTGCATTCTGCAAGCCAAGTCAGCAAGCATACCCTGCAATGTGGGTTTGACGCCCTAGAAGCATCTTGCAGGGCAGCAATCACAGGTTCTGTACTTAGAAGGCATGCTTGGCTTAAGGAGCAGACCTTGCCAGACCATGTCAAATCAAAATTATTGAACACTCCTCTGAACAAGGGCAATCTGTTTGGCACCAAAGCAGAAGAGGTTTTAAAAAAGATGGAAGAAAAGGCTAAGTCTATGCAGACACTCAAAGATTTTTTGCAAGTGCAGCCTCCAAGATTCAGTAGGCGTTGCCCCTCAAAACATTGGTCCTTTCTAGCCCATCTCAGACTAGACCCAGGGAAAACAAACCCCCCAGATTACAGTCTCAGAGTATGCAGAGATCTAAGCAATGGAGTACCTCCACGTCTAAAGCAGGGAGTGCTAAGCTACCCGCTTATGGAAAGAATTCACAATGACTTCTCAACTCCACTCCTCACCTCTGCCCAATTACTCGTGCCCCTAGGAAGAAAACCTAACCACCATGCTAAAAAACTGGACCTCCATCACCAACAATCAGTGGGTCCTCAACATAGTATCCCAGGGGTACAAATTTTATTTCCACACACTACCAACCCCAAAAGGATTCCCAGACCTTCCTCTAAACCAGTGGGCAGAGGCACAAAACCAAGTTCAGTCCCTGCTCTCCATAAGGGCAATTCAGCCCCTGCAGAACAGATAGGCCAAGGATTTTATTCCATCCTTTTCCTGGTATCCAGAAAAGAGGGCACCTGGCACCCAATCTTAGATCTATCCATTCTAAACACCTTCCTGGTGGTACCAAAATTCAGAATGCTCACCCTCCAGTAGCTTCTCCCTATGCTGTCCAAAGATGCCAGGTTAGCAACCCTAGACCTAAAGGAGGCCTATCTGCACATCCCAATCAGGGACTCCTGCAGGAAATATGTACGTTTCAGGGTAGGATCTATGCATCTTCAGCTCTCTAGCCCGACCTCTGAAGAGTCTGTGTTCCTGCAGGCCTTTTGCACTTGGCCCCCTACCTCCTGGGTTACTCCACCTGCCGACGAACTGGTCTGGCTCGTCGTGCAGCGTGCGTGGAAGGCTCCTGACAACACTGAGGCCATTCCCTGGAGGCCAGATAAAATTTTGTCCCCTCCTGCTACGGACCCCCAATGGTCCAAAGGTCTTCCTGTAGATGCTCTGGTGGTGGCGGCCGCAACCAAGAAGGACCTGGCGGAAGAAGAAAGCTAGACTGTCCATCCGCCCAACAAAGAGTCATGGGCTCTAGACAGAATAGGGTAACGTACTTTTGCATCAGCGACCTTTGCAATCAGGTCCCTGAATTATATGGCACACTTCACCAGGTTTCAATGGGATTTAGTATCTGAGCTCTGAAACTTTGGCTGGTGCCATGTCTGATGAGGTCCGTGACAAAGTGGCCTCTCAGCTGGCTACCATTGAATCAATATCAAACTCCGCCATGTGCTGGAAATCTCACGCATCAGAAGGAGCAGCTAGAAAGGCGAGTTCAGGCATTGTTTTGAGACGGCACGCTTGGATGCGCTTATGTAATTTCATGGAACCCTTCAAGGCTTCCTTTCTCGATGCTCCCATCGAAGCCTCTTCATTGTTTGGACCCAAAGTTAAAAGCACACTGACCCAGATGTGAACAGGACGGTAAGACCCTTTCTGCCATAGGTGTCCGTGATTCTTCCCCTCAGCGTGCTTTGTCCAGAAACCAGAAGAGTGGGAAGATATGGTACAAAAAGTCTCAGGGTCCTTTCCCTGACACACAGGCCAAGTTCTCCCCTAGAGGCAGAGGGCGAAACTCACAGGGAAGATGCCCCTTTCAGGGCAGAGGGGGTCCACGTAACCAGGGTTCCAGGACTCTTTTCCTGGTCAATCCTATCAGTGCTCCTGAAGAGCGGCCCAACTCCTTTCCTCTGGAGGTGGTTGGGGGTCGTTTCTCCTTGTACCCTTCTGCCTGGCTAACCATCACCATTGACTCTTGGGTACAAAGGATAATAACCAGAGGTTACCATATCCCCTTCGATCTTTGTCCTGCCCCCCCAACAAACTTACCCGACGTTCCACCTAGTCAAAGGGAATAAACAGCACTAGAGATAGCAAAGCTGCTAAGAAAAAGAGTCATCCAAATAGTCCCTCCAGACCAGATAGGATCCGGATTCTACTCAAGACTATTTTTGGTGCCAAAGAAAACCGGGGACTGGAGACCAATTTTGGATCTCAGTGTATTGAACAAGTTTGTAAGAGTACAAAAATTCTGGATGGTCACAATACAGTCTATCCTCCCGCTTTTGGAAAAAGATGATTGGATGTGCTCAATAGATCTTCAAGATGCGTACTACCACATAAAATCGGACAGGCCATCAATAAGATTTCTGCACTTTGAACTGGTACTGACTGGCTCCAGCATAAGAGTACTGCCCTTCGGACTCTCTACAGTCCCCAGAGTGTTCACAAAGTGCATGGCAGTCGTCACAGCTCACTTGCGACTACAAGGATTCCAGGTGTTTCCATACCTGGACGACTGGCTCATTTCCACCCCCAACAGACCTCTATTGGAAGAAGCCCTGGCATATACTCTCTCCTCATTTCGAAAAGGCTAGGCATAACCATAAACTGGCAAAAATCCAATCTCTCCCCATCTCAGTCCACAGAATTTATAGGGGTCATATTGGATACAAAGAATTGCAGAGCATCCATTCCAGAGCATCGAATTCTAAGGATAAAGCAACAACTGATTCCAATCCTTTCAAGGGAGAAATCCACAGCTACCTTTGTCCTACAGCTGTTGGGTTCCATGGCAGCCTCCATCACCATTGTCCCCCTGGCCAGGTTTCACATGAGGCTTTTACAGTGGCTACTGCTCACCCAATGGTATCCTTTTCAGCATCCTCTTTCAGCCAAGATTCGAGTAACTCACAGGTGCAAACAGGATTTAAATTGGTGGATGGACCCACAACCCGCCACAGTGGTTTTGCTCCTTCTCCGCCCAGCTGCCCAAGGCTACAGTGACCACGGATGCCTCCCTGATTGGGTGGGGGGGCCTATGTCAGGGTCAGACAGTCCAAGGCACTTGGTCCGAATTGGAGGCCCAACTGCATATAAATGTTCTGGAGCTGAAGACTGTGCTTCTGGCATTGCAAGCATTCCATCCGTTGCTGCCATCTAGGACTATTGCGATACAATCAGACAACATGGCTGTGGTCTGGTACATGAGCAAACAGGGTGGAACCAAATCTTACCCTCTTTGTCGAGAGGCCATGAGGATATGGCAATGGGCGATGGCTACCAACCGTTTTCTAGCAACGCACATTCCCGGGAGTTCCAACGTGATAGCAGACAGACTCAGCAGGTGCATTCTACAACCTCACGAGTGGTCCCTGAATCCCTTGATAGCGGCGGAGATCTTCCACTGCTGGGGCCGTCCTTGCTGCAACCTCTTTGCATCCCCGACCAACTAATTCACCCTGATTTCCCCTCCGGGACAGTCACCCAGGGACGCTCTAGTACACGATTGGCCCTCGGGTCTTCGTTATGCTTTTCCACCTTTTCTCCTCATTCCCCAGTTTCTGAAGAAAGCCCGTCGGTTGAAGAGCAAGGTGATCCTCATAGCACCATATTGGCCTCGTCAGACTTGGTTCCCCTTCCTTTGGCCTCACATGTTAGATCAATCATGGATCCTCCATCCAACCCTGGGGTTGATCTCCCATCCGCAGAATCTGATTCATCCCAACTTGGACAGCCTGAAGCTCACAGCTGGTCTCCTGCAATTCCCTTGATTGCCAGGCAGAATGATCTTTCTTTACCAGTACGGGACATTCTTATTGCATCTCATAAGTCTTCCACTAGAATTACTTACCTAAGCAAGTGGAAAAGATTTACCTGTTGGCTGAAAGAAAAGCAAGTTGATCCTTTTTCAGCACCAGTGTTGGTAGTACTAGAGTATCTAGTCAATCTATTCCATTCAGGTCTATCGGCCTCTACTATTAGAGTTCTTTTGGCTGCAATGTCTAATTTCCATGAGGGTGTCCAAGACTCCTCTCTTATGTTACACAAATTATGCATGACCTTCATAAAAGGTGTGAATCATCTGAAGCCCCCTTTTAGAGAACCTATTCATCCCTGGGACCTGTCATTAGTTCTACAAGCTCTAACACTGCCACCTTTCAAACCAGCTTCTTCATGCGACCTCAGATATTTGTCATGGAAAACCTTGTTTTTGCTCGCCATTACTTCTGCCAGATGTATCTCTGAGCTTCAAGCCATAAGCATCAAGAGTCTATATTTGATTTTTCATAGAGATAGTGTCTTTGAGAACTAATCCTTCCTTTCTGCCAAAAGTGATCTCAGAAATGTCCATTAATCAGACCATTGAATTGCCAGTTTTCTTCCCCAATCATTCAGACAGAGGAGAGTATTGCCTACATACCCTGGATATTCGCAGGCAAATTCGCTTCTACTTGAATAATAATAAGGACTCTCGTAAATCAGACCAGTTATTTTTGGCCTATTCTGGACCTAGATTAGGATGTGCTGTTGCTAAGGTCACACTGGCTAGATGGTTGAAAGACCTTGTGACCTTCATTTATACACAACTTAATATTCCTTTGCCGACTACCATCAAGGCTCATTCGACAAGGTCGGTGGCAACTTCTGCTGCCTTCCATGCCAGAGCTTCTTTACATGACATCTGTGCAGCTGCAACCTGGGCTTTGCCTCATACCTTCATCAATCATTACAAATTGGATTTGGCCTCCAGGGGAAGAGCATCTTTTCGTTCTATGGTGCTCAGGAATGTCCTTCCATGAGAGCCTCCCAGGAATAGAGGTAGCTGGGGACTCTGTCCCATACGTAAGGAATGAACGAGGATTAACAATATCAGATAAAGAGGTTATGTCTTACCATAACATCCCATCTGTATTGTTGATCCTCGTTCAATCATTACGACCCTCCCTCCTTCCCCCTCCTGTGACTTCTAGTGGATCTCACCATCTGGTTCTTTTAGGTCATTTGACCAGAGGTAGCCTCTACCTTCTTTTGACTTGCAAACTCAATCTGAGGTAACAGGGAGAGGGGAATTCTGGGTAAGAGTTTTAGCTCGAGAGTTTGTAGCTGGCGCGAGCTTGGAAGATGGCCGGCTCGGTTCCGAGGTCCGAACCGATACATAATGACTGAATGGGGCTCAACAATACAGATGGAACGTTATGGTAAGACACAACTTCTTTTTTATGCCTAAAGTGGTGTCCAGTGTGGCTCTCAACCAATCTATCCATTTGCCAACCTTCTTCCCTATTCCTCAAAATAAAGGGGAAAGGATCATGCACTGTTTAGATGTACACAGTTAGCTCAGATTATACCTTGATAGGACTAAGCCCTTTAGGAAATCTGACCAGTTACTAGTCAGGTTTGCACCAGGGTCAGAGGGCAAGCCCGTATCAAAACAAGCCTTCTCCAAATGGATTGCACACTGTATCCATTTCTGTTACAAACACCATGGGAAGCTACTCCCTCAGGGGGTCAGAACGCATTCCACTAGGACAACTTCAACAGCTTTTCTCAGAGGAGTCCCTACCAGGGACATTCTGGAAGCTGCTACTTGGAGTTCTGTTCATACCTTCACCAAGCATTACCACCTGCCTATCTTTTCCAAATCTAGAGCGGGCTTTGCAACAGCAGTCCTGCATGGGCATACTAGCCAGCCCCAACTCTTCTTGACTGCCTCCACCCATTCTTCAGCTTTGGGAATCAACCCAAGTGTGATGACTGCAACAGTGAAACACAAAGAACATAGTAAAGTTATGTACACTTACCATAAATGTAGATGTTCGAGTGTATTCACTGTTGCAGTCCTGGTTTCCCACCCTCCAGTCCCCTTCTCTCTCTCTCTCTCTCTCTCTCTGTTCCTCACTCCTTACAGGACTATTGGTATTTATTTTCTACTGGTGGTGTTTTTCCACCATAACATAGCTCCCTATTTGGGGGCTCCTGATATTTGGGGCATGAAAAACTGATGTAATGGCGTCAGCTGCCTGATAATCTTCGTGTTTCACTGTTGCAGTCATCATAAATTTTGCACCAGAATTCCCCACAGCCAAGCTTGGAAAGTAGATGCCCTATCCATCACATGGAGAAACCTCTCAATCTATGCCTTTCCCCCTCTGCCCCTCCTTCCAAGAGTACTCAAGATCAAACAGGACAGGCCAAGAACAATCCTTATTGCACCAGACTGGCCACACCAGCACTGGTACCCACTCCTACCTAGTCTGACAGCAGTGCCACCCTGGCACCTACATCAGACCCCCTCTCTGCTGTCCCAGCAGGAGGGGCAGATTTTGCATCCTCAGCTGCAAACCCTGAACCTGGCAGCCAGGCTTATTCCCTGAAAACATCACCTGCAACCCTCAGCAAACAGGTGCTGGATGTTATCCTTGAAGCCAGGATGCCCAGTACTAGGAAATCCTGTTCAGAAATGTGGAATAGATACTGTTCTTGGAGCCAGTCTCAAGGGAAGGACACAGCCGTGCCCTCCTTGCCTCAAATCCTAGATTACCTAGCATAGCTGCTCCACAAAGGCCTATCCTTCTCATCAATTAAGATTCATGCCTCTGCCATCTCAGCTCATTACAGTACTGAGCCACCACTCTTCTCTCTCACCCTCTGATCAAACAGTTCCTCAGAGGAGCTAACAATTTAAGACCCCCAAGGAGAGCTACCACTCCTGCCTGGGACCTTAACTTTGTACTAAAGAATCTCGCGCTTCCCCCTTTTGAGCCTGCTGCTACAGCAGAGTTAAAATTCTTCTCTTTGAAAACAGCCTTACTGCTAGAAATCACTTCAGCAAGATGAGTGTCTGAATTACAGGTCCTTATGGCTGTGGAACCGTTCATTATCTTCCATGCGGACAGGGTTTCCCTCAGGACTAACCCATCTTTTATGCCTAAGGTGGTATCCAGTTTGGCTTTAAACCAAGCCATCCATTTGCCAACCTTTTTTTCCTAATCCTCAGAGTAAAGGGGAAAGGATCCTGCACTCCTTGGATGTACACAGACAGCTCAGGTTCTACCTTGACAGGGCTAAACCTTTCAGAAAATCTGACCAAGTCAGACCAGCCGCTAGTCAGCTTTGCTACAGGGGCAGAGGACAAGGCCATTTCGAAACGAACCATTTCTAAATGGATAGCACACTGCATCCATTTCTGCTACAAACACCATGGAAAGCCTAAACCACAGGGGTTCAGACCTCATTCCACTAGGGCTACCTCAGCCTCCACAGTTTTTTTCAGGGGAGTCCCTACCAGGGACATCCTGGAAGCTGCAACCTGGAGATGTTCTTCTTGTTTCACTGTTGCAGTCATTACATTTGGGTAATCCTGCTGGCAGGTTGCCCTCAGTTGGCCTGAATTCCAAAGTCCTGGGTTCTGCGTCGGCTGTCGTTGCCCCTTCCCTGATGTCAGGTCGTCAGGGGTTTAAAAGAAGCAGCCAACGCCATTTTTTTAGTCTTTCTTGCTGCGCGGTGCCCGAAGCAGAAGCAGTTTGCAAGTGACGGTCGGCCGACTCCTGAGATTTTTCGAGTTCAAATTTCAGATCTGAAGTCTTCTATAAAGCTAAGTACCCCGTTGGGGAAACTTTTTTCTTGCTCCAGAACCGATGTCAGAAAAAGTTAATAATTGTATTTCTTGTGGGAAGCAAATACCTCATAAAGTCTTTCATTCTTAATGTATTCCTTGCCTAGGCCCCAGAACATAACTTTCTGGGTTGTCTGTTTTGTGCTATATTTAACCAACGCACTATTAAGCGGCAGTATGATGTTGTATTGAACTACTTTAGACGCAAGTTTAATTATCCAGAAATGTAGCCGGAAAGCCATCCGACTACCGGAGTTCACAAAAAACAAAGAAAAAGAAAGACACCCAAGGCCCAAAACCGACGACGAAGCTTCTCCTAAGCCAGTCGCCGGTTCTCAGTGAGGCGCCTTCGCAGCCCCTGACAACCACTACTTTAGAGTCACAGGCTGCTACCAACTCCCACGTGGAGTCGGCCATACCGCTGGAAACTCAAGCTATTGAAGCCTCGGACGCTAATCCTTCAGATGGGTCCAGAGCCGCTGAGCAGGCACCAGCTTCTGAGGGTGTATTCAGACCCAAACATCTATACATTAAACCGACATCAAAGGCAAAGAAGCAGACTCGAGCCACGTGGACAGGCCTCAATGCCCAAAAAACAGATGCTCAAAATGGCCGAAGACTTGATTACCTTGATCAGGGGTTCCCATCCCCCTCCTGATAAGAGGCTTAGGCAAGAGACTGACTATGAATCTTCAGATCAGGTTTCCATTTCTTCTGATTCCTCTTCTGATCAGGAATATTCTTTTCCCCCCTGTGAGGATTCTGATGCTGAAGATTCCATACCTTCAGCTTCTCTTCCTGAAGACTATTCCTTTGGGGAAACCTTGCATACCATGAGGGAGCATTTCCACTGGGAGAGCCACGACTTTTCAGAATCTAAAAAGAGGCTCAGGGATTTCCTGTTACTACCTCAGCACAAGCCACTTGCCATCCCCCCTGTGTTAGACATTGTAGATTGTGTTTTCGGAGTCTAGCCTTACCCCTGACTCCTTACCTCCAGCTCCTGTTAAGCCTGACAGATATTACAGGGTTCCTGACTCACATAAATTCCTTTTTAAAAACCCTGCTGCTGACCCAGAAACTATTTCTCAGGGTCCCAGGGGAGTTAAGGCTTCTGCTGCAAAAAACTCTACCCCTTCTGACAGGGATTCTAGGGCACTGGACAGATGGGGAAAAAGGTTTACTCTTCTGCTATCTTGGCTATAAGGGCCTTAAACTGTCAGTTTCATATGCTCAAATATCAGCAACATGTCATGTCATTGCTTAAATAGAAAATGTGGTTAAACTCTGAATGTGCAGAAAACAAGGAAATGCAGGATATTTTGCATGCAGCTGAACAAGTTGGAAAGCATACTTTGCAATGTGGTTTTGATTCTTTAGAGGCCTCCTGCAGGGCCACAGTTACAGGTTCTGTAATTAGAAGGCATGCTTCGTTAAAGGAACTAAATCTGCCTGATCATGTTAAAGTTAAATTATTAGATGCACCTTTACAGCCTGATACTTTGTTTGGTGTTAAGGCAGAAGAGGTGTTAAAGAAAATGGAGGACAAGGCTAAACCTATGCAAACGGTCAAAGATTTCTTACAAGTACAGCCACCTAGGTTTAGTAGACACTGGCCAACAAAGAATTGGTCCTTTCCTGTGTCAGACAGACCTCAAAGGGGCAGACCCAGATGCCCTAGAGGCAGATCACAGGCACATGGTTTATATGGGTCAAAGCAATGGGGTGCTTCTACCTCCAAAAGTGGAGAAGACAAATCACAACCTTACAGGAAACAGCCCCAATGACTTCCCCCCTGCCTGCACCAAGCATTTATTACCTGGCAGCACCCTTAGGGGGGAAATTAGCACTTTTTTCTCAAAATTGGCACATTATAACCCGGAACAAGTGGGTTCTAAATATCGTGTTGCAAGGCTACAATTTGCATTTCCATACCCGGCCAAAGGCAAACGGCTGGCCAGATCTGCCAAAAAATCAATGGGCAGAGGCACAAAAACAAGTCTCATCCCTCATGGATATGAGGACCATTCAACAAGGGCAAGGATTTTACTCGACTGTTTTTAGTTCCCAGAAAGGACAAAGCCTGGAGGCCAATTCTGGACCTATCGATTCTGAACACATACCTGGATATACCAAAATTCAAAATGTTGACTTTGCAGCAGCTTCTGCCCATGCTGGGCAAGAACGCTTGGCTTGTAACTTTAGACCTAAAAGAGGAATACCTGCATGTCCCAATCAGACAAATATGCAGATGATACCTCAGATTCAAGGCTGGCTCAATGCATTACCAATTTTCTGCACTGACCTTTGGCTTATCTACTGCACCCAGGGTCTTTACAAAGTGCCTGGCACCGGTAATTGCATTCTGCAGACAGAGGAATCCAAATATACCCTTACTTGGACTGTCTAACTCAAGCAGAGAACAAGGACATCCATTTACAGCATCTGGCATTTGTGAAAAAACTTCTAACATGCCTGTGGTACACAGTCAGTGAAAAGAAATCAAAACTACTACCCTCTCAAGAGATAATATTCCTGGGTGCAAGCTTAAGTACAGCTGCCCAGATGGCTTATCTCACGCCAGACAAACAAAGGCAACTGACTACCTATTTCAAAATGTTATCAACAAAGGCCCAGTTATCTGCAAGAAAAATTCTGCAGGCTTTGGGCTTCATGGCATCCTGCATCCTATTAATTCCATATGCAAGACTGCATATGAGGAAACTTCAGTGGTACCTAAAAAGTGTTTGGACTCAACATTGCCACAGCCTGGAAACCATAATTACTCTCATTCCCTGTCTGCAACAGGAGTTTCGATGGTGGGCAAAGGCTTGTCACCAAAACAAGGGACAGCCATTCACATTACCCCCAGCCAGGCAGACACTAACAACGGATGCATCAGATTATGCCTGGGGGGCCCACATGACAGGAAGATGCATTCAGGGAACATGGACCTCAAACCAAATGCATCTACATATCAATCAAAAAGAGATGCTAGCTGTTCAAAATGCCCTGACAGCCTTCAAGGACGACCTACTTCAACCAGGACAACTACTGATAAAGACAGACAACACCACAGTCATGTGGTATATAAACAAGCAGGGGGGCACACATTCTTACCCCCTTTGCAGACTAGTTATGACTTTGTGGGACACAGCATTGACTTACCAAGTACATCTGCAGGCACAATTCCTGCCAGGAAGGTAAAATACTCTGGCAGACGAACTAAGCAGAAACCTCATGGATCCCCATGAGTGGCAGCTGGATCCACAAGTCTTCAACATGATAACAAGGAAATGGGGATGCCCGGACATAGATCTATTTGCCTCCCCTCACAACTACCAACTAAATAGATTCTGCACAAGGATTTATCACAGACAAGCATGGAAAGTGGACGCCCTATCCTTCAGCTGGAAAAACCTATCAGTATATGCCTTTTCCCCTCTGCCTCTCTTCCCCAAGGTACTCCTAAAGGTCAGACCGGAAAAGCCAAAGATGATTCTGATTGCACCAGACTGGCCCCGCCAGCACTGGTAGCCAATATTAAGGAGCTTGTCTCAATGCCCAGCTTGGACCTTGCCTCAAGTACCGCATCTACTATCCCAGCAAAACAATCAGATCCTGCACAGCCAGCTCAGAACTTTAAACCTTGGCAGCATGGCGAATAATGTAGTCATACAAAACACACCTCTCAGCAAAGCTGTGATGGATGTCATTAAACCTAGTACTAGAAAATCTTATGCTGGAAAATGGAAGAGATTCTGTGCTTGGAACCTGTGCTTGGAACCAGGCACAAGGAACAGATAACAACTGTGCCAAATATTCCTCAGATTTTACAATACTTAACTGAGATGCTGGACAAAGGCCTATCTTTCTCATCTATTAAAATTCATGCCTCTGCCATTTCGGCCCATTACAATGCAGAGCCACCAGTCTTTTCTTATCCCTTATTAAAACAGTACCTCAGAGGAGCCAAAAATTTAAGGTCTCCAAGGAGATCACCAATGCCTGCATGGGACCTCAACCATGTCTTGGAAAAACTCACCCTGCCTCCCTTTGCGCCAGCTGCTACTGTGGATATAAAGTTTTTATCTTGGAAAACAGGTCTGTTCCTAGCAATAACTTCTGCAAGGTGAGTTTCAGAGCCACAGATACTCATGGCTGTGGAACTTTTTATGATTTTTTATCCGGACAGGGTCTCCCCGAGGACAAACCCAACATTTATGCCTAAAGTGGTGTTCAATGTGACTCTTAATCAAATCATTCGTCTGCCAACTTTCTATCCAAATCCACAGAACAAGGGGGGAAGAATTCTACATTCTTTGGACGTACACAGACAGCTTAGATTCTACTTGGACAGAACCAAAATTTTCAGAAAGACAGAGCAATTACTAGTGGCATATGCTGCAGCATCACAAGGAAAGGCTATCTCAAAGTAGACTATTTCAAAGTGGATAGGCCACTGCATTCGTTTCTGCTACTTATACCATGGCAAGCCAATGCCTAAATGCATTAGGCCACATTCCACCAGAGCTGCAGCCACTTCAGCAGCCTTTCTCAGGGGAGTACCAACCAAGGACATTTTAGAGGCAGCTACTTGGAGTTCAGTGCACACCTTCACAAAGCACTATCATCTGCCACTGTACTCTAAATCCAGGGCAGGCTTTGCCACTGCAGTTCTGCAGGGTCTCATAGCCGCTCCTAATGCTGTTTAGCTCCAGCCTCCCAACCATAGCTTTGGGAATCTACCCAAATGTAATGACTGCAACAGTGAAACACGAAGAACATAGTACAGTTGTGTACACTTACCATAAATGTAGATGTTCGAGTGTATTCACTGTTGCTGTCCAGGTTACCCACCCTACATTCCTCCTTTTCTTCTGATGGAACCTATCTTTCCTTCTCTGATTTATAAAACCTGTGTGGTGTATTTGCTTGTGGATGAAGCTAAAGTTTATATTACTGCATGTAATTTTATATATAGATATAAATTTTGGCTACCCTTTTAGGGGGCACCTGATATCTGAGGCAAGAAAAACTAAAGAAAATGTCATTGGCTGCTGCTTTTATACCCCTGACGACCTGACGTCAGGGAAGGGGCAACGACAGCCGACGCAGGACCCTGGACTTTGGAATTCAGGCCGACTGAGGGCAACTTGCCAGCAGGATTACCCAAATGTAATGACTGCAACAGTGAATACACTCGAACATCTACATTTATGGTAAGTGTACACAACTGTACTTTCTGTACACACCTTCACCAAGCATTACCACTTACCTATCTTTTCTAAATCCAGAGCTGGATTTGCCACAGCAGTCTTACAAGGCCTGCTAACCAGCCCTACTACTTCTTAACTGCCTCCACCCTTCCTCAGCTTTGGGAATCTAGCCAATTGTGATGACTGCAACAGTGAAACACGAAGAACATGGTACAGTTGTGTACACTTACCATAAATGTAGATGTCTGAGTGTATTCACTGTTGCAGTCCTGGTTACCCTCCCTCCAGCCCCCTGTCTTTCTGTACTTTCTACCTATCCTCTTTTTTGCCCATATCTTATGGAAATGGTATTTACTTTTTACTGGAGGTGTTCCACACCATTTGATTGCTTCCTATTTTGGGGGCTGCTGACATTTGGGGCAAGAAAAACTGATGTAATATGTCAGTCCTGACGCGACAGCAACCGACACAGAAATACTAAGCCTCTGGTATTCAGGCCGACTGAGGGCTACCTCTGGCAGGATAACCCACCCAAGTGTGATGACTGCAACAGTGAATACACTCGAACGTCTACATTTATGTTAAGTGTTCACAACTGCACTTTTGTTGTTTTACGATGGTTCCTTCCTCCCTCTTAGGCCCCTGTGCCCTGTGTGTTATATTCTTGTTGCTTTGTTTTTCACAGTTTTTCCTCTTGCCTGCCGTCACCAGGTACTTCGTTGGTGCTCTGTCGTACTAGTCAACAGCCCTTTGCAGTCTACAGTCCTAGGATAGGTGTTCTTAGTTGCGGAATCCTGCTTTTCTCAGAAATGTGTTGTTTTTCTGGCAAGTCATTGAGGTCCCAAGTCAGAAAAGTTGTAACGGGAATTTGGTTTTTGGACTTTGTGCCATTCGAGGGTCTCGTACTGGTGCAGAACCTGTTATTTTGTCTTGTTTCTAGGTTGTGAGATCTTTGTTTAAAATTTAGTGAAGTATTGACTGTTTCCACAGGTCGATTCAGTAATGGCTTTGCTGGCTGCCCTTTCTGGGAGTACTGTTCCATGTCGTCCTTTTTATATGCTGCTGTATCCATAACATAAGGAAGTCTGCCTCTGGTCAACTCGTATGTCTGGCAATTCTACAAAAGATGGATGCTACTGCGAAGGTACATGTGACATCACGCGTCTCTCAGCGAAAGTCGGTCATAGACATCGGGTACAAAACTGACATCAGCACGCACCTACCTCGGAACTTTTCTGCCACCCATGTGACTGCCAGCTCCGGTCGTCACTTGCTTGTAGAAGTGACTTTTTGCTGTCCAAATTCAGATAAGTACCCAATAGGGTTTTTTGATTATTTTTTGCTACTGTGTTTTGGGTTTCATGTTTGCTAGAAAGGGGAAGTGCCAGTGTAGAAGGCAGATTCCACATAAAGACTCGCACGAGCTCTGCCTGTTTTGTTTAGGCCAAGACCACGACCACATTTGTGAGATCTGTCAGGCCTTTGTCCCCAAAACCCTAAGGAGTCGTCTTGCTTCATTAAAGCCATACTTAGAGAACCAGTAATTGAAATGTCTAACTAAAGACATGGATTCAACGTCTGGAACCTCGGAAGAGCCGTCTGCAAAAAAGGCCAAAAAATCATGGCCTGATCATGTGGCTGCACTCTCTGTTCTTGGCCGTACCTCTCGAAGCCGGTGAAGGCCTGGAGTCCAAATCCACGGATCTTCCTTTGGCAGGTACCCAGGAGAAGGCCATCAAAGAAACCGCCAGCACGTCCCAGAGTTCATTGCAGACGTCCGACTCAGGTGCCTGGGGAGAACCTAGGCTTATTTCCAAGGGCCAGCATGGGGTTCCCCAAATTATTCTCTGCAAGGATGTTATCTCAGACATTGTAGAGTGTTGCCTGGCATCTGGACCTCCGTCCCTGCATCTCATCACAGACACATCCGTGTCGGAGGCCCATAAAAACAAGAAGCAAAAGACAAAGCATATTGCTCCTTCTCCTACGTCCGCACCTTCCAACCAGGTGCCTGACTGGTAGACCTTTATTCAAGGCCTACCTAACACCTTCGTGGCCTTACACCATGCCTCTGCTCCTATCCAGGCCCCTTCAAGCATCTACCCCTAAGGGTAAACTTGTTACTGACCTATCCTCTGAAGAATACTCATCAGGGGATGAATCCCTTACTTGCACTTCACAAATTGCCTCCCTTCTAGGGTACGCTTCCCCAGAAGAGGATTCAAATGGTACTGATTCTCCAGGGGAAGACATTACCTTTGGGGAAACTATTGTGCAGATGAAGGACTTTAAGTGGGAATGCAGCCATGCAGCCAGTTTACACTCAGAAGAGGTATTATGACCTATTCCAAATGGAGTCCCCAAACCCATCTGCAGTCCCTCCTGTGCATCCTGCCTTCTTGGATGCCTTCCTGGCTGCCTCTAAAAACCCAGATTCCCAACCCTAAGCGCCCAGACAGGTTTTACAAAGTCCCTGAAGATGCAAAATTTCTTTTCAAGGCTCTTTTTGCAGACTCTTCTACCATTTCTGTGACTGCAGGTGAAACCTCCAAATTACTCCCTTCCACCTCTCTCCTTCCTTCTGATAAGGAGAGCAGACTAATGGAGCACCTAGACAAAAAAGTCTACGCATTTGCCACTTTAGTAATGTGAGCCATTAACTACCAGACACACATGACTAAATACTCATTGGTCCTTCTTTCTGATGTTGTTAAGCACTTCGGTGACTTTTCTGACCCCCCCCCCCCCGGCCAAGACAAAAATCACTAGTCTCTTAAATGCCCGCACCCAAGTGACTAAACGCTCTAAGTGCAGTTATGATGCAGTAGAGGCTTCATCTAGAGACACAGGCTCAGGGTCTGTCATTAGGAGATATTCCTGGCTTAGGGTGCAGCCTCTCCCTGATGACATTAAGGCAAAACTCATGAATGCTTCCTTGTACAACAAAGCTTTGTTTGGTTCAGCAGCTGCTGAACTTTTTAAGGCCCTTCAGGAGAAGGGTAAGGAGCTCCATGAGCTCAGACACATTTTTGTCTCCCTGGTTCCATGCTTTCAAAGGAACTATCCAGCCAAAACATCCTTTGTAAGGAGCCCTTCCAGACAAATGCCACCCAAAAGAAAAAGGGTTACCAGGAAACAGACCCCTTCTAGGTTAGGTCTGCTCTCTCTATCCCTGCTCCAAAACAGCCTTTTCAAGCCAAGCCTGGTAGTCTGTGACTACAAGCCCTTAAATCCAGACACCCTCCTCTCTCCATGCATCTCTCCCTGTCCTACCCAGCTTGAAAACAGGTTACCCAGGACTCATGGGTCCTTTCTATTATAAAGCATGGATATTTCATGGTGTGGGAGACCAGGCCCACATTCAAAGGCATTCTGCAACCCCCTCAAGACCAGCTGGCTTCCTTTGATGCAATTCTGTAGGACCTTCTGCGTCTCAAGGCACAATTCGAGGTACCTCCTCAAATAAGAGGAAAGGGATTTTACTCCAGGAAAGAGGGTCCCAGGAGACCAATCTTGGATTTGTCCCATCTCAACACCTTCCTCCAGGTCCCCTCCTTTCATATGGTCACACTTCCAATTCTCCTCCCCCTAATCCTTCCTCAGGCCTTGATAAAGGATGCCTACTTGCACATCCTAATCCATCCCCTTTTCAGGAACTTCCTCCGTTTTTCAGTGGGTTCTGCACACTTTCAGATGTTGTTTGTTTCACTGGTGCAGTCATCACACTTGGGTTATCTGCCTGCAGGTAGCCCTCAGTCTGCCCGAATACCAGAGTCTTGGGATTTCTGCGTCAGATGTTGTCGCCTCTTCCATGACGTCAGGTCGTCAGGGTTATAAAACATGCAGCCGATGCCATTACATCAGTCTTTCTTGCCAAGAGGGAGCCCGAAGCAGAAGCAGTTTGCAAGTGCTGGTCGGCCGCTACCTGAAATTTTAGTTTTTTCGTGTTTCAGACATGAACTTTTCTAAAGCCAAGTACCCCATTGGGGATTCTTTTTTCTTGCTCTAACCGATGTCAGAAAAAATTAACAGTTGTCTTAACTGTGGAAAGCAAATACCTCAGAGATTTTCATTCTTACTGCATCACCTGTTTAGACCCAGACCACAACGTCCCTAGCTGTCGGTTTTGTGCCTTGTTTAATGCCCGAACCATTCGTCGTCTGGCTATTTTTGTAGCTAAATTCTTTTGCACTCGTTCTCTGTATTCCGAGAAGGTTTCGGTAAGCCATCCGACTACCGATCTTCCGCAAAAGTACAAAGATAGAGAACAGACCGCATAGGTCAAAAACTGCCGATGACGCTTCCGTTAAGCTTGTCGCCAGTCCACCGGTACTCAGTGAGGTGCCTTTGCCGCCCCTGATGCCCGCTTCTACAGATTTGCAGGCCTCTGCTGAGACCCATTCAGAGTATGCCGCGAGATGCTTCTTTGACTATGGAACCTGTGCATGTCTCTATCTTAGATGGGTCTGGAGCCGCTGTGCAGTCACTGGCTTCTGATGGTGTATTGAGACCTACCGATATTCATATTAAACCGATAACTTCATTTCCTACTGTATCTGCCGAGTTTCTCAGGCCCAGAGTTTGCACTACGCCTAGAAAACCAATGTCCAAAGCACATGCTCATCCTCCCGTGCCACAGAAATAAATGCTTAGAATGGCCGAAAACCTTACTCTAATTAGGGGAAGCCAGTCTTCCCCTGCCAAAAGACAAATAATTGAATTTCCTTCTGATTCTACAGGCCAGGGGTCCAATGACTCTGACCCTTCTGATTACTTGGACATACCCTTATCTACTTATGAGGATTCAGATGCAGAGGAATCCATTCCCTCTGCCCCCCCTCCAGAGGATTTTTCTTTTGGTGTAATCTTGCATACCTTAATAAAGCATTTCCGCTGGGAATGCCAGGGCTATCCTCAGTACAAAAAGACTCTGGGAATTTTTATTTTTGCCTCAGCACAGGCCTCTAGCTGATGTCTTCATGGAATCCAGTCTTACTCCTGACACTTTACCACCAGCTCCTAGAAAACCTGACCGGTACTACAGAGTACCTGACTCTCACAAATTTCTCTCTAAGAATCCTACTGCATATCCACATACCATTTCCCAGGGACCTAAAGGCAATAAAGCTACTACAGCCAAAAACCCTACCCCGTCAAACAGGGATTCTAGAGCTTTAGACAGATTGGGTAAGAAGGTGTATACCTTTGCAACTCTTGCCATCAGGGCTTTGAATTGCCAGTTTCACATGTTGAAGTACCAGCAACATATTATGGAACTAATTAAACAAAAAATTGTATTACTTCTAGATTGTGCAGAAAATAAAGATTTACAAGAGTTAATGCATTCTGCAAACCAAGTTAGTAAACATACTCTGCAGTGTGGGTTTTTTGCCTTAGAAGCATCTTGCAAGGCTGCTGTTACTGGGTCTGTACTGAGAAGGCATGTTTGGCTGAAGGAACAAGTCTTGCCAGACTATGTCAAAGTAAAATTACTAGATGGTCCATTAAATCAGGATCGTTTGTTTGGCACAAAAGCAGAAGTTGTTCTTAAAAAGATGGAAGAAAAGCTAAATATATGCAAACTAAGATTTCTTATAGGTGCAGCCACCTAGATTCAGTAGGCATTGGCCTTCAAAAAACTGATCTTTTCCAGTCCCTCCCAGGCCTTCTCAGTCCAAACTCAGGGGAAACAGACCCCCAAAACTACAGTCTCAGGGTATGCAGAGATCTAAACAATGGAGTGTTCCCACCACAAAAACAGGGAGTGGTAAGCCACCCCCTTTTTGAAAATGTTCACAATGACGTTCCAATTATCCTTCCCAGCCATGCCCAAGTACTTGCACCCCTAGGAGGAAAAATTTGCCCTTCATGCAAAAAACTGGATGTCCATTACTCAGGACCGATGGGTTCTAAACATTGTATCCCAGGGATACAGATTCTACTTCCACTCACTGCCAACCCCAAGCGGGCTGCTAGACCTTCCTCCAAACCAATGGGCAGAGGCTGAAAAGCAAGTACTTTCCCTTCTCCATATCAGGGTTATTCAACCTGTTCCAGTAGAACAAACGGGACAGGGATGTTCTTCATTCCACATTGCTGCAGTCCTAACTATTGGGTAGTCCGCTGTCCCAGTGGCGTCGGTCGGCGGCGCGTATTACTGGCGCGTCAATGCGTCAGGGTACATGCAGAAGCAGTTTAGGTTGGCGTTCTGAAAGTTTCTGAAGTCAGAGTTTCAATATTTTGGTTTTTCTTGCCTCAGTAATTAACCGGATGTCAAAAAGTGAATAACTGTATTTCTTGTGAGGGATTACCATACTTTGTGTATACCTTGTTTAGGGCCTGAGCACGGCGTTGTTGGATGCTTGTGCTAGATTTAACAAACGCACTATTAAGAGAAGGTTAGACTGTGCCAGGTTAGTTTTGGGAAGCAAGGACAAAGCAGCAAAGCCTAGAGTGGAAGAACCGAGGTTCTGCCAGGAGTTTCTTTGGAGTCTCAGGAGAGACTTTACTGTTACAGGATGTGTCCTCTCAGGAAGTAGGCCAGGCTGAAGGGGCTTCTCAGGTGGCTGTTCTTCCCTCTCTTCCTCAGGTGGTTAGAGCCTCCCCTTCTGTTTCCAAGGCTTCTTTGAGAGGCAGGCCAAGTTTAGCTTCAGTGGGGGTTTCTCCTAGTGCTTCAGGGTCTTTGCCTAAGAAACATATGCTTAAAATGGCAGAGGATTTGATTACTATGATTAGAGGTTCTATGCCCCTCCTGATAAGAGGCCTAGGGTGGAACCTGAGTTTGAGAGTTTTGAGCAATGTTCGAGGCTTCTGAGTCTTCTGAAGACTTGCAGGAGTATCCTCCTTATTCTGATTCTGATGTGGATGATTCTACTCCTTCAGCTTCTCCTCCTGAGGATTTTTCATTTTCAGAGACTCTGCATTCCATGAGGGAGCATTTTAAATGGGAAGGTCAAGATTTCTCTGATTCCAGGAAGAGGCTTAGGGAATTCTTGTTTTACCCCAGCATAGGCCTTTAGCTATACCTCCTGTTCTGAATGTGGTGGAAGATGT
This sequence comes from Protopterus annectens, assembly GCF_019279795.1. Classification (NCBI taxonomy): domain Eukaryota; kingdom Metazoa; phylum Chordata; order Ceratodontiformes; family Protopteridae; genus Protopterus; species Protopterus annectens. The sequence continues at coordinate 1,830,121,279 of NC_056741.1, forward strand.
TTTTGCAGAGGCTTCACTGAATCCTGATTCTTTGCCTCCTGCCCCAGTTAAACCGGATAGGTACTATAGGGTGCCTGAAGCTCATAAGTATCTTTTTAAGAGTCCTAGGGCAGACCCCGAAACTGTCTCTCAGGGGCCTAAAGGTGTGAAGGCTTCTGTTGTTAAAAATCCTGTTCCTCCTGATAAAGAGGCAAGGGCTTTGGATAGATGGGGAAAGAAAGTGTATACTTCTTCCACTTTAGCCATGAGGGTGTTGAATTGTCAGTTTCACATGTTAAAATATCAGAATTATCTCCTTTCACAATTGAAGTCTAAGGTGGATGCTCTGGCAGAAGGTATTGAGTGTAAAGAGTTGCAGGATTTAGTTCATGTGTCTGAACAGGTGGGTAAGCATTCCTTGCAGTGTGGTTTTGATGCTGTGCAGGCCTCCTCGAGGGTGGCTGCCACTGGTTCTGTTCTACGCCTGGCTGAGGGATCAGAATTTAGCTGAGCATGTTAAAACAAGGATTTTGGATGCTCCTTTACAGTCTGATGTGTTGTTTGGTTCGCCTGTGGAAGCAGTTTTAAAGAAAATGGAGGACAAGGCTAAGTCTATGCAAACTGTTAAGGATTTTTGCAGGTGCAGCCGTTTAGTAGAAATTGGCCTACTAAGGGATGGACATATCCTGCTTATGATTCCCAGTCTAGGGGTAGGTCTAGGCGTGGTAGGGGCAGAGCTCAAGGTTCTTTTAGGCCTAGAACAGGGAGTTCACCTGCTCAGACTTCTGGTGAGGGCAGGGGTCAGTCCTTAAACAGACCCAATGACCTACCTTTTCAGCTGCCAGTACATTCTCGCCTGGCAGCACCTTTGGGAGGAAGGCTGGCTCTTTTCAAAGAAAATTGGGATTTAATTACCCAAGACAGATGGGTTTTGGATATCATTCACCACGGTTACAGGTTTTATTTCCATACCTTGCCTCCTTTCAAAGGCATGCCAGACATTCCTCCTCTACAAAGAAAAGAGGCTCACAAGCAAATTTCTCTGTTGCTCCAAATAGGGGCCATTCAGCCAGTTCCTGTGCGGAAAGGGGCCTAGGATTTTATTCTGTTCCTAGTACGAAGAAGGGGAACACGTGGAGACCAATTTTGGATTTATCTATCCTCAACACTTATCTGGACATTCCCAAGTTCAAAATGTTGACGTTACAACAGCTTTTACCTCTGCTGGGCAAAGATCACTGGATGGTAACTTTAGATCTCAAGGAAGCTTACCTTCATGTGCCTATCAGACTACGTTGCAGGAAGTATCTGCTGGAAATTCTCATTATCAGTTCTCTGCATTGCCCTTTGGCTTATCTACCAGAGTATTCACAAAGGTTCTGGCTCCAGTGATAGCTTACTTCAGGCTAAAAGGAATTCAAAGCTATCCTTACTTCCTCTGGCTCAAGAAAAGGAAGACCTTTTACAGCATTTGGAATTTGTGATAGCAGTGCTAAGATGCCTAGGGTATTCTAAATAAAGTCCAGTCTAGTACCCTCTCAAGACATGTGCTTTCTGGGTGTGAGACTGAATACAGCAGCCCAGATGGCCTTTGGACAAACAAAAGAATCTTTCCAGTTACTTCCATCAACTATCTCTTCAGTCCGGGCTGACTGCAAGGACAGTCCTTCAAGCCTTAGGGTTCATGGCATCTTGTATTCTGGTGCTTCCCAATGCCAAACTGCATATGAGGAAGCTGCAATGGTATCTCAAAATGTATGGACACAGCACTGCCAGGATTTGGACACTGTCATTCAAATAATACCTTGCATTCAAAAGGAACTTTTGTGGTGGGCTCAGGAATGTCACCTAAACAAGGGACTCTCTGTGACCAGTCAGATTCTAACGACAGATGCCTCAGACATTGCTTGGGAGCTCATCTAAATGGAAAGTGGATACAAGACAAGTGGCCTGCCAGACTACAGCATCTACATATCAACATGAAAGAGATGTTAGCAGTCCAGTTTGCATTAATGGCTTTCAAGGAGTTACTTCTTCCAGGGCAGGTGTTGATTCTAACAGAAAACACAACTGTCAGGTGGTACACCAACAAACAAGGGGAACACATTCTTACCCGTTGTGCAGGCAAGCAATGATTTTATGGGAGACTGCGCTCAGCTTGCAACTAACTCTTCAGGCAAGGTTTCTGCGGAGCACAGAACTCCTTAGCAGATGTGTTAAGCAGACAAATCATGGATCCCCAGTGGAAACTGAATCTTCATGTATTTCGAAAATTGACAGTGTCATGGGGAACTCCAGACATAGATCTGTTCGCTTCTCCACTAAACCACCAGCTGCCAAAGTTTTGCACAAAGAGGTTTCATCACACAGCTTGGAAAGTGAATGCTCTTTCTTTCAGTTGGAAAAATCTTCATGTGTATGCCTTTCCACCTCTGCCTCTTCTCCCAAAGGTGCTCCTAAAGGTCAGACAAGCCAAGGATGATTTTAATAGCTCCAGATTGGCCTCGGCAACACTGGTACCCATTACTGAGGAGTCTGGTAAGGAAGCCTCCATGGCCTTTACCTTTGATTCCACACCTGTTGTCTCAGAGGGACGGTCACCTGCTCAATGTCAAGCTTCACTCTCTTCATCTAACAGCCTGGCATATTCTGTTTTGAAACACAGCAGGTCTCAACTTCCTCGACAAGTTTTAAATGTGATTATGGAAGCCAGAAGACCTAGTACAAGGAAAGGAAAAATGGAAGAGATTTTATTTTGGAGTGCAGCAAACAATTTGGAGATTTCTGAGCCTAATTTGAGTGTGGCTCTTCAATATCTTACTGAGTTATTGGACACAGGTTTGTCTTTCTCTTCCATTAAGATTCATGCTGCAGCAATTTCAGCTCACTATGATTGTGACCCACCATTGTTTTCGCATCCTTTGTTCAAGCAATTTCTTAGAGGGGCAAAGAATATAAGACCCCCAAGAGCTCCTACTCCTGCTTGGGATCTCAATTTTGTGTTGGAGAAACTTACTCTACAACCTTGCTACTGCTGAATTGAAATACTTGTCATGGAAGACTGCTTTTTGTTGGCCATTACTTCTGCAAGAAGGGTTTCTGAATTGCAGGCCCTTATTAGAGCCTTTTTGATTTTCTAATCCTTCCTTTCTGCCTAAGGTGGTTTCTAGTGTGGCTTTAAACCAAACTATTCATTTGCCTACTTTTTATGCAGATCCCCAAAATAAAGGGAAAAGATTTTGCACACTTTAGATGTGCACTATTATTTAAGCAGGACTAAGGATTTTAGGCAGTCTCAGCAGTTGTTTGTTTCTTTTGCTTTGAGTTCTCAGGGCAAGCCTGTGTCAAAACAAACTATTTCTAAGTGGATTGGGTTTTGCATTGCATTTTGTTATTCCCATCATGGCAAGGAGATTCCAGCTGGGATTAGGCCTCATTCCACTAGGGCTACTGCCACTTCAACAGCATTTCTAAGGGTGGCAACTAAGGATATTTTGGAGGCAGCTACTTGGAGTTCAGTGCATACTTTCTCTAAGCATTATCACCTTCCTCTCTACTCTAAATCTAGGGCTGGTTTATGTTGTCAGCTCCTGCTTCCTTATGATTTGCCAGCCTCCCTTACCTCTGCTTTGGGATTCTACCCAATAGTTAGGACTGCAGCAATGTGGAATGAAGAACATAGTACAGTTTTGTACCTACCATAAATGTAGATGTTCCTCTGTGTTTAGGGGTGGTTGTGTAGGTGAGGTTTTACTCTGGTAATTTTGTATATATTGTACATATTTTTGGTGCAGGAATGTTTGGAGTTTTTGGTTTTGGCCTTGTCTTTTTAGGGTCTTCTGACATCTTACCCTGATGCGGCGTCAGTCTAATGCGCCGCGCCGTGACGGCGCCATATCCTCTTTGGTATTACTGGGACAGCGGACTACCCAATAGTTAGGACTGCAGCAATGTGGATCCTCGAACATCTACATTTATGGTAGGTACAAAACTGTACTTTTCTACTCCAGACTGATGATCTTCATGTTCTACTGTTGCAGTCATTGCATTTGGGTTATCTGCCTGCAGGTAGCTCTCAGTCGGCCTGATTAACAAAGTCTTGGGTCCTGCATCGGTTGCTGTCCCTTCTTCCATGACGTCAGGTCGTCAGGGGTATAAAACATGCAGCAGACGCCATTACATCAGTCTTTCTTGCCTTGCGGTGCCCGAAACAGAAGCAGTTCACAAGTGCCGGTCGGCCAACTCCAGAAATTTTTTGTTTTAGAGTTTCAGAACCGAAGTCTTCAACTAAAGCTAAGTACCCCATTGGGGAAACTTTTTTTGCTCCTTGCCGATGTCAGTAAAAGTTAATAATTGCATTACTTGTAGAAAGCAAATACCTTATAAAGGTTTTCATTCATACTATATTCCTTGCCTAGGCCCTGACCACGACATACCTTGCTGTCGGTTTTTTGCTTTATTTAATCAGCGCACTATCCGTCGTCTGTATATTTTCGCTTCTAAATATTCTGGTTCTCTGTTTAATTATCCAGAAATGTCATCGGTTAGCCATCCGACTACCGGGATTCTGAAAAACCGCAAAGATAAAGACAGAGACAGGCTGCCGAGGTCCAAAACTGCCGATGGCGCTCCTCCTAAGCCAGTCGCCAGTTTCCCGGTTCTCAGTGAGGCGCTTTTGCAGCCCCTGATACCTGCTACTTCTGATTCGCAGGCCTCTACTGAGACCCATTCGGAGTCTGGTATGCCGCGAGATGCTTCAACTATGGAATCCGCAGATGTCTCTACCTTGGATGGGTCCAGAGCCGCTGTGCAGGCACTGGCTTCTGAGGGTGTATTCAGACCTATGGACTTGCATATTAAACTGACGCCTCCTTCTTCTCTTAGGCCTAAATCTCGAACCATGCCTAAAATCCCGAAGCCCAGGCCACATGCTCAGGCCTCTATGCCTAAAAAATAAGAATGGCTGAAGATCTAATAACTCTAATCAGGGGTAACCCCCCCCCCCCTTTCTAAGAGGCCTAGGACCGAAGTGGTTTATGAATCTTCTGACCAGGATTCTGTTTTTTTCTGATTCTTCTGATGATCTGGATTTGCCCTTATCTACTTATGAGGATTCTGATGCAGAGGACTCCATTCCCCCTGCTTTCCCTCCAGAGGATTTTTCTTTTGGGGAAACCTTACATTCTCTAAGGGAGCATTTCCAAAAGAAGCTTAGGGATTTCTTACTCCTACCTCAGCATAGGCCTTTAGCTATTCCATCTGTTCTAGACATTGTTGATGCTTTTTCGGAATCTAGTTTGGCCCCTGATTCCTTGCCACCTGCTCCCAGAATAAAAGACAGATGCTACAGGGTCCCTGAGTCACACAAGTTCCTTTTTAAAAATCCTATTGCAGATCCAGAGACTATTTCACAAGGGCCCAAGGGCATTAAGGCTTCTACTGCTAAAAATCCTACCCCTTCTGATAGAGACTCCTGGGAGCTGGATAGATGGAGTAAGAAGGTTTACACTTCTGCAACCTTGGCCATTAGGGCTTTAAACTGCCAGTTTCATATGTTAAAGTATCAGCAACATGTTATTGGATTGCTTAAACAGAAAATGATGTTGATTCCGGACTGTGTGGAAAGTGAAGAATTACAGGCATTAATGCATTCTGCTGAACAAGTTGGAAAACATACTTTGCAATGTGGTTTTGATTCATTAGATAGAGGCCTCTTGCAGGGCCGCTGTTACTGGGTCTGTGCTCAGAAGTCATGCTTGGCTTAAGGAGCAATCTTTGCCTGATCATGTTAAAGCTAAATTGTCGGATGCTCCCTTAAATCAGGACTGCCTGTTTGGCAACAAGGCTGAGGAAGTTCTTAAAAAGATGGAAGATAAAGCTAAATCTATGCAAACTGTTAAAGATTTCTTATAAGTTTAGCCTCCTAGATTTTGTAGGCACTGGCCCTCTAAGAATTGGTCCTTTCCAGCCCCTTCCAGGTCTTCTCAAGCCAAACCCAGACACAGCAAAAACCCCAGGTTTCAGTCCCAGAGGACACACAGGACTAAGCAGTGGGGGGCCTCCACTTCCAAATCTGGAAATAATAAGACTCCCCCCTATGGTAAACTGTCTCAATGACTTCCTTTTAAAATTTCCAAGCACTTATCAACTGACTGCCTCTTTGGGGGGGAAAGATTGCTCTTCATGCAAAGAACTGGGAACTCATTACCCAGGACAAATGGGTTTTAAATGTAGTGTCCCAGGGATACTGATTTCACTTCCACACGTTGCCAACACCAAGCTGGTGGCCAGACCTACCCCCAAATCAGTGGGCAGAGGCCCAAAAACAAGTACTTTCTCTCTCAAGCATGGTTATTCAGCTGGTACCAGAAGAGGAAAAGGGACAAGGTTTCTACTAGAGACTTTTCCTGGTACCCAGAAAAGACAATTCATGGCGTTCTATCCTGGACCTGTCTACTCTAAACACCTTTTTGGAGATTCCAAAATTCAAGATGCTGACTCTTCAGTTACTTCTTATGCTAGGCAAAGATGTCTGGTTGGCAACACTAGATCTAAAAGAAGCATACATGCACATCCCAATCAGGGAATCTTGCAGAAAATACCTACGCCTCAAAGGAGGCTACACGCACTGTCAGTTCTCTGCACTGCCCTTTGACTTATCTGCTGCGCCCGGGGTATTCACAAAATGCCTAGCTCCAGGTATTGCATTTTGCAGGCAAAGAAATATTCAAATATACCCATACCTGGATGATTGTCTAATTCAGGCAGAAAGCCAGGACATACTTTTGAATCATCTGGCCTTTGTACAAAGGGTTCTAACTAGTTTGGGGTACACCATAAACGAAAAGAAATCACACCTGGTACCCAGTCAACAAGTTATATTCCTTGGAGCAAGCTTGAATACAACTTTCCAGATGGCCTACCTCACGCCAGAGAAACAAATTTGTTTGACAATCTACTTCAAACAAGTGGCCACAAAAACCCTGCTATCTGCAAGACAAATACTGCAAGCTTTGGGGTTCATGGCCTCCTGCATTCTTCTAATTCCATATGCAAGACTGCATATGAGGAAACTACAGTGGTATCTAAAAAGCCTATGGTGTCAACATTCTCATGATCTTGAAGCAATGTTTCCTATCATACCTTGCCTACGCCTAGAGTTCCTTTGGTGGGCAGAGGCCTGCCACCAAAACAAGGGACTACCTTTCACATCACCCCCTGCCGCCCAAACCCTAACAACAGACTCATCAGACTATGCATGGGGGGGGGGCTCACCTGGCAGGGAAGTGCATTCAGGGCAAATGGAACCCAAGTCAGATGCACCTGCATATCAGTCAAAAAGAAATGTTAGCTGTACAGAATGCTCTGACAGCCTTCAAGGACCACATTCTTCCAGGACAACTAATGGTAAAGACGGACAACACCACAGTTATGTGGTACATAAACAAGCAGGGGGGTACACATTCTTACCCCCTCTGCAGACTAGCCATGGCATTGTGGAACACGGCCTTGAGCTACCAAGTGCACCTACAAGCTCAGTTGCTGCCAGGAAAGATAAATACACTGGCAGACGGACTAAGCAGAAACCTCATGGACCCACATGAGTGGAAACTGGAACTAAGGATTTTCAACTTGTTTACAAGCAAATGGGGGTGCCCAGATACAGACCTTTTTGCCTCTCCCCAGAACTACCAATTGGACAAATTTTGCACAAGGACTCCCCACAAACAAGCCCTGAAAAAGTGGATGCTCTGTCCATCAGCTGAAAAAACCTATCAGTCTATGCCTTCCCCCCTCTCCCTCTGCTCTCCAAAGTACTACTAAAAATCAAACAGGACAAACCAAGAATGATTTTGATTGCTCCAGACTGGCCATGCCAACACTGGTACCCCCTCCTATGCAGTGTGTCACGGTTACCCCCATGGTACCTGCCTCAGACTCCTTCCCTGTTGTATCAGTAGGAGAACCAGATTCTGCACCCTTAGCTTCTAACACTGAACCTTACAGCCTGGCTAATTACATAATCGCTCCTTTACCATCCCTCAGTAAACCTGTGATGGATATCATTTTAGAGGCAAAGAGGCCTAGCACTACAAAATCCTATGCTGAAAAATGGAAAAGATTCTGTGCCTGGAACCAGTCTCAAGGGATGAGCACAGCAGCGCCCAATTTTACCTCAGATTTTACAATACTTAACTGAGATGCTTCAAAAGGGCCTGTCTTTTTCCTCCATTAAAATCCACACCTCAGCCATTTCAGATCATTATAACACAGAACCCCCCCCCCCTCTCTCATCCACTGCTCAAGCAGTTCCTCAGAGGGGCCAAAAATTTGAGAACACCCAGGAGAGCTCCAACCCCAGCCTTGGACCTTAACTTTGTATTGGAGAAACTCACTCTACCTCCTTTCGAACCAACTGCTACTGCAGACTTAAAATTTCTTTCTTGGAAAACAGCTTTCCTTTTAGCAATCATGTCAGCTAGAAGGGTATCTGAATTACAGGCACTTACGGCAGTGGAGCCTTTCATCATCTTTCATGTGGACAGAATTACAGGCACTTACGGCAGTGGAGCCTTTCATCATCTTTCATGCGGACAGGGTGTCCCTCAGAACCAATCCATCCTCCAAGCCCAAGGTGGTGTCCAGTATGGCTCTTAATCAGTCCATTCATTTGCCAACCTTTTTTCCCAATCCACAGAACAAAGGGGAACGGTTGCTGCATTCCTTAGATGTGCACAGACAACTCAGTTTCTACTTGGACAGGACTAAATCTCAAAGGAAATCTGAACAACTGCTAGTAGCATTTGCTGCAGGGTCCGAGGGGAAGGGTATTTCAAAGCAAACCATTTCTAAATGGATAGGCCATTGCATTCATTTCTGCTATAAGCACCATGGAAATCTATCCCTCAGGGGATCAGACCTCACTCCACCAGGGCTGCATTTACCTCTACAGCTTTTTTCAGAGGCGTCCCTACCAGGGGCATCCTGGACGCTGCTACCTAGAGTTCTGTACATACTTTCACCAAGCATTGCCATTTGCCAGTTTTCTCTAAATCCAGCGCTGGCTTTGCCACTGCAGTCTTGCATGGCCTTATAGCTTGTCCTTATGCTATCTAAATTCCTCCTCCCAATCACAGCTTTGGGAATCTACCCAAATGTAATGACTGCAACAGTGAAACACGAAGAACATAGTACAGTTGTGTACACTTACCATAAATGTAGACGTTTGAGTGTATTCACTGTTGCAGTCCTGGTTACCCTCCCTCCAGCCCCCTAACTTCTTTTGGCTATACCTCTACTTTCCTTTATATAATTGTACTTTTATATTTAATTGCTCCCCATTAGGGGGGCACCTGGCATCTGGGGCAAAAAAAACTGATGTAATGGCGTCGGTTCCATGTTTTATACCCCTGACGACCTGATGTCTTGGAAGAAGGGACAGCAACAGACACAGAACCCAAGACTTTGTTAATCAGGCCGACTGAGGGCTACCTGCAAGCAGATAACCCAAATGTAATGACTGCAAGAGTGAATACATTCGAACATCTACATTTATGGTAAGTGTACACAACTGTACTTTCCTGGTGCCCAGATAAGAGAGCTCTTGGCGCCCTATCGTGGATCTATCAATTCTCAACACCTTTCTGGTGGTCCCAAAATTCAGAATGCTTACACTTCAACAGCTTCTTCCTATGCTAGCCAAGGATGTCTGGTTAGTCACCCTAGACTTAAAAGAAGCCTATCTGCACATTCCCATGAGGGAGTCATGCAGGAAGTATCTACATTTCAGGGAAGGATCTATGCACTATCAGTTCTCTGCACTTCCCTTTGGCTTATCTACTGCGCCCAGAGTATTCACAAATTGCCTGGCTCCAGCCATTGCATACTGCAGGCAGAGAAATATTCAAATTTACCCATACTTGGACGATTGCCTGATTCAGGCGAACAGTCAGAAATTGCTACTTCAGCACCTGACATTTGTAAAAAGACTTCTAACTTCACTGGGGTACACCATCAAAGAAAAGAAATCACAACTGGTGCCCAGCCAACAAATTGTTTTCCTGGCAGCAAGCTTGAGCACAACTTCCCAGATGGCATTCCTCACTCCAGAAAATCAGATTCATTTGAGAAACTATTTCAAACTAATGGCCACCAAAACCCAGCTATCTGCAAGGAAAATACTGCAAGCCCTAGGGTTCATGGCCTCATGTATTCTGCTAATTCCATATGCAAGACTGCATATGAGGAAACTTCAATGGTACTTAAAAAGTCTCTGGTGTCAACATTCTCAGGACGTGGAAACAGTGAATGTTCTTCGTGTTTCACTGTTGCAGTCATTACATTTGGGTAATCCTGCTGGCAGGTTGCCCTCAGCTGGCCTGAATTCCAAAGTCTTGGGTCCTGCGTCGGCTGCTGTCACCCCTTCCCTGACGTCAGGTCGTCAGGGGTATAAAAGAAGCAGCCGACGCCATTTTCTTCAGTCTTTCTTGCCGCGCGGTGCCTGAAGCAGAAGCAGTCCGCAAGTGCCAGTCGGCAGACTCCTGAGATTTTCGTGTTTGAGTTTCAGATCCGAAGTCTTCAGTAAAGCCAAGTACCCCGTTGGGGAAACTTTTTCTTGCTCCAGACCGATGTCAGAAAAAGTTAATAATTGTATTTCTTGTGGAAAGTAAATACCTCATAAGGCTTTTCATTCTTACTGTATTCCTTGCCTAGGCCCTGATCACAACGTTACTGGTTGTCTGTTTTGTGCTAGATTTAACCAACGCACTATTAAGCGTCGGAATGATTTTGCTTTAAACTTTTTTGGACGCCGGTTTAATTATCCTGAAATGTCGTCGGATAGCCATCCGACTACCTGAGTTTACAAAAAACCCAAAGAAAAGGATAAAGAAAAACAACCAAGGCCCAAAACCGATGAAGCTTCTCCTACGCCAGTCGCCGGTTCTCCGTGAGGTGCTTTTGCAGCCCCTGGCGCCTGCTACTTTAGAGTCGCAGGCCACTACTGACTCCAACTTGCAGTCGGCCATGCCACTGGATACTCAAGGTATTGGAGCCTCGGATGCTAATCCCTCATATGGGTCCGGAGCCTCTGAGCAGGTACCGGCTTCTGAGGGTGTATTCAGACCTAAACATCTTTACATTAAAACTACTTCAGCTTCAAAGGCAAAGACTAAAGCACCTTCTAAAGCAAGGAAACAAATTCAAGAGCCACGTGGACAAGCCTCAATGCCCAAAAAACAGATGCTCAAAATGGCCGAAGACTTGATTACCTTAATCAGGGGTTCCCATCCCCCTCCTGATAAGAGGCCTAGGCAAGACACTGACTATGAATCTTCATATCAGGTTTCTGTTTCTTCTGATCAGGAATATTCTCTTCCCCCCATGAGGATTCTGATGCTGAAGAATCTATACCTTCAGCATCTCCTCCTGAGGACTATTCCCTTGGGGAAACCTTGCATACCATGAGGGAGCATTTCCACTGGGAGAGCCAAGATTTTTCAGAATCTAAAAAGAGGCTCAGGGATTTTCTTTTACTACCTCAGCACAGGCCTCTAGCCATTCCACCTGTGTTAGACATTGTAGATGATGTGTTTTCGGAGTCTAGTCTAACCCCTGACTCCTTACCCCCCCCCCCAGCTCCTTTTAAGCCTGACAGATATTACAGGATTCCTGACTCACACACATTTCTTTTAAAAAACCCTGCTGCTGACCCAGAAACTATTTCACAGGTTCCATAGGGAGTTATGGCTTCTACTGCAAAAAACCCAACCCCCCTGACAGAGATTCAAGGGCACTGGATAGATGGGGAAAAAAAGGTTTACACATCTGCAACTTTGGCATTAAGGGCCTTCTGTCCATTTCATATGCTTAAGTATCAGCAGCATGTCATGGGATTGCTTAAACAGAAAATGTTAACTTCTGAATGTGCAGAAAACAAGGAAATGCAGGATTTATTGTATGCAGCAGAACAAGTTGGAAAACATACTTTGCAATGTGGTTTTGATTCTTTGGAGGCCTCCTGCAGGGCCGCAGTTACGGGTTCTGTAATTAGGAGGCATGCTTGGTTAAAGGAACAAAATCTGCCTGATCATGTTAAACTTAAATTACTAGATGCACCTTTACAGCATGATACTTTGTTTGGTGTTAAGGCAGAAGAGGTGTTAAAGAAAATGGAGGACAAAGCTAAATCTATGCAAACTGTCAAAGATTTTTTTCAAGTACAGCCACCTAGGTGGTGTAGACACTGGCCTAAAAAAAATTGGTCCTTTCCTGTGTCAGACAGACCTCAAAGGGGCAGATCCAGACGCCCTAGGGGCAGATCCCAGGTGCAAGGTTCTTATAGGCCCAAACAATGGGGTACTTCTACCTCTAAAGCTGGAGAGGATAAATCACAAACATACAGAAAACAATCCCAATGACTTCTCCTGCCTGCACCAAGCACTTGTCTTCTGGCAGCACCCTTAGGGGGAAAATTAGCACTTTTTGCTCAAAATTGGCACATCATAACCCAGGACAAGTGGGTTCTAAACATAGTGTCACAGGGCTACAAGTTCCATTTCCATATTCTGCCAAAGGCAAATGGCTGGCCAGATCTGCCAAAAAAAACAATGGGCAGAGGCACAAAAACAAGTTTCATCCCTCATGGACATGAGGGCCATTCAACAAGTACCAGAGCAAGAGCAGGGACAAGGATTTTACTCAATACTGTTCTTGGTACCCAGAAAGGTCAAGGCCTGGAGGCCAATACTGGACCTATCTATTCTGAACACTTTCCTGGATATTCCAAAATTCAAAATGTTGACACTGCAGCAGCTTCTGCCCATGCTGGGCAAGAATGCTTGGCTTGTGACTTTAGACCTAAAAGAGGCATACCTGCATGTTCCAGTCAGACAGTCATGCAGAAGATACCTAAGATTCAAGGCTGGTTCAATGCATTACCAATTGTCTGCACTGCCCTTTGGCTTATCTACTGCGCCCAGGTCTTTACAAAGTGCCTGGCACCAGTAATTGCATTCTGCAGACAAAGAAGAATACAAATATATCCTTACTTGGATGACACTCTCATTCAAGCAGAGAACAAGGACATTCTTCTTCATCATCTGGCGTTTGTAAAAAGACTTCTAATATGCCTAGGGTACACAGTCAACAAAAATAAATCAAAACTAGTACCCTCACAAGCGATAACATTCCTGGGTTCAAGCTTGAATACAACTGCCCTGATGGCTTATCTCACGCCAGACAAAGGCAACTGACTACCTATTTCAAAATGCTGGCAACAAAGGCCCAGTTATCTGCAAGAAAAATTCTGCAGGCTTTGGGCTTCATGGCATCCTGCATCCAACTAATTCCATATGCAAGACTGTATATGAAGAAACTTCAGTGGTACCTAAACAGTTTTTGGACTCAACATTGCCACAGCCTGGAAACGGTTATTACTCTCATTCCCTGCCTGCAACAGGAGTTTTGATGGTGGGCAAAGGCTTGTCACCAGAACAAGGGACAGCCATTCACATTACCTCCAGCCAGACAGACACTAACAACGGATGCATCAGACTATGCCTGGGGAGCCCACATGGCAGGAAGATGCATTCAGGGCACATGGTCCTCAAACCAAATGCATCTACATATCAATCAAAAAGAGATGTTAGCTGTTCAAAATGCCCTGACAGCCTTCAAGGACCTACTTCATCCGGGACAACTACTGATAAAGACAGACAACACCATGGTCATATGGTATATAAACAAGCAGGGGGGCACACATTCTTACCCCCTTTGCAGACTAGCCATGACCTTGTGTAACACTGCTTTGATTTACCAAGTACATCTGCAGGCACAATTCCTGCCAGGAAAGGAAAATACTCTGGCAGATGAACTAAGCAGAAACCTCATGGATCCCCACGAGTGGAAGCTGGATCCACAAGTCTTCAACATGATAACAAGGAAATGGGGATGCCCGGACATAGATCTATTTGCCTCCCCTCTCAGTTACCAACTAAAAAGATTCTGCACAAGGACTTATCACAGACAAGCATGGAAAGTGGCCGCTCTGTCTTTCAGCTGGAAAAACCTATCAGTATATGCCTTTCCTCCACTGCCTCTCCTCCCCAAGGTGCTCCTAAAGGTCAGACATGAGAAGCCAAAGATGATACTGATTGCCCCCAGACTGGCCACGCCAGTACTGGTATCCAAGACTAAGGAACTTATCTCTCTATACCCAGCTTGGACCTTACCTCAGATACCTCGACTACTGTCCCAGCAAAACAATCAGATCATGCACAGCCAACTCAGGACATTACACTTGGCAGCATGGCGGATAATGTAGCCATACAAAAAACTCCCCTCAGTAAAGCTGTAATGGATGTCATTCTAGAAGCCAGAAGGCCTAGTACTAGAAAGTCTTATGCTGGAAAATGGAAGAGATTCTGTACCTGGATCCGGGCACAAGGAACTGATACAGTGGTACGAAATATTCTTCAGATTTTGTAATACTTAACTGAGATGCTGGACAAAGGCCTATCTTTTTCATCAATTAAAATTCATGCTTCTGCCATTTCGGCTCATTACAATACAGAGCCACCACTTTTTTCTCACTTTTTATTAAGGCAGTACCTTAGAGGAGCCAAAAATCTAAGGCCCCCCAATGAGACTACCAATACCTGCATGGGACCTCAACTATGTCTTGGAAAAGCTCGCCCTGCCTCCTTTTGAACCAGATGCTACTGCTGATATGAAGTTTTTATCTTGGAAAACAGCTCTGCTCTTAGCAATTACTTCTGCAAGACGAGTTTCAGAGCTACAGGCGCTCATGGCTGTGGAACCTTTCATAATTTTTCATCCAGACAGGGTCTCCCTGAGGACAAACACAACATTTATGCCTATCGTGTCCAGTGTGTCTGTTAACCAAGCCATCCATCTGCCTACCTTTTACCCAAATCCACAGAACAAGGGGGATAGAATTCCGCATTCTTTGGACGTACACCGACAGCTTAGATTGTACTTGGACAGAACCAAAGCTTTCAGAAAGACATTGCAATTACTAGTGGCATATGCTGCAGGATCACAAGGAAAGCCTATCTCAAAGCAGACTATTCCTAAGTGGTTAATCCACTGCATTCGTTTCTGCTACCTACACCATGGCAAGCCAGTGCCTAAGGGCATTAGGCCTCATTCCACCAGAGCTGTAGCCACCTCAGCAGCCTTTCTCAGGGGAGTACCAACCAGAGACATTTTAGAGGCAGCTACTTAGAGTTCAGTGCACACCTTTACAAAGCATTATCATCTGTCACTCTACTCTAAGTCCAGGGCAGGCTTTGCCACTGCAGTTCTGCAGGGCCCCATAGCCGCTCATACTGCTGTCTAGTTCCAGCCTCCCAACCATAGCTTTGGGACTCTACCCAAATGTAATGACTGCAACAGTGAAACACGAGGAACATAGTACAGTTGTGTACACTTACCATAAATGTAGATGTTCGAGTGTTTTCACTTTTGCAGTCCAGGTTACCCACCTGCCTTCCCCCTTTTTTCTTTTGGATCTTATCTTTCCTTCTCTGATTTATACTACCTACGTGGTGTATTTGCTTGTAGATGAAGGTAAAATTTATATTGGTGTATTTCTGAATATTATATATATATATATATATATATATATATATATATATATATATATATATATATCTGGGGCAAGAAAAACTGAAGAAAATGGCGTTGGCTGCTTTTTTTTATAGACCTAACGTCAGGGAAGGGGCAACAGCAGCCGACTGAGGACCCAAGACTTTGGAATTCAGGCCGGCTGAGGGCAGCCTGCCAGCAGGATTACCCAAATGTAATGACTGCAACAGTGAATACACTCGAACATCTACATTTATGGTAAGTGTACACAATTAACAAGCAGGGGGGAACTCATTCTTACACACACTGCAAGTTTGCCATAGCCCTGTGGAACACAGCCTTGAGCAATCAAGTGCACCTACAAGCTCAATTCCTGCCAGGCAAGCAAAATTCACTGGTAGACAACTTAAGCAGAAATCTTCTGGACCCTCACGAGTGGAAAATGGAACCCAACTCATTCAAACTTCTAACCTAGAGGTGGGGAACACCGGAGGTGGACCTTTTTGCCTCCCCCCAAAACCACCAGTTGAGCAAATGTTGCACCAGGAGCCCTATCCTTTACATGGGAAGACCTCTCAATTTATGCCTTTCCTCCTCTGCCCCTCCTCTCAAAATTACTACTCAAGATCAAACAGGACAGGCCAAGGGCAATCCTTATTACACCAGACTGGCCACGCCAGCACTGGTACCCACTCGTACGCAGTCTGACAGCAGTGCCACCCTGGCACCTACATCAGACACCTTCCCTGCTGTCTCAACAGGAGGGACAGATTTTGCATCCACAGCTGTAAACCCGAAACCTTGCAGCATGGCTTATACCATAAATACACCACCAGCATCCCTCAGTAAACAGGTGCTGGACGTCATCTTTGAGGCCAGAAGGCCTAGTACTAGGAAATCTTATGCTGAAAAGTGGAAAAGATATGGTTTTTGGAGTCAGTCTCAAGGAAAGGGCACAGATGTGCCCAACTTACGTCAAATCCTTGATTACCTAGCAGAGCTGCTCCACAGAGGCCTATCCTTCTCATCCATTAAGATTCATGCGTCTGCCATCTAAGCAAATTATAATACTGAGCCTCCTCTCTTTTCTCACCCACTCATCAAGCAGTTCCTGAGAGGAGCTAACAATTGAATGCCCCCTAGGAGAGCTCCTACCCCAGCCTGGGACCTTAACTTTGTACTGGAAAAGCTCACACTTCCCCCTTTTGAACCTGCTGCTTCAGCAGAGGTAAAATTCCTCTCGTGGAAAACTGCCTTGCTTCTAGCTATTACTTCAGCAAGAAGAGTGTGCGAGTTGCAGGCACTAATGGCAGTGGAGCCCTTCATTATTTTCCATTCTGACAGGGTTTCCTTCAGGACACTAACCCTTCCTTTATGCCCAAGGTGATATCCAGTGTGGCCAATCCATCCATTTGCCAACCTGTTTCCCTAATCCTCAGAATAGAGGGAAAAGGATCCTTCACTCCTTGGACGTGCACAGACAGCTCAGGTTCTACCTTGACAGGACTTAGCCTTTCAGAAAATCTGACCAGCTACTAGTCGGCTTTGCTACAGGGGCAGAGGGCAAGGCCATTTCGAAGCAAACCATTTCCAAATGGATAGCACACTGCATCCATTTCTGCTACAAGCACCATGGAAAACCTACCCCTCAGGGGATCAGAACTCATTCCAATAGAGCTACTTCAACGTCTACAGCATTTCTCGGGGGGGGGTCCTCACCAGGGGCATCCTGGAAGCTGCAACCTGGAGTTCTGTACACACCTTCACCAAGCATTACCACTTACCTATTTTTTTCTAAATCCAGAGCTGGATTTGCTACAGCAGTCTTACAAGGCCTGCTAGCCAGCCCCAACACTTCTTGACTGCCTCTATCCTTCCTCAGCTTTCGGAATAAACCCAAGTGTGATGACTGCAACAGTGAAAAACGAAGAACATACTATAGTTGTGTACACTTACCATAAATGTAATTCGAGCGTATTCACTGTTGCAGTCCTTATTTCCCTCCCTCAAGCCCCCTGGCTTTCTCTATCCTTTTTAACTATCTTCTTTATGGCCATCTTTTATGGCAGGGGTATTTACTTTTTACTGGAGGTGTTCCACAGCATGTAATAGCTTCCTATTTTGGGGGCTCCTGACAATCTAGGGCAAGAAAAACTGATGTAATGGCGTCGGTTGTTTTATACCCCTGACAACGTGACCATGGAAGAGGCGACAGCATCTGATGCAGAAATCTCAAGACTCTGGTATTTAGGCCGACTGAGGGCTACCTGCAGGTAGATAACCCAAGTGTGATGACTGCAACAGTGAGTACACTCAAACATCTGCATTTATTGTAAGTGTACACAACTGTACTTTCTGTGCTTTGCCATTTGGTCTCTGTCTGGCTCCAAGAGTGATCACAAAGTGCCTAGCCCCAGTTATTGCCTTTGCCAGAACACAGGGAATCCAACTCTTCCCTGTCTGGATGATATCTTGATCCAGGCCCTGTCTATTCAGTTGGTCTTACAATGCCTAGACTTTGCCATTCCCCTCTTGAAACCTCTAGGGTTCACTGTAAACCTTCAAAAATCTTCCCTTCACAGGATCATCTGTTCTTAGTACGCAGGATCCTAACAGGACAAATGACGGCCTGTCTTCCTCCAGGCAATTTTTTCCCTCACTACTTATTTCAAAGGGTTACTTCCTCTCCAAGCCCTGTCGAAGAGGGAGTTTCTCAGGCTCCTGAGATTTATGGCCTCCACCATCCACATGGTGCCCCTAGCAAGGCTTCACATGAGGAAATTCCAGTAGTACTTGAGAACAGTCCGGAAGCAACACCTACACCCCCTGGAGTTCATGGTTTCCCTGCTACCATGTCTCTCCAAGGAACTGAATTGGGGGATAGCACAGATAAAGGCCAACCCAGGCCTGCCCCTACAACCCTTACACCCCAATTAGGACCTTTACATAGATGCTTCAAACGCAGGTTGGGGAACAACCTTTGAAGAATGGAGAGTGAGAAACGTGGATCCTGAAGCAACAAAGTGAGCACATCAGTATCAAGGAGATGAGAGCCTTGATGTTGGCCCTGCAAATTTTCAAAGATCGTATCCTGCCAGGAGTGCTGAGGTAGTATACAGACAATACCACAGTGCTGTGGTACATCAACAAACAGGAGGGAACGTGGTCCTACCTCCTGTGCAGATTGGCTCCTCAGGTATAGGAAATCGCCGTAGAGAGACAAGCCAACATTGTAGCCGTCTACGTACCTTCAACAGAGGATGTGATGGCAGATAATCTAAGCAGGACCATGACTCAATCCCAAGAATGGATGCTAAACAGGGATGTGTTCCTGGACCTGGTCCATCGATGGGGTATTCCAGAAGTGGATCTCTTTGCCTCCCCCATGAACAGGCAACTACTAACCTTCTGCTCCAGGATACCTTCTCCAGAAGCATAAAGGGTAGATGCTTTTTCATTGCCTTGGAAGGGGATGTTCGCTTATGCATTCCCCTCCCTTCCCACTCATACAAAAAGGTCTACTGATGATTCAGAGAGAACAACCACAAATCTTGTTGGTGACCCCCTACTGGCCAAGCCAGCATTAGTTCCCACCTATTACATCATCTAGCCAAGGGCGATCCCCACAAGTTACCACACTGGATGGACCTGCTCACACAGTAAAAGGGAACGCTCGCACACCCCCAGATGTTCTTCATCTCACATTGCTGCAGTCCTTACATATGGGTAGTCCGCTGTCCTCGGTCGGCCCGAATACCAAAGTATTAGGCTGACGTCGGTCAAGGCGCTTAAAACTGACATCAGGATGTCAGGGTACAAAAGCGCATGACCGACGTCATATCCTCAGTCTTTTTTGCCGCATGGTCCGATGCAGAAGCAGCGTTGCAAGTGCCGTTCGGCGTTCTGAAATTTTTCGAGTTCGGAGTTTCAGACCGAATCCAAGTTGGCTAAGTACCCGTTGGGAATATTTTGTTTTTCTTGCCTCAGTGTATTACCGGATGTCAGAAAAAGTGAATAACTGTATTTCTTGTGGGAAACAGATACTGCATAGGGATTATCATTCTTTGTGCATTCCTTGTTTGGGGCCTGAGCACGATGTTGTCGGGTGTCGCTTTTGTGCTAGGTTCAGTAAGCGCACTATTAAGCGAAGGTTAGATTGTGCTAGGCTGGTCTTCGGTAAGCGGTGCAATTATAATATGCCGTCGGACTCTCCAGCGCCCGCTTCTACGAAGAAGCGCAAAGACAAAACAGTTAAACCCAGGCAAGATGAGTCGTCCGTTCCGGACGCCGGTTCTTTAGAGGCTTCAGTGGAACCGGTGGTTCCGACGGAGACTTCTCTGGAGTCTCAGGGGGAGACTTTGATTTTGCAGGATGTGGCCTCTCAAGAGGCAGGTCAGGCTGAAGGGGCTTCTCAGGTTACTGTACTCCCCTCCCTTCCTAGGGTGGTTAGGCCCTCTCCTTCTGTTTCCAAGGCTTCTCCCAGAGGCAGGCCAGGTTTAGCTTCTGTTGGTGTCACTCCTAGTTCAGCAGGGTCTGTGCCTAAGAAGCACATGCTTAAAATGGTAGAAGATTTGATTACTCTGATTAGAGGTTCTTTGCCCCATCCTGATAAGAGGCCTAGGGTGGTGGAGCCAGAGTTGGGAAGTTTTGAGCAGGCTTCGGATGTTTCAGAGTCTTCGGCTGAAGACTTGCAGGAGTACTCTCCTTATTCTGATTCTGATGCAGATGATTCCACTCCTTCTGCTTCTCCTCCAGAGGATTTTTCTTTTTCAGAGACACTTCATTCTATGAGGGAACATTTTAAGTGGGAAGGTCAGGACTTCTCTGATTCTCGGAAAAGGCTTAGGGAATTTTTGCTTTTACCTCAACATAGGCCCTTGGCTATACCCCTGTTCTGGATGTTGTGGAAGATGTGTTTTCAGAGGCTTCACTTAATCCTGATTCTCTGCCTCCTGCCTGTTAAACCGGATAGGTATTACAGGGTGCCTGAGGCTCATAAATATCTTTATAAGAGTCCTAGGGCGGACCCAGAAACTATTAGTCAGGGACCTAAGGGTGTCGAGGCCTCTGTTGTAAAAATCTGGTTCCTCTAGATAAAGAGGCCAGAGCTTTGGATAGATGGGGAAAGAAGGTCTATACATCTTCTACCTTAGCTATGAGGGCTTTGAATTGCCAGTTTCATATGTTGAAATATCAAAACTTTCTTCTTTCTCAATTGAAGTCTAAGGTGGATGCTCTGGCGGAAGGCATTGAGTGTAAAGAATTACAAGATTTGGTGCATGTCTCTGAACAGGTGGGTAAGCATTCATTACAATGTGGTTTTGATGCTGTGCAGGCCTCGTCTAGGGTGGCTGCCACTGGTTCAGTTCTTCGCAGGCACGCCTGGCTGAAGGATCAGAATTTATCTGACCATGTTAAGACAAGGATTTTGGATGCTCCTTTGCAGTCTGATGTGTTGTTTGGTTCACCTGTGGAGTCAGTCTTGAAGAAAATGGAAGACAAGGCTAAGTCTATGCAGGCTGTTAAAGATTTTTGCAAGTTCAGCCTCCAAGTTTAGTAGGAATTGGCCTGCTAAGGGGTGGACGTATCCTTCTTATGATTCTCAGTCTAGGGGTAGATCTAGAAGTGGTAGGGGCAGAGCTCAGAGTTCTTTCAGACCTAGAACAGGGAGTTCACCTGCACAATCTTCGGTGAGGGCAGGGGCCAGTCCTTTCGTAAACAGGCCCAATGACCTACTTTTCAGCTGCCAGATCCTTCTTGCCTGGCAGCACCTTTGGGAGGAAGGTTGGCACTCTTCAAGGAAAATTGGATTTTGATTACCCAAGACAAATGGGTATTGGATATCATACACCAAGGTTACAAGTTTTATTTCCATACCTTGCCTCCTTTCAAAGGCATGCCAGACGTTCCTCCTCAGCAAAGACTAGAGGCTCACAAACAAATTTCTCTACTACTTCAAATAGGGGCCATACAACCGTCCCTCTGCCAGAAGTGGGCCTAGGATTTTATTCTCGCCTGTTTCTAGTATCAAAGAAAGGGAACACGTGGAGACCAATTTTGGATTTATCTATCCTCAACACATATCTGGACATTCCCAAGTTCAAAATGTTGCCGTTACAACAGCTTTTACCTCTGCTGGGCAAAGATCACTGGATGGTGACTCTGGATCTCAAGGAGGCTTACCTTCATGTTCCTATCAGGCTCAGTTGCAGGAAGTATCTGCGTTTTCGGGCTGGGACTTTTCATTATCAGTTCTCTGCATTGCTCTTTGGCTTATCTTCTGCGCCCAGAGTGTTCACGAAGGTTCTGGCTCCAGTGGTAGCTTTCTTCAGGCTAAGAGGAATACAAATCTATCCTTATTTGGACGATTGCCTGATTCTGGCCCAAGGAAAGGACGAACTTCTTCATCATTTACAGTATGTGATGGCAGTGTTCAGATGCCTGGGGTATTCTGTGAACGAAATAAAGTCCAGTCTAGTACCCTCTCAGGACATGTGCTTTCTGGGTGTGAGACTGAATACGGCATCCCAGATGGCCTTTTTGACCCCGGACAAACAAAATAATCTTTCTCTTTACTTCCAGCAATTGTCTCGTCAGTCCAGGCTGACTGCAAGGACAGTCCTTCAAGCCTTGGGGTTCATGGCATCTTGTATTCTGGTACTTCCCAATGCCAAACTGCATATGAGGAAGCTACAATGGTATCTCAAAAATGTATGGACGCAGAACTGCCAAGATATGGACACTGTCATTCAGATAATACCTTGCATTCAAAAGGAATTTTTGTGGTGGGCTCAGGAATGTCACCTAAACAAGGGACTTTCTGTGACCCGACCAGAGGCGAGTCAGATTCTAACGACAGATGCCTCAGACAAAGCTTGGGGAGCTCATCTAAATGGAAAATGGGTACAAGACACGTGGCCTGCCAGACTTCAACATTTACATATCAACTTGAAGGAGATGTTAGCAGTCCAATTTGCATTGATAGCTTTCAAGGATTTACTTCTTCCAGGGCAGGTGTTGATTCAAACAGACAACACAACTGTCATGTGGTACATCAACAAGCAAGGGGGCGCATTCATATCCTCTATGCAGACAAGCAATGATTTTGTGGGAGACTGCTCTCAGTTTACAGCTAAATCTTCAGGCAAGGTTTCTGCCAGGAGCACAGAACTCCTTAGCAGATGTGTTGAGCAGACAAATTATGGATCCCCACGAGTGGAAATTGGATCCTCATGTATTTCAGAAATTGACAGTGTTATGGGGAACTCCAGACATAGATCTGTTCGCTTCTCCACTAAATTACCAGCTGCCAAAGTTTTGCACAAAAATTTTCATCCCACAGCTTGGAAAGTGGATGCTCTCTCATTCAATTGGAGCAATCTTCACGTGTATGCCTTTCCACCTCTGCCTCTCCTCCCAAAGGTACTCCTGAAGGTCAGACAGGACAAGCCACACATGATTTTAATAGCTCGGATTGGCCTCGACAGCACTGGTACCCATTACTGAGAAGTCTGGTGCACGGGAGCCTCCATGGCCTTTGCCTTCGATTCCTCACCTGCTGTCTCAGGAGAACAGTCATTTACTCAATGTCAAACTTCACTCTCTACATCTAACAGCCTGGCATATTCTGTTTTAAACCCTGGAGGGTCTCAGCTTCCACAACAAGTTTTGAATGTTATTTTGGAGGCCAGAAGGCCTAGTACAAGGAAAGTTTAAGCAGATAAATGGAGGAGATTTTTATTTTGGAGTACAGCAAAGGACTTTGATGTTTCTAAACCTAATTTAAGTGTTGCTCTTCAATACCTTACTGAGTTATTGGACAAAGGTTTGTCCTTCTCCTCTATAAAGTTTCATGCTGCAGCAATTTCTGCTCACTATGACTGTGACCCACCATTATTTTCTCATCCTTTGTTTAAGCAATTCCTTAGAGGGGCAAAGAATATAAGACCCCCACGTACAGCTCCTACTCCTGCTTGGGATGTCAATTTTGTGTTGGAGAAACTCACTCTACAACCTTTTGAGCCTGCGGCTACTGCAGAGTTGAAATATTTATCATGGAAGACTGCTTTTTTGTTGGCCATTACCTCTGCGAGAAGGGTTTCTGAATTACAGGCCCTTATGGCGGTTGAGCCTTTCTTAATTTTCCACAAGGATAGGGTGTCTTTGCGTACTAACCCTTCTTTTATGCCTAAAGTGGTTTCTAGTGTGGCTTTAAACCAAACTATTCATTTGCCTACTTTTTATGCAAACCCCCAAAATAAAGGGGAGAGGATTTTGCACACTTTGGATATACACAGACAGTTGCGATATTTGAGCAGAACTAAAGGGTTCAGGCAGTCTCAGCAGTTGTTTGTTTCTTTTGCTTTGGGTTCTCAGGGCAAACCTGTTTCAAAACAAACTATTTCTAAATGGATTGGTTTTTGTATTGCTTTCTGTTATTCCCATCATGGTAAGGAGATTCCAGCTGGGATTAGGCCTCATTCCACTAGGGCTACTGCCACTTCTACAGCTTTTTAAGGGGTGGCTACTAAAGATATTTTGGAAGCAGCTACTTGGAGTTCAGTGCATACTTTCTCTAAGCATTACCACCTTCCACTTTACTCTAAATCTAGGGCTGGATTTGCCACTGCAATTTTACAGGGCATTTTGGCAGCCCCTAATGCTTTATAGTTTTGCCATCCTCCCTTACCTCTGCTTTGGGATTCTACCCATATGTAAGGACTGCAGCAATGTGAGATGAAGAACATAGTACAGTTTTGTACCTAACATAAATGTAGATGTTCAAGATCCACATTGCTGCAGTCCAATTACCTCCCTCCTTCCCTCTGTAGTTAGAGGTGGTGGTGTGGTTTGGGTTGTACATATTGTAAATATGGTTAGTGCAGGGGTGGTTGGTTATTTTTTGCTGTTTTTTGGCTTTAGCCTTTCTTGTTAGGGCCTTCTGACATCTGGGGCAAGAAAAGACTGAGGATATGACGTCGGTCATGCGCTTTTGTACCCTGACGTCCTGATGTCAGTTTTAAGCGCCTTGACCGACGTCAGCCTAATACTTTGGTATTCGGGCCGACTGAGGACAGCGGACTACCCATATGTAAGGACTGCAGCAATGTGGATCTTCGAACATCTACATTTATGGTAGGTACAAAACTGTACTTTATCCACCCTGAACCTTACATTCTGGGTGATAGGGCATTGATTCCCTTCAGACACCTTTACACAGAGGACATGCTTCAGATTTTGCAGGAGGCCAGAAAACCACCTACCAGAAAATCCTATCTATCCAAGTGGAAGAAGTTTTCTGTTTAGTGTCAAAAACAGAATTTCCAACCAGTGATGGTAGAACCTCCAGTGGTTTTGTCTTATTTTTGTGAACTGATTAACTCTGGCTTGTCTTATTCTTCCATTAAGATGCACTTATCTGGATTCTCAGCTTGCCTTCCTCTCACCCCACCTCTAGACTAGAAGTTAAGCGGTCTTTGAAGGGGTGTACTTCACCTTAGACCTCCAGGGAAGCCCCTTCCACCTCCTTGGGATCTAAATTTTGTTCTGGAAATGTTAACCCTAGCACCTTTTGAGCCTGCCAAGGACTGTTCTGTCCAACACTGTACATGGAAAACTATCCTCTTGGTGGCCATTACTTCAGCCAGGAGGGTTTCTGAACTGCAGGCCCTCATGGCCTCATATCCTTTTACAGTTTTCCACAAGGACAGGGTTTATGTACTAACTCATCCTTCATGCCTAGAATGTTAATCAACTTTCCTTGAATCAGACCGTCAGTCTTCCTACCTTCTTCCCTTCACCTCAAAACCCTGCTGAAAGGATCATCCACTCCTTGGATGTATATAGACAATTCAGATATTATTTGGCCAAATCCATCTGTAAATTGTCATCTACCACCCAAGAGCCCTGGGACGTCTCGTTTCCAAGCAAACCATTTCCTGTTGGATCTCTAAAACCATCTCCTTTTGGTATACAGTCCATGGCAGAAGGCTTCCTTTCCCAGTAAAGGCACATTCCACTAGGGCGGTAACCTCCTGTGGTGCCTTCTTTAAGGGTTTGAATACAGCTGCCATTTTGGAAGCAGCTACGTGAGTTGGGCATCATTTCTAGGTCCAGAGCAGGATTTGCCAGAGCCATCCTTCATGGCTTTGTGGGAAATGCTTCTGTCCCTCCTCCCAGTTCTTAATAGCAGCAGGTTTTGCACACTCCCTTATGTTATGGATACAGCAGCATATGAATAGAAGGACATAGTATTGTGTAAAATCTTACCATAACTTTAGGTGTTCTCTTCCTCTATATGCTGCTGTATAGTTTTCCACCCTGCCTTCCCCCGACACTTGCCTGACTCCTGAGTACCCACTCCATAGTAGCTGGTTTCAGCAGCATACAGTTCTGAGGTAGGTGCATGCTGACGTCCGTTTTGTGCCCGACGAAGTCTGTTTGACAGACGTTTGCTGAGAGACGTAGGATGACACACGTACCTTCGCAGTAGCATCTATCCTTTGTAGAATGGCCGGACGTACGAGTCGACCAGAGGCAGACTCCTTTATGTTAAGGATACAGCAGCATATAGAAGAGAAGGACATCTAAAGTTATGGTAAGATTTTTACACAACAGTACTTTCTTTTTGTCACTGCTGTGGCTTTCCTGGTCCTGCTGTTGCTACCTGTGGGTTGCCTTTCACAGTTCTGCAACCATGCTGTTTGGGGACTGGCTTTGGAATCATGATCTGTGTCCTTCCTATCCAAAAAATTGCATTGTGTACCTTTCAGCTATGTAGTAATAAAACAAAACTGATCCTGCATTTTTTTTTGGTTCACTTTTTTTTTTTCATATAATTGTCATTTTTGGCAAATGAGAGGTAAATCGTTAAAGGTTGATGTTTGAAAATGATGACAGACATCTGTGTTTCAGTCTTCATACCCTTCACAATATTCATGCTAATGTAATGTGAAACCTGCTAGTATATCAACTTTTTGTTTTTCAGGAGAGGTGTCCCTTTGGGGCTTCTGTCTCTCCATTGCTTGTGGCCTTGTTTAGATTTTCTTGCTCCGAGAGGTTGAGTGCCAGAATAGTCAGTGATGTCAGTGGTTCCTTTAGGGACTCACACCCCCTCCAAAGAGAGAAGAGAGTCAAATAACAGAGCCAAGATGTTCTTCATTCCACATTGCTGCAGTCCTAACCATTGGGTAGTCCGTCCAGTCCAGGGTACTAAATGGTCCGATGCAGAAGCAGTTTGAAATATTTAAGTCGGAGTTTCAGACCGAATCAAAGTTGGCTAAGTACCCGAGAATTTTTTGTTTTTCTTGCCTCAGTATTTAACCGATGTCAGAAAAAGTGAATAACTGTATTTCTTGTGGGAAACAGATAATAGGGATTACCATACTTTGTGTATACCTTGTTTAGGGCCTGCACGACGTTGTTGGTTGCCGCTCTTGTGCTAGATTTAACAAACGACTATTAAGAGGAGGTTAGACTGTGCCAGGTTAGTGTTTGGGAAGCCCCCGGCTTCTTCCAAAAAAAGCAAGGAAAAAACACCAAAGCCTAGGGTTGATGAACCGCAGTCCTCAGTGGAGCCAGAGGTTTGCCAGGAGTTTCTTTGGAGTCTCAGGCAGAGACTTTACTGTTACAGGATGCCCTCTCAGGAGGTAGGCCAGGCTGAGGGGCTTCTCAGGTAACTGTTCTTCCCTCTCTTCCCAAGGTAGTTAGAGCTTCTCCTACTGTTTCCAAAACTTCTTTGAGAGGTAGGCCAAGTTCAGCTTCAGTGGGGCTTCTCCTAGCACTTCAGGTTCTGTGCCTAAGAAACATATGCTTAAAATGGCAGAAGATTTAATTACTATGATTAGAGGCTCTATGCCCCTCCTGATAAGAGGCCTAGGGTGGAACCGAGTTTGAGAGTTTTGAACGGTGTCAGAGGCTTCTGAGTCTTCTGTGGAAGACTTGCAGGAGTATCCTCCTTATTCTGATTCTGATGTGGATGATTCCACTCCTACAGCTTCTCCTCAGATTTCTCATTTTCAGAGACTCTGCATTCCATGAGGGAGCACTTTAAATGGGAAGGCCAAGATTACTCTGATTCCAGGAAAAGCTAGGGAATTCTTATTTTACCCCAGCATAGGCCCTTAGCTATACCTCCTGTGTTGAATGTGGTGGAAGATGTTTTGCAGAGGCTTCCCTGAACCCTGATTCTTTGCCTCCTGCCCCTGTTAAGCCTGATAGGTACTATAGGGTGCCTGAAGCTCATAAGTATCTGTTTAAGAGTCCTAGGGCAGACCGGAAACTGTTTCTCAGGGCCACATTGCTGCAGTCCTTACTATTGGGTAGTCCGCTGTCCAGTCGCCCCGTAATACCAGAGTATGGCTGACGTCGGTCAGGGATGCAGAAGCAGTTTGCGAGTGCAGGTTGGCGTTCTGAAATATTTCCGAATCCGGAGTTTCAGACCGAATCAGAGTTATTAAAGTACGGCTGGGAACATTTTGGTTTTTTCTTGCCTCAGTATTTAACCGATGTCAGAAAAGTGAATAACTGTATTTTGTGGGAAACAGATACCTCATAGGGATTACCATACCTTGTGTATACCTTGTTTAGTTGTTGGATGCCGCTCTTGTGCTAGGTTTAACAAACGCACTATTAAGAGGAGGTTAGACTGTGCCAGGTTAGTGTTTGGGAAGCGCAGTTATAAAATGCCGCCGGATTCTCTCCGACCGCTTTTCGGCCAAGAAGCGCAAGGACAAAACAGCGGGCCTAGGGTTGATGAACCGCAGTCCCGGACGGGTGTTCTTTAGAAAACTCAGTGGAGCCAGAGGTTTTGCCAGGAGTTTCTATGGAGTCTCAGGCAGAAACTTTACTGTTACAGGATGTGCCTTCTCAGGAGGTAGGCCAGGCTGAGGGGCTTCTCAGGTAACTGTTCTTCCCTCTCTTCCCAAGGTAGTTAGAGCCTCTCCTTCTGTTGCCAAAACTTTTGAGAGGTAGGCCAAGTTCAGCTTCAGTGGGTTCTGTACCTAAGAAACATATGCTTAAAATGGCAGAAGATTTGATTACTATGATTAGAGGTTCTATGCCCTCCTGATAAGAGGCCTAGGGTGGAACGATAGTTTTGAACAGTGTTCAGAGGCTTCTGAGTCTTTATCCTCCTTATTCTGATTCTGATGTGGATGATTCCACTCCTACAGCTTCTCCTCCTGAGGATTTCTATTTTCAGAGACTCTGCATTCCATGGGAGCACTTTAAATGGGAAGGCCAGGATTACTCTGATTCTAGGAAAAGGCTTAGGGAATTCTTGTTTTACCCCAGCATAGGCCCTTAGCTATACCTCCTGTGTTGAATGTGGTGGAAGATGTTTTGCAGAGGCTTCCTGAACCCTGACTCTTTGCCTCCTGCTCCTGTTAAACCTGATAGGTACTATAGGGTGCCCAAAGCTCATAAGTATTTGTTTAAGAGTCCTAGGGACCCAGAAACTGTTTCTCAGGGGCCTAAAGGTGTTAAGGCCTCTGTGGTTAAAACTCCTGTTCCCACTGATAAAGAGGCAAGGGCTTTGGATAGGTGGGAAGAAAGTGTATACTACTTCCACTCTAGCCATGAGGCGTTGAATTGTCAGTTTCACATGCTAAAATATCAAAATTTTCCTTTCACAATTGAAATCTAAGGTGGATGCTTTGGCGGAAGGTATTGAGTGTAAAGAGTTGCTGGATTTGGTTCATGTGTCTGAACAAGTGGGTAAGCATTCTTGCAATGTGGTTTTGATGCTGTACAGGCCTCCTCGAGGTGGCTGCCACTAGTTCTGTTCTTCGCAGGCATGCTTGGTTGAGGGATCAGAATTTAGCTGAGCATGTTAAGAAAGGATTTTGGATGCTCCTTTACAGTCTGATGTGTTGTTTGGTTCGCCTGTGGAAGCAGTTTTAAAGAAAATGGAGGACAAAGCTAAGTCTATGCAAACTGTTAAAGATTTTGTTTAGTAGAAATTGGCCTGCTAAGGTGGACATATCTGCTTATGATTCCCAGTCTAGGGGTAGGTCTAGGCACGTAGGGGCAGAGCTCAAGGTTCTTTTAGGCCTAGAACAGGGAGTTCACCTGCTCAGACTTCTGGTGAGGGCAGGGTCCTTTTTTCGTAAACAGACCCAATGACCTGCCTTTTCAGCTGCCAGTAGATTCTCCTGGCAGCTCCTTTGGGAGGAAGACTGTCTCTTTTCAAAGAAAATTGGGATTTAATTACTCAAGACAGATGGGTGTTGGATATCATTTCACACGGTTACAGGTTTTATTTCCATACATTGCCCAATGCAAGACGCTCCTCCACAAAGAAAAGAGGCTCACAAGCAAATTTCTCAGTTACTCCAGATGGGGCCATTCAGCCAGTCCCTGTATCAGAACTGTTCCTAGTACCAAAGATTATCTCTCCTCAACACTTATCTGGACATTCCCAAGTGCAAGATGTTGACGTTACAACAGCTTTTACCTCTGCTGGGCAAAGATCACTGGATGGTAACTTTAGATCTCAAGGAAGCTTACCTTCATGTGCCTATAAGGCTAAGTTGCAGGAAGTATCTCGGTTTGAGCTGGAAATTCTCATTATCAGTTCTCTGCATTGCTTTTGGCTTATCTACTGCGCCCAGAGTATTACACAGGGTTCTGCTCCAGTGATAGCTTACCTGCCTGATTCTGGCTCAAGAAAAGGAAGATCTTCTACAGCATCTGGAATATGTTATAGCAGTGCTAAGATGCCTAGGTATTCTGTGAACGAAATAAAGTCCAGTCTAGTACCCTCTCAAGACATGTGCTTTCTGGGTGTGAGATGAATACAGCAGCCCAGATGGCGACAAACAAAAGAGTCTATCACTTTACTTCCATCAACTATCTCATCAGTCCGCTGACTGCAAAGGACATAGGGTTCATGGCATCTTGTATTCTGGTGCTTCCCAATGCCAAACTGCATATGAGGAAGCGGATTTGGACACTGTCATTCAAATAATACCTTGCCTTCAAAAAATTTTTTGTGGTGGGCTCAGGAATGTCACCTAAACAAGGGACTCTGTCTGTGAAGAGGAGGCGCAGATTTTTTTAACGACATGCCTCGACATACTTGGGGAGCTCATCTAAATGGAAAGTGGATACAAGACAAGCATCTACATATCAACATGAAGGAGATGTTAGCAGTCACATCAACAAGGGGGGGAACACATTCTTATCCTCTAATGTTAAGCAGGCAAATCATGGATCGTGGATGCTCTGTCTTTCAGTTGGAAAAACCTTCATGTATGCCTTTCCACCTCTGCATCTAACAGCCTGGCATATTCTGTGTTGAACACAGCAGGACCCACCATTGTTTCGCATCCTTGTTCAAGCAGGTGTTGGAAAACTTACTACAACCTTTTTGAGCCTGCGGCTACTCCATAAGGATAGGGTATCATTACGCACTAATCCTTCCTTTATGCCTAAGGTGGTTTCTAGTGAAAAGATTTTGCACTTTAGATGTACACACACAAATTGCGTGTATTATTTAAGCAGGGACTAGGATTTTAGGCAGTCTCAGCAGTTGTTTTGAGTCAAGAGGGCAAGCCCTAAGGGTGGCAACTAGGATATTCTGGAGGCAGCTACTTGGAGTGCATACTTTCTAAGCATTATCACCTTCCTATCTACTCTAAGTCTAGGGCTGGTTTTTATGATTTGCCAGCCCTTACCTCTGCTTTGGGATTCTACCCAATAGTAAGGACTGCAGCAATGTGGAACTAAGAACAGGTTTTGTACCTACCATAAATGTAGATGTTCGGGATCCACATTGCCCTGCAGTCCAACCCTCCTCTTCTCCTTCTGTGTTTAGGTGGTTGTGTAGGTGAGGTTGGTCTGACATCTGGGGCAAGAGATTGAGAGGATATGATCCGGGTAACGATTAGTAACCTGACGCACTGACGTCAAGGTCCATCGCTCTGACCGACGCCAGCGCCATATACTCTGGTATTATTTGGCCACTGACACAGCCACTACCCAAGTATAAGGACTGCAGCAATGTGGATCTCGAACATCTACATTTTATGGTAGGTACAAAACTGGGATGTTTTTACAGTCTGTGTTATTTGTCTGCCATCTGTAAGGACAAAGCTAAGTCTACTGTTAAAGATTTTTGCAGGTGCAGCCACCACCAAGTTTAGGAATCTGGCCTACTAAGGGATGGACATATCCTGCTTATGATTCCCTGGTGAGGCAGGGGGTCTTTTTAAAAAACAGACCTAACCTGCCTTTCAGCTGCCAGTAGATTCTCGTCCTGGCGCTCCTTTTTGGGGAAGAACTGTCTCTTTTCAAAGAAAATTGGGATTTAATCACTCAAGACAGGGCATGCCAGACGCTCTCCACAGGAAAGAGGCTCACAAGCAAATTTCTTTTGTTACTCCAAATAGGGCTAGATCTTACCTTCATGTGCCTATAAGCTATAAGACTAAGTTGCAGGAAGTATCTGCTTTCGAGCTGGAAATTTATCGCTCTCTGCATTGCTTGGCTTATCTATCGCTCAGGTGAGTATTACAAAGGTTCTGGCTCCAGTGATAGCTTACTTCAGGCTGAAAGGAATTCAAATCTATCCTTACTTTTGACGACTGCCTGTTTCTGGCAAGAAAAAAAAACCCCTTTCTACAGCATCTGGAATGTCATAGAGTAGCATGCCTACTAGGCATTCTGTGAACTAAAAAATAAAGTCCAGTCTACACCCTCTCAAGACATGTGCTTTTTTGTGGTGGGCTCTCAAATAAACAAAAACTATTCTCTGGACTCTCTAGAGGCTTAGTAGTCAGATTTAAACGATAGATGCCGGACATTGCTTGGGAGCTCATCTAAATGGAAAGTGGATACAAGACAAGTGGCCTGCCAGACTACAGCATCTACATATCAATGCAAGAGGGAGTTGCAGGCAGGCCCATATGGCAGCCCCTTGATTTTCTCCCATAAGGATAGAGATCATTACCGCGTAAATCTCCCTTTTTATGCTCAAGGGTTTTCTAGTGTGGCTTTAAACCATGTTGACCCTGCTCCCTCTTTATATGATTTGCCAGCCTCCTTACCTCTGCTTGGGATTCTGCAATGGTTAGGACTGCAGCAATGTGGAATGAAGAACATAGTACAGTTTTGTACCTAACCATAAATGTAGATGTGTTCTGAGATCCACTGTTGCAGTCCACCCCTCCTTCCCCTTTCCCTCTGTGTTTAGTTGTGGTGTTAGGCTATATTCTTGTGCATTTGTTGTATTATTGTATATATGTTTGGTGCAGGGTTTTTGTTGGTTTTGGTTTTGGGCCTTGTCTTTTAGGCCTTCTGACATCTGGGGCAAGAAAAGAGGATATGACGCTGGTCGGTCAGCGAGGCACTATCTGACGCCCTGGATCGCCAGTCTAATGCCGCTGACCGACGCCGCCAGCCATACTTTGGTATTCGCCGACTGACAGCTGGACTACTTTACAAGGCTTAGGATCCTAGCCTTCTGATCCAAAGACCCTTGGACCTCCTCCGGATCCTAAGATGTCCTTCTATTCCAATGTTGCAGTATTCACTAGTGGGTTTACCCTTCTTCCCATCAGCTTGTTCGGCCAGGTTTTCAAAGCTTTTTCACTCCCTGTTAGTGCGTCGGATATCTGACATTTTGGCTGGTACATGGGCCATAAAAGTGACATCTGCGTGCAATAGTCCTCAGAACTTTTCATCTGGCAGCTGTACGCCAGGTGTTCCTGCTACTCGCAGATGTCTGATTAGTTTTGCGTTAAGATAAGTACCCTGTTGGGTTTTTTCTTCAGTCCATTTTGTATTTACTATAGTCTGTTAATATCCGGTAAGAGCAAGTGTAACTGTGGTCGCTAGATTTCCCACAAAGACGCCCACAACCAGTGTCTTTTTTTGCTTGGGTAGGGAACACGATTATAAAAACTGCACTATTTGTAAGTCGCTCATCCCTAAGACCCTTCGCTGCCAACTTCAGGCCCTTGACCTGTACCTCAAAAACCAGCGTCTTAGGGAGATCACTCTCGGAATGGAAGCTGCTTCCGACACCCCATCCGAACCACCTAGAAAGAGGACCAAGCCCGCGAGGCCACCCACTTCCACCGCGCCTCCCTCTGATTCTCAGCCTGTAGCCACCGTTAGCTTGGCTGACGATTCAGCATCTGCCACATCAGATAAAGCATGTACCTACCAGGAGGCCGCAAAATCCAGAGCAGAAGAAACGTTTGGGAAGGATATCCCAGCGCCTGATTTAGATGCCAGCTTTTGAGGTGGGTGCAGGCCTCTTCCATTCCTTTTATTTCTTCAAGGCCGACCACCAGCCAGATGCTGGGTAGGCCTACAAAGAAAAAAGCAGAAAACAAGACATATCGCTTCAACCCCTGTGGCCTTGCCAGAATGTCAGGCCTTCAGTCAGAGTCTCTACAACGCCTTCCTGGCCCTTTACGCCAGACCACACTCTTGTTGCTCTACCTCCTCTTAGTCCCATGCCTATTCAGCCAGAGACTACTGATAGCCAACCTGCAGAAGAGGAAATGTCTGACTCCACAGAGGACTCCTTGTCCTGCTCTTCACAAATGTCTTCCCTCTGAGGTATGGTTCCCCAGAAGAAGCCTTTGCTGAAGTTGACTTACTTCCCTGTGGAAGACCTGACCTTTGGGGACACTGTTAATCTTATGAGGGAACATTTTAAATGGGACTCCTCAGACATGTCTGAGCAACAAAAAAGATTTGGTGACTTGATCCAGATGAAATCTCCTAACCCAGCCCCTATTCCTCCTGTCCAGCCTGCCTTCCTGGATGCTTTTGCAGCAGCATGTATAAAACCTGATTCCCAGCCACATGCCCCTAGAAGGGCAGACCAGATGTCCTTCAAGGATGCATCTGCAGTCCTAACATATGGGTTGTCCTGCCTCAGGCAGCCCTTCGGTCGGATTCCAAAGTCTGGGTCTGGCCTCGGCTGATGTCGCACTTCACCCGACGTCACAGCTGCTGGGGTATAAAGGCATCAGCCGACGCCATTTTCCTCAGACTTTCTTGCTACGCGGTGCCCGAAGCAGAAGCTGTTCGCAAGTGCCGGTCGGTCAGATCCAGAGATTTCTACTACCGAAGACTTCTAAAAAAGCTAAGTACCCCGTTGGGGACTCTTTCTTGCCTCAGCCGATGTCAGACAAAGTAAATAATTGTTTAACTTGTGGGAAACAAATACCTCATAAGGATTTCCACTCTTACTGCCTTCCTTGCTTAGGCCCAGACCACGACGTATCAGCTTGTCTAGCCTGTGCTTCCTTCAACCGACGGACGCTTAGGCGTCGGTCGGAGTTTGCAGAGGAGTTTTTTGGTCCCGCTTTTGCATATAAAATGCCGTCGGAGACTCCGACTACACAATTAGCTAAAAAGCGCAAGGAAAAGGACCGACACTCGCGGTCCGCGGTTTCGGCTGAAACCACGGTTAGGCCAACCGCGAGTGTCTCGGTTTCGGCTGAAACAGAGTCCTCGGTTCTTCCCTCGGCCGAAAGCATGCCTCCGATAACCGAGGCCTCACAGAGCATGGCTGAATCTGCTACTGAAATTACTGCTACAGAAGCAGGTACCCAGGATTTGTCAGACACTATTCATTTAGACATTTCTACCCCTGCATGTGGGGCTGCTGGACCCCCTGTTTCTATGTCTATCAAGGCCTTTTCCAGGGCTAAAGCAGCTAAATCTTCTAAGGCCTTACCTGCTAAAGCTCCCTCACACAGGCCTACCTCTAGTTCCCAGATACTCAGCCTGGCTGAGGATCTTATTTCTTTGATCAGGGGATCCCAACCTCACCCAGACAGGGCCTCTCAACCTCCTCCAGATAAGAGGCCTAGGACTGAACCCCCGGAACCTGTCTCTACAGACTATTCCTCGGATGATCAGATATTTCAGACCACCAGGAAGGCCCGTATTCTCCTTATGAGGATTCTGATGCAGAAGACTCCAGTGTCCTTCAAGGATGCATCTGCAGTCATAACAAATGGGTTGTCCTGTCGTCAGGCAGCCCTTTGGTCGGCCGGATTCCAAAGTCTGGGTCTGGCCTCGGCTGTTGTCGCACTTCACCCGACGTCATCTCTGCTGGTCTTTGGGTATAAAGGCATCAGCCGACGCCATTTTCCCCAGTCTTTCTTGCCGCTGGCGCCCAAGCAGAAGCTGTTCGCAAGTGCCGGTCGGTCAGATCCAGAGATTACTACTACCGAATACTACTACGAAGACTTCTAAAAAGCTAAGTACCCCATTGGGGACTCTTTCTTGCCTCAGCCGATGTCAGAAAAAGTAAATAACTGTTTAACTTGTGGGAAACAAATACCTCATAAAGATTTCCACTCTTACTGCTTACCTTGTTTAGGCCCAGACCACGACGTAGCAGCCTGTTTAGCATGTGCTTCCTTCAACCGACGAACGCTTAGGCGTCGGTCGGAGTTTGCTGAACAGTTTTTCGGCTCAGATTTTGCGTACATTATGCCGTCGGATCCTCCGACTTCTCAAATTGTTAAAAAGCAAAGAAAAGACCGACACTCGCGGTCAGCGGTTTCGGCGAAACCACGGTTAAGCAAACGCGAGTGTCTCTGTTTAAATCGAAACCGAGCAAACGGGTCAATCTTCAGCCGAATCCATGACTACTACCGAGGCTCCTGCTACCCTAGTTGAATCGGCCTCTGAAGTTTGCCTACTAATGTGGTTCCTATAGAATTATCAGACACCATCCCTTTGGATGTCTCTACCCCAGCACGTGGTGCTGCTAGGCCTCCTGCAGCCATGTCTATTAAGGCCTTTGCCAGGGCTAAAGCAGCCAAAACTGCTAAATCAGTGCCTGTTAAGCCCCCCTCACACAGGCCCAGTTCCAGTCTCAAATGCTTACTCTGGCAGAGGATCTCATCTCTTTAATAAGGGGATCCCAATCTCACCCAGACAGGGCCTCTCAGCCTCCAGAAAAGAGACCTAGAGCAGAGCCCCCAGAGCCAGTGTCCTCAAATGATTCTTCTGATGATTCAGACATTACAGACCATCCAGAGGCTCCTTTTTCTACTTATGAAGATTCCGATGCTGAAGAATCTATTCCATCTGCCCCTCCATCAGTGGAATTTTCATCTTGGGAATCCTTACATGCCATGAGAGAGCAATTCAAATAGCACGCACAAGAGTTCAGAGATTCAAGGAAAAGGCTTAGCACCTTTCTCCACTTACCCAAACATATGCCCTTCGCACTACCTCCAGTTCTGCCTGTTGTGGATGATGCATTTAATGATGTTTGTACTGCTCCTGATACTTTACCTCCAGCCCCTGCCAAACCAGATAGGTTTTACAGGGTGCGGACACTCATCACCACCTATACAAGGCCCCACTTGCAGATCCTGAGACTATCTCCCAGGGGCCTAAGGCAGTAGCCGACCTCAGCAAAAACCCTCTCCCTTCTGAAAGGGAATCCAGGTCCTTAGAGATGGGGTAAAAAGTTTACACCTCTGCTACTCTTTCAGCTAGAGCTTTGAACTGTCAGTTTCATATGATCCAATACCAAGAGTTTATGCTTGATCAGTTAACTAAGAAACTGTCCTCTGATGACTCCTTAGATAAGAAATATGTTTTAGAAATGGTGAATAACATTCAGCAGGTTAGTAACCATTCTTTAAAATGTGGCTATGATGCACTGGAGGCTTCATTTAGATCAGCCATGACTGGCACAGTTATAAGAAGGCATGCATGGTTGAAAGAACAGGTCTTGCGGATCATGTTAAAAGCAAAGCTGTTAGATGCTCCTATGGATAAGGCCAGTCTATTTGGTTCTCCTGCTCAGCAAGTAATGAAGAAAATGGAAGAGAAGGCAAAATCTATACAAACAGTTAAAGATTTCTTACAGGTTCAGCCCCAAGGTTTAGCAGGAACTGGCCTTCCAAAATTGGTTCTTTCCAGACTCCTCTAAATCTCAGAGAGGCAGGAATAGGCGTTCCAGAGGCAGAAATCAATCCAGAGGAGGTGCCTACAGAGGGCACCAGTGGCAAGGCAATAACCAGCGAGGCACAGACACAACCACTGCCACTGCAACAGGACAATCACAGTGACTTGGCTCTGACACCGCCTACCAGGAACAAATAGCAGCACCCTTAGGCGGAAAGTTAGCCTTATTTTCAAAAATTGGCACTATATCACAAAAGACAAGTGGATTTTGCAGACCATAGACCAAGGCTACAGGTTTCACTTCCACACCTTACCAGTAAAAAGAGGAATGCCAAACCTACCTTCAAATCAGAAAACAGAAGCTCTAAAGCAGATAGCTCAATTAACAAAGATGAGAGCTGTGGAAAGAGTACCACCAACAGAACAGGGCAAAGGATTCTACTCCAGACTCTTCCTAGTACCAAGAAAAGAAAAGTTGGAGACCTATTCTCGACCTGTCATGTAAACACATTCATCATTGTCCCAAAATTCAAAATGCTGACCCTACAGCAACTTCTTCCCATGCTGGGCAAGGAGTGTTGGCTGGTAACTTTAGATCTCAAGGAGGCATACCTGCACGTCCCCATACGACCAAATTGCAGAAGATACCTCAGATTTCTTGCAGAATCAGAGCATTATCAATTCTCAGCATTGCCCTTTGGCTTATCTACTGCCCAGAGTATTCACAAAATGCCTGGCATCAGTAATCGCTCATTGCAGGCTACAGGAATCAAATTTATCCATACCTGGACGACTGCCTGATACAAGCGGACAACAAAAGCAAACTGACAAAAGACTTACAAAGAGTCATTTGCTTACTACAAGCCCTGGGATACACAGTCAATTAAAAAAGTCAAGACTAATACCATCCCAAACAAAAACATTCTTGGGTGCAGAATTGGACACAGTAAAACAAATGGCATTCCTAACTGCAGAAAAACAAGAACAACTCCCTCATTACTTCTTGGCATTAACAAAGCAGAACAAACCAACAGCAAGGAAAGTACTGCAGGCCTTGGGCTTCATGGCATCATGCATAATCCTGGTCCCCCATGCCAGATTGCATATGAGAAAACAGTGGTACCTAAAGAATTTATGGTCTCAACACAGGCACAGCTTAGAAACCGAAATACCACTAATCCCATGCCTGAAACAAGAGTTCCTATGGTGGGCTCAAGCATGCCAGTCAAACCCAGGCTTGCCCTTCCACAACTTTCAAGCAAGCCAAACCATCACAACGGACATCTCAGACCTAGGTTGGGGGCCCACATGCTGGACAAATGCATACAAGGATTATGGACCCCAGATCAACTGCACCTGCACATAAATCAAAAAGAAATGCTGGCAGTAAAACTAACAATCCAGAATTTCAGACCATTCCTCAAAGAAGGCCATTTGATGATAAGGACAGACAACACCACAGTCATGTGGTACATCAACAAACAGGGAGGCACTCATTCATACCCCCTATGCCGAATGACTCTGGACCTATGGAATATGGCTCTGAGCTACAACATTCAGTTACAGGCAATATTTGTACCGGGAAAAGAAAACATCCTAGCAGACATGTTAAGCAGAACTACCTCGGATGCTCACGAATGGATGCTACACCCGGACATCTTCAAGGCCATCACACAGAAATGGGAATGCCACAAATAGACCTATTCGCATCCCCACTCAATCACCAGCTCAAGAAATTCTGCACAAGGACATACCACCCACTTGCATGGAAGGTGGACTCTATCCTTCAGTTGGAAAGGACTGACAGCATATGCATTCCCACCTCTTCCTTTGATGCACAAGATACTACTGAAAATCAAAGAGCGTCCAAGGATAATTCTGATAGCTCCAAATTGGCCAAGACAACACTGGTATCCATTGCTGAGGAGCATGTCATGGGGGAGAACGTGGACACTACCCCTGATGCCTTTGATGTTAACTCAGAACGACTACAACATCATGCATCCAAATCTAAAAACTCTGCAACTAACTGCCTGGAACATTACATAACAGCAACTAACCCAGATTTATCCCAAAGGGTTAAAGACATTATCCTGGAGGCCCGCAGACCTTCTACAAGAAGGAACTATGCAGGGAAATGGAAAAGGTTTGTCATTTGGAACACTGAAAGAGGAAAAGATGTGTCAAAGATAGATATTGCCAACATCCTGGAGTATTTGGCAGAGCTTCTCCATACAGGCCTGTCCTATTCCTCCATCAAGATACATGCATCAGCTATTTCTGCAGAATACAGCTTCGATCCCCCAGTCTTCTCACATCCTCTACTCAGACAGTTCCTCAGAGGAATCAAGAATGTAAAACCTCCTAGGAAACCACCATTACCAGCATGGGACTTGAACTTTGTGCTAGAAAAATTGACACTCCCTCCATTCGAACCAGCAGCAACAGCAGATCTTCAACACCTATCCTGGAAAACTGCTTTCCTACTGGCAATTACTTCAGCAAGAAGGGTTTGAACTACAGGCCTTAATGGCAGTACAACCCTTCCTAATCTTCCATCAAGATAGAGTATCCATGAGAACTAATCCTACATTTATGCCTAAGGTGGTATCCAGAGTGTCTCTAAACCAGGCAATCCACCTACCTACCTTCTTTCCCAATCCACAGAACAGGGGAAAGACTGCTGCATACCTTGGATGTACATGGACAGTTGCTACTACCTGGACAGAACCAAGGGCAATAGAAAAACTGACCAGCTTCTAGTGGCCTATGCAACAGGAAGGGAAGGAAAAGCAATTTCAAACAGACAATTTCCAAGTGGATAGGAAATTGCATCAGATTCTGTTACTCCTACCATGGAAAACCAATTCCACAGAACATAAGACCTCACTCTACAAGGGCTACAGCCACTACCACAGCTTTCTTCGAGGAGTGGCAACCAAGGACATTATTGAGGCGGCTACTTGGACCTCCGTGCATACATTTGCCAAGCATTATAACTTACCTCTATACTCTAGATCCCGAGCAGGGTTTGCCACTGCTGTATTGCAAGGGATCCTAACTACACCATAATTCTTCTTCCTCCTCCCCTAGTTTGGCTATGGTATTCTACCCATTTGTTATGACTGCAGATGCATCCTTGAAGGACATAGTACAGTTTTGTACCTACCATAAATGTAGATGTCGAACAGGATAGCATCTGCAGTCAGGATACCACCCTCCTTCCCTCTGTGGTATTCCTAGGGTATTTACCCTCCTAATAGCTAGCTGGGGGGGATCTCTTATGGTGTATTTGTTTGTATATATGTACATACATGCTTATTTTTTGTGTTTGCCTACTTTTTTTTTGGAAACATTGGCATTTACCCAAATTTAGTTTTCCAAGAGGGCAACTAGCATCTGGGGCAAGAAACACCGAGGAAAATGGCGTCGGCTGATGCCTTTATACCCGAAGACCAGCAGAGATGACGTCGGGTGAAGTGCGACACCAGCCGAGGCCAGACCCAGACTTTGGAATCCGGCCAACCGAAGGGCTGCCTGACGACAGGACAACCCATTTGTTATGACTGCAGATGCTATCCTGTTCGGACATCTACATTTATGGTAGGTACAAAACTGTACTTTCCTTCTGCTTCTCCTCCTGATGAATTTTCTTTTGGGGAAACCCTACATTCTATGAGGGAACACTTCCAATGGCAGGGCCAGGATTTTTCAGATTCAAGGAAAAGGCTAAGGACTTTTTTACACTTACCACAGCATAGGCCTTTAGCCATTCCTCCAGTACTATCAGTTGTTGATGATGCATATAATGATGCCAGTACTGCCCCTGATTCTCTTCCTCCAGCCCCTGCCAAGCCTGACAGATATTACAGGATCCCGGACACACACTACCACTTGTATAAGGCTCATGTTGCAGACCCAGAAACCATTTCACAGGGCCCTAAAGGTGTGGCAGCTGCCTCTGCCAAAAACCCTCTTCCCTCTGAAAGGGAATCTAGAGCATTAGAGAGATGGGGTAAAAAGGTTTATACTTCTGCTACTCTTTCGGCCAGGGCCTTAAACTGTCAATTTCACATGATTCAGTACCAGGACTTTTTGTTAGACCAGCTAAATAAAAAACTGTCCTCTCCTGAACCTATAGACCGCAAGTCCCTTCAGGATTTGGTACATTATTCTCAGCAGGTCAGTAATCATTTCTTAAAATGTGGCTATGATGCACTGGAGGCTTTCTTTAGATCAGCTATGACTGGAGCAGTGATTCGAAGTCCTGCCTGGTTAAAAGAACAATCCTTACCAGACCATGTTAAGTCAAAACTCCTAGATGCTCCTATGGAGAAACAAAGTTTGTTTGGCTCCCCTGCACAGGAGGTTCTAAAGAAAGTGGAAGAAAAAGCAAAATCTGTCCAAACAGTCAAGGATTTCTTTTACAGTCCAACCTCCGAGGGCAAAATTTTCCCTGGTCCCTCCCGCAAACCCCCCGGGGGAAAGGGCGAAATGACCAAGGGGGCAAGGTCAACTGGGGGCCCCCAGGGCCCAACCTCCCAAAGGAAAGGCCCCACAAGCCAAAAAATTCCAAAGCAAAAAAATTTCTTGGGCTTGGGTTAAAACAAGGAAGACCCTTGGGCGGAAAAACAAAAAATTTTAAATTTTCACAACTCAACCTTACCCAAAACAAAATGGACCCTCCCCAAAAATTTTGGGGAAGGGTTTCTTCCCAACTCCAAGGAAACCCCCCCCTAAACCAAAAAAACCCAAAAACTCAAAAACAAAATTTAACAACCCCTTTAATGAGGTATTAAAAAGGCCCCTATTTGGCCCAACCAAAAAATTTTTTCCCGGGTTTTCCTTTCCAGAAAAAGAAAAACTTTTGGAAATTCTAAAATTTTCCCCAAAAACCCCTTTTAAAATCAAAAGGACCCTCCCAGAACTTTTTGGGGCAAGGGTCTTCCCGGTGC
This sequence comes from Protopterus annectens, assembly GCF_019279795.1. NCBI lineage: Eukaryota > Metazoa > Chordata > Ceratodontiformes > Protopteridae > Protopterus > Protopterus annectens. The sequence goes on from NC_056741.1 coordinate 1,830,163,719, forward strand.
TTTCTAAGGGAAGGGAAAAAAGCAATCCCATTGCAAAAACACCTCGTTTTGCAGGAAAGCTTTCATTTACAGGGCCCTCTTTTTATCCCAGAGGGATTGGGAAATGCCCTGGTTAAATTTTCAAACCAGGCCAGATTAAAAAAAAATTCCTGGGGCCCTTAAAAACAAGGGCCCCCCAAACCCAAAAAACAAAAGAAATTTGGGGGAAAAGAACCTGTTCAACCTTGGGAACCAGTAACTTTCTCAAAAACTGGAAAAAATCAAAGGATTTAACCCTTTTTTGGTCCCGGAAAAGGGGGAAAACCCAAAGGGGTAAAAAAAACAAGGGAACTACCCGCCTAAGAAAATTTTCCAAAAAACTCAGGCCTTTCAAAAAAAATCCTAACCCCCTACAGGATGCATAAATTTTAAAACCCCTCAAAGGGGGAATGCCAAAAAAGTTTTCCAAAAAACAATTGAAGAACCAAAAAATTCCCCCAAAAGAAGGGGGGGGCTCCCTTTTAGTGCAGAGGATTCCTTCCAAAACCACATCCGGAAACACCAGGAACGTCCCCAATGGCCGGGCAACCCCTTTAAGGGAAAAATTTTAAAAGGGTTACCCAGGGATCCCCTGTCTCTCATCCCCTTTAAACTCAAAAAAAAAAGGGGGGAAAAAGAAAAAAGGAAAATTTTTTAAAATTTTGGGGGGAAAAAAAACCCCCCAAAAAAAAAAAAAAAAAAAAAAAAAAAAAAAAAAAAAGGGGGGGGGGGGGGGGGGGGGGGAAACCCCCCCCCCACTTTACCCCCTTTTACATGGGAAAAAACCAACCCCCTTTTAGGCTGGGGGCACACATGGAGGACAAGTGTATACAAGGCCTATGGACCCAAGACCAGCTGAATCTACACATAAATCTAAAGGAGATGCTGGCAGTGAAACATGCAATCCAGGCATTCAGACCATTCCTTCAACAAGGTCACCTGCTGATAAGGACGGACAATACCACAGTCATGTGGTACATCAACAAACAGGGAGGTACACACTCATACCCTCTATGCCGGATGGGAATGGACCTGTGGAATATGGCCCTGAATCTCAACATTCAACTACAGGCCAGATTTGTACCAGGAAAAGAAAATTCACTAGCAGACACCTTAAGCAGAACTACCACGGATGCTGCATCCAGATATCTTCAGAACCATAACAAAGAAATGGGGAATGCCAGAGATAGACCTGTTCGCCTCCACACACAACCACCAATTGAAGAAATTCTGCACACGTGCATACCACCCACTTGACTGGAGGGTGGACTCCCTTTCCTTCAGATGGAAACACCTGACAGCATATGCATTTCCACCTCTTCCTTTGATGTACAAAGTCCTACTGAAGATCAGAGAGGAACAGCCAAGGGTAATCCTGATAGCTCCACACTGGCCAAGGCAACATTGGTACCCGCTACTGAGATGCATGTCTCGGACACACTCATGGCCTCTACCTCTATGTCCCTTACTTCTAACACAGAACAACTACAAGACCCTGCATCCAAACTTGAAAACACTGCAGCTAGCTGCTTGGAATATTGCATAAAACAAAATAAACCAGATTTATCTCAAAGGGTTAAGGACATTATCCTGGAGGCACGCAGACCCGCCACAAGGAAAACTTATTCAGCCAAATGGAAAAGATACCTCATTTGGAGTGCAGCAAAGGGAGAAAATGTCTCATTGGCGAACATAGCACACATCCTGGAATACTTAGCAGAACTGTTCCACAATGGCCTGTCCTACTCCTCCATTAAGATTCATGCATCAGCAATTTCAGCAGAATACAACATGGATCCTCCTGTCTTCTCTCATCCTCTACTCAGGCAGTTCTTGAGAGGAATCAAAAATGTAAAGCCTCCAAGGAAACCACCTTTACCTACATGGGATCTCAACTTTGTGCTGGAAAAGTTAACACTTCCCCCTTTTGAACCAGCAGCAACAGCAGACTTACAGTTCTTATCTTGAAAAACTGCTTTCCTGCTAGCAATCACTTCAGCAAGAAGGGTATCTGAGTTACAGACATTAATGGCAGTACAGCCCTTCCTTATCTTCCATCAGGATAGAGTGTCTCTGAGAACTAATCCTACTTTTATGCCAAAAGTGGTCTCCAGAGTATCTTTGAACCAAGCGATTCATTTACCTACATTCTTCCCCAACCCACAGAACAGGGGGGAAAGACTACTACATACCTTGGATGTGCACAGACAATTACGCTACTATCTGGACAGAACTAAGACCAACAGAAAAACTGACCAGCTTCTGGTAGCATATGCAACAGGAGTGCAAGGAAAAGCAATTTCAAAACAGACAATCTCAAAATGGATAGGAAATTGCATTAGATTTTGCTACTCTTTTCATGGAAAGACAACTCCTGAAAATATCAGGCCTCACTCCACAAGAGCTACAGCCACCACTACAGCTTTCCTACGAGGAGTGGCTACCAAAGACATTTTAGAAGCTGCTACTTGGAGCTCCGTGCATACATTTGCCAAGCATTATAATCTTCCTTTATACTCCAGATCCCGAGCAGGTTTTGCAACTGCTGTTTTGCAAGGGATCTTAACTACACCATCTTTATCTTAGTCCCTCCTCCCCCAGTTTGGCTATGGTATTCTACCCATATGTTAGGACTGCAGATGCATCCTTGAAGGACATAGTACAGTTTTGTACCTACCGTAAATGTAGATGTCCGATAGGTATGCATCTGCAGTCAGGATTACCCACCCTCCTTCCCCTCTGTGGTATTCCTAGGGTATTTACCCCTCTTTTAGCTAGCTGGGGGAATCTATTATGGTGTATTTGTTTGTATATATATATATATTTTTTTTTTGCTCTCTACTGTTTGGAATTATTTACATTTATCCAAATTTAGCCTTCCTAGAGGGCACCTGGCATCTGGGGCAAGAAACACTGAGGAAAATGGCGTCGGCTGATGCCTTTATACCCCAGCAGCTGTGACGTCGGGTGAAGTGCGACATCAGCCGAGGCCAGACCCAGACTTTGGAATCCGGCCGACCGAAGGGCTGCCTGAGGCAGGACAACCCATATGTTAGGACTGCAGATGCATACCTATCGGACATCTACATTTATGGTAGGTACAAAACTGTACTTTGTATAGAGTTCCTGATGCAAACAAATTTCTTTTTAAATGCCCGCAAGCTGACCCAGCAACCATTTCTATTGCCACTGATAAGGCTACCAAATTTCTCCCTACTACCACTATCTTGCCTGCAGATAAAGACAGCAAGGCCGTGGAGAGGTGGGGGAAGATATATACTTTGGCTACTCTAGCCTTTAGGGCTACAAATAACCAGTCACACATAGCCAAATACTCCTTGGCCTTACTGGACAAATCTTCTAAGGAACTTAGAGAGATCCCTGACTGCTCTGCAAAGTCATCCCTGTCTTCCTTGCTTGGGCTCATCTCCCAAGTCAATTAACATTCCCTAAGGTGTGCATATGATGCAGCAGAGGCATCAGCCAAGTCAGCTGCATCTGCCTCTGTGTTGAGGAGATGCTCTTGGCTGCATCTTCAGCCCTTACCAGATGACTTTAAGGCCAAACTCTTGGATGCTGCTTTGGATCAAACTGCCCTTTTTGGCTCCAAGGTAGCTAATCTCTTTAAGTCACTTCAGCAGAAAGGGAAAGAGCTCCAGGATCTAAAACATCTTGTCTCTCCAATCCCAAAACGTCAGAGGAACTACTCAGCCAAGACACAGTTTATTAGGAAGTCTTCTTGGCCCTCTGTCCCCTCCAGGGCTAGAGGACCACACAAAAGACAGACTACTCAACCTAGGACATCTCAAGCTTCTGCCCAGAGACCTCCCTTTCCAGAAAGGGCAGGCAGCATCTGACTGCCTGCCTCCTATTCTACCCCCCTTCCACCATACCTTTATCCTCCCGGCTTTCTCACTGCCTCCCTGCATGGGCCATAGTGACATCCGACAAATGGTTTTTGTCTGTCCTGAAGGAGGGTTACTTCATGGCCTTGATGTCTACCCCCCCCCAAAAAAAACTTCCTATACTACTACCTTCCCCCTCTCAATGGTCCCTCCTCCCCGAGGTCCTAAACAACCTGCTGCGCCAAAGCACCATAGAACTTGTTCCCCCTCTGCTCGATGGGGAGGTTTCTACTCCAGAGTTTTTCTGATGCCCAGGAAGGAGGGACCATGGAGACCCATACTAGATCTTTCCACCTCAACCCTTTCCTGAAGGTCCCCTCCTTCAGGATGATAACACTACCCATTCTGTTTTCCCTCATCCTTCCACAGGCCTTTATGGTGACGTTGGACATCAAAGAAGCCTATCTACATATTCCCATGAAACCGTCCTCCAGAAAATTCCTCAAATTCAAAGCAGGCTCCTTGCATTTTCAGTTTTGTGCCTTGCCCTTTGGACTGTCCACTGCTCCAAGGGTATTTATGAAATGCCTAGCCCCACAAGAGGTATGCAAATATTCCCATACCTAGACGATCTGCTCATTCAAGCAGCAGACAGACAAACCCTCCATGCCCACACACAGGACCTCCTGCTCCTGCTGCAGTCTCTAGGGTTCCTCATAAACTTCTCCATTTCCAGACTAAGTCCTACACAAGACATTGTCTTCCTAGGATGCAGAATCAAAACAGACCTCAGAATGGCCTTCCTACCTCAGGAGAAAGTGCTTTCCCTGACCCAACACCTTCAATCTGCTCTCCTTTCACCTGCCCTGACTGCGAGGGGATTCCTCAAACTCCTCTGCCAAATGGCTGCCACTATTCCCATACTACCAATGGCAAGATTAGACATGAGAAAGATGCAATGGTATTTCCGCTCAGTATGGACCCAGCACTCACACTCACTAGAGTTCAGAATCCCATTGCTCCCCTGCCTCCACCAAGAGCTGAAGTGGTGGATGACCCAGGTGACCCGCAACCCGGGTCTCCCCTTACAGTTGCTCTCCCCTTCACAGATCATGCACACAGATGCCTCAGATCTGGGCTGGAAAGCAACATTAGACTAAAGAAAAGGGCAAGGTTTGTGGAAAGACAAACACAAACAATGGCATATCAACATCAAATAAATGTCAGCTGTACTCCTGGCCCTGCAGGCCTTTCTTCATTTCCTCAGACAGAGCATTCTGAAGATCTTCACAGACAACACCACGGTGATGTGGTACTTGAACATGCAAGGAGAGACAAAGTCCTACCTCCTCTGCAGACTAGTCCTACAGGTATGAGATCTAGCTGTCTCCCAGGGGATCTCCCTCCAGGTGGCCTACATCCCGTCCAAACACAATTGCCAGGCCGACTCCTTAAGCAGAACCTCCTCAGATGGTCACGCGTGGATGCGTTCAAGAGAGGTATTCCTAGGTCTGATCCACAGATAGACCTGTTCGCCTCCTCCATTAACAGGCAACTCCAGACCTATTGCTTCAGAACTTTGGACACCTATACAATGAGGACGTGCTTTTAGTCCTGCAGTAGGCCAGGAAACCAAACACAAGGAAATCATATCTCTCTAAATGGAGAAGGTTTTCTATCTGGTGTCAGAAAAGACAGATAGATTCGCTGGACAGCGACCTACCTCTAATTCTCTCTTACCTGTGTAAACTGCTAAAGACAGGCTTGTCTTACTCCTCCTTAAAAGCACATGTCTGCATTTCTGCCTGCCTGCCTATGGAGCCTCCACTAGCTTCCAGGCTTCCAGCTAGGCTATTCCTAAAAGGTGTTTTACACATAAGACCCCCTAGAAAACCAACTCCTCCTCCCTGGGATCTTAATTATATGCTGGAAAAACTCACTCTGCCACCCTTCGAACCAGCTGGCAAGGCTGACTTGAAGTTTTGCACTTGGAAAACAGTACTGCTAGTAGCTTTGACATCAGCCAGGAGTGTCTCAGAGCTCCAAGCCCTCATGGCTACTCCACGCTTTCTAGTTTTTCATATGGACAGGGTCACCCTCAGGATTAATCCCTCCTTCACCACCAAGGTGGTTAACAACCTCTCCCTAAATCAGGCTATTCACCTGTCCCCTTTCCTAATCCTCAGGGCAACAGTGAGAGAGTCCTCCACTCCTTGGATGTACACAGGCAACTTTGTTTCTACTTGCATAAGACCAAGCCTGTACGCAAATCAGACCAGCTGTTTGTTTCCTTCCACCCCAGGGCTCTGAGGATAGCTGTAGGAAAACAAACCATTTCCTCTTGGATTGCTAAGGCCATCTCCTTTTGTTACTCACACCATGGAAAGACACTAATGGGCAATGTCACAGCCCATTCCACAAGGACCATGGCTTCCTCTGGAGCCTTCTTTAAAGTTCTAGATACTAACTCCATTCTAAAAGCTGCTACCTGGTCATCTGTGCACACCTTCACCAGACACTACAAGCTGGACCACATCTCCAGGACCAGAGCAGGATTTGCCAGGCCTATCCTGCATGGGTTCCTGGAATCCTCATCCAGACCACCACCCAGCCAGCAGTGAGCTTTTTGTACTCACCCACTGGTGAATACTACAACATTGGAATAGAAGGACATAGGAAAGTTGTGTAAAATCTTGCCATAACCATAGATGTCCTTCTCTTCCATGTTGCAGTATTCTTTCCCTCCCTCCATCCCCCTCTTCTCCTTGCACTTGCTCTCCTCGACTCCTACACAGGCTATGCTGTCAGGACTGGCTCCGTCCGGAGCTTCTTGGATGTTCATCGTGTTACCCTGCTGCAGTCATCACACTTGGGTTATCCTGTCGTCAGGTGGTCCCGCAGTCGGCCGGAATTTCAAAGTCTTGGTCCGGCGTTGGTTGCTGATGTTCTTCATCTCACATTGCTGCAGTCCTAACACTTGGGTAGTCCGCTGTCCTTGGTCGGCCCGAATATCAAAGTATAAGGCTGACGTCGGTCAGGGCGCATTTGACTGACGTCAGGACGTCAGGGTACAAATGCGCATGACCGACGTCATATCCTCAGTCTTTTTTGCCGCATGGTCCGATGCAGAAGCAGTATTGCAAGTGCTGGTTGGCGTTCTGAGATTTTTCGATTTAGAAGTTTCAGACCGAGTTCAAAGTTGGCTAAGTACCCCGTTGGGAATATTTTGGTTTTTCTTGCCTCAGTCATTTACGGATGTCAGAAAAAGTTAATAATTGCATTTCTTGTGGGAAACAGATACCGCATAGAGATTATCATACTTTGTGTATTCCTTGCTTAGGGCCTGAGCACGGCGTTGTTGGCTGTCGCTCTTGTGCTAGATTTAATAAGCGCACTATAAAGAAGGTTGGATTGTGCAAGGTTAGTCTTTGGGAAGCGGTGCAACTATAAAATGCCGTCGGATGCTCCGGGAAGCGCAAGGACAAGGCAGTTAAGCCTAGGCTAGAAGAACCGTCTGTACCAGGCGCGGTTCTTTGAGGTGTCGGTGGAGCCAGTGGCTTCACGGAGGTTTCTTTGTTCCCAGGGTGAGACCTTATTATTGCAGGATGTGGCCTCTCAGGAGACTAGTCAGGCTGAGGGGCTTCTCATCTTACTATACTCCCTCCCTTCCCAAGGTGGCTAGGCCCTCTCCTTCTGTTTCAAAGGCTTCCCCAGGGCAGGCCAGGTTTGGCTTCAGTTGGTGTTACCCTAGCTCCTCAGGTACTGTGCCCAAGAAGCATATGCTTAAAATGGCAGAAGATTTGATTACTTTGATTAGGGGTTCTATGCCCTCCTGATAAAAGACCTAGGGTGGATCCTGAGCTGGGGTTTGAGCAGGCTTCTGATGTTTCAGAGTCTTCTGAAGACTTGCAGGAGTACTCTCCTTATTCTGATTCTGATGTGGATGATTCTACTCCTTCTGCTACTCCTCCTGAGGATTTTTCTTTTCAGAAACTCTTCATTACATGAGGGAGCATTTTAAGTGGGAAGGTCAGGACTTCTCTGATTCCAGGAAAAGGCTTAGGGAATTTCTGTTTTACCCCAGCATAGGCCTTTGGCTATACCTCCTGTTTTGGATGTAGTGGACGATGTTTTACAGAAGCTTCTCTTAATCCTGATTCTTTGCCTCCTGCTCCTGTTAAGCGGATAGGTATTACAGGGTGCCTGAAGCTCATAAGTATCTTTTAAGAGTCCTAGGGCAGACCCAGAGACTGTTAGCCAGGGGCCTAAAGGTGTTAAGGCTTCTGTTGTTAAGAATCCGGTTCCTGCAGACAAGGAGGCTAGGGCCTTGGATAGATGGGAAAGAAAGTCTATACTTCTTCCACTCTTGCTATGAGGACTCTGAATTGCCGGTTTCACATGTTGAAATACCAAAATTGTCTCCTTTCACAATTGAAGTCTAAGATTGATGCTCTGGCAGTAGGTATTGATTGTAAAGAGTTGCAAGATTTAGTGCATGTTTCTGAACAGGTGGGTAAGCATTCTTTGCAATGTGGTTTTGATGCTGTACAGGCCTCGTCTAGGGTGTCTGCCACTGGGTCAGTCCTTCACGCCTGGCTGAGGGATCAGAATTTGTCTGAACATGTTAAGACAAGGATTTTAGATGCTCCTTTACAATCCGGCGTGTTGTTTGGTCCTCCTGTTGAGACAGTCTTAAAGAAAATGGAAGACAAGGCTAAGTCTATGCAGACTGTTAAAGATTTTTGCAGGTCCAGCCTCCAGCGTTTAGTAGAAATTGGCCTACTAAAGGGTGGACATATCCTTCTTATGGTTCACAGTCTAGGGGTAGATCTAGGCGTGGTAGGGCAGAGCCCAGGGCTCTTTCAGGCCTAGAACAGGGAGTTCTCCTGCACAGGCTTCGGGTGAGGGCAGGGGTCAGTCCTTTCGTCAGCAGACCCAATGACCTACCTTTTCAGCTGCCAGAGCCTGCTCGTCTGGCAGCACCTTTGGGAGGAAGGTTGGCACTTTTCAAAGAAAATTGGAGTTTAATTACCCAGGACAAATGGGTATTGGATATCATTCACCACGGCTACAGGTTTTATTTCCATACCTTGCCTCCTTTCAAAGGCATGCCAGACGTTCCTCCTCAACAAAGACTAGAGGCTCACAAACAGGTTTCTTTGTTGCTCCAACTAGGGGCTATACAGCCGGTCCCTCTGCCAGAAGTGGGCCTAGGATTTTATTCTCGCCTGTTCCTAGTACCAAAGAAGGGGAACACGTGGAGACCAATTTTGGATTTATCTATCCTCAACACTTATCTGGACATTCCCAAGTTCAAAATGTTGACATTGCAGCGGCTTTTACCTCTGCTGGGCAAAGATCATTGGATGGTAACTTTGGATCTCAAGGAGGCTTACCTTCATGTTCCTGTCAGACTAAGTTGCAGGAAGTATCTGCGTTTTCGAGCTGGGGTTTCTCACTATCAGTTCTCTGCATTGCCCTTTGGCTTACCTACAGCGCCCAGAGTGTTCACGAAAGTTCTGGCTCCAGTGATAGCTTTCTTCAGACAAAAAGGCATACAGATCTATCCTTATTTGGACGACTGCCTGATTCTGGCTCAAGGAAGAGGAGAGCTTCTTCATCATTTGGATTATGTGATAGCAGTGCTAAGATGCCTAGGGTATTCTGTGAACGAAATAAAGTCCAGTCTAGTACCCTCTCAAGACATGTGCTTTCTGGGTGTGAGACTGAATACAGCATCCCAGATGGCCTTTTTAACCCCGGACAAACAAAATAGTCTATCCCTTTACTTCCATCAACTATCTCATCAGTCCGGGCTGACTGCAAGGACAGTCCTTCAAGCCTTAGAGTTCATGGCATCTTGTATTCTGGTGCTTCCCAATGCCAAACTGCATATGAGGAAGCTACAATGGTATCTCAAAAATGTATGGACACAGCACTGCCAGGATCTAGACACTGTCATTCCAATAATACCTTGCATTCAAAAGGAATTTTTGTGGTGGGCTCAGGAATGTCACCTGAACAAGGGACTCTCTGTGACCCGGCCAGAGGCGAGTCAGATTTTAACGACAGATGCCTCAGACAAAGCTTGGGGAGCTCATCGAAATGGAAAGTGGATACAAAACAAGTGGCCTGTCAGACTACAACATCTACGTATCAACATGAAGGAGATGTTAGCAGTCCAGTTTGCATTAATTGCTTTCAAGGAATTGCTTCTTCCAGGACAGGTGTTGATTCTAACAGACAACACAACTGTCATGTGGTACATCAACAAGCAAGGGGGAACGCATTCTTATCCACTATGCAGGCAAGCAATGATTTTGTGGGTGACTGCTCTCAGTTTACAGCTCACTCTTCAGGCAAGGTTTCTGCCAGGAGCACAGAACTCCTTAGCAGATGTGTTGAGCAGACGAATTATGGATCCCCACGAGTGGAAATTGGATCCTCATGTATTTCAGAAATTGACAGTGTCATGGGGAACTCCAGACATAGATCTGTTTGCTTCTCCACTAAACCATCAGCTGCCAAAGTTTTGCACAAAAAGGTTTCATCCCACAGCTTGGAAAGTGGATGCTCTTTCTTTCAATTGGGGCAATCTTCATGTATATGCCTTTCCACCTCTGCCTCTCCTCCCAAAGGTACTTCTAAAGGTCAGACAGGACAGGCCAAGGATGATTTTAATAGCTCCGGATTGGCCTCGACAACACTGGTACCCATTACTGATAAGTCTGGTACGGAAGCCTCCATGGCCTTTGCCTTCGATTCCACACCTGTTGTCGCAGGAGGACAGCCATTTGCTAAATGTCAAGCTTCACTCTCTGCACCTAACAGCCTGGCACATTCTGTTTTGAACCAAAGTGGGCCTCCACTTCCTCAGCAAGTTTTGAATGTTATTTTGGAAGCTAGGAGGCCTAGTACAAGGAAAGTGTCACGCAGACAAATGGAAGAGATTTTTGTTTTGGAGTGCAGCAAAGATTTTGATGTTTCTGAGCCCAATTTGAGTGTGGCTCTTCAATATCTTACTGAGTTACTGGACAAAGGTTTGTCTTTCTCTTCTATTAAAGTTCATGCTGCAGCAATTTCAGCTCACTATGATTGCAACCCACCATTGTTTTCTCATCCTTTGTTCAAGCAATTTCTTAGAGGGGCAAAGAATATAAGACCCCCACGAAGAGCTCCTACTCCTGCTTGGGATCTCAATTTTGTGTTGGAGAAACTCACTCTACAACCTTTTGAGCCTGCAGCTACTGCTGAGTTGAAATATTTATCTTGGAAGACTGCTTTTTTGTTGGCCATTACCTCTGCAAGAAGGGTTTCTGAATTACAGGCCCTTATGGCAGTTGAGCCTTTCTTGATTTTCCATAAGGATAGGGTATCATTCGTACTAATCCTTCCTTTTTGCCTAAGGGGGGTTCTAGGGTGGGTTTTAACCAAACTATTCATTTGCCTACTTTTTATGCAAATCCCCAAAATAAAGGGCAAAAGATTTTTCACACTTTAGATGTCCACAGGCAGTTGCGTTATTATTTGGACAGAACTAAAGGGTTCAGGCAGTCTCAGCAGTTGTTTGTTTCTTTTGCCTTGAGTTCTCAGGGCAAGCCTGTATCAAAACAAACTATTTCTAAGTGGATTGGGTTTTGCATTGCTTTCTGTTATTCCCATCATGGCAAGGAGATTCCAGCTGGGATTAGGCCTCATTCCACTAGGGCTACTGCCACTTCAACAGCTTTTTGAGGGGTGGCAACCAAGGATATTTTGGAGGCAGCTACTTGGAGTTCTGTACATACTTTCTCTAGGCATTATCACCTGCCACTTTACTCTAAGTCCAGGGCTGGTTTTGCCACTGCTGTTTTGCAGGGCATTTTGGCAGCTCCTGCTTCCTTGTAGTTAGCCATCCTCCCTTACCTCTGCTTTGGGATTCTACCCAAGTGTTAGGACTGCAGCAATGTGAGATGAAGAACATAGTACAGTTTTGTACCTACCATAAATGTAGATGTTCGAAGATCCACATTGCTGCAGTCAATCCCTCCCTCCTTCCCCTCTGTAGTTAGAGGCGGTTGTGTGGGTTGGGTTGTACATTTTGTGTATATTGTATATATTGTACATATAGTTAGTGCAGGGGTGGTTGGTTGGTTGTTTGCTGTCTTTTGGCTTTGACCTTTATTTTTAGGGTCTTCTGACATCTGGGGCAAGAAAAGACTGAGGATATGACGTCGGTCATGCGCATTTGTACCCTGACGTCCTGACGTCAGTCAAATGCGCCCTGACCGACGTCAGCCTTATACTTTGATATTCGGGCCGACCAAGGACAGCGGACTACCCAAGTGTTAGGACTGCAGCAATGTGGATCTTCGAACATCTACATTTATGGTAGGTACAAAACTGTACTTTGCTTCTTCCCTCACGTCAGTGCGCCGGGTGTATATAAAATGCATCTGACGCCATTTTCTTCAGTCTTTCTTGCTGCGCGGTGCCCGAAGCAGAAGCAGTTCGCAAGTGTCGGTCGGCCGACTCCTGAGATTTTCGAAGTCGAATTTCAGATCCGAAGTCTTTAATAAAGCTAAGTACCCTGTTGGGGAAACTTTTCTTGCCTCAGACCAATGTCAGAAAAAGTTAACAATTGTATTTCTTGTGGGAAGCAAATACCTCATAACGATTTTCATTCTTACTGCATACCTTGCCTAGGCCCAGACCACGATGTCACTGGTTGCCGTTTTTGTGCTAGGTTTAATAAGCGTACTATAAAAAGACGCTTTGATTTCGCACGACACTACTTCGGTAGAAAATTTATCTACACTATGCTGTCGGAACAACCAACCACCGGCGTGCCCAAAAAAATGCAAGGATAAGGACAGGCAGCCTAGACCCAAGCCAGACTCCGAGGCCTTGGCTGGTCCGGCCTCAGGTTCACCGGTCTTCAGTGAGGCTCCGACGCAGGCCCTGACTACCGCAGATCTGGTACCCGAGACCGCTTTGGAGCTTTTGGCAGAGAGTACTAGGCCGACGCAGCCATTTTGTTTAGCCCCCACCGACGACACTGCTGAAAATGTCGGTGCTGCAGAAACACCTTCAGTTTCTGAAGGCATCTTCAGACCGACCACGCTCACCATAAAAACGTATCCTAAGACTAAGACTCCTGTTAAACCAAAAAAGACTGCACTTCAGTCTCCAGTTCAAGGCCCCATGCCTAAGAAACAGATGCTCAAAATGGCTGAAGATTTGATCTCTTTAATCAGGGGTTCCCAACCCCCACCCGACAAAAGGCCTAGACAAGAGGAAGATTATGCCTCCTCTGAACAAGTGTCTATTTCCTCAGGCTCCTCTGAGGACCAAGATTACTCCTTTTCCCCTTATGAAGATTCTGATGCTCAGGATTCCATTCCCTCAGCTTCTCCTCCTGAAGATTACTCCTTTGGGGAAACTTTACACACTATGAGGGAACATTTCCACTGGGAAGGTCAGGACTACTCTGACTCAAAAAAAAAAGGCTCAGAGAGTTTCTTTTACTTCCCCAGCACAGACCACTTGCCATCCCCCCAGTTTTAAACATTGTGGATGATGTTTACTTAGAATCCAGTTTGAACCCAGATTCTCTGCCTCCTGCTCCGGCCAAACCTGACAGATACTATAGAGTACCTGATTCCCACAAATTTCTTTATAAAAGCCCTGTTGCTGATCCAGAGACTATCTCCCAGGGTCCCAAAGGGCCTAAGACCTCTATTGCAAAAAATCCTGTACCCTCCGAAAGGGACTCCAGAGCACTAGACAGGTGGGGGAAAAAGGTTTACACCTCAGCCACTCTAGCTATGAGGGCAATAAATTGCCAGTTTCACATGCTAAAATATCAGCAATTTCTAATGTCTCAGTTAAAACAAAAAATGAGCACACTCCCTCAGCAATCTGATTTGAAAGTAATGCAGGATCTGTTGCATGCAACTGAACAGGTGGGCAAACATACTTTACAATGTGTGTTTGATTCTTTGGAGGCTTCCTGCAGAGCAGCTGTCACCGGGTCTGTTATATGTAGGCATACTTGGTTAAAGGAACAAACTCTGCCTGATCATGTTAAGCAAAGCTTCTAGATGCTCCCTTAGAGCAGGATGTTCTTTTTGGAGTTAAAGCAGAAGAAGTCTTAAAGAAAATGGAGGATAAGGCAAAATCTATGCAGACAGTCAAAGATTTCCTACAGGTACAGCCCCCTCGCTTCAGCAGAAATTGACAACAAAAAATTGGTCCTTTCCAGCTTGTGACAGACCACAGAGGGGTAAATACAGATGTCCAAGAGGCAGAGGACAACCACAAGCCCAGTACAAACCTCGCCAATGGGGCACTGCAACACAGAAGGGAGGAGAAGACAGGTCCCAAACCACCAGAAGGCAAACTCAATGACTTGCACCTCATCTGGCCAAGCAACACTCTCTTGGCAGCCCCCTTGGGAGGAAAACTCGCACTTTTTGCAGACAACTGGCACATTGTCACAAAGGACAAATGGGTTCTAGACATAATTTTACGAGGATACCGATTCCATTTTCACACCTTGCCAATGAAAAGAGGAATGCCAAACCTTTCACAAAATCAATGGGCAGAGGCGCAAAAACAAATTACAGCTCTCATGGACATGAGAGCCACTCAACTGGTACCTACTCGAGAGCAAGGCCAAGGATTTTACTCAAGACTCTTTCTAGTTCCCAGAAAGGACAATGCCTGGAGACCAATTCTGGACCTTTCAATTCTAAACACCTTCTTACAAGTACCCAAATTCAAAATGCTAACACTACAGCAGCTTTTTCCCCATGTTGGGCAAGAAAGCATGGCTAGTAACGTTGGACCTCAAGGAGGCATACCTGCATGTCCCTATCAGACAAAGTTGCAGAAGATACCTCCGTTTCATTGCAGGTTCAACCCATTACCAATTCTCTGCACTGCCCTTTGGCTTATCTACTGCGCCCAGGGTCTTCACAAAATGCCTGGCACCAGTAATTGCATACTGCAGACAAAGAGGAATTCAAATATACCCATACCTGGACGACTGCCTCATCCAAGCAGAAAGCAAGGACATCCTCCTACATCATCTGGCTTTTGTAAAACATCTTCTAAGTTGCCTGGGGTGCACAGTAAACGAAAAGAAATCAAAACTAGTACCCTCACAAAATATGACATTCCTGGGTGCCAGCTTGAATACAACGGCCCAGAAGGCTTATCTGACGCCAGACAAACAACTATAACTGACTCATTATTTCAAAACAATGGCAACAAAGACCCAACTACCTGCAAGAAAAATTCTGCAGGCCTTGGGCTTCATGGCATCTTGCATACTACTAATACCATTTGCAAAGCTGCATATGAGGAAATTACAGTGGTACCTAAAAAGCGTATGGTCTCAACACAGCCACAGCTTGGACACAATGATATCTCTCATTCCCTGCCTACAACAGGAGTTTCTATGGTGGTCACAGGCATGTCACCTCAACAAGGGTCAGCCTTTCACCTTGCCCCCAGCCAGGCAAACTATGACAACAGATGCATCGGACTACGCCTGGGGGGCACACATGGCAGGACAATGCATTCAAGGCTTATGGACTGCAGATCAAAGGAATCTGCACATCAATCAAAAAGAGATGCTAGCTGTACAGAATGCTCTGACAGCCTTCGAGAATCTATTACATCCAGGACAACTTACAATAAGGACGGACAACACCACAGTAATGTGGTACATGAACAAGGGGGTACACACTCCTACCCTCTATGCAGGCAAGCAATGACCTTGTGGAACACAGCTCTGGCTTACCAAGTTCAGTTACAAGCTCAATTCCTCCTTGAAGGCAGTGGCCAAGACGTCAGGGTTCTTTCATTAAACTACATTTGGTGGATTCTTCCTTGTTGGTTGTTTTACAAGCTCAATTCCTGCCAGGAAAAAAGAACACATTGGGAGACGACCTCAGCAGAAACATCATGGATCCCCATGAGTGGAAACTGGATCCACAAGTATTTGCAATGATAACTCAAAAATGGGGCCTTCCAGACATAGACCTGTTTGCCAGTCCTCAAAACTATTAACTAACAAAATTTTGTACAAGGACACTTCACCATCAAGCTTGGAAAATGGGCGCACTCTTTCCGTTGGAAAAACCTGACAGTGTATGCCTTCCCTCCACTGCCTCTCCTCACAAAGGTGCTTCTGAAAGTCAGAAAGGAGAGACCACGACTGATACTCATAGCCCCAGACTGGCCATGCCAGCACTGGTGCCCACTATAGAGGAATATGGCCCGGGGCCCACCTTGGATTCTACCACAAATTGCCCATTTGCTTACACAGCAAAACAATCAGATTCTTCACAGCCAGCTCAAAACCTTAAATCTGGCTGCACGTCAAATCACCTAGGCATCTGGCCAGCTCCTCTTTCCCAAGCAGTTATGGATGTTATTCTGGAAGCTAGGAGGCCCAGCACCAGAAAGGCCTATTTGGACAAATGGAAAAGGTTTTGTGCCTGGAACCAAGCTAAAGGCCAAAACACTCTTCATTCTCATATGCCTCAGATTCTGCAGTACTTAACTGAGATGTTGCACAAAGGACTTTCTTTTTCTTCCATTAAAATTCATGCATCAGCTATTTCAGCCCACTACAACACGGATCCACCCTTATTTTCGCATCCACTTCTAAGGCAGTTCCTCAGAGGGGCAAAAAACATTAGGCCCCCAGGAGAGCACGTACACCAACATGGGACCTCAATTTTGTTCTGGAAAAACTTACGCTACCTCCCTTTCAACCAGCATTCTCTGCAGATCTACAGTTCCTATCATGGAAGACTGCCCTGCTACTAGCAATAACTTCAGCTAGAAGAGTCTCAGAGCTGCAGGCACTAATGGCAGTGGAACCTTTCCTCATTTTCCATCAAGACAGAGTTTCTCTACGAACTAAACCTTCCTTCATGCCTAAGGTGGTTTCCAGTGTGGCTTTAAATCAAACTATCCACTTACCCACATTCTTCCCAAATCCACAGAACAAAGGAGAAAGACTCCTGCATTCCTTGGACATTTGCAGGCAACTTCATTACTACTTGGATAAAACTAAGGCTTTCAGAAAATCTGACCAGCTCTTTGTATCCTATGCTACAGCTTCACAAGGAAAGGCTGTATCAAAGCAAACCATTTCCAAATGGATAGGACATTGCATTCGTTTCTGCTTTACCCATCATGGAAAACCAGTTCCTGCTACAATTGGGCCCCACTCTACCAGGGCAACAGCTACATCTACAGCTTTCCTCAGGGGGGTTCCAACCAAGGAGATTTTGGAAGCTGCAACTTGGAGTTCAGTACACAACTTTACCAAACACTACCACTTACCACTTTACTCTAAGACTAGAGCTGGCTTCGCCACTGCAGTTCTGCAGGGCCTTCTAGCCTCCTCTAACCCTCTGTAACTCCTCCACCCATCCTTAGCTTTGGGATTCTACCCAAGTGTGATGACTGCAGCAGGGTAGCACGATGAACATAGTACAGTTTTGTACCTACCATAAATGTAGATGTTCGAGTGTTCACCCTGCTGCAGTCCAGGTTACCCTCCCTCCATCCCCTCTGATCTAACTGGCTAAATCTCTACAATACCTTCCTGATGTATTTGCTTATAGCTGGAGGGATTTTGTGTTTGTGCAATAATTACTTAATTTGGTACTAATTACTGACCACCTTTTTGGGGGCACCTGACATCTGGGGCAGAAAAACTGAAGAAAATGGCGTCTGATGCATTTTATATACCCCTGGCGCACTGACGTCAGGGAAGAAGTGACAGCAACCGATGCCGGACCAAGACTTTGGAATTCCGTCCGACTGCGGGGACCGCCTGACGACAGGATAACCCAAGTGTGATGACTGCAGCAGGGTGAACACTCGAACATCTTCATTTATGGTAGGTACAAAACTGTACTTTCTGAGGACTGGTGCGTGCAGACGTCATTTTTATGGCCCATGTACCAACTTACACGTCAGACGTCTACACCAACAGGGACTGAAAAAGCTTTGGAAACCTGGATGAACAAGCTGAGTAAACCCATTAGTGAATATTGCAACATGGAAGAGAAGGACATCTGTGGTTATGGTAAGATTTTACACAACTTTCCTTTCTTCTCAGATCCATCGGCTGTGGTCCATTGCTACACTTCAGGTTATTATAAATTTAATCAGATCCAGGGTTTTTGGATTTGGTGGGCTGCAGTTTTCCCCCCTCAAGCCTTTTCCTTGAATCCTTGGCTTGAGATCCAACAGATAACATTTTGCTTGCAGGGGTGACCTATATGGATCCAAAGAGCCCCATGGATCTGACTGCCTCACAGTTAATTGATCTGATATTGTCAATTTTTCATCTCATTGTCACATATTGGTTCCATATCCAATCCATCGGATCCGACTCTGCTGTTACTAACTCTTTGCAATCAAATAAGCTCTTGGATACCTCCCCTTACACACAATGCATCTCTCCCTGTTACCTCAGGTCTCATTTGCCACTTTGCAAAGATGCTGTCCTTCCATAGAGCTCTTGGATTGTCAGGTCAAATTTATAAACTTTAAATTCTCTCTATTTGTCTGTCTTATTTCGTTCTTCTATTTTTATCCTTTTCTACCTCCCCTGGTTCATAAAATCCGATGTTATGTAGTCCAAGCTCGCCTACATTCTTACCCGTGGGTTCCGAGCCGAACCTCTGCCATACTCTAGCTCGAAGTCTTTCAGTTGGCTGGCTAAGAAGGTATCCCATGCTGCACTGCTCCCTTTCCCCAGATCTCGTTTGCCGCTCGTATCGCTCAGACATGGTCTCGCTCTTGGCTGTGGCTAAGTACCTTTTTTGGTCTTTATTGACAGTTTTTGCTTCAAACAAAAAGCTATTTTCATAGCTGTGTGTTGTGTGTGTGTACTTGGTAAAAAAATTGTTTCTGGTATTATTGTTTTTCGTGGTGTTCTGCTGTTTCCCCTACGGATTAGGCCTGTTTCAGTTAGAGGACCTAGTCCACCCCTTCAGTGTTTCTTCTTAGTTAGTAGGTACCTACCCTTTGGGTTAGGGCCGTTTAAATTAGAGGACCTAGTCTTTCCTTGTGTTTTCCTGTTGAGACGATTAAGTTAGAGGTCTGGTGTATTTGTCTGTTGTGGTTTTTGCTTAGTTCCCCCGCTTTATATATATTAGTGGTTTACTGTTATTAACGGTTGTTTTTTTATTTCATCATGTCTAAGGATGCGAAAGCGCACAAGTCCTCGGGCTTTAAGAAGTGTTCTAAATGTGGTTATAAGATGTCCATCACTGATGGACGCACTGTGTTTATTGTCTGGGGACTATTCACCTCCAGGAAGAACAAATTCATTTTGAAAGGACTTTTGAAACCCTCCTTCGAGGAGGATTTGGGAAGGGCTTCTAGCTTTAAGTCCTCTCCCTCTAAGGCTAAAACTTCTAAGGCCAAAAAAGCATTCTCTGGCTCCATCTGTATCCTCGGATCCTCCGTTGAAAGTAGTGAAATCTTCTGTGGCATCCTCGACTCCACTGTCCTCGAAGCCACAGGAAGTTAGTATATTGACCGAATCTACTTCGGCTCCAAGTCCCCTGGAGCCGATTACGGAGGTGCTAGTTCAGAGCGGTCTCTAAATTTTAGGCCGGGCTCTCCTCCTCTTAGGTCTCCTTCGGAGAGGAGGTCTAGATCTCCCTCCTTATCTTCTAGGGCCTCCAGGACTCTTTCAGATGTGGATGTAGACAGAGTGTTGCAGAGACTTCTCCAGTCACCGGTTCTGGCAAAATTGTTTTCGGCTCCAGCCCAGCCGGCTCCGGAGCCTGTCACCCAACCAGTGTCGATACTTCCTCCGATCAACTCTCAGCTTTCGGAGCCGAAGTGGTCGGCACCCTCAGATGTCCCTAGGTCGGCTTCAGCTCCGACCCCGTCGTCTCCGTCCACGGGGTCCAGGACTCAGGGCTCCTCGATCGGACCTGAGGGGGAGGCCTCGGGTCGCTTTTCGGCTCTTAACCTCCCTCTCGGTGCTTCAGCTCAGGGAAGCCTGACCCCTGCATCGGCTTTGGACCTTGTCCCTTCTGCTCCGAGGTCTTCCACGGCTGGTCGATCTTCGGAGCCGGGGGCACCAGCTTTCGAAGCCATACGGTGTGCACTGGCCAGGTCCTCAGTGACATTCGGCGGGGACACACTGTCCCCTCCAGCTCCTGTGCGGGTCTCTGATAGCCCTCTATCTTTCGACAGCGGAGACCCAAGGCCTCAGGATACCCCCATGTGTGGTCCCCTTATTTCCGATGGCCCCTCAGTGTTTTTACCTGAGGAGCCACCCAAAAAACTAACGTGCAAGAGGAAGCACATTGACTCCCAAGATGAGTCCCTCATGTCAGACACCGACCTCAAGGAATCGGAGGGGTCCAGCAAGTCATCCTCTGAGGATATCTCTTTCTCTGACATCCTGGGAATTTTGAAGCAGAGGGGTGACTGGCCCTCCAAAACTCCCTCCGAGGAGGAGTTGGTGTTCCTGAAGGCCTTCGGGGCTCAGCCCTCCGCCTCCTGGGTGTCTCCACCCTTCAAGCTTTTAGATCTGGTTTGTCGAAGGGTATGGGAAAACACTGACTCTGTGGAACAAGTCCCCAGGAGACCCAACAAATTCTTGTCCGCCCCCTCTGACAAAGAGTTTCTATCCAAGGGAGTTCCTGTAGATGCCATGGTGGTGGCAGCGGCCACCAAGAAGGAACTGGCTGAGACTTCGTCTACCGTCCATCCTCCTAACAAGGAGTCCAGGACCATGGACCGGTACAGGAAGCATATGTTTTCTTCAGCGGCCTTTACACTGCGGTCACTGAATTACTTATCTCATTTTACACGGCTCCAAAGAGATCTCCTGAAAGAGCATGGAGATACTCTACAGGGTAACGTTTCTGATGCTGTGGCTCAGAAGGTCAACGCTCAGATGTCTACCCTCAACTCTATTGCTAACTCTTCCATGAGGCTGATCTCTTATGCAGCCGAAGGAGAGGGTAGGGCAGTGAGTTCGGGATTTGCTCTTGGGAGACACTCCTGGATGCGCCTCTGTAATTTCGCGGAGGCCTTCAGGTCTACGTTCACCAATTCCCTGTTTGATGGTTCCTCCTTATTCGGAACAAAGGTGAAGGACACACTCACTAGGTGCGAGCAAGAGGGAAAAAACTCTGTCTGCTGTGGGAGTCTGTTTTTCCCTACCCTCTAGGCCTTACCCAAGACCCAGAGGGATGGGAAGATGTGGTTCAAAAAATCACAGAGATTTTTTCATGACTCACAAGGTGAGTCCCCCTCCAGAGGCAGGAGAGGGGGTGGTAATTCTGGTAGATGCCGCCCTAGTGGCAGAGGAGGCCCTCATACCCAGGGAGACTTTGATTGCTTTCGTGGTTCTTCCTAACAGAGCTCCTGATGGGAGGCCCAACTGTGCATTTCCAGAGCCAGTAGGGGGTCGCATTTCACTATACCCAAAGGCCTGGCAAAGTATAACTCGGGACCAATGGGTATTAAAAATAATTTCCTGAGGATATCGCATTCCCTTCTCATCAGCTCCCCCCCGATCAGAAAAATCCTAGATGTTCCACCCAATCGAAGGGATTCCTCAGTTTCAGAGGTTTTAAAGCTGCTAGAAAAAGGAGCAATCAAACCTGTCCCCTCAGACCAGATCGGATTAGGGACTTACTCCAGATTCTTTTTGGTGCCGAAAAGAACAGGGGACCTGAGACCCATTTTGGATCTCAGCAGATTGAACACCCATGTAAAGAAGTCCAAGTTCTGAATGGTCACATTGCAATCTATTCTCCCATTGTTGGGAAAAGAAGTGTGGATGTGCTCCATCGACCTCAAGGATGCTTACTACCATATTAAGATGGACAGGGCATCCAGAAGTCATTTACGCTTCCGGCTGAGAGCCAGTCATTTTCAGTTTCGCTCCCTGCCCTTTGGTCTCACCACAGCCCCCAGGGTGCTCACCAAATGCATGGCAGTGGTAACGGCTTACTTGAGATGTCAGGGATTTCCAAGTGTTTCCTTACCTGGACGTCT
This sequence comes from Protopterus annectens, assembly GCF_019279795.1. Taxonomy (NCBI): domain Eukaryota; kingdom Metazoa; phylum Chordata; order Ceratodontiformes; family Protopteridae; genus Protopterus; species Protopterus annectens. Next base: position 1,830,185,627 of record NC_056741.1, read on the forward strand.
GGCTCCTTTCTGCCACCACCAGGCATCTACTCCTACAAACCAGAGATGTCATGATCAATCTGTGTCATCAATTAGGCATAACTCTAAATTTGGAAAAGTCTGCCTTGTTGCCCTCGCAGCATGTCACCTTTATAGGCGCCGAGTTAGACACTGTGCTCATGAGGGCATTCTTACCAAGAGAAAGGATTCAAAGTTTACAAAAGCAGGTATACACGTTACTCCCTTTGAGAAGAATGAAGGCAAGATTGATCCTCAAATTGTTGGGCATGATGGCTGCTACAATTATGCTGGTTCCTTTGGTGAGGCTACACATGAGGCTTCTTCAATGGCTACTCTTCGTCCAGTGGTCTCTGCAACATCTTCCCCTTTCTCATCTCATAATAATCACAAACAGGTGCAAGCAGGATCTACACTGTTGGCTTCACACCAGCAACGTCGACATGGGAAAACCCTTCGTTCCGTCCCCTCCAGTTGCCACAGTGACCACGGACGCCTCCCAGATAGGGTGGGGGGGGCATTATCTAGGCAGGACAGTCCAAGGCACGTGGCAGGAACACAAGATGCATCTGCATATCAATGTCCTGGAGACGAGAGCAGTGCTACTAGCATTGCAAGCACTTCAGAGCTTTCTTCCTCTCGGGACAGATGCGATCCACACAGACAGTACGTCAGTGGAATGGTATCTAAACAAACCGGGAGGAACCAAGTTGTATCCCCTTTGCAGAGAGGCCATGCCAGTGTGGCAGTGGGCAGTCGCTTCCCAACGTTTTCTTGTAGCAATGCACATTCCGTGGAAGTCCAGTGTGATTGCTGACCGGTTGAGCAGAGTGATTCTGATGCCTCACGAGTGGTCCCTGAACAATCAGGTTGTGGAGCAGATTTTTAGCAGCTGGAGTCAGCCTTGCTGCGACCTATTGGCCAGCCCCCTCAATACCAAATGCAACAACTACTTCACCCTTATCCCCCCTCAGGGGGAATCACCCAGGGATGATCTAGTTCACGATTGGCCCTCCAGTCTACTGTATGACTTCCCCTCCTGTTCCTTTGCTGACAAAGGTTATTCAAAAAGCGCAATCTTTGGGAAGCAAAATGATTCTGATTGCTCCACACTGGCCTCGTCAAATTTGGTTCCCCTTTCTCCATTCTTACCTAGTGGACACCCCCTGGATTCTGGACCCTCAGTCAGATTTGCTGACTCATATGTCAGGCAGCTCCATCCCTCTCTTCAGACCCTCCAGCTGACAGCCTGGCTCCTCCACTTTCATCATTAGTCAGGCTTAATAATTTTTCGCAGGAAGTCGTTCATATTCTTCTTCCCATAAGCCTTCCACCAGTAAAATCTATTCCAGCAAATGGAAGCGATTTTCCATCTGGGCGCATGCAAGACAAATTGATCCTTATACAGCTCCAATTTCGTCAGTCCTGGAGTTCCTCTCCATGCTTTTCAACCAAGGATCAGCGGCCGCAACTATTAAAGTCTAGTCGGCGGTTATTTCCACTTTTCACGTAGCTGATGAGCCTAGTCTCATGGCGCACAGACTTTGTAAGGCATCTCTGAAGGGCACTACGCTGCTTCATCCTTCAGTTTTTGAACCAGTTATGCCTTGGGACTTAAATTTTGTTCTACAATATCTCACTTCACCCCCCTTCGAGCCTGCAGGCACTTGTGATTTAAAAATTTGGCTTGGAAGACTATCTTTTTAGTAGTCATCACTTCAGCCAGACGTGTCTCGGAGCTTCAAGCCTTATCAGTTATACCACCTTACTTGATTTTTCATAAGGACAGGGGTTCTCTCAGACCTAACCCTTCCTTCCTACCGAAAGTGGCTTCCGTCAGTAATCTAAACCAATCCATTGAACTACCTGTATTCTTTCCAGAGTTCTCGAACAAGGCAGAATTTAGATTTCATCAGCTGGATGTGCACAGACAATTACGATTCTATTTACATAGAACGAAGGATCTCAAAGTCAGATCAGTTGTTTGTCTAATTTTCAGAAAACAGGATTGGGTCTTCTGTTTCCAAAGTCACTTTGTCCAGATGGATTTCCAGTTGTATTTCATTCATTTATGCTTCAGGTGGCAAGGATTTACCATTTTGAGTGAAGACTCATTCTACCCAATCTGTGTCTACTTCTACAGCCTTTCAGGCCAGGTTATCTATGGATGATATTTGTGCTGCAGCTACATGGGCATCTCCGCACACCTTTGTTACTCACTACAAGTTGGATTTGGTGTCCAGAGGCAGGTCTTCCTTTGGTTCCACAGTGCTCAGGAGTATTTTCCAGTGAGCCTCCCAGGATTCAGGTGCTGGGGATGCTATCCCACGGGTAAGAATGTAGGTGAGATTGGACTACATAACATCAAGACGTTATGTACTCACCATAACTTTCGATGTGTGTAGTCCATCTCGCCTCACATTCTTTCTTACCCCCCCCTTCCCCCATCTTGAAGGACCTAGGGGTTAGGTATGGTTTCAAATTCCTTTGTCGTTAGTATGTTCTTCCTTCTCTATATGTTGTTGAATGTGGAGGAGTGAGTGATTAGCTCGCAGCAAACAAGATCTGGGGAAAGGGAGCAGTGCAGCATGGGATACCTTCTTAGCCCAGCCATTTGAAAGACTTCGAGCTAGAGTATGGCCGAGTCGGAGCCGAGGTTCGGCTCCGAACCCATGGGTAAGAATGTGAGGCGAGATGGACTGCATACATCGAACATTATGGTGAGTACATAACTTCTTTTCACTTTCTCTCTCCCTCACCTTCCTTCAGTAACAGTTTTTTCATAGATTACTCATTCCCTTATTACCTTTTAGGTAATATTAACTACTGTTAGTAGTCCTTTCCCTTTTCTCCCTCTTTTCTGTCAAAAAAAAAATTCCTTTATTATTTTTTCTTTCTGCTGTTGTAGTGTGCTGTGTTGCTATCACTTATTTTCAGAATCGCTTTGTGATAACATGGCAGATAAACAGGTTAAGCCTTCAGGGTTTAAAACATGCACAAAGTGCGGACATAAAATACTTTTTTTGCTGCTCGCACTTCTGTGTGTCTACTGTTTAGGGCCTCTCCACTAACAGGAAGATTGTGCCATATGTCATTCTTTTAACCGTAGAGGGTTGGTTAAAAGAAAAAACAAACTCATTTTAACGGGAATGCTTCCCTTACCTTTTGAAGAGGTAATTTCTGGAAGTCAGCCTATGTCCTTGATTCCTAAGTTGAAATCAGCTCTTTCGATCCCTGCTTCTTCCCCATCTTTGAAAAGCAGCAACATGGGAAAGATGAGACCTTCCTCGGCCCTGTCAGGTTCGTCAGAGCCGAAAGCAAAGACTTCAATCTGTCAAACCCATGTCTCAATCGGTGCCTTCGGTGCTGACCTCTACCAAGCTGGATCCAGTATCTTCGGCTCCAGTTCTATCTGTTAAGGACAGATCGGATCCTTTGGTATCGTATCCTAACAAAAAGTACCTTCAAACCTGTTATAGCTCTCCTTAGGGTACGGTACTCTCCTATCATTGATCCAGATGTTCTTCGTGTTTCACTGTTGCAGTCATTACATTTGGGTAATGTGCTGGCAGGTTGCCCTCAGTCGGCCTGAATTCCAAAGTCTTTGGTCCTGCGTCGTTTGCTGTCTTCTCTTCCATGACATCAGGTCGTCAAGGGTATAAAACATGCAGCCGACGCCATTTTCTTTAGTCTTTCTTGCCACGCGGTGCCCGAAACAGAAGCATTTCGCAAGTGCCAGTCGGCCGACTTCTGAAATATTAGAGTTTGAGTTTCAGAACCGAAGTCTTCACTAAAGCTAAGTACCCCATTGGGGAAACTTTTTTCTTGCTTTTTACCAATGTCAGAAAAAGTTAATAATTGTATTACTTGTGGGAAGCAAATACCTCATAAGGATTTCCATTTTATACTGTATTCCTTGCCTAGGCTCTGATCACAACGTGCCTGGCTGTCGGTTTTGTGCTAGATTTAACCAACGCACTGTTAAGCATCGGTATACTTTTGCATTAAAGTATTTTGGAAACAGATTTAACTACCCAGAAATGTCGTCTGATAGCAATCCGACTACCGGAGTACATAAAAAAATTCAAAGAAAAGGACAGAGAAAGGCAGTCGAGATCCAAAACCAACGACAAAGCTTCTCCTAAGTCAGTCACCGGTTCGCCGGTACTCAGGCGCTTTTGCAGCCCCTAATGCCCGCTACCTTCGAGTCGCAGGCCTCTACCGACACCCATGTGGAGTCCGGCATGCCGCAAGATACTCAAGTTATTGGACCGACAGATGTATCTCCCTTGGATGGCTCCGGAGCTGCTGAGCAGGCACCAGTTTTTGAGGGTGTATTCAGACCTCAAAATTTATATATCAAGCAGACGACAGCTGCAAAACCAAAGTCAAAGGCAACTTCTAAAACTAAAAAACGATGCATGAGCCACGTGCACAGGCCTCTATGCCTAAAAAACAGATGATCAAAATGGCTGAAGACCTTATTACCTTGATCAGGGGTGTACCCATCCCCCTCCAGATAAGAGGCCTAGGTAAGACACTGATTATGAATCTTCAGATCAGGTTTCTATTTCTTCTGATTCCTCTTCTGATCAGGAATTTATCTATACCTCCTTGTGAGGATTCTGATTCTGAGGAGTCTATTCCATCTGCATCTCCTCCAGAGGATTTTTCATTTTTGAGAAACCTTGCATACTTTAAGGGAGCATTTTCACTGGGAGAGTCAAGACTTCTCAGAATCAAAAAAGAGGCACAGGGATTTCCTCCTTCTCCCTCAGCGCAAGCCTTTAGCCATTCCCCCTGTTTTAGACATTGTGGATGATGTGTTTTCGGAGTCCAGCTTGACCCCTGATTCCTTACCTCCGGCTGCCAGTAAGCCTGACAGATATTACAGGGTCCCTGACACACACATTTTTATTTAGAAACCCTGCTGCTGATCCTGAAACTATTTCACAGGGTCCAAAGCGAGTTAAGGCCTCAACAGCAAAAAAATCCTACCCCCTCTGACAGCGATTTAAGGGCACTAGACAGATGGGGAAAAAAGGTTTATACATCTGCAACCTTGGCAGTCAGGGCCTTAAATTGTCAATTTCATATGCTTAAGTACCAACAACAAGTTATGGGATTGCTGAAACAGAAAATGATGTTGATTTCAGAATGTGCAGAAAATAAAGAATTGCAGGAATTATTGCATGCAGCTGAACAAGTTGGAAAGCATACTTTGCAATGTGGTTTTGATTCCTTAGAGGCCTCCTGCAGGGCCACAGTTACTGGATCTGTGATTAGGAGGCATGCCTGGTTAAAGGAACAACATTTGCCTGATCATGTTAAAGCTGAATTGCTAGATGCACCTTTACAGCATGATTCTGTGTGGTATTAAGGTAGAAGAGGTTTTAAAGAAAAAGGAAGACAAAGCTAAGTCTATGCAAACTGTTAAAGACTTCTTACAAGTGCAGCCACCAAGATTCAGTAGACAGTGGCCTACAAAATATTGGTCCTTTCCTGTGTCAGACAGAGCTCAAAGGGCAAATCCAGACGCCCAAAGGGTTCCAGATACCAGGCGCAAGATTCATACAGGTCAAAGCAATGGGGCGCATCTACCTCCAAATCAGGGGGAGATAAAGCGCAAACCTACAGAAAACAGTCCCAATGACTTCCCTCTGCCTACACCAAGTACTAATCTTTTGACAGCACCCTTAGGGGGGAAATTTGCACTTTTTGCTCAAAATTGGCAGTTAATAACCCAGGACAAGTGGGTACTAAACATAGTATCACAGGGATACCGACTCCATTTCCACACTCTGCCAATGGCAAACGGTTGGCCATATCTGCCCAAAAATCAATGGGCAGAGGCACAGAAACAGGTCACGTCCCTCATGGATATGGGGGCCATTCAACCAGTACCAGAACAGGAAAAAGGACAAGGTTTGTACTCAAGACTGTTCTTGGTACCCAGAAAGGACAAGGCCTGACAGCCAATACTGGATTGATCAATTTTGAACACATACCTGGACATTCCAAAATTCAAAATGCTGACTTTGTAGCAGCTTCTGCCCATGCTGGGCAAGAATGCTTGGCTGGTGACATTAGACCTAAAAGAGGCATACCTGCATGTCCCAATAAGACAATCGTCCAGAAGATACCTCAGATTTAAGGCTGGCTTAATGCATTGCCAATTCTCTGCACTGCCCTTTAGCTTGTCTACTGCGCCCAGGGTCTTTACAAAGTGCCTGGCACCAGTAATTGCATTTTGCAGACAAAGAATTATACAAATATATCCTACTTGGACGACTGTCTCGTTCAAGCAGAGAACAAGGACACTGTTCAACAACCAGCAACGAAAGCAGCCAAAAGCACAAAACAACGAACACAGTTTCCACCAAGGATTTATTAAAATCTCTCTGACGTCTCGGCCAAAGTATTACAATATAAAGACACCTTAACTTGTTCTAAAACAGTACCTTTTTAAGCCCACACTACTTTTATGATGAAATTGTGCAAAATGCAAAGCTACAGGACTATCCATGTTAACATTATTAATGTCCCTTATATGCTCCAGTAATCCGATTTTAAATGCTCTTTTAGTTTCTCCTATGTAATATTTATTACAAGGGCAGCAAAGAGCATAAATAACACCTACTGAGTTACAACAAAAATGATTAATAGAATTGAAACTAATACCATTAATAAAAGAAAAACTAGATACAATATGTTTACAAGCTTTACACCTTCCACAAGGAAAGGTGCTAGTCCTACAAAGTCTGATACAAATTTGAGATGGAGGCATACTAAATTTACTTTTAACTATAACATTTTTTATATTTCTACCCCTACAGTAAGAAAATTTCAAATTCACATTTAACCATTGTTGAACATTTTTTGAGGAATATAAAAAGGACCAAAATCTACTAACTATATCAAGAAATTGATGAGTGAAACATCCATAAGTAGTTAGTTTTTCCCATTTTGCACAATTTCATCATAAAAGTAGTGTGGGCTTAAAAGGTACTGTTTTAGAACAAGTTAAGGTGTCTTTATATTGTAATGTGGATATTAAAGCTGTTTTATTACAGAAAGAAGCTTTATATATTTTAAAGTATAAAACTATGTCTCCTTTTGGGCTCAATGAGGAGTTCAATTGGAAAGCATTGCTTAATTAATTATTTAATTGAATGATTGTATAATTATTTTGTATATAAGGCTGGGTGCTTGTACATATTTTATTCTCCTTGAAGGCTTTGGTCGAGACGTCAGAGAGATTTTAATAAATCCTTGGTGGAAACTGTGTTCGTTGTTTTACACTGTTCTTCAACACCTGGCATTTGTGAAAAGGCTTCTAACATGCCTAGGGTACACAAACGAAAAGAAATCACAACTGGTACCCTCACAAAAGATATTCCTGGGTGCAAGCTTGAATACAACTGCCCAGATGGCTTACCTTACGCCAGACAAATAAAGGCAACTGACTACTTACTTCAAACTGATGGCAACAAAAACCCAGTCTTCTGACAGACAAATTCTGCAGGCTCTGGGCTTCATGGCATCCTGCATCCTACTAATTCCATATGCAAGACTGCATATGACGAAACTTCAATGGTACCTAAAAAGTGTATGGAGTCAACATTCACAGAGTCTGGAAACAATGATTCCTCTCATTCCCTGCCTGCAACAGGAGTTTCTGTGGTGGGCAGAGGGCTGTCACCAAAACATGGGACGGCCCTTCACTCTACCTCCTGCCAGACAAACCTTAACAGCAGATGCATCAGATTATGCCTGGGGGGCCCACATGGCAGGAAGATGCATTCAGGGCATATGGGCACCAAAACAAATGCATCTACATATCAACCAGAAAGAGATGCTAGCTGTTCAAAATGCCCTAACAGCCTTCAAGGACTTACTTCATCCAGGACAACTACTGATAAAGACCGACAACACCACAGTCATGTGGTATATAAACAAGCATGGGGGCACACACTCATACTCTCTTTGCAGATTAGCCATGGCACTGTGGGACACAGCTTTGACCTACCAAATACATCTTTAAGCTCAATTCCTGCCAGGAAAACAAAACATTCTGGCAGACAATTTAAGCAGAAATCTTATGGATCCTCATGAGTGGAAACTAAATCCACAAGTCTTCAGCATGATAACAGAGAAATGGGGGAGCCCAGACATAGATCTATTTGCCTCTCCTCAAAATTATCAGTTGAAAAAGATTCTGCACAAGGACTCATCACAGACAACCATGGAAAGTGGACGCCCTATCCTTCAGCCTTTCCTCCAATGCCTCTTCTACCCAAGGTCCTCCTAAAAGTCAGACAAGAGAAGCCAAAGATGATATTAATTGCCCCGGACTGGCCCCACCAATACTGGTACCCAGTCCTAAGGAACTTGTCTCAATACCCAGCATGGACCTTGCCTCTAAGACCACAACTACTGTCCCAGCAAAACAATCAGATCCTGCACAATCAACTAGAGACTCTAAACCTAGCAGCATGGCTAATCATGTAATCATACAAACAACACCTCTCAGTAAAGCTGTGATGGATGTCATTTTGGAAGCCAGAAGGCCTAGTACTAGAAAATCTTATGCTAACAAGGGGAAGAGATTCTGTGCTTGGAATCAAGCACAAGGAACTGATACAGCAGAACCAAATACTCCTCAGATATTACAATACTTAACTGCGTTGCTTGACAAAGGCCTACCTTTTTCATCAATCGAAATGCATGCCTCTGCCACTTCGGCTCATTACAACACAGAGCCACCAGTCTTTTTTCATCCTTTACTAAAGCAGTATCTTAGAGGAGCCAAAAATTTAAGGCCCCCTAGAAGATCACCATTACCTGCATGGGACCTCAACTATGTGTTGGAAAAGCTCACCCTGCCTCCATTTGAACCAGCTGCTACCGCTGATATAAAGTTCTTATCATGGAAAACAGCTCTGCTACTAGCAATTATTTCAGCAGGAAGAGTTTCAGAGCTACAGGCCCTCATGGCTGTGGAGCCTTTTATCATATTTTACCCGGACAGGGTGTCTCTGAGGACAAATCCTGCTTTTATGCCTAAGGTGGTCTCCAGTGTGGCTCTTAACCAAACAATTCATCTGCTAACTTTTTATCCAAATCCGCAGAACAAAGGGGAGAGAATTCTGCATTCCTTGGACGTACACAGACCGCTAAGATTCTACTTGAGCAGGACCAGAACTCTAAGAAAAACTGAGCAATTGCTAGTGTCATATTCTGCAGGATCAGAAGGAAAGGCTATTTCAAAGCAGACAATTTCAAAGTGGATAAGCCACTGCATCCGTTTCTGCTACTTACACCATGGTAAACCTGTGCCCAAGGGCATTAGGTCTCATTCCACCAGAGCTGCAGCTACTTCAGCAGCCTTTCTCAGAGGAGTACCAACCAAAGACATTCTAGAGGCTGCTACTTGGAGTTCTGTTCACACCTTTACAAAGCATTACCATTTGCCTCTCTACTCTAAGTCCAGGGCAGGCTTTGCCACTACCGTGCTGCAGGGCCTTATAGCCACACCAAATGCTGTTTAGCTGCAGCCTCCCAACCATAGCTTTGGGATTCTACCCAAATGTAATAACTGCAACAGTGAAACACGAAGAACATATTACAGTTGTGTACACTTACCATAAATGTAGATGTTTGAGTGTATTCACTGTTGCACTCCAGGTTACCCTCCCACCATCCCCCTGTCATTCTGAAGTTTATCTTTCCTTCACTATCTTCTACAATCTAGGTAGTGTATTTGCTTGTAGATGAAGGTAAAGTTTATATTGATGCATGTATTTATTTATTTATATATATATATATATATATATATATATATATAAAATATTGCTACCTTTTTGGGGGCACCTGACATCGGGGGCAAGAAAACCTGAAGAAAATGGCGTCGGCTGCATGTTTTATATCCCTGACGTCATAGAAGAGAAGACAGCAACCGACGCAGGACCCAACACTTTGGAATTCAGGCCGACTGAGGGCAACCTGCCAGTAGAATTACCCAAATGTAATGACTGCAACAGTGAATACACTCAGACATCTATATTTATGGTAAGTGTACACAACTTTACTTTCTCTGCACTGCCCTTTGGCTTGGCTTATCTGCTGCGCCCGGGGTATTCACAAAGTGTCTAGCTCCAGTCATTGCATTTTGCAGGCAAAGAAATATTCAAATATACTCATACCTGGACGATACTCTAAGGCAGAAAGCCAGGACATACTATTAAATCATCTGGCATTTGTAAAGAAATTGCTAACGTCTCTGAGGTACACCATAAATGAAAAGGAATCGCATCTTATACCCTGCCAACAAATTGTATTCCTGGGAGCAAGCTTGAATACAACTTCCCAGATGGCCTACCTCACGCCAGAGAAACAAGTTCATTTGACAGCCTACTTCAAACTACTGGCCACAAAGACCCAGCTATCTGCAAGTAAAATGCTGCAAGCCCTGGGGTTCATGGCCTCTTGCATTCTGCTAATTCCATATGCAAGACTGCATATGAGGAAACTACAATGGTATCTACAAAGCCTATGGTGTCAACATTCTCAGGGTCTAGAATCAATAATTCTTATCATACCTTGTCTACAAATAGAGTTCCTTTGTTGGGCATAGGCCTGCCACCAAAACAAGGGACTACCATTCACTCTACCCCTGCTGCTCAAACCCTAACAACATACGCATCAGACTATGCATGTGGGGCTCACTTGGCAGGGCAGTGCATTCAGGGCAAATGGAACCCAAATCAAATGCACCTGCATATCAGTCAAAAAGAAATGTTAGCTGTACTGAATGCTGCGATAGCCTTCAAGGACCACATTCTTTCAGGACAATTATTGGTAAAGAAGGACGCCACAACTGTTATGTGGTATATAAGCAGGGGGGGAACCCACTCATACCCTCTCTGGAGACTAGCCATGGCTCTCTGGGACACAGCCTTGAGCTATCAAGTGCACCTACAGGCTCAATTCCTGCCAGGAAAGCTAAATACACTGGCAGATGACCTAAGCAGAAATCTCATGGACCCACACGAGTGGAAACTGGAACCAAAAATATTCAACATGTTGAGAAACAAATGAAGCCCAGAGATAGACCTGTTTGTTTCCCCCCAGAACTACCAATTGGACAACTTCTGCACAAGGACTCCCCACAAACAAGCTTGGAAAGTGGATGCCCTGTCCTTCACCTGGAAAAACCTATCAGTTTATGCCTTTCCCCCTCTGCCTCTCCTCTCCAAGGTACTACTAAAGGTCAAACAGGACAAACCAAGGACAATACTGATTGCACCAGACTGGCCACACCAACACTGGTGTACCTCCTCTTGCGCAGTGTGTCACTGCTGGCACTATGGCACCTGCCTCAGACCCCTGCCCTGTTGTCCCAGCAGGAGGGCCAGATTTTGCACCCCCAGCTTCAAACCCTGAACTTGACAGCCTGGCTAATTACCTGATCTCTCCGTTACCATCCCTCAGTAAGCAAGTGATGGATGTCATTCTGGAGGCAAAGAGGTCTAGTACTAGAAAATCCTATGCTGAAAAATGGAAAAGATACTGTTCCTGGAGTCAAACTCAGGGGATTGGACACTACAGTGCCCACTTTACCTCCTATTCTTCAATACTTAACTGAGATGCTTCACAAGGGCCTTTCCTTTTCCTCCATCAGAATTCATGCCTCAGCCATTTCAGCTCATTACAATACAGAACCACCCCTCTTTTCTCATCCACTGCTGAAGCAATTCCTCAGAGGGCCAAAAATTTAAGACCACACAGGAGAGCCCCTACTCCAGCCTGGGACCTTAACTTTGTATTGGAAAAGCTCACTCTATCTCCCTTTGAGCCAGCTGCGAATGCAGAGTTGAAATTCCTTTCTTGGAAAACAGCCTTCCTTCTAGCCATCACTTCAGCTAGAAGGGTGTCTGAATTACAGGCCCTCATGGCAGTGGAGCCCTTCATCATCTTTCATGCTGACAGGGTGTCCCTCAGGACCAGTCCCTCCTTCATGCCCAAGGTGGTATCCAGTGTGGCCCTTAATCAGTCCATTCATTTGCCAACCTTCATTTCTAATCCACAGAACAAAGGGGAGCGAATACTGCACTCCTTGGACATGGTGTTTTCTGTCAATTTGTTAGTAGTTTGGATTGGTGTACTCCTTGGACATGCACAGACAACTTAGATTTTACTTGGACAGGACTAAGCCTCTCAGGAAATCTGAACAGCTGTTGGTTGCATTTGCTGCAGGGGCAGAGGAGAAGGCCATTTCAAAGCAAACCATTTCTAAGTGGATAGGCCATTGCATTCATTTCTGCTATAAGCACCATGGAAAACCTACCCCACAGGGGTTAAGACCACATTCAACCAGGGCTGCATCTACCTCTAAAGCCTTTCTCAGAGGTGTCCCTACCCAGGGACATCCTAGAAGCTGCTACCTGGAGTTCTGTACATACCTTCACCAAGCATTACCACGTGCCAATTTTTTCTAAATCCAGAGCTGGCTTTGTCACTGCAGTCTTGCAGGGCCTTTTAGCTGGTCCTAATGCTATCTAATTACCTCCTCCCATCCTTAGCTTTGGAAATCTACCCAATTGTGATGACTGCAACAGTAAAACATGAAGAACATAGTAGAGTTGTGTACACTTACCGTAAATGTAGATGTTTGAGTGTATTCACTGTTGCAGTCCTGGATGTTCATTATGTTACCCTGCTGCAGTCATCACACTTGGGTTATCCTGTCGTCAGGCGGTCCCGCAGTTGGCCGGAATTCCAATGTCTTGGTCCGGCGTCGGTTGCTGTCGTCTCTTCCCTGACGTCAGTGCGCCAGGGGTATATATAATGCAACCAACGCCATTTCCTTCAGTCTTTCTTGCTGCGCGGTGCCCGAAGCAGAAGCAGTTCGCAAGTGCCAGTCGGCCGACTCCTGAGATTTTCAAATTTGAATTTCAGACCGAAGTTTTCTATAAAGCTAAGTACCCCGTTGGGGAAACTTTTCCTGCCTCAGACCAATGTCAGAAAAAGTTAATAATTGTATCTCTTGTGGGAAGCAAATACCTCATAAGGATTTTCATTCTTATGGCATACCTTGCCTAGGCCCAGACCACAACATCACTACTAGTCGGTTTTGTGCTAGGTTTAATAAGCGTACTATCAAAAGACGTTTTGATTTCGCACGACACTACTTCGGTAGGAAATTTAACTACACCATGCCGTCGGAGCAACCGACTACCGGCGTGCACAAAAACCGCAGGGATAAGGACAGACAGCCCAGGCCTAAGCCAGATTCCGAGGCCTTGGCTGATCCGGTCCTCAGTGAGGCTCCGACGCAGCCCCTGACTACCGCAGATCTGGAACCCAAGACCGCTACGGAAATTTTGGTGGAATGTACCAGGCCGATGCAGCCTTTTACTTCAGGCCCTTCCGACGACTTGGCTACAAAAGACGTCGGTGCTACAGAAACGCCATCGGTTTCTGAAGGCGTTTTCAGACCGACGACTCTCACCATTAAAACGTTTTCTAAGTCGAAGACTCCTAAATCTAAAAGGACTGCACATCAGTCTCCTGTTCAAGGCCCCATGCCTAAGAAACAGATGCTCAAACTGGCTGAAGATTTGATTTCTTTAATCAGGGGTTCCCAGCCCCCTCCTGACAAAAGGCCTAGACAAGAGGAAGATTATGCATCCTTTGAGCAAGTGTCCATTTCTTCAGACTCCTCTGAGGACCAAGACTACTCCTTCTCTCCTTATGAAGATTCTGATGCTGAGGACTCTATTCCCTCAGCTTCTCCTCCTGAAGACTACTCCTTTGGGGAAACTTTACACACTATGAGGGAACATTTTCACTGGGAAGGTCAGGACTACTCGCTCAGAGAGTTTCTTTTACTCCCCCAACACAGACCATTTGCCATCCCACCAGTTTTGGACATTGTGGATGATGTCTATTTAGAATCCAGTTTCAACCCAGACTCTCTACCTCCTGCTCCGGCTAAGCCTGACAGATACTATAGAGTGCCTGATTCCCTCAAATTTCTTTACAAAAGCCCTGCAGCTGACCCAGAGACTATCTCCCAGGGTCCCAAGGGGGCAAAGGTTTCTATGGCTAAAAACCCAGTACCTTCTGAGAGGGATTCCAGAGCACTAGACAGGTGGGGGGAAAAGGTTTACACCTCAGCCACACTAGCTATGAGGGCACTGAATTGTCAATTTTACATGCTTAAGTATCAGCAATTTCTAATCTCTCAGTTAAAGCAAAGAATAACCACTCTCCCTCAACAATCTGAATTGAAAGAAGTACAGGATCTGTTGCACGCCACTGAGCAGGTGGGCAAACATACCTTACAATGTGGGTTTGATTCTTTGGAGGCCTCCTGCAGAGCAGCTGTCACTGGGTCTGTTATACGTAGGTATGCATGATTAAAGGAACAAACTCTGCCTGATCATGTTAAAGCAAAACTACTAGGTGCTCCCTTACAGCAGGATGTTCTTTTTGGAGTTAAAGCAGAAGTAGTTTTAAAGAAAATGGAAGATAAGGCAAAATCTATGCAGACAGTCAAAGATTTCCTACAAGTACAACCCCCTCGCTTCAGCAGAAACTGGCCAACAAAAAATTGGTCCTTTCCAGCCACTGACAGACCACAGAGGGGTAAATACAGACGCCCAAGGGGCAGAGGACAACCACAACCCCAGTATAAACCTCGCCAATGGGGCACTACAACACAGAAGGGAGGAGAAGACAGGTCTCATTTCACCAGAAGGCAAACTCAATGACTTGCACCTTATCTGGTCAAGCAATACTCCCTTGGCAGCCCCCTTGGGGGGTAAACTCGCACTTTTTGCAGGCAACTGGCACACTGTCACAAAGGACAAATGGGTCCTAGACATAATTTTACGAGGATACAGATTCCACTTTCACACCTTGCCAATGAAAAGAGGAATGCCAAACCTGCCACAAAATCAATGGGCAGAGGCACAAAAGCAAATTACAACCCTCATGAACATGAGAGCCATTCAACTGGTACCTACTCGAGAGCAAGGCCAAGGATTTTACTCAAGACTCTTTCTAGTGCCCTGAAAGGACAATGCCTGGAGACCAATTCTGGACCTTTCAATTCTAAACACTTACTTACAAGTACCCAAATTCAAGATGCTAACACTACAGCAGCTACTTCCCATGTTGGGCAAGGAAGCATGGCTAGTAACGGTGGACCTCAAGGAGGCATACCTGCATGTCTCTATCAGGCAAAGTTGCAGAAGATACCTCCGTTTCATTGCAGGTTCAACCCATTACCAATTCTCTGCACTGCCCTTTGGCTTATCTACTGCACCCAGAGTTTTCACAAAATGCCTGGCACCAGTAATTGCATACTGCAGACAGAGGAATTCAAATATATCCATACCTGGACAACTGCCTCATCCAAGCAGAAAGCAAAGACATTCTCTTACATCATCTGGCCTTTGTAAAGCATCTACTAAACTGCCTGGGGTACACAGTAAACGAAAAGAAGTCAAAACTAGTACCCTCACAAAAAATGACATTCCTGAGTGCCAGCTTGAATACAACGGCCCAGAAGGCTTATCTTACGCCAGACAAGCAACTACAACTGACTCAATATTTCAAGACAATGACAGCAAAGACCCAATTAACTGCAAGAAAAATTCTGCAGGCTTTGGGCTTCATGGCATCTTGCATACTAATAATACCATTTGCAAAGCTGCATATGAGGAAATTACAGTGGTACCTAAAAAGTGTATGGTCTCAACACAGCCACAGCTTGGACACAATGATATCTCTCATTCCCTGCCTACAACAGGAATTTTTATGGTGGTCACAGGCATGTCACCTCAACAAGGGTCAGCCTTTCACCTTGCCCCCAGCCAGGCAAACTATCACAACAAATGCTTCAGACTACGCCTGGGGGGCACACATGGCAGGGCAATGCATTCAAGGCCTATGGACTGCAGATCAAAGAAATCTGCACATAAATCAAAAAGAGATGCTAGCTGTACAGAAAGCTCTGACAGCCTTCAAGGATCTATTACATCCAGGACAACTTGCAATAAAGACGGACAACACCACAGTAATGTGGTACATAAACAAACAAGGGGGTACACATTCCTACCCTCTATGCAGGCAAGCAATGATCTTATGGAACACAGCTCTGGCCTACCAAGTCCAGTTACAAGCTCAATTCCTGCCAGGACAGAACAACACATTGGCAGACGACCTCAGCAGAAACTTCAAGGATCCCCACGAGTGGAAACTAGATCCACAAGTATTTGCAATGATAACTCAAAAATGGGGCCTTCCAGACATAGGCCTGTTTGCCAGTCCTCAAAACTATCAACTGACAAAATTTTGTACAAGGACATTTCACCATCAAGCTTGGAAAGTGGACGTGCTCTCTTTCAGTTGGAAAAACCTGACAGTATATGCCTTCCCTCCTTTGCCTCTCCTCTCATAGGTTCTTTTGAAAGTCAAAAAGGAGAGACCATGACTGATTCTCATAGCCCCAGACTGGCCACGCCAGCACTGGTATCCGCTATTGAAAAATATGGCCCACAGCCCACCATGGATATTGCCTCAAATCCCCCATTTGCTCACACAACAAAACAATCAGATTCTTCACAGCCAGCTCAAAACTTTAAATCTGGCTGCATGGCAAATCAACTAAACATCCAACCAGCTCCTCTTTCACAAGCAGTTCTGGATGTTATTCTGGAAGCCAGGAGGCTAAGCACCAGGAAGGCTTATTCGGACAAATGGAAAAGGTTTTGTGCCTGGAACCAAGCTAAAGGCCAAGACACAATTCAGCCTCACATTCTACAGTATTTAGCTGAGATGTTGCACAAAGGACTTTCCTTTTCCTCAATTAAAATCCATGCTTCAGCTATTTCAGCTCACTACAACACAGATCCACCTTTATTTTCACATCCTCTTCTAAGGCAGTTCCTCAGAGGGGCAAAAAACATTAGACCACCCAGGAGAGCTCCTTCACCAACATGGGACCTCAATTTTGTTCTGGAAAAACTAACGCTACCTCCCTTTGAACCAGCTTTCTCTGCAGATCTTCAGTTCCTGTCATGGAAGACTGCCCTGCTCCTAGCAATAACTTCAGCTAGAAGAGTCTCAGAGCTACAGGCACTAATGGCAGTGGAACCTTTCCTCATTTTTCATCAAGACAGAGTTTTTCTACGAACTAATCCTTCCTTTATGCCTAAGGTGGTTTCCAGTGTAGCTTTAAATCAAACCATCTACTTACACACCTTCTTCCCAAATCCACAGAACAAAGGTGAGAGACGCCTGCCTTCCTTGGACATTCACAGGCAGCTTCGTTACTACTTGGACAAAACTAAGGCTTTCAGAAAATCTGACCAGCTCTTTGTATCCTATGCTACAGCTTCTCAAGGGAAGGCTATATCAAAGCAAACCATTTCTAAATGGATAGGTCATTGCATATGTTTCTGCTATACCCATCATGGGAAACCAGTTCCTGCTACCATTAGGTCCCACTCTACCAGGTCAACAGCTACCTCTACAGCCTTTCTCAGGGGGGTTCCAACCAAGGAAATTTTAGAAGCTGCAACTTGGAGTTCAGTACACACCTTTAACAAACACTATCACTTACTTCTTTACTCTAAGTCCAGGGCGGGCTTCGCCACTGCAGTTCTGCAGGGCCTTATAGCCTCCACTATCCCTCTGTGATACCTCCCCCTACCTTAGCTTTGGGATTCAACCCAAGTGTGATGACTGCAGCAGGGTAACACTATGAACATAGTACAATTTTGTACCTACCATAAATGTAGATGTTCGAGTGTTCACCCTGCTGCAGTCCAGGTTACCTCCCCTCCATCCCCTCTGATCTACTGGCTTTATCTCTTCAATGCCTTACTGATGTATTTGCTTATAGCTGAAGGGATTTTGTGTTTGTGCAGTGGTTACTCCATTTTCTACTAATTTCTGGCCACCTTTTTGGGGGCACCTGACATCTGGGGCAAGAAAAACTGAAAAAAAAATGGCGTCGGTTGCATTATATATAGCCCTGGCGCACTGATGTCAGGGAAGAGGCAACAGCAACCGACGCCGGACCAAGACTTTGTAATTCCATCCGACTGCGGGACCGCCTGACGACAGGATAACCCAAGTGTGATGACTGCAGCAGGGTGAACACTCGAACATCTACATTTATGGTAGGTACAAAACTGTACTTTACCATCCCTCCAGCCCCCTGACTTCTATTGACTATAACTCTATTCTTGTTTACTATGCTTAAAGCTTTTTGGTGTATTTGCTTTTTTGTTGGAGGTGTAATTGCTTACCATTATGGGGGCACCTGACATCTGGGGCAAGAAAAACTGATGTAATGGCGTTGGCTGCATGCTTTATACCCCTGACTAAAGTCATTGAAGATGAGACAGCAACCAACGCAGGACCCAAGACTTTGATAATCAGGCCAATTGAGGGTTACTGCAAGAAGATAACCCAAATGTGATGACTGCAACAGTGAATACACTCTTTATGCTAAGTGTACACAACTGTACTTTCTGCTTCCTCCCTCTCACCCATGATCTCTCACGTCAGGGAAGAACACGAGTCTTCCTTCTCATCCTCAGAAGAGTCCATTTCTTCTTTTTCCCAGATTCCCTCCCCCCAGGAATATTAATCTCCTGATAAGGAATCTGTGGAAGGGGACTCCCCCTCTGAGGACATTACTTTTGGTGAGATCATCACCAGGATGAAGGATTACTTTAAATGGGATATGTACCAAATGACTGACACCCAAAAAAGGTACTTTGAGCTGCTGCAAGTAGAATCAGCCTCCCCTTAGGCGGTACCCCCAGATGTTCGTGTTTCACTGTTGCAGTCATCACATTTAGGTTGTCTGCCTGCAGGAAGCCCTCAGTTGGCCTGAATACCAGAGTCTTGGGATTTCTGCATCTGATGCTGTCGCTTCTTCCATGACATCAGGTTGTCAGGGGTATAAAACATGCAGCCGGCACCATTACATCAGTCTTTCTTGCCATACGGTGCCCGAAACAGAAGCAGTTCGCTAGTGCCGGGTGGCCGCCTCCTTTCGAGTTTCAGACCCGAAGTCTTCTAAAAGATAAGTACCCCATTGGGGATCCTTTTTTCTTGCTCTAACTGATGTCAGAAAAAATTAATAATTGTCTTGCCTGTGGAAAGCAAATACTTCACAGAGATTTTCATTCTTACTGAGTCACCTGATGTTCTTCGTCTTCCATTGCTGCAGTCCTGACTATTGGGTATAGTCCGCGTCCAGTCGGCCCGAATACCAGAGTATAAGGCTGACGTCGGTCAGGGCGATTAGACCAGGGTACTAATGCGCATGACGCCATATCCTCAGTCTTTTTGCCGCATGGTCGATGCAGAAGCAATTTTGCGAGTGCAGGTTGGCGTGCTGAAATATTTCGAAACCGGAGTTTCAGACCCGAAACAGAGTTGGCTAAGTACCCGTTAGAACATTTTGGTTTTTCTTGCCTCAGTATTTTACCGGATGTCAGAAAAAGTGAATAACTGTATTTCTTGTGGGAAACAGATACCTCATAGGGATTATCATACCTTGTGTATACCTTGTTTAGGGCCTGAGCACGGCGTTGTTGGTTGCCGCTCTTGTGCTAGGTTTAACAAACGCACTATTAAGAGGAGGTTAGACTGTGCCAGGTTAGTGTTTGGGAAGCGTTGCAATTATAAAATGCCGTCAGATGTTCTTCCAAGAAGCGCAAGGATAAAACAGTGAAGCCTAGGGTTGAGGAACCGGCAGTCCCGGACGTCGGTTCTTTAGAAGGCTCAGTGGAGCCGGAGGTTTTGCCAGGAGTTTCCATGGAGTCCCAGGCGGAAACTATACTCTTACAGGATGTGCCTTCTCAGGAGGTAGGCCAGGCTGGGGGGGCTTCTCAGGTGACTGTTCTTCCCTCTCTTCCCAAGGTAGTTAGAGCTTCTCCTTCTGTTACCAAAACTTCTTTAAGAGGTAGGCCTAGTTCAGCTTCAGTGGGGGCTTCTCCTAGCATTTCGGGTTCTGTACCTAAGAAACATATGCTTAAAATGGCAGAAGATTTGATTACTATGATTAGGGGTTCTATGCCCCGCCTGATAAGAGGCCTAGGGTGGAACCGAGTTTGATAGTTTTGAACAGTGTTCAGAGGCTTCAGAATCTTCTGTGGAAGATATGCAGGAGTATCCCACTTATTCTGATTCTGATGTGGATGATTCCACTCCTACAGCTTCTCCTGAGGATTTCTCATTTTCAGAGACTTTGCATTCTATGAGGGAGCACTTTAAATGGGAAGGCCAGGATTACTCTGACTCCAGGAAAAGGCTTAGGGAGTTCTTGTTTTGCCCCAGCATAGGCCTTTACCTATTCCTCCTGTGTTGAATGTGGTGGAAGATGTTTTGCAGAGGCTTCCTGAACCCTGATTCTTTGCCTCCTGCTCCTGTTAAGCCTGATAGGTATTATAGGGTGCAAGCTCATAAATATTTGTTTAAGAGTCCTAGGGCGGACCCAGAAACTATTTCTCAAGGGCCTAAGGGTGTTAAGGCTTCTGTGGTTAAAAATCCTGTTCCCACTGATAAAGAGGCAAGGGCTTTGGATAGGTGGGGAAAGAAAGTGTATACTTCTTCCACTCTAGCCATGAGAGCTTTGAATTGTCAGTTTCACATGCTAAAATATCAGAATTATCTCCTTTCACAATTGAAATCTAAGGTGGATGCTTTGGCGGAAGGTATTGAGTGTAAAGAGTTGCTGGATTTGGTTCATGTGTCTGAACAAGTGGGTAAGCATTCTTTGCAATGTGGTTTTGATGCTGTACAGGCCTCCTCGAGGGTGGCTGCTACCAGTTCTGTTCTTCGCAGGCATGCCTGGTTGAAGGATCAGAATTTAGCTGAGCATGTTAAGACAAGGATTTTGGATGCTCCTTTACAGTCTGATGTGTTGTTTGGAGGCCTGCTAAGGGGTGGACATATCCTGCTTATGATTCTCAGTCTAGGGGTAGGTCTAGACGTGGTAGGGGCAGGGCTCAAGGTTCTTTTAGGCCTAGAACAGGGAGTTCACCTGCTCAGACTTCTGGTGAGGGCAGGGGTCAGTCCTTTCGTAAACAGACCCAATGACCTGTCTTTTCAGCTGCCAGCAGATTCAGCTCCTTTGAGGAAGACTGTCTCTTTTCAAAGAAAATTGGGATTTAATTACTCAAGACAAATGGGTGTTGGATATCATTCACCACGGTTACAGATTTTATTTCCATACAATGCCCCTGTCAAAGGCATGCCAGGCGTTCCTCCTCCACAAAGAAAAGAGGCTCACAAGCAAGTTTCTCAGTTACTTCACATAGGGGCCATTCAGCCAGTCCCTGTATCAGAAAGGGGCCTAGGATTTTATTCTCGCCTGTTCCTAGTACCAAAGAAGGGGAACACGTGGAGACCAATTTTGGATTTATCTCTCCTTTTTGGACATTCCCAAGTTCAAGATGTTGACGTTACAACAGCTTTTACCTCTGCTGGGCAAAGATCACTGGATGGTAACTTTAGATCTCAAGGAAGCTTACCTTCATGTGCCTATAAGGCTAAGTTGCAGGAAGTATCTGCGGTTTCGAGCTGGAAATTCTCATTATCAGTTCTCTGCATTGCCCTTTGGCTTATCTACTGCGCCCAGAGTATTCACAAAGGTTCTGGCTCCAGTGATAGCTTACTTCTGGCTTCAAGGAATTCAAATCTATCCTTACTTGGACGACTGCCTGATTCTGGCTCAAGAAAAGGAAGACCTTCTACAGCATCTGGAATATGTTATAGCAGTGCTAAGATGCCTAGGGTATTCTGTGAACGAAATAAAGTCCAGTCTAGTACCCTCTCAAGACATGTGCTTTCTGGGTGTGAGACTGAATACAGCAGCCCAGATGGCCTTTTTAACCCCGGACAAACAAAAGAGTCTGTCACTTTACTTCCATCACCTATCTCATCAGTCCGTGCTGACTGCAAGGACAGTCCTTCAAGCATTAGGGTTCATGGCATCTTGTATTCTGGTGCTTCCCAATACCAAACTGCATATGAGGAAGCTACAATGGTATCTCATAAATGTCTGGACACAGCACTGCCAGGATTTGGACACGGTCATTCAAATAATACCTTGCCTTCAAAAGAATTCTTGTGGTGGGCTCAGGAATGTCACCTAAACAAGGGACTCTCTGTGACCCGGCCAGAGGCAAGTCAGATCTTAACGACAGATGCCTCGGACATTGCTTGGGGAGCTCATCTAAATGGAAAGTGGATACAAGACAAGTGGCCTGCCAGACTACAGCATCTACATATCAACATGAAGGAGATGTTAGCAGTCCAGTTTGCATTAATGGCTTTCAAGGAGTTACTTCTTCCAGGGCAGGTGTTGATTCTAACAGACAACACAACTGTCATGTGGTACATCAACAAGCAATGGTGAACACATTCTTATCCTCTATGCAGACAAGCAATGATTTTATGGGAGACTGCGCTAAGCTTGCAACTAACTCTTCAGGCAAGGTTTCTGCCAGGAGCACAGAACTCTTTAGCAGATGTGTTAAGCAGACAAATCATGGATCCCCACGAGTGGAAACTGGATCTTCATGTATTTCAGAAATTGACAGTGTCATGGGGAACTCCAGACATAGATCTGTTCGCTTCTCCACTAAACCACCAGCTGCCAAAGTATTGCACAAAGGGGTTTCATCACACAGCTTGGAAAGTGGATGCTCTGTCTTTCAGTTGGAAAAACCTTCATGTGTATGCCTTTCCACCTCTGCCTCTTCTTCCAAAGGTACTATTAAAGGTCAGACAAGACAGGCCAAGGATGATTTTGATAGCTCCAGATTGGCCTCGGCAACACTGGTACCCACTACTACGGAGTCTGGTAAAGAAGCCTCCATGGCCTTTGCCTCTGATTCCTCATCTCTTATCTCAGAAGGACGGTCATCTGCTCAATGTCAAGCTTCACTCTCTTCATCTAACAGCCTGGCATATTCTGTGTTGAAACACAGCAGGTCTCAACTTCCTCAACAAGTTTTAAATGTGATTATGGAAGCTAGAAGACCTAGTACAAGGAGAGTGTGCATGAAAAATGGAAGAGATTTTTATTTTGGAGTACAGCAAAGAATTTGGAGATTTCTGAGCCTAATTTGAGTGTGGCTCTTCAATATCTTACTGAGTTATTGGACAAAGGTTTGTCCTTCTCTTCCATTAAGATTCATGCTGCAGCAATTTCAGCTCACTATGATTGTGACCCACCTTTGTTTTCGCATCCTTTGTTCAAGCAGTTTCTTAGAGGGCAAAGAATATAAGACCCGAGCTCCTACTCCTGCTTGGGATCTCAATTTTGTGTTGGAAAAACTTACTCTACAACCTTTTGAGCCTGCAGCTACTGCTGAATTGAAATACTTGTCATGGAAGACTGCTTTTCTGTTGGCTATTACTTCTGCAAGAAGGGTGTCTGAGTTGCAGGCCCTTATGGCAGTAGAGCCCTTTTGATTTTCCATAAGGATAGGGTATCATTACGTACTAATCCTTCCTTTCTGCCTAAGGTGGTTTCTAGTGTGGCTTTAAACCAAACTATTCATTTGCCTACGTTTATGCAGACCCTCAAAATAAAGGGGAAAAGATTTTGCACACTTTAGATGTACACAGGCAATTGCGTTATTATTTAAGCAGGACTAAGGATTTTAGGCAGTCTCAGCAGTTGTTTGTTTCTTTTGCTTTGAGTTCACAGGGCAAGCCTGTGTCAAAACAAACTATTTCTAGGTGGATTGGCTTTTGCATTGCATTTTGTTATTCCCATCATGGCAAGGAGATTCGCTGGGATTAGGCCTCATTCCACCAGGGCTACTGCCACTTCAACAGCATTTCTAAGGGGTGGCAACTAAGGATATTTTGGAAGCAGCTACTTGGAGTTCAGTGCATACTTTCTCTAAGCATTATCACCTTCCTATCTACTCTAAGTCTAGGGCTGGTTTTGCCACAGCTGTTTTGCAGGGCATGTTGTCAGCTCCTACTTCTTTAATTTGCCAGCCTCCTTACCTCTGCTTTGGGATTCTACCCAATAGTCAGGACTGCAGCAATGGAAGGCGAAGAACATAGTACAGTTTTGTACCTACCATAAATGTAGATGTTCGAGGATTCCATTGCTGCCTCCCTCCTTCCCTCTGTATTTAGGGGTGGTTGTGTAGGTGAGTTTACATGCTTATATTTCTGTATATATTGTTGTATATATTGTACATGTTTTTGGTGCAGGTTTTTTGGACTTGTCTTTTAGGGTCTTCTGACATCTGGGGCAAGAAAAGACTGAGGATATGGCGTCGGTCATGCGCATTAGTACCCTGACGTACTGACGTCAGTCTAATGCGCCCTGACCGACGTCAGCCTTATACTCTGGTATTCGGGCCGACTGGACGCGGACTATACCCAATAGTCAGGACTGCAGCAATGGAATCCTCGAACATCTACATTTATGGTAGGTACAAAACTGTACTTTTAGGCCCAGACCACGACAACTCTCGCTGTCGGTTTTGTACCTTGTTCAACACCCGATCTATTCATCGGGCAATTTTTTTAGCTAAATTATTTTGCTCTCAATCTCCGTACTCCAAAATGGCTTAGATAAGCCATCCGACTTTGGATATTCCGAAAAAACGCAAGGGTAAAGACAGAACGCATAGGTCCAAAACTGTCGACGATGCTACCGTTAAGCTAGTCGCCAGTCCGTTGGTACTCGGGCACTTTCGCAGCACTTGATACCCGCTTCTACAGATTCGCAGGCCTCTACTGAGACCCATTCGGAGTCTGGTATGCCACGAGATGGTACTTCGACTATAGAACCTGCAGATGTCTTTACCTTGGATGGGTCCGGAGCCGCTGTGCAGGCACCGGCTTCTGAGGGTGTATGTAGACCTTCCGATTTACATATTAACCCAACAACTTAATTTCAAACCAAAAATACCGAATTTCGCAGGCCTATAGTTCACACTACACCCAGGAAACCGACGACCAAAGCAAATTCTCAGGCCCACATGCTACAAAAACAAATGCTTAGAATGGCTGAAGACCTCATTACCTTAATTAGGGGAAGTCAGCCTTCCCCCTCAAAGAGACCAAGAACTGATTTTCCTTCTGATTCTTCTGATCAGGAATCTGATAACTCTGATCCTTCTGACTACCAGGACATACTCTTACCTACCTATAAGGATTCTGATGCAGAGGATTCCATTCCCTCTGCTTCACCTCCAGAAGATTTTTCTTTTGGTGAAACCCTGCATACCCTTAGAGACCATTTCCACTGGGAGAGCCAGGATTACTCTCAGTCCAAGAAGAGTCAGGGAATTTTTAAACTTGCCTCAGCACAGGCCTCTAGCCGTCCTGCGTTGGTTGCTGTAGCTTCTTCCATGACGTCAGGTCATCAGGGGTATAAAACATGCAGCCGATGCTATTACATCAGTCTTTCTTGCCATGCGGTGCCCGAAGCAGAAGCAGTTCGCAAATGCCGGTTGGCCGACTGACTCCTGAGATTTTCGCTTTTGAGTTTCAGAAACGAAGTCTTCAACTAAAGCTAAGTACCCCGTTTGGGAAACCTTTTCTTGCTCCTTACCGATGTCAGTAAAAGTTAATAATTGCATTACTTGTGGAAAGCAGATACCTCATAAAGATTTTCATTCGTACTGTATTCCTTGCCTAGGCCCTGACCACTACCTACCTTAGATTCTACTTGGACAGGACTAAACCTCAAAGGAAATCTGAACAGCTGTTGGTGGCATTTGCTGCAGGGGCAGAGGGGAAGGTTATTTCAAAGCAAACCATTTCTAAATGGATTGGCCATTGCATTCATTTCTGCTGTAAGCACCATGGAAAACCTATCCACCAGGGGATCAGACCTCACTCCACCAGGGCTGCATCTACCTCTACAACCTTTCTCAGAGGCGTCCCTACCAGGGACGTCCTAGAAGCTGCTACCTGGAGTTCTGTGCATACTTTCACCAAGCATTATCATTTGCCAATTTTCTCTAAGGCGAGAGCTGGCTTTGCCACTGCAGTCTTGCAGGGCCTTATAGCTGGTCCTAATGCTATCTAAATTCCTCCACCCAACCATAGCTTTGGGAATCTTCCCAAATGTAATGACTGCAACATTAAAACATGAAGAACATAGTGCAGTTGTGTACACTTACCATAAATGTAGATGTTCGAGTGTATTTACTGTTGCAGTCCTGGTTCCCCTCCCTGCAGCCCCCTAACTTCTTTTGGCTATACCTCTACTTTCCTTTACTATGCTTAAAAGCCTTTTTGGTGTATTTACTTTTTTTGTTGAAGGTATATCATTGTCCTTTTATATTTAATTGCTCCCCATTACGGGTGCACCTGACATCTGGGGCAAGAAAAACTGATGTAATGGCGTCGGCTGCATGTTTTATACCCCTGACGACCTGACGTCATGGAAGAAGCTACAGCAACCGACGCAGGACCCAAGACTTTGTTAATCAGGCCTACTGAGGGCTACCTGCAAGCAGATAACCCAAATGTAATGACTGCAGCAGTGAATACACTCGAACATCTACATTTATGGTAAGTGTACACAACTGTACTATACTTTGCCTCCAGCTCCCAGGAAACCTGACAGGTACTATAGAGTACCTGACTCTCTCAAATTCCTTTTAGGAATCCTACTGCGGATCCAGAGACCATTTCCTAGGGAACTAAAGGTATTAAGGCTACAACTGCCAAAAATCCTACCCCTTCGGACAGAGATTCTAGGGCTTTAGACACATGGGGTAAGAAGGTATACACCTTTAATACTCTTGCCATTAGGGCCTTAAATTGCCAGTTTCATATGTTAGTGTCAGCAGCATATTATGGTGCTAATTAAACAGAAAATGATGTTGATTTTTGACTCTGCAGAACACAAAGATTTACAAGAGTTAATGCATTCTGCTAACCAAGTTGGTAAACGTACTTTGCAATGTGGGTTTGATGCCTTAGAAGCGTCTTGCAGGGCTCCTGTCACTGGGTCTGTTCTTAGATGGCATGCTTGGCTTAAGGAACAAAACTTGGCAGATCATGTGAAAGCAAGATTACTTGATGCACCATTAAACCAAGAGCGTTTATTTGGTAATAAAGCAGAAGTAGTCCTCAGAAGAATGGAAGAGAAAGCTAAATCTATGCAAACTGTTAAAGATTTCTTACAAGTACAGCCACCTAGATTCAGTAGGCATTGGCCTTCAAAACACTGGTCTTTCCCAGTCCCTTCCAGGCCTTCTCAGTCCAAGCCCTGGGGCAGCAGACCACCAAGACATCAGTCTCAGGTTATGAACAGATCTAAGCAATGGAGTACTGCCACGTCCATAACAGAGAGTAGTAAGCCACCATCCTATGGTAAAGTGGCACAGTGACTTGTCCTTACCTCTTCCAAGCCTTGCCCAAGTACTTGCAACTTTAGGAGGGAAACTTGACCTGCATGCCAAAAACTGGGAATACATTACCCAAACAGTTGGATCTTAAGCATTGTTTCCCAGGGATACAGATTCCACTTCCACTCACTCCCAACCCTAAGCGGATGGCCAGACCTCCTCCCAAACCAGTGGGCAGAGGCCCAAAAGCAAGTACTTTCTCTTATCAGCATCAGGGCTATTCAACCTGTCCCAGCAGAACAAAGGGGACAAGGTTTTTATTCCAGACTGATGTCCTTCAAGGATGCATCTGCAGTCCTAACATATGGGTTGTCCTGCCTCAGGCAGCCCTTCGGTCGGCCGGATTCCAAAGTCTGGGTCTGGCCTCGGCTGATGTCACACTTCACCGGACGTCACAGCTGCTGGGGTATAAAGGCATCAGCCGACGCCATTTTCCTCAGTTTTTCTTGCCGCGCGGTGCCCGAAGCAGAAACTGTTCGCAAGTGCCGGTTGGTCAGATCCAGAGATTTCTACTACCGAAGACTTCTAAAAAGCTAAGTACCCCGTTGGGGACTCTTTCTTGCCTCAGCCGATGTCAGACAAAGTAAATAATTGTTTAACTTGTGGGAAACAAATACCTCATAAGGATTTCCACTCTTACTGCCTTCCTTGCTTAGGCCCAGACCACGACGTATCAGCTTGTCTAGCCTGTGCTTCCTTCAACCGACGGACGCTTAGACGTCGGTCGGAGTTTGCAGAGGAGTTTTTTGGTCCCGCTTTTGCATACAAAATGCCGTCGGAGACTCCGACTACACAATTAGCTAAAAAGCGCAAGGAAAAGGACCGACACTCGCGGCCCGCGGTTTCGGCTGAAACCACGGTTAGGCCAACCGCGAGTGTCTCTGTTTCGGCTGAAACCGAGTCCTCGGTTCTTCCTATGGCCGAAAGCATGCCTCCGATAGCCGAGGCCTCACAGAGCATGGCTGAATCTGCTACTGAATTTACTGCTGCAGAAGCAGGCACCCAGGATTTGTCAGACACTATTCCTTTAGACATATCTACCCCTGCACGTGGGGCTGCTAGACCCCCTGCTTCTATGTCTATCAAGGCTTTTTCCAGGGCTAAAGCAGCTAAATCTTCTAAGGCCTTACCTGCTAAAACTCCCTCGCATAGGCCTTCCTCTAGTTCTCAAATACTCAGCCTGGCTGAGGATCTCATTTCTTTGATCAGGGGATCCCAACCTCACCCAGACAGGGCCTCTCAGCCCCCTCCAGATAAGAGGCCTAGGACTGAACCTCCGGAACCTGTCTCTACAGACTATTCCTCGGATGACTCCGATATTTCAGACCCTCAGGAAGGGCCATATTCTCCTTATGAGGATTCTGATGCAGAAGACTCCATTCCTTCTGCTTCTCCTCCTGAAGAATTTTCTTTTGGGGAAACCTTACATGCTATGAGGGAACACTTCCAATGGCAGGGCCAGGATTTTTCAGATTCAAGGAAAAGGCTAAGGACTTTTTTACACTTACCACAGCATAGGCCTTTAGCCATTCCTCCAGTACTAACAGTTGTTGATGATGCATATAATGATGCCTGTACTGCCCCTGATTCTCTTCCTCCGGCCCCTGCCAAGCCTGACAGATATTACAGGGTCCCGGACACACACTACCATTTGTATAAGGCTCCTGTTGCAGACCCTGAAACCATTTCACAGGGCCCTAAAGGTGTGGCAGCTGCCTCTGCCAAAAACCCTATTCCCTCTGAAAGGGAATCTAGAGCATTAGAGAGATGGGGGTAAAAAGGTTTATACTTCTGCTACTCTTTCGGCCAGGGCCTTAAACTGTCAATTTCACATGATTCAGTACCAGGAATTTTTGTTAGGCCAGCTAAATAAAAAACTGTCCTCTCCTGAACCTATAGACCGCAAGTCCCTTCAGGATTTGGTACATAACTCTCAGCAGGTCAGTAACCATTTCTTAAAATGTGGCTATGATGCACTGGAGGCTTCCTTTAGATCAGCTATGACTGGAACAGTGATTCGAAGGCATGCCTGGTTAAAAGAACAATCCTTACCAGACCATGTTAAGTCAAAACTCCTAGATGCTCCTATGGAGAAACAAAGTTTGTTTGGCTCCCCTGCACAGGAGGTACTAAAGAAGGTGGAAGAAAAAGCAAAATCTGTCCAAACAGTCAAGGATTTCTTACAGGTCCAACCTCCGAGGTTTAGCAGAAATTGGCCTTCGAAGAATTGGTCCTTTCCAGACAACTCCAGAGCACAGAGAGGCAGAAATAGACACCCAAGAGGCAGAGGTCAATCTAGGGGTGCCTACAGGGGACGTCAGTGGCAACCTACCAACCAGAGAAGTACTGCCACAGATTCAACTACAACCACTTCCACAGGGCTGACACAATGACTTGGCTCTGGTTCCGCCTACCAGGGAACAACTGGAAGCACCCTTGGGCGGAAAACTAGCCTTATTTTCCGACAACTGGCATTACATTGCAGGAGACAAATGGACTTTACAAACAATAGACAAGGGCTACAGGTTTCACTTCCACACTCTACCAAAAAAGAGAGGAATGCCAAACCTACCACCAAGCCAAAAAACAGAGGCTCAAAGACAAATCAACAACTTACTAAGGATGAGAGCTATAGAAAAGGTACCGCCTATGGAACAAGGCCAAGGATTTTACTCCAGGCTTTTCCTTGTACCAAGAAAAGAAAATCAATGGAGACCTATTCTCGACTTGTCCGCACTGAACACACACCTCATTGTTCCAAAATTCAAAATGCTGACCCTCCAGCAACTTCTTCCCATGCTGGGCAAGGAGTCTTGGCTGGTGACTCTAGATCTCAAGGAGGCATACCTGCACGTCCCTATACTACCAGATTGCAGAAGACACCTCAGATTTCTTGCAGGATCAGAGCATTATCAATTCTCAGCATTGCCCTTTGGCTTATCTACTGCGCCCAGAGTATTCACGAAATGCCTGGCATCAGTAATTGCTCATTACAGGCTTCAGGGAATTCAAATTTACCCATACCTGGACGACTGCCTAATACAAGCGGACAACAAGGCAAAATTAACAAAAGATTTGGAAAATGTCATACAACTGCTGCAAGCCTTGGGATACACAGTCAACATGCAAAAGTCAAGACTAGTACCATCCCAAAGGATAACTTTCTTGGGTGCAGAACTGGATACATCAACTCAGATGGCTTTTCTCACAGAAGAAAAACAAAAGCAACTACCAGTCTATTTCATGACATTAACAACACAAACTCACCTTACTGCAAGGAAAGTCCTGCAAGCCCTGGGTTACATGGCATCCTGCATAATATTGATTCCGCATGCCAGGCTGCATATGAGAAAGTTGCAGTGGTACCTAAGGAATGTATGGTCTCAACACAAGCACAGTCTAGAAGCCCAGATTCCAATAATTCCATGCCTGAAACAAGAATTCCTGTGGTGGGCTCAGGCCTGTCAGTTGAACAGAGGATTGCCTTTCCACAAACCTCATCCAAGCCAGACCATCACCACGGACGCCTCAGACCTAGGCTGGGGGGCACACATGGTGGACAAGTGTATACAAGGCCTATGGACCCAAGACCAGCTGAATCTACACATAAATCTAAAGGAGATGCTGGCAGTGAAACATGCGATCCAGGCATTCAGACCACTACTTCAACAAGGTCACCTGCTGATAAGGACGGACAATACCACAGTCATGTGGTACATCAACAAACAGGGAGGTACACACTCGTATCCTCTATGCCGGATGGCAATTGACCTGTGGAATGTGGCCCTGAATCTCAACATTCAACTTCAGGCCAGATTTGTACCAGGAAAAGAAAATTCACTAGCAGACACCTTAAGCAGAACTACCATGGATGCTCACGAATGGATGCTGCATCCAGATATCTTCAAAGCCATAACAAACAAATGGGGACTACCAGAGATAGACCTGTTCACCTCCCCACACAATCACCAATTGAAGAAATTCTGCACAAGAGCATACCACCCACTTGCTTGGAGGGTGGACTCCCTTTCCTTCAGCTGGAAAAACCTGACAGCATATGCATTCCCACCTCTTCCTTTGATGTACAAAGTCCTACTGAAGATCAAAGAGGATCAGCCAAGGGGTAATCCTGATAGCTCCAGACTGGCCGAGGCAACATTGGTACCCGCTACTGAGAAGCATGTCTCAGACACACGCATGGCCTCTACCTCTATGTCCCTTGCTTCTAACACAGAACAACTACACGATCCTACATCCAAACTTGAAAACACTGCAGCTAGCTGCTTGGAATATTGCATAAAACAAAACAACCCAGATTTATCTCAGAGGGTTAAGGACATTATCCTGGAGGCACGCAGACCCGCCACAAGGAAAACTTATTCAGCCAAGTGGAAAAGATACCTCATTTGGAGTGCAGCAAAGGGAGAAAATGTCTTATTGGCAAACATAGCACACATCCTGGAATACTTAGCAGAACTGTTCCACAATGGCCTGTCCTACTCCTCCATTAAGATTCATGCATCAGCAATTTCAGCAGAATACAACATGGATCCTCCTGTCTTCTCTCATCCTCTACTCAAGCAGTTCTTGAGAGGAATCAAAAATGTAAAACCTCCAAGGAAACCACCTTTACCTACATGGGATCTCAATTTTGTGCTGGAAAAGTTAACACTTCCCCCTTTTGAACCAGCAGCAACAGCAGATTTACAGTTCTTGTCTTGGAAAACTGCTTTCCTGCTAGCAATCACTTCAGCAAGAAGGGTATCTGAGTTACAGGCATTAATGGCAGTACAACCCTTCCTTATCTTCCATCAGGATAGAGTCTCTCTGAGAACTAACCCTACCTTTATGCCAAAAGTGGTCTCCAGAGTATCATTGAACCAAGCGATTCATTTACCTACATTCTTCCCCAACCCACAGAACAGGGGGAAAGACTGCTACATACCTTGGATGTGCACAGACAATTACGCTACTATCTGGACAGAACTAAGACCAACAGAAAAACTGACCAGCTTCTGGTAGCATATGCAACAGGAATGCAAGGAAAAGGAATTTCAAAACAGACAATCTCAAAATGGATAGGAAATTGCATTCGATTTTGTTACTCTTTTCATGGGAAGACAACTCCTGAAAATATCAGACCTCATTCCACAAGAGCTACAGCCACCACTACAGCTTTCCTACGAGGAGTGGCTACCAAAGACATTTTAGAAGCTGCTACTTGGAGCTCCGTGCATACATTTGCCAAGCGTTATAATCTTCCCTTATACTCCAGATCCCAAGCAGGTTTTGCAACTGCTGTTTTGCAAGGGATCTTAACTACACCATCTCTATCTTAGTGCCTCCTCCCCCAGTTTGGCTATGGTATTCTACCCATATGTTAGGACTGCAGATGCATCCTTGAAGGACATAGTACAGTTTTGTACCTACCATAAATGTAGATGTCCGATAGGTATGCATCTGCAGTCAGGATTACCCACCCTCCTTCCCCTCTGTGGTATTCCTAGGGTATTTACCCCTCTTTTAGCTAGCTGGGGGAATCTGTTATGGTTTATTTGTTTGTATATATGTATATATATATATATATATATATATATATATATATATATATATATTTTTGCTCTCTACTGTTTGGAATTATTTGCATTTATCCAAATTTAGCCTTCCTAGAGGGCACCTGGCATCTGGGGCAAGAAACACTGAGGAAAATGTCGTCGGCTGATGCCTTTATACCCCAGCAGCTGTGACGTCGGGTGAAGTGCGACATCAGCCGAGGCCAGACCCAGACTTTGGAATCCGGCCGACCGAAGGACTGCCTTAGGCAGGACAACCCATATGTTAGGACTGCAGATGCATACCTATCGGACATCTACATTTATGGTAGGTACAAAACTGTAATTTTCTGGTTCCCAGAAAAGAAAACTCTTGGCGTCCTGTCCTGGATCTGTCTATTCTCAACACCTTTCTGGTGGTTCTAAAATTCAAAATGCTAACTCTCCAACAGCTGCTTCCTATGCTAGCCAAGTACTCCTGGCTAGCAACCCTAGACTTAAAAGAAGCCTGTCTGCCCATCCCCATAAGGGAATCTTGCGGGAAATACCTACGCTTCAGAGCAGGCTCTATGCGCTATCACTTCTCTTCACTTCTCTTTAGCTTATCTACTGCCCCCAGGGTATTCACAAAGTACCTAGCTCCAGCCATTGCATATTGCAGGCAAAAAAGCATTCAGATTTACCCATACTTAGACGATTGCCTGATTCAGGCAGACAGTCAGGACTTGCTACTACAGCGCCTGGCATTTGTAAAGAGACTTATAACTTCACTGGGGGGTACACCATCAACGAAAGGAAATCACAGCTGGTACCCAGCCAACAGATTGTATTCCTGGGAGCAAGCTTGAACACAACTTCCCAGATGGCATTCCTCACTCCAGTGAAACAAATGTATTTGACAAACTACTTCAATCTACTGGCCTCCAAAACCCAGCTATCTGTAAGAAAAATACTGCAAGCCCTGAGGTTTATGGCCTCTTGTATTCTATTAATTCCATATGCCAGACTGCATATGAGGAAACGTCAATGGTACCTAAAAAGTCTTTGGTGTCAACATTCTCAGGACCTGGAAACAATGATTCTTATCCTTCCTTGCTTAAGGACAGAGTTCCTTTGGTGGGCAGAAGCCTGCAATCACAACAAGGGGCTCCCTTTCACTCTACCCCCTGCTGCTCAAACCCTAACAGACGCATCAGACTATGCATGGGGGGCTCACATGGCAAGGCAGTGCATTCAGGGCAAGTGGAACCCAAAGCAAATGCACCTGCATATCATTCAAAAAGAAATGTTAGCTGTACATAATGCTCTGACAGCATTCAAAGGCCTTATTCTTCCAAGACAACTATTGGTAAAGACAGACACCACCACAGTTGTGTAGTACATAAACAAGCAGGGGGATAATCCATTCCTACCCACTTTGCAGATTAGCCATGGCTCTGTGGAACACAGCCTTGGGCAGCCAAGTGCACCTGCAAGCTCAATTCCTGCCACGCAAACTAATTTCACTGGCAGACGACTTAAGGAGAAATCTCTTGGACCCACACGAGTGGAAACTGGAACCCAAAATATTTGAGCTTTTGAGGCACTGGTGGGGGATACCAGAGGTGGACCTTTTTGCTTCCCCTCAGAACCATCAATTGAGCAAATATTGCACCCGAACTTCCCACAGCCAGGCCTGGAAAGTGGATGCTGTGTCCTTCACCTGGGAAAACCTCTCAATCTATGCCTTTCCCCCTCTGCCCCTTCTTTCAAAGGTTCTACTAAAGATCAAACAGGACAAGCCAAGAACTGTCCTGATTCTGCCCCCTCAGCTACAAACCCAGAACTTAGCAGCCTGGCTCATCCACTGAATTCTTCTCCAGCAACTTTCAGTAAGCAGGTGCTGGATGTCATTCTTGAGGCAAGGAGGCCTAGTATGAGAAAATCCTATTCGGAAAAGTGGAAAAGGTACTGCTCTTGGAGCAAGTCTCGGAGAATGGACACAACTGTGCCCAACTTACCTCATATACTAGATTACTTAGCATAAATGCTCCACAAAGGCCTATCCTTCTCCAATTAAGAATCCATGCCTCTGCTATCTCAGCTCATTATAATACTGACCCACCCCTTTATTCTCATCCTCTGCGCAAACAATTCCTGAGAGGAGCCAAGATTTTAAGACCCCCCAGGAGAGCACCCACTCCTGCCTGGGACCTTAACTTTGTATTGGGAAAGCTCACGCTTCTGTCCTTTGAGCCTGCTGCTACAGCTGAGTTAAAATTCCTCTCATGGAAAACAGTTTTACTTCTAGCCATCACTTCAGCAAGACGTGTGTCTGAATTGCAGGCCCTTATGGCCGTGGTACCCTTCATTATCTTCCATGCGGACAGGGTCTCCCTCAGGACCAACTCATCATTTATGCCCAAGGTGGTATCTAGTGTGGCTTTAAACCAGTCCATTCATTTGCCTACTTTTTTCCCTAATCCTCAGAATAAAGAGGAAAGGATCCTGCACTCCCTGGACGTGCACAGGCAGCTCAGGTTCTGTCTGGACAGAACTAAGCCTTTCAGAATGCCTTCATGGCCACCCTGGACCTAAAGGAGGCCTGCCTACACATACCCATCAGGTATTCCCACAGGCAATTCCTGTGTTTCTCTGGACCTGCCTCTCATTTTCAATCTACTGCCTTGGCCTTTGATTTACTCACCCCCCACCCCTCGAGTCTTTACAAAGTGCCTGGCCCGGAGAACTCGGGGTATACAGATTTACCCTTATCTGGACGACATACTGATTCTGCCAGTGTCCAGGGATGCTCTATCAAAACATCTACATTTCACCATGTCCCTTCTGCAAAATCTAGGGTTCACCATCAACCTCCCCAAATCCTCCTTGATCCCAGGCTAGGACAAGATTTTCCTAGGCTGCAGAATCAGAACAGACCCAATGAAGGCCTTTTTCCCACAGGACAAGGTTCTTTCATTGACTTCCCACTTCCAGGAAGCCCTTCTATCCCAAAAGGTGACAGCAAGGCAATTTCTCTGTCTCCTGGGTTTAATGGCAACAACCATCCCCATGCTACCACTGGCAAGGATGCACATGTGCAAGCTACAGTGGTTCCTGAGGAACATCTGGTCCCAACACCTACATCCCCCTAGAGCAAGTCATTCCCCTCCTTCCCTGTCTGAAAACAGAAATCAGCTGGTGGATCCACCAAGTACAACTAAACCCAGGGCTCCCACTACAACCCCCCACCCCAACCCAAGTAATCCATACAGATGCCTCAGATTCAGGTTGGGGAGCAACTCTGGCCTTGTACAGGGTTCAAGAAAAGTGGCACCCCTCTCTTCAGGCCAAGCACGTCAGTATCAGGGAAATGACAGCAGGCTACTTAGCTCTAAAGACCTTAATTCCCTTGCTGGTTCCAGAGGTGTTCCAGATTGTGACACACAACACCACGGTGATGTGGTACCTCAACAAACAGGGAGGAACAAAGGCCTGTCAGCTGTGCAGACTAAACCTGCTGATATAGGACTTAGCCTCTTGTCACAACTTAGTCCTGCAGGCGGTCTACATCCTTTCACAGGACAACCACTAAGCAGATCTCTTGTGCAGGAACTCCTCGCTTCAGCATGAATGGATGCTGAACAGGGAGGTCTTCTTAGACATAGTCCACCAGTGGAGTGCTCCACAAATAGTCCTGATTGCCTCCCCCCATAAAAGCCAACTGCAGACCTTCTGCTCAAAAACCCACTCCCCTCTAGCATGTAGAGTGGATGCTTTCAGCATCTCTTGGGAAGGGAAGTTCCCATATGCCTTTCCCCCCATTCCCACTAATTCAGTAAGTCCTCCTGAAAATACAGAAGGACAAACCGAAAATCTTGTTAGTGACTCCCTACTGGCCAAGGCAGCACTGGTTCCCCCCTACTTCACAAGCTAGCCAAGGGCAGTCACTTCAATTTACCCTACAAGGTGGACCTACTGACACAAGACAAAGGAACTCTCTTACACCCACACTTACATATGTTGTCTCTGACTCTGTGGGTGATAAACTTTTTATCCCTTTCAGACACCACTACTCGGAGGATGTGCTTTCTGTCCTAAGGGAGGCAAGGAAACCTACCATCAGAAAATCTTACCTGGCTAAGTGGGAAAGATTTGTAAAATGGTGTCTGCACAAGGGAAAGGGACCCTAGCTCTGTGGAGGTTTCCCTGGTTCTAAACTACCTGTGCCAATTGATAAAAAGTGGACTTTCTTATTCTTCTGTAAAAATACACCTCTCTGCCATATCAGCCTGCCTGCCCATGGAACCCCCCTTGCTTGTCAGGCTCGACGTAAAGCTCTTCCTTAAAGGGGTTTTGCACATGAGAAAACATAGGAAACCTATCCCCCCCCACCCTGGGACCTTAACTACATCTTGGAGAAATTAACCCAACATCCCTTGAACCGGTTGGGCCCTCTTCCTTACAGATGTGTACTTGTAAGACGGTCCTGCTGGTGGCTATCACTTCAGGCAGAAGAATTGCAGGCCTTAATGGCCTGTCCCCCCTACACCATATTCCACAAAGACAAGGTGTCCCTGCGAACCAACCCCTCCTTTATGCCCAAGGTGGTCAATGACTTGTCTCTAAAGCAATCCATCCATCTACCTACATTTTTCCCCTCACCCACTAACAAAGGTGAGATGGTCCTGCACTCCTTGGACATGCACAGGCAACTGAGGTTTTACCTGGACAAGACCAAAGCCATCAGTAAAACTAACCAGCTCTTTGTCTCCTTTCACCCCAGAACCCTGGGTAAGGCAGTGTCCAAGCAAACCATTGCATGCTGGATTAGGAAAGCTATTTGCCTCTGCTACTCCCACCATGGAAAGGAACCTCCAGTGGGAATTGAGGCCCATTCCACTAGAGCTATGGCCACCTCGAGGGCCTTCATGAAGGGCCTAGGCACAGCATCCATTTTGGAAGCAGCCACTTGGGCCACCATCCACACCTTCACCAAGCATTTACAAACTTGACCAAGTTTCCTGAGCTAGGACAGGATTCGCCAGGGCAATCCTGCAGAGTCTTGTAGAACCGTCTTCATTTACCACCACCCTCTCATCCGCATAAGCTGTGGTATGCTCCCACATCTAGAATACTGTAACATAGAATAGAAGGACATAGAATAGTTGTGTAAAGTCTTACCATAACCTTAGATGTCCTCTTATTCCTTACTTGTCCCATCTATATTACAGTAGGACACCAGGTCACACACCTGAAAACCACTGGCATTCCTCCTGTTGGGCCTTATTCTCTGCCTGATGGCCTTCAAGTTCTGAGGATTGTGCATGCAGATGTCACATTTAAGGCCCCTGATTTATGTCCATACATGTGATGTCCCACACGCACTGCAACACCAAAGCTGAAGCTTTTTTATAGTAGCCGACGTACGAGTCGCCTGAGGGCAGTAAATACCACATCTAGAATACTGCAACATGGAAGAGAAGGACATTTATGGTTATGGTAAGATTTTACACAACTGTTCTATCCTATGGGCACAGGGCATTACTAAGTCTCCCTCGGCCTCAACCCACACGGTTCCAGAGCTATCCAAGTCTACTACTCCTCTGACTTTGAACCCCTCAGAGCCGATACGCCCGATGCCTTTCTGTCAGATCTGAATATGTCTCTTTCTTTGGATCAGGCCTTGCTCTGAGCTCATCGGCTTTTTTGGAGCTGGAGAGCTCTTGGAGCCGTACTGAACCATTTAGTCCTTGACTGCGCTCGACTCCCAGGCTGTCACACAGGTGAGTGTGACTGCGGCTTCTACCACGGGCAGGCTGTCTTCTGGGCTGGAGGAGACTTCGACCCGCAAAGCATGAGTTGTCTGAGCTGGAGTCCTCCACTCAGGAACTGTCAACTTTTGGGGTTTTGGAGTGGGCTATAGCTGCTACTGCATTTAAAGGTTCATCTGCCCCATCGGATCCTCATTTCCATCAATATTCCCTGTGCACCTCTTCTGACCAGGACATTCTAGTGGGACAGCGGGACCTCAGGCACCAAGATACCCATTGGGGGGTACCCCTGTCTCTTCTGATACTTCCATGGAAGAGTCTGCCACTGAAGACTCTGACCTAGATGAGAGAGTGGGATCCCCACAGTCACCTCCTGAGGATGTTTCCTTCAGGGAGATTCTGTAAGTGCTGAACAGAGAGGTGGCTGGCAGTCCAGTAATCCTTCACCTGATGAGTCTGTGTACCTGGCGGCCTTTGGTTCTTCCCCATCTTCCTCCTGGTGATGCTGCCCACCGATGAGTTCATAGGTCTGATCTCGTGGCATGCGTGGAAGACCCCACACTCCCTCGAACCTGTTCCCCAGAGAGCAAACAAAATAACAACTGCCCCATCTGATAAGGCCTTCTGGACAAAAGGGGTTGCAGTAGATGCCATGGTCATGGCGGTGGCTAAAATGGAACTTTCAGAGGAGAGTTTCACTGTACACTCTCCTAGTAAAGATTCCAGGACGATGGATAGGTGCAGGAAGCAAGTTTTCTCTTCAGCAACTTCTGCCCTTTGATCGCTGAACTAGCTTTCCCATTTCACAAGGTTGCAAAGAGATATTATCAAGGAGTTATCAGGTACCCTCAAAGGAACAGTAGCTGAGAGGGCATGGGAAAAGGTAGCTTCCCAGCTAACAACCGTACACTGTGTAGCTAACTCTTCCATAAGGCTCATTACACATGCAGCCTAAGGCATGAGTAGGGAG
Source organism: Protopterus annectens (assembly GCF_019279795.1). Taxonomy (NCBI): domain Eukaryota; kingdom Metazoa; phylum Chordata; order Ceratodontiformes; family Protopteridae; genus Protopterus; species Protopterus annectens. Next base: position 1,830,225,333 of record NC_056741.1, read on the forward strand.
GCGGATTCCACCATTTCGATGAGGAGGCATGCCTGGATGCACCTATGTGATTTTGCAGAGCCTTTTAAGTCTTCATTTGTCAACAGTCCATTTGATGGCTCTTCACTGTTTGGCCCCAAAGTCAAAGATATGCTGTCCAGGTGTGAGTAAGAAGGTAAGACTGTCTGCTACGGGCATACATTTCTCCGCCGTTCAGAGATCCTATCCAAAAGGTCAGAGAGGAGGTGGAAAAATGTGGTTCAAAAAATCTACGGGTTCTTACTAGGACACACATGAAGATTTTTCCCCCAGAGGCAGGGGGTGAGGGGGTAGTAATAATGGAAGACGCCGTCCTCATGGCAGAGGAGTCCCGCAGAACCACGGGATCCCAAGAACCTTTTTTCAGGAAACCTTTCCAGTGCTACTGAAAGGAGGCCATATTGACCTCCTCTGGAGGCAATCTGAGGTTGACTATCCCTGCACATGAGAGCCTGGCAGAACAGAATTTCCAATTTGTGGGTGCAGAGGATAATATCCAGGGGTTATTTAATTCCCTTCACTCAACCCCCTCCCAAACAGAAGATTCATAGACGTTCCACCCAGTCAAAGGGATCAGGCAGTTATTCATATTCAAAAACTGTTAGATAAAAAGGGTCATCCACGAGGTCCTATGAGACAGGAGAGGATTCATAACTTACTCAAGGTTCTTTTTAGTTCCAAAGAAAATGGGACTGGAGACCGATTTTGGATCTCAGCAGATTAAGCAACTCTGTTCTCAGCAAGTTCCAAATGGGCACTGTTCAGTCCATACTTCCCTTCCTGGAAAAGGACGATTGGATGTGTTCAGTAGATCTTCAGGATGCGTGCTACCATATAAAAATGGAGAGGTGCTCCAGAAGATGCCTAAGCTTCCGGTTAGGAGCCAGTCATTACCAGTTTAGAGCGCTGCCCTTTGGTCTTAATCCACCTCTAGTGTGTTCACCAAATGCATGGCAGTGGTTGCAGCTCACCTGTGATGAGGATTCCAGGTGTTTCCTTATTTAGACGACTGCCTCATTTCTGCCCCGACTAGGCATCTTCTGATAAACGCAAGAGACTCTGTTCTTTAGATCTGCACTGAATTACAGATAACGATAAATTGCCAAAAATCATACCTTACAAACACTAGCGTTCATTGGGGTGATATTGGATGCTACTCATATGCTCACAAGACTTCCCCCTCCAGAGTGTTGATACTCAGTGTCAAACACACAGGCTGATTCGAAACACAGAATGTGGCTGCTCATTACATTCTACAAGCCTTGTGTTAGTTCTGTTAGCCAGGTTTCACATGAGGTTACTTCAGTGGCTTCTAGGTGCCCAGTGGTCAGTTATCCATCATTTAATGCCTCACCAGATTCTCATAACAAACACATGTAAAAGGAACCTGTCATGGTGGATTCAGTCAGAACAGTTGACGCAACGTCAACCCTTTGTTCCCCCTCAACCACAGGCTACGGTGACCATTGATGGTTGCCTGGTTGGCAGACAAGGCATACCTGTACATCAGTGTCTTGGAGATGAGGGCAGTGATTGTGGCATTGCAAGCATTCCAGAATGCTCTTCTTGTGGGGACAGTGACAATTCAGTCAGACACTATGTCAGTGGTCTGGTACATAAACAAGGGGGAACCAGATCACACCCTCTGTCGAGAAGCCCTCAGACTGTGGTAATGAGTGATCTCATCCAATCACTTTCTGATAGCAATGCACATTCCGGGAAAGTCCTGCGTGATTGCAGATAAGTTGAACAGATCCACTCAAATGCCTCATGAGTGGTCCCTCAATCTGAAGGCAGCGGAGGACGTTTTCTGCAGATAGGGCCAGCCTTGCTGCGATCTTTTTGCTTGTCCCCTAAACAACAAATGCATCCACTACTTTGCCTCGATCCCTCCATTGGGGGAAACCCCGAGGGATGTTCTCATACACAATTGACCTCCCAATCTACTATACACCTTTTCCCCCAATTCCCTTGATCCCCAAATTCATTCAGAACGCAAGCAGATTGAAGATAACAGTAATCCTCATTGCCCTAATCTGGTTTTAACAAATATGGATGTCCTTCAAGGATGCATCTGCAGTCCTTACAAATGGGTAGTCCTGTCGTCAGGCAGCCCTTCGGTCGGCCGGATTCCAAAGTCTGGGTCTGGCTTCGGCTGGTGTCGCGCTTCACCCGTCATAGCTGCAGTTATTCGGGTATAAAGGCATCAGCCGACGCCATTTTCCTCAGTCTTTCTTGCTGCGTGGCGCCCCGAAGCAGAAGCTGTTCGCAAGTGCCAGTCGGTCAGAACCAGAGATTACTACTACTGAATACTACTTCGAAGACTTCTAAAAAGCTAAGTACCCCGTTGGGGACTCTTTCTTGCCTCAGCCGATGTCAGAAAAAGTGAATAACTGTTTAACTTGTGGGAAACAAATACCTCATAAAGATTTCCACTCTTACTGCTTACCTTGTTTAGGCCCAGACCACGACGTAGCAGCTTGTCTAGCCTGTGCTTCTTTTAACAGACGGACGCTTAGACGTCGGTCGGAATTTGCAGAACAGTTTTTCGGCTCTGATTTTGCTTATATCATGCCGTCGGATCCTCCGACTTTACAAATAACCAAAAAACGCAGGGATAAGGACCGACACTCGCGGTCCGCGGTTTTGGCCGAAACCGCGGTTAAGCCAACCACGAGTGTCTCGATTTCGGCTGAAACAGAGCAAGCGGTTCTTCCCCCAGCCGAAAACATGCCTTCTACCGAGGCCTCTTCTAACCTGGTGGAATCGGCTTCTGAAATCCAACCTGCTGTTGCGGTTTCTCAGGAATTATCAGACACTATTCCCTTGGATATTTCAACCCCTGCACGTGGAGCTGCTAGGCCTCCTGCAGCCATGTCTATTAAGGCCTTTGCCAGGGCTAAAGCAGCTAAAGCTTCAAAAACGGTGCCTGTCAAGCCTCCCTCTCACAGGCCCAGCACCAGTTCCCATATGCTTTCTTTGGCTGAAGATCTCATTTCTTTAATTCGTGGATCCCAGCCTCATCCAGACAGGACCTCTCATCCACCTCCAGAGAAGAGGCCTAGAGCAGAGCCCCCAGAGCCAGTATCCACAGATGATTCCTCTGATGACTCAGAACATACAGACCCTCCTGAGGCTCCTTATTCCCCTTACGAAGACTCTGATGCTGAAGAGTCCATTCCTTCAGCCTCTCCACCTGAGGAATTTTCCTTTGGGGAAACCTTACATGCTATGAGGGAACAATTTCAGTGGCAGGGCCAAGATTTCTCAGACTCCAGAAAAAGGCTTAGAACCTTTCTACATTTGCCACAGCATAGGCCTTTAGCTATACCTCCAGTTCTTTCTGTTGTAGATGATGCATTTAATGATGCTTGCACTGCTCCTGATTCATTATCTCCGGCCCCTGCTAAGCCCGATAGGTTCTACAGGGTCCCGGACACTCATCACCATTTATACAAGGCTCCTTTTGCAGATCCAGAGACTATCTCCCAGGGCCCTAAAGCTGTAGCAACTACATCTACTAAAACCCCCTCCCCTCTGAAAGGGAATCCAGGTCCTTAGAGAGATGGGGTAAAAAAGTTTACACTTCTGCTACTTTGTCAGCTAGGGCTTTGAACTGCCAATTTCATATGATTCAATATCAAGAGTTTATGCTAGACCAGTTAACTAAAAAGCTGTCCTCTGAAGAATCTTTAGATAAGAAATATGTTCAGGAAATGGTACATAACATACAGCAGGTTAGTAACCATTCTTTAAAATGTGGCTATGATGCACTGGAGGCTTCCTTTAGATCAGCCATGACTGGCACAGTTATCAGGAGACATGCATGGTTGAAAGAGCAGGCATTACCAGACCATGTCAAATCAAAGCTTTTAGATGCACCCATGGACAAAGTCAATTTATTTGGTTCCCCTGCACAGCAGGTACTAAAAAAGATGGAAGAGAAGGCGAAATCTGTACAAACAGTGAAAGATTTCTTACAGGTTCAACCTCCAAGGTTTAGCAGGAACTGGCCCTCCAAGAATTGGTCCTTTCCAGACTCCTCTAAGACACAGAGAGGCAGGAATAGGCGTTCAAGAGGCAGAAACCAATCCAGGGGTGCTTACAGGGGACGCCAGTGGCAGGGTAACAACCAGCGAGGCACAGACGCAGCCACCACCACTACAACAACACAATCACAGTGACTTGGCTGTGTGTGTTTTCGGGATGCAGGCATTCCCAGGAGGCTAGGTGTCGGATCCTAAGCTACAGATGCAGAGGTGATCTGCAAAACCAAAGCTTCAGAGAACTTTCTGTGATGGACCCTATCAGCACTCCTGCAGCGCTGTCTGACTATCTATGGTAGCAGTCGGGGGTCATGTTTTTTGGGGAGCTGGACTCCTGGACCAACTTAACAGTGCCTGTGCTAAGCATAATATCCAGAGGATCTGTTCTTGTCCATTTCACTATCCATCACAAATGGGTCTTCATATCCATTCTTGGATCTGACTCTGCCATTTCTTCAAGACATACGATCCAAACCTCAAACTCCTCCCACAATGCCTCACTTCTCTTCAAACCCTCAGATCTCATTTGCCGCCTTCCAGCACAGATGTGATTTCTGAGCCTTGCTTAGATAAGTAATTTCTTATTATTATTTTTAAATTTTTTCTACCTAGTTTTATAGTCTTTTCAGTACTTTACTGTTAGCCTCCCCTTCCGTATTAGGCTTTTTCTATCAGTTTTTCGCTGGTGTTAGGGTCTCTCTCTCATCCAATATCTATCCCTTCATTTCCTTGTTTCTCTTTTTTTTCCCCTCTCTTTAGATAAAAAATAATAGTTCCCAGTATTTTTTTAGTTTTAAAATATCCAAGTTTCTTGCCTGTAGAATTATGCGCATGTGTGAGTGGCAGTCCAGCATGTCTGACAAGCTGGAAAAGCCCTCTGGGTTTGAGGTGTGACTCTTCTGGGCATAGGATTCCCCATTCTGATGCCCAGAAGAGGTGTGTGCATTGCCTGGGTCTGGAGCACTTGGAGATGCTGTGTGACATCTGCTCAGCCTTCAGTCAAGCTTATTCCATGAGGTTTTCTCCCGGCTGCTGGAGCGCAGACCCCCTTAGCCAAGACGCGTGCCCATTCTGTTTCTCCGGGGGCCATGTCTTCTGCTTCTGAGAAGAGAAGACCACTCTCAGATCCATCTTCCTCTAATCCATTGGGTTCTCATTTCTCTCTGGATCCGAGAGGGCCCTCAGATCCAATGGTGCTGCTGTTGACCATGTCCACTTCTCTGCCGGATCCTCAGACCTTGAGTCTGAGCACCCAATCAGAGCCAGTGGAGACCATTTGGATACACAGCTGCTCTTCGCCAGAACGGACTCCAGGTCAGGTTCACTTGGATTGGAGATCTCGGAGCCATACTCCTGGATGGAGTAAATCCCCCTCCCCTCTGTGGACTGTCTGGCCCAACATGTCGGCTAGGTCAACCCACTTGTCTGTTTCCTCCAGATCCTCTCGGCTGTCCCACTCCAATATGGCTCAGTTGACGAGTTTCCTTTAAGCTCGGATCCAGCAAGGGAATCTTGCCTTCTGCGACGCATGCTGGATCTGTGAGAGCTCTGACTCCCATACCGCAGCATCGTCCTCTGATCCAGTCTTTAGTTTCGGAGGTGCAGGGGCTGACACTTCTAAGTGGACTGGCATTGAAACCCAGAATAGCTTTTTCCTCAACCCCGACAGTGTCACTGACCAGCTTGAGTCAGATCCCTTCGGAGCTGAGCAGGTCCCAGATCCAAGAGGTCGGCAGTGAGTACAAGGGACCAGTGTTGTCTCCAACCTTTTTGGAGTCATCCCTCCCCCCCTGAGGACATCAGCCTTAGACAGCTGTGGGCTGGTGCCTTCTGGAGGTGTCGAATCTGGGATGAACTCATCTTTCTTTCCTTTGGTATTCTCAGCCACTGGGGCGGGGAGACAGGTCCTGTCTGCATCATTGGCCTTCCAGGTGGCAGAGAGTGCATTCTCTACTCCTAGATTCTCGGTCCTTCCTCCACCAGGCCCTACCCAATCTCCAGCAGATCAGGGCTTTGCTTCCATTCATCAGATCCATGGTCAACCTGTCCCTCAAGAAGGGATCCCCCTGTTGTCTGAGTACACCCCCGAGTAACTTGTGGAGGAGATTCCTCGGAAGCGCTGGTGCAACAGGAAGCACCTAGACTCCTCCTTGGAGTCATTGACAGAGGACGTTGATTTTGATGAAGGGGAAGGGTCCCCCTAGCTCCACCCGATATCTCCTTCGGGGATATCTTTGAAATTCTGAAGCAAAAGGGTGAATGGTCTTTTCAACCCCCTTCCTCGGAGGAGTCAGTGTTTCTGAAGTCATTTGGGACGGACCCATCTACATCCTGGGTGACCCCAAGCTCACTGACCTTATCTCCCACTGGGCTTGGAAGGACCCTGACTTGACCAATTCCCAGACGTGTGGGTAAGTGTCTTAGCCTCTTCAGCGATTGCCCCTTTTGGAGTAAATGTGTTCCATTTGATGCCATTGTGGTGTCGGCAGCCACTAGAAAGGAGCTTGTGGAACAGTGCTCCACTGTTCATCCCCCAAGCAAGGAGTGTCAAGCTTTGGTGAGACATGGGAAGTGCATGTACGCCTCTGCCCCCTTCATGCTGATAGCATTAAGTTATTTGGCACATTTCATGCACCTCAGAGAGATTTGATTAAGGAAGTCTCCACCTCTGTGACGCAGTCACTGTCGGAGGAAGATTATATATAGGTTTCTCCTCAGATGACCACTATGTCCTCTTTAGCTATCTCCTCCATGCGGTTAATCTTCCATGCTGCAGAAGGTACCTCACGAGCGGCTGGTTCAGGCATAGCCCATAGCAGACATGCCTGGATGAGACTGAGACTGTTCGGGTTTGTGGAACCCTTTAAAGCATTGTTCATTAATACCCCTTTTGACAGATGTTCTTCGTGTTTCACTGTTGCAGTCATCTCACTTGGGTTATCTGCCTGCAGGTAGCCTTCAGTCGTCCCGAATACCAGAGACTTAGTATTTCTGCATCGGTTGCTGTCGCTCCAGGACTGATGTCAGTTCATCGGTGGTATAAAAGCAGGCAGCCAACGCCATTACATCAGTCTTTCTTGCCGAGGAGCCCAAAGCAGAAGCAGTTTGCACAAGTGCCGGTCAGATGCTACCTGAGTTTTTGTTTCTGAATCAAATCATCCTGAAGTCTTTTAAAGCTAAGTAACCTGTTGGGGATCCTTTTTTTTTACTCTAACCGATGTCAGAAAAAGTTAGCAATTGTCTCGCCTGTGGAAAGCAAATACCACACAGAGATTTCCATTCTTACTTTGTCACCTGTTTAGACCCAGACCACGACGTACCTCGCTGACGGTTTTGTGCTTTGTTCACCGCCCAAACTATTCGTCGTCGGACCCTTATTGTCGCTAAATACTTTCGCTCTCGATCTCCATATTCTGAAATGGCTTCGGTAAGCCATCCAACTACCGATCTTCAGAAGAAAAACATAACATAAGGATAAAGACAGACAGACTGCATAGGTCCAAAACTGCCGACGATGCTTCCGTTAAGCTATTCGCCAGTTCACCGGTACTCGGTGAGGAGCTTTCGCAGCCCCTGGTGCCCGCTTCGATGGATTCACAGGTCACTACCGAGACCCATTCAAAGTCCGGTATGCCGCAAGACTCTTCTTTGACTACAGAACCTGCGGATGTCTCTACCTTGGATAGGTCCAAAGCCTCTGAGCAAGCACCGGCTTCCGAGGATGTTCTTCGCATTACTGATATTCAACACAAACTGACTACTTCTTTTGCGTCTTCAGTTCTAAAACCACCGAGTTTCTAAGGCCAGGAGTATGAACTACGCCTAAAAAACCGACGACCCAAACTCAAGCACCTGCTTTCTTGCCACATCATCAAATGCATAAAATGGCAGAAGACCTGATTATGTTGATTAGGGGAAGCCAGCCTTCCCCTGCTAAGAGAAAGAGACCTGTCCCCAGCAGCTGTAACAGACCAAGAGTCCAACGACTCTGAGGTTTCTGAATATGAAGACATGCCTTTATCTGCTTTTGAGGATTCAGATGCAGAGGACTCCATTCCCTCTGCTTCCCCTCCAGAGGATTTTTCTTTTGGTGAAACCCTAAATACTTTAAGACAGCATTTCCTTTGGTGAAACCCTACATACTTTAAGAGAGCATTCCACTGGGAATGCCAGGATTATCCTCAGCCCAAAAAGAGAGACAGACAACTTTTAGACTTGCCACAGCATAGACCTTTAGCAATCCCTCTAGTTCTGGATGATGTCTTTATGGAATCCAGTCTAACTCCTGATACTTTACCCCCTGCTCCAAGGAAACCAGACAGGTACTACAGAGTCCCTGACTCTCACAAATTTCTTTTCATAAATCCTACTGATCACCCAGAGGTCATTTCCCAGGGGCCTAAAGGTGTAACAGCAACTACAGCTAAGAATCCCATCCCTTCGGACAGAGATTCCTGAGCTTTAGACAGATGGGATAAAAAAGTATACACCTCTGCAACTCTCGCCATTAGGGCATTGAATTGCCGGTTTCCCATGCTGAAATACCAGCAACATATATGGAACTTCTTAAGCAAAAATTATCTACCTTTACAGACTGTGCAGAAAATAAAGAATTACAAGAGCGTATGCGTTCTGCAAGTCAAGTCAGCAAGCCTACCTTGTAATGTGGCTTTAATGCCCTATAAGCATCTTGCAGGGCAGCAATCACTGGTTCTGTACTGAGGAGGCATGCTTGACGTAAGGAGCAGACCTGGCCAGACCATGTCAAATCAAAATTACTAGATGCTCCTTTGAACAAGGACAATCTGGAACAAAGCAGAAGATGTTTTAAAAAAATATGGATGAAAAAGCTAAGTCTATGCAGACTGTCAAAGATGTTTTATAAGTGCAGCCTCCAAGATTCAGTAGGCATTACCCCTCGAAACATTGGTCCTTTCCACCCCCCTCAAGGCCATCTCAAACTAGACCATGGGGAAACAGACCCCTCCAGATTACAGTCTCATGGGTATGCAGAGATCTAAGCAATGAAGTGCATCCACGTCTAAAACAGGGAATGCCAAGCCACCCCCCTTGCAGAAAGAATTCACAATGATTTTTCAACTCCACTCCTCACCTCTCCCCAATTGCTCGTGCCCCTAGCAGGAAAACTTGTCCATCATGCAAAAAACTGGAACTCCATCAACAAAGACCGATGGGTCCTCGACATTGTATCCCAATGGTACATATTTTACTTCCCCTCACTGCCAACCCCAAAAGGGTTCCCAGACTTGCCTCCAAACCAGTGGGCAGAGGCACAAAACAAAGTTCAATTCCTGCTCTCCATAAGGGCAATTCAGCCTGTTTCTGCAGAACAGATAGGTCAAGGGTTTTTCTCCAGACTTTTCCTGTTACCCAGAAAAGAGGGCACTTGGTGTCCAATCCTAGATCTTTCCATTCTAAACACCTTCCTGGTGGTACCAAAAGTCAAAATGCTCACCCTTCAGCAGCTTCTTCCTATGCTGTCCCGGAGATGCCTGTTTAGCCACCCTAGACCTAAAAGAAGCCTATGTGCAAATCCCTGTCAGGGACTCATGCAGGAAATACCTACATTTCAGGGCAGGATCTATGCATTATCAGATCTCTGCACTTCCCTTTGGCTTATCCACTGCTCCCAGAGTCTTCACAAAATGCCTGGCTCCAGCCATTGCCTATTACAGACAGAGAAAGATTCAAATTTACCCGTACTTGGACGATTGCCTGATTCAGGCAGACAGTCAGGAAAAGCTGTTGCAACACCTGACATTTGTAAAGAACCTTCTAAACTCTCTGGGGTACACTATCAACAAAAAGAAATCAAAACTAGTCCCCAGTCATAAGATTGTATTCCTGGGAGCAATCTTGGTTACTGCATCCCAGATGGCATTCCTTACTCCAGAAAAACGAGCTTGTCTGGCAGACTACTTCACTCAAATGGCCACCAGAACCCAGCTATCCGCAAGGAAAATCCTGCAGGCCCTAGGGTTCATGGCCTCTTGCATTCTACTAATTCCATATGCCAGACTGCTTATGAGGAAACTTCAGTGGTACTTAAAAAGTCTTTGGTGCCAACATTCTAAGGACCTGGAAACCGTCATACCTATCATACCTTGTCTAAGGACAAAGTTTTTTTGGTGGGCAGCAGCATGCAACCACAACAAGGGACATAACTTTACTCAACCCCACAATACCCAGACCCTAACCACAGACGTATCAGACTATGCCTGGGGGGGCACATCTCGACGACAGGTGCATTCAGGGCCACTGGAGCCCAAGTCAAATTCATCTGCACATCAACCAAAAAGAGATGCTAGTTTTTCAGCACCCTCTGACAGCTTTCAAATCCCTACTCTCATCAGAACCCCTGCTATAAAAACAGACAACACCACAGTTATGTGGTACATCAACAAGCGGGGGGAACCCACTCTTACCCACTCTGCTGGCTAGCCATGGCCTTGTGGATCACAGCCATGGACATGCATATTCATCGGAAAGCTCAATTCCTGCCAGGCAAGCAAAGGTCTCTGGTAGACGACCTAAGCAGAAATCTCCTAGACCCACACAAGTGGCAATTAGAACCCAGCACCTTCAGCATTCTAATCCAGAAATGGGGGACCCCAGAGGTGGACCTCTTTGCCTCCCCCTGCAATCACCAGCTCAGCAAATTCTGCACCAGGACACCTCACAGCATGGCCTAGAAAGTGGATGCCTTATCCTTCCAGTGGGAAAACCTCTCAATCTATGCATTCCCCCCTCTGCTTCTTCTCTCAAGAATATTACTCGAGGTAAGGCAGGACAAACCAAGGGCAATCCTGATTGCTTCGGACTGGCCACACCAGCACTGGTATCCACTACTGCGCAGCCTGTCACCGGTGCCACCCTAGCACCTACCCCAGATCCCAACCCTCCTCATTCAGCAGGGGGGACAGATCTTGCATCCGCAACTGCAAGCCCTGAATTTTGCAGCCTGGCTTATTCCTTGAATTCTCCCCCAGTGACCAGCCTAAGCAAGCAGGTGCAGGACATCATTCTTGAAGCCAGAAGACCCAGTACAAGGAAATCCTATGCTGACAAGTAGAAAAGGTATTGTTCCTGGATTCAGCCTAAAGGAAGAGGACACAGCACTGCCCTCTTTATCTCTAATCCTGGATTACCTAGCAGATCTACTCCACAGAGGCCTTTCCTACTTCTCCATTAAGATCCATGCCTCTGCCATCTTGGCTCATTACAACACTGAGCCACCTCTCTTCTCTCACTCTCTCTTAAAACAGTTCCTGAGAGGGGCAAACAACTTAAGGCCACCAAGGAGAGCACCCACCCGTGCTTGGGACCTTAGCTTTGTACTGGAAAACCTCACACTGCCACCCTTTGAGCCTGCAGCATCAGCAGAGTTAAAATTCCTCTCTTGGAAAGCAGCCTTGCTTCTGGCCATTACTTCAGCTAGAGGAGTGTCTGAGCTACAAGCAATTATTATTTTTCATGCTGACAGGATCTCCGTCAGGACTAACCCTTTCTTTATGCTTAAAGTGGTGTCCAGTGTGGCTGTCAACCAATCTATCCATTTGCCAACCTTCTTCCCTAATCCTCATAATAAAGGGGAAAGGAGACAGCTCAGATTCTACCTTGGCAGGACTAAGCCCTTCAGGAAATCTGACCAATTACTAGTCAGTTTTGCACCAGGGGCAGAGCGAAAAGCCATTTCAAAACAGACAGTTTCCAAATGGATAGCACACTGTATCCATTTCTGCTACAAACACTATGGGAAACCAACCCCTAAGGAGGTCAGAACACGTTCCACTAGGGCAACGTCTACCTCTACAGCATTCCTCAGGGGAGGAAGCTGCTACCTGGAGTTCTGCACACACCTTCACCAAGCATTACCACCTGCGCCTCTTTTTTCCAAATCCAGGGCAGGTTTTGCAGCAGCACTCCTGCAGGGCATACTAGCCAGCCCCAGTTCTTATTGACTGCCTCCACCCATTCTTCAGCTTTGGGAATCATCCCAGTTGTGATGACTGCAACAGTGAAACACAAACATATTTGTACCATAAATGTAGATGTTCAAGTGTATTCACTGTTTCCTGGTTTCCCACCCTCCATCCCCCTTGTCTCTCTCTCTCTCTCTCCTCTATATGTTTATTACTCACCCCTTACAGGGATATTGGTATGTACTTTTTACTGGGAGGGGGGGGTTTGCCATCATAACTTAGCTCGCAATTTGGGGGGCTCCTGACATTTGGGGCAAGAAAAACTGATGTAATGGCGTCTACTGCCTGGCCTGTTTCTATCCCCTGACAATCTCACGTCAGTCCTGGAGTGATAGCAACCGACGCAGAAATACTAAGTCTCTGATGTTCGGGCCGACTGAGGGCTACCTGAAGGCAGATAACCCAAGTGTGATGACTGCAACAGTGAATATACTCTAACATCTACATTTATGGTAAGTGTACACAACTGTATTTTCTGCAAAACACCTACACAGTATGAATGCCCATTTTACATTGCTAAGCTCTGTACAAACATTCAAGCAGACTTTTTATTTTATGCTTTGTTTTTCAGCATATTTACAGCAGAATTAATATCAATCTTTTATTCACTGTTAAGCATACTCTGACAAGGAGAACACCCTCCTCGGCGTCCATCCTGTTCCAGGCACAGGAAGGGAACCAGGAGTTAGACCACTTCCAGACCAGCAGCCTCACAGCCTACTCAAAAACCATCCTTTTATGACCGAAATGGATTCAATAATGTGCAACTGCCTTGCCCACCTCCACTTTTCAGCCCGCCTCTCCCACTGCCTTGCCCTGTAGAGAGCCATCACCTCAGACTGCTGGGTGCTGGCAGTAGTACAGGAAGGATATTTCCTCTCTTGGAAGGAAAAAACGCTTTACAAGGGGCATTCCATTCCCCCCACCCAAAAAAAAAATTCAACTACATCTTATTCCACAGGTCCTGCAGGGCCTTCTGAATCACGGAACTCTAGAACCTGCCCCCCCCCCCCCAGGACAGAAAGGAAAAGGTTTTTACTTAAGATTATTTCTTGCCCCCAAAAAAGATGGACCTTGGAGGCCAATACTGGATATATCCTTTCTAAATCTATTCCTAAAAGGTCCATCATTCAGAATGTTAGCCCTACAAACCCTTCTTCCACTATTGCCAGCTCAGGCCTTTATGGCCACACTCTATCTGAAGGAGGCATACCTCCATATCCCAATAAAACCCTCCCACAGAAAATATTTGCATTTCACTGGGCCCTGTTCAATCTTGTAATTTACAACCTTGCCCTTTGGTTTATCTACTGCACCCAGAGTTTTCACAAAATGCCTAGCTCCAGGTATAGCCTTTTGCAGATCCAAAGGTGTCCAAATTTATCCCTACCTAGACGATATCTTTGTTCTAGTAAAAAGAGAGGACACCCTACAAAGCCATCTGCAGTACACCATTTCTCTGCTTCAGAGCCAGGGGTTCACCCTCAATTTTCCAAAATCATCACTAACCCCCCAGCAGGATAAAATCGTTCTGGGCTGCAAGATCAGAACAGACCTGATGCGGATATTCCTCTCTCAGGACAGTTCCTCTCTGCCCACTTCCAAGACCTAATGCAGATTCAGCAGATATCTGTAAGGCAATTCTTAAGGGTCCTGGGGCTGATGGCAGCCACCATCCCTATGCTGCCTTTGGCCAGAGTGCATATGCGAAAACTGCAGTGGTACTTGAAGACTGTGTGGTCTCAACACAAACACCCTCTAGAATTTCAGATTACACTCTTACCCTACCTCAAAGCAGAACTAAGGTGGTGGATTCAGCAAGTGCAAATGAACCCAGGCCTTCCACTTCAACCCCCCTCACCCCAACCCAGTACATACATACAGATGCATCAGATCTAGGGTGGGGTCTACCATGAAGAGACATGGCATCCTACCCTCCAAAAGAAACATATCAATGTGAGGGAAATGACAGCAGTCCTTATGGCCCTGAAAGCCTTTCTCCCAATCTTGCGTCTGGGCCCCCTTCAAATCTTCACAGGCAATACCACAGTCATGTGGTACCTCAACAAACAAGGAAGGATCAAGTCCTACCTACTTTGCCGGTAACGATCCAAATTTGGGACTTTGCCTCCAGAAACAATTTATCCCTGCATAAAACATACATCCCTCCCCAGGGCAATCAACAAATGGATGTTCTCAGCAGAACATCTTCTCTACAGTATGAGTGGATGCTGAACACTAAAACTTTTCTACCCATTGTCCACTGGTGGGACACACCTCCGGTAGATTTGTTTGCATCACCCCCGAACAGAAAATTGAAGATATTCTGCACCAAGGATCACTCTCCACTTGCATGGAGGGGTAGTATTTCATGGAAAGGAAGGTTTCTATATGCATTTCCACCCTTCCTTCTCATCCAAAAAGTCCTTCTGAAGATCAGGAAGGGCAAACCAAAAATCTTGCAGGTGATTCCCTATTGGCCAAGGCAGCACTGGTTCCCCCTACTACTCTCACTAGCCAAGTGCGGTCACCACAAGTTACCCCACAAGGTGGACCTACTCACACAGCAGAAACTATCTCTTGTTCACCCTCACCTACAGATGTTACGCCCAACACTCTGGGTGATAAACTTTTAATTCATTTCAGACACCCTACTCTGAGGATGTGCTTTCAGTCCTGAGGGAGGCCAGGAAACCAACTACAACGAGATTCTACATATCAAAATGGAAAAGATTCTCCAAGTGGTGTCTCCATAGGCACAGGGATCCTTTTCGAGCGCCCTTCTAGTCCTTACTTATGTGTGTGAACACATCAAGGCTGGCCTTTCATACTCTTCATTGAAAGTCCACCTGTCTGCAATCTCTGCCTGCTTACCCCTAGAACCCCCGCTGCTAGCCAGGCTAGATGGTAAACTATTGCTGAAGGGGATCTTGCACATCAGACCACCTAGAAAGCCTGTCCCACCTCCTTGGGACCTTAACTTCATCTTGGAAAAGCTTACACTGCCTCCATTCGAGCCAGCCAGTGCTACAACATTCAAAATGTGCACATGGAAGACTGTACTGCTTGTGGCCCTTACCTCTGCTAGAAGAGTGTCAGAGTTGCAAGCTCGCATGGCCTGCTCACCCTACACTATCTTCAACAGGGATAGGGTTACCCTGTACACTAGCCCTTCTTTCATGCCAAAGGTGGTCAACGAATTGTCCTTAAACCAATCCATTCACCCAACAACCTTCTTTCCCTCTCCCACTATTGATAGTGAGATTATGCTCCATTCACTGGATGTGCACAGCAAATGAGGTTTTATTTAGACAAAACTAAGCCCATCAGAAATTCCAATGAACTTTTTGTAGCTTTCCACCCCAGAACCCTGGCAAGGCAGTCTCCAAACAAACCGTTTCCTGCTGGATCAGAAAAACTATATATTTCTGCTACTCCCACCATGGCAGGGACCCACTCCAGGGAGTAAGAGCTCATTCTACCAGGGACGGGGCATCCTCCAAAGCCTTCCTCAAAGGCCTGAACACAGCCTTCATTCTGGAGACAGCCACCTGGTCCACCATACACACTTTTACCAGACACTACAAATTGGATCATTTATCCAGAGCTAGGGCAGGATTTGTTAAGGCAATCATGCAGGGCTTTCTGAAATCCGCTACCTCTTCCTCCACCCTTCCTTCTTCTTAAGCTGTGGCACTCTCCTCCACTAAGAATACTGCAACATAAGAATAGAAGGACATAGAATAGTTGTGTAAAATCTTACCATAACCATAGATGTCCTTCTCTTCTGTGTTGCAGTATTCCTTCCCCCCCACCTATCACCCTTTATTCCTTTTGATCTATCTAAGGAGCAACATGGTGCTCACCTTAGACTGAGGCCAGACTTGCCAACAAATGGGACTTTGCACCTCTTGTGGACATCATTTGGCTCTCTCTCTACTGGACTGTCTGACTGGGCATTTAAATTGCGAGATCCATGCATACAGACGTCACATTTAAGGTCTATGGTTTATGGCCCTACATGTGACGTCCCACGCACCTACAGCAACTAGGCGTAAGCTTTTGTATAAGGAGCCGACATTCGGGTCGCCTGAGGCGGAGAATCTCACACTAAGAATACTGCAACATTGAAGAGAAGGACGTCTATGGTTATGGTAAGATTTTACACAACTATTGTTTCTTACACAACTATTCTTTTCCTGTGTTCTGACTTGGGAATTGCTGGTGGAAGGCTTGTTGTGTGTTTATGAAATTGGCCTGAAAACTTAACTGTGTAAGTCTTTCATTCTGCTGGTATAAAAGCTTACATTTTGTGAAACTCTTTATTTATTCAGAGCCTGGCTTGATCGTCTATGACTACAAGGCCTAGTTTCATCTAAAACCATCTTTGGACCTACAAAGCTGATATAAGTATTTGTGTTTGCACTTGCTTTAACTATCTCATTGCTATTTAACACATCTGATGTTCTCCCTTTCATTCCATCTCACTGGTGGATCATGGATCCGACCCTCAGATCTGACTTGGCCACATTCTTACACACTAGGATCTAAGTCTTGAGCTCCTCCCTCTTCCCATAATGCTGTGTCCTTTGCTTAACCTCCTCAGATCTCGTTTGCCTCCAGCAGTGACAGATGTAGTTTCTGGAGTCTTGAGCCTTTAACTTGTTAGTGGGAATTTTCAGTAAACTTCAGTAGTCTTCATAACTCCTTGTGAGATAAGTCGTTTTTTAAATTAATTTCTAATTCTTCCTCCCCACCCTTAGCAGTGCAAGTTAGAAGTTAACCTTTCTGCTCTTTCTCCTTGTTCTGCAGTTGGGCCTTAGACCACGGTTTTTCTGTCTTTGTCTGCCATTTGTTGTAATTTTGTTAAAAAAAATAGCTTAGATAATTGGATATATAGATATTTAACTGAGTGCTAGTTTTCCTGTCTTAGAGTGACTGTGGTTGCTGTTTTGAAGTAGCCTTATTGTTTCTGGTGGACTCGCGTTGTTTCCTTTTTTTCACTATGTCTGATAAACCTGCTGAATTTAAATGGTGCTCAAAATGCCTCATTCTGATGCTAATAGCAAATGTGTTTATTGTCTTGGGCCTGAACTTTTGTGGCCAGTTTGCTCCATTTGCGAGGGATTTAATCCCAGGGTTATTGCCAACTGGAAGACCAAATTGATTCTTAAGAGTCTCTTGCCTGCTTCTTCTGATGTCTCTGCAAGGGCTCAACCTCCCTCCCAGAGTATCGTAGGGTCCACTGACCCAAAGAAACACTCTGAAGTCCTCAAGGGCTTTGTCAGAGCTACCCTCCAAATTACCAAGACCTTCGGATCTGACTGGGTCAGATCAGAGACGACCAATCTCCACGCCGGTGAGTCTGAAACACTCCTTGGATCAGACCAGTATTATTCATGTAACCAGTTGTCCCAGAGCTTCCTTTTCCACTTCAGATCCTAAGTCTTCTGATCCAAGAGTGAGGAGTCGAACTCCAGAGTTTGCATTGGGGTTGCATCTCCCTCCAAACTGCTGCAGACACCCATTAGACATTCTAGACCACCATCAGTAGCCTCCTCCAGGTCTTCTCGCAGCCTTTCTAAGGTTGAAATGGACAAGATGATAAGGCTGATCCTCAAGATTCCAGTCCAGATGGGATTTTTACCTGCTCCATCCCTCATGGGTTCTATAAGCGTTTCCATTCCAGTGCAGTTTCCTCCGGTACTGGAGTCCCAGGATCATAGCCACCCAAGAGAACTGTGGTCGAATCTGAGAAACTGTCCTTCCTCTACTCCCACTGCCACCCTGACTTCGTCTCCTCCGATGTCATCAAATCGTAGTAGGTCTCGGATCCAGGATGTCCCCATCAGAGCCAGGGATGGGGGGGGGGGTTACCACCCACCTTGTTGGATCCATCTCTTCCTCTCAGCATTTCAGCGCTGGACAGTTTGGGTCCAGTTCTATCCCCAACCCATGGATTGGGGCTCCCTACCCTTTTATGTTTGGTTGCCTTGGCTCTCTGGGTCCATCTGTGTTCCAAGTTGTAGAAGGGGCCTTCTCCAGTCATAAAGAACTGATGTCTCTGAATTGTGAACTTCCCCCACCGATCCTTGGATCAGGGAATTGAGCCTATCATGCCTGGCCAGAGTCAGCCCGTCCAGGCAAGTCTTCAAACTCTTCCCCTAGAGGGAATCCCCTCTTCTTCCAAGACCTCCCCTGAACATTCCACAGAGGAGATTCCTCATAAGAAGAGGTACAAGAGGAAGCACATTGACTCCCCCTTGGAGTCCCTTGCCCAGGACATGGACTTTGGTGAAGGAGAAGGATCCCCACAATCACCACCAGAGGACGTCTCTTTTGGAGATATCCTGAGATAGAGAGGTGGCTGGTCGGCCCAACCTTTTTCCTCAGAAAAGTCCTTGTTTTTGGAGGTTTTCAGAATGGACCCATCTACATCATGGGTGACCCACACACACAAACACACACACACACACACACCCTCTGCAGATGAGCTCATGGATCTGGTGTCCCATCAGGCCTGGAAGGAGCCCGACACGATTGAACCTATTCTGAAACAAGCAGATAAGTTCTTGTCCCCCACTAAAGACAGACCATAGTGGACCAAGGGTGTACTGGTAGATACCATAGTTGTGGCAGCAGCTACCAGAAGGAGCTAGCTGAACAGAGATCCACTGTCCATCCACCGAACTAGGAGTCCAGGGTAACGGGCAGGTTTGGTAAGCTTGTTTATGCCTCAGCCACTTTCTCGTAGTGAGCATTAAACTACCTAGCACATTTTACTCAATTGCAGAGGGATCTGCTTAAGGAACTTTCCAACTCTCTAGCAGAGACCATGTCTGCTGAGGGTTTCAAGGACATTTCTCCCCAACTGGTAGCTCTCTCTTGCATGTTCATTTCTTCTGTGAGGCTTATCTCCCATTCAACTGAGGGCGACTCACAAGCAAGAAAGCTCAGGTATTGCTATTAGAAGTCATGCCTGGATGAGGCTTTGTGATTTCATGGAACCCTTTAAGGCATCCTTTGTGAATGCCCCGTTTGATGGTTCCTCTTTATTCGGGCCATCCATCAAAGATACTCTAACCCGCAGCGAGCAGGAAGGGAAGACCTTGTCTTCCTTCAGGGTCAAGTTTTCTACCCCTCAGCCCATCTTTTCTAGAAATCAGCTTAATGGCAAGAAAACCTGGTTCTGAAAATCTCAGAGGTTTTCCCAGGATCAATGCGGGGATTCTTCCTCCAGAGGCAGAGAAGGAGGTTTCAATGGTAGGTGCCACCCAGGGACAGAGGGGGACCCACAGAATCGAGGCTTCAGAGATCCTTTCTTTGATGAGTTCTATCAGGGCTCCTGAGCCTGACTGCGGCTGCACCCAGCCACCTGGACCTGTCTAACACAAAACAAATGGGTGCTAAAGATTATATCCAGAGGTTGTTACATTCCCTTTTTCCTTCCTCCACCAGAGAAGTTAAAGAAACTCGCCGATATTCCACCCAGTCAGAGGGGAGTATGTAGTATCAGAAATTCAAACACTACTGCAGAAGAATCATCCAAGAGGTCCCAACTGAACAAAAAAGATTCGGAACTTACGCTTTTTTTTTTTTTTAGTGCCAAAGAAAACAGTGGACCTGAGACCCACTCTGGATCTAAGCAGACTGAATTTGTTTGTAAAGTAGGCAAAGTCCCAAATTGTTACGGCTCAGTCCATTTTACCATGCTGAGAAAGGATGATTGGATGTATGCAGTGGACTTACAGGATGCGTACTATCACATCAAAATTGACAGATGCTCCAGAAGTCAGCTGTGCTTTTAGCTGGGAGCCAGTCACTACCAGTTCAGAGCTCTGCCTTTCTGGGCTCACCACAGCCCCCAGGGTGTTTACCAAATCCATGGCAGGAGTAGCCGCTCACTTGAGACTTCTAGGATTCTTGGTGTTTCCATATCTGGAGACTGGCTCTTCAATGCCCCGACTAGGCATCAACTAATCCAGGCCAGGGAATACTTTTTCAATCTTGTCAATTATCTAGGTATCACCATAAACCTGAGAAAATTGAATCTGTCTCTGGTACAGAGTTTAGAATTAATCGGGGCTCTTTTGGACACATTGAATCAGATTGCATATGATGTTCTTCGTGTTTCATTGTTGCAGTCATTACATTTGGGTTATCCTGCTGGCAAGTTGCCCTCAGTCGGCCTGAATTCCAAAGTCTTGGGTCCTGCTTCGGTTGCTGTCGCCTCTTCCCTGACGTCAGGTCGTCAGGGGTATAAAAGATGCAGCCGACGACATTTTCTTCAGTCTTTCTTGCCGCGCGGTACCCGAAGCAGAAGCAGTTCGCAAGTGCTGGTCAGCCGACTCCTGAAATTTTCGTGTTCGGGTTTCAGATCCGAAGTCTTCATTAAAAGCTAAGTACCCCATTGGGGAAACTTTTTTCTTGCTCCAGACCGATGTCAGAAAAAGTTAATAATTGTATTTTTTGTGGGAAGCAAATACCTCATAAGGACTTTCATTCTTATTGTATTCCTTGCCTAGGCCCTGACCACGACGTTTCTAGTTGCCGGTTTTGTGCTAGATTTAACCAAAGCACTATTAAGTGTCGGTACGATTTTGCATTAAGCTATTTTGGGTGGAGATTTAATTACACAATGTCGTCAGATAGCTATCCGACTACTGGAGTTCACAAAAAAAGAAAAAGACAGGCAACCGAGGTCCAAAACCGACGACGAAGCTTCTGCTAAGCAAGTCGCCAGTTCACCGGTTCTCAGTGAGGTGCTTTCGCAGCCCCTGACTACCGCTACTTTAGAGTCACAGGCTGCTACCGACTCCCGCGTGGAGTTGGCGAGGCCACTGGAAACTCAAGGTATTGGACCCTCTGAGATTGTTCCCTCAGATGGGTTTAGAGCCACTGAGCAGGCATTGGCTTCTGAGGGTGTATTCAGACCTAAACAATTATATATTAAACCGACTTCAAAGGCAAAGACTAAAACACCTATAAAGGCAAAGAAACAAGTTCACCAGTCACATGGACAGGCCTCCGGCCATTTTGAGCATCTGTTTTTTGGGCATGAAGACTTAATTACCTTGATCAGGGGTTCCCATCCCCCTCCTGATAAGAGGCCTAGGCAAGAGACAGACTATGAATCTTCAGATCAGGTTTCCATTTCTTCTGATCAGGAATATTCTCTTCCCCCCCTATGAGGATTCTGATGCTGAAGAATCAATTCCTTCAGCTTCTCCTGAGGACTACTCTTTTGGGGGAAACCTTGCATACCATGAGGGAGCACTTCCACTGGGAGAGCCAAGATTTTTCAGAATCTAAGAGGAGGCTCAGAGACTTCCTTTTACTACCTCAACACAGGCCTCTAGCTATTCCACCTGTTAGACATTGTAGATGTGTTTTCAGAGTCTAGTCTGACCCCTGACTCCTTACTTCCAGCTCCTGTTAAGCCGGACAGATACTACAGGGTCCCTGACTCTCATCAATTTCTTTTCAAAAACCCTGCTGCAGACCCAGAAACTATTTCTCAGGGTCCCAAAGGGGACAAGACTTCCACTGCAAAAAACCCTACCCCCTCAGACAGGGATTCTAGGGCACTGGACAGATGGGGAAAAAAGAATTACACATCTGCTACTTCAGCTATAAGGGCTTTAATTTGCAAGTTTTATATGCTCAAATATCAGCAATATATCACGATACTGCTTAAACAGAAAATTATGGTAAATTCTGAATGTGCAGAAAACAAAGAAATGCAAGATTTATTGCATGCAGCTGAACAAGCTGGAAAGCATACTTTGCAATGTGGTTTTGATTCTCTGAAGGCCTCCTGCAGGGCCGCTGTTACAGGTTCTGTCATTAGGAGGCATGCATGGTTAAAGGAACAAAACCTGCCTGATCATGTTAAAGCAAAATTATTAGATGCTCCATTACAACATGATACCCTGATGTTCATTGTGTTTCACTGTTGCAGTCATTACAGTTGGGTTATCCTGCTGGCAGGCTACCCGCAGTCGGCCCGAGTTCCAAAGTCTAGGTCAGGCGTCAGTTGCTGTTGCCTCCTCCCCTGACGTCAGTGCGCCAGGGGTATAAAAGATGCAGCCGATGCCATTTTCTTCCGTCTTTCTTGCCACATGGTGCCCGAAGCAAAAGCAGTTTGCAAGTGCCGGTCGGCCGACTCCTGAGATTTTCAAATTCGAATTTCAGATCCGAAGTCTTCATTAAAGCTAAGTACCCCGTTTGGGAAACTTTTTTCTTGCTCCAGACCGATATCAGAAAAAGTTAATTGTATTTCTTGTGGGAAGCAAATACCTCATAAGGATTTTCATTCTTACTGTATTCCTTGCCTAGGCCCTGACTACGACGTTGCTAGTTGTCGGTTTTGTGATAGATTTAACCAACGCATTATTAAGCTTCGGTACGATTTTGCATTTCATTACTTTGGCAGAAGATTCAATTATATAATGCCGTCAGAACAGCCGACTACTGGAGTTTATAAAAAGCGCAAAGAAAAAGGAAAGGACAGGCATCCGAGGCCCAAAACCCATGACGAGGCTTCCGTTAGGCCTTTCGCCAGTTCTCATTGAGGCGCTTTCGCAGCCCCTGATGCCCACTACCTCAGAGCCACAAGCCACTTCCGACTTCCACGTGGAGCCGACTAGGCCACTGGAAACTCAAGGTATTGGACATTCTGAAACTATTCCCTCAGATGGGTCCGGAGCCGCTGAGCAGGCATCGGCTTCTGAGGGTGTTTTCAGGCCTTCACAGTTATATGTAAAGCCAACTTCAGCTTCAAAGGCAAAGACTAAAGCAGCTCTAAAGACAAAGAAACAAGTACAGCATTTTCCTGGACAGGCCTCCATGCCTAAAAAACAGATGCTTAAAATGTCCGCAAAATTAATTACTTTGATCAGGGGTTCCCATCCCCCTCCTGATAAGAGGCCTAAGCAAGAGATAGAATATGAATCTTCAGATCAGGTTTCCATTTCCTCTGATTCCTCTTCTGAACAAGAATATTCCCTTTCTCCCTATGAGGATTCTGATGCTGAAGAATCTATCCCTCCAGCCTCTCCTCCTGAGGATTATTCTTTTGGGGAGACCCTGCATACTATGAGGGAGCATTTCCATTGGGAGAGCCAAGATTACTCAGAATCCAAGAAAAGGCTCAGAGACTTCCTTTTATTACCTCAGCACAGGCCCCTTGCTATTCCTCCTGTTTTAGACATTGTAGATGTATTTTCAGAGTCCGGTCTGTCTCCTGACTCTTTACCACCAGCTTCTGTTAAGCCAGACAGACACTACAGAGCTCCTGATTCACATAAATTTCTTTACAAAAACCCTGCTGCTGACCCAGAAACTATTTCTCAGAGTCCCAAGGGGGTCAAGACTTCCACTGCAAAAAACCCTATCCCCTCTGATAGGGATTCAAGGGCCTTGGACAGATGGGGGAAAAAGATTTATACTTCTGCTACCTTGGCTGTCAGAGCTTTAAATTGTCAGTTTCATATGCTTAAATATCAGCAATATCTTATGTCATTGCTTAAACAGAAAATGTTGACAAATTCAGAATGTGCAGAAAACAAAGAAATGCAGGATTTATTGCATGCAGTTGAACAAGTGGGAAAGCATACTTTGCAATGTGTGTTGATTCTCTAGAGGCCTCCTGCAGGGCCGCAGTTACTGGTTCTGTCATTAGGAGGCATGCTTGGTTAAAAACAGAATCTGCCCGATCATGTTAAAGCAAAACTATTAGATGCTCCATTACAACATGATACCTTGTTTGGTGTTAAAGCAGAAGAGGTGCTGAAGAAAATGGAGGACAAAGCTAAATCTATGCAAACAGTGAAGGATTTCTTACAGGTACAGCCTCCCAGATTTAGCAGGAACTGGCCTACAAAGAATTGGTCCTTTCCAGTGTCAGACATGCCACAAAGAGGCAGATACAGACGCCAGAGAGGCAGATCACAGCCCCAAGGCTCATACAGGCCTAAGCAATGGGGTGCTTCTACCTGCAAAAGCGGAGAGGAAAAATCACAGCCATACAGGAAACAGTCTCAACGACTTTCCCCTGCCAGCACCAAGCACTTATCTTCTGGCAGCTCCTTTGGGGGGAAAACTAGCACTTTTTTCACAAAATTGGCACATGATCACCCAAGACAAATGGGTCTTAAATGTTGCATCTCAAGGCTACAGGTTCCACTTTCACACCCTGCCAAGGCCAAACTGTATGCCAGACCTGCCACGCAATCAGTGGGCAGAGGCACAAAAACAAGTTTCATCCCTCATGGACATGAGAGCCATTCAGCAAGTACCACAGCAAGAGCAGGGACAAGGATTTTACTCAAGGCTATTCTTGGTACCCAGAAAGGACAAAGCCTGGAGACCACTACTGGACCTGTTTATCCTAAACACATTCCTGGATATTCCAAAATTCAAAATGTTAACTCTGCAGCAGCTTCTGCCCATGCTGGGCAATAAGGCTTGGCTTGTTGACTTTAGACCTAAAAGAGGCATACCTGCATGTCCCAGTCAGACAGTCATGTAGAAGATACCTCAGATTTATAGCTGGCTCAGTGCACTACAATTTCTCTGCACTGCCCTTTGGCTTATCTACTGCACCCAGGGTCTTCACAAAATGCCTGGCACCAGTAATTGCATTTTGCAGACAGAGGAATACATATATATCCTTACTTGGACGACTGCCTTATTCAAGCAGAGAACAAGGGCATCCTACTACAGCATCTGGTGTTTGTAGAAAGATTATTAACAGGTCTAGGGTACACAGTAAACGAAAAGAAATCAAAGCTCGTACCCTCTCTAAATACAACTGCCCAGATGGCTTATCTCACGCCAGACGAACACAGACAACTGACTACTTATTTCAAAATGTTGGCAACAAAGACCCAGTTATCTGCAAGAAAAAATTGCAGGCTTTGGGCTTCATGGCATCCTGCATACTGCTAATTCCATTTGCAAGACTGCATATGAGGAAACTTCAATGGTATCTGAAAATTGTTTGGACTCAACATTGCCACAGCCTGGAAACAATAATTACCCTCATTCCCTGCCTGCAACAGGAGTTTCGATGGTGGGCAAAAGCCTGCCACCTCAACACGGGACAGCCATTCACCTTACCCACAGCCAGGCAGACATTGACAACAGATGCATCAGATTATGCCTGGGGGGCCCATATGGCAGGAAGATGTATTCAGGGCACATGGTCCGCAAGTCAAATGCATCTACATATCAATCAATAAGAGATGCTAGCTGTTCAGAATGCCCTGACAGCCTTCGAAGATCAACTTCATCCAGGACAACTACTGATAAAGACAGACAATACTTAAAAGCAGGGGGGCACACATCCCTACCCCCTCTGCAGACTAGCCATGAATGTGTGGGACACAGCACTGACTTACCAAGTACATCTACAAGCACAATTCCTGCCAGGAAGGATAAATACTCTGGCGGACGAACTAAGCAGAAACCTAATGGATCCCCACGAGTGGAAATTGGATCCACAATTCTTCAGCATAATAACAAGGAAGTGGGGATGCCCGGACAGAGACCTATTTGCCTCCCCTCACAACTGCCAACTACAGAGGTTCTGCAAAAGAACTTATCACAAGCAACCATGGAAAGTGGATGCTCTATCTTTCAGCTGGAAAAACCTAACAGTATATGCCTTTCCTCCTCTGCTTCTCCTCCCCAAGGTACTCCTCAAGGTCAGACAAGAGAAGCCAAAAATGATACTGATTGCCCCAGACTGGCCCCACCAGCACTGGTACCCAATCCTAAAGAGCTTGTCTCCATGCCCAGCTTGGAGATTACCTCAAATTCCTCACTTATTGACCCAACAAGACAGTCAGATTCTGCACAGCCAACTCAGGACCCTAAACCTGGCAGCATGGCGGATAATGTAGCCATGCAAACCACACCTCTCAGTAAAGTTGTGATGGATGTCATTTTAGAAGCCAGAAGGCCTAGTACTAGAAAATCCTATGCTGTGAAATGGAAGAGATTTTGCTTGGAACCAAGCTCCAGGAACTGAGACAGCTGTCCCAAATATTCCTCAGATTTTGCAATACTTAACTGAGATGCTGGACAAAGACCTATCTTTTTCATCAATTAAAATCCATGCCTCTGCCATTTCGGCTCATTACAATACAGGGCCACCACTCTTTTCTCATCCTTTATTAAGGCAGTACCTCAGAGCAGCCAAAAACTTAAGGCCTCCAAGGAGAACGCCAATACCTGCATGGGACCTCAGCTATGTCTTGGAAAAACTCACGTTACCTCCTTTTGAGCCAGCTGCTACTGCGGATGTAAAGTTCTTATCTTGGAAAACAGCTCTGCTCCTAGCAATAACTTCTGCAAGACGAGTTTCAGAGCTACAGGCGCTCTCATGGTTGTGGAACCCTTTATCATTTTTTATCCAGACAGGGTCTCTCTGAGAACAAACCCTACATTTATGCCTAAGGTGGTAGCCCTTAACCAAACTATTCATTTGCCAACTTTTTATCCAAATCCACAGAACAAGGGGGAGAAAATTCTGCATTCTTTGGACGTACACAGACAACTTTGGTTCTGCTTGGACAAAACTAGTTTTCAGAAAGACAGAACAATTAACTAGTGGCATATGCCGCAGCATCACAAGGAAAGGCTGTCTCCAAGCAGAGTATTTCAAAATGGACAGGTCACTGCATTCATTTCTGCTACTCACAGCATGGCAAACCAATGCCTAAGGGCATTAGGCCACATTCAACCAGAGCTGCAGCCATTTCTGCAGCTTTTCTCAGGGGAGTACCAACCAAAGACATTTTAGAGGCTGCCACTTGAGTTCAGTACATACCTTTACAAAACATTACAATCTGCCTCTTTACTCTAAATCCAGGGCAGGCTTTGCCACTGCAGTTCTGCAGGGCCTCATAGCCACTCCTAATGCTATTTAGCTCCAGCCCCCCAACCATAGCTTTGGGACTCAACCCAAATGTAATGACTGCAACAGTGAAACAAGAAGAACATAATACAGTTGTGTACACATACTATAAATGTAGATGTTCGAGTATATTCACTGTTGCAGTCCATGTTACCCACCCGCCATCCCCCTTATTTTTGCTGGAACTTATCTTTACTTCTCTAATCTATACAACCTAGGTGGTTTATTTGCTTTTAGATGAAAGTAAAGCTTATTTTGGTGCATGTATGTTTTATTTACATATCTTTAGCCTACCTGTTTGGGGGCACCTGACATCTGGGGCAAGAAAAACTGAAGAAAATGGCTTTGGCTGCATCTTTTATACCCCTGACGACCTGACATCATGAAAGAGGTGACAGCGACCGACGCAGGACCCAAGACTTTGGAATTCAGGCTGACTGAGGGCAACCTGCCAGCAGGATAACCCAAATGTAATGACTGCAACAGTGAATACACTCGAACATCTACATTTATGGTAAGTGTACACAACTGTACTTTCCCCCTCATCATGTACAGACATTGAGAAACCATGTTCGCTCCATCTTAAAACTGCCATCTCCACCGGCAAAACTGATACTTCATGCTTTTGCGTCTATGGCAGCTGCCATTCTCTTAGTTCCCTTAGCAAGGTTTTTCTATGCGAGTGCTTTCAGTGAACGTCGGTTGCTCAATGGTCTATTCTCTACCAGCCTCTGTCTGTTCCTATCAAGTTGATTTTGGTTTGCAGAAAACATCTCTAATGGTGGCTTTTGTCTGACGACCTAAGAATCAGCAGGCCATTCCTGCTTCCTTTCCTCTCAGCCATGATGACCATGGATGCTTCCCAGTTGGGGTGGGGGGATTTCAAGGGAAATACCAAATTGCATGTCAGTGATGTTCCTTGTGTTTCACTGTTGCAGTCATTACATTTGGGTAATCCTGCTGGCAGGTTGCCCTCATTCGGCCTGAATTCCAAAGTCCTAGGTCCTGCGTCGGCTGCTGTCGCCCCTTCCCTGACGTCAGGTCGTCAGGGGTATAAAAGATGCGGCAGACGCCATTTTCTTTAGTCTTTCTTGCCGCGTGTTGCCCGAAGCAGAAGCAGTTCACAAGTGCCAGTTGGCCGACTCCTGAGATTTTCATTTTCGAGTTTCAGATCCGAAGTCTTCAATAAAGCTAAGTACCCTGTTGGGGAAACTTTTTTCTTGCTCCAGACTGATGTCAGAAAAAGTTAATAATTGTATTTCTTGTGGAAAGCAAATACCTCATAAGGACTTTCATTCTTACTGTATTCCTTGCCTAGGCCCTGATCACAGCATTGCTGGTTGTCGGTTTTGTGCTAGATTTAACCAACGCACAATTAAATATCTGTATGATTTTGCTTTAAACTATTTTGGATGTTGGTTTAATTATCCAGAAATGTCGTCGGATAGCCATCCGACTAATGGGAGTTCACAAAAAACACAAAGAAAAGGAGAGAAATAGACAACCGAGGCCCAAAACCGACGACGAAGCTTCTCCCAAGCCAGTCGCCGGTTCTCAGTGAGGCGCTTTCGCAGCCCCTGGCGCCCGCTGCTTTAGAGTTGCAGCCCGCTACCGGCTCCCACGTGGAGTCGACCATGCCGCTGGAAACTCAAGGTATTGGAGCCTCGGATACTATTCCCTCAGACGGGTCCAGAGCCGCTGAGCAGGCACCGGCTACTGAGGGTGTATTCAAACCTAAGCATCTTTACATTAAGCCAACCTCAGCTTCAAAGGTAAAGACTAAAGCACTTTCTAAAGCAAAGAAATAAACTCATGAGCCACGTGCACAGGCCTCTATGCCCAAAAAACAGATGCTCAAAATGGCCGAAGACTTATTTACCTTGATTAGGGGTTCCCATCCCCCTCCTGATAAGAGGCCTAGGCAAGAGACTCTGGCTATGAATCTTCAGATCAGGTTTCTATTTCTTCTGATCAGGAATATTCTCTTCTCCCCTATGAGGATTCTAATGCTGAAGAATCTATACCTTCAGCTTCTCCTTCAGAGGACTATTCTTTTGGGGAAACCTTGCATACCATGAGGGAGCATTTCCACTGGGAGAACCAAGATTTTTCAGTATCTAAAAAGAGGCTCAGGGATTTCCTTTTACTACCTCAACACAGGCCACTAGCCATCCCACCTGTGTTAGATATTGTAGATGTGTTTTCGGAGTCCAGTCTTACCTCTGACTCCTTACCTCCAGCTCCTGTTAAGCCTGACAGATATTACAGGGTTCCTGACTCTCATAAATTCCTTTTTAAAAACCCTGCTGCAGACCCAGAAACTATTTCACAGGGTCCCAAAGGAGTTAAGGCTTCCGCTGCAAAAAACCTAACCACCTCTGACAGAGATACTAGGGCACTGCAACCTTGGCTATAAGGGCCTTAAACTGTCAGTTTCATATGCTCAAATATCAGCAACATGTCATGGCATTGCTTAAACAGAAAATGTTATTAAACTCTGAATGTGCAGAAAACAAGGAAATGCAAGATTTATTGCATGCAGCTGAACAAGTTGGAAAGCATACTTTGCAATGTGGTTTTGATTCTTTGGAGGCCTCCTGCAGGGCCGCAGTTACGGGTTTTGTAATTAGGAGGCATGCTTGGTTAAAGGAACAAAATCTGCCTGATCATGTCAAAGTTAAATTATTAGATGCACCTTTACAGCATGATACTCTGGTGTTAAGGCAGAGGAGGTGTTAAAGAAAATGGAGGACAAAGCTAAATCTATGCAAACTGTCAAAGATTTTTTTACAAGTACAGCCACCTAGGTTTAGTAGACACTGGCCTACAAAGAATTGGTCCTTTCCTGTGTCAGACAGACCTCAAAGGGGTAGATCCAGACGCCCTAGAGGCAGAACCCAGACACAAGGTTCCTACAGGTCAAAGCAATGGGGTGCTTCTACCTCCAAAGTTGGAGAAGACGAATCACAACCATACAGGAAACAGTCCCAATGACTTCCCCCTGCCTGCACCAAGCACTTATCTCCTGGCAGCACCCTTAGGAGGAAAATTAGCACTTTTTTCTCAAAATTGGCACATTATAACCCAGGACAAGTGGGTTCTAAACATCGTGTCACAAGGGTACAAGTTCCATTTCCATACCCTGCCAAAGGCAAACTGCTGACCAGATCTGCCAAAAAAAATCAGTGGGCAGAGGCACAAAAACAAGTCTCATCCCTCATAGACATGGGGGCCATTCAACAAGTACCAGGACAAGGATTTTACTCGACTGTTCTTGGTACCCAGAAAGGACAAGACCTGGAGACCAGTACTGGACCTATCAATTCTGAACATATTCCTGGATATACCAAAATTCAAGATGATGACTTTGCAGCAGCTTCTGCCCATGCTGGGCAAGAACACTTGGCTGGTGACTCTAGACCTAAAAGAGGCATACCTGCATGTCCCAATCAGACAGTTATGCAGAAGGTACCTCAGATTCAAGGCTGGCTCAATGCATTACCAATTCTCTGCACTGCCCTTTGGCTTATCTACTGCACCAAGGGTCTTTACAAAGCGCCTGGCATCAGTAATTGCATTCTGCAGACAAAGAGGAATACAAATATATTCTTACTTGGACAACTGTGTAATTCAAGCAGAGAACAAGAACTTTCTTCTACAGCATCTGGCGTTTGTGTAAAGACTTCTAACATGCCTAGGGTACGCAGTCAACGAAAAGAAATCAAAACTAGTACCCTCTCAAGAGATAATATTCCTGGATGCAAGCTTAAATGCAACTGCCCAGAGGGCTTATCTCACGCCAGACAAACAAAGGCAGCTGACTACCTATTTCAAAATGTTGGCAACAAAGACCCAGTTATCTGCAAGAAAAATTCTGCAGGCTTTGGGCTTCATGGCATCCTGCATCCTACTAATTCCATATGCAAGACTGCATATGAGAAAACTTCAATGGTACCTAAAAAGTGTTTGGACTCAACATTGCCACAGCCTGGAAACAATGATTACTCTTATTCCCTGCCTACAACAGGAGTTTCGATGGTGGGCAAAGGCTTGTCACCAGAGCAAGGGACAGTCATTCACATTACCCCGAGCCAGGCAGACACTAATAACGGATGCATCAGACTATGCCTGGGGGGCCCACATGGCAGGAATATGCATTCAGAGCACATGGTCCTGAACCCAAATGCATCTACATATCAATCAAAAAGAGATGCTAGCTGTTCAGAATGCCCTGACAGCCTTCAAGGACATACTTCATCCGGGACAACTACTGATAAAGACAGAGACAACACCACGGTCATGTGGTATATAAACAAGCAGGGGGGCACACATTCTTACCCCCTTTGCACACTAGCCATGACTTTGTGGGACATAGCATTAACTTACCAAATACATCTGCAGGCACATTTCCTGCCAGGAAAGAAAAATACTCTGGCAGACGAACTAAGCAGAAACCTCATGGATCCCCATGAGTAGCAGCTGGATCCACAAGTCTTCAGCATAACAAGGAAATGGGGATGCCCGGGCATAGATCTATTTGCCTCCCCACACAACTACCAGCTAAAAAGATTTTGCACAAGGACTTATCACAGACAAGCATGGAAAGTGGATGCCCTATCAGTATATGCCTTTCCCCCTCTGCCTCTCCTCCCCAAGGTACTCCTAAAGGTCAGACAGGAAAAGCCAAAAATGATAGATTGCCCCAGACTGGCCCCGTCAGTACTGGTTTCCAATCCTAAAGAACTTGTCTCAATGCCCAGCTTGGACCTTACCTCAAATACCTCATCTACTGTTCCAGCAAAACAATCAGATCCTCCACAGCCAACTCAGGACTTTAAACCTGGCAACATGACGGATAATGTAGTCATACAAAACACACCTCTCAGTAAAGCTGTGATGGATGTCATTTTGGAGGCCAGAAGGCCTAGTACTAGAAAATTTTATGCAGGAAAATGGAAGAGATTCTGTGCTTGGAACCAGGCACAAGGAACTGATACAGCTGTGCCAAATATTCCTCAGATTTTGCAATACTTAACTGAGATGCTGGACAAGGGCCTATCTTTTTCATCTATTAAAATTCATGCCTCTGCCATTTTGGCTCATTACAGTACAGAGCCACCAATCTTTTCTTATCCTTTATTAAAACAGTACCTCAGAGGAGCCAAAAATTTAAGGCCTCCAATGAGATCACCAATGCCTGCATGGGACCTCAACTATGTCTTGGAAAAACTCACCCTGCCTCCTTTTGTGACAGCTGCTACTGCTAATATAAAGTTTTTATCTTGGAAAACAACTCTGCTCCTAGCAATAACTTCTGCAAGACTAGTTTCAGAGGTACAGGCACTCATGGCTGTGGAATCCTTTATCATTTTTTATCCAGACAGGGTCTCTCTGAGGACAAACCCAACATTTATGCCTAAGGTGGTGTCCAGTGTGGCTCTTAACCAAACTATTCATCTGCCAACTTTTTACCCAAATCCACAGAACAGAGGGGGGGGGATTCTTCATTCTTTGGACGTACACAGCTTAGATTCTACTTGGACAGAACCAAAGTTTTCAGAAAGACAGAGCAATTACTAGTGGCATATGCTGCATGATCACAAGGAAAGGCCATCTCAAAGCAGACTATTCCAAAGTGCATAGGCCACTGCATTCGTTTCTGCTACTTACACCATGGCAAGCCAGTGCCTAAGGGCATTAGGCCACATTCAACCAGAGCTGCAGCCACTTCAGCAGCCTTTCTCAGGGGAGTACCAACCAAGGACATTTTAGAGGCTGCTATTTGGAGTTCAGTGCACACCTTTACAAAGCACTATCATCTGCCACTCTACTCTAAATCCAGGGCAGGCTTTGCCGCTGCAGTTCTGCAGGGCCTCATAGCCACTCCTAATGCTGTTTAGCTCCAGCCTCCCAACCATAGCTTTGAGACTCTACCCAAATGTAAAGACTGCAACAGTGAAACACGAAGAACATAGTACAGTTGTGTACACTTACCATAAATGTAGATGTTCGAGTGTATTCACTGTTGGTCAAGATTACTCACCCACCATCCCCCTTTCTTCTGATGGAACCAATCTTTCCTTCTCTGATTTATACAACCTATGTGGTGTAGATGAAGGTAAAGTTTATACTGGTGCATGTATTTATATAATATATATATATATATATATATATATATATATATATATATATATATATATATATATATATATATATATATATAAATTTTGGCTACCCTTTTAGGGGGCACCTGACATCTGGGGCAAGAAAAGAAAAAAAAAAATGCCGGCGCATCTTTTATACCCCTGACGTCAGGGAAAGGGCGATAGCAGCCGACGCAGGACCCAGGACTTTGGAATTCAGGCCGACTGAGGGCAACCTGCCAGCAGGATTACCCAAATGTAATGACTGCAACAGTGAAAACACTCGAACATCTTCATTTATGGTAAGTGTACAGAACTGTACTTTTTAGAGATGAAAGCCATTTTCCTCACGCTGCAAGGCTTTCAAGACGTTCTCCCTCTCGGAACTATTGCAATCCACACAGACAACATGCCAGTTGTCAGGAACATAAACAAGGAGGAACCCACTCTTACCCCTTGTGCAGAGAGGCCATGAAGGTCTGGGAATGGGCGATGTCTTCAGACCACTTTCTGCTTGTAACTCGCATACTGGGGAAGTCCTCTGTTCTTGCAGACAAAACTCAGCAGGTCCATCCTGACTCCTGATGAGTGGTCCCTCAATCAATCAGCGGATCTGATCTTCAGCCATTGGGTCCCAACCCCTCTGTGATCCATTTCATCCCCTCAGAACAAGTGCAGCAGCTACTTCACTCTGATCCCCCATCAGGGAATCCCAAGGGACACTCTAGTTCACAATTAGCCCCTCTCCAGTCTCCTGTGCTTCTCCTCCTCTACCCATGATTCCAAACTTTTTACAGAAAGCAAAACGGTTGAAGACCTCTGTAATCCTCATTGCCCTTTTCTGGCCTCGTCAGATTTGGTTCCCTTTTCTCTGGTCTCACCTCAAATATCTTCAATAAATTCTGGAACCCAAACAGGACTCCTTCACCCATTAGAGGGTTATCCCAATCTACTGTCCCTTAAACTGACCACTTAGTTTCTCCACTTCCAGTAATTATACGAAGGTCCAGGCTTGCCTCCCCTCCCCGAGATGTTTTACTGGCTTCCCAGAACCCATTTACCAAGAACGTTTATAGGAGTAAATGGCAGAGATTTGTTTTCTGGGCTTCCAGAGAGAACATTGATCCTTTTTCAGCTCCAATCTCATCCATACTTCTCTTTCTCAAGTGTCTCGTCAGAGAGGGAGTCAGTTTTTCTACTGTCAAACTACAGTTGGCAGCCATTTTGAATTTTCATTCAGCAAATTTTTATGTTTCTCCTGCTACCTCCAAGTTATGTACGGCCTTCTTGAAGGGAATCTTTCTCCTCAGATCTCTGGTTTAAAACCCTACTCCACCAAGGGATCTTACTGTTTTCCTACAAGGCCTAACTCAACAACCCTGTGAAACACCAAGTGCTTGTGACTTGAAGTTAATTTCTTGGAAGACCATCTTCCTTATCACCATTACTTCAGCAAAAAGGATCTCAGAAATCCAGGCACTGTCCATAAAGATAGTGTCCCTTCGTGCTAATCCCTCCTTCATGCCCAAGGTAGCCACAGAATTTAACTTCAACCAGTCCATACAATTGTGAGTCTTCATTCCAAGTTTCTCTAACAAGGAGGAACATATGTTGTATTTTCTTGATGTTCATAGGCAGTTACGCTTTTATCTTCATAGGAGAAAACATTGTCAAAAGTCGGACCAACTGTTTGTCTTTTTCGCGGAGCAGCCAAGGTCAGGCAGTTTCTAAAGTTACTCATGCTAAATGGATAACTGATTGTATTTCTTTGATTTATGCCAAAAACAGACTGCGCTTGCCTCGTCCTCCAGAGGCATTCAACTAGGTTTATGTCCACATTGTCTACCTTTTTTTCCAGGGCATCGATAGATATTTGTGCTGCACCACCTGGTCGAAATAGCTTACCTTTGTCACGCATTACAAATCGGACATAGTTTCCAAGTGCAGGGCTTCCTTTGGTTCTGCAGTGCTCTGGCATATCCTTTTGTGAGGCTACCCAGGAGTTGTATAGCTGGGGACTCTGACCCAACCGTGAGGAGGAATGTACTTACCATAACTTGGCATCTGTGTTATCCTTTTTCATTCCTCTTCACCTTCCCTCCCAGCCATCCCCCTACCCAGTGCTCTAGAATACCTATAGGAGAACTGTTCAGGAACCTGGTAATGTCCTTCTATTCTCTTGTTGCAATACTCATCACATATGGGTCTACTCCTCTTGCTACCTGAACGTCCGGCCAGTATGCAAAAGTTTTCACTCGTAGTATGGTGCGTGGGATGTCTGACGTGGCTAGCACAGCGTGGGCCATAAAAGTGACGTCTGCACACACCAGCCCACATAACTTCAAAGCCGCCAGTTGAACGTCAGGTCTTCCTGCCATCCTGGCTGTCTGATCTTGAGAAAATCGGATAAGTGCCCCATTGGGGAACCTTTTGGACATTTTATTTTATTTAGTACTTGTTCATGACATCCAGAAAGGGCAAGTGTAAGTGTGGTCGTCAGATACCCCATATGGATGCTC
This sequence comes from Protopterus annectens, assembly GCF_019279795.1. NCBI lineage: Eukaryota > Metazoa > Chordata > Ceratodontiformes > Protopteridae > Protopterus > Protopterus annectens. The sequence goes on from NC_056741.1 coordinate 1,830,260,985, forward strand.
ACGATCAGTGTCTCTCCTGTTTAGGACGGTTGCACGGCCACAAGGCCTTCTCCATTTGTCAGGCATTTCTACCCAGCACCCTGCGCAGCCGTTTGCATGTGGTCAATCTTTATGTAGAAAGTCAACGACTTAAGCAATTAGCCTTAGGAATGGAAGGTCCCATTTGCCATACCTACTGAACCGCCTAAAAAGAAGGACAAGTCTTCCAAGCCTACCCCTACCACTGCGCCTCCTGATGTTCATCTTGTTACCCTGCTGCAGTCATCACACTTGGGTTATCCTGCCGTCAGGCGGTCCCGCAGTCGGCCTGAGTTCCAAAGTCTTGGTTCGGCGTCGGTTGCTGTCGCTTCTTCCCTGACGTCAGTGCGCCAGGGGTATATAAGAGGCATCCGACGCCATTTTCTGTAGTCTTTCTTGCCGCACGGTGCCCGAAGCAGAAGCAGTTCGCAAGTGCCGGTTGGCCGACACCTGAGATTTTTGATTCGAATTTCAGTCCAAAGTCTTCAGTAAAGCGAAGTACCCCATTGGGGAATTTTTTCTTGCCTCAGTCCGATGTCAGAAAATGTTAACAATTGCATTTCTTGTGGGAAGCAAATACCTCATAAGGACTTCCATTCCTATTGTATTCCTTGCCTAGGCCCAGACCACGACATCACAGGTTGTTGGTTTTGACTCCGCACATTACTTTGGTAGGAAATTTAATTATATCATGCCATCGGAGCAGCCGGCGACCGGCATGCATAATAAACACAAGGATAAGGACAGGCAGCCTAGGAACAAGCCAGACTCAGAGGCCTCTGCTGGGCCTGTCGCCGGTTTTCCGGTTTTCAGTGAGGCGCCTACGCAGCCCCTGACTACTGCAGAACAGGAACCCCAGACAGCTGCAGATTCTCAAGCAGAGTCTACTAGGCCGACGCAGCCATCTTCATTAGGCCCTTCCGACACCGGAGCAGAAGTCATCCCCGGTGCAGTGGAAACACCTTTGGTTGCAGAAGGTGTCTTCAGACCAACTACACTCACCATTAAATCTTATGCTAAGTTTAAAACTCCTTTAAAACCAAAGGAGACTGTACATCAGTCTACAGTTCAAGGCCCCATACCTAAGAAACAGATGCTTAAGATGGCTGAAGATTTGATTACCCTAATCAGGGGTTCCCATTCCCCTCCTGATAAAAGACCAAGACATGAGGAGGATTATGCTTCCTCTGACCAGGTTTCAATTTCCTCAGATTCTTCTGAGGAACAGGATTACACTTTTCCACCTTATGAAGACTCTGATGCTGAAGACTGTATTCCCTCAGCATCTCCCCCTGAAGACTACTCCTTTGGGGAAACTTTACATACCATGAGGGAACATTTCCACTGGGAAGGCCAGGACTACTCTGATTCTAAGAAAAGGCTCCGAGAGTTCCTTTTACTACCCCAGCACAGACCTCTTGCTATCCCTCCAGTTTTAGATATTGTGGATGATGTTTACTTGGAGTCTAGTCTAAATCCAGACTCTCTACCTCCTGCTCCAGCCAAACTAGACAGATACTACAGAGTACCTGACTCACACAAATTCCTTTATAAAAGCCCTGTGGCTGACCCAGAAACAATTTCCCAGGGTCCTTAGGGAGCTAAAGCTTCTATGGCTAAAAATCCCGTGCCCTCTGAAAGGGATTCCAAAGCCCTAGATAGATGGGGAAAGAAAATATACACCTCAGCAACTCTGGCTATGAGAGCATTAAATGGTCAGTTTCACATGCTGAAATATCAGCAATTCCTAATGTCTCAATTAAAACAAAAAATGAGCACACATACTGAACAGTCTGAATTCAAGGAAATGCAGGATCTGTTGCATGCAGCTGAACAGGTGGACAAACATACATTACAATGTGGATTTGATTCATTGGAAGCTTCCTGCAGAGCAGCTGTTACTGGCTCTGTCATACGTAGACATGCTTGGTTAAAAGAACAAACCCTTCCTGATCATGTTAAAGCAAAATTATTGGATACACCTTTACAGCAATATGTATTATTTGGTGTCAAAGCAGAAGAGGTTTTAAAGAAAATGGAGGATAAGGCAAAGTCTATGCAGACGGTCAAGAATTTTTTGCAGGTACAACCCCCTCGTTTCAGCAGAAATTGGCCAACGAAAAACTGGTCCTTTCCAGCTTCTGACAGATCACAGTGGGGCAAATACAGACGCCCAAGGGGCAGATGTCAGTCACAAGGCCCTTACAAACCTCACCAATGGGGTACTGCTACCCAGAAAGGAGGAGAAGACAGGCCCCAAACTAGCAGAAGACAAACACAATGACTCAGTCCTCAAACTACCAAGCAAATCTCTCCTGGCAGCTCCCTTTGGAGGAAAATTAGCATTTTTTTGCAGACAACTGGCACATCATCACAAAATACAAATTGGTCCTAAACATGGTCTCTCAAGGATACAGATTCCACTTTCATACCTTACCAAGGATAAAATGAATGCCAAACCTGCCACCAAATCAATGGGCAGAGGCACAAAAACAAATTACAGCTCTCATGGACATGAGAGCCATTCAACAGGTACCTACACAGGAGCAAGGACAAGGATTTTGCTCAAGACTCTTTCTAGTCCCAAGAAAGGACAAAGCATGGAGACCCATTCTGGATCTTTCAATTCTGAACACCTATCTGCAAGTACCAAAATTCAAGATGCTAACACTACAGCAGCTTCTTCCCATGCTGGGCAAGAATGCTTGGCAAGTAACGTTGGACCTCAAGGAGGCATACCTGCATGTCCCTATCAGACAAAATTGCAGAAGATACCTCCGCTTCATTGCAGGTTCAACATATTATCAATTCCCTGCACTGCCCTTTGACTTATCTACTGCGCCCAGGGTCTTCACAAAATGCCTGGCACCAGTAATTGCATACTGCAGACAAAGAGGAATTCAAGTATACCCATACCTGGACGACTGCCGTATTCAAGCAAAAAGCAAGGACATTCTTTTAAAGCATATGGCATTTGTCAAACACCTTCTAAGTTGCCTAGGGTACACAGTAAACGAAAAGAAATCAAAACTAGTGCCCTCACAAAACATAATATTCCTGGGTGCCAGCTTGAATACAACGGCCCAGATGGCTTATCTCATGCCAGACAAGCAACAACAGCTGACTCAATATTTCAAAATAATGGCAACAAAGACCCAACTCCCTGCAAGAAAAATTCTGCAGACCTTGGGATTCATGGCATCTTGCTTACTACTAATACCATTTGCAAAACTGCATATGAGGAAATTACAATGGTACCTGAAAAGCGTATGGACTCAGCACAGCCACAGCTTGGCAACAATGATACCACTCTTTCTCTGCCTTCAACAGGAGTTTCTATGGTGGGCACAGGCATGCCACCTCAACAAGGGTCAGCCTTTCACCTTACCCACAGCCAGGCAGACTATGACAACAGATGCATCGGACTATGCCTGGGGAGCACACATGGCAGGACAGTGCATTCAGGGCAAATGGACTACAGATCAGAGGCATCTGCATATCAATCAAAAAGAAATGCTAGCAGTACAGAATGCCCTAACAGCTTTCAAGGACCTCTTACACCCAGGACAACTAATAATAAAGATGGACAATACCACAGTAATGTGGTACATAAACAAGCAAGGGGGCACACATTCCTACCCTCTATGCAGGCAAGCAGTGACCTTGTGGAACACTGCACCGTCTTACCAGGTTCAATTACAAGCACAATTCTTGCCAAGAAAGAAAACCACATTGGCAGACGACCTAACCAGAAACATCATGGATCCACACGAGTGGAAACTAGATCCACAAGTATTTGCAATGATTGCTCAAAAATGGGGACACCCAGACATAGATCTGTTTGCAAGCCCCCAAGACTACCAACTTCAAAAATTTTGCACAAGGACATTCCATCCACAAGCTTGGAAAGTGGACGCCCTCTCATTCAGTTGGAAAACATTAACGGTGTATGCCTTTCCTCCACTGCCTCTTCTAGCAAAGGTACTGCTGAAAGTCAGATTAGAGAGGCCACAAATGGTACTCATTGCACCAGACTGGCCACGCCAGCATTGGTATCCAATTCTAAGGAACATGGCCCACGGCCCACCATGGATTTTACCACAAATTCCTCACCTGCTCACCCAGCAAAACAATCAGATTCTACACAGCCAGCTCAAGACTTTAAACCTGGCTGAATGGCAAATTACCTAAACAACCAGCCAACACCTCTATCTAAAGCTGTTATGGATGTCATTCTGGAGGCCAGGAGGCCCAGCACCAGGAAAACCTATTCAGACAAATGGAAAAGATTTTGCGCCTGGAACAAGGCTAAAGGCCAAAATCCCCTTGATCCAAACATTCCTCAGATTCTACAATATTTAACTGAGATGTTGCACAAAGGACTTTCCTTTTCATCTGTTAAGATCCACGCCTCAGCAATTTCAGCTCATTACAACACAGAGCCTCCTTTATTCTCACATCCACTCCTAAGACAGTACCTCAGAGGGCTAAGAACATAAGACCGCCAAGGAGAGCACCAACACCTACTTGGGATCTCAACTTTGTTCTGGAAAAGCTTACACTGCCGCCCTTTGAACCAGCTTTTTCAGCTGATTTAAAATTTCTTTCATGGAAAACTGCCCTGCTATTAGCAATAATCTCAGCTAGAAGAGTCTCAGAGCTACAGGCACCAATGGCAGTGGAGCCTTTCCTCATTTTTCACCAAGACAGAGTCCCTCTACGAACTAACCCTTCCTTTATGCCAAACCATTCATTTGCCCACCTTTTTCCCAAATCCCCAGAACAAAGGAGAAAGACTCCTGCACTCTTTGGACATTCACAGGCAATTACGGTACTACTTGGATAAAACTAAGACTTTCAGAATATCTGACCAGCTCGTTGTAGCCTATGCTACAGGATCACAAGGAAAAGCCATCTCAAAACAGACCATTTCTAAATGGATAGGGCATTGCATGCGTTTCTGCTACATGCATCATGGGAAACCGGTACCTACAAACATTAGGTCCCACTCCACCAGGGCTACAGCTACATCAGCAGCCTTTCTCAGGGGAGTGCCAACCAGGGATATTCTGGAAGCTGCAACTTGGAGTTCACTGCACACCTTCACCAAACACTATCACTTACCTCTATATTCTAAGACTAGAGCTGGTTTTGCCACTGCAGTTTTGCAGGGCCTACTAGCTTCTTCTAGCCCTGTTTAACTCCACCTCCCATCCTTAGCTTTGGGATTCAACCCAAGTGTGATGACTACAGCAGGGTAACACGATGAACATAATACAGTGTTGTACCTACCATAAGTGTAGATGTTCGAGTGTTCACCCTGCTGCAGTCCAGGTTACCCTCCCTCCATCCCCTCTGAACTAGCTGTACTTATCTATACCACTCTGTCCTATACAACCTCTGTGGTGTATTTGCTTGTGCCTTAAGGTGTTGTTTTATTTTTATCTAGCTATATATATATATTTTGCCTACCTATTGGGGGCACCTGACATCTGGGGCAAGAAAAACTAAAGAAAATGACGTCTGATGCCTCTTGTATACCCCTGGCGCACTGACGTCAGGGAAGAAGCGACAACAACCGATGCTGGACCAAGACTTTGGAACTCTGGTCGAATGCGGGACCGCCTGACGGCAGGATAACCCAAGTGTGATGACTGCAGCAGGGTGAACACTCGAACATCTACATTTGTGGTAGGTACAAAACTGTACTTTTCTGACCATCAGTCTGTGGCTGATGGCCTGGTAGGGGATCCGGGCTCCACCACTTAGGATTTAGAGGGTATCTCCATAAAAGCCACCCAATCCCATGCAGAGGGCATATCCGTTGAGGCTTTACCTATGTCAGTCTCCAGCGCCAGGGGGAACCAGTGATTACGGTAGGTACAGGCCTTCTTCCCTTCAGATGCACAGTAGGCCTCTAATGAGAAAGGAAGAAGGGATACACATCTTCATCTCTTCCCCCCGGAAAGTATGCCTGATTGGAAGACTGTCAGCTGAAGTTTGTTCAATGCCTTTATGGCCTTACGGCCTTTCAACACAGAGACTTCTGTGACCCCCACGTAGGCCTCTAACTTCTGATCCAACCATTAGGGAAGAAGAGGATTTTTCTTGATTCCTTATCTGAAGAATCACTCTCCTGTGCCTCTCAACTTCCTTCTCCCTTGGGTTATGGCTCCCCAGAAGAAGAATCCATCTACCCTGACTCCCCATCAAGATGAAAGAGCATTTTAAGTGGGAGTCTTCTGATATGACTGAGGTCCAGAAAAGATATTATGATCTCATTCATATGGATTCCCCAACACCTACTGCTATACATCCAGTTCTGCCTGTCTTCCTGGATACCTTCTCCTCTGCTTCCTTGAACCCTGACTCACAACCCCCTGCTCCACGCAGGCCTAATAGATTTTATAAAGTTTGTGACCCTGCCAAGTGTCTGGTAAAATGTCCTCCAGCAGACTCCTCCACAATTTCCATTTCCACAGATAAGGCATTTAAATTCTGCCCACCACCACCATCCTCCCTGCTGACAAAAATAGCAAAACCATGGAGTGTCTGGGTAAGAAAATCTACACTTCTGCTACTCTGGTCTTCAAGGCTACAAATTAGCAGACACACATGGCTACATATGCCTTATCTCTGCTGGAGAAAGCTGATGCACCAGATTTTGCTGCCAAAGCTTCGCTGTCTTCCCTTCTGGCTCTCACCTCACAAGTCACCGAGCACTCCATAAAGTGCAGTTATGATGCTGCTGAGGTCTCAGCCAGGTCACAGCATCAGCATCTGCCTTGAGAAGATGCTCAAGCCTACGTCTCCATCCCATTCCATAGACTTTAGGGCAAAGCTCATTGATGCCCTCTGGACAGCACAGTCTTGTTCGGTGCCATAGTGGCTGATTTATTTAAGTCACTAAAGCAAAAGGGGAAGGAGATCCAGGATTTAAAACATCTTCTAGTCTCCCCATCCCAAAATTGCAAAGGAATTATCCTGCTAAAACTAATTTTATTAGAAAATATTCTCACCCTGCTGCTCCTTCTAGGTCTAGAATAACTTCCAGAAAGCAACCTCAACCTGCTAGAGCTTCATCCTCTTCTAGTCAGAGGCCACCCTTTCAGGACAGGGCAGGTAGTATTTGACTACCTGCCATATCTGAAACCTCCACCCCCCTCCCTCTCGTCCTCTGTCACTATGTTTCTCTCACTGTCTTCCTGTGTGGGGTACCATCACAACAGACAAATGGATCCCTTTCAGTCATTCAGAACGGTTACTTTATGACCTGGCTTATACCCCCGAAGCGCAAGGGTATACCACAACCCCCAAAATAACAGCTACACCTATTGCAGCCAGTACTAAGAGCCCTGCTGGACCAAGACACCATCGAAACAGTCCCACTGGCTGGAAAAGGGAGAGGTTTCTACTCCAAGATTTTCTTAGTTCCAAGAAAAGACGGTCCTTGGAGACCAATCCTGGATCTCTCAATCCTCAACCTCTTCCTTCATGTTCCTACCTTTAGGGTGTTGACCTTGCCAACTCTTTTCCTACTTCTGCTTCCCCAAGGATTCATGGCCACCTTAGACATAAAAGATGCCTATCTTCACATCCCCATCAAGCCCAGCTTCAGGAAATACCTGAGGTTTTCTGTGGGCCCTTCTTACTTAAAATTCTTTGCCTTGCCCTTTGGGCTCTCCACTGCACCCAGGATATTCACCAAATCTCTGGCTCCAGTTATTTCCTTTTGCAGAACAAAATTAATCCATATATTTCCCTATCTGGACAATCTGCTCATACAGGCAGACTGCAAGGAGACCCTCCAGCAACACATTCATCTTGCCACTTCCCTCCTACAGTCCCTGGATTTTCAGATCAACTTCCCAAAATCCCAACTGGAACCTCCTCAAGGCATTGTTTTGCTGAGCTGCAGGATTCAAACAGACATCATGAGAGCCTGCCTTCCCCCAACAAAAGGTGGAAAGTTTGACAGACCGCCTACTTTCTGGTCCTTTAGCTATCAGACGCGACAGCAAGGCAGTACCTCAGGCTCCCGGTCTACACGGCAGCCACTATCTCCATGTTACCATTAGCAAGACTCCTTATGAGAAAGTTGCAGTGGTACCTAAGGTCAGTCTTGACACAGCACTCACGCCCTTTGGAGTACAGGGTTCCCCTCCTGTCCTGCCTCAAACTAGAAATCCACTGGTGGTTGAAGCAGTTGAACCTCAAACCAGGTCCTCCCCTCCAACCTAAACAGATTATGCACACAGATGCCTCAGAGGGCTGGGGAGCCACCCTTGGCCATCTGAAAATGCAAGGACCTCAGCCAGAGCCACACAAAAAAGAACTCATCAGTGTCAGGGAAATGAGGGCAATTCTCCTGATTCTTCGGCCCTTCCAAACCTACCTACGACATGGACCTCTATAGATCTTTACAGACAATACCACAGTGCTGTGGTATCTCAACAACCGGGGGGGGGTCTTACCTTCTTTGCAGATTAGCTCTCCTAGTGTGGGAACTAGCCATCTACCAGGGAGTTTCCCTGCAGGCAGTCTACATTCCTTCTCTACAGAACACCCAGGTAGACTCTCTCTCAGCAGTTCTGTCATGAACAACCATGAATGGATGATGCACAGGGATGTTTTCCTCGACCTGGTCCACCATTAGGGTACACCCCAAGTAGACCTGTTTGCCTCCTCCATCAACAGGCAATTTTCCTTGGTTCTGCACGAGGCTACCACACCCTCAGCCAGTGACAAATGATGCTTTCTCAGTCTCTTGGAAGGGGAAATTTCTGTATGCATTCCCTCTTTGACCTCATCCAGAAGAGTCTCAGAGCTTCAAGCCCTCAGGGCTATTCCTCCTCTCCTGGTATTCCACATTGATAGGGTTACTCTTAGGACCAACCCTTCCTTCATACCTGAGGTGGTGAATGATCATTCCTTAAATCAAGCCATCCACCTTCCTACCTTCTTTCCTAACCCGCAGGGGACAGAGAGAGAGTACTCCATTCTGTAGATGTCCAAAGATAACTCGGATTTCACCTGCACAAAACCAAATCCAATCAGACAGGCTGGACCAGCTCTTAGTCTCCTTCCATCCCAGAGCCCTAGGGAAGACAGTTACCAAACAAACTATTTCAACCTGGATTTCTAAGGCTATCACCTTCTGCTACCAATTCCACGGGAAATCCATGCAGGGTACTTTTAACGCACACTCCACCAGGGCTCTGGCCTCCTCTGGAGCCTTCTTCAGAGGTTTGGACACCTCTGCCATTCTTGAAGCAGCCACTTGGTCATCAGTGCACACCTTCACTAAACACTACGTTAGACCATATTTCCAGACCCAGTGCGGGCTTTGCCAGGGGTATCCTTCATGGATTTCTGGAGACCGCCTCTAGACCTCCACCCACTTCCTCACATTGAGCTTTGGCACTCACCTATATTTGATGAATACTGCAACATGAGAGTAGAAGGACATAGAAAAGTGTAAAATCTTACCATAACCGCAGATGTCCTTCTCTTCCATGTTGCAGTATTCCTTCCCACCCACCTATCTCTCTTATTATGCATTTCCCCTTCTGGATGGCACAGGGCTGGCATTTCCCTTACTAGGATTGGTTCCGACTGGGGCTTACAGTTCTAAGGGCTGGTGTGTGTAGACGTCACTTTTATGGCCCACGTTGTGCTAGCCACGTCAGATGACCCACGCACCATACTATGACTGAAAACTTTTGTATACTAGCCGGACGTTCGGGTAACAAGATGAGAAGACCCATATGTGATGAATACAGCAACATGGAAGAGAAGGACATCTGTGGTTATGGTAAGATTTTGCACAACTTTTCTTTCCAGATTTGAGCCTCTGGTCTCTCAATCCTTCTGTTCTTATATGCACTATCAGTTATTTAGGCAGCAGACTCAATCTGAGGAGTCTAGGCAGAGGACATTTATGGGTAGAGGGAGGAGCTTGAGACTTGGATCCTAGTCTGTAAGAATGTGACCATGTTGGATCCGTGACCCAGCTGTGAAGAGGCATGAAAGACGACAACACAGATGCCAAGTTATGGTAAGTACATAATTTATAATTCTGTACTGTATTTATTGAATTTATAATTTTGTACTGTATTTATTGATTTTGTAGAATTTATCACTATTTTTCAGCCTGCACTTATTAAATAAATGCCATCTGTTTGTTACTGTAATGCTTAGATCATTTTAACAGTTTTCTGATGTTTCTCAACTCTTTTGACACTGCAAAAGCTATTCTGAGTTTGCCAAAGTTCTCATGAGTTTGCAAAAGTATTTCTAAGTTTTGCAAAGTTTTTCTGTGTTTGTAGAAGATCTACATTTGCATACATTTTTTTCTGTGTTTGGGAACTTTTCTCAGGCTTTATGAACCTATTCCTAAGGATTCCTGATGCTGCAAGAGTTCTGGCTTTTGTTGTAAAGCATGTGTTACTGCACTTGAGCTCAAAACCAGTTTGTTTTACATTAACAGTTTTTTTTTTCTTGCACTCTGGTGGGAACAGAGGACTGATTCAACCCTTCCGAGTTGGGAACTGCTGGTGAAAAGATTGTGTTTATCTGATTGGCCGCGGGCTTTAACTATGTAAAGGTCTTTCATCCTGCGGGTTACCCTTGCATTGTATATTAAACCTGTCCAGTTTAAAATTCTCTATAGGAAGCAGTCTTCATAGTCTCCCCCTGTTCACAGCTGCTCAAAGGGCTACTAGTTTGTGCAGAGCTCAGCACCACTTGCAGGTCATTTAGTAGTATACTGCTAAACACCCTCACTTAGACCTTTAAGTGACTCCCCCCCACTCCTTACCATCTACTAAAGATCTGGTGTAATGGATAGGTGCTTCCCTATCATCTCTTTTTTTTGCCTGATGGATATGGGCATCCTGAGGTAGCGTATTAATTGCCTCATGTTCACTGACAACCATTTAATTTTAGAACATAGAGAAACACTGTGTATGAGAGATGTAGGTGCACAATGTCATTGGAGGCAAAGCTGTCACATACATGAAAAATGCAAACCAGGTTGTCAGTGTTGCACTTAAAACCTTCACTGCCAGCACTAAGGAACAAGCACATAGACCCACATATGCGGAGATAGTCACGTGTAATCTACCCAAACATCCAGTACCTCCTAAAAACATCTCTCAGTGGCCCCGCACAGAACTGTGAAAATCATAATAGCCCCGCTTCCAAGACCATAAGGCTACACACCACACAGCCAAACATTCTAGTTGTTGGGGATTCCATTGGAAGGCATACTATTGTTCCCCTTACCAGGCTAAACAAGGAGAAATTCACAGTGACCACCTACCAGACTAAAACAAGGAGAAACCCACAGTGAGATATCTGTCTGGAACCACAATTCGTCAGATCATGCATGCACTTATGTCTGTATCCACAAGCATCAGTATGACACGGTTATATTCCCTGTGGGTGTAAATGACCTAAGATGTACCTCACTAGACTACATGCAGAGAGACATGATGAAGCTCACTGAATGTGTCCCAGGCAGGTATGAATCTTGCCTTGAGTAGCATTCTACTTTTACCATTGATGATGCCACAGTACCAGCAAAAAATGATTGACTTCAACAATTGGCTTAGTTTCTGTTGTTGCAACAAGGAGATCCAATATCTGTCAGCCTGTGGAGTCATGATTGACAAACCACAATGCTTTGGCAGAGATGGTTTGCACTTGTCACCACTTGGCTTCTGGATACTGGCAGAAACGTTATCTATCCCCATAATGCTTTTTTTAGGCTGTGCTAAGTTGTTAACTCTCCAGCATAACAGTAAAAATCACTCACAAGTACCCGAAAGTACTGTTGCTCAATGCTAGGAATTTAAATAAAAAACTGCAGTCACACTGGAGAACGCAGACATACATGCAGTCACAGAAACATGGTTCAGAACCATGGAAAACACTCAGCTCAGGATAAAACTAAGGGAGGAGAGGTGTCCCAGTGTTCATAACAAACAAGTACACTTCTAGACTGGTCCAGTAAAATGACTTGCTTGAGCAGCTCCATACCAAACCTAACCATAGGTGTGACTCTATCATATCCTTGCTAGCTACAGATTCCCTGACATGAGTCTGGAAAACCGCACCTCCTATGTAAGCCTACTTGAATTTCAGTATTCAGCCTAACACCATACTTATGGGTGAGTTCAACTATCCCTCCATAAACTGGGAGAATAGGACCCATAATTCACTTACTCAGATGTGTTTGGACTTTGTCAATGCAACCAACCTGAAGCAGCTAGTTAGCTCCCCAACTAGAGGTGCAAATATCCTAGGCCTAGTACTCACAAACATGAGGGGATGCTGCTCTCTCCCATGTATTAACTCCTACCTGGTACGATCTGACCACAAAATGATCTCCATTAGCATTAAAACTAACCTAGAACCCCCATCAAACTCCAAACGTGTTATGAACTTTGCTAAGGCCATTTACCTCAAACTAAGTGAGAGCTTATTAAACTTCCAAGCCCCTCCAAACTCAGATGACACTGAAGCCTACTGTGAGCTCTACACAAAAGCACTGTACAACCACATTCATAGTTGCACAGAGGAGGGCAGTACCTGTCAGAGTTAAACCTATAATTGCTAGCAAAATTAAACCATCCTGTTGGACCCTTACCATAAATAGGCTATTCAAGAAAAGGAAAAAATCCTCTCCAAACCCAAGAAGGAACAGACAAAACAGTGCAAAAAGACTCACCTGTCTAAACAAATTAGAGAGCTGGTCACACCTGCCAAAGCAAAACTGTAAGACAAAGATAGTCTCTCAGGTGAAAGATCAGGCTTTTTTTTAAAATATGTTTGTAACCTTAGGGGAAATCCTCAACAATGTACTGAGTTAATCATGAACGTCAACACTTAAACCCAGTATGAAACTATAGCAAACCTGTTGGCTGACAAGTTAAGTTCAAACTCCCCCCTCCCCTCCCATCCCCTCCTGTCACACCCAAAGAAATGCCTGCGGCTATCCCCCTAGCGGTCACTGCTAGGGAACAGGTCCTTACTGTGCTCGCTAAAGCCACACACACAGCCTCAATGGTCCCAACAGTATTCCAGGATGCTTCTTAAATGGTTTAAGACAGAATTGATCAGGACCACTGGAAACTCTCTCTAACCATAGCCTCCGGATGGGCCTTGTCCCAGAGGTGTGAAGGACTTGCAACAGTCATCATTCTTCATGGGGGGGGCATCAGATGACCCAGAGAACTACAGACCTATAAGCTCTGACCAGTCTCATCTGCCAGGGCATGGAGAGTATTATCATAGACCTGATCAGTAATGATATAGAAACTCTCCAAATACTGGACCAGACCCAATTTGGCTTTGTCAGAGGGAGGTCTTGCCTGCTCAATCTGGTGGACTTCTTCGAGAAAGTCACCAGGGCCAATGATGAGGGTAAAACAGTACACACCACTTATCTAAACCTGGCCAAACCTTTCGACACAATCACCCACTTGGGGATCATAGATAAATTTACTGAGTTAGGCACAAACACCTGCATCATCAAATGGATAGCAAACTGGCTCATTGACAGGGCACGCTATCCAGATAGTTCTGATAAGAAACTTGTTGCTAGTGGTGTCCCACAGAGCTCAGTGTTGGGACCCCCTTCTGTTTGGTATATACTACTTTGAAGTGAAGGCAAATGTTGGGAGCCTGTGGCTCACCGAATTCACTGACGACTGAATGCTGGGAGTAATTGAATCTCCAAACGATGTTGACAGCCTACAAATAGGCCTAAAATTGACAAATGACTGGTGCCAAAACCATGATCTGAGACTAAGTGCTAAGAAATGTGTAATTTCCTTCTGTTAGTCCGATATCCCTGCAGATTAAAATATTGATAGCACAACCCAAAAAGTAGACCCGATGAGGGATCTAGGAATACAGGGTAGTTACGGAAGTGAGGAAATCCTTCTGTGTGGCTTAACGTATAAGTAAAGGCATGGCATCAAGATCAAAGGAAGTCATAATGCTGTTGTACTCAGCCCTCATCAGGCCCATAATCGAGTACATTGCTCCCTTCTGCATGTACTTAACCAGACATTTACACCACTTGCAGAGGCCCCACAGGTTTCTCACTAAAAAAATATAAAGGGTAAGACCCATGTCTTATATGCAGACTGACTAAAGACCCTATCCCTTTACTCCATCTCGTATCGTTAATTGAGAGGTGACCTGTGCCTGACCTGCAAGGCATTCTGTGATCCAGCCCTTATGACAATGTTACATATTCACAAGAAAAATTATACAAGGGTTACGCATTCATGGTCATGAACCTTATTTGTGACTCTAACAGAACTTAGAGAGAGACATTCATATCCCAAGGGCTACTTCGTCTATAGAATGGGCTTCCCATCTTCCTAATGTAAAGCCCATCTCTCACTCTTTTCAAAAAGAATTTGTATAAGTGGATGGGGAACTGTAAATTCACTCCCAGGGTACTGCCATTGTCCCCTATGGACAGAGGCAGTCTGTGAAATGACTCTTGGCTCCAAAACCCCAAGATCTGCTACCCTGATCCTACCCCCATCCTATGTCTGAGGATTTAAGGTATAATACTGTCATGGCCTGGATATTATTGGCTAGGCTTGTAAAGGCTGTTTTGTCATTTGCCTAGAAATCAATTATGAGCTGCACTTTGTTTCATGCAGGGGCAAGATAGTTAGAATGTGCATGTCTTCCTGTTTTTGTTTAGTAGAATTAATTGATTTTGCTGTAACCGTTCTGTTTTCCAGCCTACTGTTTGAGTGTCTACTTGCCACACCTTTTAACTCACTAATTGATTTTTTTTTTCTTTTTTTGCCTCTCTCTAGGATCACGACTTCTTTCAGCACCTTGAAATGCATCTCCGATCAGAGCATCCTCCTCTTTGTGGACGTGATCACCTCAGTTTTCGATCATATTATTTCCCTGTTAAGGTAAGGGAAGAGACTTGTACATACAGTGTCTGTGTACTACATAAGGTTTGGCATTTGTTTCAAGTCAGCAAATGCAGTAGAGTAAGCCATACAGGAAACTGAACCAAGGTCCCAGACACGATTGTGAATTTATATTACAGCAGCAGGATGTAAAGAGCAGAAGAGCAGCAGGGCTTCTTAGTGCATAGTAGTGTTTGTCACTATTTTTGCATAGCAGTGCTTTGGGAAGGAATAACCCTTTGTGTTTTCAGTCTTTTCACTTACTATGAATGGATTCTAACTGTAACTGTAATACTTAGCAATATGGCATAATGGTTAATAAAATAAGTTTATCTTGCTAATTTGATTTCTATACTCTGTCCTTACTCTTGCTATTCTGATTAAGGCATTAAAACTAAATAACCTCCTGCAGCTTATTGCTGAAAAGTAAGTTGTGCTTATTATCTTTTGTTTAATTAATAAAGATCAATAAAATAATGTGGGCAGTCTTGAAGAGATCTTCACTTGGCCTGGGAGAGAGCTGATGCCCAACTTGTACAAGAAGGGAGTTTCCACTGTTGGATTCTTCTTTGTCGAACTTGAGGTGGGAAGGTTTGACCTGCTCCTGCCAGATATCCTCTTGTGTGTGCAATATGGCACAGATGATCAAGAGTCTGTTTTCTTGGGCTTCTCACCAAATGAAATCTTCAACAGTGCATTGGCAAAACCAAGGATAAGTTGGGACATTTACTTCTGGCCCTATCCATGAGGGACGTGAGTGGTAAACCAGGGGTGAATTTACAGTTTCCCATCCAGTCATCCAGATTATGCTAGGATACAGTAAAAGTAGTACTGTGCTTAGTGTGGAGTAGAACACATTTCCATACAAATTTTTTCTTTGATACATACCTGTTTCTCTAACATGTCTTATTTTATTTTTTTTTTAATTAGATTCATGTCTCTGGAGTGGGTATTGAACTTTTGGAGTGTGTAGTAGATTTGACAGGGTAGAGTCAGTTGAGGCTTCTATACACAAAGTAGACGTTGCCACTTAGTGTCTTGTATGATACAAAGATGAGGGATATGGCTTTTAGACAGGCCATGTAGCTTTTATGATTTAGCTCCTTGATTTTTTTTTTTAGTAAGAAAAGATTATGATGTCCTTCTATTTCTATGTTGCAGTATTATTGTTGTGGGATTTCCTGCCCTCAGGCAACTTGTACGTCAGCTCCTATATAAAAGCTTCAGCTTGGCTGTTGCAGCTGTGTGAGACATCACACGTAAGGCCATAAACCAGGCACCTTAAATGTGACGTCTGCACGCACAATCCTCAGAACTTTTCAGCCACAGACGACCGACACATCGTGTGTTCGCTCCGTCACATCAGACGTCTCAGTAAAGCCAAGTAACCCGTTGGGTTTTATTCTTCATATCTGATTGTTATTGCTTAGGCTTGGTTTGTTGTAGCAATTTACAGCTGATGTCAGGTAAAAAGGGTAAATGCCAGTGCGGGTGCCAGATACCCCATAAAGACTCCCATGATCGGGGTGGTTTTTTTGCTTAGGCCGGGAGCACGACTGTACTACTTGCTCTATTTGTCAATTGTTTGTGCCGAAGACCCTACGCAGCCGTCTGGCCGCGCTTAACCTCTACTTAGAAAACCAGTGCCTTAAGCGGTTAGCCCTAAGAATGGATCCCCGCCTCTGAGGCCGTGTCAGAACCTTCATGTAAGAAGGCCAAGTTTCCTAAGCCTCCTGCGTCTGCCACTCTGTTACCGGACACCCCGCCAGCTGCCGATTTAGGAGCTGAGGGACATCTGGAGGATCCGTCGACCTCGACTACCTTTGTGGAAGCCATTCCTCAACCACCTGGCACGTCCCCGGAGCCAACCCAGACCCTGACTACTGTCGAGGGGGAACCAGAATCTGTGGAGCCAGCAACTGGGATCCTGCCTTCGGATACGGTTCATACAAGATTCGATTCCAGGCCTGCTTTAACATCTACCCCAGCAAAAAGAAAGCAGAAAACCAAGCATGCCTCTCCCACTGCAGAAGGCCTACCTGACTGGCAGTCCTTCATTTCTTCCCTGATGCAGGTCTTTATGGCCCTTAGGCCTTCAGCCCCATCCTCCACAGCTCCATCTTTGCTCAGCCTTAGGCCTCTTCCCTACCAACACCTCATGTTAGGGAAGAAGAGCATGATACATCCTTTTCCTCCTCTGAGGACTCCATATTTTACACCTTCCAAATTGCTTCACCCCAGGAGTATTACTCTCCTGATGAGGAATCAGTAGAGGGGGATTCACCCCCTGAGGATATCACATATGGTGAGACTGTCACCAAAATGAAAGACTACTTCAAATGGGATACCTCTCAAATGTCTGATACCCAAAAGCTTCTTCAAATAGAATCTCCCTCCCCTTCTGCTGTTCCACCAGTTCTGCCTGCATACCTGGATGCCTTTAATTCTGCATCTAAGTCTCCTGACTCACAACCACCTGCGACCAGATCACTTTTACAAGGTGCCTGATGAGCAGAAATTCTTAGTCAAACCACCCTTAGCAGACCCAGCAGTGATTGCCACCTATCCGGATAAGCAGTCCAGACTCCTTCCCTCCGCCTCACTCCTACCCAATGATAAAGACATCAAATCTATGGATAGGCTTGGTAAGAAGGTCTACACCTTCTCCACTTTGGATTTCAGAGCCATTAGCTGTCAGACGCATATGACTAAATATACTCTGAACTTGATCTCTCAAGCCTCTTCCATGCTGGCCACTGTCCCTGACTGCCCCATTAAGGCTGACATCTCCAACAAACTCTGTGGCTACACAAGTGGCCAGACACTCGATTAGATGCAGCTGTGATACCACTGAAGCATCTGCTCACTCTGCAGCATCTCCTTCAGTCCTCAGGCGATGCTGCTGGCTGAGACTTCAAAATCCAGGAGACTTTAAGTCAGAGATCTTGGATGCCCCCCCTGGACTGCAGTTTCCTTTTTGGAAAACAATCTGCAAACCTTTTTAAGAATCTGCAAGGAAAAATTAAAGAATTGCAGGACATAAAACATTTATTGATGTCCCCCATTCCCAAGTACTACAGAAATTATCCAGCTAAAGCCGCCTTTGAAAGGCGAAACCCAGCCCAGGCGGGTACTTCTTCTTCCAGATCTAGAAGAGGTGCTAGAAGGCCCACCAATTCCAGACCTGCTGCCCTGCATCCTCAACCTAGACAACCTTTTCAGGACAGGGGAGGCCCCAACAATGCATGACTGCCTTGCCCCTCTACCACTCCGCACACCTTTCCCACTGCCTCCCTTTCTGGGAAACCAGAACCTTCGACAAATGGATACTATCCATAATACAAAAATATATTTCCTGTCCTGGAAAGAAAAACCACCTATGAGAGGCATCCCTTTCCCTCCCAAAAAACAACAGCATCTCCTTTCACAGGTTCTGACAGACCTTCTGAAGCTGGGTACCATAGAGCCCATCCCCTCAGGATAGGAAGGAGAAGGTTTCTACTCCCATCTCTTCCTGGTTCCCAAGAAAGACAACCCTTGGAGACCCATCTTAGACCTCTCCTTAAATCTTTACCTTCAGGTATCCACCTTCAAAATGCTGACACTTCCGACTCTGCTTCCTCTTATACCAGCCAAGGCCTTCATGGCCACCTTGGACCTAAAGGAGGCCTACCTACGCATACCCATCAAACTTACCACAGATTTCTGCATTTCTCTGGGCCCTCCTCTCATTTGCAATTTACTGTTTTGCCCTTTGGTTTGTCCCACCCCCCTGAGTGTTCACAAAATGCCTGGCCCCAGCCATTGCCTTCTGCAGAACTCAAGGAATTTAGATTTACCCCATCTGGACGACATCTTAATACTGGCAGAGTCCAAAGATACCCTCTCAAATCATCTGCACTTCACCATGTCCATTCTACAAAGTTTAGGGTTCACCCTCAACCTTCCAAAGTCCTCCTTGAACCCAGACCAGGACAAAATTTTTCTGGGTTGCAGAATCCGAACAGACAGAATGAAGGCCTGTCTTCCACAAGACAAGTTCCTGTCCCTGACCTCCCACTTCAAAGAGCTGCTACAGACACAGGTAATAACTGCAAGGGAATTCCTTCGACTCCTGGGCTTAATGGCAGCAACTATCCCTATGTTCCCATTGGTCAGAATGCATATGCACAAGCTACAGTGGTACCTCAAAAACATTTGGTCCTAGCACCAGAATCACTTGGAGCAAGTAATCCCTCTCCTTCCCTGTCTAAAGAAAGAGATCAGTTGGTGGATCAACAAGTCCAGCTAAACCCGGGGCTTCCAATCCAGCCCACCACCCCAGCCCAGGTAATGCATACAGATGCCTCAGATTCAGGATGGGGAGCAACACTGGCAATCTTACAAGGTTTAAGCAACCTGGCACCCTTCCTTGAGGGCCAAACACATCAGTGTGAGGGAAATGACAGCAATCTTCTTAGCTCTAAAAACCTTTAACCCTCTGCATCTACCAGGGGTTCTTCAAATAGTAACAGACAATGCAACTGTAATGTGGTACCTCAGCAAACAGGAGGGGACAAAGGCATATCAGGAGTGCAGACTAACCCTGCTGATATGGGTTCTAGCCTCTCGCCACAACTTGTCCCTGCAGGCAACCTACATTCCCTCGCAGGACAACAAGCAACCAGATCTTCTAAGCAGGGCATCCTCTCCACAACACGAATGTATGCTGGACAGGACCGTTTTTCTTAGATATTCTCCACCAGTGAGGCATTCCTCAAATAGACCTGTTCACCTCCCCCCAGAACAGGCAGCTGCAGACCTTCTGCTCAAAGACGTACTCCCCTCTAGCCTGGAATGTAGAGGCTTTCAACATCTCCTGGGAGGGGAAGTTTCTTTATGCATTTCCCCCCCTTCCCACTGATTCAGAAAGTCCTTCTGAGAATCAGGAAAGACTAACTGAAAATCTTGTTAGTGACTCCCTACTGGTCAAGGCAGCACTGGTTCTTCCTACTTCACAATCTAGCCAAGGGTAATCACTACAAGTTATCCTACAAGGTGGGCCTCCTGACACAAGAAAAGGGAACTCTCATCCACCCACACTTGCAGATGTTTTCCCTAACACTGTTGGTGATAAACTTTTGATCCCATTTAGACACCACTACTCAGAGGACGTGCTTTCAGTCCTGAAGGAGTCCAGGAAACCAACAAGAAAATCATACCTAGCTAAATGGGAAAGATTTACTAAGTGGTGTCTAGACAAGGGAAGGGACTCTTGCATTGCTGATCCCTCCTAGTGTGTGTGTCAACTGATTAAAAGGGGACTTTCCTATTCTTCAGTGAAAGTACACCTTTCCGCAATATTAGCCTGCTTGCCTCTTGACCCTCCCTTGCTAGTCTGGCTCGATGTAAAACTTTATTAAAGGGGTGTGACCCATTAGACCTCCAAAAAAATCTGTCCCTCCGCCCTGGGACCTTAACTTCATCCTGGAAAAGCTTACCCAACACCCATTCGAACCCACTGGGACAGCTTCCCTTCAGATGTGTACATGGAAAGCAGTCCTACTAGTGGCTATCACCTCAGCCAGAAGGGTTTCAGAGCTACAAGCCTTAATGGCTTGCCCACCCTGTACTACGTTCCACAAGCGCAGGTTAACCCTGAGAACTAACCGCTCCCTTATGCCCAAGGTGGTCAACGATTTGGCATTAAACCAAACTGTCCACCGTCCCACCTTCTTTCCCTCTCCCACCAATGAAAAGGAGAGTATACTTTACTCCCTGGATGTACACAGACAGCTAAGAATTTACCTAGACAAAACAAAATCCATTAGAAAATCAAAACAACTCTTTGTTTCCTTCCATCCCAGAGCAATGGGCAAGGCAGTCTCCAAACAAACCATCGCATGTTGGATCAGGAAATCCATCTGTTTTCGCTACTCCCACCATGGGAAAAATCCCCCAGTGAGAGTAAAAGCCCATTCCACCAGGGCAGTGGCCACCTCCAAGGCTTTCCTAAAAGGTCTGGACTCGTCTTCCATTAAGGAAGCAGCCACTATCCATACTTTCACCAAATACTACAAGCTAGACCAGGTCTCCAGAGCACATGCAGGATTTGCCTACAGGGCTTTGTAGAATCATCTTCTGCATCCGCCACCCTTTCATCCAGCTAAGCTGTGGTACTCTCCCGCAACAAGGATACAGCAACATAGGAGTAGAGGGACATAGAATAGTTGTGTAAAATCTTACCATAACCATAGATGTCCTTCTCTTCTATGTTGCAGTATTCCTTCCTACCCATCAGTAACCCCCTCATCATTTTCCTTTTCATCCCAGCATGTCCCTAGGTCCTAATATCTTACACCGTTCACCCTGGACCTGTCAATACTACAGAAGGACCCCAGGGTCCCATACCTGACACCACTTGGCACCTCCTCCTGCTGGGCCTTCTACTCTACGTGCTGAGCTTCAAGTTCTGAAGATTGTGCGTGCAGACATCACATTTAAGGCTCCTAGTTTATGGCCTGAGTGTGACGTCCCACGCAGCTGCTGCAACAACCAAGCTGAAGCTTTTGTATAGGAGCTGACATACGAGTCGCCTGAGGGCAGGAAATTGCACAGCAAGAGTACTTCAAGATGGACATCTATGGTTATGGTAAGATTTTACACAACTATTCTATCATTCCAGTTGTGACAGATGTTTAAACAGGTACATGCCAAAAGGGGGTTTTATATTGTTTAATTGGCCTAACGAGAGCTGAGTCCAGTGGAATGATTACATTCCTTCATCTGGATGCTGTACCTTAGATATAAACTGTGCGATGAAGGAGGACTTCCCTAGACTAGTGGATATGTGAACAAAGGACAGTTCCGTTGTCAACAGAGGTTTCCATATCCCTGACTACGGGATCAGCTTGCATGTGTCTATTGTCAAAATGATAGCCGCAAGGGATGTCATGCTTGCTAAAGGATATTGTTATACGTTTCTTGGCATTTAGTTTTAATTCATACCTTTGACACCAGCTGTTTGTTTGGGAAAGGTTCTCTTGGAGGATCTTTGTGTCCTTTGTAGAGTTTATGATGGCACCAGGTTTACAGTCATCTGCAAACTTGGTCAGCCATAAACCCATAACATTTGGTTTAACCTCTGAGAAGAAATGCCAAAGAGGAGGTGGCCCAAAAATTGAACCCTGGGGCGCACCACTAGTGACAGGTCTTTTGGGGGAGATAAAGCCACCCAACATAATTTTCTGAGCCAGTCTGCTATAGATAAAGTTTCTAGAGATTTGCATTGTTGGCCAAATTTACCTGTTACCCAGGTGTGTATCCAGCATGTATTGATTGCCCATATCCATTGCTTCAGTAACCTTTTTGAAGAAGTCCAGGTTAAGAAGGCAGGATTTGACCTTGATGAACCTCAGCTGCTTAGATCAAGAGTTTGTAGGTTATCAACGTTTTTATTAATTCCCCTGATGATCATTTCCATATCCTTACAGATGAGGCTGGTCAGGATTATGAGTCTGTAATTACCCAGATGTCCTTCAAGGATGCATCTGCAGTCCTAACAAATGGGTTGTCCTGGCCTCAGGCAGCCCTTCGGTCGGCCGGATTCCAAAGTCTGGGTCTGGCCTCAGCTGGTGTCGCACTTCACCCGACGTCATAGCTGCAGTTCTTCGGGTATAAAGGCATCAGCCGACGCCATTTTCCTCAGTCTTTCTTGCCGCGTGGTGCCCGAAGCAGAAGCTGTTCGCAAGTGCCGGTCGGTCAGATCCAGAGATTACTACTACCGAAGACTTCTAAAAAGACTTCTAAAAAGCTAAGTACCCTGTTGGGGACTCTTTCTTGCCTCAGCCGATGTCAGAAAAAGTGAATAACTGTTTAACTTGTGGGAAACAAATACCTCATAAAGACTTCCACTCTTACTGCCTACCTTGTTTAGGCCCAGACCACGACGTAGCAGCTTGTTTAGCCTGTGCTTCCTTCAACCGACGGACGCTTAGACGTCGGTCGGAGTTTGCAGAGGAGTTTTTCGGCTCTGCTTTTGCTTATATCATGCCGTCGGAGACTCCGACTTCACATTTAGCTAAAAAGCGTAAGGAAAAGGACCGACACTCGCGGTCCGCGGTTTCGGCCGAAACCACGGTTAAGCCAACCCGCAAGTGTCTCGGTTTCGGCTGAAACAGAGTCTGCGGTTCTTCCTTCGGCCGAAAGCATGCCTCCTACTACCGAGGCCTCTTCCAGCATGGCTGAATCTGCTACTGAAATTCCACCTGCTCTTACAGTTTCTCAGGATTTATCAGATACTATTCCCCTAGATGTATCTACTCCTGCACGTGGAGCTGCTAGGCCCCCTGCATCCATGTCAATTAAGGCCTTTGCCAGGGCTAAAGCAGCTAAATCTTCCAAGGCCGTGCCTACTAAAGCCCCATCTCACAGGCCTAGCACTAGTACTCAAATACTTAGTCTAGCAGAGGATCTCATTTCTTTGATCAGGGGATCCCAGTCTCACCCTGATAGGGCCTCTCAACCCCCTCCAGAATTTTCTTTTGGGGAAACCTTGCATGCTATGAGGGAACAATTTCAATGGCAGGGCCAGGATTTCTCAGACTCTAGGAAAAGGCTTAGGACTTTTTTGCATTTGCCACAGCATAGACCTTTAGCCATTCCTCCAGTACTTACAGTTGTGGATGATGCATTTAATGATGCTTGTACTGCTCCTGATTCACTCCCTCCGGCCCCTGCTAAGCCCGACAGATACTACAGGGTTCCGGACACACATAATCATTTGTATAAGGCTCCTTTTGCAGATCCTGAAACTATTTCACAGGGCCCCAAGGCTGTAGCAGCTTCCTCTGCCAAAAACCCACTCCCCTCTGAAAGGGAATCTAGGGCCTTGGAGAGATGGGGTAAAAAAGTTTATACTTCTGCTACTCTTTCGGCTAGGGCCTTAAACTGTCAATTCCACATGATTCAGTATCAGGAATTTGTTAGATCAGTTATCTAAAAAGCTGTCCTCACCTGAGCCTTTAGACAGAAAGTCACTTCAGGAAATGGTACATAACATACAGCAGGTCAGTAATCATTCCTTAAAATGCGGCTATGATGGACTGGAGGCCTCCTTTAGATCAGCTATGACTGGTACAGTGATCAGAAGGCATGCATGGTTAAAAGAGCAGTCCTTACCAGACCATGTAAAATCAAAGCTCCTAGATGCTCCCATGGATAAACACAATTTGTTTGGCTCTCCTGCACAGCAAGTGCTGAAGAAGGTGGAAGAGAAAGCAAAATCTGTCCAGACAGTCAAGGATTTCTTACAGGCCCAGCCTCCAAGGTTTAGTAGGAACTGGCCTTCCAAGAATTGGTCCTTTCCAGACACCAACAGAGCACAGAGAGGCAGGAATAGGCGCACAAGAGGCAGAGGTCAATCCAGAGGTGCCTAAAGGGGACGTCAGTGGCAGCCTAACAACCAGCGAAGTACTACTGCAGACCCAGCCACTACCACTTCCACAGGACAATCACAGTGACTTGGCTCTGAAGCCGCCTACCAGGGAACAACTAGAAGCACCCTTAGGCGGAAAGCTAGCCTTATTTTCAGTAAACTGGCATTGCATTACAGGAGACAAATGGATTTTACAGACAATAGACAAAGGTTACAGGTTTCACTTCCATACTCTACCAAGGAAGAGAGGAATGCCAAACCTACCTCCAAATCAAAAGACAAACGCTCTACAACAAATAGACAACTTTAAAAAGGATGAGAGCTATAGAAAAGGTACCTTCTATGGAACAAGGGCAAGGATTTTACTCCAGACTTTTCCTGGTGCCAAGGAAGGAAAATCAATGGAGACCTATTCTAGACCTGTCCGCTCTGAACACATACCTCATTGTCCCAAAATTCAAAATGCTGACTCTACAGCAGCTCCTTCCCATGCTGGGCAAGGAGTCTTGGCTGGTAACTCTAGATCTCAAGGAGGCATACCTGCACGTCCCCATACGACCAAATTGCAGAAGATACCTCAGATTTCTTGCAGGATCAGAGCATTATCAATTCTCAGCATTGCCTTTTGGCTTATCTACTGCGCCCAGAGTATTCACGAAATGCCTGGCATCAGTAATTGCTCATTGCAGGCTTCAGGGAATTCAAATTTACCCTTACCTGGACGATTGCCTGTTACAAGCGGACAACAAAAACAAATTAACAAAAGACTTGAAAAGGGTCATTCATCTACTGCAAGCCTTGGGATACACAGTCAATATAAAAAAGTCAAGGCTGTTGCCATCCCAAAGGATAACCTTCTTGGGTGCAGAACTGGACACATCAAATCAAATGGCATCCCTCACAGCAGAAAAACAAAAGCGCCTTCCACTACTTCATGGCATTAACAACGCAGAACCAGCTTACAGCAAGGAAAGTCCTGCAAGCCCTGGGTTACATGGCATCCTGCATAATATTGATCCCACATGCCAGACTGCATATGAGGAAGTTGCAATGGTACCTCAGGAATTTATGGTCTCAGCACAAGCACAGCCTAGAAACCCAAATTCCAATAATTCCATGCCTGAAGCAAGAATTCCGATGGTGGGCTCAGGCCTGTCAATTGAACAAAGGACTGCCCTTCCACAGCCCTCAACCAAGCCAGACTATCACCACAGACACCTCAGGTCTCGGTTGGGGCGCACACATGCTGGACAAGTGCATACAAGGCTTATGGACTCAAGACCAGCTAAACCTCCACATAAACCAAAAAGAGATGCTGGCAGTAAAACTGGCAATTCAAGCATTCAGACCATTTCTCCAACAGGGGCATTTGCTGATAAGGACGGACAACACCACAGTTATGTGGTATATCAACAAACAGGGAGGCACACATTCATATCCTCTATGCCGGATGGCAATGGATCTCTGGAATGTGGCCCTAAGCCTAAACATACAGCTCAAGGCAATATTTGTGCCAGGAAAAGAAAACATACTAGCAGACATCTTAAGCAGGACTACCACGGATGCCCACGAATGGATGCTGCATCCAGACATCTTCAAATCCATCACAAGGAAATGGGGACTACCAGAAATAGACTTATTCGCATCCCCACACAATCACCAATTGAAAAAATTCTGCACAAGGACATACCACCCACTTGCTTGGAAGGTGGACTCCCTATCTTTCAGTTGGAAAAACCTGACAGCATATGCATTCCCACCTCTTCCTTTGATGCACAAGGTGCTACTGAAGATCAAAGAAGACCATCCAAGGATCATCCTGATAGCTCCAGACTGGCCGAGACAGCACTGGTACCCACTACTGAGGAGTATGTCTCGGGAGCTCGCATGGCCTCTACCCCTGGTTCCTTTACTGCTGACACAGAACAGCTTCAAAACCCTGCATCCGAACCTGAAAACACTGCAGCTAGCTGCTTGGAGCATTGCATAAGACAAAATAACCCAGATTTATCTCAAAGGGTTAAAGACATTATCTTGGAAGCTCGCAGACCCTCAACAAGAAAAACTTACTCAGCAAATGGAAAAGATTTCTCTTTTGGAGTGCAGCAAAAGGGCAAAATGTAGCACTGGTAAACATAGCTAACATCCTGGAATACTTAGCAGAGCTTTTCCACAATGGCCTGTCTTACTCTTCCATCAAGATTCATGCGTCAGCTATTTCAGCAGAATACAACATGGATCCTCCAGTCTTCTCTCATCCTCTACTCAGGCAGTTTCTGAGAGGAATCAAAAATGTAAAGCCACCAAGGAAGCCACCACTGCCTACATGGGACTTGAACTTTGTGCTAGAAAAGTTGACACTTCCCCCTTTTGAACCAGCAGCAACATCAGAATTACAGTACTTATCATGGAAAACGGCTTTCCTGCTTGCAATCACTTCAGCAAGAAGGGTTTCTGAACTACAGGCATTAATGGCAGTGCAACCCTTCCTTATCTTCCATCAGGATAGAGTGTCCATGAGAACTAATCCTACCTTTATGCCAAAGGTGGTCTCCAGGGTATCTTTAAACCAAGCAATCCACCTACCAACATTCTTCCCCAACCCACAGAACAGGGGAGAAAGACTGCTGCATACCTTGGATGTGCATAGGCAATTGCGCTACTACCTGGACAGAACCAAGAACAATAGAAAAACTGACCAGCTTCTGGTAGCATATGCCACAGGAATGTAAGGAAAAGCAATTTCAAAACAGACAATCTCTAAATGGATAGGAAATTGCATTAGATTTTGTTATTCTTATCATGGAAAGGTAACTCCAGAAAATATCAGACCTCACTCCACAAGGGCTACAGCCACTACTACAGCTTTTTTACGAGGAGTGGCTACAAAAGACATTTTAGAGGCTGCTACTTGGAGCTCCTTGCATACATTTGCCAAGCATTATAATCTACCCTTATACTAAAGGGGTGGCGTAAGCCACAAAACTATGGGCTAGGCTTGTAAATGCCCTCGGGCAGATAGCCTAGTATGAACCTATGAACCTATGAACTCCAGATCCCGAGCAGGTTTTGCCACTGCTGTGTTGCAAGGGATCTTAACTACACCATAATCTTGTTAGGGCCTCCTCCCCCAGTTTGGCTATGGTATTCTACCCATTTGTTAGGACTGCAGATGCATCCTTGAAGGACATAGTACAGTTTTGTACCTACCATAAATGTAGATGTCCGAGAGGTATGCATCTGCAGTCAGGATTACCCACCCTCCTTCCCCTCTGTGGTACTCCTAGGGTATTTGCCCATCTTGTAGCTAGCTGGGGGAATCTATTATGGTGTATTTGTTTGTATATATGTACATACATGTTTATTTCTATTTGCTCTCTGTTTGGAAACATTTGCATTTATCCAAATTTAGCCTTCCTAGAGGGTATCTGGCATCTGGGGCAAGAAACACTGAGGAAAATGGCGTCGACTGATGCCTTTATACCCGAAGAACTGCAGCTATGACGTCGGGTGAAGTGCGACACCAGCCGAGGCCAGACCCAGACTTTGGAATCCGGCCGACCGAAGGGCTGCCTGAGGCCAGGACAACCCATTTGTTAGGACTGCAGATGCATACCTCTCGGACATCTACATTTATGGTAAGTACAAAACTGTACTGTCTGTTGACACCTTACCACTTTGCAAAGGGATTGCTGTTCTGTCCTCTACTCATCTGGTATGAAGTCTGTTTGGACGCTGATATTGAATAGCTTGTGTAGAGAGACTGACCATCCCTTTTCAGGCTGCGCAGTAGGTTATCTGATGTGTTGTCCAGCCCCATGGAAATAGTGATGTCCTGACTGAAATTTGTTGCAGTGTTCCTGATGTACAGGTTGTCACTGCTGATGCCCAGCCAGGAAACCAAAGCTTTACCTTCCCTAGGTCAAATGTCCAATGCATTGGAGTATATAGATGGCATTACAATAGTGGATCCTCAAACTATCTTGACAGCTCAAACGCAGCTTGCGCATCTGTCATACAGGTATTGGTACCTTTGGTTTGATCCTTTATCCAGATAAGTGCCCCATTGTTGAACCTTCCCTTTTATCTTGAGATACTCTTTGAAAGATGATTTCAGCTAGGAGACGTAAATGTAAGTGTGGTAGGCAGATTCCATACAAGGATGTTCTTCGTGTTTCACTGTTGCAGTCATCACACTTTGGTATTCGGGCCGACTGAGGGCTACCTGCAGGCAGATAACCCGAGACTTAGTGTTTCCGCGTCAGATGCTGTCGCTTCTTCCATGATGGCAGGTCGTCAGGGGTATAAAAGCAGGCAGCCAATGCCATTTCATCAGTCTTTCTTGCCGAGGAGGAGCCAGAAGCAGTTCGCGAGTGTCGGTCGGCCACTGCATGAATTTTTCGTTTTCGAGTTGAATAATCCTGAAGTCTTCTAAATCTAAGTACCCCGTTGGGGATCCTTTTTTCTTGCTCTAACCGATGTCAGAAAAAGTTAACAATCGTCTTGCCTGTGGAAAACAAATACTTCACAGAGATTTTCATTCTTACTGCGTCACCTGTTTAGGCCCAGACCATGACATACCTCGCGGTCGCTTTTGTGCCTTGTTTAATGCCCGAACCATTCGTCGTCGGGCTATCTTTGTCGCTAAAAATTCTTTTTGCTCTCGATCTCCATATTCTGAAATAGCTTCCGTAAGCCATCCGTCTACTGATCTTCCAAAAAAACGTAAGGATAAAGACAGAGACCGACTGCATAGGTCCAAAACCACCAACAATGCTTCCGTTAAGCTAGTCGCCAGTCCGCCGGTACTCTGTGAGGCGCCTTTGGAGCCTCTGATGCTTGCTTCTATGGATTTTCAGGCCACTGCTGAGACCCATTCGGAGTCCAGTATGCCAGGAGATGCTTCTTCGACTATGGAACCAGCGGATGTCTCTACCTTAGATGGTTCCGGAACCACTGTGCAGGCACCGGCTTCTGAGGGAGTTTGTCATCCTACCAATGTTCAAATCAAACCAACAACTTCATTTTTAACCAAAACTATCGAGTTTCTTAGGCCCAGAGTATGCACTACGCCTAGAAAACAGACCACCAAAGCACATGCTCAGGCACCCATGCCACAAAAACAAATGCTTAGAATGGCTGAAGACCTTATTACCCTGATTAGGGGAAGCCAGCCTTCCCCTGCTAATACACAAAGAATCCAATACCCTTCAGGTTCTACAGACCAGGAGTCCGATGACTCTGACCTTTCTGATTATGAAGACATGCCCTTATTTGCCTGTGAGGATACAGATGCAAAGGAGTCTATTCCCTCTGCCTCCCCTCCTTGCATACTTTAAGAGAGCATTTCCATTGGGAATGCCAGGACTATCCTCAGTCCAAAAAGTGACTCAGAGAATTTTTAGAGTTGCCTCAGCACAGGCCTTTAGCTGCAACCCCTGTCTTGGATGTTGTGGATGATGTTTTCATGGAATCCAGTCTTACTCCAAACACTTTATTCTGGCCCCTAGGAAACCAGACTGGTACTACAGAGTACCATATTCTCGCAAGTTTATTTTCAAGAATCCTACTGCAGATCCAGAAATCATTTCCCAGGGACCTAAATGTATTAAGGCTACTACAGCCAAAAATCGTACCCCTTCAGACAGGGATTCCAGAGCTTTGGACAGATGGGATAAGAAGGCATATACCTCTGCAACTCTTGCTATGTGGGTATTGAATTGCCAGTTTCACATTCTGAAATACCAGCAACATATTACGGGATTAAGGAAAAAGTGGTAACTTTTCCAGATTGTGCAGAAAATAAAGAATTGCAGGAGTTTATGCACTCTGCAAACCAAGTTAGTAAGCATACTTTGCAGTGTGGCTTTGATGCCCTAGAAGCATCTTACAGGGCAGCAGTCACTGGTTCTGTACTGAGAAGACATGCTTGGCTGAAGGAGCAGATTTTGCCAGATCATGTCAAATCTAAATTACTAGACGCTCCTTTGAATATGGAGTGTTTGGCACCAAAGCAGAATAAGTTCTTAAAAATATGGAAGAAAAGGCTAAATCTTCACAAACTGTTAAAGAATTCCTACAAGTGCAACCACCTAGATTCAGTAGGTATTGCCCTTCAAAACACTGATCCTTTCCAGCCACCTCTAGGCCTTCCCAACCAAGACCCAGGGGAAACAGACTACCCAAACTACAGTCTCAGGGTATGCAGAGATCTAAGCAATTGAGTGCCCCCACCCCTAAACCAGGGAGTGATAAGCCACCTCCTTATGCAGAAAGCTCACAATGACTACTTCCCAGCCCTGCCCAATTGCTTGTGCCCCTAGGAGGAAAACTTGCCCTTCATGCAAAAAACTGGATGTCAATCACTCCGGACCGATGGACCCTCAACATTGTATCCCAGGGGTACAAATTTTATTTCCGTTCACTGCCAACCCCAAGTGGGTTTCCAGACCTTCCTCCAAACCAGTGGGCAGAGGCTCAAAACCAAGTACTTTACCTGCTCAATATCACAGCTAATCAGCCTGTTCCAGTAGAACAGAGGGGTCAAAGATTCTACTCCAGACTATTCCTGGCACCAAGAAAAGTGGGCTCTTGGTGCCCAATCCTGGATCTTTCAATTCTCAACACCTTCCTGGTGGTACCAAAATTCAAGATGCTTACCCTGCGACAGCTTCTCCCTATTTTAGCCAAGGATGCCTGGTTATTCACCCTAGATGTAAAAGAAGCCTATCTGCACATCCCCATAAGGGAGTCATGCAGGAAGTATCTATGTTGCAGGGCAGGGTCTATGCATTATCAGTTCTCTGCACTGCCCTTTGGCTTATCTACTGCGCCCAGGGTATTCACAAGATGCCTGGCTCCAGCCATTGCATACTGCAGGTAGAGAAATATACTAATTTACCCCTACTTGGACGACTGCCTGATTCAGGTGGACAATCAGGAATTGCTGCTTCAGCACCTGGCATTTGTAAAAAGCCTCCTCACTTCATTGGGGTACACCATCAATGAAAAGAAATCACAACTGGTACCCAGTTAAAATATTGTATTCCTGGGAGCAAGCTTGGACACAACTTCCCAGATGGCATTCCTCACTTCAGTAAAACAGGTCTGTCTGAGAGACTACTTCAAACAAATGGCTACTACAACCCAGCTATCTGCAAGAAAAATACTGCAAGCCCTAGGGTTCATGGCTTCATGTGTTCTGCTAATTCCATATGCAAGACTGCGTATGAGGAAACTTCAGTGGTACTTAAAAAGTCTTTGGTGCCGACATTCCCAGGCCCTGGAAACAAGTCATTCCTATCATACCTTGACTAAGGACAGAAGCATGCAACCACAACAAGGGACTGCCTTTTACTCAACCCCACACCGCCCAGGCCCTGCCCACAGACGCATCAGACTATGCATGGGGGGGGACTCACATGGCTGGCAAATGTATTCAGAGATACTGGAGCCCAAATCAAATTATCCTGGACATCAACCAAAAAGAGATACTAGCCGTACAGAATGTCTTGACAGCTTTCAGATACTTACTCTTTCCAGGACTAGTGCTGACGAAGACAGACAACACCACAGTTATGTGGTACATCAACAAGCAGGGGGGAACCCATTCTTACCCACTCTGCAGGTTAGCCATGGCCCTGTGGAACATGACCTTGGACAACCAAGTCCATCTACAAGCTCAATTCCTGCCAGGCAAACAAAACTCACTGGCAGACGACTTAAGCAGAAATCTCCTAGATGCACACGAGTGGAAATTGGAGCCCAGCACCTTCAACCTTCTGATCCAGAAATTGGGGACCCCAGAGGTGGATCTCTTTGCCTCCCCACAAAAGCCAACAGTTAAGCAAATTCTGCACCAGGAGCCCTCACCGCAGAACCTGGAAGGTGGATGCCCTATCCTTTCAATGGGAAAACCTGTCAATATATGCCTTTTCCCCCTTCTGCCCCTTATTTCAAGAGTATTACTCATGACAAAACCAGACAGGCCAAGGACAATTCTGATTGCCCCGGACTGGCCACGCCAGCACTGGTACCCAGTCCTGCGTAGCCTGGTAACTGTGCCACCCCGGCACCTACATCAGACCCCAACCCTGCTTTCTCAGCAGGAGGGACAGATTTTGTATCCATAATTGCAAACCCTAAATCTTGCAGCCTGGCTTATTCCTTAAATACTCCACCAGCAACCCTAAGCAAACAGGTGCTGGACATCATCCTTGAAGCCAGAAGGCCCAGTACTAGGAAATCCTATACTGAAAAGTGGAAAATGTATTGTTCTTGGATTCAGTGTAAAGGAAAGGACACAGCACTGCCCTCCTTACCTCTAATCCTGGATTAGCTAGCAAAACTGCTCCACAGAGGCCTATCCTTCTCCCTCAAGGATTAAGATCCACGCCTCTGCCATCTCGGCTCATTACAATACTGAGCCACCTCTATTCTCTAACCCTCTCATCAAACAGTTCCTGAGGAGCAAACAACTTAAGGCCTCCAAGGAGAGTACCCACCCCTGCTTGGGACCTTAAATTTGTACTGGAAAAGCTCACGCTTCCTCCTTTTGAACCTGCTGCTTCAGTAGAGTTAAAATTCCTCTCTTGGAAAACTGCCTTGCTTCTAGCCATCACTTCAGCTAGAAGAGTGTCTGAGTTACAAGCACTGATGGCTGTGGAACCCTTCATTATTTTCCAAGCTGACAGGGTTTCCTTCAAGACTAACCCTTCTTTTATGCCTAAAGTGGTGTCCAGTGTGGCTCTCAACCAGTCCATCCGTTTGTCAACCTTCTTCCCTAATCCTCAAAATAAAGGGGAAAGGATCCTGCACTCTTTGGACGTGCACAGACAGCTCAGGTTCTACCTTGATAAGATTAAGCCTTTCAGAAAATCTGACCAACTGCTAATCAGCTTTGCAACAGGGGCAGAGGGCAAGGCCATTTCAGAACAATCCATTTCCAAATGGATAGCAGACTGCATCCATTTTTGCTACAAGCACCATGGAAAACCAACCCCTCAGGGGGTCAGAACACATTCCACTAGGGCTACATCTACCTCTACAGCATTTCTCAGGGGAGTTCCTACCAGTGACGTACTGGAAGCTGCTACCTGGAGTTCTGCACACACCTTCACCAGGCATTACCACCTGCCTATCTTTTCCAAATCCAGGCAGGATTTGCTACAGCAGTCTTGCAAGGCCTACTAGCCACACCAACTCTTCTTTACTGCCTCCACCCTTCCTCAGCTTTGGGAATCAACCCAAGTGTGATGACTGCAACAGTGAGACACAAAGAATATAGTACAGTTGTGTACACTTACCATAAATGTAGATGTTAGAGTGTATTCACTGTTACAGTCCTAGTTTCCCTCCCTCCAGCCCCCTGTTTTTCTCTGTTTCTTTATCTCTTCTCACTATGGCTATTCCTACTGGTATTGGTATTTACTTTTTACTGGTGGTGTTTCCCCCCCCCCATGACTTAGCTCCCTATTTGGGGGGCTCCTGACATTTGGGGCAAGAAAAACTGATGTAATGGTGTCGGCTGCCTGTTTTTATACCCCTGATGACCTGATGTCATGGAAGAAGCAACAGCATCCGAAGCAGAAATACTAAGTCTCTGGTAT
Organism: Protopterus annectens; assembly: GCF_019279795.1. Taxonomy (NCBI): domain Eukaryota; kingdom Metazoa; phylum Chordata; order Ceratodontiformes; family Protopteridae; genus Protopterus; species Protopterus annectens. Next base: position 1,830,294,980 of record NC_056741.1, read on the forward strand.
TCGGGCTGACTGAGGGCTACCTGCAGGCAGATAACCCAAGTGTGATGACTGCAACAGTGAATACACTCGAAGATCTACATTTATGGTAAGTGTACACAACTCTACTATTTGCATACCATCTGTCAAACCCCTTAAGTCAAAGCTTTCTACTCACAACATCTTTCTCAAAACCCAGTGTCTTAAACACTTGGCCCAGTCTAAAATGACTGTGCAACCTCAGACATCCATAGTTTATGACTCCGATGTACTCACTGAGATGGCAAAACCCATGGTATGTCAGATTATTACTCCATTCCCCACTACTAAGACAAGTATGGTTCCTGAGGCCTTGCAGACCACCTATATGTATGATGAATCGTATTTCACTTCCAAAGGACCGTATGGGTTCCCTCAAATTTTAAACCGTCTGGAATCTGTTCCCTAATAGAAGTTTGGCTGGGCTCCGAACCCCTCACCTCATCCAGGTGGACGTCATGCCTGCCTAAAAAGAAGAAAACAGAAAACTAGGCATGTGGTCTCACCCTCAGCAGCTAGGGAAAAGGAGCGAATAGACTTTGAGTTGTTCAAAGCTGAAGAGGTTATTTAAGTCTTACAAGAGTCCAGGAGACCCGCTATTATTAAATCTTACACTGCTAAATGAAACATTTTTGTGTGTATGTGTGTGCCGTTAACATAGGTTTCTCTCTTATCACAAGTTCCTGCTGTACCTCAATATCTGTGCAAACTTTAATCAGTTTTGGACTACTCTTCTGTAAAACCTCACCTGTTTGCTATCAATGACTGCCTCCCACTTATGGCTAGGGCTGAGGTCAAGCTTTTCCTCAGGGTAGTCCTACAACTTAACCCACCTATCTTGCCACCAGCCTGCACACAGGTCATATATTTGTTGGTACCGTTGTTTCAAGTAAACCGATAAGTGCTCTGTTTGGGAACCTTTGTTTGCATTCTAAGGTTTTTGTTTATTGGTATTGGATGTCTGGTAGGAGGAGTAAGTGAAGTGCTGCAGGCAAATTCTCTATAAAGGCTTTCATACCCATTGTCTCTTCTGTTTAGGAAGTAAACGCGACTCCAAGGCCTTACCATTTGCTAATTTTTTGGGCCTAAGAAGTTGCAGTCCCGTTTGTCTTCGCTCAATACTTTTCTGGAGACCTACCCTCTTAAACAATTGGCTTTACTCCAAGATGGTGACTTTTGATTCCCCAGACAAACCATTACTGCTTAATAAGCAGTTTAAAAGACCTAGGGCAGACACTTGGTTGACTCTTTCAGACTCTGATGTAAATTCTGAGGTTTCAGAACTGGTGGTAAGTCCGGTTCCATCTCATATTCCCCTTACCGAGACCCTTTGTAACCCGCAGGTAAAGCTGAACCATGTATCATCTTGGAGGGCCTGAAGGGTATTCCCAACATACTGCTAAGGGAAGGAGATACCAGGTACACCTATTGAGGTATGTCAGGAATTTGAACCACCACGCTTGGTTCAGGCAGATATCACGGCAAAGAGGAAATGCCAAAAAACTAAGCATGCAACTTTTCTCCCTCCTCCCCTTCTAGGGAGAAGGAATAAATAGACATTTCTCAAGGACTGTACAAGGCTGTTATAGTCCTGAAGCCAACATCCTTTTCTTCCCATTACCCCACCCCATCACCACTCTTGAAAAGATCGGTGTGGATTAATCTCCTCCTGAACACGAGGAAGCTTCTGATTCAGATCATTCCCTGGCATATTTGTCTGAAATCCATTCCCTGACCAAGTCCATTTAGATGAATACTCCCTTTCTAGATTTCTTTTCTCTTGACTCTCCCCTGGAAGCAGCTTCTTTTGGAATGAAAATATTAAACATAATGAAACATTTTTAGTGGAAGTCTAGGCAGATTATAGAGGTTCAGAAAGGATGCTACAACCTCTTGGAATTGGGCACTCCTGACCTTCCCCAGCTCCCCCCCTTTTCTTGAAGCTTTCTTAAATGCCCTTTTGTCGACCTTTACACTCCTTGACTCTCAGCCTCCTGCCCAAAAAGGCCACACAGATTTTATGTAGTGCCTGATAATCCTAAATTCTTGTTTACAATTCTGTCTCGGTCTCCTCTGTGGTATCTGTATTCTGATAAAACCTGAGATGTCATTCTATTCCAGTGTTGCAGTATTCTACTAGTGGGTTTACCTTTCTTCCATTCAGCTTGTCCGGCCAGGTTTCCAAAGCTTTTTCAGTCCCTCTTGGTGCGTCGGACGTCTGACATAGAAGCAGGTACGTGGGCCATAAAGGTGACGTCTGCACGCACCTGCCAGCAGAACTTTTCAGCCGCCAGCCGTACACCTGGTGTTCCTGCTACTCACGGATGTCAGATCTGTTTCGCATTTAAAAAATAAGTACCCCATTAAGGCCTTTTTTCTTCAGTCCTTGATTTTGATAGTCTGCTCATGTCTTGTAAGAGTAAGTGCAACTGTGGTCGTCAAATCCCCCACAAAGACACCCAATACCAGTGTCTCTCTTGTTTGGGTAAGGAGCACGATTGCAAAAACTGCACCACCTGTAAATCGTTCGTCCCCAAGACCCTTCGCCGTCTCTGACAGGCTCTCGACTTATGTCTGGAAAACCAACGCCTAAGACAGATGGCTCTCGGTATGGAAGCCACCTCCGCCCCAACCGAACAGCCAAGGAAGAAGGCCAAGTCCATGATGCCTGCGTCTTCCACTACGCCTCCCTCTGCTACTTTTCATCGTGTAGCTACCATCAGTTTGGATGAGGACTCTGCTTCTGCCACCGTAGATAAAGAGGGTACCTGTCAGGAAGTCCGCACAATCTAGAGTGGATGACACATCCGGTGAGGATGTATCAGTGCCTGTCACAGACGCCAGGGGGGAACCAGTACCTTCGTTGGGCGCTTCGGACCTGGCCTCCGCTGCTTCTATGATCTCTCCCAGACCACCGCCAGCCAGATGCCAGCTAGGCCGTCCAAGAAAAAGCAAAAGACCAGGCATATTTCTCCACCTGGCCTTCAGGCAGAGTCTATACAATGCCTTCCTGGCCCTTAGGCCTTCCTCTGAGTTCGCCCCTGTGGCTCCCCCTCTTCTCAATCCTAGGTCTTCTTTACCTGAATGGACTGTCAGCCAGCATGCAAAGGAAAAACTGTCTGATTCATCTGAGGACTCACTATCCTACTCTTCTCAGATCTCATCCCTTATGGGATATGGACCACCTGAAGAGGCCTCTGCTGAGCCTGACTCCCCTGTGGAAGACCTTACCTTCGGGGACACAATTAAATTTGATGAGAGAACACTTTAAGTGGGAACATTCAGACATCTGAAGCACAGAAAAGATTTTATGACTTCAAATGGAATCGCGTAATCCTTCACCTATCCCGCCTGTACAACCTGCCTTCCTGGATGCATTCTCAGCAGCATCCATTAATCCTGATTCCCAACCTCCTGTCCCTTGAAGGGCAGACAGATTATCAGGGTCCCTGACTTGGATAAATTCCTGATTAAGTGCCCCGCAGCAGACCCTGCACTATTTCCATCTCTACAGGCAGGACATCTAAACTACTGCCTACTACCACTGTCCTACCTGCAGATAAGGACAGAAAGGCCATGGAGAGATGGGGGCGAAAGATTTATACCTCTTCTACCCTAGCCTTTAAGGCTACAAATTACCAGTCCCCCATGGCCAAGTATTCTCTGGCCCTTTTGGACAAAGCCTCCAAAGAGCTTAATGACATGCCTGAATGTGCTACAAAATCATCCCTGTCTTCCTTGCTCGCCCTTGTCTCTCAGGTGAACAAAGACTCCCTTAGGTGTGCATACGATGCTGCGGAGGCCACAGCCAGGTCAGCTGCATCAGCATCCATACTCAGAAGGTATTCCTGGCTGTGGCTGCAGCCTCTCCCTGATGACTTCAGAGCTAAGCTCCTGTATGCCCCCTTGGACCATTCGGCCCTCTTTGGTGCGAAGGTGTCTGATCTTTTCAAGTCTCTCCAGCAAAAAGGGAAAGAGCTTCAAGACCTCAAACACCTCCTTGTGTCTCCCAATCCCAAAGTTCTAGAGAAACTTCCTGACTAAGATGCAATTTATAAGGAAAGCATCAAGGCCTTCAGCCCCCTCCAGGTCCAGAAGGCCTCCCAGGAAACAATCTCTCCAGCCAAGGACTTCTCAGGCCACTGGCCAGAGACTCCCTTTCCAGACAAGACGGGCAGCATCTGACTGCCTGCCACGCTTCCTCCCACTTCCTCCTACCAACACTCCCTTGTCCAGCCGTCTTTGTCACTATCTTCCGGCATGGTCCCTAATTGCAACAGACAGATGAGTCTTGTCCATCCCAAAGGAAAGATGCTTTATGACTTGGATCTCTCCCCCTCCAAGACTACCTGTCCCAACCCCTCCCAAATTCCATCCCAACTACTTCAGGTCTTAAACGGCCTCTTTCTCCAAGGCACCATAGAATTGAGTGTCCTTCTCCCACCACTATCAAGCTGCCCCCTTCAACAGCCCTGACCGCGAAGGAATTCCTAAGACTTCTGGGGTACATGGCAGCTACTATACCCATGATGTTGTTCGTGTTTCACTGTTGCAGTCATTACATTTTGGTAATCTGCTGGCAGGTTGCCCTCAGTCAGCCTGATTAACAAAGTCTTGGGTCCTGCGTCGGATGCTGTCCCTTCTTCCATGACGTCAGGTCCATAAAACTTGCAGCCAACGCCTTTACATCAGTTTTTCTTGCCGCGCGATGCCCAAAGCAGAAGCAATTCGCAATTGCCGGTCGTACGACACCTGAAAGTTTCATTTTCGAGTTTCAGAACCGAAGTCTTCAACTAAAAGCTAAGTACCCCATTGGGGAAACTTTTTCTTGCTCCTTACCGATGTCAGTAAAAGTTAATTGCATTACTTGTCATTTGTACTGTATTCCTTGCCTAGGCCCTGATCATAATGTACCTTGTCGGTTTTGTGCTAAATTTAATCAACGCACTATTAAACGGTATATTTTTGTTTCTAAATATTTTGGCTCACGATTTAACTATCCAGGAATGACGTTCGTTAGCAATCCGACTACTGGAATACCTAAAAAAAAACACAAAGAAAAAGAGAGAGGCCATCGAGGTCCAAAACTGATGACGATGCTTCTCCTAAGCCAGTCGCTAGTTCGGCGGTACTCAGTGGGGCGCTTTCGCAGCCCCTGATGCCCGCTACTTTTGATTCGCAGGCCTCTACTGAGGCCCATTTGGAGTCCGGTATGCCACAAGATGCTTTAACTATTGAACACGCCAATGTCTCTACCTTAGATGGGTCCGGAGCCGCTGTGCAGGCACCAGCTTCTGAGGGTGTTTTCAGGCCTAAAGATTTGTATATTAAACTGACTTCAAAACTAAGGCCAAAATCTACTTCTGTGTCTAAAAAACTGACACTTGGGCCACGTGTGCAGGCCCCTATGCCTAAAAAGCAAATTATCAAAATGGCTGAAGATTTAATTACCTTGATCAGGGGTAGCCAACCCCCTCCTGCTAAGAGGCATAGGCAAGACATTGATTACGAATCTCTGATCAGGATTCTATTTCTTCTGATTCTTCTACTGAACAGGATTTATCTATACCTACTTATGAGGACTCTTACGCAGAAGATTCCATTCCTTCTGCTTCTCCCCCTGAGGATTTCTCTTTTGGAGAATCTTTACATACCTTAAGGGAACATTTCCACTGGGAAAGTCAAGATTTCTCTGAATCTAAAAAGAGACTTAGGGATTTTCTTCTTCCTCAGCATAGCCCTTTTGCTATACCGCCTGTTCTAGACAATGTTGATGATTTTTCAGAATCTAGTATGGCTCCTGATTCTCTGACTCCAGCTCCTAGTAAGCCAGACAGATACTACAGGGTTCCTGACTCCCACAAATTCCTTTTCAAAAATCCTACTGCTGATCCTGAAACCATTTCTCAGGGTCCCAAGGGCGTTAAGGCCTCTACTGCTAAAAATCCTACCCCTTCTGATAGAGATTCCAGGGCGCTGGATAGATGGGGTAAGAAGGTTTACATGTCTACAACCTTGGCAACCAAGGCTTTAAACTGTCAATTTCATATGCTTAAATATCAGCAGCATATCATGGGACTACTTAAACAGAAAATTATGTTAATCTCTGACTGTGTGGAAATTAAAGATTTGCAGGATTAAACAAGTTGTTAAACATACTTTGCAATGTGGTTTTGATTCCTTGGTGGCCTCTTGCAGGGCTGCTTTAACTGGATCTGTGCTAAGAAGGCATGCTTGGCTCAAAGAGCAAACTCTGCCTGACCATGTTAAAGCAAAATTGTTGGATGCTCCTTTACAACAGGACCGTCTCTTTGGTAATAAGCCTGAAGAAGTGTTAAAAAAGATGGAAGATAAAGCTTAAATCTATACAAACTGTGAAAGATATTTTACAAGTGCAACCTCCAAGATTTTGTAGGCACTGGCCTACTAAGAACTGGTCCTTTCCAGACCCTTTGAGAGCCGCTCAAGTCAAATCCAGACATTCCAAAGGCTCCAGGTTTCATTCACAAGGAACTTTTAAAACAAAACAATGGGGTGCCTCCACTTCCACCTCCATTTCTGGAAACAACAAGGCACCTCCCTATGGTAAACAGTCTCAATGATTTCCCTGTGCAATCACCAAGCACTTACCTTTTAGCCGCCCATTTGGGAGGAAAACTGGCACTTCATGCACGAAACTGGCAACTTATTACCCAGGACAAATGGGTTTTAAATTTAGTATCCCAGGGATACAGATTTCATTTCCACACTTTGCCAATCCTAAACGGATGGCCAGATCTGCCCCCAAATCAGTGGGCAGAGGCCCAGAAACAAGTTCTGTCCCTCATGAGCATGGGGGCTATTCATCCAGTACCAGAAGCAGAAAAGGGACAAGGTTTCTATTCAAGAATTTTCCTGGTACCCAGAAAAGACAAATCATGGTGTCCAATTCTAGACTTATCCACTCTAAACACATTTCTGGACATTCCAAAATTCAAGATGTTGACTCTTCAACAGTTACTACCTATGCTAAGCAACGATGCCTGGTTGGTAACTCTAGACTTAAAAGAGGCTTACCTGCATATCCCAATCAGGGAATCTTGCAGAAGATACCTCCGCATCAAAGCAGGCTACTTACATTACCAGTTCTCTGCACTGCCCTTTGGCTTATCTACTGCACCCAGGGTCTTCACAAAGTGCCTGGCACAAGTAATTGCATTTTGCAGGCAAAGAAATATTCAAATATATCCATACTTGGGCGATTGTCTAATTCAGGCAGAAAACAAGGACATTCTTCTAAAGCATCTGGCGTTTGTAAAAAGGGTTCTAACTTGTCTAGGGTACACCATAAACTAAAAGAAATCACAACTGGTACCCTCCCAAAAAATTACATTCCTGGGTGCAAGCTTGAATACAACTGCCCAGATGACTTACCTTACACCAGAAAGCAAATTCAGTTGGTGACTTGCTTCAAACAGGTGGCCACAAAAACCCTCCTATCTGCAAGACAAATTCTGCAAGCCTTGGTGTTCATGGCCTCCTGCATTCTTCTAATTCCATATTCAAGACTGCATATGAGGAAACTTCAGTGGTACTTTAAAAGTTTATGGAGACAACATTGTCACAGCCTTGAAACAATGATTCCTATTATACCTTGCCTGCAACTAGAGTTCCTATGGTGGGCAGAGGCTTGCCACGAAAACAAGGGACTGCCTTTCACTCCACCCCCTGCCGCCCAAACCCTGACTACAGACGCATCAGACTATGCTTGGGGGGGCTCATCTGGCAGGGAAGTGCATACAGGGCAAATGGAGCCCAAATCAAATGCACCTACATATCAGTCAGAAAGAGATGCTAGCTGTACAGAATGCACTGACAGCCTTCAAGGACTACCTTCATCCAGGACAACTACTGATAAAGACGGACAACACTACAGTTATGTGGTACATAAGCAAGCAGGGGGGCACACATTCCTACCCCTTTGCAGACTAGCCATGGCATTGTGGAACACGGCCTTGACCTATCAGGTACAACTACAAGCTCAATTCCTGCCAGGAAAGCTAAATACTCTGGCAGACGAACTAAGCAGAAATCTTGTGGACCCACATGAATGGAAACTGGAACCACAAGTTTTCAACATGTTGACGTGCAAATGGGGGAGCCCAGGCATAGTTCTGGGGTGAGGCAAAAAGATCTGTCAGTTGGACAAATTCTGCACAAGAATTCATCACAAAAAAGCTTGGAAAGTGGATGCTCTGTCATTCAGCTGGAAAAACCTATCAGTCTATGCTTTTCCCCCTCTGCCTCTGCTCTCCAAATTCAGACTGGACAAACCAAAAATGATTCTGATTGCTCCAGACTGGCCTCGCCAGCACTGGTACCCACTCCTGCGCAGTGTCACACCTTCCTCCGTGGCACCTGCCTCAGACACCGTACTTACCGTCTCAGCAGAACTACCAAATTCTGCACACTCAGCTCCAAACTTTGAATCTTGCAGCGTGGCTAATCAACTAATTTCACCTTTGGCATCCCTCAGCAACCTGTGATGGATGTCATTTTGGAGTCCAGAAGGCCTAGTACTAAATAATCTTATGCAGACAAATGGAAAAGATTCTGTGCCTGGAACCAATCACAAGGAATAAGCACAGCTATGCCCAATATTCCTCAGATTCTGCAATACTTAACTGAGATGCTTTACAAGGGCCTTTTTCTTCCATAAAAATCCATGCCTCTGCCATTTCAGCTCATTACAACACAGAACCTCCCCTATTCTCTCATCCTCTGCTAAAGTAGTATCTCAGAGTGGCCAGGAATTTAAGACCTCCCAGGAGAGCACCAACTCCTTCATGGGACCTCAGTTTTGTTTTGGAAAAACTCACTCTTCCCTCCTTTTGAGCCAGTTGCTACTGCAGACCTAAAATTTCTCTCCTGGAAAACAGCTTTCCTTTTAGTAGTCACTTCAGCTAGAAGGATTTCAGAATTACAGGCTCTTATGGCAGTGGAGCCTTTCATTATTTTTCATCCGGACAGGGTGGCTCTCAGGACCAGTCCATCTTTCATGCCCAAGGTGGTATCCAGTGTGGCTCTTAATCAGACCATTCATCTGCCAACTTTCATTTCCCAATCCACAGAACAAGGGTGAGTGGATTCTGCATTCATTGGATGTACGCAGATAACTCACATTCTACTTCAAACAGGACTAAATCTCTAAGACAATCTGAGCAACTATTGGTGGCATTTGCTGCAGGGGCATAAGGAAAGGCTGTTTCAAAGCAGACTATTTCCAAATGGATAAGCCATTGTATTTGGTTCTGCTATGTGCATCATGGTAAACCTATCCCCAAGGGTATCAGATCTCATTCCACCAGGGCTGCATCGACTTCTGCAGCCTTTCTCAGAGGGGTTCATACCTGAGACATTCTAGAAGCTGCTACATGGAGCTCAGTTTATACGTTCACCAAACATTACCATTTACCTCTCTTCTCTAAGTCCAGAGCTGGCTTTGCCACCGCTGTCCTGCAGGGCCTTCTAGCTGCTCCTGATGCTGTATAAATCCATCCTCCCAACCGTAGCTTTGGGATTCTACTGCAACAGTGAAACACGAACATATTACAGTTGTGTACACTTACCATAAATGTAGATGTTCAAGTGTATTCATTGTTGCAGTCCTGGTTACCCACCCTCCATCCCCCTGTTTTTATCTTACTGTACTATCCTTTCTCTTACTATGCTTAAAAGCCTTTTTGTTGTATTTGCTTCTGATTGGAGGTATATTTTCTTTTGGTGTTTTAAATTTTATATATGTATATATATATATATATATATGTGTGTGTGTGTGTGTATATATATATATATATATATATATATATATATATATATACACACACACACACATATATGTGTGTATGTATATGTGTGTGTGTGTGTGTGTGTGTGTGTGTATATATATATATATATATATATATATATATATCTATATATATATATATATTTTTTTTTGCTGTGTTTACTTTTTGTTGGAGGTATACCTTTGTTTTTTTATGTTTATTTGCTCCCCATTAGGGGAGCACCTGACATCTGGGGCAAGGAAAACTGATGTAATGGCGTCGGTTGCATGTTTTATACCCTTGACGTCATGGAAGAAGGGACAGCAACCGACGCCGGACCCAAGACTTTGTTAATCAGGCCGACTGAGGGCAACCTGCCAGCAAATTACCCAAATGTAATGACTGCGACAGTGAATACACTCGAACATCTACATTTATGGTAAGTGTACACAACTGTACTTTTTGTACACTTACCATAAATGTAGATGTTCAAGTGTATTCACTTTTGCAGTCCTGGTTTCCCACCCTCCATCCCCCTTGTCCCTCTCTCTCTTTCTCTTCCTCTCTCCTTACAGGGAATTTTTGGTATTTACTTTCTACTGGTGCTGTTCTTCCACCATAACCTAGCTCCCTATTTGGGGGCTTTTGACAGTTGGGCCAAGAAAAACTGATGTAATGGCGTCGGCTGCCTGATTTTATACCACTGACGACCTGACGTCAGCAACCGACGCAGGGATACTAAGCCTCTGGTATTTGGGCCGACTGAGGGCTACCCCTGGCAGGATAACCCAAGTGTGATGACTGCATAAGTGAATACACTCGAACATCTACATTTATGGTAGGTGTACACAACTGTACTTTCCTGTATGCTTTTCCCCCTTCCCTCTGATACAGAGGATCCTACTGAAAATTTAGCAGGACACACCAAAGGTCTTGCTAGTAACTCCCTATTGGCCAAGTTAGCACTGGTACCTTCTACTACTACTTCTGTCCAAGGGCAATCACCACAAGTTACCCCTCCCAGTGGACCTACTCACACAGCACACGGGGACACAGGTACACTCACAGTGGCGGTCTCTGTACCTCTCTCTGTGACAAATAGGATTCTGATTCCCTTCAGACACCTGTACAACGAGGATGTGCTTTCAGTCCTGCAGGAGGCCAGGAAACCAAACACAAGAAAATCTTATCTTTCCAAGTGGAAAAGGTTTTTCTTCTGGTGTTGCAAAAGAGAGATGGAGCTGCTGGACAGTGATGTGCCTGTGATTGATTGTGTCCTACCTGTGTGAACTCCTGAAGACAGGGTTGTCTTACTCTTCCTTAAAAAGCGTACTTGTCTGCCATCTCTGCCTATCTACCCATAGAAGCTCCACTGGCATCCAGATTACCAGCCAAACTCTTCCTGTAGGGTGTTCTGGATCTGAGATCCCCAGGAAACCATCCCCCCTCCCTGGGATCTTAATTATGTGCTAGAAAAACTGACATTGCCACCTTTTGATCTGGCTGATAAGGCCGCCTTAAAGTTTTGCATGTGGAAAACAGTCCTGCTAGTAGCTGTGACCTCAGCCAGGAGAGTCTCAGAGCTTCAAGCCCTCATGGCTGTTCCGCCTTTCTTGGTTTCCCATTTAGACAGGGACACCCTGAGAATAAACCCCTCCTTCATCCCCAAGGTGGTCAACGACCTTTCCTTAAATCAGGCTATCCACCTGCTGACCTTTTTCCGTAACCTGCAGGGAGATTGTGAGAGAGTCCTGCATTCCCTGGATGTCCATAGAAAACTCAGATTCTGTTTGCATAAAACTTAACCTTTTAGCAAATCATACCAACTGTTTGTTGCCTTTCACCCCAGGGCTCTGGGGAAAGCAATGGGAAAGCAGACCATTTCTACCTGGATAGCCAAGGCTATCTCCTTTTGCTACACCCAACATGGGAAGACTCTTTCAGGCGATGTCAGGGCCCACTCTACAAGAGCGGTGGCCTCTTCTGAGGTGTTTTTCAAAGGTCTGGACACTAATTCCATTCTGGAGGCAGCAACCTGGGCCTCGTTGCACACTTTCACTGGGCATTCAAACTGGAGAACATCTCCAGAGCAAAGGCAGGATTCGCCAGGGCTATCCTGCATGGGTTCCTGGAGTCCTCTACCAGGCCACCCCACAGCCTTTAGTGTGCTTTGGTACTCACCCACTAGTAGAATACTGCAACACTGGAATAGAAGAACATAGAAAAGTTGTGTAAGAACTTACCATAACCGTAGATGTCCTTCTCTTCCATGTTGCAGTATTCCTTCCCTCCCACCGTCCCCCCTTCTTAACCTTGCACTTACTTTACCTGGCTCAGGGACAGGCGTGCAGACGTTACCTTTATGGCCCACGTACCTGCTTCTTGTCTGATGGCCGACGCACCAAAAGGGATTGAAAAAGCTTTGAAAACCTGGCCAGAAAAGCTGAACGGAAGAAAGGTAAACCCACTTGTAGAGCACTACAACATGGAAGCGGAGGACGAGGTTAGTTGGGCTGTGGATAGCTTGGGTAAAAAGGTTTATACCTCCTCCTCTTTGGCATTCAGGGCTGTAAATTACCAAACCCAAACGACCAAGTATTTGATATTCAGCATCAAGTTCTTAAAGTAGTGGTGAATTTATAAGGGACTGATTCCAAGCAACAATTGTTGTCCTATTTTTTCATGTTGCAGTATGCTTACTGTAGGATACTCCGCCTCAGGCATCCCGAAAGTCTGCTCCTATACAAAAGCTTTCAGCCTGGTTGCTGTTGGTTCGTGGGATGTCACACTGAGGGCCATAAACCAGGGACCTTAAATATGACGTCTGCACGCACAGACCCCAGAACTACTTCAGATGGATCGCATCACTCTTCTTTATCAAGATGTCCAAAGCTAAGTACCCTGTTGGGGATTTCTTACTTAAATTACTTGCTTGAGCTTGGTTTTCTGGTTTTTACATTAGCCGATGTCCACTAAGAAGGGTAAATGCCGATGCGGTCATCAAATTCTGCATAAGGACACCCATGACCATTGCGTATTTTGTCTAGGCCGGGAACACGACCATACCTCCTGCGCCATCTGGCAATCCTTCATCCCTAAAACTCTTAGAAGCCATTTGGCTGCCCTTAGCCCCTACTTGGAAAATCAAAGGCTTAAGTAACTAGCCCTTAGGGTGGATCCGGAATCGGACGACCCGGTAGAACTGCCAAAGAAAAAGGCCAAAGTTTCATGGCCTACCACCACTGCTTCTCTGTCGCCGGACTCCTCGCCAACCACTAATGTAGGGGTTGAGGGACGTCTGCTTCTACAGCTCCCCTCAAGGTAGCCATATCTGAAGCACCCTCCGGCACGTCTGCGGAGATGTCTCAGACGTCAGTTATTCCCGATGTCAAGGGGGAACCAGGTTCTACAGGACGACCTTCTGGATCTCTGGAACCAGTCTCCATGTTTTTCATGTTTCACTGTTGCAGTCATTACATTTAGGTAATCTGCTGGCAGGTTGCTCTCAGTCGGCCTGAATAACAAAGTCTTGGGTCCTGCGTCGGTTGCTGTCTCCTCTTCCGTGATGTCAGGTCATCAGGGGTATAAAACATGCAGCTGACCCCATTTTACTCTGTCTTTTTTGCCGCGTGGTGCCCGAAGCAGAAGCAGTTCGCAAGTGCTGTTCAGCCGACTCCTGAAATTTTCGTTTTCGAGTTTCAGAACCAAAGTCTTCAAACTAAAGCTAAGTACCCCGTTGGGGAAACTTTTTCTTGCTCCTTACCAGTGTCAGTAAAAGTTAATTGCATTACTTGTGGTAAGCAAATACCTCATAAGGATTTTCATTTGTACTGTATTCCTTGCCTAGTCCCTGATCACAACGTGCCTTGCTGTCGGTTTTGTGCTAAATTTAACCAACACACTATTAAGCGTCGGTATATTTTTGCTTCTAAATATTTTGGTTCAAAATTTAACTATCCTGAAATGTCGTCAGTTAGCAATCCGACTACCGGAGTTCACAAAAAATGCAAGGAAAAAGACAGAGACAGACCATCGATGTCCAAAACCGACGACGAAGCTTCTCCTAAGCCAGTCACCAGTTCGCCGGTACTCAGTGTGGTGCTTTCTCAGCCCCTGATGCCCGCTACTTTTGAGTCGCAGGCCTCTACCGAGACCCATTCGGAGTCCGGTATGCCCCGAAATTCTGCAATTATTGAACCCATGGATGTCTCTCCCTTGGATGGGTCCAGAGCCGCTGAGCAGTCACTGGCTTCTGAGGATGTTTTCAGGCCTCAACATTTGTATATTAAACCAATGCCATCATCAAAAACGAAGCCAAAATCTACTTCTATGTCTAAACCCCCCCCACCCCCGCTAAGAGGCCTAGGCAAGGCACTAATTATGAATCTTCAGATCAGGTTTCTATTTCTTCTGATTCCTCTTCTGATCTGGAATTTTCTATTCCACCTTATGACGACTCTGATGCAGAGGAGTCCATCCCTTTTGCTTCTCCTCCTGAGGATTACTCTTTTGGAGAGACTTTGCATACTTTAAGGGAACATTTTCATTGGGAGAGTCAGGACTTCTCGGAATCCAAAAAGAGGCTTAGGAATTTTCTTCTACTTCCTCAGCATAGGCCTTTTGGGCAGTACCTCCTGTATTAGACATTGTTGATAATGTTTTCTCGGAATCAAGCACTACTCCCGAATCCCTGCCTCCGACTCCTGATTCCCTGCTTCCAGCTTCTAGTAAGCCAGATAGATATTACAGCGTTCCTGACTCCCACAAATTTCTTTTCAGAAATCCTGCTGCTGACCCTGAAACTATTTCTCAGGGTCCCAAGGGTGTTAAGGCTTCTACAGCCAAAAAAAACCTACCCATTCTGATAGAGACTCCAGGGCGCTGGATAGGTGGGGAAAGAAGGTTTATATGTCTGCAATCTTGGCAATCAGGGCTTTAAACTGCCAGTTTCATATGCTTAAATATCAACAGCATGTTATGGGCTTACTGAAACAGAAAATGATGTTGATTTCTGATTGTGTGGGAAATAGAGTTACAGGATTTATTGCATTCAGCAGAACAGGTTGGAAAGCATACTTTGCAATGTGGTTTTCATTCCTTGGAGGCCTCTTGCAGGGCCACCGTAACTGGATCTGTGATGAGAAGGCATGCTTGGCTCAAGGAGCAAAATCTGCCTGATCATGTTAAAGCTAAGATGTTGGATGCCCCTTTACAGCAGGACATTCTGTTTGGTAATAAGGCAGAAGAGGTTTTAAAAAAGATGAAAGACAAAGCTAAATCTATGCAAACTGTAAAACATTTCTTGCAAGTGCAGCCACCCAGGTTCAGTAGACACTGGCCTACTAAGAATTGATCCTTTCCTGTGTCCAACAGAGCTGCTCAGGGCAAACCCATATGCTCCAAATGCTCCAGATTTCAATCACAAGGATCTTACAGATCAAAGCAATGGGGTGCCTCCAGCTCCAAATCAGGAGGTAACAAAGCACAACCCTGCAGTAAACGGTCTCAGTTACCTTACTCTGCCATCTCCAAGCACTTATCTTTTGGCAGCCGCTTTGGGTGGAAAACTAGCACTTCATGCTCAAAATTGGCATTTAATTATCCAGGACAAGTGGATATTAAACATAGTATCCCAGGGATACAGATTTCATTTCTACACATTGCCAATTCCAAATGTATGGCCAGATCTGCCAGCAAACCAGTGGACAGAGGCCCGGAAACAAGTCATGTCCCTCATGGATATGGGAGCTATTCAACCAGTGCCAGAAAAGGAAAAACGGCAAGGATTTTATTCAAGACTATTCCTGGTACCCAGAAAAGACAAAACATGGTGTCCAATTCTGGACTTATCCATTCTAAATACGTTCCTGGACATTCCAAAATTCAAAATGCTGACTTTACAGCAGCTACTGCCTATGTTAGGCAAGAATGCCTGGTTGGTAACTCTAGACTTAAAAGAGGCATACCTGCATATCCCAATAAGGGAATCTTGCAGAAGATACCTCTGCTTCAAAGCAGGCTTTTTGCATTACCAATTCTCTGCACTGCCCTTTGGCTTATCTACTGTGCCCAGGGTCTTTACAAAGTGCCTGGCACCAGTAATTGCATTCTGCAGACAAAGAAACATTCAAATGTATCCATTTCAGGACGATTGTCTCATTCAAGCTGAGGACAAGGAGACACTTCTTCAGCATCTGGTGTTTGTAAAAAGGCTTCTAGCATGCCTAGGGTACACCATAAACAAAAAGAAATCACAACTGGTACCCTCTCAAGTAATTACATTCCTGGGTGCAAGCTTGAGTACAACTGCCCAGATGGCTTACCTCACGCCAGACAAACAAATTCAATTGACAACATACTTCAAACAAGTGGCAACAAAAACCCAGCTATCTGCAAGACAAATTCTGCAGGCTTTGGGGTTCATGGCATCCTGCATTCTACTAATTCCATATGCGAGATGCATATGAGGAAACTTCAGTGGTACCTAAAAAGCTTATGGAGTCAACATTGTCACAGCCTGGAAACAATAATTCCTCCCATTCCCTGCCTGCAACAGAAGTTTCCTTGTTGGGCAGAGTCATGTCACCAAAACAAGGGACTGTCATTCATTCTACTCCCTGCCACCCAAACCCTAACTACAGACGCATCAGACTATGTTTGGGGGGCCCATTTGGCAGGGAGATGCATTCAGGGCAAATGGAGTCCAAACCAAATGCATCTACATATCAACCAGAAAGAAATGCTAGCTGTACAGAATGCTCTGACAGCCTTCAAGGACTTCCTTCATCCAGGACAACTACTGATAAAGATGGACAACACCACATTTATGTGGTACATAAGCAAGGGGGTACCCACTCCTACCCTCTTTGCAGACCAGCCATGGCCTTGTGGAACACAGCCTTGACTTACCAAATACATCTTCAAGCTCGATTCCTGCCAGGAAAACAAAATACTCTGGCAGACCTAAGCAGAAATCTTATGGACCCGCACAAATGGAAACTGGATCCACAAATCTTCAGCATGTTAACACGAAAATGGTGGAGCCCAGACATAGATCTGTTTGCCTCTCCCCACAACTATCGGTTGGACAAATTCTGCACAAGAACTCATCACAAAAAAATAATGGAAAGTGGATGCTCTATCCTTCAGCTGGAAAAACCTATCAGTCTATGCCTTTCCCCCTCTGCCTCTACTCTCCAAGGTCTTACTAAAAGTCAGACAGGAAAAAACAAAAATGATTCTTAGTGCTCCGGACTGGCCTCGCCAACACTGGTACCCGCTCCTAAGGAATATGTCACACCTTCCTCTGTGGTACTTGCCTCAAACATCTCACCTATTGTCTCAGCAGAACTATCAAATTCTGCACACGCAGCTCCAAACTCTGAATCTTGCAGCATGGGTAATCAACTAATTTCACCAACCACGTCTCTTCGCAAACGTAGTTTTGGAGGCCAGAAAGCCTAGTACTAGAAAATCTTATGCTGATAAATGGAAGAGACAAGGAATAGACACAGCAAAGCCCAATTTTCCTCAGATTTTGCGATACTTAACTGAGATGCTTCACAAAGGCCTATCCTTTTCTTCAGTAAAAATCCATGCCTCTGCCATCTCGGCTCATTACAACACAGAGCCTCCCCTCTTTTCTCATCCCCTGCTAAAACAGTACCTCAGCGGGGCCAAAAATTTAAGGCCTCCCAGGAGAGCACCAGCTCCTGCATGGGACCTCAATTTTGTGCTGGAAAAACTCACCCTACCTCCTTTTGAACCAGCAGCTACTGCGGTTATAAAATTTCTTTCTTGGAAGACGGCCTTTCTTTTGGCAGTCACTTCAGCTAGAAGGGTTTCAGAACTACAGGCTCTCATGGCAGTGGAGCCTTTCATTATCTTTTACCCGGACAGGGTGGCCCTCAGGACCAATCCTTTTATGCCTAAGGTGGTATCCAGTGTGGCTCTTAACCAGACCATTCACCTGCCATCTTTTTTCCCAAATCCACAGAAGAAGGGGGAGCGGATTCTGCATTAATTGGATGTACACAGACAACTAAGATTCTACTTAAACAGGACAAAATCTCTAAGAAAGTCTGAGCAACTACTGGTGGCATTTGCTGCAGGATCAGAGGGGAAGGCTATATCAAAGCAGACTATTTCTAAATGGATAAGCCATTGTATTCCTTTCTGCTACTTGCACCATGGTAAACCTGTGCCGAAGGGCATCAGATCCCATTCCACCAGGGGTGCCTCTATTTCAGCAGTTTTTCTCAGAGGGGTTCCTACCAGAGACATTCTAGAAGCTGCTACTTGGAGCTCAGTTCATACGTTCACAAAGCATTACCATTTACCTCTCTTTTCTAAATCCAGGGCAGGCTTTGCCATTGCAGTCCTGCAGGGCCTTATAGCTGCTCCTAATGCTGTTTAATTCCATCCTCCCATCCATAGCTTTGGGATTCTACCCAAATGTAATGACTGCAGCAGTGAAACATGAACATAGTACATTTGTGTACACTTAGCATAAATGTAGATGTTCGAGTGTATTCACAGTTGCAGTTTGGGTTACCCACCTGCCAGTCCCCTTTCTATACCTCCTCTTTCCTTCACTATGCTCAAAAGCCTTTGTGGTGTATTTGCTTTTAGTTGAAGGTACATTTTGCGTGTTCTAAAGTGTATGTATATTTTTATAGTTGTATATATTTTTGCTCCCCGTTTGGGGGGCACCTGACATCTGGGGCAAGAAAAACTGATTAAAATGGCATCGGCTGCATGTTTTATACCCCTGACGACCTGACGTCATGGAAGAGGAGACAACCGACGCAGGACCTAAGACTTTGTTATTCAGGCTGACTGAGGGCAACCTGTCGGCAGATTACCCAAATGGTAATGACTGCAACAGTGAATACACTCGAACATCTACATTTATGGTAAGTGTACACAACTGTACTTTCCTTTGCTAATGCCCCAGAATCAAGGCCTGCAGTGTCTCCCAAAACTACAACTTTTAAAAGAAGACAAAAAAAATAAACATTTATCTACCCCACCCCCTTGAAGGGCAACCAGACTGGTAGTCCTTTACTCAGTCCCTGATGCAGGTCTTCATGGCCGTTAGGCCTACACCCTCCTCAGCCCCTTGTGTTCCAGTGCTCAGCCCAAGGCCTACTTCTGCTGCCTCACTCCTTCCCTCTATTCCCCAGGAAGAAGAGGCCTTCTCCTCTTGCTCAGAGGAGTCTATCACCTATTCATCACAAATAGCCTCCCCCTGGAATATTATTCTCCAGATGAGGATTCTGTTGAAGGAGATTCCCCTCCAGAGGACATAACATTTGGTGAAACCATCACTAAGATGAAAGAATACTTCAAGTGGGATACTTCCCAAATGACAGAAACTCAAAAAAGATACTTTGAGTTGTTGCAGGTTGAATCACCCTCCCCATCAGCCATTCCTCCAGTGATCCCTGCATACCTTAAGGCATTTGCTTCCTGCTCTAAGAGCCCTGACTTTCAAGCCAACTGCCCCAAAGAGACCAGACCGTTTCTGTAAAGTGCCTGATGACCACAAATTCCTAGTAAGCCCCCCTTGGCGGACACTGCTGTTATAGCTGTGGTCCCAGATAGACACTCTAGATTTCTTCCTTCTTCGTCTGTTTTACCTTCAGATAAAGACAGTAACATTGAGGATAGGCTGAGCAAGAAGACTTGCACCTCCTCCACCCTAGCCTTCAGAGCAGTTAACTACCAAACACATATGGTAAAATATGCTTTGGAATTGGTATCCCAAGCCTCTAGTCTTCTGAACTCCATGCCCGACTCCCCTTACAAAAGTGAAGTAGCATCTAAGCTATCCTTGGCATCCCAAGTGGCCAGGCACTCCCATCAGATGCAGTTATGACGCAGCAGAGGTCTCTGCTAGATCAGCTGTGGCTGCACCAGATGTTCTTTGTGTTTCACTGTTGCAGTCATTACATTTGGGTAATCTGCTAGCAGGTTGCCCTCAGTCGGCCTGATTAACAAAGTCTTGGGTCCTGCGTCGGTTGCTGTCCCTTCTTCTATGACGTCAGGTCGTCAGAGTTATAAAACATGCAGCTGACGCCATTACATCAGTCTTTCTTGCCGTGCAGTGCCGAAGTAGAAGCAGTTCGCAACTGCCAGTCGGCCGACTCCTGAAATTTCCGTTTTCGAGTTTCAGAACTGAAGTCTTCAACTTATTTATTTCTTTTATTTTACATTTGTTTACCCGGTTAGTCCGAATGGATACTTCTCCATTTTCAGCAGAGGCCTGGGGAGAAAAGCTCCACATAGACAAACTTATACAGATTACACAGAAGTTAGCAAACAATTATAAAAACAAAGTGATTATATACAATGGGTTAGTAGTGTTCCTTAGTAGGGACTCTCCGTTCTCATGGACAGACAATTAAAAGTAAGAGACATCAGATTGGAAGCAGAGCTTGGTGATGTAGTTACAAGTTATGATGATTGCAGAATATGCTTTTAGTTTATAACTTAAACAGGGTTGGTACATGGGCATAGCCAATTAAAGCTAAGTACCCCGCTCGGGAAACTTTTTATTGCTCCTTACCGATGTCAGTAAAAGTTAATAATTGCATTACTTGTGGAAAGCAAATACCTCATAAAGATTTTCATTCATACTGTATTCCTTGCCTAAGCCCTGACCACGACATACCTTGCTGTCAGTTTTGTGCTTTATTTAATCTGCGCACTATCCGTCATCGGTACATTTTTGCCTCTAAATATTTCGGTTCTCAGTTTAATTATCCAGAAATGTCATCGGTTAGCCATCCGACTACCAGGATTCCGAAAAAAACACAAAGATAAAGACAGAGACAGGCCGCCGAGGTCCAAAACTGCAGATGAAGCTTCTCCTAAGCCAGTCGCCAGTACTCAGTGAGGCGCTTTCGCAGCCACTGATACAATCCACTTCTTATTCGCAGGCCTCTACTGAGACCCATTCGGAGTCCGGTATGCCGCGAGATACTTCACCTATGTAACCCGCTGATGTCTCTACCTTGGATAGGTCCGGAGCATCTGTGCAGGCACCAGCTTCTGAGGGTGTATTCAGGCCTACAGACTTGCATATTAAATCGACATCGCCTTCATTGCTAAGGCCTAAATCTCTATCCTTGTCTAAATAAATGACGCCCAGGCCACATGTTCAGGCCCCTATGCCTATAAAACAAATGATAAAAATGGCTGAAGATCTAATTACTCTAATCAGGGGTAGTCAACCCCCCCAAGAGGCCTAGGGCTGAGTTTGATTATGAATCTTCTGATCAGGATTCTGTTTCTTCTGATTCTTCTAATGACCTGGATTTGTCTATACCTACTTATGAGGATTCTGATGCAGAGGATTCCATTCCCTCTGCTTCCTCTCCTGAGGATTATTCTTTTGGGGGGAACTATACTTTAAGGGAGCATTTTCACTGGGAAAGCCAGGAATTTTCTGATTCAAAAAAGAGGCTTAGGGATTTCCTTCTTCTTCAGCATAGGCCTTTGGCTATACCTCCTGTACTAGAAATTGAGTTTTCTCGGAATCCAGTTTGGCCCCTGATTCCCTGCCTCCGGCTCCTAGTAAACCTGGCAGATACTACAGGGTTCCTGAGTCCCACAAGTTCCTTTTAAAAATCCTGTTGCAGATCCAGAAACCATTTATCAGGTGCCCAAGGGCATTAAGGCTTCTACTGCTAAAAATCCTACCCCTTCTGATAGAGACTCCAGGGCGCTGGATAGATGAGGTAAAAAGGTTTATACTTCTGCAACCTTGGCAATCAGAGCTGTAAACGGCCAATTTCATATGTTAAAACATCAACAGCATATTATTGGACTACTTAAACAGAAAATGATGTTTATTCCTGACTGTGTGGACAATAAAGATTTACAGGATTTAATGCATTTTGCTGAACAAGTTGGAAAACATGCTTTGCAATGTGGTTTTGATTCTTTAGAGGCCTCTTGCAGGGCTGCTGGTAATGGGTCTGTGCTTAGAAGGCATGCTTGGCTTAAGGAGCAATCTTTGCCTGATCATGTTAAAGCTAAATTGTTGGATGCTCCTTTAAATCAGGACCGCCTGTTTGGCAATAAGGTTGAAGAAGTTCTTAAAAAGATGTAAGATAAAGCTAAATCTATGCAAACTGTAAAATATTTTTTACAAGTGCAACCTCCAAGATTTAGTAGGCACAGGCCTACTAAGAATTGGTCCTTTCCAGCCCCTTCCAGATCCTGTCAAACCAAACCCAGACACAGCAAAACCCCCAGGATTAAGCCACAGGGGACTGTCAGAACTAAGCAGTGGGGAGCCTCCACTTCCAAGTCTGGATGTAACAAGACACCCCCTATGGTAAACAGTCTCAATGACTTCCTTTTAAAATTCCCAAGCACTTGTCTTTTAACTGCCCCTTTGGGGGGGAAAGATTGCTCTTCATGATAAGAACTGGGAACTCATAACCCAGGACCAAGAGGGTTTTAAATATAGTGTCCCACAGATACAGATTTCATTTCCACACTTTGCCAACACCAAACTGGTGGCCAGACCTGCCCCCAAATCAGAGGGCAGAGGCTCAAAAACAAGTACTTTCCCTCTTAAGCATGGGGGCTATTCAGCTGGTACCAGAAGAGGAAAAGGGACAAGGTTTCTATTCCAGGCTTTTTCTGGTGCCCAGAAAAGACAAATCATGGCATCCAATCCCGGACCTGTGTACTCTAAACACCTTTCTGGAGATTCCAAAATTCAAGATGCTGACTCTTCACCAGTTACTTCCTGTGCTAGGCAAAGATGCCTGGTTGACGACTCTAGATTTAAAAGAAGCATACCTGCACATCACAATCAGGGAATCTTGAAGAAGATACCTACGCTTCAAAGCAGGCTACTTGCATTATCAGTTCTCTGCACTGCCCTTTGGCTTGTCTACTGTGCCCAGGGTATTCACAAAGTGCCTGTCTCCAGTTATTACATTTTGCAGGCAAAGAAATATTCAAATATATCCATACCTGGACGATTGTCTAATTCAGGCCCATACCTGGACGATTGTCTAATTCAGGTAGAAAACCAGGGCATACTTTTAAATCATCTGGCATTTGTAAAAAGGGTTCTAACTTGTCTGGGGTACACCGTAAAAGAAATCACACCTGGTACCCTGTCAACAGATTACATTTCTGGGTACAAGCTTGAATACAACTGCCCAGATGACTTTCCTCACGCCAGAAAAGCAAATTCATTTGGTAACTTACTTCAAACAAGTGGCCACAAAAACCCTGCTATATGCAAGACAAATACTGCAAGCTTTGGGGTTCATGGCCTCCTGCATTGTTCTAATTCCATTTGAGGAAACTACAGTAGTATCTAAAAAGTCTATGAAGTTAACATTGTCACAGCCTGGAAACAATGAATCTGAAGTAGGAGATTCATTTGTCTGCAACCTGTGGGTTATGGATCAGATATCGGATCCGAACCGGCATGGTTTTCCAGCTATGGATCCGAGCTCTCAGCTCCTCCCCTCACCCATAATGCCCTGCTCTCCCTACATGACCTCAGATCTAGTTTGCCGCGCTGGTGACCAGATTGGTTTTCTTGAGCTCTACAGCTAAGTGGTTTTCTTAAATATTCCTAGTGCTAAAATTTTAATTTTTTTTTTGACAGTTTGAGTGAAAGTTTAGGTTCCCCTTTTTGGTAGTTAAACTTGTTTAGTTATATTAATCTTTTATACTTAGTTTCCCTCCCCTCGCTGGTAGCGTAGTGTGTGTTTGGGCCTGTTGTGTGTCTAGTTTACTTTTACTTTTTACTTTAGTTTAAGTAATATCTAGGCTTTTAGGATGTCAGAACAACCTAAGGCTATTTTTTCGAAGTGCTCCGAGTGTGGCCATAAACTTTCCCGTGCTGATGGCCACACTCGGTCGATGACTCTGGGGTTGAACACCTCACTTCTGGATGTTCCATTTGTGCAGGGTTCAACCCCAGGGCATTGAAAGAGCGGAGGTCTAAGCTGGTCCTGGTGGGACTTTTGCCCCCGGACTCGGCTCCGACCTCCGCTCCTTCGGGGAACTGTCTCGGTTCCCTCCTTCAACTCCCCTCCTCCTCCTGGGACTCAACCTCCCTGTAGTGGTTGGAGGAGAGAAGCTAGAAAGAAGGACCAGAGGGAGAAGCACCATAGCGGCGGGCGAGACCTCTGTTTCGGCCCCGCCTGCCAAGCTTCTCCTCCGGCCTCCTTGTCTGCTGGTTCTCCCTCCTTGGCTCCGGTCACCCGTGTGCTTTCACCAGGACCTGAGGAGGAGGAGACCCGATCTCCGTCGAGGCTATCCAGGAGGCACTCAAGGCCTACCTCGGTAGCCTCGTCGAGATCGACCTATAGTCTATCAGACGCTGATCTGGACCGGATGATGAAAAGGTTCATCCAGGCCCAGATGCAGATGGGAGTGCTCTTGCCTCCCCTCTGGGGAGCTCGACCCTTTCTTTAAACCTATAGCTCCTTCTCCGACCCGCTACCGGGTTCGGAGCAGTTGAGCCGAGCAGCTTCGAGCCGGGGTGGGTCGGCGCCGATAGTACTCGGTGCCGGATCCGACCCTGCCCTCGAGTGCTTCAGATCCGACCTCGGAGCCTGGATCCGAGCCGGATCCGGGGATCAGTGCTCCTTCGGCGCCGTCTGTGTCGGGCGCACTGTCCTCGGATCCGAGCGCCGCGCCGGCTCGATCCACTCTCGGATCCGAGGGGAGCCGATTGTCGGATCCTTTGGTCGAGGTCGGCTCCTTCGGTTTTGATGTAGTGGAGAGGCCCTGTTGAGGGTCTCGGACCCCGGCACTTGCTTGGCTCTGTCCCGCGCTCCATCTGCACTGGGCCAGGCTTCCACCATCCGGCCATTGGGACAGCCCGCTCCTTTGCCCCAAGTTGTTCCTTTGGAACAGGTCACTGTTGAGGAGTCCTCTGACAGCCCCCCGGAGGATGCCCCCCGCAAACATACGTGCAAAAGGAGGCACATTGACTCCCCTGAGTCTCTCACAGAAGACACAGACTTGGAGGAAGGGGAAGGCTCCCCAAGATCACCCCCTGAGGATGTCTCATTTGGAGACATCATGGAAATGCTCCGCATAAGGGGGTGGTCTGCCCCAAGTCTTCCTCGGACGAGTCCGTGTTCTTGGAGGCATTTGAAGCGGGCCCGTCTACCTCTTGGGTGTCCCCTCCTGCTGACCCCCTGGTGGACCTCATTACCACCAGGGCGTGGAATGAACCGGACACCGTGGAGCCAATCCCAAAAAGGCCCGACCGTATTCTCAGTCCCCCGGCTGACCGTGCCCATTGGAGTAAGGGGCCTCCGGTAGATGCCATGTTGACGGCGGCTGCCACCAAGAGGGAACTTGCTCAGGAGAGTCCCTCAGTCCATCCCCCGAGCAAGGAGTCTCGGATGATGGACCGCTTGGGGAAGCGGATGTTTAGTTCAGCGACCTTTTCAGTAAGGGCGCTGAACTACCTGGCACATGTGATTAGGATGCAGCACGATCTTATTAAAGAATACGCTGCATCCCCCCCAGAGTCCATGTCGGAGGAAGACAAAGTATTGCACTCCACCCATATGGCCACTCTCAGGTCCGTCACTAATACCTCTATGCGGTTACTGTCCCACGCTACGGAAGGTGCCGCTAGAGCCGCAGGGGCAGACCTAGTTACTAGACGTCAGGCCTGGCTCCGTCATTGCGATTTCACGGAGCCCTTCAAGGCGTCATTTGCGAACGCCCCCTTCGATGGTTCTGCCCTCTTTGGCAAAACTGTTAGCGATACCTTGACCCAGAGCGAAAAGGACGGGAAGACGCTGTCTGCTGTCGGAATCTGCTTCTCTGTGCCCCAGAGGCCCTATTCTAGGAACCAAAAGGGCCAGAAGAAGATGTGGTTCCGGAAGTCGCAGCAATCCCAGCCCGCTCCGGACAACCAGTCCTTCCATGGAAGAGGAGGACAGGGAGGACGCCGCCCCAGGGGCAGAGGGGCTCCCAGGAACTTCGGGTCCAGAGAACCCTTCTCTGAACGGCCCGCGCAGCAGCCCTGAAGGGTTGCCTGGCTGCTCCACTCTGGAGGCAGTCGGGGGACGTTTTTCGGAGCACCTAGCGGCATGGGAGTCCATAACAACAGACCGCTGGGTCCTCCAAATCATATCCAGAGGATACCGTATCTCATTTCGTCACATGCCAAAATTGAAGTCCCTCCCCGACGTACCACCCGGTCAGTGGGAGGCCGCTTTGGCAGAAATTGGCCGTCTGCTAAAGAAAAGAGCCATCCAGCCCGTCCCCCCAGACCAGATCGGATCAGGGTTCTACTCCAGGTTCTTTTTAGTGCCAAAAATGATGGGGGATCTAAGACCAATTTTAGACCTTTCACTCGTGAACCTGACAGTTCCCAAAGAGAAATTCCGAATGGTTACGTTGCAGTCTATTCTCCCCCTTCTGGGAGAAAATCACTGGATGTGCTCCATAGACCTCAAGGATGCGTACTACCATATACTAATGGACAGGCGCTCCAGGAGGTTTCTCCGCTTCCGGCTGGGAGCCAGTCACTACCAATTCCGGGTCCTTCCCTTTGGTCTCACCACAGCCCCCAGGGTGTTCACCAAAGTATTAGCAGTGGTAGCGGCCCACCTGAGGCTTCAGGGGGTGCAGGTCTTTCCCTACCTGGACGACTGGCTTCTCACCGCCCCAACAAGGCATCTACTACTATCGGCGCGAGACTCCTTTCTCCATCTTGCTCCCCATCTGGGCATCACAATAAACACAGAAAAATCCAACCTAGCACCCACGCAGTTCATTGATTTTATAGGTGCCAGGTTAGACACGAGGCGATTAAGAGCCTTCCTCACTGCGGACAGAATTCAAAATCTGCAGCTCCAGGTGCGGGCCATTCTCCACTCAAGCTCAGTTCCGGCGGAGTTGGTCCTGAGGGCCCTAGGGTCCATGGCGGCAGCAATAGCGCTTCTTCCTCTCGCCAGGTTCAATATGCGCATCCTTCAATGGACACTCCTAGTTCAGTGGTCGTATCTTGCTCTTCCTATGTATCATCCCATTGCGATCAGCAAGGCTTGCAAGCGGTCCCTCCTGTGGTGGCTACACTCTCCAGATCTCCACGGAGGCCGCCCCTTTTGTGCTTCTCCCCCTCTCGCCACGGTGACCACGGACGCCTCCCGCCTCGGGTGGGCGGGGCGTTTTGCAGGCCGGACGGTCCAAGGCACGTGGAGCGATTCAGAGACCTTACTGCATATCAACATTCTAGAGATGAGAGCAGTGCTCTTAGCGTTGCTAGCACTTCAGACCTTTCTTCCCTTGGGAACAATTGCAATTCAATCGGACAACATGTCTGTTGTCTGGTATATCAACAAGCAAGGAGGAACCAGGTCTTGCCCTCTTTGTCGAGAAGCCATGAGAGTGTGGGAATGGGCAATCTCCACCAACCGCTTTCTCATAGCAACGCATATTCCGGGTCGGTCCAACATCCTTGCGGACAAACTCAGTCGCACCATTCTCACCCCTTATGAGTGGTCTCTCAATACTCAGGTAGCGGAACGCATCTTCGCACGGTGGGGAACTCCTTGTTGCGATCTTTTTGCGTCTCCCTCAAACACCAAGTCCCGGAGGTACCCCAAGAGACGCTCTGGTGCATGCTTGGCCACCCGGTCTTCTTTATGCTTACCCCCCCTTGCCTCTGATGCTCCAAGTTCTTCAGAAAGCCTCTCGGTTGGGGTGCAGAATGATTCTCATTGCCCCATTTTGGCCTCGACAGGTCTGGTTCCCTTTCCTAAGGTCTCACTCAGTGAATCCTCTTTGGATTCTAGATCCCATTCTGGATCTGATATCTCATCCATCCCGCTCATCACCCTGAATCTGGACAACCTGAAGCTGACCGCTTGGCTGCTCCAGTTCCACTCCTGATCAGGACTCCCGGTATTTCGTCCCCTGTTAAGGCCATCCTGGTGGCGGCTCATAAACCATCCACTTGGAAAGTTTACCGCAGTAAGTGGAAACGGTTCTCCTTGTGGGCGGAGCGGCAAGGCCTAAACCCCTTCACAGTTCCCCTTCCTCTGGTGCTTGACTTCTTAACCACTCTTTTTAATGATGGTGCCAGCAGTTCCACGGTCAAAGTACAACTTGCGGCAATTTCTCATTATCATATTGGTCATGACTCCAGTCCACTGATGTCTGCCAAATTGTGTAAGATTTTCCTAAAAGGTACTTTCCTTCTCAGGCCCCTGTAAAGCAAGTGGTTCCTCCTTGGGACCTTTCTTTGGTCCTCCAGGCCTTGACCGCTCCCCTTGAACCGCGGCTACGGTAGATCTGAAATTTTTATCTTTCAAGACGGCCTTTTTAGTAGCCATTACCTTGGCCAAGAGAGTCTCAGAACTTCAAGCCTCATCAGCCAAGCCTCCTTACTTGGTCTTTCATCCGGACCGTGTATACCTCAGGACCAACCCGTCCTTTCTTCCTAAGGTAGCTTCTGAAGCAAACATTAATCAATCCATTAACCTCCCTGTTTTCTTTCCTAAATATCAAAACAAGGGTGAATACAAGCTTCATTCCTTAGATGTTCACAGGCAACTTAGATTTTATCTAAACAGGACGGCTGGTCATAGGCAATCCAACCAGTTGTTTATTTCCTTTGCTAAATTTAATTTGGGCAAGCCAATTTCTAAAGTCTCATTATCTCGCTGGATTTCACAGTGCATCTTATTGGCTTATCAAGCTTCTGGAAGGCCCGCACCGGAGGTGTACATGCCCATTCAACCCGGTCAGTCTCTACCTCGGCCTTTAAGGCTAGGATTCCTCTAGATGATATTTGTTCAGCAGCCACTTGGGCTTCATCTCATACCTTTATTTCCCACTACAAGTTGGATATTACATCTAGGGGTAGAGCATCCTTTGGCTCAGGTGCTCCGGAATATTCTTCCATGATGGCCCAAGATTCAGGTAGCTGGGGACTCTGTCCCACAGGTTGCAGACAAATGAATCTCCTACTTCAGATTTAGAAGTTATGTACTCACCATAACGTTCCATCTGAGTAGGTGTATTCATTTGTCTGCAACCATCCCGCCCTCCTATCCCCCTGGCCTTTTTCAGTTTCCTGCATATTATGTGTTACCCTTTTCAGGGTATTCATGCTGTTGGCAAACTCGATCTGAGGTCATGTAGGGAGAGCAGGGCATTATGGGTGAGGGGAGGAGCTGAGAGCTCTGATCCATAGCTGGAAAACCATGCCGGTTCGGATCCGATATCGGATCCATAACCCACAGGTTGCAGACAAATGAATACACCTACTCAGATGGAACGTTATGGTGAGTACATAACTTCTAATTCCTATCACACCTTGCCTACACCTGGAGTTCCTATGGTGGGCAGAGGCCTGCCACCAAAACAAGGGACTATCATTCACACTACCCCCTGCCGCCCAAACCCTAACTACAGATGCATCAGACTATGCATGGGGGGCTCACCTGGCAGGGAAGTGAATTCAGGGCAAATGGAACCCAAATCAAATGCACCTACATATCAATCAAAAATAAATGTTATCTGTACAGAATACTCTGACAGCTTTCAAGGACT
This sequence comes from Protopterus annectens, assembly GCF_019279795.1. Classification (NCBI taxonomy): domain Eukaryota; kingdom Metazoa; phylum Chordata; order Ceratodontiformes; family Protopteridae; genus Protopterus; species Protopterus annectens. The sequence goes on from NC_056741.1 coordinate 1,830,324,373, forward strand.
ACATTCTTCCAGGACAACTAATGGTGAAGACGGACAACACCACGGTTATGTGGTACATAAATAAGCAGGGGGGTACACTTTCCTACCCCCTCTGCAGACTAGCCATGGCATTGTGGAACACAGCCTTGAGCTACCAAGTGCACCTACTAGCTCAATTTCTGCCAGGAAAATTGAATACACTGGCAGACGGAGTAAGCAGAAACCTCATGGACCCACACAAGTGGAAACGGGAACCATGTATTTTCAACATGTTGACAAGCGAATGGGGGAGCCCAGACATAGATCTATTTGCCTCCCCCAGAACTACCAGTTGGACAAGTTTTGCACAAGGACTCCCCACAAACAAGCCTGGAAAGTGGATGCTCTGTCCTTCAGCTGGAAAAACCTATCAGTCTACGCCTTTCCCCCTCTGCCTCTGCTCTCCAAAGTTCTACTAAAAGTCAAACAGGACAACCCAAGGATGATTTTGATTGCTCCAGACTGGCCGCACCAACACTGGTACCCACTCCTGCGCAGTGTGCTGCAAATATCTCCATTGCACCTGCTTCAGACCCCTTCCCTGCTGTCTCAGCAGGAGAACCAAATTCTGCACCCTCAGCTTCCAACATTGAACCTTGCAGCCTGGCTAATCACTTAAATTCACCCTTATCATCCCTCAGCAAACCTGTGGTGGATGTCATCTTGGAGCCGAGGAGACCTAGTACTAGAAAATCTTATGCTGACAAATGGAAAAGATTCTGTGCCTGGAACCAATCTTTAGGGATGAGCACAGCAGCACCCAATTTACCTCAGATTTTGCAATACTTAACTGAGATGCTTCACAAGGGCCTGTCTTTTTCCTCCATTAAAATCCACACCTCAGCTATTTCAGCTCACTATAACACAGAACCACCCCTCTACTCTCATCCTCTGCTCAAGCAGTACCTCAGAGGGGCAAAAAACTTGAGGCCACCCAGGAGAGCTCCTATCCCTGCCTGGGACTTTAACTTTGTTTTGGAGAAACTCACTCTACCCCCTTTCAAGCCAGCTGCTACTGCAGACTTAAAATTTCTTTATTGGAAAACAGCCTTCCTTTTAGCAATCACTTCAGCTAGAAGGATATCTGAATTACAGGCCCTTATGGCAGTGGAGCCTTTCATCATCTTTCATGCGTACAGGGTATCTCTCGGGACGAATCCATCCTTCATGCCTAAGCTGGTTTCCATTGTGGCTCTTAATCAGTCCATTCACTTGCCAACCTTCTTTCCCAATCCACAGAACAAAGGGGAACGGATTCTGCATTCCTTGGATGTGCACAGGCAGTTTATATTCTACTTTGACAGGATATAATCTCAAAGAAAATCTGAACAGCTGCTGGTAGCATTTGCTGCAGGGGCAGAGGGGAAGGCTATTTCAAAACAAACCATTTCTAAATGGATAAGCCATTGCATTCATTTCTGCTATAAGCTCCATGGAAAACCTATCCCCCAGGGGATCAGATCTCACTCCACCAGGACTGCATCTACATCTGCAGCCTTTCTCAGAGGTGTTCCTATGAGGGATATCCTAGAAGCTGCTACCTGGAGTTCTGTACATACTTTCACCAAGCATGGTCATTTACCAATTTTCTCTAAATCCAGAGCTGGCTTTGCCACTGCTGTCTTGCAGGGCCTTATAGCTGGCCATAGTGCTGTATAAACTCCTCCTCCCAACCATAGCTTTGGGAATCTACCCAAATGTAATGACTGCAACAGTGAAACACGAAGAACATAGTACAGTTGTGTACACTTACCATAAATGTAGATGTTCGAGTGTATTCACTGTTGCAGTCCTTGTTTCTGGCTATACCTTTACTTTCCTTTACTATGCTTAAAAGCCTTTTTGGTGTGTTTACTTTTGGTTGGAGGTATATTTTTGTGTTTTTGTGTTTATTTGTGCCCCATTAAGGGGCACTTGACATCTGGGGCAAGAAAAACTGATGTAATGGCATCGGCTGCATGTTTTATACCCCTGACGACCTGACGTCATGGAAGAAGGGACAGCAACTGACGCAGGACCCAAGACTTTGTTAATCAGGCCGATTGAGGGCAACCTGCCAGCAGATTACCCAAATGTAATGACTACAACAGTGAATACACTTGAACATCTACATTTATGGTAAGTGTTCACAACTGTACTTTCTGCATAGATACTCCTGGCTTAGGCTGCAACCACTGCCAGAAGAGTCCGAAATCCTAGCTGCTTCTCTTGGTAATAACCTTTTGTTTGGTAAGCAGTTTGCAGAGATATTTAAAAATCAACAGGAAGAGCAAAGAGCTGCACGATATTAAACACCTGCTGGTCTCTCCCATACCCAAGTACTATAGAAATTATCCTGTTAAGACATTCTGTGTCAGAAGGACCCCTTCTGCAACCACCCCTTCCTCTAGGAGGCATAGGAAAGGGACTTGGAGGCAACCTTCTTCAAGGACCACCTCTTTTCAGCCAGCTTTAAGACAGTCCTTTCAGGATAGAAATAATGGCAACAATGCGTGACTGCCTTGCCCACCTCCCCCTTTCTTCCCATCTCTCTCACTCTCTGCCCCTTTGGAAAGAAATCGCCATAGACTGCTGGGTGCTTGCAATAGTGGAAAAAGGATATTTCCTATCCTGTCAGGAAAGACCCACCCCACAGGGCATTTCTTTCCCACCCAAAAATCAGCTTCACCTAATTCCTAACATTATCCAAGATCTACGGGCACAAGGCACCATAGAACCTCTCCCATTAGGACAAGAAGGAAAAGGTTTTTACTCCAGACTTTTCCTAGTTCCAAAAAAGGATGGACCATGAAGACCAATCCTGGACTTATCCATTCTAAATCTTTCTCTAAAAGTCCCCTCTTTCAGAATATTCTCCTACAGACCCTGCTTCCACTGTTGCCACCACAAGCATCCATGAACCTGAAAGAGACTTACCTCCACATTTCCATACGCCCAAACCACAAGAAATACTTGCTCTTTGCTCGGCCTTGCTCTCTTTTTCAATTTACTGCCTTGCCCTTTGGTTTGTCCACTGCCCCAAGGGTTTTCACCCGATTCCTTGCTCCCACCATAGCCTTCTACAGGGCCAAGGGAAAACAGATCTATCCCTACCTAGACGATATTTTGATTCTTACAGAAAAAGAAGAGACCCTCAAAAATCATCTCCAGTTCTCCATGTCCCTGCTTCAGAGACAGGTTTCACCCTGAACCCTCCCAAAGTCATCACTATCTCCAGAACAAGACCAGATCTTCCTGGAGTGCAGGATTCGGGGAAACCTAATGAGGGCATTTTTACCCCCAAGACAAAATCTCCCTGACAAACCATTTCCAAGACCTCCTCCAGGTAAACCAGCTGTCAGCAAGACAGTTTATGCGTCTCCTGGGTCTTATGGCAGCCACTATCCTTATGCTTGTACTTCTGTTCCTATGTTACAGTATTCTTAGTGAGGGATTTCTCACCCCAGGTGATCCGAACGTCGGCTCCTTATACAGAAACTTAAGCTTGGTTGCTGTAAGTGTGTGGGATGTCACACACAGGGCCATAAACCAGGGACCTTAAATGAGACAGTTGCATGCACAGACCCGAGAACTTTTCAGCCGCAGTCAACCATCACATTGATTGCTTCGCTCCTCTACTTTGAAGATGTCTAAAGCTACGTAGCCCTGTTGGGGTATTTGTTTTAAATTCTTGCTTGAGCTCTGTTTACTGTACCCAGCAGTTAGCTGATGTCTGCTAAGAAGGGTAAATGCCAATGCAGGTGCCAGATTCTGCATAAGGATACGCATTACCATTGTGTTTTCTGCCTAATTTGTCAGTCCTTCATACTCAAGACCCTCCAAAGGTATCTGGCCACCCTAAATCTATATTTAGAAAACCAGAGGCTAAAAATGCTATTGCTCAGGATGGATCCCAAGTCAGCTGCCACGGAAAAAGGCCAAGATTACAAGGCCTAGTACTTCTGCCTCTCAGCCATCGGATATCCCGCCAGCTTCCGATTTAGGAGTTGAGGGACGTCCGTTAGAACCGTCTACTTCAGCATTCCCCTTGAAGCTGCTTTAGAATTTATGGCCAACACGTCCACGGAGACAGCTCAGATGTCTGTCCCAACTGATGTCGAGATGGAACCAGACCATGCTGGACGACTGACCAGGATGCCTTTGCCTGAAGCCCCAACTCCTATTCAGGCCCCTGAAACCAGGCCTTATCTAAAGCTACTACTTTGAAAAGGAAGCAGAAAACTAAGCACCTACCTCCACCCACAAAGGGAGTTCCAGACTGGCATTCGTTCACCAACTCCTTAATGCAGGCCTTCATGGCCCTTAGGCCCTCACCCTCTTCCCCCTCCACCTTTCCTTTTCTGAATCCTAGGCCTGCCTCAGCTGCTTCTCTCCTCCCTTCCACTGCCCATGAAGGGGAAGAAGAACAGGAGGCTTACTATTCATCTTAGGATGAATCCATTATTTATCTCAAATTGCCTGCCCTTTAGAGTACTGTTCCCATGATGAGGAATCCATAGAAGGGGACACTCCACCAGAGGATATCATCTTTGGGAAAGTCATCACAAAAATGAAAGAATATTTTAAATGGGACACTTCCCAAATGACTGAAAGTCAAAAGAGATGCTTTGAATTGCTTCAAGTGGAATCTCCCTCCCCTTCAGCCATCCTACCAGTTATCCCTGCCTACCCTGATGCATTCTCAGCAGCATCAGAAAACCTAGACTCTCATCCTCCTGCCCCTAAGAGGCCTGACCATTTCTATAAAGTGCCAGATGAACAAAAATTCTTAGTAAAACCACTCCTGACAGACCCAGCAGTGATTGCTGTATCCCCTGACAAGCAGTCAAGACTGATTCCTTCATTGTCTGTTACCTTCGGACAAAGACCGTAAAAACATGGACAGGATAGGCAAGAAAGTTTATACCTCTTCCATCCTAGCAGTCAGAGCTATCAACTACCAAACCCATATGATAAAATATGCTTTGGATCCTGTATCCCAAGCTTTCTAGCCTCCTGTCATCCATACCTGATTGCCCTAGCAAGACAGAGGTAGCATCAAAACTGCCCCTGGCTTCTCAAGTGACCAGACATTCTATTAGATGCAGTTATGATGCAGCAGAGGCCTCTGCAAGGTCTGCTGCTACTGCATCTGTACTACATAGATATTCATGGCAACGCCTTCAACCCCTACCAGAGGACTTCAAGTCAAAAATTCTAGATGCCCCTCTAGACTACAACCTCCTGTTTGGTAAACAGTCTGCAGACCTCTTTAAAAGCCTTCAGGAGAAAAGTAAAGAGCTGCAAGATGTCAAGCACCTGTTGGTATCTCCCATTCCTAAATATTATAGAAATTACCATGCTAAGACTACCTTTGTCAGGAGAATGCCCTCCTCGACTACTCCATCCTCTTCCAGGCATAGGAAAGGAACCAGGAGGCAGGCCACCTCTAGGCCAGTAGCCTCACAGCCTACTCAAAAACAGCCCTTTCATGACAGAAATGGCTCCAACAATGCGTAACTGCCTTGCCCAGCTCCTCTTGTCAGCCCATCTCTCCCACTGCCTCCCTCTTTGGAGATCCAGCACCTCAGACCACTGGGTGCTGGTAATAGTACAAGAAGTTATTTCCTCTCTTGGAAGGAATAGCCCTTTACAAGGTTCATTCCATTCCCCCCAAAAATCAACTACATCTTATTCCACAGGTCCTGCAGGACCTTCTGAACCATGGAGCTATAGAACCTGTCCCCCCAGGACAGGAAGGAAAAGGCTTTTACTCAAGATTATTCCTTGTCCCCAAAAAGATGGCCCTTGGAGGCCAATACAGGATCTGTCCTTTCTAAACCTATTCCTAAAAGTTCCATCATTCGGAATGTTATCCCTTCAAACCCTTCTTCCACTATTGCCAGCTCAGGCCTTTATGGCCACACTCTATCTGAAGGAGGCCTACCTCCATATCCCAGTAAAACCCTCCCACAGAAAATATTTGCATTTCACTGGGCCCTGTTCACACTTTTAGTTTACAGCCTTGCCCTTTGGTTTATCTACTGCACTCGAGTATTCACAAAATGCCTAGCTCCACCTATAGCCTTTTGCAGAACCAAAGGTTTCCAAATTTAACCCTGCCTAGACGACATCCTCATTCTAGCAGAAAGAGAAGGCACCCTACAAAACCATCTGCAGTTCACCATTTCCCTGCTTCAGAGCCTGGGGTTCACTTTCAGTTTTCTAAAATATAATCTTTCTGGGCTGCAGGATCAGAACAGACCTGATGCGTGCATTCCTCCCTCACGACAAAGTTCTCACCCCCTCTACCCACTTCCAAACCTAATGCAGATTCCGCAGATATCTGCAAGACAATTCTTGAGGGTCCTAGGTCTGATGGCTTCTACCATCTCTGTGCTGCCTTTGGCCAGAATGTATATGCAAAAACTGCAGTGGTACTTGAATGTGTGGTCTTAACATGATCACCCTCTAAAGTTTCAGATTACATTCTTAACCTGCCTCAAAGTAGATTTAAGGTGGTGGATTCAACAAGTCCAAATGCACCCAGGCCTTCCACTTCAACCCCCGACACCTACCCAGTACATGCATACAGATGCATCAGACCTAGGGTGGGAGGCTACCATGAAGGGCTTCATGGTACAGGGGACGTGGCATCCTACCCTCCAAAAGAAACATATAATTGTGAGGGAAATGACAGTAGTTTTTGTGGCTCTGAAAGCCTTTATCCCAATCCTGCATCCAGGCTTCCTTCAAATCTTCACAGACAATACCACAGTCTTGTGGTACCTCAACAAACAAGGAGGGAGCAAGTCCTACCTTCTCTGCCAGATAACAATCCAAATTTGGGACCTTGCCTCCAGAAACAACTTATCCCTGCAGGCAACATACATCCTTTTCCAGGACAACCAACAAGCAGATATTCTCAGCAGAACATCCTTCTACAGAACCGAATGGATGCTAAACAGGGACATTTTTTCTACGCATTGACAGTGGGGCACACCTTAGGTAGATTTGTTTGCCTCCCCCCAGAACAGAAAATTGAAGACATTCTGCACCAAGGATCACTCTCCACTTGCCTGGAGGGTAGATGCTTTCAGCATTTCATGGAAGGGATGGTTTCTGTATGCATTTCCACCCTTCCCTCTCATTCAGAAAGTCCTCCTGAAGATTAAGAAGGACAAACCAAAAATCTTGCTGGTGACTCCCTATTGGCCAATACAGCACTGGATGTTCATCGTATTTCACTGTTGCAGTCATTTACTCTTGGGTTATCCTGCTGACAGGCTACCCGCAGTCAGCCTGAATTCCAAAGTCTAGGTCCGGCGTTGGTTGCTGTCGCCTCTTCCCTGACGTCAGTGTGCCAGGGGTATAAAAGATGCAGCGACACCATTTTCTTCAGTCTTTCTTGCCTAGCGGTGCCCGAAGCAAAAGTAGTTTGCAAGTGCCGGTTGTCCGACTCCTGAGATTTTCACAGACGAATTTCAGATCCGAAGTCTTCATTAAAGCTAAGTACCCCATTGGGGAAACTTTTTTTCTTGCTCCAGACCGATGTCAGAAAAAGTTAACAATCTTGTGGGAAGCAAATACCTCATAAGGATTTTCATTCTTACTGTATTCCTTGCCTAGGCCCTGATCATAACGTTGCTAGCTGTCGGTTTTGTGCTAGATTCAACCAACGCACTGTTAAGCGTCAGTTTGATTTTGCTTTTCATTACTTTGGACGAAAATTCAATTATATAATGCCATCGCGTCGGAACAGCAGACGACCAGAGTTTCTAAAAAACGCAAGGAAAAAGAGAAGGACAGGCATCCGAGATCCAAAACAGACGACGAAGCTTCCGCTAAGCCAGTCGCCGGTTCTCAGTGAAGTGCTTTTGCAGCCCCTGACGCCCGCTACCTCAGAGCCACAGGCCGCTGACGACTCCCACGTGTAGCCAGCTAGGCCTCTGGATACTCAAGGTATTGGACACTCGGAAATCATTCCCTCAGATGGGTCCAGAGCCGCTGAGCAGGCATTGGCTTCTGAGGGTGTTTTCAGACCTACACAGCTATATGTAAAGCCTACTTCAGCTTCTAAAGCAAAGACTAAAGCAGCTTTAAAGACAAAGAAACAAGTACAGCATTCTCCAGGACCTACGAAACAGATGCTCAAAATGGTCGAAGACCTTATTACCTTGATCAGGGGTTCCCATCCCCCTCCTGACAAGAGACAAACTATGACTCTTCAGATCAGGTTTCCATTTCCTCTGACTCCTCTTTTGTACAGGAATACTCTCTTCCTCCCTATGAGGATTCTGATGCTGAAGAATCCATTCCTTCAGCCTCTCCTCCTGAGGATTATTCTTTTGGGGAAACCCTGCATACCATGAGGGAGCACTTCCACTGGGAGAGCCAAGATTACTCTGAATCAAAGAAAAGGCTTAGAGATTTTCTTTTACTTCCTCAGCACAGGCCTCTTGCTATTCCCCCTGTGCTAGACATTGTAGATGATGTATTTTCAGAGTCCAGCCTTTCTCCAGACTCCTTACCTCCAGGTCCTGTTAAACCAGACAGATACTACAGGGTTCCAGATTCACATACATTTCTTTATAAAAACCCTGCTGCTGACCCAGAAACTATTTCTCAGGGTCCCAAAGGGGTTAAGGCCGCTACTGCAAAAAACCCTATCCCTTCTGACAGGGATTAAAGGGCACTAGACAGATGGGGAAAGACGGTTTACACTTCTGCTACTTTGGCTGTGAGGGCTTTAAATTGTCTATTTCATATGATTAAATATCAGCAATACTTAATGTCACTGTTAAAACAGAAAATGTTGGCCAATTCTGATTGTGCAGAAAATAAGGAAATGCAGGATTTATTGTATGCAACTGAACAAGTGGGAAAGCATACACTGCAATGTGGTTTTGATTCTCTGGAGGCCTCCTGCAGGGCCGCAGTTAAGGGTTCTGTCATTAGGAGGCATGCTTGGTTAAAGGAACAAAATCTGCCCGATCATGTTAAAGCAAAATTGTTAGATGCTCCATTACAGCATGATACTTTATTTGGTGTTAAAGCAGAGGAGGTTTTGAAGAAAATGGAGGACAAAGCGAAATCTATGCAAACAGTAAAGGATTTTTTTACAGGTTCAGCCACCAAAATTTAGCAGGAACTGGCCTACAAAGAATTGATCCTTTCCAGTGTCGAACATGCCACAAAGAGGCAGATACAGACGTCCCAGAGGCAGATCCCAGCCCCAGGGCTCGTACAGGCCTAAACAGTGGGGCGCTTCTACCTCCAAAAGTGGGGAAGACAAAGCACAGCCATACAGGAAACAGTCCCAATGACTTGCCTCTGCCAGCACCAAGCACTTATTTTCTTGCAGCCCCCTTAGAGGGAAAACTAGCACTTTTCTCTCAAAATTGGCACATGATCACCCAGGACAAACAGGTATTGAATATAGTGTCCCAGGGCTACATGTTCCACTTTCACACCCTGCCAAAGGCAAAAGGTATGCCAAACCTGCCACACAATCAATGGGCAGAGGCACAAAAACAAGTTTCGTCCCTTATGAACATGAGGGCCATTCAGCAAGTACCACAGCAAAAGCAGGGACAAGGATTTTACTCAAGACTTTTCTTGGTACCCAGAAAGGACAAAGCCTGGAGACCAATACTGGACCTGTCTATTCTAAACACATTTCTGGACGTTCCAAAATTCAAAATGTTAACTCTGCAGCAGCTTCTGCCCATGCTGGGCAAGAAGGCTTGGCTTGTAACTTTGGACCTAAAAGAGGCATACCAGCATATCCCAATCAGACAATCTTGCAGAAGATACCTCAGATTCATAGCTGGCTCAATGCACTACCAATTCTCTGCACTGCCCTTTGGCTTATCTACTGCACCCAGGGTCATCACAAAATGCCTGGCACCAGTAATTGCATTTTGCAGACAGAGGAATTCAAATATATCCTTACTTGGACGACTGCCTTATACAAGCAGAGAACAAGGACACACTACTAAATCATCTGGTGTTCGTAAAAAGATTATTAATTTACCTAGGGTACACAGTAAACGAAAAGAAATCAAAACTAGTACCCTCTCAAGAGATAATATTCCTGGGTGCAAGCTTAAATACAACTACCCAGATGGCTTATCTCACGCCAGACAAACAAAGGCAACTAAGTTCTTTCTTCAAAATGTTGGCAACAAAGACTCAGTTATCTGCAAGAAAAATTCTGCAGGCTTTGGGCTTCATGGCATCCTGCATTCTGCTAATTCCATATGCCAGACTGCATATGAGGAAACTTCAATGGTACCTAAAAAGTGTCTGGACTCAACATTGTCAAAGCCTGGAAGCATTAATTACCCTCATTCCTTGCCTGCAACAGGAGTTTTGATGGTGGGCACATGCCTGTTACCTCAACAAGGGACAGCCATTCACTCTACCCACAGCCAGCCAGTCAGTAACAACAGATACATCAGATTATGCCTGGGGAGCACACATGGCAGGAAAATGTATTCAGGGCACATGGTCCACAAGCCAAATTCATCTACATATCAATCAAAAAGAGATGCTAGCTGTTCAGAATGCCCTGACAGCTTTCAAGGATCTACTCCATCCAGGACAGCTACTGATAAGGACGGACAATACTACAGTCATGTGGTACATAAACAAGCAGGGAGGCACACATTCCTACCCCCTCTGCAGACAAGCCATGACTTTGTGGGACACAGCATTGACTTATCAAGTGCCCCTGCAAGCACAATTCCTGCCAGGAAAGAACAATACTCTGGCAGATGAACTAAGCAGAAACCTCACGGATCCCCACAAGTGGAAACTGGATCCACAAGTCTTCAGCATGATAACAAAGGAATGGGGATGCCCAGACATAGATCTGTTTGCCTCCCCTCACAACTGCCAACTACAGAAATTCTGCACAAGGACTTATCACAAGCAAGCATGGAAAAGATGCGCTGTCATTTAGCTTGAAAAGTCTAACAGTATATGCCTTTCCTCCTCTGCCTCTCCTCCCCAAGGTACTCCTAAAGGTCAGGCAAGAGAAGCCAAGAATAATTCTGATTGCCCCAGACTGGCCACGCCAGCACTGGTACCCAATCCAAAAAAGCTTGTCTCAAGGGCCCAGCCTGGACATTGCCTCTAATTCCTCACTTACTGACCCAGCAAAACAATCAGATTCTGCACAGCCACCTCAGGACCCTAAATCTGGCAGCATGGCGGATAATGTAACCATTCAAAACACACCTCTCTCAAAAGCAGTGATGGATGTTATTTTGGAGGCCAGGAGGCCCAGTACCAGAAAATCTTATGCAGAAAAATGGAAAAGATTCTGTGCTTGGAACCAGGCACAAGATTGACACATATGTGCCAAATATTCCTCAGATTTTACAATACTTAACTGAGATGCTGGACAAAGGCCTATCCTTTTCATCATTTAAAATTCATCCCTCTGCCATTTCAGCTCATTACAATACGGACCCTCCTATTTTTCCCTTCCATTGCTAAGGCAGTACCTCAGAGGGGCCAAAAACATAAGACCTCCAAGGAGAGCCCCAATACCTGAATGGGACCTCAGTTATGTCTTGGAAAAACTCACACTGCCGCCTTTTGAGCCAGCCAATACAACTGATATAAAGTTTTTATCTTGGAAAACAGCTCTGCTCGTAGCAATAACCTCTGTAAGACGAGTTTCAAGCACTCATGGCTCTGGAACTTTTCATCATTTTCCATCCAGACAGGGTTTCTCTAAGGACGAACCCAACATTTATGCCTAAGGTAGTGTCCAGTGTGGCCCTTAACCAAACCATTCATATGCCTACCTTTTATCCAAAGCCATTAGAATAAGGGTGAGAGACTTCTGCATTCTTTGGACATACACAGACGGCTACGCTTCTACTTGGACAGAACTAAAGCTTTCAGAAAAACTGAGCAACTTTTAGTGGCATATGCTGCAGGATCTCAAGGAAAGCCTATCTCAAAACAGACTATTTCAAAATGGATAGGCCACTGCATTCAGTTCTGCTACTCACAACATGGCAAATCAGTGCCCAAGGGCATTAGGCCTCATTCTACCAGGGCAGCAGCTACTTCAGCAGCCTTTCTCAGAGGAGTGCCAACCAAAGACATTTTAGAGGCTGCAACTTGGAGTTCAGTGCACACTTCTACAAAGCACTACCATTTACCTCTTTACTCTACATCCAGAGCAGGCTTCGCCACTGCAGTTCTGCAGGGCCATATAGCCTCTCCTAATCCTATTTAGGCCCAGCCACCCAACCTCAGCTTTGGGATTCAACCCAAGAGTAATGACTGCAACAGTGAAACACGATGAACATAGTACAGTTGTATACCTACCATAAATGTAGATGTTCGAGTGTATTCACTGTTGCAGTCCAGGTTACCCACCCACCATCCCCCTTTTCTTTGCTGGGACTTACCTATACTTCTCTATCTTATACAACCTATGTGGTGTATTTGCTTGTAGATGAAGGAAATGTTTATTTTACTGCATGCATAATTATTGGCATAATTTTTTTTAGCCTACCATTTTGGGGGCACCTGACATCTGGGGCAAGAAAAACTGAAGAAAATGGCGTTGGCTGCATTTTGTATACCCCTGGCGCACTAACGTCAGGGAAGAGGCGGCAGCAACCGACGCTGGACCTAGACTTTGGAATTCAGGCCGACTGCGAGTAGCCTGCCAGCAGGATAACCCAAGAGTAATGACTGCAACAGTGAATACACTCAAACATCTACATTTATGGTAGCTACACAACTGTACTTTCCCCCTATTACTGTTACTAGCCAAGGGTAATCACCACAAGTTACCCCACAAGGTGGGACCTACTCACACAACAGAAGGGATCTCTCATTCACCCTCAACCACAGATGTTAGGTCTAACAATCTGGGTGGTAAACTTTTAATTCCTTTCAGACACCAGTATTCTGAGGACATGCTTTCAGTCCTGAGGGATGCCTGGAAACCAACTAAAAGGAGATCCTACATCTCAGAATGGGAAAGATTCTCCAAGTGGCGTCTCCATAGGTACAGGGATCCCTTTCAAGCGGATACCATTCTAGTCTTTACTTAAGTGTGTGAACTCATCAAGGCTGGCCTTTCATACTTGTCCGTGAAAGTCCACCTGTCTCGATCTCTGCCTGCTTACCCCTAGCACCCCCTCTACTAGCCAAGCTAGATGTTAAACTGTTCCTGAAGAGGATTTTGCACATCAGGCCATGTAGAAAGCCCGTCCCACCTCCTTGGGGACCATAACTTCATATTGGAAAAACTCGGACTGCCTCCATTCGAGCTAGCCAGTGCTGCAACTCTCCAAATGTGCACATGGAAGACTGTACTGCTCGTGGCCCTCACCTGTGCTAGAAGGATGTTGCAAGCTGTCATGGCCTGCTCACCCTACACCATCTTCCACAAGGAGAGGGTTGTCCTGAGCACTAACCCTTCTTTCCTGCCAAAGGTGGTCAACAAACTGTCCTTAAACCAATCTATTCACCTGCCCACCTTCTTCCCCTCTCCCACTAATGACAGTGAGATGATATGGGCACAGACAACTAAGGTTTTAATTAGACAAAACTACGTCCATCAGAAAATCCAACCAAGTCTCTGTAGCCTTCCACCCCAGAGCCATGTTCAAGGCAGTCTCCAAACAAACCATTTCCTGCTGGATCAGAAAAACTATCTGTTCCTGCTACTCCTACCTCGGCAAGGACCTAATCCAGGGAGTAAGAGCTTATTCTACCAGGGACATGGCATCCTCCTAAACCTTCCTCAAAGGCCTGGACACAGCCTCCATTCTGGAGGCAGCCACCTGGTCCACCATACACACTTTTACCAGACACTACAAATTGGACCATGTCTCCAGATCCAGGGCAGGGTTTGCTAGGGCAATCCTGCATGGCTTTCTGGAATCGGCTACCTCTTCCTTCACCCTTCTTTTTTCTTAAGCTGTGGCACTCTCCCACACTAAGAATACTGCAACATAGGAATAGGACATAAAATAGTTGCGTAAAATCTTACCATAACCATAGATGTCCTTCTCTTCCATGTTGCAGTATCCCCCCACCTATCCCCCTTTATTCCATTTGACTGGTCTAAGGAGCAGCATGGGGCACCCCCTAGACCGAGGCCAAACTAGCCAGCAAATGGCACTTTGTACCTCTTGTGGATATCATTTGGTTCTTTCTACAGAACGGTCTGACGGGGCATTTAACTACTGAGATCTTTGCATGCAGATGTCACATTTAAGGTCCCTGATTTATGGCCCTACGTGTGACATCCCACGCAGCTATAGCAACTAGGTTTAAGTTTTTGTATAAGGAACCAATATTCGGGTCACCTGAGGTGGGGAATACCTCACTAAGAATACTGCAATATGGAAGAGAGCGACATCTATGGTTATGGTAAGATTTTACACAACTATTCTTTCCCCTAGCCAGGATGCACATGAGGAAGCTACAGTGGTATTTAAAGAATGTATGGTCCCAGCAAAGCAATCCTTTAGACTTCCAAATACCCTTCCTACCTTGTCTAGAAATAGAACTAAGGTGGTGAATACAACAGGTTCAAAGGAATCCAGGACTACCCCTCCTACCTCCCCCCCCACACCAACTCAACATATGCACACAGATGCATCAGATCTGGGACTACCATGAAGGGACTCAAGATACAAGCAGCTTGGCAGGCATCCCTCTTGAAGAAGCATATCAAGGTCAGGGCAATGACGGCGGTTCATTTAGCCCTGAAAGCTTTTCTCCGTATCCTTCAGCCAGGCCTTCTGCTAATCTTCACAGACAACACCACTGTTATGTTGTACATCAACAAACAGGGGGCGACCAGGTCCTACCTCCTATGCAGGCTGGCAATGCAAATTTGGGAATTAGCCTCACAGAACAACTTATCCTTGCAGGCAGCATACATCCCTTCCCAGAACAACCTTCAGGCAAATGCTCTAAGCAGATCATTCTCTCTACAGCACAAGTGGATGTTACACAGGGAGGTTTTCCTAGACATTGTCCACCGATGGGGTACACCACGTATAGATCTGTTTGCCTCCCCCCTGGACAGATAGCTGAGAAAATTCTGTACCAAACATCCCTCTACCCTAGCTTGGACACCTTCACCATCTCGAAGGGACGGTTTCTCTATGCCTTTCCCCCCTTCCCTCTCATTCAGAAAGTCCTCCTGAAGATCAGAAGAGACGTGCCAAAAATCTTGCTGGTGACTCCCTACTGGCCACGGCAGCATTGGATGTTCATCGTGTTTCACTGCTGCAGTCATTACACTGGGGTTATCCTGCCGTCAGGCGTCCCGCAGTAGGCCAGAGTTCCAAAGTCTTGGTCCGGCGTCGGTTGCTGTCACTTCTTCCCTGACGTCAGTGTGCCAGGGGTATATAAGATGCAGCCGACACCATTTTCTTCAGTCTTTCTTGCTGCGCAGTGCCTGAAGCAAAAGCAGTTCGCAAGTGCCGGTCGGCCAACTCCTGAGATTTTCGAATTTCAGAACCGAAGTCTTCAATAAAGCTAAGTACCCCGCTGGGGAAACTTTTTCTTGCCTCAGACCGATGTCAGTAAAAGTTAATAATTGCATTTCTTGTGGGAAGCAAATACCTCATAAGGATTTTCATTCTTACTATTCCATGCCTAGGCCCAGACCACGACATCACTAGTCGGTTTTGTGCTAGATTTAACAAGCGCACTATTAAACGTCGGTTTGATTTTGCTCACCATTATTTTGGCCGAAGGTTCAATTACACCATGCCGTCGGAACAACCGACGACCTGAATACACAAAAAACCGCAAAGACAAAGATAAGGACAGGCAACCGAGGTCCAAAACTGACGACGAAACCTCCTCTAGGCCAGTCGCCGGTTCTCAGTGAGGTGCTTTCGCAGCCCCTGACACCCACTACCTCAGAGCCACAGGCCGCCTCCGACTCCCACGTGGAGACTTCTAGGCCTCTGGAAACTCAAGGTATTGGGCCTACGGAAATTAACCCCTCAGATGGGTCCAGAGCCGCTGAGCAGGCATCGGCTTCTGAGGGTGTTTTCAGACCTTCACAGCTTACCATCAAAACAACAACCAAGTCTAAAACTCCATTAAAGTCAAAGAAACAAGTACAGCATTCACCTGGACAGGCCTCCATGCCTAAAAAACAGATGCTCAAAATGGCCGAAGACCTAATTGCTCTGATCAGGGGTTCCCATCCCCTTCCTGATAAAAGGCCTGGGCAGGATACAGACTATGATTCCTCTGACCAGGTTTCCGTTTCTTCTGATTCCTCTTCAGACCAGGGGTACTCTTTACCCCCTATGAGGACTCTGATGCTGAAGAATCAATCCCTTTAGCCTCTCCTCCTGAGGATTACTCTTTTGGGGAAACTTTACATACCATGAGGGAGCATTTTCATTGGGACAGCCAGGATTATTCAGAATCCAAGAAAAGGCTCAGAGATGTTCTTTTATTGCCTCAGCACAGGCCCCTTGCTATTCCACCTGTGTTAGATATTGCGGATGATGTGTTCTCTGAATCTAGTTTAACCCCTGATTCTTTGCCTCCAACACCAGTCAAGTCAGATAGGTACTATAAGAGTCCCTGACTCTCACAAATTTCTTTATAAAAACCCTGCTGCTGACCCAGGAACTATTTCCCAGGGTCTCAAAGGGGTAAAGGCTTCCATTGCTAAAAATCCAGTTCCCTCTGACAGAGATTCTAGAGCAATTAGATAGATGGGGGAAGAAAGTTTACACTTCTGCAACTTTAGCAGTAAGGGCTTTAAATTGCCAGTTCCACATGCTTAAATACCAACAACATTTAATGTCTCTGTTAAAACAGAAAATGCTTACAAGCTCAGAAGGTCCTGACTAGAAGGAAATGCAGGATTTATTGCATGCAGCTGAACAAGTGGGAAAACATACTCTGCAATGTGGTTTTGATTCATTAGAGGCTTCTTGTAGAGCTGCAGTTACAGGATCTGTGATTCGAAGGCATCCGAGTGACGCCTCCTGGTGCATCTGCAATTACCTCCTACTGCTCCTCTAGGCGTCAAATATTGCCTGTTCATTTTGCATTAATAATTCCAAAACCATGCCCTAAACGAGTTATCAGAATATTTTATATTGAAGCATACATGATGGAAAACACAATTGTATTGATATTTGATCTACATCAATGAGTATTTGTTAGAATTGTAAGGTGATAACTTTTATTTTTTAAAGACTCAAGCCATGCCCACTAGGAGTTAAAGGTGCACAATCAAAAGAGCTGTACTAGCTTTACCTGATCATGTTAAGGCAAAATTATTGGATGCTCCTTTACAGTATGATATCTTGTTTGGTGTTAAGGCAGAAGAGGTATTAAAGACAATGGAGGATAAAGCAAAATCTATGCAAACAGTGAAGGATTTCTTACAGGTACAGCCACCTCGATTTAGCAGAAATTGGCCTTCTAAAAATTGGTCCTTTCCAGTGTCAGACCACAAAGAGGCAGATACAGACGCCCAAGAAGCAGATCTCTGCCCCAAGGCTCTTACAGACCACGACAGTGGGGTGCTTCAACCCCAAAAGGAGGAGAAGACAAGTCGCAACCGTATAGGAAACAGTCCCAATGACTTCCCCTTTCTAATGCCAAGCACTTACCTTTTGGCAGCTCCCTTAGGGGGAAAACTAGCACTTTTTTCACAAAATTGGCATATAATCACTCAAGACAAATGGGTACTGAATATTGTGTCTCAAGGTTACAGGTTCCACTTTCACACACTACCAAGGCCAAAAGGAATGCTAGACCTGCCACTAAATCAATGGGCAGAGGCACAAAAACAAATTACAGCCCTCATGGACATGAGAGCTATTCAAAAAGTGCCACAACAGAAACAAGGACAAGGATTTTACTCAAGACTTTTCTTGGTCCCCAGAAAGGACAAAGCTTGGAGACCCATACTGGACCTATCTACTCTAAATACTTACCTGGATGTTCCGAAATTCAAAATCTTAACATTACAGCAACTTCTTCCCATGCTGTGCAAGAAGGCTTGGCTTGTTACTTTGGACCTCAAAGAAGCATACCTGCATGTCCCAGTCAGACAAAATTGCAGAAGATACCTCAGATTCATAGCTGGCACAATGCATTACCAGTTCTCTGCACTGCCCTTTGGCTTATCTACTGCGCCCAGGGTCTTCACAAAATGCCTGGCACCAGTAATTGCATTTTGCAGACAAAAAGGATTTCAAATATATCCCTACTTGGACGACTGACTTATTCAAGCAGAGAGCAAGGACATTCTACTAAAGCATCTGGCGTTTGTAAAAAGATTACTAATGGGCCTAGGGTACACAATAAACGAAAAGAAGTCAAAACTAGTGCCATCACAAAAGATAATATTCCTGGGTGCAAGCTTAAATACAACTGTCCAGATGGCTTATCTCACGCCAGACAAGCAAAGACAAACAGACTCAGTACTTTCAATTGATGGCAACAAAAACCCAACTCTCTGCAAGAAAAATTCTGCAGGCCTTTGGGTTCATGGCGTCCTGCATACTACTAATACCATATGCCAGACTGCATATGAGGAAATTACAATGGTATCTAAAACGTGTTTGGATTCAACACTGTCACAGTTTGGAAACAGTAATACCACTTATTCCCTGCCTACAACAGGAGTTTCGATGGTGGGCACAGGCATGTCACCACAACAAGAGACAGCCTTTCACTTTACCCACAGCCAGGCAAACACTAACAACAGATGCTTCGGATTACACCTGGGGAGCACACATGGCAGGAAAATGTATTCAGAGCAAGTGGGCCGCAGACCAAATGCATCTTCACATCAATCAAAAAGAGGTGCTAGCTGTACAAAATGCCCTGACAGCTTTCAAGGACCTTCTGCATCCAGGACAACTGTTATTAAAGACGGACAACACCACAGTAATGTGGTACATAAACAAGCAAGGGGGCACTCATTCCTATCCCCTCTGCAGACAAGCCATGACTTTGTGGAGCACAGCACTGACCTGTCAAGTTCACCTGCAAGCACAATTCCTGCCAGGAAGGAAAAATACTCTGGCAGACGACTTAAGCAGAAACATCATGGATCCTCACGAGTGGAAATTAAATCCACAAGTATTCAGCATGATAACACAAAAATGGGGGTGCCCAGACATAGATCTTTTTTCCTCCCCTCTGAACTGCCAACTACAGAAATTCTGCACAAGGACTTACCACACACAAGCATGGAAAGTGGATGCTCTCTCATTCAGCTGGAAAACCCTAAAAGTTTATGCCTTCCCACCACTGCCTCTCCTTTCAGAGGTACTCCTAAAAGCCAGACAAGAAAGGCCAAAAATGATCCTGATTGCCCCAGACTGGCCACGCCAGCACTGGTACCCAATCTTAAAGAACTTGGCTCAAGGCCCAGCATTGATTTTACCTCAAATTCCTCATCTTCTGACTCAACAAAACATCAGATCCTGCACAGCCAGCTCAAAACTTTAAACCTGGCTGCATGGCAGATTACTTAGCACCCCTCTCTAAAGCTGTTATGGATGTCATTTTGGAGGCCAGGAGGCCCAGCACCAGGAAATCCTATTCAGAAAAGTGGAAGAGATTCTGCACCTGGAACCAGGCTCAAGGCTTTTGACCCTCTTGTTCCAAATATTCCTCAGATATTACAATACTTAACTGAGATGCTGGACAAAGGCCTATCCTTTTCATCAATTAAGATCCACGCCTCTGCCATTTCAGCTCATTACAACACTGATTCTCCTATTTTCTCTCATCCATTATTAAAACAGTACCTAAAAACATAAGATCGCCTGGAGAGCACCAACACCAACTTGTGACCTCAACTTTGTCTTGGAAAAACTAACTTTACCTCCTTTTGAGCCAGCCAATTCAGCAGAATTAGAATTTGTGTCATGGAAAACTACTCTGCTTCTGGCAATAACCTCAGCATGAAGAGTCTCAGAGTTACAGGCACTAATGGCAGTGGAACCTTTCATCAGGACAGGGTTTCTTTAAGAACAAACCCTACATTTATGCCAAAGGTGGTATCCAGTGTGGCGCTAAACCAAACTGTTCACTTGCCAACATTTTATCCGAATCCCCAGAATAAAGGGGAAAGACTTCTGCACTCATTGGACATACATAGGCAGTTACGCTTCTACTTGGACAAAACAAAAGCTTTCAGGAAAACTGAGCAATTGTTTGTAGCATATGCTGCAGGATCACAGGGAAAGGTTATTTCAAAGCAGACCATTTCAAAGTGGATAGGACACTGTATCCGTTTCTGCTACACACAGCATGGAAAAATTGTACCTAACATTAGGCCACATTTCACCAGGGCAACAGCCACTTCAACTGCCTACCTTAGGGGAGTACCTACCAAGGATATTTTGGAAGCTGCAACTTGGAGTTCAGTGCACACCTTTAGCAAACATTACCACTTGCCTCTTTACTCTAAATCCAGAGTTGGCTTTGGCACTGCAGTGCTGCAGGGCCTCATAGCCACCCCGAATCCTTTATAGACCCAGCCACCCAACCTCAGCTTAGGGATTCAACCCAAGTGTAACGACTGCAGCAGTGAAACACTATGAACATAGTACAGTTTTGTACCTACCATAAATGTAGATGTTCGAGTGTATTCACTGCTGCAGTCCAGGTTACCCTCCCTCCATCCCCATTTTCTTAGCTGGGACTTATCTATACCTTTCTACCCTATACAACCTATGTGGTGTATTTGCTTGAAACTGAAGGTATTGTTTTTTATTTTTTATGTATCTTTTATTAGCAATATGTATTGCCTACCTATCTGGGGGCACCTGACATCTGGGGCAAGAAAAACTGAAGTAAATGGTGTCTGCTGCATCTTATATACCCCTGGTGCACTGGCATCAGGGAAGAAGCGACAGCAACCGACACTGGACCAAGACTTTGGAACTCTGGCCAGCTGCGGGACCACCTGACGGCAGGATAACCCAAGTGAAATGACTGCAGCAGTGAATACACTCGAACATCTACATTTATGGTAGGTACAAAACTGTACTTTCCCCCTTTTACAATCCCTTGCCAAGGGCAATCGCCGCAAGTTACCTTACAAGGTGGACCTACTCACAACAGAAGGGAACTCTCATCCATCCACACCTAGAGATGCTGAACCTAACTCTCTGGGTGATGAACTTCTAGTACCCTTCAGACACCGTTACACAGAGGATGTGCTTTCTATCCTGCAGGAGGCCAGGAAACTTAACACAAGGAGGTCCTACATTTCTAAATGGGACAGATTCTCCAAATGGTGTCTTCTAAGACATAAGGATCCCCTTCTAGTGGATATACTTTTAGTCAGTTTATGTGTGTGAGCTGATTAAAGGAGCTCTGTCATACTCTTCAGTGAAAGTGCACCTCTCTGCTATCTCTGCTTGCCTACCCCTTGAACCACCTTTACTCTCCAGGTTGAATGTAAAATTGTTCGTAAAAGGGTTCTTTCACATAATACCACCCAGAAAGCCTACCCCACCACCCTGGGACCTGAATTATATCCTGGAGAAACTTACGCTGATTCCATTTGAACCAGCCACTTCTGCATCCCTGCAGTTGTGCACATTTAAAACAGTTTTGCTGGTAGCCCTCACTTCAGTGTGAAGGGTATTAGAGTTACAGGCATTCATGGCATGCCCTCCTTACACTATCTTCCAAAAAGACAGGGTGACACTGTGCACCAATCCATCCTTCATGCACAAAATGGTCAACGAGCTATCACTAAATCAGTCCATTCACTTACCATCCTTTTTCTCCTCTTCCCAAAGTGATAGAGAGAGAATACTACACTCTGTGGATGTTCACAGGCAATTAAGACTTTATCTGGACAAAACCAAGTCCATTGGAAATCAAATCGACTCTGTTTCCATCCGCTCCAGAGCCCTGGCAAGACCGTCTACAGACAGACCATTTCTTGTTGCAGTCATTACATTTGGGTAATCTGCTGGCAGGTTGCCCACAGTCGGCCTGAATATCAAAGTCTTGGGTCCTGCGTCGGTTGCTGTCTCCTCTTCCATGACGTCAGGTCGTCAGGGGTATAAAACATGCAGCTGACACCATTTTCTTCAGTCTTTCTTGCCGTGCGGTGCCCGAAGCAGAAGCAGTTCACAAGTGCCCGTCGGCCGACTCCTGAAATTTTCGCATTAGAGTTTCAGAACCGAAGTCTTCAACTAAGCAGTACCCGTTGAAACTTTGTCTTGCGCCTTACCGATGTCAGTAAAAGTTAATAATTGCATTACTTGTGGGAAGCAAATACCTCATAAGGAATTTCGTTTGTACTGTATTCCTTGCCTAGGCCCAGATCATAACGTGCCTTGCTGTCGGTTTTGTGCTAGATTTAACCAACGCACTGTTAAGCGTCGGTATATCTTTGCTTCAAATTATTTTGGAAACAGATTTAATTACCCTGAAATGTCGTCGGATAGCAATCCGACTACCGGAGTTCACAAAAAACGCAAAGAAAAGGACAGAGACAGACCATCAAGGTCCAAAACCGACAACGAAGCTTCTCCTAAGCCAGTTGCCGGTTCGCTGGTAACTCAGTGAGGCGCTTTCGCAGCCACTGATACCTGCTACTTTTGAGTCGCAGGCCTCTACCGAGACCCATGTGGAGTCCGGTATGCCACGAGATTCTCAGAGTATTGTATCCGCGGATGTCTCTCCCTCAGATAGGTCCAGAGCCGCAGAGCAGGCACTGGCTTCTGAGGGTGTTTTCAGGCCTCAACATTTCTATATAAAACCGACGCCAGCTTCAAAAACAACTTTTAAGGCTAAAAAACTGATGCATGAGCCACGTGCTCAGGCCCCTATGCCTAAAAAACAGATAATCAAAATAGATGAGGACTTAATTACCTTGATCAGGGGTTCCCAACCCTCTCCTGATAAGAGGCCTAGGCAAGACACTGATTATGAATCTTCAGATCAGGTTTCTATTTCTTCTGATTCTTCTTCTGATCAGGAATGTTCTATACCACCCTATGAGGATTCAGATGCAGAAGAATCCATCCCATCTGCATCTCCTCTTGAAGATTATTCTTTTGGAGAAACCTTGCATACTTTAAGGGAACATTTTCACTGGGGGAGTCAGCATTTATTTGGAATCAAAAAAGAGGCTTAGGGGTTTCCTTCTTCCTCAGCATAGGCCTTTGGCTATACCTCCTGTATTTGATGTGTTTTCAGAATCTAGCATGACTCCTAGTAAGCCAGACAGATATTACAGGGTTCCTGACTCCCACAAATTTTTATTCAAAAATTCTGCTGCTGACCCTGAAACTATCTCACAGGGTCCCAAGGGTGTAAAGGCCTCTTCAGCCAAGAATCCTACCCCCTCTGATAGAGATTCCAGGTGCTGGATAGATGGGGAAAGAAGGTTTATATGTCTGCAACCTTGGCAATTAGGGCCTTAAGCTTAAATATCAACAGCATGTTATGGGATTATTGAAACAGAAAATGATGTTGATTTCTGAATGTGTAGAAAACAAAGAATCTCAGGAATTATTGCATGCAGCAGAACAGGTTGGAAAGCATACTTTGCAATGTGGTTTTGATTCCTTGGAGGCCTCTTGCAGGGCCGCAGTTACTGGATCTGTGATTATAAGGCATGCCTGGCTCAAGGAGCAAAATCTGCCTGATCATGTTAAAGCTAAATTGTTGGATGCACCTTTACAGCACGATACTCTGTTTGGTAATAAGGCAGAAGAGGTTTTAAAGAAAATGGAAGACAAAGCTAAATCTATGCAAACTGTAAAAGATTTCTTACAAGTGCAGCCACCCTGATTCAGTAGACACTGGCCTACAAAAAAATTGATCCTTTCCTGTGTCCAACAGAGCCTCACAAGGCAAATCCAGGCGCTCAAAAGGCTCTAGATACCAGTCACAGGGATGTTCATCGTGCATACAGCTGCAGTCATAGTAGATGGGTTCTGCCGTCAGGCGGGTCCTCTGTCGGCCGAATTCCAAAGTCTAGGTCCGGCGTCGGTTATAGTCGCTTTCTTTCCTGACGTCAGCGCGACAGGGGTACATAAGGCACAGCCGACACCATTTTCTTCAGTCTTTTTTGCCGCGCGGTGTCTGAAGCAGAAGCAGTTCACAAGTGCTGGTTGGCCAGCTCCTGAAATTACGAAAATTTGGAAACCGAAGTCTTCTTTAAAGCTAAGTACCCCGTTGGGGAAACTTTTCTTGCCTCAGACCGATGTCAGACAAAGTTAACAATTGTATTTCTTGTGGGAAGCAAATACCGCATAAGGATTTCCATTCCCTCTGTATACCTAGTTTAGGCCCAGACCACGACGTCTCGGGCTGTCGCTTTTGTGCTACTTTCAATAAACGCACTATTAAGCATCGGGCGGAGTTCGCCCAGCACTTTTTTGGTAAAGCTTTTAATTATAAAATGTCATTGGAGACTCCGACTACTGTTTTGTCCAAAAAACACAAAGACCGACACGTGAGGTCCGCGGTCTCCACCGACACCACGCCAAAACCGGCTACACGTGGTCCGGTTCTCAGCGAGGCACCTACGCAGCCCCTGACTACCGACGACACTTCTCTGGCAGTGTCTTCTGTAACCGAGACCGCAGGTACCTCGGCCCATACCATGACTACAACTACCGAAGTCACTGTGAGTGTTGAGCCTCTTAATGTGGACAGGTCCACTTGCATCCATGGTGTCTTCAGACCTTCATCTTCCTTTTCCATAAAGGCCTTTACTAAGTCTAAATCAGCCATGCATTCCAAGAGGCCTGTTGCACAGGGCCCATCTCCAGGCCCCATGCCTAAAAAGCAGATGCTCAAAATGGCTGAGGATTTAATTACTCTTATCAGGGGTTCCCAACCCCCTCCGGACAAGAGACCCAGAGTGGAGGAAGATTCTCCCTCTTCTGACCAGGGCTCCATTATTTCAGAACATTCTGATGAAGAGGAACACTCGTACTCCCCTTTTGAAGATTCTGATGCAGAGCAGTCCATTCCTTCTGTATCCCCCCAGAGGATTTTTCTTTCGGGGAAACCTTGCATACCTTGAGGGAACACTTCCATTGGGAAGGTCAAGATTTTTCAGATTCCAAGAAAAGGCTTAGGGAATTTCTTTTGCTACCTCAGCACAGACCTCTGGCGATACCTCCTGTCTTGGACATACTTGATGATGTTTACTCGGAGGCTTGCCTTAATCCGGATTCCCTGCCTCCTGCCCCAGTCAAGCCTGATAGGTACTACAGAGTCCCTAACTCACACCAGTTTCTTTACAAAAGCCATAATGCTGACCCTGAAACCATTTCTCAAGGCCCCAAGGGAATGAAGGCCTCTACTGCTAAGAATCCATTACCTCCGAGAGAGAGTCTAGATCCTTAGAAAGGTGGGGAAAAAGGTATATACCTCGGCCACCCTAGCCATGAGGGCCTTAAATTGTCAGTTCCATATGCTTAAATATCAGCAGTTTCTGTTATCACAATTAAGGAATAAAATGTCACAACCTGAACAACCAGATTTGAAGGAGTTGCAGGATATGATGCATAGTGCAGAACAAGTGGGTAAACACACCTTACAATGTGGCTATGATGCTCTAGAGGCCTCAAGTAGAGCTGCTGTTACAGGATCAGTCATTCGTAGACATGCCTGGCTTCGGGAACAAACCTTGCCTGATCATGTTAAAGCTAAATTACTAGATGCTCCTTTACAAAAGGGTGTATTATTTGGTACTAATACTGAGGAGATACTACGGAAAATGGAAGAAAAAGCTAAATCTATGCAAACTGTCAAAGCTTTTCTAGAGGTACAACCACCACGTTTTAGCAGAAATTGGCCTTCAAAAAACTGGTCCTTTCCAGCCACGGACAAGCCCCAAAGAGGTAGATACAGGCGCACAAGGGGCAGAGGACAATCTCAAGGATCATATAGAGGCAGACAATGGCAATCTCCAGCACCAAGAGGTGGCGAAGACAGTGCACAACAATACAGGAAACGAACCCAATGACTTTCCCCTTTGCATGCCATGCAAGGCTCAGATGGCAGCACCCTTGGGAGGAAAGCTGGCATTATTTTCAAAAAACTGGCATATTGTCACAAAAGACAAATGGATCCTGGACATTATAAGCAGAGGCTACAGATTTCATTTTCGCACTCTTCCAAAAATGAGAGGCATGCCGAACCTGCCACACAATCAAAGGGCAGAGGCTCAAATACAAATTTCAAAGCTCATAGACATGAAAGCTATTCAAGAGGTACCTACTCACGAACAAGGTCAAGGTTTTTATTCCAGACTATTCCTGGTACCAAGGAAGGGAACCGATTGGAGACCCATTTTGGACTTATCCATCCTAAACACATTTCTACTCATACCAAAATTCCAGATGCTCACCTTACAGCAGCTTCTTCCCATGCTGGGCAAGGAGTCTTGGCTGGTAACATTGGACCTCAAGGAGGCATACCTGCATGTCCCAATCAGACAAAGCTACAGAAGATACCTCAGATTTCTTGCAGGTTCAATCCACTGTCAATTCTCTGCATTGCCCTTTGGCTTATCTACTGCGCCCAGAGTATTCACAAATGCCTGGCATCAGTAATTGCCTACTGCAGACTTCAAGGGATACAAATTTACCCTTATTTGGACGATTGCCTGATCCAAGCAGACAGCAAACACATACTTCTGGAACATCTGGCTTATGTAACACGGTTATTGAATTCTCTGGGATACACAGTCAACAAAGAGAAATCCAGGCTAACACCATCTTAGAAAATAATTTTCCTGGGTGCCAACTTGGACACAAACACCCAGATGGCCTATCTTACGCCAGAAAAACAGGGGCAACTAACTCAGTACTTCAAGATGCTAGCAAATTGTACCAGGCTAACTGCAAGGGAAATCCTGCAGATTCTGGGCTTCATGGCATCTTGCATTCTTCTAATCCCATGTGCAAAGTTGCATATGAGGAAACTTCAGTGGTACCTAAAAAAACTATGGTCTCAACACAGCCACAGTTTGGAAACAATAATACCACTAATTCCATGTTTGCAAAAGGAATTTCTATGGTGGGCCCAAGCATGCCAAACAAACACAGGTCTACCATTCTGCAAGCCTCCAGCAAATCAAGTCATCACAACAGACGCCTCAGACTACGCCTGGGGGGCACACATGACAGACAGGTGCATTCAGGGCAAATGGTCCCAAAAGGAAAAGCACCTTCACATCAATCAAAAGGAAATGCTAGCAGTGATAAATGCAATTACAGCTTTCAAGGACCTCCTGCATCCAGGGCAATTATTGATAAGAACAGACAACACCACAGTAATGTGGTACATAAACAAACAAGGAGGAACACATTCATACCCCCTGTGCAGGCTGGCCATGTCACTTTGGAACATGGCTCTGGAATGGCAAATCGAACTTCAAGCACAGTACCTGCCAGGTTTGGAAAACACGCTGGCAGACAATCTAAGCAGAAATATGACAGACCCGCACAAATGGAAGTTGCATCCTCAAGTGTTTACAAAGATAATCCAAGTGTGGGGAAGGCCAGACATAGATCTCTTTGCCTCCCACAGGAATCATCAATTGACAAAATTCTGCTCAAGGACATTTCATCCAAAGGCCTGGAGAGTGGATGCCCTTTCTTTCAGTTGGGCAGCAAGGACAGTTTACGCCTTCCCACCTTTGCCTCTACTGCCCAAGGTGCTCTTGAAAGCAAGAGCAGACAGACCAAAGATGATACTGATTGCTCCAGACTGGCCAAGACAACACTGGTACCCACTCCTGAGGAGCCTAACACATTCTCCTCCCTGGACCCTACCTCTAATGCCTCTTCTCCTGACTCAGCACAGCTACAAAACTCTTCACAGTCAGCTGAAAACACTCAATCTGGCTGCATGGAAAATTCATTAACACCACAACAGACCCTACTCTCCAAGGAGGTGCAGGATGTCATTTTGGAGGCCAGAAGGCCATCTACTAGAAAAGCTTACTCCACAAAATGGAAACGGTTTTGCGCTTGGAATGAGAAAAAGGGCCAGGATCCTAGAAAACTGAATTTGCCTCTGATATTACAGTATCTAGCTGAGCTGTTGAACAGTGGACTTTCATTTTCCTCCATCAAAATCCATGCCTCAGCCATTTCTGCAGAATACAACACTGATCCACCCTTATTCTCTCACCCACTCTTAAGGCAGTTCCTCAGAGGGACTAAGAATATAAGACCTCCAAGGAAACAACCAATACCAGCCTGGGATCTTAATTACATTCTAGAAAAATTAACATTGCCTCCCTTTGAACCAGCTGCCTCAACAGATTTGCAATATTTGTCCTGGAAAACAGCTTTCCTTCTGGCTATTACCTCAGCTCGTAGGGTCCCGGAACTACAAGCCCTCATGGCTGTGCAGCCCTTTCTCATCTTCCATCAGGGCAGGGTTTCCCTACGAACCAACCCGTCATTTATGCCTAAGGTAGTATCCAGGGTAGCTTTAAATCAGGCCATACACTTACCTACCTTTTACCCCAATCCTCAAAACAAAGGGGAAAGGCTGCTACATTCCTTAGACATCCATAGACAGCTACGTTACTATTTGGACAGAACAAAGCCTTTCAGGAAATCAGAACAACTCTTTGTGTCCTATGCTGTAGGAGCTCAAGGGAAGCCAATTTCCAAACAGACAATTTCAAAATGGATAGGCCACTGCATACGGTTTTGTTACTCCTTTCATGGTAAATCTGTCCCTGCAGGCATCAGATCCCACTCCACAAGGGCCACAGCTACCTCTGCAGCCTTCCTCAGAGGAGTCCCTACCAAAGATATTTTGGAGGCAGCCACGTGGAGTTCTGTGCATACCTTCACTAAACACTACCACCTACTTTTATACTCCAAATCTAGAGCAGGCTTTGCCACTGCTGTGTTGCAGGGCATTCTGGCTCCTCCCAATTCCACCTAGTGCCTACCACCCTGTGCGTAGCTTTGGGATTCTACCCATCTGTTATGACTGCCGCTGTATGCACGATGAACATAGTACAGTTTTGTACCTACCATAAATGTAGATGTTCGAGTGCTAATACAGCTACAGTCCAGGTTTCCCTCCCTCCTTCCCCTCTGGGTACAGACCTAGTGGCTAACTCCTCATCTTACAACCTGATTGGGTTATCCTTCTGTGGTGTATTTGCTTGCAACTACTGATTTTTGATTATTTTGCATTGCATAATTATATTATATATATATATATATATATATATATATATATATATATATATATATATATATTGCCTTTCTTCTGGGGGCACCTGACATCTGGGGCAAGAAAGACTGAAGAAAATGGCGTCGGCCGTGTCTTATGTACCCCTGTCGCGCTGACGTCAGGAAAGAGCGACTACAACCGACGCCGGACCTAGACTTTGGAATTCGGCCGACCGAGGACCCGCCTGACGGCAGGAGAACCCATCTGTTATGACTGCAGCTGTATTAGCACTCGAACATCTACATTTATGGTAGGTACAAAACTGTACTTTCTTACAGGTCAAAGCAATGGGGTGCATCTACCTCCAAATCTGGAGGAAACAAAGCACAATCCTACAGTAAGCAGTCTCAATGACTTCCCTCTGCTAGCACCAAGCATTTATCTTTTGGCAGCCCCCTTAGGGGGAAAATTAGCACTTCATGCTCAAAATTGGCAGTTAATAACCCAGGACATGTGGGTATTAAACATATAGTATCCCAGGTGTACAGATTTCATTTCCATACCTTGCCAGTTTTAAACGGTTGGCCAGATCTGCCACAAAATCAATGGGCAGAGGCACAGAAACAAGTTACGTCCCTCATGGTTATGGGGTGTATTCATCCAGTACCAGAACAGGAAAAAGGGCAAGGGTTTTATTCAAGACTGTTCCTGGTACCCAGAAAAGACAATGCCTGTCGTCCAATATTGGATTTATCGATTTTGAACTCATTCTTGGACATCCCAAAATTCAAAATGCTGACTTTACAACAGCTTCTGCCCATGCTGGGCAAGAATGCTTGGTTAGTGACTCTAGACTTAAGAGGCATACCTGCATATCCCAATAAGGGAATCGTGCAGAAGACACCTCCGTTTCAAGGCTGGTTTCATGCATTACCAATTCTCTGCACTGCCCTTTGGCTTATCTACTCCACCCAGGGTCTTTACAAAGTGCCTGGCACTAGTAATTGCATTTTGCAGACAAAGAAGCATACAAATCTATCCTTACTTGGACTGTCTCATTCAAGCAGAAAACAAGGATATTCTTCTTCAACATCTGGCATTTGTAAAAACCCTTCTAACATGCCTAGGGTACACAATAAATGAAAAGAAATCTCAACTGGTACCCTCTCAAAAATTTACACTCCTGGGTGCAAGCTTGAATACAACTGCCCAGATGGCTTACCTTGCGCCAGGCAGACAAAGGCAACTGACTATTTACTTCAATCAGATGGCAACAAAAACCCAGTTATCTGCAAGACAAATTCTGCAGGCTTTGGGGTTCATGGCATCCTGCATTCTACTAATTCCATATGCAAGACTGCATATGAGGAAACTACAGTGGTATCTAAAAAGTTTATGGAGTCAACATTGTCACAGTCTGGAAACAATGATCCCTCTCATTCCCTGCCTACAACAGGAGTTTCTTTGGTGGGCAGAGACATGTCACCAGAACATGGGGCGGTCATTCGCTCAACCCCGTGTCACCCAAACCCTAACTACAGATGCATCAGACTATGCTTGGGGAGCCCACCTGGCGGGGAGATGCATTCAGGGCATATGGAGCCCAAAACAAATGTATCTGCATATCAACCAGAAGTAGATGTTAGCTGTTCAGAATGCACTGACAGCCTTCAAGGATTTACTTCATCCAGGATAACTATTGATAAAGACGGACAACACCACAGTTATTTGGTACAGAAACAAGCTGGGGGGGTACACATTCCTACCCACTTTGCAGACTAGCCATGACATTGTGGGACACAACCCTGACTTATCAAGTACATCTTCAAGCTCAATTCCTGCCAGGGAAACAAAATACTCTGGCAGACGATCTAAGCAGAAATCTTATGGACCCTCACGAGTGGAAACTGGACCCACAAGTCTTCAGCATGATAACAGAGAAATGGGGGAGTCCAGACATAGATCTATTTGCTTCTCCCCAAAATTATCAACTGGACAAATTCTGCACAAGGACTTATCACAGACAAGCATGGAAAGTGGATGCCCTATCCTTTAGTTGGAAAAACCTATCAGTCTACGCCTTTCCTCCTCTGCCTCTTCTCCCCAAGGTCTTACTAAAGGTCAGACTGGAAAAGCCTAAAATGATCCTAATTGCCCCAGACTGGCCTCGCCAGTACTGGTACCCAATTCTAAGGAATACATCTCAACCTCCATCCTTGGTACTTGCCTCAAATATCTCATCTACTGTCTCAGCAAAGCAATCAAATTCTGCACAATCAGCTCCAAACTCCGAACCTGGCAGTGTGACTGATCATGTAATTATTCAAACACCACCTCTCAGTAACTCTGTGATGGATGTCATTTTGGAAGCCAGAAGGCCTAGTACTAGAAAATCTTATGCTGATAAATGGAAGAGATTCTGTGCTTGGAACCGAGCACAAGAAACGGACACAGCAAAGCCAAATATTCCTCAGATTTTACAATACTTGACTGAGATGCTTGACCAAGGGCCTATCCTTTTCATCAATAAAAATCCATGCCTCTGCCATCTCGGCTCATTAAAACACAGAGCCTCCCATCTTTTCTCATCCTCTGCTAAAACATT
Organism: Protopterus annectens; assembly: GCF_019279795.1. Classification (NCBI taxonomy): domain Eukaryota; kingdom Metazoa; phylum Chordata; order Ceratodontiformes; family Protopteridae; genus Protopterus; species Protopterus annectens. The sequence continues at coordinate 1,830,356,165 of NC_056741.1, forward strand.
ATCTTAGAGGGGCCAAAAATGTAAGGCCTCCCAGAAGATCACCAACTCCTGCATGGGACCTCTATTTTGTGCTGGAAAAACTCACCATGCCTCCTTTTGAACCAGCAGCTACTGCGGATATAAAGTTTTTATCTTGGAAAACAGCTTTCCTTCTGGCAATCACTTAAGCAAGAAGAGTTTCAGAACTACAGGCCCTCATGACTGTGAAGCCTTTTATTACATTTCATCCGGACAGGGTGTCCCTCAGGACCAATCATTCCTTTATGCCTAAGGTGGTATCCAGTGTGGCTCTTAACCAAACTATTCACCTGCCAACCTTTTACCCAAAACCGCAGAATAAGGGAGAGCAGATGCTGCATTCCTTGATGTACACAGACAACAAAGATTCTACTTGAACAGGACCAACTCTCTAAGAAAGTCTGAGCAACTACTGGTGGCATTTGCTGCAAGATCAGAGGGAAAGGCTATTTCAATGCAGACTGTTTCAAAGTGGATAAGCCACTGCATTTGTTTCTGCTACTTGCATCATGGTAAACCGGTGCCCAAGGAAATCAGGTCACAGTCCACCAGGGCTGCATCTACCTCAGCAGCTTTTCTCAGAGGAGTTCCAACCAAAAACATTCTAGCAGCTGCTACTTGGAGCTATGTTCATACATTTACAAAGCATTATCATTTGCCTCTCTTTTCTAAATCCAGGGCAGGCTTTGCCACTGCAGTTCTGCAGGGCCTTATAGCCGCTCCTAATGCTATTTAGCTCCATCCTCCTATCCATAGCTTTGGGATTCTACCCAAATGTAAAGACTGCAACAGTGAAACACGAAGAACATAGTACAGATGTTCTTCGTGTTTCACTGTTGCAGTCCTAACTGTAGGGTGTTCCTGCCGGCAGGCAGCCCGAGGTCGGCCAGAATCCCAAAGTCTGGGTCCGGCGTCGGCTGTAAAAGCTAGTACCCTGACGTCAGTATGCTTTGGTACATAGCCTTCAGCCGACGCCATCTTCTCCAGTCTTTCTTGCCGTGCGGTGGAAAGCAGCTCGCAAGTCGTTGGTTGGCGATTTTCGAACAGCGTATTTGGTTGTTGTCGGTCCGAAGTTCTTACTTCTCTTCTCAAAGCTAAGTACCCGTTGGGAATCTTTTCTTGTTCCTCCGATGTCAGAAAAAGTTAATAATTGTATAGCGTGTGGGAAACAAATACCTCATAAAGATTTCCACTCTTACTGTCTACCTTGCTTAGGCCCTGACCACGACGTTTCTTGTTGTCGGTTCTGTGCCAGGTTCAACTCTCGTACTATCAAGCGCAGGTACGATTGGGCTTTAAATTATTTTGGCAGACGCTTCAATTATAGAATGTCATCGGACACTACCGGAGTTCAAAAGAAGCGCAAAGACAAAGACAGGCCTCCGAGGTCCAAACAGGACTCGTTGCAGCTGGAGCCAGCGTCCGGTTCGGCTGTCGTCAGTGAGGCGCTTTTGCAGCCCTGTCGTCCGCCACTTCTGAACCGATGGCCGATACGGACTCCCATGGGGAGCCATCAAGGCCCACTATTTTAACTGCTGCAGGACCTTTGGACGTCGCTCCTTCAGATGGGTCCGGAACCGCTGTGCAGGTACCGGCTTCTGAGGGGGTTTTCAGGCCTACTCACATCACTATTTCAAAGGCAAAGACTCCTGTTAAGTCTAAAGTTCCAGCTCAAGCTGCTTCTGAATCCACTCCCAGGACACAAAAGCAATTATTGAGGATGGCTGAAGATTTACTTACAATGATTAGGGGTTCTCACCCCCTCCTGAGAAAAGGCCTCGACAGGATGTTACTCTGGATTCCTCTGACCAGGCTTCTGTATCTTCTGTTTCTTCCTCAGATCAGGACTATTCCTTTCCTCCTTATGAGGATTCGGATGCTGAGGACTCTCTACCCTCGGCCTCTCCGCCTGAGGATTTTTCTTTTGGGGAAACCTTGCATGAGATGAGGGAACATTTTCATTGGGAAGGACAGGAGTATTCTGCTTCCAAGAAGAGGCTTTGAGAATTTCTTCTTCTTCCTCAGCATAGGCCTTTAGCTATCCCTCCTGTTTTGGACATTGTAGATGATGCTTTTTCTGAGGCTAATTTGAATCCTGATTCCATGCCTCCTGCTCCTTCTAAGCCTGATAGATTTTATAGGGTTCCTGACTCTCATTTATTTTTATTTAAAAACCCTTCTGGATCCTGAAACTATTTCTCAGGGCTCTAAGGCTGCTAAGGTTGCTACTTCTAAAAATCCTATTCCCTCTGAGAAGGATTCTTGTGCTTTAGACAGGTGGGGAAAAAAGATATATACTTCTGCTACCCTGTCTGTAAGGGCTTTAAATTGCCAGTTTCATATGTTTAAATATCAGCAATTTCTTTTGTCTGTTTTAAAGCAAAAGCTTGCTTCCCTACCTGCTTGTGCAGAGGATAAGGAACTTCAGGATGTTTTGCATGCTACTGAACAGGTGAACAAGCATAGCTTACATTGTGGTTTTGCTGCTTTGGATGCTTCCTGCAGGGCTGCTGCCTCTGGTACTGTTATTAGTAGACATGCCTGGCTTCGTGAACAAAGTTTACCTGAACAGGTTAAGGCTAAGTTATTAGATGCCCCTGTTCAACATGATGTTCTTTTTGGATTCAAGGCTGAGGAAGTTATTAAAAAGATGGAAGAAAAGGCAAAGTCTATGCAGACTGTAAAAGATTTCTTGCAAGTTCAGCCTGCTAGATTTTCCAGGAATTGGCCCTCTAAAAATTGGTCCTTTCCCACGTCTGACAGGCCTCAAAGGGGAAGATATAGGCGCTCCAGAGGTCGTGGTCAAGGCCAGGCCTCTTACAGATCTAGACAATGGACTGCTTCTTCACCTAGAAGGGGAGAAGACAGATCCCAATCTCAAAGAAAGCAAACTCAATGACTCTCTCGGTTGGGCTTCAGGACCCCTTCACCTGGATGCCCCTCTCGGAGGAAAACTGTCTCTTTTTTACAGAAATTGGACTCATATTACCCAGGACAGATGGGTATTGGGCGTGATTTTAAAAGGTTACAAATTCCACTTTCACACTTTGCCAAGGGCTCACGGTTGGCCAGATCTGCCAAAACATCAATGGTCAGAGGCCTTAACTCAAGTGGATGCTCTTCTGGCCATGAGAGCCATAGAGCCTGTTCCACTCTCGGAGATGGGAAAAGGGTTTTATTCAAGACTGTTTCTGGTTCCCAGAAAACAAAACTCATGGAGACCTATTATGGACCTTTCTGTGTTAAACACCTTTTTGGAAATTCCAAAATTCAAGATGCTTACTCTGCAGCAACTAATTCCAATGCTCTCTCAGGACGCCTGGATGGTGACATTGGACTTAAAGGAAGCCTATTTACATATTCCCATCAGGCAAGAACGCAGGAAATTCCTCAGGTTCAAGGCAGTTTCAATTCTCTGTTCTGCCCTTTGGTTTATCTACTGCGCCCAGAGTCTTCACCAAGTGCCTGGCACCAGTAGTGGCTTACTGCAGACTTCAGGGGATCCAGATTTACCCCTATTTGGACGACTGCCTTATTCAGGCAGACAGCAAAGATCTTCTGCTTCAACATCTGGACTTTGTTCAACGTCTTCTCCTCCTACTGGGATTCTCAGTGAACATAAAAAAGTCACATTTGATCCCTTCTCAACAAATGGTATTCTTGGGAGCCCTCTTAAATACAACCTTACAAAGGGCCTTCCTCACTCCAGAAAAACAAACTCAGCTGGCTTCTACTTTCAACACCTTAGCAACTCTATCTCAGCTCACTGCAAGGAAATTCCTGCAGGCTCTGGGCTACATGGCTTCCTGCATTCTGTTGATTCCAAACGCAAGGCTTCACATGAGAAAGCTTCAATGGTATCTGAAAAGTGTATGGTCACAGCATTACCACGATCTGGATATTCTGATTCCTTTGATCCCCTGCCTTCAGAGGGAGTTCCTCTGGTGGTCCAGGGCATGCACTTTAAACGAAGGAAAACCTTTTCGTCTTCCTCAACCTACTCAAATCCTAACCACGGACGCCTCGGATTATGCTTGGGGAGCACACTTTCTAAACAATTGCCAGCAGGGAACCTGGACAAAGGACCATCTTCACTGGCACATCAATCTGAAGGAAATGTTGGCAGTTCAAAATGCCCTTCTAGCCTTCAAGAACCTTTTACAACCAGGGCCTCTGCTAATCCGCACAGACAACACCACGGTCATGTGGTACATCAACAAGCAGGGGGGTTCTCATTCATACCCCCTTTGCAGACTAGCTATGACTTTATGGGACACAGCTCTAAATTTGAATCTACATCTCCAGGCTCAATTCATTCCAGGAAAACAGAATCTCTTAGCAGACAGCCTGAGCAGAAACATCTCAGATCCTCACGAATGGATGCTAGACACCAACTTATTCAACAGGATTACTGCAGTTTGGGGATGTCCCCAGATAGATCTATTTGCATCCCATCTCAATCATCAGCTGCCTCGTTTTTGCACCAGGGCCTTCCACAAAACAGCTTGGAGAGTGGATGCCCTGTCCTTCAGCTGGAGAGGTCTTTCAGGATATGCCTTCCCTCCTCTTCCTCTACTACCTCGGGTATTACTGAAGATAAAACAGGACAAGCCCAATTTTCTCATCCTGATTGCTCCAAATTGGCCTCGACAGTTTTGGTATCCAACTTTAAAGCACCTGTTCTTGGGGCCTCCTTGGATTCTCCCTCTGAACCCTTCGCTTCTGTCCCAGCATCAGGGTCAGTTACTACATCCCAATCTCAAGACCCTTTGCCTGGCAGCTTGGCTCTTCAAAGGAATTTGATTTCCTCTAGTCTTCCCAAACAAGTTTTGGATGTTCTTTTGGAAGCTAGACGGCCTAGCACTAGGAAATCCTATGCCTCTAAATGGAAGAGGTTTGGTATTTGGATGCAAGACCGAGGTTTGGATCCTCTGGTTCTTGATATCTCTTCTATTTTGCTTTACCTTTCGGAACTTTTATCTAAAGGACTATCCTTTTCCTCCATTAAGATTCATGCTTCTGCTATTTCTGCGCATTTCAGTTCTGATCCTCCTGTTTTTTCCCATCCTTTGGTGAAGCAATTCTTGAGAGGGGCTAAAAATTTGCGGCCTCCCAGGACCCCTCCTGTCCTTGCCTGGGATCTTTATTATGTTTTAGAAAAACTTACTTTGCCTCCTTTTGAGCCTGCTGCATCTTCAGATATTAAGTTTTTATCTTGGAAGACTGTTCTTTTATTAGCATTGACCTCTGCCAGAAGGGTCTCAGAGTTGCAAGCTCTTATGGCTGTGGAACCATACCTTATTTTCCATCAGGACAGAGTATCCTTGAGGACCAATCCTACTTTCATGCCTAAGGTGATTTCGAAAGTGGCTTTAAATCAGACAGTTCACCTTCCTACTTTCTTTCCAAATCCTCAAAATAAAGGGGAAAGGATTTTGCATTCATTAGATGTGCACAGACAGTTACGATTTTACCTGGACAAGACTAAAGAGTTCAGAAAGTCTAATCAATTGTTTATTTCTTTTGATTCCAGTTCTCTTGGAAAACCTATTTCTAAACAAACTATTTCCAAATGGATTGCTGGTGGAATTAGATTTTGTTACACTCATCATGGGAAGCAATTTCCAGGTACCATTAGAAGTCATTCTACTAGAGCAGCTGCCACTTCTACAGCTTTCCTCAGAGGAGTCCCTACCAAGGATATCTTGGAAGCTGCCACTTGGAGTTCTGTCCATACTTTTTCCAAGCACTACAATCTCCCTCTGTTTTCTAAGACCAGGGCAGGCTGTGCCTCTGCTGTTTTGCAGGGTATCCTTGCCTCCCCTTCTTCTATCTAAAACCTCCTCCCCGTTTACACTGCTTTGGGATTCCACCCTACAGTTAGGACTGCAACAGTGAAACACGAAGAACATAGTACAGTTGTGTACACCTACCATAAATGTAGATGTTCGAGTGTCTTCACTGTTGCAGTCGGTTCTCCCTCCTATCCCCTCTTTTTTCTCCCTTTTCCCTTTTTGTGGTGTATTTGTGTTTCCTTGTTGGATTCATTTTCGGTTTATTGGGGACTTCTGACATCTGGGGCAAGAAAGGCTGGAGAAGATGGCGTCGGCTGAAGGCTATGTACCAAAGCGTACTGACGTCAGGGTACTAGCTTTTACAGCCGACGCCGGACCCAGACTTTGGGATTCTGGCCGACCTCGGGCTGCCTGCCGGCAGGAACACCCTACAGTTAGGACTGCAACAGTGAAGACACTCGAACATCTACATTTATGGTAGGTGTACACAACTGTACTTTGTGTACAGTTACCATAAATGTAGATGTTCGAGTGTATTCACTGTTGCAGTCCGGGTTAACCCACCTGCCATCCCTCTTTTTCCTAGAACTTCTCTTTCCTTAATTATATTCTACAGCATTCCTGGTGTATTTGCTTTTAGGTGAAGGTAAAGTTTATGTTGTTACAATTGCATTTGTATATAGCTATGTATCTATATATATATATATAATTTTTTTTCTCCCCATTTGGGGGGCACCTGACATCTGGGTCAAGAAAAACTGAAGAAAATGGCGTTGGCTGCATGTTTTATACCCCTGACGACCTGACGTCATGGAAGAGGAGACAGCCACCGATGCAGATCCCAAGACTTTGATATTCAGGCCGACTGAGGGCAACCTGCCAGCAGATTACCCAAATGTAATGACTGCAACAGTGTATGCACTCGAACATCTACATTTATGGTAAGTGTACACAACTGTACTTTCTTCGTGTTTCACTGTTGCAGTCATTACATTTGGGTTATCTGTTTGCAGGTAGCCCTCAGTCGGCCTGACTAATGGTCTTGGGTCCTGGGTCGGTTGCTGTCCCTTCTTCTATGACGTCAGGTCATCAGGGGTATAAAACATGCAGCCAACGCCATTCCATCAGTCTTTCTTGCTGTGCGGTGCCTGAAGCAGAAGCAGTTCGCAAGTGCCGGTTGGCCAACTCCTGAAATTTTCGTTTTCGAGTTTCAGAACCGAAGTCTTCAACTAAAGCTAAGTATCCCGTTGGGGAAACTTTTTCTTGCTCCTTACCGATGTCATTGAAAGTTAATAACTGCATTACTTGTGGAAAGCAAATACCTCATAAATATTTTCATTCATACTGTATTCCTTGCCTAGGCCCTGACCACGACGTACCTTGCTGTCGGTTTTGTGCTTCATTTAATCGGCACACTATCCATTGTCTGTATATTTTCGCCTCTAAATATTTCCGTTCTCGGTTTATTTATTCAGAAATGTCAGTTAGCCATCTGACTTCCGGGATTCCAAAAAAATGCAAAGATAAAGACAGAGACAGTCCGCCGAGGTCTAAAACTGCCGACGACGCTTCTCTTAAGCCAGTCGCCAGTTCGCCGGTACTCAGGCACTTTCGCAGCCCCTGATACCCGCTACTTCTGATTTGCAAGCCTCTACTGAGACCCATTCGGAGTCCGGTATGCCGCAAGATGCTTCAACTATGGAACCCGCGGATGGCTCTACCTTGGATGGGTCCGGAGCCGCTGTGCAGGCACCGGCTTCTGAAGGTGTATTCAGGCCTACGGACTTGCATATTAAACCGATGCCTCCTTCTTTACTTAGGACTAAATCTCGATCCATGTCTAAATAACCGATGTCCAGGCCACATGCTCAGGCCTCTATGCCTAAAAAACAAAGGATAAGAATGGCTGAAGATCTAATAACTCTAATCAGGGGTAGCCAACCCCCCCCCCCCCTTCTAAGAGGCCTAGTACTGAAGATGATTATGAATCTTCTGGTCAGGATTCTGTTTTTTTTCTGATTCTTCGGATGAACTGAATTTGCCCTTATCTACTTATGAAGATTCTGATGCAGGGGACTGTTTTCCCTCTGCTTCCCCTCTTGAGGATTTTTCTTTTGGGGAAACCTTACATACTCTAAGGGAGCATTTACACTGGGAAAGCCAGGATTTTTCTGATTCAAAAAAGAGGCTTAAGGATTTCCTTCTTCTACCTCAGCATAGGCCTTTAGCTATTCTTCCTGTGCTAGACATTGTTGATGATGCTTTTTCGGAATCTAGTTTGGCCCGATTCCCTGCCTCCTGCTCCCAGAAAACCTGACAGATACTACAGGATCCCTGAGTCCTACAAGTTCCTTTTCAAAAATCCTATTGCAGATTCAGAGACTATTTCACAGGGGCCCAAGGGCATTAAGGCTTCTACTGCTAAAAATCCTACCCCTTCTGATAGAGACTCCAGGGCACTGGATAGATGGGGTAAGAAGGTTTACACTTCTGCAACCTTGGCCATGAGGGCTTTAAACTGCCAGTTTCATATGTTAAAGTATCAGCAACATGTTATTGGACTGCTTAAACAGAAAATTATGTTGATTCCTGACTGTGTGGAAAATAAAGAATTACAGGATTTAATGCATTCTGGCGAACAAGTTGGAAAACATACTTTGCAATGTGGTTTTGATTCTTTAGAGGCCTCTTGCTGGGTTGCTGTTACTAGGTCTGTGCTCAGAAGGCATGCTTGGCTTAAGGAGCAGTCTTTGCCTGATCATGTTAAAGCTAAATTGTTGTATGCTCCTTTAAATCAGGACCGCCTGTTTGGCAACAAGGCTGAGGAAGTTCTTAAAAAGATGGAAGATAAAGCTAAAAGTCTATGCAAACTGTTAAAGAATTTTTTGCAAGTTCAGCCTCCTAGCTTTAGTAGGCACTGGCCCACTAAGAATTGGTCCTTTCCAGCCCCTTCCTGGTCTTCTCAAGCCAAACCAAAACCACCAGGTTTCAGTTCCAGGGGACTCACATAATTAAGCAGTGTGGGGCCTCCACTTCCAAATCTGGGAATAATAAAATTCCCCCCTATGGTAAACTGTCTTAATGACTTCCTTTTAAAATTTCCAAGCACTTATCAACTGACTGCCCCTTTGGGGGAAAGATTGCAAAGAATTGGGAACTCATTACCCAGGGCAAATGGGTTTTAAATGTAGTGTCCCAGGGATACAGATTTCACTTCCACACGTTGCCAACACCAAGTGTGTGGCCGGACCTACCCACAAATCAGTGGGCAGAGGCCCAAAAACAAATACTTTCTCTCTTAAGCATGTGGGCTATTCAACTCATACCAGAAGAGGAAAAGAGATAAGGTTTCTACTCGATACTTTTCCTGGTGCCCAGAAAAGACAATTCATGATGTCCTATCCTGGACCTGTCTACTCTAAACACCTTTTTGGAGATTCCAAAATTCAAGATGCTGACTCTTCAGTTACTTCCTATGCTAGGCAAAGATGCCTGGTTGGCAACACTAGAGTTAAAGCAAGCATACCTGCACATCCCAATCAGGGAATCTTCAGAAGATACCTACGCTTCAAAGCAGGCTACACGCACTATCAGTTCTCTGCACTACCCTTTGGCTTATCTACTGCGCCCAGGGTATTCACAAAGTGCCTAGCTCCAGTTATTGCATTTTGCAGGCAAAGAAATATTCAAATGTACCCATACCTGGACGATTGTCTAATTCAGGCAAAAAGCCAGGACATAGTTTTGAATCATCTGGCCTTTGTAAAAAGGGTTCTAACTTGTCTGGGATACACCATAAACTAAAAGAAATCGCACCTAGTACCCTATCAACAAATTATATTCCTGGGAGCAAGCTTGAATGCAACTTCCCAGGTGGCTTACCTCACACCAGAGAAACAAATTAATTTGACAACCTACTTCAAACAAGTGGCCACAAAAACCCTGCTATCTGCAAGACAAATACTGCAAGCCTTGGGGTTCATGGCCTCCTGCATTCTTCTAATTCCATATGCAAGACTGCATATGAGGAAACTACAGTGGTATCTAAAAAGCCTATGGTGTCAACATTCTCAAGACCTAGAAACGATTCCTGTCATACCTTGCCTACGCCTAGAGATGTTCTTCGTGTTTCATTGTTGCATTCATTACATTTGGTAATCTGCTGGCAGGTTGCCCTCAGTCGGCCTGAATTCCAAAGTCTTGGGTCCTGCGTCGGTTGCTGTCTTCTCTTCCATGACGTCAGGTTGTCAGGGGTATAAAACATGCAGCCAACGCCATTTTCTTTAGTCTTTCTTGCCGCACAGTGCCCGAAGCAGAAGCATTTCGCAAGTGCCAGTCGGCCAACTACTGAAATATTCGCGTTTGAGTTTCAGAACCAAAGTCTTCAGTAAAGCTAAGTACCCCATTGGGGAAACTATTTTCTTGCTTTTTACCGATGTCAGAAAAAGTTAATTGTATTACTTGTGGGAAGCAAATACCTCATAAGGATTTCCATTTATACTGTATTCCTTGCCTAGGCCCTGACCACAATGTGCCTGGCTGTAGGTTTTGTGCTAGATTTAACCAGCTCACTATTAAGCGTCTGTATATTTTGGCATCTAAGTATTTTGGCAACAGATTTAACTACCCAGAGATGTCGTCGGATAGCAATCCGACTACCAGAGTACATAAAAAACGCAAAGAAAAGGACAGAGAAAGGCAGTCGAGATCCAAAACCGACGACGAAACTTCTCCTAAGCCAGTCGCCGGTTCGCCGGTACTCAGTGAGGCGCTTTCGCAGCCCCTGATACCCGCTACCTTCGAGTCGCAGGCCTCTGCCGACACCCATGTGGAGTCAGGCATGCCGCAAGATACTCATGGTATTGGACCAATGGATGTATCTCCCTCAGATGGGTCTGGAGCCACTGAGCAGGCACCTGCTTCCGAGTGTGTATTCAGACCTCAACATTTTTACATCAAATCGACAAAAGCTGCAAAACCAAAGGCAAAGACACCTTCTAAAACTAAAAAAACTGACACCTGAGCCACGTGCACAGGCCTCTATGCCTAAAAAACAGGTGATCAAAATGGCTGAAGACCTTATTACCTTGATCATGGGTACCCATCCCCCTCCAGATAAGAGGCCTAGGCAACACACACTGACTATGAATCTTCAGATCAGGTTTCTATTTCTTCTGATTCCTCTTCTGATCAGGAATTATCTTTACCTCCCTATGAGGATTCTGATGCTGAGGAGTCTATTCCATCTTGCATACTTTGAAGGAGCATTTTCACTGGGAGAGTCAAGACTTCCCAGAATCAAAAAAGAGGCTCAGGGATTTCCTCCTCCTCTCTCAGCACAAGCCTTTAGCCATTCCCCCCTGTGTTAGACATTGTGGATGATGTTTTTTTCAGAGTCAAGCCTGACCCCTGACTCTCTTCCTCCGGCTCCCATTAAGCCTGACAGGTATTACAGGGTCCCTGACTCTCATAAAATTTTATTTAGAAACCCTGCTGCTGATCCTGAAACTATTTCACAGGGTCCTAAGGGAGTTAAGGCCTCAACAGCAAAAAACCCTATCCCTCCGACAGAGATTCCAGGGCGCTGGACAGATGGGGAAAAAAGGTTTATACATCTGCAGCCTTGGCAATCAGGGCCTTAAACTGTCAATTTCACATGCTTAAGTACCAACAACATGTTATGGGATTGCTGAAACAGAAAATGATGTTGATTTCAGAATGTGCAAAAATAAGGAATTGCAGGAATTATTGCATGCAGCTGAACAAGTTGGAAAACATACTTTGCAATGTGGATGTTTTTCGTGTTTCACTGTTGCAGTCATTACATTTGGGTAATCCTGCTGGCAGGTTGCCCTCAGCCGGCCTGAATTCCAAAGTCTTGGGTCCTGCGTCGGCTGCTGTCACCCCTTCCCTGATGTCAGGGGTATAAAAAAAGCAGCCAACGCCATTTTCTCCAGTCTTTCTTGCCATGCGGTGCCTGAAGCAGAAGCAGTTCGCAAGTACGGGTCAGTCGACTCCTGAGATTTTCATGTTTGAGTTTCAGATCCGAAGTCTTCAATAAAGCTAAGTACCCCGTTGGGGAAACTTTTTTCTTGCTCCAGACCGATGTCAGAAAAAGTTGTTAATTGTATTTCTTGTGGAAAGCAAAACCTCAAGGATTTTGATTCTTACTGTATTCCTTGCCTAGGCCCTGATCACAACGTTACTGGTTGTCGGTTTTGTGCTAGATTTAACCAACATACTATTAAGTGTCGGTATGATTTTGCTTTAAACTTTTTTGGACACCGGTTTAATTATCCTGAAATGTCGTTGGATAGCCATCCAACTACCGGAGTTTACAAAAAAACGCAAAGAAAAGGATAGAGAAAAACAACCGAGGCCAAAAAACGACGCAGCTTCTCCTAAGCCAGTTGCCAGTTCTCAGTGAGGTGCTTTTGCAGCCCCTGACGCCCGCTACTTTAGAGTCGCAGGCCACTACTGACTACCACGTGGAGTCGGCCATGCCGCTGGATACTTAAGGTATTGGAGCCTCGGACGCTAATCCCTCAGATGGGTCCGGAGCCGCTGAGCAGGTACTGGCTTCTGAGGGTGTATTCAGACCTAAACATCTTTACATTAAAATGACTTCAGCTTCAAAGGCAAAGACTAAAGCACCTTCTAAAGCAAAGAAACAAACTCAAGAGCCACGTAGACAGGCCTCTATGCCCAAAAAATAGATGCTCAAAATGGCCGAAGACTTGATTACCTTGATCAGGGGTTCCCATCCCCCTCCTGATAAGAGGCCTAGGCAAGACACTATGAATCTTCAGATCAGGTTTCTATTTCTTCTGATCAGGAATATTCTCTTCCCCCTGTGAGGATTCTGATGCTGAAGAATCTGTACTTTCAGCATCTCCTCCTGAGGACTATTCCTTTGGGGAAACCTTGCATACCATGAGGGAGCATTTCCAGTGGGAGACCCAAGATTTTTCAGAATCTAAAAAGAGGCTCAGGGATTTTCTTTTACTACCTCAGCACAGGCCTCTAGCCATTCCACCTGTGTTAGACATTGTAGATGATGTTTTTTCGGTGGCTAGTCTGACCCCTGACTCCTTACCCCCAGGGGCTCCTGTTAAGCCTGACAGGTATTACAGGGTTCCTGACTCTCACAAATTTCTTTTTAAAAACCCTGCTGTTGACCCAGAAACTATTTCACAGGTTCCAAAGGAAGTTAAGGCTTCCACTGCAAAAAACCCAACCCCCTCTGACAGAGATTCAAGGGCACTGGGTAGATGGGGAAAAAAGGTTTACACATCTGCAACTTTGGCTATAAGGGCCTTAAACTGTCAATTTCATATACTTAAGTATCAGCAACATGTCATGGGATTGCTTAAACAGAAAATGTTAAATTCTGAATGTGCAGAAAACAAGGAAATGCAGGATTTATTGTATGCAGCAGAACAAGTTGGAAAACATACTTTGCAATGTGGTTTTGATTCTTTGGAGGCCTCCTGCAGGGCCGCAGTTATGGGTTCTGTAATTAGGAGGCATGCTTGGTTAAAGGAACAAAATCTGCCTGATCATGTTAAAGTTAAATTACTAGATGCGCATTTACAGCATGATACTTTGTTTGGTGTTAAGGCAGAAGAGGTGTTAAAGAAAATGGAGGACAAAGCTAAATCTATGCAAACTGTCAAAGATTTTTTACAAGTACAGCCACCTAGGTTTAGTAGACACTGGCCTACAAAAAATTGGTCCTTTCCTGTGTCAGACAGACCTCAAAGGGGCAGATCCAGACACCCTAGGGGCAGATCCCAGGTGCAAGGTTCTTATAGGCCCAAGCAGTGGGGTGCTTCTACCTCCAAAGCTGGAGAAGATAGATCACAAACATACAGAAAACAGTCCCAATGACTTCCAGAAAACAGTCCCAATGACTTCCCCCTGCCTGCACCAAGCACTTATCTTCTGGCAGCACCCTTAGGGGGAAAATTAGCAGTTTTTTTCAAAATTGGCACATCATAACCCAGGACAAGTGGGTTCTAAACAGTGTCACAAGGCTACAAGTTCCATTTCCATACTCTGCCAAAGGCAAACAGCCAGATCTGCCAAAAATTCAATGGGCAGAGGCACAAAACAAGTCTCATCCCTCATGGACATGGGGGCCATTCAACAAGTACCAGAGCAAGAGCAGGGACAAGGATTTTACTCAAGACTGTTCATGGTACCCAGAAAGGACAAGGCCTGGGGGCCGATACTGGACCTGTCTATTCTGAACACTTTCCTGCATATTCCAAAATTCAAAATGTTGACTTTGCAGCAGCATCTGCCCATGCTGGGCAAGAATGCTTGGCTTGTGACTTTAGACCTAAAAGAGGCAATACCTGCATGTTCCAATCAGACAATCATACAGAAGATACCCAAGGTTCAAGGCTGGTTCAATGCATTACCAATTCTCTGCACTCCCCTTTGGCTTAACTACTGCGCCCAGGGTCTTTACAATGTGCCTGGCACCAGTAATTGCATTCTGCAGACAAAGATGAATACAAATATATCCTTACTTGGACGACTGGCTCATTCAAGCAGAGAACAAGGACATTCTACTTCAACATCTGGCGTTTGTGAAAAAACTTCTAACTTGCCTAGGGTACGCAGTCAACAAAAAGAAATCAAAACTAGTACCCTCACAAGAGATAACACTCCTGGGTGCAAGCTTGAATACAACTGCCCAGATGACTTATCTCATGCCAGACAAACAAAGGCAACTGACTACCTATTTCAAAATGTTGGCAACAAAGGCCCAGTTATCTGCAAGAAACATTTTGCAGGCTTTGGGCTTCATGGCATCCTGCACCTACTAATTCCATATGCAAGACTGCATATGAGGAAACTTCAGTGGTACCTATTGGACTCAACATTGCCACAGCCTGGAAACGGTCATTACTCTCATTCCCTGCCTGCAACAGGAGTTTCGATGGTGGGCAAAGGTTTGTCACCAGAACAAGGGACAGCCATTCACATTACCTCCAGCCAGGCAGACACTAACAACGGATGCATCAGACTATGCCTGGGGAGCCCACATGGCAGGAAGATGCATTCAGGGCACATGGTCCTCAAACCAAATGCATCTACATATCAATCACAAAGAGATGTTAGCTGTTCAAAATGCCCTGACAGCCTTCAAGGACCTACTTCATCCGGGGCAACTACTGATGAAGACAGATAACTCCACGGTCATGTGGTATATAAACAAGCAGTGGAGCACACATTCTTACCCCCTTTGCAGACTAGCCATGACCTTGTGGGACACAGCTTTGACTTGCCAAGTACATCTGCAGGCGCAATTTCTGCCAGGAAAGGAAAATACTCTGGCAGACGAACTAAGCAGAAACCTCATGGATCCCCACGAATGGAAGCTGGAGCCACAATTCTTCAGCATGATAACTAGGAAATGGGGATGCCCGGACATATATTTATTTGCGTCCCCCCTCCCCTCTCAGTTACCAACTAAAAAGATTCTGCACAAGGGCTTATCACAGACAAGCATGGAAAGTGGACGGCCCTATCTTTCAGCTGGAAAAACCTATCAGTATATGCCTTTCCTCCACTGCCTCTTCTCCCCAAGGTGCTCCTAAAGGTCAGACAGGAGAAGCCCAGTACTTGTATCCAGTACTAAGAAACTTATCTCTATACCCAGCTTGGACCTTACCTCAAATACCTCGACTACTGTCCCAGCAAAACAATTGGATCATGCACAGCCAACTAAGAACATTAAACTTGGCAGCATGGCGGATAATGTAGTCATACAAAAAACACCTCTCAGTAAAGCTGTGATTGATGTCATTCTGGAAGCCAGAAGGCCTAGTACTAGAAAGTCTTATGCTGGAAAATGGAAGAGATTCTGTGCCTGGTACCATGCACAAGGAACTGATACAGCGGTGCCAAGTATTCCTCAGATTTTGCAATACTTAACTGAGATGCTGGACAAAGGCCTATTTTTTTCATCAATTAAAATTCATGCCTCTGCCATTTCGGCTCATTACATTACAGAGCCACCACTTTTTTCTCACCCTTTATTAAGGCAGTACCTCAGAGGTGCCAAAAATTTAAGGCCCCCAAGAAGACTACTAATACCTGCATGGGACCACAACTATGTCTTGGAAAAGCTCACCCTGCCTCCTTTTGGGCCAGCTGCTACTGCTGATATGAAGTTTCTATCTTGGAAAACAGCGCTGCTCTTAGCAATTACTTCTGCAAGACAAATTTCAGAGCTACAGGCGCTCATGGCTGTGGAACCTTTCATCATTTTTCATCCAGACAGGGTCTCCCTGAGGACAAATCCAACATTTATGCCTAAAGTAGTTTCCAGTGTGGCTCTTAACCAAGCCATCCATCTGCCAACCTTTTACCCAAATCCACAGAACAAGGGGGAGAGAATTCTGCATTCTTTGGACGTACACAGACAATTTAGATTCTACTTGGACAGAACCAAAGCTTTCAGGAAGACAGAGCAATTACTAGTGGCATATGCTGCAGGATCACAAGAAAAGCCCATCTCAAAGCAGACTATTTCTAAGTGGTTAGGCCACTGCATTCATTTCTGCTGCTTACACCATGGCAAGCCAGTGCCTAAGGGCATTAGACCTCATTCCACCAGAGCTGCAGCCACCTCAGCAGCCTTTCTCAGGGGAGTACAAACCAGAGACATTTTAGAGGCGGCTACTTGGAGTTCAGTGCACACCTTTACAAAGCATTATCATCTGCCACTCTACTCTAAATCCAGGGCAGGCTTTGCCACTGCAGTTCTGCAGGGCCTCATAGCCGCTCCTACTGCTGTCTAGTTCCAGCCTCCCAACCATAGCTTTGGGACTCTACCCAAATGTAATGACTGCAACAATGAAACTCGAAGAACATAGTACAGTTGTGTACACTTACCATAAATGTAGATGTTCGAGTGTATTCACTGTTGCAGTCCTGGTTACCCTCCCTCCAGCCCCCTAACTTCTCTTGGCTATATCTCTACTTTCCTTTACTATACTTAAAAGCCTTTTTGGTGTATTTGTTTTTTTGTTGGAGGTATATCTTTGTACTTTTATATTTAATTGCTTTCCATTAGGGGGGCACCTGACATCTGGGGCAAGAAAAACTGATGTAATGGCATCGGCTGCTTGTTTTATTCCCCTGATGACATAATGGAAGAAGGGACAGCAACCGACGCAGGACCCAAGACTTTGTTAATCAGGCCGATTGAGAGCTGCCTGCAAGCAGATAACCCAAATGTAATGACTGCAACAGTGAATACACTTGGACATCTACATTTATTGTAAGTGTACATAACTGTACTTTTCTGCTACTCGTACCACGGAAAGGACCTGAATCAGGGGATCAGGGCTCATTCTAGTAGAGCTGTAACTTCCTCCAAAGCCTTCTTCAAGGGCATAGACACAGCTACCATCTTTGCAGCAGCCGCCTTGTCCACTGTACAAATCACCAAACATTAAAAACTGGACCATATCTCTAGAGCAGGTTTCTCAAGGGCAGTATTGCAAGGATTTCTGGAATCTGCTCTGTCTACCTCCACCCTTCCTCCTTCATAAGCTGTGGTTCTCTCCTACAGTAAGAATACTGCAACATAAGAATAAAAGGGCATAGAATACTTGTGTAAAATCTTACCATAACCATAGATGTCCTCCTCTTCCATGTTGCAGTATTCCTTCCCTCCCTCCTAACCCCCTATTTTCATATCTACCGGTCTAGGGGCCTTCATAGTGCCCCTTCCGGCACTAATGTCATTTTTGGACAGTCTGTAACATTTCACCAGTTTGAAGGGCATCTTTTGGGCATCTCCTAGGCTACCATCCATCTGGGCAGTTCTGAGGTCTGTGCTTGCAGACGTCACATTTAAGGTCCCTGGTTTTTGGCCCTAGATGTGACGTCCCATGCACCAACAGTAACCAGGCTGAAAGCTTTTGTATAGGAGTTGACGTTCGGGTCGGGTAAGAATACTGCAACATGGAAGAGAAGGACATCTATGGTTATGGTAAGATTTTACACAGCTATTCTTTGTCTTTGTTTAGCCAGGCTATACAAGGAGTTGGACACCACATTAAATGTAGTTTTGATGCTGTAGAGTCCTCCTCTAGAGCAACTGCCACTAGTTTCGTCCTCCTTAGGTATTCATGGTTGCGCAATCAGTCCATTCCTGAAAGCTTTTGTATAGGAGTTGACGTTCGGGTCGGGTAAGAATACTGCAACATGGAAGAGAAGGACATCTATGGTTATGGTAAGATTTTACACAGCTATTCTTTGTCTTTGTTTAGCCAGGCTATACAAGGAGTTGGACACCACATTAAATGTAGTTTTGATGCTGTAGAGTCCTCCTTTAGAGCAACTGCCACTAGTTTCGTCCCCCTTAGGTATTCATGGTTGCACAATCAGTCCATTCCTGAAAATAAGAAAGCTAAAATTATAGATTCCAGTTTAGACAGAAATTTACTCAGGCAGCCAATCTTTTAAAAACTGTCAAAGAACAGGGAAAAAAAACATGAAAGACTGTAGACTGCTTCTGTTAACCTCCGTACCTAGTTACCAGAAGAATTACCTAACAAAACGTACCTCTTTTGTTATAAGAGATCCTAGGCCCAGCCAGAAACACAGGAAGGCCCCCAGATAGAGATTTGCTGAGAAACCACAGATAAATCCTTCTTTTGGGGGCCTCCCTTTGGAGGCAAATCTCTGTGACTGTCTGCAAAGTCTCCCCACCCGTATTGTGAGGCCTCCAGGAAACTCAATAATTATTTTGTCAGATGAAGGCAAAAACTTGTCTTGTAAGCTTTTTGTGAAAGCCCGCAAGAGGTAAGCCTGGGATAGCTTGAACTTAAATGTGTGGGAGTGTAAGCATCCTATTTCAATTCATAGTTGAAAATTTAGAGCCAGATGGTGCCACTCTATGAAATATTTGTGCGTCTTAGCTAGTTGCCCATATCCCTTCTGGATAGTAGATTAAGTAGAAGAAGAAATAGGAACTCCTAAATATCTTATGTAGTCCTGTGTGGTTAAACGTGTAATGTTCTTTTACAGATGGCAGTACTGAGCAATTCATAGCGTGAATCATTGTCTTGGAAGGATTTTAGCTAATTGCCTGTGAGTTGACTAAAATGGTAGATTGTCACCAAAGTGTTCTGCTTGGGTCCTGCAGGAAGATCAATAGGTCATCTGCAGAAAGAGAATATCTGTTATTTAGAGGATAATCAAGTTCTTTGTTGTGGATATTAAAAGTGAAAGATTTGAGATACAGGACGAATAGCAGTGGAGAAAGGGGTCACCCCATCTTGTGCTTCTAGAGATCCAAAAGGGAAGATGACCACCAAGTTTGATATTTGTTAAGGCATCCTGATACGTTATAATTTTTTGCTGCTGGCAAGGCATTGCAGGAATGTATCAGACTGTGGTCTGCCAGGGGCACAGTGGCCACTATCATCTTTTTGTAGAGGGGTGAGTGTATAGGTCATCTTGAAGACAACCATCTAGTCCTGTGTTCATACTTCGCTTGAACATTGCAGACTGGGCATTTTGAGAAAGCCTTGAACAGGATATATCACTTGCATTCTGCAGGACCTTCTGCAGCATGCCCTTGGACACTAACCAACCTCCCATGTAAGAAATAAGTTTTGAAATGATCCCTGTAGCACTGATAATTGAAACCGTGATTATATGGAAAACATTGTGTGAAGAAGTTAACTGTACTTGATGTTTGATTAGCATCAATGGTGAATTCCTTTCCCTTGCCCCTCTTTCTCACTCCTGAACATACAAAGGTGCAGATGGGTATAGTTCACCTCCTCACTTCCCCTCATTCCTTCTATGGCTAGAAGGACTGTAGGCTTTTTAGTATCTTTCAAAGAGCCATTGTTTGTGGGCTTTGTTTGCTTAACATGGGGGCAGATTGTACCGGGGGAGTCTCACTGCATTCTGTGAGTCTGCCCAGGACATCAGGCCTTGGCCTGTGTCAGATTCCTATAAGATTACAGCAGTGATTGTACTGAAATATGTACTGTTATGATAAGTTCCTTATACAATTTTGCCTTTCCATTTTAACAGTTATTGTGCACTGCACAATGCAAAGCTCTAAAGGGTTCTTCTCAAAACGTTAGTTTTTACTTTCCCTTTTAAGTCTTTTATCAGCAGTGGTTTTTGCTTATTGTCTTTTAAGAAGATCCTGAATGTGCGTATTGTCAACTGAGAACTTATGCCAAATCGTATGACTTGAGTTAAAAAATGACTGTTGTAAATTGAACCCGTACTTCCAGTATGTAATCCTGGTGCTGTGATGTATATGTGCTCCTATCCTTCTTGGCATCTTTGGGGTTATTTGTGAGTAGTAGGTGATTTCTTCTTTCATTGTGCGTAAAAGGGATTGAATAAGCATTCCCTTTTAAAGACAGGATGGTGTTTGAGCAGCAATATTTAACTAGGATTTTTAATTGACTCCAATGAAAAATTAGGTTTTATGCCCACTTGGGACTGTATTGATCATCAAATGGAAATAAACTATTGCCTGAAATGCTTAGTTCCAGAATCATTCATATCTTGCTTTTTGTCTCGTGTAGTGCAGCCTGCTTTATGTGCATGCTATTTTCTGTAGTCTTCCTCCCATTGTCCATGAATTGCAGTCATTTTCCTGACATTCTACCCATTGTTTGTGTAATATGTCTGTCAGTAGCCGTACTACAGTTGTGTGCTGTTCATCTGCTTTGTGTGTGTGTGTGTATGTTGGTCCCCAAGAAGCCACATCACTGTTTATGCAGCAGTTCCTTTTTCCTCCCTTCCATTGAATGTGTGAGGCTGTCCTCTGTTTGCTGACTCCCACTGTTTGTGATATTGTGTTGTCTTCATTCCTGTGGTGTTCTGTTGTCCATGTCTTTTCAGACTGCTTTCATTATATAGTCTTGACTCATAAGTGTGCGTTGTTTGTTCCTGTGACATTCTCTTGTCCTTGACTTCTCAAACTGTTTTCATCACATAGTCTTGCCTTATAATTACACAAGCTGGCGTGGCTGTAACTATTAGTTTAAGCTGCCGTCCAGTGTCCATATCAGAGTTTCCCTTTCTTCCTGTTTAAAAGACTACCTTTGCTGACTGGAATCCTTACTCCAAGTATTTTTCTCACCTCTCCCCAGCAGGTGTTCATAGCTCCTCTCCTTGTTCACAGAGTATTCCAGACTGACCTTAGCTTCACCAAACTAAATCCCTGTCCTATTATGAGACCATTGAGGAAATCAGGCTGTGTTTAGAAGCATGTTCCCTTTGTCACATTACGTTGAGCAGCCTTGGCACCTCTGTGATCACTGGTCCTGGGAGATGCGCAGACCCTTCCATAGATGCCCAACTTCTGACTGAGTGACTTGCCTCTCATGCAGCACAGGGCAGACCAGTGTATGCTGAGTATTGTAGTAAGCCTTTAAGGCTACCTACTCCCCTACCAACCTTCTGGATTGGTGAGACAGTTTTGGCCACTTACTGCCATCCTTCCCCCGAGACGACTCCAGTATTCCTGAGTATAACTGAACACTGGTCATTGTGGGCCCAATAAGGGGTTTATCACTCTGTGCCACAGGGCTGCTCGCCCCAAAAAGTTTTTTTTTTTTTTTTGGGGGGTGGGGGGCTGCAGAGCAATGTTTTTTGCCCTTTTCCTTCCCTCCAGTGGCTTCAAGCTCAGACAGGCTTTAACTTGCCTGCCTCCTGTCTAAGTTTGTCTGCTGTCGTTTTTTTCAAATGTAGTTTTTTTAAGAATTTCCCACTGATTGCAGTAGAGCTGTTTTGTAATATCCCAAAAAATCTCAAGTCTTCCAGTGGTGACAGTGACAAGTTTTTGACCCATAGTGCATTCTGTTGGTCATCAGCTGTTTTATGCAGAAACCTTGACCTTTTATTGTTGTACTGGCCTACTTCTTTTTTGGTTGTGTCTGCATCAGTTTTTACAGTGCATGCCTGTGTAGTTTTGTGTTTCATAGTACCATTGATGCTGCATTTAATTATTTTATGTTATATTTTATATTATATTAGATATATCTGTTTTATTTTCATAATATCATTGATGCTGCATTTATTTTGTCGTGTTACTAAGGTTGCCCATTTAGACCGAGGTCCATTTATTTGGAAGCACAAAGAGAAAAGTTTGAGAATACATAGCTTGAATATTGTCAAATACAGTTGCACAACATTTGCTATGGTTAAGTAATGGAATGTCATTTCTGCTTTTAGAATGTAATTGATGGAGATCTTTGCGAACAGTTCAACTCCATGGATCCAGGCAAACAGAAGGGTGTGGCCGAGGAGCTGGACAGGACTCCACCTGAGGTCTCCAAGAAACTTGAAGACGTTCGTACACGCTATGCTTTCTAAAGACAGCTTTTTCTTTCCAATGAATGCATACTACAGCTGCAGTCGCTGAGCTGGCTGAACTTTTTAATAACAGGACTCCTCTGTTTTCTGCTAAAGGAGACATTAATTGAAAGTCGTCAAACCGCAGCTGCTGCACCAGTATGAACTTAATGCAGGGACCTACTAAAAAGGTTGAGTGACAGCCCCCTCAGCTCTGTGCATGTCACTCTTGCACAAATTGACAGCAGTGTAAACATGTTGAACAAGAAAGTTCAGACTCAGAATGATTTAATTTTTTTTTTTTTTGAAGTTTCTCTCTTTTTAAGAACTGGGAGTTTACTTTGGTACAGCAGTCCTTGGCATAATTGAACAGTCTTCACTTTTACCTTATTAGTATTTTGATGTCAGTACTTCTGTTTCTGCTTTTTCAAGTAACTATAACAGTTTTGTTACTTAAAAATAATTTTCTAAAAAGAAAAGTCAGTTTGTGCTTTCAGCACCCAACTTAATACTAAGACTTGCCATTTTATCCGTTATTTATTTTGTATGATGCTGGGTTAAAAGTGGTAGTCTGCTATGCATAGTACGGCCTCACTGTTGAGTGCACTTCATTTTTTTTTTCAATGAGTGTGCAATCTTAACAGCTGCTTTATAATGGATATGGAAGGATTTTGAGTAATAAGATTTCATTTCTCATTCCTTTCCCTGTCAGTAGGTAAATAAATTATAGTATTTTTAATATTTCCTGTAGATGTGCTTCTGTTTTGTAACTTGTGGAGTAAGCCGGGGTGTGAGCTATTGTGAAACAAATTATTATTGATACAAATAGTGCACTGTGAATAAGAGCTCTTTATTTTCCACTGTGACAGAAAATAGAAGTCCCATTTTAAAATATTCTCATGTGTATTCTTTTCAGATTTTATTGGATGATTTGACTGTGGCATGTGCTTTGTAACTGCCATAATACTGATCGTTTCTTTTTCCAAGGCTTTAGAATGTGACCCTACTTCTCATGGTGTAACAGCAGCTTTTGAGATAGTGCATTGTAACGTAAAATGAGAAAACTGTGCATCAAGCTTAGCAGGAAGTCTGTGGTATCTTGTTCTAGTATAAAGTGATAGTCTTTTAGGGCAGAAAATGTCTGTGCCTTAAGTGGTTTGAAGTGGCAGGAGTGGAGCTGTGATGGCAGCTTGTGTAACCCAAGATCTGACGATGTCCTTTTCATTCTTCTCCCGGTTGGGTCACAGGTCCGATCCTCAGATCCAACTCTGTTGCAGTTTACACAGACTAGGATCCAAATGTTCTTCGTGTTTCACTCTTGCAGTCATTACATTTGGGTAATCTGCTTTCAGGTTGCCCTCAGTCGGCCTGAATAACAAAGTCTTGGGTCCTGCGTCGGTTGCTGTCTCCTCTTCCATGACGTCAGGTCGTCAGGGGTATAAAACATGCAGCCGACGTCATTTTATCCAGTCTTTCTTGCCGCGCGGTGCCCAAAGCAGAAGCAGTTCGCAAGTGCTGGTCGGCCGACTCCTGAAATTTTCGCATTCAAGTTTCAGAACCGAAGTCTTTAAACTAAAGCTAAGTACCCCATTGGGGAAACTTTTTCTTCCTCCTTACCGATGTCAGTAAAAGTTAATAATTGCATTACTTGTGGGAAGCAAATACCTCATAAGGATTTTCATTTTTACTGTATTCCTTGCCTAGGCCCAGATCACAATGTGCCCTGCTGTCATTTTTTTGCTAGATTTAACCAATGTACTATTAAGCGTCTGTATATTTTTGCTTCTAAATATTTTGGTTCAAGATTTAATTATCCTAAATGTCGTCGGTTAGCAATCCGACTACCGGAGTTCATAAAAAACGCAAAGAAAAAGACAGAGACAGACTGTCGAGGTCCAAAACCGACGACTAAGCTTCTTCTAAGCCAGTTGCCGGTACTCAGTGAGGCGCTTTCGCAGCCCCTGATACCCGCTACTTTTGAGTCGCAGGCCTCTACCGAGACCCATTCGGAGTCCTGTATGCTGTGAGATTCTCAGAGTATTGAACCTGCAGATGTCTCTCCCTTGGATGGGTCCGGAGCCGCTGAGCAGGCACCGGCTTCTGAGGGTGTTTTCAGGCCTCAACATTTTTATATTAAACCAACACCAGCCTCAAAAACAAGGTCAAAAACATATTCTATGTCTACAAAACCGATGCATGAGCCACGTGCTCAGGCCCCTATGCCTAAAAAACAGATGATCAAAATGGCTGAGGATTTAATTGCCTTGATCAGGGGTTCCCAACCCCCCTCCCCCCCGGTAAGAGACCTAGGCAAGGCACTGATTATGAATCTTCAGATCAGGTTTCCATTTCTTCTGATTCCTCTTCTGATCAGGAATTTTCTATTCCACCCTAAGAGGATTCTAATGCATAGGAATCCATCCCATCTGCATCTCCTGCTGAGGATTACTCTTTTGGAGAGACTTTCCATACTTTAAGAGAACATTTTCACTGGGAGAGTCTGGACTTCTCTGAATCAAAAAAGAGGCTTAGGGATTTCCTTCTTCCTCAGCATAGGCCTTGGGCAATACCTCCTGTATTAGACATTGTTAATGTGTTTTCGGAATCAAGCATGGCTCCTGATTCCCTGCCTCCGGCTCCTAGTAAGCCAGACAGGTATTACAGGGTTCCTGACTCCCATAAACTTCTGTTCAAAAATCCTGCTGCTGATCCTGAGACTATTTCTCAGAGTCCCAAGGGTGTAAAGGCCTCTACAGCCAAAAATTCTACCCCTTCTGACAGAGATTCCAGGGCGCTGGATAGATGGCGAAAGAAGGTTTATACGTCTGCAACTTTGGCAATCAGGGCCTTAAACTGCCAGTTTCTTATGCTTAAATATCAACAGCATGTTATGGGCTTACTGAAACAGAAAATTATGTTGATTTCTGATTGTGTGGAAAATAAAGAGTTACAGGAATTATTGCATTCAGCAGAACAGGTTGGAAAGCATACTTTGCAGTGTGGTTTTGATTCCTTGGAGGCCTCTTGTGGGGCCGTCGTTACTGGATCTGTGATTAGAAGGCATGCCTGGCTCAAGGAGCAAAATCTGCCTGATCATCTTAAAGCTAAATTGTTATATGCCCCTTTGCAGCATGATACTCTGTTTGGTAATAAGGCAGAAGAGGTTTTAAAGAAAATGAAAGCAAAGCTAAGTCTATGCAAACTGTAAAAGATTTCTTACAAGTACAGCCACCCAGGCATTGGCCTACTAAAAATTGGTCCTTTCCTGTGTCCAACAGAGCCACTCAAGGCAAGTCCAGGCTCTCAAAAGGCTCCAGATACCAATCACAGGGTTCTTACAGGTCAAAGCAATGGGGTGCTTCCACCTCCAAAACTGGAGGAAACAAAGCACAACCCTACAGTAAGCAGTCTCAATGACTTTCCTCTACCATCACCAAGCACTTATCTTTTGGCAGCCCCCTTAGGGGGAAAACTAGCACTTCATGCTCAAAATTGGCAGTTAATTACCCAGGGTAAATGGGTATTAAACATAGTATCCCAGGGGTACAGATTTCATTTCCATACTTTGCCAATTCCAAACGGATGGCCGGATCTGCCACAAAA
Organism: Protopterus annectens; assembly: GCF_019279795.1. NCBI lineage: Eukaryota > Metazoa > Chordata > Ceratodontiformes > Protopteridae > Protopterus > Protopterus annectens. The sequence goes on from NC_056741.1 coordinate 1,830,381,940, forward strand.
CCAGTGGGCAGAGGCCCAGAAACAAGCCATGTCCCTCATGGATATGAGGACTATTCAGCCAGTACCAGAAAAGAAAAAAGGACCATGTTTTTATTCAAGACTTTTCCTGGTACCCAGAAAAGACAATGCCTGGCATCCAATACTGGACTTATCGATTTTGAACACGTTCCTGGACATTCCAAAATTCTGACTTTACAACAGCTACTGCCTATGCTGGGCAGGAACCGCTTCGTTATTGTCTCTAGACTTAACAGAGGCATACCTGCATATCCCAGTAAGGGAATCATGCAGAAGATACCTCCGCTTCAAGGCAGGTTGTTTGCATTACTAATTCTCTGCACTGCCCTTTGGCTTATCTACTGCGCCCAATGTCTTTACAAAGTGCCTGACACCAGTAATTGCATTCTGCAGACAAAGAAGCATACAAATTTTTCCTTATCTGGACGACAGTTTCATTCAAGCAGAGACAAGGACACTCTTCTTCAACGTCTGGCATTTGTAAAATGGCTTCTAACATGCCTAGGGTACACAATAAACAAAAAGATATCCCAACTGGTACCCTCTCAAATAATTACATTCCTGGGTACAAGCTTGAATACAACTGCCCAGATGGCTTTCCTTACTCCAGACAAAGGCAGATGACAACATACTTCAAACAAATGGCAACAAAAACCCAGTTATCTGCAAGACAAATTCTGCAGGCTTTGGGGTTCATGGCATCCTGCACTCTACTAATTCCATATGCGAGACTGCATATGAGGAAACTACAATGGTACCTAAAAAGTTTATGGAGTCAACATTGTCACAGCCTGGAAACAATGATTCCTCTCATTCCCTGCCTACAACAGGAGTTTCTTTGGTGGGCAGAGACATGTCACCAAAACAAGGGACTGTCATTCACTCTACCCCCTGCCACTCAAACCCTAACTATAGATGCATCAGACTATGCTTGGGGGACCCACCTGGTGGGGAGATGCATTCAGGGCAAATGGAGCCCAAAACAAATGCATCTGCATATCAGCCAGAAAGAGATGCTAGCCATTCAGAATGCTCTGACAGCCTTCAAGGACTTACTTCATCCAGGACAACTACTAATAAAGACGGAAAACAGTTATGTAGTACATAAACAAGCAAGGGGGTACGCATTCCTACCCCCCTTTGCAGATTAGCCATGGCATTGTGGAACACAGCTTTGACTTACCAAATACATCTGCAAGCTCAATTCCTGCCAGGAAAACAAAATACTCTGGCAGACGACCTAAGCAGAAATCCTATGGACCCACACGAATGGAAACTGGATCCACAAATCTTAAGCATGTTAACACAGAAATGGGGGAGCCCAGACATAGATCTATTTGCCTCTCCCCAAAATTATCAGCTGGACAAATTCTGCACAATAACTAATCACAGAAAAGCATGGAAAGTGGATGCCCTATCCTTCAGTTGGAAAAAACCTGTCAGTCTATGCCTTTCCCCCACTGCCTCTTCTCTCCAAGGTCTTACTAAAAGTCAGACAGGAAAAAACAAAAATTATTCTAGTTGCCCCGGACTGTTCTCGCCAGCACTGGTACCCAATTTTAAGGAATAAATCTCAACTTCCTCCTTGGTACTTGCCTCAAATACCTAATCTACTCTCTCAGCAGAACAATCATATTCTGCACACTCAGCTCCAAACTCTGAACCTTGCAGCATGGCTGATCATTTAATTATTCAGACACCTCTCCGTAAATCTGTGATGGATGTCATTTTGGAAGCCAGAAGGCCTAGTACTAGAAAATCTTAAGCTGATAAATGGAAGAGATTTTGTGCTTGGAGCCAAGCACAAGGAACGGACACAGCAAAGCCCAGTATTCCTCCGATTTTACAATATTTGACTGAGATACTTGGCAAGGGCCTATCTTTTTCTTCAATAAAAATACATGACTCTGCCATCTCGGCTCATTACAACACAGAGCCCTCCCCTCTTTTCTCATCCTCTGCTTAAACAGTATCTTAGAGGGGCCAAAAATTTAAGGCCTCCCAGAAGATCACCAACTCCTGCATGAGACCTCAACTTTGTGCTAGGAAAAACACACCCTGCCTCCTTTTGAACCAGCAGCTACTGCGGATATAAAATTTCTGTCTTGTAAAACAGCTTTCCTCTTGGCAGTCACTTCAGCAAGAAGGGTTTCAAAACTACAGGCTCTCATGGCTGTGGAGACTTTTATTACATTTTACCCGGACAGGGTGTCCCTCAGGACCAATCCTTCTTTTATGCCTAAGGTGGTATCCAGTGTGGCTCTTAACCAGACAATTCACCCGCCAACATTTTACCCAAATCCGCAGAACAAGGAGGAGCGGATTCTGCATTCATTGAATGTACACAGACAACTAAGATTCTACTTAAACAGGACCAAATCTCTAAGGAAGTCCGTGCAGCAAATGCTACCAGTAGTTTCACAGTCAGAGGGGAAGGCTATATCAAAGCAGACTATTTCTAAGTGGATAAGCCACGGCATTCGTTTCTGATACTTGCACCATGGTAAACCTGTGCCCAAGGGGATCAGGTCACATTCCACCAGGGCTGCCTCTAATCAGCAGATTTTCTCAGAGGGGTTCCAACCAAAGACATTCTAGAAGCTGCTACTTGGAGCTCTGTTCATACCTTCACAAAGCATTATTATTTGCCTCTCTTCTCCAAATCCAGGGCAAGCTTTGCCACTGCAGATGTTCATTGTGCATACAGCTGCAGTCATTACAGATGGGTTATCCTGCCGTCAGGCGGGTCCTCGGTCGGCCGAATTCCAAAGTCTAGGTCCGGCGTCGGTTGTCGTCACTTCCTCCCTGATGTCAGTGCGGCAGGGGTATAAAAGAGGCAGCCGACAGCATCTTCTTCAGTCTTTCTTGTCGTGCGGTGCCCGAAGCAGAAGCAGTTCGCAAGTGCTGGTCGGCCAGCTCCTGAGATTTACGAAAATATTTCAGCCGAAGTCTTCTTGAAAGCTAAGTACCCCATTGGGGAAACTTTTCTTGCCTCAGACCGATGTCAAAGTTAATAATTGCATTTAATGTGGGAAGCAAATACCGCATAAGGATTTCCACTCTTTCTGTATACCTTGCTTAGGCCCAGACCACGACGTCTCAGCCTGCCGTTTTTGTGCTAGATTCAACAATCGCCCTTCACTATTTTGGTAAAAAATTTAATTATATTATGTCGTCGGATACTCCGACTCCAGTTTTGAGTAAAAGACGCAAAGATAAGGACCGACATACGAGGTCCGCGACTTCTACTGACACCACGCTAAGGCCGACTACCGGTTCTCAGCGAGGCGCCTACGCAGCCCCTGAGTACCGATGACTCTACATTACCGGTGTCTTCAGTACCCGAGGTCGCAGGCTCCTCGGTCCCCATTCCTACTACAGATACCGACGCCACTCTTGGCGGGGAAACTCAGAGTTTAGACAGGCCTGCCATTTCTCAAGGTGTCTTCAGGCCTTCCTCCTTCTCTATTAAAGCTTTCACAAAATCTAAAGCAGCCATGAAAACCAAAAAACAGGGACCTCAGACCCCCTCTCAAGGCCCCATGCCTAAAAACAGATGCTCAAAATGGCTGAGGATTTGATTACTCTTATCAGGGTTCTCAACCCCGGACAAAAGGCCCAGATTAGAGGAAGACTACCCTTCCTCAGATCAAGCCTCTATTACCTCTGAACATTCTGAGGACCAGGACTATACCTATTCTCCTTTTGAAGACTCTGATGCAGAGGAGTCTATTCCCTCGGTCTCCCGAGGACTACTATTTTGGGGAAACCCTACATACTTTGAGGGAACACTTTCACTGGGAAGGCCAAGATTACTCAGATTCCAAGAAAAGGCTCAGGAATTTTCTCTTGCTCCTCCAGCATAGGCCCCTGGCTATCCCAGATATATTAGATGATGTGTATACAGAAGTCAGCCTCAACCCAGATTCTTTACCTCCAGCTCCTGTTAAACCAGACAGGTATTACCGGGTTCCTAATTCACACCAGTTCCTATACAAAAGCCATACTGCTGACCCAGAAACTATTTCACAGGGTCTCAAGGGAATTGAGGCCTCTACTGCTAAAAACCCATTACCTTCAGAGAGAGATTCCAGAGCTTTAGAAAGGTGGGGGGAAAAGGTGTATACCTCGGCCACTTTAACCATGAGGGCATTAAACTGTCAGTTCCATATGTTAAAGTATCAACAGTTTTTGTTATCTCAGTTGAAAAGCAAAATGACACAACCAGAACAACCAGATTTAAAAGAGTTGCAGGATTTGTTGCATGGTGCAGAGCAAGTGGGTAAACATACCTTGCAGTGTGGTTTTGATGCTTTAGAGGCCTCATGTAGAGCTGCTGTTACGGGGTCTGTTATACGTAGACATGCTTGGCTCAAAGAGCAAGCCTTACCAGATCATGTCAAAGCTAAATTACTAGATGCACCTCTTCAAAAAGATGTATTGTTTGGTGTTAAAGCTGAGGAGGTACTAAAGAAAATGGGGGAAAAAGCGAAATCAATGCAAACAGTGAAAGATTTCCTGCAGGCACAACCTCCACGTTTCAGCAGAAACTGGCCTTCAAAAAATTGGTCCTTTCCAGCCACGGACAGACTTCTAAGAGGCAGATACAGATGCCCAAGGGGTAGAGGGCAACCTCAAAGATCTTTCAGAGCCAGACAGTGGCAAGCACCAACCTCAAGAGGTAGAGAAGATAGATGTTAAGTTGTCTATCTCGCCTTCATTCTTGCTGGATGGGTTCGGAGCCGACCTCGGCTCCGACTCGGCCACTCTAAAAGCTCGAGAGTTGGTTCCACCGGCTCGAGGCTCCCCTTATATCCCACAATGCTAGGCATGAGTTACCTCAGATCTCGTTTGCCGCTACAGCGATCGAGGTGTGTTTTCTACCGGCTCCAGGTTAGTGAAAGTCAGACTAGTTTAAATTCTTTAGACTTAAGCTAGCTTAGTGTATTTTTCTTTCCCCTTAGTGTAGTGGATATTATCCCTTCATATCCTTTATCCAGCCCCTTTTTTCTAAAGAACTTATAGTTCTTTCCCTAAGGCCTTCGGGCCCTCCCTTCCCTATCCTTAGGGTGTGTATGTGTTGATTAGGGAATTTTAACTTAATTACCTTTAGTTTAAATATTCCCTTTGAACCCCTATCAGTGTAATCTGTGTGTGTGTGTTTTCTGTGTGTGATTACACTTAGGTTCCTTGACTATGTCCAAGGATACAAAGGTCTCAGGCTTCAAGAAGTGTGACTCGTGCTGTCAGAAAATGTCTCTGACAGACGGTCACACTTCTTGCGTATTGCCTGGGACCTTTACGTCTGCAGGACTCTTGTGCTGTATGCCATGGCTTCAGCCCTAGAGTCCTGCAGGAGAGAAAAAATAAACTCATTTTGAGGGGTTTAATTAAGCCTGAAGGTTCCCTCTCTGTGTCATCGGGGAAACCTTCTAAGGCTTCCAAGACCTCGGCTCCAGCTTCAGAGTCGAGGCCTAAGGCTCCGAAGCCTACTGCTTCATCGGCTCCGGCTGGAGCCGATGAGTCTTTGACTGCAGTATCTGTGGTTTCCTCGGCTCCGGCTGGAGCCGAGGCATTAGAGATTCCTGAGTCGGCTCCGATCAGACCATCGGAGCCAACATCTAGAAAGAGATCGAGGTCACCGTCCCTTGGCTCCGTTCATTCGGCTCCAGCGTCTCCCTTGCTGTCTGAACGGAGCCACAGATCTCACTCCTCCAGGTCATCGAGGCTCTCAGATCACGACCTCCAGAGGGTAGTGAGTAGACTTTTGAAGTCCGAGGCACTGGCCCAAATGCTCCAGAGTCCGACTCATCAGTCGATGCCTCAACTTGTTCCAATAAATATTCCTCCTCCGACTCCTTTGAGCTCAGAGCCAGGGCGTCTCGGGACCGAGACTGTGGTAGCGTCGGAGCCGATACAATTGTCTTCGGCTCCATCGTCGGCTCCGATTTCTTCTTTTGAAGAATCTCGGCGCCGGGCTTCCTTCGGCTCCGAGGGGGTGAGTGGCATCAGACCCTTGTCCGACCCCCCCTCTCCCTCTCGGTGCTTCGGTGCTGGTGAGTTCGGCTCCGACATCGGCCTCGGAGCCATCTCTGTCGGTGCCGAGGGAGGTTCTCAGCTTCTCGGAGCGGGGACCTCTGGCTCTGCCGGACAGGGGTGCGTTCGAGGTCATGCGGAGTGTGTTGGAACCTTGTTCGACTCCACAGTCGGCTCCGTCCGCCCCTCCCTCTTCGGTGCCTTTGGTTATGTCGACTCACTCCCTCATCCCAGACCGCAGAGAGCTAGCTCCTCAAGAATCCCCTGTGGGGATCTCATCCTCTTCTGAGGCCTCCCCTGAATTGGCAGGGGAGCCCCCTAGGAAGAGAAAGTGTAAGAGGAAGCACATAGACTCACCTGAGTCTGTCACCTCTGACAGATTTAGAGGATTCCGAGGGTTCCCCACGTTCCCCTTCTGAAGATGTCTCTTTTGCAGACATTCTAGAGATCCTGAAACAGAGGGAAATTGGCCAGCCCTTAACCCTTCGGAGGATGAATCTGTGTATCTTGAGGCATTTGGCTCTCGCCCTTCCACCTCCTGGGTGTCCCCCCCCCTTTGATCCCCTCATGCAGGTGGTTGCAAAGAAGGCCTGGACGGCTCCTGATTCAGTGGACCCTACCCCCAGGAGACCTTCCAAATTTATAACAGCACCAACTGACAAGCAATTTCTCACAAAAGGTGTTTCTGTGGATGCTATGGTGGTAGCTGCTGCCACCAAGAAGGAACTAGCTGATCCTTCAGTGCCTGTTCATCCCCCTAACAAAGAATCTAGGTCTATGGACAGGTACGGTAAGCGGATGTTCTCGTCAGTGACCTTTGCTATGCGTTCGCTGAATTACCTATGCCATTTTACTCATCTTCAAAGGGACTTGATCAAAGAAGCGAGTGACATGTTGAAGGATCCTACGGCTGTGGGTTTTCAGGACAAGATGAACACTCAGCTGGCTACCCTGAACTCCATAGCTAACTCCTCCATGCGCCTCCTCTCTTATGCGGCTGATGGAGCGAGCAGGGCCGCAGGGACAGGTGTGGCCTTACGCAGGCATGCCTGGATGCGGCTATGCAACTTTGCGGACCCCTTTAAAACGTCATTCACTAATTCCCCGTTTGATGGATCATCTTTTTGGTCCTCAAGTGAAAGAAACCTTGACTAGGTGCGAGACAGATGGCAAGACTCTTTCTGCCGTCTGAGTCCGTTTCTCCACTCCTTCTAGGCCTTACCCCAAAGGCCAGAAAAGTGGAAAAATGTGGTTCATAAACAATCTCAAGGGACTTCGCCTGACGCACAGAGTCGGTTCCCGCCAGAGGCAGAGGGGAACAACAATGGTAGACGCCGCCCTAGAGGCAGGGGGTCCAGAGAACCAGGGCAATCGAGAAGCCTTCCCTGATAAGCCCTTTCAGCACCCCTGAGGTGTTGCCCGACTGCCCACCTTCGGAGGCAGTCGGGGAAGATTGTCACTGTACCCAGAAGCCTGGCTATCCCTGACTCAAGACAAATGGGTACAGTCCATCATTTCGAAGGCTATACCATTCCCTTCGTCGCATTCCAAACCAATCAAAAAATCCCTTCCAGATGTTCCACCCGCTCAAAGGGATCTTGCAGCTTTGGAAATTTCAAAGCTGCTTGCAAAAGAGCAATACAGCCAGTTCCAGCAGACCAGCAAGGATCCGGAATCTACTCCAGGTTCTTTTTAGTTCCAAAGAAAACAGGGGACTGGAGACCAATTTTGGATCTCAGTATCTTGAACAAGTCAGTCAAGAAAACAAGATTTTGGATGGTCACGCTGCAGTCCATCCTTCCCCTATTGGGAAAGGGAAACTGGATGTGCTCTATAGACCTTCAGGATGCGTACTATCACATAAAAATGAACAGACGCTCCAGAAGATTCCTCTGCTTCAGGCTGGGAACCAGTCATTTTCAATTCAGGGCCCTGCCCTTTGGTCTCACCACTGCCCCCCGGGTGTTTACCAAATGCATGGCAGTGGTAGCTTCTCACCTGAGACGTCAAGGATTCCAGGTGTTTCCATATTTGGACGACTGGCTCCTCACAGCTCCCACCAAGCATCTTCTTCTATTGGCCAGGGACTACACCTTTCGCATTTGTCAAAATTTAGGCATTTCAATAAATTGCGAAAAGTCTGTTTTGTCGCCTTGTCGTACTATTACCTTCATAGGCACAAATCTAGACACAGTCATCATGTCTGCGAGACTAACAGATCAGAGAATAACAGATATACACAAACTGGTCTCGCTCCTCTTCAGCAGCAACAGAATCAAAGCCAGGTTAGTTCTGAAAGTGTTGGGGATTATGGCTGCCATACCTCTGCTTCCATTAGCCAGATTCCACATGAGAATCATTCAATGGATGCTCTTCACGCAATGGTCATACCAGCAACTTCCGATGTCCCACACCATCATGATTACGCAAACATGCAGAAATCATCTTCTGTGGTGGATGTCTTCCCCTCAGCTCTTGTTGGGAAGACCCTTTGTCCCTTCCCCTCCGGTTGCTACTCTGACAACGGACACCTCCCTGATCGGGTGGGGGGGGGGCATTATCAGGGCAGAACTGTCCAGGGCACATGGCAACCAGACGAATGCCACTTGCACATAAATGTTCTAGAGATGAGAGCAGTGCTTTTAGCATTGCAAGCCCTTCAAGACTCTCTTCCCTTGGGAACGATAGCAATCCAGACGGACAATATGTCTGTAGTGTGGTATATCAACAAACAAGGCGGAACCAGGTCCTACCCCCTGTGTCGAGAAGCACTCAGACTGTGGCAATGGGCGATTTCTTCTCAGCGGTTTCTGATAGCAACGCACATCCCCGGGAAGTCCAATCAAATCGCGGACAAATTGAGCAGAGCTATCTTCATGCCTCACGAGTGGTCTCTGAAAGACTCTGTTGTGAGAGAAATTTTTCTCAAGTGGGGTCAGCCTTGCTGCGACCTTTTTGCTACTCCCAAAACAGCAAGTGCAGAGATTATTTCACCCTATTCCCTTTACCAGGCCAACCCAGCAGAGACGCTCTAGTCCAAGTTTGGCCCCGGGGACTTCTGTATGCATTTCCTCCCTTCCCACTAATCTCTCAAGTGATACAGAAAGCTATCGCTCAGAAGGCCTCGTTGATCCTCATTGCTCCTTACTGGCCTCGACAGGTTTGGTTCCCCTTTCTACATCATTTTCTGTTGGAGCGACCTTGGCATCTGGACCTAGTTCCAGATCTTTTGATCCATCAGTCGGATCAGTTTCATCGCTCCCTTCCCTCTCTGAACCTCACTGCTTGGTTCCTCCAGTTCCAACCTTAGCCAGGCTTCCTCAAATATCTCACTCTGTCCGAGATATTTTGATAGCTTCCCATAAATCTTCCACTCGAAAGATTTATTTGAGTAAGTGGAAGCGTTTAGCCTATTGGGCTCAAGGAAGGGACATAGATCCTTTCACTGCTTCCATCCAAATGGTCCTTGATTTTCTAGCTGAACTCTTCCATGCAGGTTCATCTCCATCTACTCTTAAAGTTCAATTGGCAGCTATTTCTAACTTTCATGTGGGCTTTTCAGAGTCTGCCATAATGTCCCACAAGCTTTGCAAAGCATTTTTGAAGGGAGTTTTTCTACTCAGACCTCCTATAAGAAATCCTCCTCCTCCTTGGGACCTAAATTTAGTTCTTAGTTTTTTGATTCTTTCCCCTTTCGAACCTGCAGCCTCCTGTTCTTTAAAATTGCTATCATGGAAGACACTCTTTCTGGTAGCTATTACTTCAGCTAGAAGAGTTTCAGAACTTCATGCACTCAGCTGTCGATCTCCTTATCTGTTGTTCCATAAGGACAGGGTATCTTTACAAACCAACCCGTCCTTTTTACCTAAGATAGCCTCGGCGTCTAACCTAAATCAAAGCATTGACCTTCCTGTGTTTTTTCCAGAATATTCTAACAGGTCTGAACAAAAATTGCATTGGCTAGATGTTCATCGTCAGTTAAGGTACTATTTGGATAGAACCAAACAATTCAGAAAATCTGACCAGCTGTTTGTCTCTTATGCAGAAGGCAGAAAGGGACTTTCAGTTTCAAAGGCATCATTATCTAGATGGCTAACATCTCTGATTTCCCTTGTTTATGAAATTAGACACCAAAAGCTGCCTAACAAACCTAAAGCCCATTCTACCAGAGCTTTGGCTACTTCTATAGCCTTCCAAGACAGACTGCCTATTGACACCATTTGTGCAGCGGCTACTTGGGCTACTCCTCACACTTTTATTTCTCATTATAAGTTGGATTTAGCTTCTAGGCATAGAGCTAACTTTGGTTCCACTGTTCTCAAGAGTCTGTTCCGTTAGGCCACCCGGGACAAGGTGCTAGGGACGCGGTCCCATCCAGCAAGAATGAAGGCGAGATAGACAACTTATCATATAGAAGTTATGTTCTTACCATAACGTTCCATGTTAGTTGTCTTCTCACCTTCTTCTTGCGTCCCACCCTCCTTCCCCTGGCCTGGACAGACCTAGAGGAGTTTTGATTGTGACCTCTCTTTCTACCACCTCTTACTTTAGGTATATGCTGCTGTGCATATTTTCCTGGATCAGGATGTAGGTCACCCTTCTCTTCTCCCTGGTTTATAGAGGTGGACTTTGTTTATAGTTATTCTGTTACTATTATAAGCTGGGCCTAGCTTACAAACGAGATCTGAGATAACTCACGCCTAGCATTGTGGGATATAAGGGGAGCCTCGAGCCGGTGGAACCAACTCTCGAGCTTTTAGAGTGGCCGAGTCGGAGCCGAGGTCGGCTCCGAACCCATCCAGCAAGAAGAAGGCGAGAAGAAGACAACTAACATGGAACGTTATGGTAAGAACATAACTTCTATATCACAGTCATTCAGAAAGCAGACACAATGACTTCCCCCTTTACCTGCCAAGCAAAGCTTTAATGGCAGCACCTTTGGGCGGAAAACTGTCATTATTCTCAAAAAACTGGCATATTGTAACAAAAGACAAATGGATTCTGGACATTATAGACAGAGGCTACAGGTTCCACTTTCACACCCTTCCAAAAATGAGAGGCATGCCAAACCTGCCACAAAATCAAAGGGCAGAGGCACAAAAACAAATTTCAGCTCTCATGGACATGAAAGCGATTCAAGAGGTACCTGCAAAAGAACAAGGTCAAGGGTTTTATTCCAGACTATTCCTGGTACCAAGGAAAGACAAAGATTGGAGACCTATTTTACACCTATCCATCCTAAACACATATTTACAGGTATCAAAATTCAAGATGCTCACATTACAGCAGCTTCTTCCCATGCTGGGCAAGGAGACTTGGCTGGTAACATTGGACCTCAAGGAGGCATACCTGCATGTCCCTATCAGACAAGATTGCAGGAGATACCTCAGATTTCTTGCAGGTTCAACCCATTATCAATTCTCTACATTGCCCTTTGGCTTATCTACTGCGCCCAGAGTGTTTACAAAATGCCTGGCATCAGTAATTGCCTTCTGCAGACTTCAAGGAATACAAATATACCCATATCTGGACGACTGCCTGATCCAAGCGAACAGCAAGGACATACTTCTGAAACACCTGGCGTTTGTAATAAAACTGTTGAACTTTCTGGGATACACAGTCAACAAAAAGAAATCAAAACTAATACCCTCTCAACAAATAATTTTTCTGGGTGCCAGCTTGAATACAACCACCCAGATGGCCTACCTCACGCCAGACAAACAAGGGCAACTGTCAATACTTCAGCAAAATGGCAACTTTCACCAGGCTGACTGCAAGGAAAGTCCCTGCAGGCTCTGGGATTCATGGCATCTTGCATCCTTCTGATCCCATGTGCAAAGCTGCATATGAGGAAACTTCAATGGTACCTAAAAAACTTATGGTCTCAACACAGCCACAGCTTGGAAACAATTATACCACTCATTCCATGTCTTCAAAAGGAATTTTTGTGGTGGGCTCAAGCATGCCAAAGAAACATAGGTCTCCCTTTCTGCATACCTCAAGCAACTCAAATCATCGCAACAGATGCCTCGGACTATGCCTGGGGGGCACACATGACAGATCAGTGCATTCAGGGAAAATGGTCCCAAAAAGAGAAGCACCTACACATCAACCAAAAGGAAATGCTAGCAGTGCAAAATGTTATTATGGCCTTCAAAGACCTTCTGCATCCAGGCCAGCTATTGATAAGGACAGACAACACCACAGTGATGTGGTACATAAACAAACAGGGGGGAACTCATTCTTACCCCCTGTGCAGACTAGCCATGACCCTATGGAACACAGCAGTGGAATTGCAAATTCAACTTCAGGCACAATTCCTGCCAGGGAAGGAAAACACACTGGCAGACAGCCTAAGCAGAAACATGACAGACCCACACGAATGGAAGTTACATTCTCAAGTTTTCACAAAGATAACTCGGGCATGGGGACAGCCAGACATAGATCTCTCTGCTTCCCACAGAAATTACCAATTGGAAAAATTTTGTTCAAGGACCTATCATCCACAGGCCAGGAAAGTGGACGCACTCTTTCAATTGGGCAACGTTGACAGTCTATGCCTTTCCGCCTCTTCCTCTGCTGCCCAAAGTTCTATTAAAAGCCAGAGCAGAGAGGCCGAAAATGATTCTCATTGCTCCAGATTGGCCAAGACAACACTGGTATCCGCTCCTGAAGAGCCTGACACATTCCCCACCATGGATCCTTCCTCTACTGCCTCTTCTGTTGTCCCAGCACAACTACAAGACTCTTCACAGCCAGCTCAAAACCCTAAATCTAGCTGCATGGAGAATCCCTTGATTTCCCAACAGGCCCTACTCTACAAGGAGGTGCAGGATGTCATCTTGGAGGCCAGAAGACCTTCTACTAGAAAAGCCTACTCCGCCAAATGGAAACGATTTTGTGCCTGGAATCAGGAAAAGGGCCAGAATCCTTGGGTAATAAATTTACCTCAAATTTTACAGTACCTAGCTGAGATGTTAAACAGTGGACTTTCCTTCTCCTCCATCAAAATCCACGCTTCAGCCATTTCTGCACAATACAACACAGATCCTCCTTTATTCTCTCATCCTCTCTTAAGACAGTTCCTCAGAGGGGCAAGGAATATAAAACCCCCAAGGAAACCACCAGTCCCTGCTTGGGACCTCAACTTCATATTGGAAAAGCTGACCCTTCCTCCCTTCGAGCCAGCTGCTTCAACAGAACTACAATACTTGTCATGGAAAACAGGCTATCACCTCAGCACGCAGGGTTTCTGAACTACAGGCCCTCATGGCTGTGCAACCTTTCATCATTTTCCATCAGGACATTGTTTCCTTACAAACCAACCCTACCTTTATGCCAAAGGTAGTATCCAGTGTAGCCTTGAATCAGACTGTCCACTTACCTACCTTTTACCCTAACCCACAAAACAAAGGGGAAAGACTACTGCATTCCTTGGACATTCACAGACAGCTTCGTTATTACTTGGACAGGACAAAGCCATTCAGGAAATCCGAGCAACTCTTTGTGTGCTATGCTACAGGTGCTCAAGGAAAGGCTATCTCCAAACAGACAATCTCAAAATGGATAGCCCACTGCATACGCTTTTGTTACTCATTTCATGGAAAAGCTGTGCCTTCAGGCATCAGATCCCACTCCACAAGGGCCACAGCTACCTCTGCAGCTTTCCTCAGGGGGGTTCCTACCAAGGACATTTTGGAAGCAGCCACTTGAAGTTCAGTGCACACTTTCTCCAAACACTATCACCTTCCACTTTACTCTAAATCTAAAGCGGGATTTGCCACAGCTGTCTTGCAGGGCATCCTTGCTCCTCCTAGTTCCACTTAGTGCCTGCCACCCCTACTTAGCTTTGGGATTCTTCCCATCTGTAATGACTGCAGCTGTATGCACGATGAACATAGTACAGTTTTGTACCTACCATAAATGTAGATGTTCGAGTGCTCATACAGCTGCAGTCCAGGTTTCCCCCCCTCCATCCCCTCTTAGGACAGGCCTTATGGCAAACACCTTCTCATACATCCTATTTGGGGTATTCTTTTATGGTGTATTTGCTTGCAACTACTGTTTTATGATTATTCTATATTGCATGATTACATAAGTTTATGTTTTGCCTTCCTTCTGGGGGCACCTGACATCTGGGACAAGAAAAACTGAAGAAGATGGCGTTGGCTGCCTCTTTTATACCCCTGCCGCACTGACGTCAGGGAGGAAGCGACGACAACCGACGCCGGACCTAGACTTTGGAATTCGGCCGACCGAGGACCTGCCTGACGGCAGCATAACCCATCTGTAATGACTGCAGCTGTATGAGCACTCGAACATCTACATTTATGGTAGGTACAAAACTGTACTTACTGCAGGGCCTTATAGCCTCTCCTAATGCTATTTAGTTCCATCCTCCCATCCATAGCTTTGGGATTCTACCCAAATGTAATGACTGCAACAGTGAAACACGAAGAACATAGTACAGATGTTCATCGTGCTATGCTGCTGCAGTCATCACACTTGGGTTATCCTGCAGTCAGGCGGTCCCTGCAGTCGGCCTGAATTCCAAAGCCTTGGTCCGGCGTGGGTTGTCGTTGCTTCTTCCCTGACGTCACTGCGGCAGGGGTATAAAAGAGGCAGCCGATGCCATTTTCTCCAGTCTTTCTAGCCGCGCGGTGCCCGAAGCAGAAGCAGTTCGCAAATGCCGGTCGGCCAGCTCCTGAGATTTTCGAACAGAATTTTAGCCGAAGTCTTCTATAAAGCTAAGTACCCCGTTGGGGAAACTTTTCTTGCCTCAGACAAAGATAATTGTATTTCTTGTGGGAAGCAAATACCTCATAAGGATTTCCATTCTTATTGTATTCCTTGCCTAGGCCCAGACCACGACGTTTCTGGTTGTCGGTTTTGCGCTAGGTTCAATAAACTCACTATTAAGCGTCGGGCTGATACCGCCCGACATTATTTTGGCAGAAAATTGAACTACATCATGTCGTCGGAACCTCCGACAACCGCTATTTTTAAAAAACGCAAGGACAAAGGCAGCCTGGACCAGATATCGAGGTGTCGGTTAGGCCTGCCGCCGGATCTTCGGTATTCAGTGAGGCGCCTACACAGCCCCTGACTACCGCAGACTTAGAAAATGCGACTACCTCTCAGACAGAATCTACTGGGCCACTGGAGCCGGTTCCTCATCAACTCGCGGACGCCAGCCCTAGCGGCGATCCGGAGACTATGGACAGGCCTTCGGTTTCAGAAGGCGTCTTTAAACTGACTACTCTCTCCATTAAGTCATACGCTAAGCTTCCAAAGGTTAAGAAACCAGGTCCACAGACTCCCACACAGGCCCCTATGCCTAAAAAACAAATGCTCAAAATGGCGGAGGACCTGATTACCCTTATCAGAGGTTCCCATCCCCCTCCTGACAAAAGGCCTAGACTGGAGGAAGATTTACCTCCTCCTGACCAGGAATCCATTTCCTCAGCAGACTCTGAGGAACAGGATGACCCCTTCCCTCTCTGTGAAGACTCAGATGCTGAGGAAATCTATTCCCTCTGTTTCCCACCCTGAAGACTTCTCTTTTGGGGAAACCCTGCACACCATGAGAGAGCATTTCCCCTGGGAAGGACAAGATTACTCTGACTCCAAGAAAAGACTCCATGAGTTTCTTCTTCTACCTCAGCATAGACCCCTAGCCATTCCTCCTGTTTTAGACATTCTGGATGACGTCTACACTGAATCCAGTCTAAATCCAGATTCCTCACTTCCAGCACCACCTAAACCAGACAGATACTATCGAGTCCCTGACTCTCACCAGTTTTTATATAAAAGCCCTGCTGCAGACCCAGAAACCATTTCCCAGGGTCCCAAAGGGGTTAAGGCCTCTACTGCTAAGAATCCACTACCTGTGGAAAGAGATTCCAGAGCATTAGAAAGATGGGGGGAAAAAGTGTATACCTCTGCCACTTTGGCCATGAGGGCATTAAACTGCCAATTCCACATGATTAAATACCAGCAGTACTTGCTTACTCAGTTAAAACAGAAAATGATCCCTCAAACAGATCAACTAGATTTCAAGGGGATGCAGAATTTGTCGCATGCAGCAGAACAAGTGGGAAAACATACCTTGCAGTGTGGTTTTGATTCTTTGGAGGCCTCATGTAGAGCAGCGGTCACAGGGTCTGTAATACGTAGACATGCTTGGCTAAAAGAGCAGAACCTACCAGAACATGTCAAAGCAAAGTTACTGGATGCTCCACTGCAAAAGGATGCATTATTTGGTGTCAAAGCAGAGGAAGTTTTAAAGAAAATGGAAGAAAAGGCAAAATCAATGCAAACAGTTAAAGATTTTTTACAGGTGCAACCTCCTCGCTTCAGCAGAAACTGGCCATCAAAAAAATGGTCCTTTCCTGCTTCAGACAGACCCCAAAGGGGCAGGTACAGACTCCCTAGGGGCAGAGGCCAGGCAACAAGGTACCTTCAAGCCTAGACAATGGCAAACAACAACTCAGAGGGGCAGACGACAGATCTCAACCCTTCAGAAAACAAACTCAATGACTTTCCTCTTCGCCTGCCAAGCAAAATTGCCCAGGCAGCACCTCTAGGAGGAAAACTGGCTCTTTTTCCACAAAATTGGCACATCATAACAAAGAACTACCCGAGGCTACAGATTTCATTTTCACACTTCACCACGGATGAGAGGCATGCCAAATCTGCCAACAAACCAGTGGGCAGAGGCACAAAAACAAATTTCAGCACTCACGAACATGAAAGCAATTCCAAAGGTACCTGCAAAAGAGCAAGGTCAAGGATTTTACTCGAGACTGTTTCTAGTACCAAGAAAGGACAAAGCCTGGAGACTCATCTTAGACCTTTCAATTCTAAACACGTACCTGGACATTCCCAAATTCAAAATGCTCACACTACAGCAGCTTCTTCCCATGCTGGGCAAGGAGTCTTGGCTGGTAACGTTGGACCTCCAAGAGGCATGCCTGCATGTCCCTATCAGACAAGATTGCAGAAGATACCTCAGATTTTTGGCAGGCACAACGCATTATCAATTCTCTGCATTGCCCTTTGGCTTATCTACTGCGCCCAGAGTATTCACGAAATGCCTGGCATCAGTAATTGCATACTGCAGACAATGAGGAATACAAATTTATCCATATCTGGACGACTGCCTGATCCAAGCGGACAGCAAAGACATCCAACTACAGCATCTGGCATTTGTAACAAAGCTGCTAAGTTGCCTAGGGTACACAGTAAACAAAAAGAAATCAAAACTAATACCCTCTCAACAGATAACTTTCCAGGGTGCCAGCTTAAATACAACGGCCCAGATGGCTTACCTCACACCAGACAAACAAGGGCAACTG
This sequence comes from Protopterus annectens, assembly GCF_019279795.1. NCBI lineage: Eukaryota > Metazoa > Chordata > Ceratodontiformes > Protopteridae > Protopterus > Protopterus annectens. Next base: position 1,830,399,351 of record NC_056741.1, read on the forward strand.
TCTCAATACTTCAACAGAATGGCAACTTTAACCAGGCTAACTGCAAGGAAATTCCTGCAGGCTCTGGGGTTCATGGCATCTTGCATTCTACTAATACCGTTTGCAAAGCTGCATGTGAGGAAACTACAATGGTACCTAAAAAACGTATGGTCTCAACACAGACACAGCTTGGAAACAATTTTACCACTCATTCCATGCCTTCAAAAGGAATTTTTGTGGTGGGCTCAAGCATGCCAAAGAAACACGGGTCTCCCTCTCTGTATATCACAAGCAAGGCAAGTCATCACAACAGACGCCTCAGACTACGCATGGGGAGCACACATGACAGACCAGTGCATCCAGGGAAAATGGTCCCAAAAACAGATGCACCTACACATCAATCAAAAGGAGATGCTAGCTGTACAAAATGCTCTTATGACTTTCAAAGACCTACTGCAACCGGGCCAGCTATTGATAAGGACAGACAACACCACAGTCATGTGGTACATAAACAAACAGGGAGGGACGCATTCATACCCCCTGTGCAGGCAAGCTATGACCCTGTGGAACACAGCATTGGAATTACAAGTTCAACTACAGGCACAATTCCTGCCAGGGAAGGAAAACACTCTGGCAGACAACTTAAGCAGAAATATGACAGACCCTCATGAATGGAAGTTGCATCCTCAAGTCTTCTCAAAGATAACTCAAGCATGGGGACAGCCAGACATAGATCTATTTGCCTCCCACAGCAATTACCAGTTGAAAAAATTCTGCTCAAGGACCTATCATCCACAGGCGTGGAAAGTGGACGCACTATCTTTCAGTTGGACAGCATTGATAGTCTATGCCTTCCCGCCTCTACCTCTACTGACCAAAGTCCTATTAAAAACCAGAGCAGAGAGGCCAAATATGATTCTCATTGCTCCAGACTGGCCACGACAGCACTGGTGTCCTCTCCTAAAGAACCTGTCACACTCACCACCATGGATCCTACCTCAAGTTCCTCTTCTGTTGTCACAGCACAACTACAAGATCCTTCACAGCCAGCTCAGAACTCTAAATTTAGCTGCATGGAAAATACCTTAATTTGCCAACAGACTCTCCTCTCCAAGGAGGTACAGGATGTCATCTTGGAGACCCTCTACTAGAAAAACCTACTCCGCCAAATGGAAACGATTTTGCTCCTGGAATCAAGCAAAGGGTCAGAACCCTTGGGTAATAAATATACCTCAGATTTTACAGTACCTAGCTGAGATGTTACACAGTGGCCTTTCCTTCTCTTCCATCAAGATCCACGCTTCAGCAATTTCAGCACAATACAATACGGATCCTACTTTATTTTCACATCCTCTATTAAGGCAGTTCCTCAGAGGGGCAAAAAATATAAAACCCCCATGGAAACCACCAGCTCCAGCTTGGGACCTCAACTTCGTATTGGAAAAGCTGACACTGCCTCCCTTTGAAACGGCCTCTTCAGCAGAGCTACAATACTTGTCCTGGAAAACAGCTTTGCTTCTGGCTATTACCTCAGCATGCAGGGTTTCGGAGCTACAGGCCCTCATGGCTGTGCAACCATTCCTCATTTTCCATCAGGACAGGGTTTCCTTACAAACCAATCCTACCTTCATGCCAAAGGTAGTATCCAGTGTGGCTTTGAATCAGTCTATTCATTTACCTACCTTTTACTCAAATCCCCAGAACAAAGGGGAGAGGCTACTCCACTCCTTGGACATTCACAGGCAACTTCGTTATTACTTGGACAGAACAAAGTCATTCAGGAAATCTGAGCAGCTCTTTGTGTCCTATGCTACAGGTGCTCAAGGAAAGGCTATTTCCAAACAGACTATTTCAAAATGGGTAGCCCACTGCATACAGTTTTGTTATTCATTTCATGGAAATCAGTGCCTGCATACATCAGATCCCATTCCACCAGGGCTACAGCTACCTCAGCAGCTTTCCTCAGGGGGGTCCCTACCAAGGACATTCTGAAAGCAGCTACTTGGAGTTCAGTGCACACTTTCACCAAACACTACCACCTTCCACTATACTCAAATTCCAGAGCGGGCTTTGCCACAGCAGTCCTGCAGGGCATTCTAGCCCCTCCTAATTCCGCTTAGTAGCAGTCACCCTTACTTAGCTTTGGGATTCTACCCAAGTGTGATGACTGCAGCTGTATGAACGATGAACATAGTACAGTTTTGTACCTACCATAAATGTAGATGTTCGAGTGTGCATACAGCTGCAGTCCAGGTTACCCTCCCTCCATCCCCTCTTAGGACAGAGCTTATGGCAAACACCTTTTACATATAACCTATTTGGGGTATGCCTATATGGTGTATTTGCTTGCAACTTCTGTTTTGATTTATCTACTTATGTATGTTTGCATAACATCATGTATTGCCTTCCTTTCTGGGGGCACCTGACATCTGGGGCAAGAAAAACTGAAGAAAATGGCGTCGGCTGCCTCTTTTATACCCTTGCCACACTGACGTCAGGGAAGAAGCGACGACAACCGACGCCGGACCTAGACTTTGGAATTCGGCCGACCGAGGACCCGCCTGATGGCAGGATAACCCTAGTGTGATGACTGCAGCTGTATGCGCACTCGAACATCTACATTTATGGTAGGTACAAAACTGTACTTTTCTCAGTGGGGCAAAAAATATAAGACCCCCCAGAAAACCACCAACTCCAACCTGGGATCTAAATTTTGTGCTGGAAAAATTAACACATCCTCCTTTCGAATCAGCCTTTTCAGCAGAGCTTCAATATTTGTCATGGAAAACAGCCCTGCTGCTGGCTATCACCTCAGCACGCAGTCTCAGAACTGCAAGCTCTTATGGCAGTGGAACCTTTCATCATTTTCCATCAGGACAGAGTATCTTTATGCACCAACCCTTCCTTCATGCCAAAGGTAGTATCCAGTGTGGCTCTCAATCAGACCATACACTTGCCCACCTTTTATCCAAACCTACAGAATAAAGGAGAAAGACTCCTTCACTCTTTGGACATTCACAGACAGTTACGTTACTATTTGGACAGGACAAAGGCCTTCAGAAAATCTGACCAACTCCTTGTTATCCTATGCACCAGGCTCAGAAGGAAAGGCTATTTCAAAACAGACCATCTCCAAATGGATAGCACATTGCATCCGCTTTTGCTACTCCCACCATGGGAAAGCAGTGCCTGTTAGTATTTGGTCTCACTCTACCAGGGCTACAGAAACCTCAGCAGCCTTCCTCTGAGGAGTCCCAACAAAGGACATTCTGGAGGCAGCTACCTGGAGTTCAGTGCACACCTTCACCAAGCATTACCACCTTCCTCTGTACTCAAAAACCAGAGCTGGGTTTGCCACTGCAGTTCTGCAGGGCATCTTTGCTGCACCTAATCCAGTTTAGTTCCTACCACCCAACCATAGCTTTGGGACTCTACCCAAGTGTGATGACTGCAGCAGCATAGCACGATGAACATAGTACAGTTTTGTACCTACCATAAATGTAGATGTTCGAGTGGTTATGCTGCTGCAGTCCAGGTTACCCTCCCTCCATCCCCTCTACCTAACAAGGCTTTTCTTATACCTCCATGTACATCAGCCTTTGGGATGCATGTCTATATGGTGTATTTGCTTACAACTAGTACTGTTGTTTTTCACTAAGGTATGTTTTGCAAGCTTCTTATTTTGGGGCACCTGACATCTGGGGCAAGAAAAACTGAAGAAAATGGCGTTGGCTGCCTTTTATACCCCTGCCGCACTGACGTCAGGGAAGAATGGATGACAACCGACGCCGGACCAAGGCTTTGGAATTCAGGCCGACTGCAGGGACCGCCTGACGGCAGGATAACCTTAGTGTGATGACTGCAGCAGCATAACCACTCGAACATCTACATTTATGGTAGGTACAAAACTGTACTTTGTGTACACTTATCATAAATGTAGATGTTCGAGTGTATTCACTGTTGCAGTCCGGGTTACCCACCCGCCATCCCCCTTTTCTATAACTTTTCTTTCCTTCACTATATACTAAAGCCTTTGTGGTGTATTTGCTTTTAGATGAAGGTAAAGTTTATGTTGCTAAAAGTGCATTTTCATATATTTCTGTTTATGTGTATATATATATATATATATATATATATATTTCCCCCCCCCCCTTTTGGGGGGCACCTGATATCTGGGGCAGGAAAAACTGAATAAAATGGAGTTGGCTGCATGTTTTATACCCCTGACGACCTGATGTCATGGAAGAGGAGACAGCAACCGACGCAGGACCCAAAACTTTGTTATTCAGGCCGACTGAGGGCAACCTACCAGCAGATTACCCAAATGTATTGACTGCAACAGTGAATACACTCAGAACATCTACATTTATGGTAAGTGTACACAACTGTACTTTGTGGCAGCAGCTACTGAGAAGGAGCTAACTGAACAAAGCTCCACTGTCCATCTGCCGAACAGGGAGTCCAGATGGATAGGTTTGGCAAGTGCATTTTAGCCACCTTCTCGCTGAGAGCATTAAACTACTTGGCACACTTTACTTGGTTGCTGAGAAATCTGTTCAAAGAACTTTCCAACTCTGTAGCAGAAACGGTGGTGGACTTCAAGAAAGTTTCTCCCCAACTGGCTACTCTTTCCTCTCTGACTAATTCTTGAATGACGCTCATCTCCCATTCCATAGAGGGCACCTCATGGGCAGCCGGCTCAGGTATTGCTACAATAGGAGGCACTCCTGGATAAGGCTTTGTTACTTTGCGGAACCTTTTTAAGGTGTCCTTTAACACCCTGATGTTCTTCGTGTTTCACTGTTGCAGTCATCACATTTAGGCTATCCCTGCTAGGGTAGCCCTCGGCCGGCCCGAATACCAGAGACTTAGTATTTCTGCGTTGGTTGCTGTCTCTTGATGACTGATGTCAGGTCGTCAGTAGTATAAAGTAAGGCAGCCAATGCCATTACATCAGTTTTTCTTGACGTGGAGCCCGAAGCAGAAGCAGTTCGCATGAGTGCCAGTCAGCCGTTACCTGAGTTTTCGTCTCCAAATTGAAGTTAAGTCTTGTAAAGCTAAGTACACCATTGGGGATCCTTTTTTATTGTGCTAACTGATGTCAGAAAAAGTTAGTAGTTGTTTTGCCTGTGGAAAGCAAATACCACACCGAGACTTCCACTCTTACTGCGTCACTTGTTTGGCTCAGACCACGACATCCCCCGTTGTCGCCTCTTTGCTTTGTTCAACCCAGAACTGTCTGTCGTCGGGCATTTATTGTAGCCAGATATTTTTGTTTATAGTCTTCGAATTCCAATATGGCTTTAGTAAGCCATCCGACAGCAGATCTCCCTAAAAAACGTAAAGATAGAGACAGTCCGCATAAGTCCAAATTACCGACATTTCCGTTAAGCTAGTCGTCAATCCTCCGGTACTCTGAGGTGCTTTCGCAGCCCATGATACCCGCTTCAGATGATTCACAGGCCGCTACCGAGACCCTTTCGGAGTCTGGTATGCCGCAAAGCTCTTCTTCGACTAAGGATCATGCAGTAGTCTCTTCCTTGGATGGCTCTGGAGCCGCTGAGCAAGCACTGGCTTCAGAGGAAGTCCTTTGCACTACCGAATCTCGACACAATCCGATGTCTTCTTTCTTGACCACCATTCTATCAAAAACGACTGAGTTTCTTAGGCCCAGGGATTGAACCACACCCAAGAAACTGATGACCCACTCTCAGGCGCCTGCTACCTTGCCTCAGTCTCAAATGCTTAAAATGGCAGAAGACCTTATCATGCTGATCAGGGGAAGCTAAGCTATCCCCTCAAAAAGGAAAAGAGATCTGTCCCCTGTAGTTTTGTCTGAACAAGTGTCAGATGAATCTGATGCATCTAACTATGAAGACATGCAATCCCTCTCCACTTAGGAGTATTCTGATGCAGAGGACTCCATTCCTTTAGCCTCTCCCCCAGAGGATTTTCCTTTGGGGAAACCATGCAAGGCAGCATTTCCAATGGGAGAGTCAGGACTACCCTCAGTCTAAAAAGAGACTCAGGGAATTCCTAGATCTTCCGCAACACAGACCCTTGGCCAGCCACCCAGTTCTGGATGTTTTCCTCGAATCCAGCTAGACTCCTGACGCCCTTCCTCCTGCTCTCAGAAAACCAGACAGGTACTATAGAGTCCCTGACTCTCACAGATATCTTTTTAAAAATCCTACAGCTGACCCTGAGGGCATTTCTCAAGTGCCAGAAGGGGATTAAAGCAACCTCTGCTAAGAATCCCACCCCCTCAGACAGGGATTCCTGAGCATTGGACAGAGGGGGTAAAAAAGTATACATCTCAGCTACTCTTGTTATCAGGGCACTAAATTGTCAGTTCCATGTGCTGAATTTTCAGCAACATACCTTAGAACTCCTTAAACAGAAAAATATCTTCCTTTCCTCCTTGGGTAGAATCTAAAGATTTACAAGAGTTAATGCATTCTGCAAGTCAAGTAACTAAACATACCTTGCAGTGTGGTTTTGACACACTAGAAGCTTCTTGCAGGGCAGCAGTCACTGGATCTGTCATTAGACATGCATAGCCTAGGGAACAGCTCCTGCCAGAAACTGTCAAATCTAAATTATTGGATGTCCCCCTTGCACAAAGAGAAGTTATTTGGCACTGAGGCAGAATAGATCTTAAAAAAGATGGAAGAAAAAGCAAACTCTATTGCAAACAGTTAAGGATTTCCTGCAGGTCCAGCAGGCATTTTGCCTCCAAACACTGGTCCTTTCCTGCTCCCAGTAAACCAGCCCAGCCTTGGCCCCATGGAAGCAGACCCCCCCCCCCCCCCCGCAGACAGCAGCCCCTGGGAATGCAGAGATCTAAGCAGTGGACTACCTCCACTTCTAAACCAGGGAGTTCTAAACCACCCCTTTATGGTAAGAACCCACAATGATTCACCTCCTCCATCCCCTCACTCTGTCCACTGTCACTTACCCCTAGGAGGAAAACTCTCCTTTCACTCAAGCACCTGGGCCTCCATTACCAAGGACCACTGGGTTCTGAACATTGTGTCTCAGGGATACAAGTTTTCCTTCCACACCCTTCCAACCCCAAAGGGGTGCCCAGATCTACCACCAAATCAGTGGGCAGAGGCTCAAAAGCAAATCCTTTCCCTGCTCTCTCTCAGGGCTGTAGAGCACATTCGTGCAGAACTGATAGGCCAAGGTTTCTACTCCAGACCTTTTCTGGTGCCCAGTCCTCGATCTATCCATTCTAAACACCTTCCTGGTGATACCAAAATTCAAAATGCTCACCTTCCAACAGCTGCTACCCATGCTGTCCTAGGACACTTGGCTAGCCACCCTGGATCTAAAAGAGGCTTACCTCCACATTCCTATCAGGGAATCATGCAGGAAATATCTATGCTTCAGGGCAGGATCTCAACACTTTAAGTTCTCTGCGCTTCCCTTTGGCTTATCTACTGCTCCCAGAGTTTTCACAAAATGTCTGGCTCCGGTCGTTGCCTTTTGCAAACAGAGAAATATTCAGATTTACCCATACCTGGACAACTGCCTTATTCAGGCAGACAGCCAGGAAAAGCTGCTCGTGCACCTGGCCTTTGTAAAGACCCTACTCACCTCCCTAGGTTACACGATCAATGAAAATAAGTCCAAACAGTTGCCCACCCAAAGGATAGTCTTCCTGGGAGCAAGTCTGGACACAGCATTCCAGATGGCACACCTTACTCCAGAGAAACAAATTTTCCTGACAGCCTACTTCTCTCAACTAGCCACCATGCCCCAGCTTATCTACAAGCTCTGGGGTTCATGGCATCTTGCATACTACTCATTCCATATACCAGACTGCATATGAGGAAACTTCAGTGGTACCTAAAGAGCTTTTGGTGTCGACACTGACAAGACCTGGAAACTCTTCTACCTATAATTCCTTGCCTCAGAAAAGATTTTCTTTGGTGGGCAAACAGCATGCTCCCACAACCAGGGAATGCCTTTCTTGTCACCCCCTGCCACCCAGACCCTCACCACAGACAGATCAGACTATGCTTGGGGTGCACACCTGGCCGGCAGGTGCATACAGGGTAAATGGAGCCCACATCAAATCCCTCTGCACATCAGTCAAAAAGAGATGATGGCTGTGAACCACGCATTGATAGCTTTCAAGCCCCTTCTCTCTCCAGGGGCTCTCCTGATCAAAACATACAACACCACTGTGATGTGGTACATCAACAAACAGGGAGGGACTCACTCCTACCCTCTATGCAGGCTGGCATGACCCTTTGGCACATACCCTCTGCCATGCAACTACACCTGTTAGCACAATTCCTACCAGGCTCTATCAACTCTCTGGCAGACCAATTAAGGAGAGATCTTCTGGACCCACATGAGTGGCAACTCAACAGAAGTACCTTCACCCTAATAACTCAGAAATGGGGAACCCCGAAGGTCAACCTCTTTGCCTCCCACACCAGCCATCAGCTCAGCAAATCCTGCACCAGGGAGCATGACTGCATGGCTTGGAAAGTGGATGCCCTGTCCTTCCCCTGGGTCAATCTATCGGTCTATGCCTTTCCTCCCCTACCACTCATACCTAGGGTACTGCTTAAAGTATAGGAGGAAAAACCAAGGACCATTTCTATAGCTCCAGACTGGCACCGACAGCACTGAGTATCCCTTGTTGCGCAGCCTGTCCACGTTACCTCTATGGCATCTTCCTCAGATCCCAAACCTCCTGACCCAGAGGGAGGGGGAATTCATGCATCCCCAATTACAGACACTCAATTTGGCAGCTTGGCTTATTCCCTAGCCCCGAACCAATTTGCCAACCTCAGTAAACAGGTTCTGGATGTTGTCCGTAAGGCCAGACCTCCTAGCACCAGAAAGTCTTATGCTGATAAATGGAAAAGGTTCTGCACCTGGATCCAGGCTAAGGGAGCCAATATGGCACAGCCCCCCCCCCTCATCCTGGATTACTTAGCTGACCTACTACACAGTGGCTTCTCTTTCTCCTCTATAGAAATTCATGCCTCTGCTATTTTCTCATTTTCCCACTGAGCAGCCCCTTTTCTCACACCCTTTGATCAAACAGATGATGTTCATCGTGCATACAGCTGCAGTAATCACAGATGGGTTTTCTGCCGTCAGGCAGGTCCTCGGTCGGGTTTTCTGCCATCAGGCGGGTCCTCGGTCAGCCGAATTCCAAAGTCTAGGTCCGGCGTCAGTTGTTGTTGCTTTCTTTACTGACGTCAGTGCGACAGGGGTATATAAGACACAGCCGATGCCATTTTCTTCAGTCTTTTTTGCCGCGCGGTGCCCGAAGTAGAAGCAGTTATCAAGTGCCGGTCGGCCAGCTCCTGAATTTACAAAAAAATTGGAAACCGAAGTCTTCATTAAAGCTAAGTACCCCGTTGGGGAAACTTTTCTTTCCTCAGACCGATGTCAGAAAAAGTTAACAATTGTATTTCTTGTGGGAAGCAAATACCGCATAAGGATTTCCATTCCCTCTGCATACCTTGTTTAGGCCCAGACCACGACGTCTCGGGCTGTCGCTTTTGCGCTACTTTCAATAAACGCACTATTAAGCATCGGGCGGAGTTCGCCCAACACTTTTTTGGTACAGCCTTTGATTATAAAATGTCGTCGGAGACTCAGGCCACCATTTTGTCCAAAAAACGCAAGGACAAGGACCGACACGCGAGGTCCGCGGTCCCCACCGACACCACGCCAAAACCGGCTACACGTGGTCCGGTTCTCAGCGAGACGCCTATGCAGTCCCTGACTACCGACTACACTTATTTGGCAGTGTCTTCTGTAACCGAGACCGCAGGTACCTCGGCCCATACCCAGACTACAACCACTGAAGCCACTGTGAGCGTTGAGCTTCCTAATGTGGACAGGTCCACTTCCACCCATGGTGTCTTTAGACCCTCATCTTCCTTTTCCATTAAGGCCTTTACTAAGTCCAAATCAGCCAGGCATCCCAGGAGGCCTGTTGCACAGGGCCCATCTCCAGGCCCCATGCCTAAAAAGCAGATGCTTAAAATGGCTGAGGATTTAATTACTCGTATCAGGGGTTCCCAACCCCCTCCAGACAAGAGACCCAGAGTGGAGGAAGATTCTCCCTCTTCTGATCAGGGCTCCATTTTTTCAGAACATTCTGATGTAGAGGAACACTCTTACTCCTCTTTTGAAGATTCTGATGCAGAGCAGTCCAGTCCTTCTGTATCTCCTCCTGAGGATTTTTCTTTTGGGGAAACCTTGCACACCTTGAGGGAACACTTCCATTGGGAAGGCCAAGACTTTTCTGATTCCAAGAAAAGACTTAGGGAATTTCTTTTGTTACCTCAACACAGACCTCTGGCGATACCTCCTGTCTTAGACATACTTGATGATGTTTATTCGGAGGCTTGCCTTAATCCGGATTCCCTGCCTCCTGCCCCAGTCAAGCCTGATGGGTACTACAGAGTTCCTAACTCTCACCAATTTCTTTACAAAAGCCATAATGCTGACCCTGAAACCATTTCTCAAGGCCCCAAGGGAATGAAGGCCTCTACTGCTAAGAATCCACTACCTTCTGAAAGAGAGTCAAGATCCTTAGAAAGGTGGGGAAAAAAGGTATATACCTCGGCCACCCTAGCCATGAGGGCCTTAAATTGTCAGTTTCATATGCTTAAATATCAGCAGTTTCTGTTATCACAGTTAAGAAATAAAATGCCTCAACCTGAACAACCAGACTTGAAGGAGTTGCAGGATATGATGCATAGTGCAGAACAAGTGGGTAAACACACCTTACAATGTGGCTATGATGCCCTAGAGGCCTCAAGTAGAGCTGCTGTTACAGGATCAGTCATTCGTAGACATGCCTGGCTTAGGGAACAAATCTTGCCTGATCATGTGAAAGCTAAACTATTAGATGCTCCTTTACAAAAGGATGTGTTCTTTGGTACTAATGCTGAGGAGATACTACGGAAAATGGAAGAAAAAGCCAAATCTATCCAAACTGTCAAAGCTTTTCTACAGGTTCAACCACCACGTTTTAGCAGAAATTGGCCTTCTAAAAACTGGTCCTTTCCAGCCACGGACAAGCCCCAATGAGGTAGATACAGGCGCACAAGGGGCAAAGGACAATCTCAAGGATCATATAGAGGCAGACAATGGCAAACCCCAGCACCAAGAGGTGGCGAAGACAGTGCACAACAATACAGGAAACAAACCCAATGACTTCCTCCTTTCCATGCCAAGCAAGTCTCAGCTGGCAGCACCCTTGGGAGGAAAGCTGGCATTATTTACAAGAAATTGGCATATTGTCACAACAGACAAATGGATCCTGGACGTTATAAACAGAGGCTACAGATTTCATTTTCACACTCTTCCAAAAATGAGAGGCATGCCAAACCTGCCACACAATCAAAGGGCAGAGGCACAACTACAAATTTCAAAGCTCATAGACATGAAAGCTATTCAAGAGGTACCTACTCACGAACAAGGTCAAGGTTTTTATTCCAGGCTATTTCTGGTACCAAGGAAAGGATCCGACTGGAGACCCATTTTGGACTTATCCATCCTAAACGCATTCTTACTCGTACCAAAATTCAAGATGCTCACATTACAGCAGCTTTTTCCCATGCTGGGCAAGGAGTTTTGGCTGGTAACTTTGGACCTCAAAGAGGCATACCTGCATGTCCCAGTCAGACAAAGCTGCAGAAGATACCTCAGATTTCTTGCAGGTTCAATACACTATCAATTCTCTGCATTGCCCTTTGGCTTATCTACTGCGCCCAGAGTATTCACGAAATGCCTGGCATCAGTAATTGCCTACTGCAGACTTCAAGGGATACAAATTTACTCTTATTTGGACGACTGCCTGATCCAAGCAGACAGCAAGCACATACTTGTGGAACATCTGGCTTATGTAACACGGTTACTGCATTCTCTGGGATACACAATCAACAAAGAGAAAGTTACTGCATTCTCTGGGATACACAATCAACAAAGAGAAATCCAGGCTAACACCATCTCAGAAAATAACTTTCCTGGGTGCCAACTTGGACACAAACACCCAGATGGCCTATCTTACGCCAGAAAAAACAGGGGCAACTAACTCAATACTTCAAAATACTAGCAAATTGTACCAGGCTCAATGCAAGGAAAATCCTGCAGGCTCTGGGCTTCATGGCATCTTGCATTCTTTTAATCCCATGTGCAAAGTTGCATATGAGGAAACTTCAGTGGTACCTAAAAAACCTTTGGTCTCAGCACAACCACAGTTTGGAAACAATAATACCAATAATTCCATGTTTGCAAAAGGAATTTCTATGGTGGGCCCAAGCATGTCAAACAAACACAGGTCTTCCATTCTGCAAGCCTCAAGCAAATCAAGTCATCACAACAGACGCCTCAGATTACGCCTGGGGGCACACATGACAGACAGGTGCATTCAGGGCAAATGGTCCCAAAAGGAAAAGCACCTTCACATCAATCAAAAGAAATGCTAGCAGTGATAAATGCAATTACAGCTTTCAAGGACTTCCTGCATCCAGGACAATTATTGATAAGAACAGACAACACCACAGTAATGTGGTACATAAACAAACAAGGAGGAACACATTCATACCCCCTGTGCAGACTAGCCATGTCACTTTGGAACTTGGCTCTGGAATGGCAAATCGAACTTCAAGCACAGTACTTGCCAGGTTTGGAAAACACGCTGGCAGACAATCTAAGCAGAAATATGACAGATCCACACGAATGGAAGTTGCATCCTCAAGTGTTTACAAATATAATTCAAGCGTGGGGGAGGCCAGACATAGATCTCTTCACCTCCCACAGGAATCATCAATTGGAAAAGTTTTGTTCAAGGACCTTTCATCCAAAGGCCTGGAGAGTGGACGCCCTTTCATTCAGTTGGACAGCATGGACAGTTTACGCTTTCCCATCTCTGCCTCTCCTGCCCAAGGTGCTCTTGAAAGCAAGAGCAGACAGACCGAAGATGATACTGATTGCTCCAGACTGGCCAAGACAACACTGGTACCCATTCCAGAGGAGCCTAACACATACTCCTCCCTGGTCCCTACCTCTAATGCCTCTTCTACTGACTCAGCACAGCTACAAAACTCTTCAGTCAGCTGAAAACACTCAATCTCGCTGCATGGAAAATTCCTTAACACCACAACAGACCCTACTATCCAAAGAGGTGCAGGATGTCATTTTGGAGGCCAGAAGGCCATCTACTAGAAAGGCTTACTCCGCAAAATGGAAACGGTTTTGCTCTTGGAATGAGAAAAAAGGCCAGGGTCCTAGAAAAGTGAATTTGCCTCAGGTATTACAGTATCTAGCTGAGCTGTTGAACAGTGGACTTTCATTTTCCTCCATAAAAATTCATACCTCAGCCATTTCTGCAGAATTCCACCCTTATTCTCTCACCCACTCTTAAGACAGTTCCTCAGAGGGGCTAAGAATATAACACCTCCAAGGAAACAACCAATACCAGCCTGGGATCTTAATTACATTCTAGAAAAATTAACATTGCCTCCTTTTGAACCAGCTGCCTCAACAGATTTGCAATATTTGTCCTGGAAAACAGCTTTCCTTCTGGCCATTACGTCAGCTCGTAGGGTTTCGGAACTACAAGCCCTCATGCCTGTGCAGCCCTTTCTCATCTTCCATCAGGACAGGGTTTCCCTTCGAACCAACCCGTCATTTATGCCTAAAGTGGTATCCAGGGTAGCTTTAAATCAAGCCATACACTTACCTACCTTTTACCCCAATCCTCAAAACAAAGGGGAAAGGCTGCTACACTCCTTAGACATCCATAGACAGCTACATTATTATTTGGACAGAACAAAGCCTTTCAGGAAATCAGAACAACTTTTTGTGTCCTATGCTGTAGGAGCTCAAGGGAAGCCAGTTACCAAACAGACAATTTCAAAATGGATAGGCCACTGCATACAATTTTGTTACTCCTTTCATGGAAAATCTGTCCCTACAGGCATCAGATCCCAATCCACCATGGCCACAGCTACCTCTACAGCCTTCCTCAGAGGAGTTCCTACCAAAGATATTTTGGAGGCAGCCACTTGGAGTTCTGTGCATACCTTCACCAAACATTACCACCTGCCTTTATACTCCAAAACTAGAGCAGGCTTTGCCACTGCTGTGTTGCAGGGCATTCTGGCTCATCCCAGTTCCACCTAGTGCCTACCACCCTGTGTGTAGCTTTGGGATTCTACCCATCTGTGATTACTGCAGCTGTATGCACGATGAACGTAGTACAGTTTTGTACCTACCATAAATGTAGATGTTCGAGTGCTAATACAGCTGCAGTACAGGTTTCCCTCCCTCCTTCCCCTCTTGGTAAAGGCCTAGGGGCTAACCCCTCCTCATACAACCTGATTGGGTTATCCTTCTATGGTATATTTGCTTGCAACTACTGATTTTTGATTATATTGCATTGAATGAATATATATATATAATTTATGTATTGCCTTCCTTCTGGGGGCACCTGACATCTGGGGCAAGAAAGACTGAAGAAAATGGCGTCGGCTGTGTCTTGTATACCCCTGTCGCACTGACGTCAGTAAAGAAAGCGACAACTGACGCCGGACCTAGACTTTGGAATTCGGCCGACCGAGGACCCGCCTGATGGCAGAAAACCCGACCGAGGACCCGCCTGACGGCAGAAAACCCGTCTGTGATTACTGCAGCTGTATTAGCACTCGAACATCTACATTTATGGTAGGTACAAAACTGTACTTTCTTCGCGTTTCACTGTTGCAGTCATTACACTTGGGTTATCCTGCTGGCAGGCTACCCCCAGTCGGCCTGAATTCCAAAGTCTAGGTCCGGCGTCGGTTGCTGTCACTTCTTCCCTGATGGCAGTGCGCCAGGGGTATAAAAGATGCAGCCAACACCATTTTCTTCAGTCTGTCTTGCCATGCGGTGCCCGAAGCAGAAGTAGTTCGCAAGTGCCGGTCAGCTGACTCTTGAGATTTTCATGTTCGAAATTCAGATCCAAAGTCTTCATTAAAAGCTAAGTACCCCATTGGGGAAAACTTTTTTCTTGCTCCAGACCGATGTCAGAAAAAGTTAATTGTATTTCTTGTGAGAAGTAAATACCTCATAAGGATTTTCATTCTTACTGTATTCCTTGCCTAGGCCCTGACCATGACGTTGCTTATTGTTGGTTTTGTGCTAGATCTAACCAGCACACTATAAAGCACCGGTACGATTTTGCTTTTCATTAATTTGGCAGCAGATTTAATTACACGATGCCATTGGATAGCCAACTGACTACCGCAATTCACAAGAAATGCAAAGAAAAAGAAAAGGACAGGCTTCCGAGGTCTAAAACCGATGACGAGGCTTCTAAGCCAGTTGCCGGCACTGTGAGGTGCTTTTGCAGCCCCTGACGCCCGCAGGCCGCTACTGACTCCCACGTGGAGTCGCCTAGGCTGCTGGAAGCTGAAAGTATTGGACCTTCAGAAACTATTCCCTCAGATGGGTCCGGAGCTGCTGAGCAGGCATCAGCTGCTGAGGGTGTTTTAAAGCGACTCCAGTTACAAAGGCAAAGACTAAAGCATCCGTAAAGACAAAGAAACAAGTACAAATGCTCAAAATGGCCGAAGATTTAATTACTTTGATCGGGGGTTCCCATCCCCCTCCTGATAAGAGGCATAGGCAAGAGACAGAATATGAATCTTCAGATCAGGTTTCCATTTCTTCAGATTCCTCTTCTGATCAGGAATACTCTCTTCCTCCCTGTGAAGATTCTGATGCTGAAGAATCTATCCCTTCAGCCTCTCCTCCTGAGGATTACTCTCTTCGGGAAACCTTGCATACCATGAGGGAACATATCCACTGGGAGAGCCAAGATTATTGAATCTAAGAAAAGGCTCAGGGACTTTCTTTTACTCCCACAATGCAGGCCCCTAGCTATTCCGCCTGTGTTAGACATTGTAGATGATGTATTTTCAGAGTCCAGTCTGACCCCTGACTCCTTACCTCCAGCACCTGTTAAGCCAGACAGGTACTACAGGGTGCCTGACTCTCATAAATTCATTTTCAAGAACCCTGCTGCTGACCCAGAAACTCCTTTTCAGGGTCCCAAAGGGGTCAAGGCATCCACTGCAAAAAACCCTACCCCCTCTGACAGGGATTCTAGGGCATTAGACAAATGGGGAAAGAAGATTTACACCTCTGCTACCTTGGCTAGAAGGGCTTTAAATTGTCAATTTCATATACTCAAATATCAGCAATATATTATGTTACTGCTTAAACAGAAAATGTTGATAAATTCTGGAGGTGCAGAAAACAAAGAAATGCAGGATTTATTGCATGCAGCTGAGCAAGTTGGAAAGCATACTTTGCAATGTGGTTTTGATTCTTTGGAGGCCTCCTGTAGGGCCGCTGTCACGGGTTGTGTCATTAGGAGGCATGCTTGATTAAAGGAACAAAATTTACCAAATCATGTTAAAGCAAAATTATTAGATGCTCCATTACATCATGATACTTTGTTTGGTGTTAAAGCAGAAGAGTTGTTAAAGAAAATGGAGGACAAAGCTAAATCTATGCAAACAGTCAAGGATTTCTTACAGGTACAGCCTCCAAGATTTAGCAGACCCTGGCCTACAAAGAATTGGTACTTTCCACTGTCAGACAGACCACAAAGGGGCAGATACAGATGCCCAAGAGGCAGATCCCAGCCCCAAGGTTCATACAGGTCTAAACAATGGGGTGCTTCTACCTCCAAAAGTGGAGAAGACAAATCACAGCCTTACAGGAAACCGTCCCAATGACTTCCCCCTGCCTACGCCAAACACTTATCTTCTGGCAGTGCCTTTAGGGGGAAAACTAGCACTTTTTTTTCAAAATTGGCACATAAACCAGGACAAATGGGTCTTAGACATAGTGTCACAGGGCAACAAATTTCACTTTCATACTCTTCCAAGAGCAAATGGTTGGCCAGACCTACCAAAAGAACCAATGGGCAGAGGCACAAAAACAAGTCTCATCCCTCATGGACATGAGGGCCATTCAACCATAAAAGCATCTGCATTATTTGCCTCTGTATTCCTCCTGGTAACAATACCAATACACTGGAAGACATCTTCTCCTGGACTTCCTCCAATATTAAGCTAGAAACCTTCATTTTGGGAGATGTAAATATTGATTGGGGAAAAATCATTAACCCTAATCCCACGATAACCATCAACCTATTCAACTTCACTCAACTTACTAACTCCATTACTAGACCTAACGAAACTAAACCCCCTGGCACCATACTTGACTGGATCCTAGCATCTCATCCAAACAAAGTTATAAAATCTGGTGTCACTCCTGACCCATTAGGAGACCACCTCCCTGCCTTCTCCATTCGAGCTACTCCCACCTTCCTACACTCTCACCACTACATTCATACTCGTAACCTATCTAACTTTAACCCTACTTCTTTCTCTGACTCTCTTAAGCTAACTAACTGGAACCCCCTAAAAAACACTACCATTAGATGATGCCGTTGACTATTTCAGTTCTACATTCATAACTGTCCTCAACTCCCTAGCTCCTATAAGAACAAAAAGAGTTAAAACAAATACCACCCCTTGGCTCACCAATGATACAAAAAAGATAATGCTACAAAGGGATAAAAACTGGAAAGCCTACCTTAAACATAAGCAACCTGAAATCTTCCTTAAGTATAAGCAGTTGAGAAACATCGCCAAAAAACAAGTCATTAGAGATAAAAAGTCTTATTAACATCAAGCTACAAGAAAACCATGCAAGAAATCCCAAGCACTTCTGGAATTCTATTAATTCCCTCCTAAGGCCAGGTACAAAAAACAACCCCTGTCCTGATACCAGCAAACCTGACCTAGAAATAGCCTCCCTATTCAATTCCTTTTTCACCTCTTCCATCGCTGAGCTAACCAAGACTTTCACCAGCAATAACCCTCCTCAATCTTCCGTTCCCTTCTCCCCCCCCCCCACTCTTTCGAACTCAAACCTGTATCCACCGACCTAATAAAAAAACTTCTCTATAAACTAAAGCCTTGCTCCAATGCCCCTGACGGCATTCTATCCTCCTTCCTAAAAATAGCTTCTGACACTATTGCTCTACCTATCAGCATCCTAATTAATAGGTCTTTACCTGAATCCTATGTACCTAAACTATGGCGCACTGCTTTCATTCTTCCTCTCCACAAGCCTTGCTCCAATGCCCCTGACGGCATTCTATCCTCCTTCCTAAAAATAGCTTCTGACACTATTGCTCTACCTATCAGCATCCTAATTAATAGGTCTTTACCTGAATCCTATGTACCTAAACTATGGCGCACTGCTTTCATTCTTCCTCTCCACAAGGGTGGCAAAAATTGTAACGTCTCCAATTTTTGCCCCATAGCCATCCTCTCCCCTATCTCCAAAATCCTTGAAAGATGTATCCACCTGCAGCTCTTGCCATTCCTTACCAAACACCAACTACTCTCTCCTACCCAACACGGCTTCTGCCCAGGACACAGTACTAACACCACACTTCTCTCCTCCTTGCACTGTGTGAATTCAGCACGTGACTCTGGTAATATAGCATCTTCTGTTCTACTAGACTTATCCAAAGCTTTTGACACCATCTCTCATACCCACCTTGTAAACCACCTCTCTAATCTCAACCTTTGCCAAAAACCTCTTTCCTGGTTCTCCACCTACCTTTCAAACAGGTCCCAAGCTGTGAAATGGGGCCAAGTCACCTCTACTTTCCTTCCTGCCCCTACTGGAGTACCCCAAGGTTCCATACTCGGCCCGTTACTATTCAATATCTTTATTAATGACTTCCACAAAGCCATTCCTAACACCAAAATTGTGCAATACGCTGACGATTCCACTTTGATCTGCTGTGCCTCTAACCTAACAGAGCTCCAAGCCCTAACACAAAGTGCCTTCTCAACCACTGAAAACTGGATGCTCCAAAATCATCTCTCTCTAAATGCAAACAAAATTAAGATCCTCTTTTTCTCCCCCTCTAAATCCTCCTCTCTTGATAAAAACTAATTTCAAATTACCAGCCTTAACTCCACTATCGAGATTGTACCCTCCACCAAACTTCTTGGTGCTACAATTGATGACCAACTAAAATTTAATACTCATATCCAGCTAAACATCAAAAAAACACACATAAAACTTGGCTTACTGTATAGAAACAACCACTTCCTCTCTCCTCCCACCAGACTAACTCTTGCCTCTACCTACCTCCTTCCCTCCATACTATATGGTGCTCCCCTGCTCACTAATTTATCATCCACACTTACCTCCAAACTGGAACAATGTTACAACAAAATTTCCAGATTTGCCACAAATGCCAAATTCTCCTCTCATCACTGCACCTCCCTTCACTCTCTAAACTGGCTTGAACTCCCAAATCAACTTGACTTTCTCCAAATCATCACAGCTCACAAATTATTGTTCCATCCTACTAACTGCCCTGCTCTTTCTAATATTCTACAACCTTATACCCCCCTTAGATCATCTCACCAAAAACCTGATCACCGTACAAAAACCTAAGCGCCCAGCAGGTCAGCTTCTCTTATCCTTTACCCTAGCTAAAAAAATGGAATGCCCTGCCCTCCACACTAAGGACACATACCAACCTTAACTTCAAAACCCAACTTCATTCCTACCTCTATCTAAACAGGAAATGCAACTGCACTCTTCAGCCCATACCTCTCAAGCTATCTTCTCCCTTCTCTCCAGGCTAACCTCTTTACTTTCCTAACCTCTTTTAAATATACTTAGCATAGGTAACTAAATAGTAAAATCTTGATTTTTTATGCTATAAGCTTGTTTTTTTCCCTCCTGAACAAAATAGAAATTGTTAGTGTTTATTCTTTTTGTAGCAACCTGTTATTTGTAATGCAAACTGTCTTTGAATTTTCATGTAACTAAACTGTTGTTGGACCTATCTATTCTAAACACATATCTGGATATACCAAAACTCAAAATGCTGACCTTACAACAACTTCTGCCCATGCTGGGCAAGAAGGCTTGGCTTGTGACTTTAGACCTAAAAGAGGTATACCTGCATGTCCTAATCAGACAAACATGCAGAAGATACCTCAGATTCAAACTGGCTCAATGCACTACCAATTCTCTGCACTGCCCTTTGGCTTATCTACTGCACCCAGGGTCTTCACAAAGTAACCAGTAATTGCATTCTGCAGACAAAGAGGAATACCAATATATCCTTACTTGGACGACTGCCTCATTCAAGCAGAGAACAAGGACATTCTACTACAGCATCTGGCGTTTGTAAAAAGATTACTATCATGCTTAGGGTACACAGTCAACGAACAAAAATCAAAACTAGTACTCTCTCATGAGATAATTTTCCTGGGTGCAAACTTAAATACAACTGCCCAGATGGCTTATCTCACGCCAGACAATCAAAGGCAACTGACTACCTACTTCAAACTGTTGGAAACAAAGGCCCAGCTGTCTGCAAGAAAAAGTCTGCAGGCTTTGGGCTTCATGGAATCCTGCATTCTATCTACTAATTCCATATGCAAGACTGCATATGAGGAAACTTCAATGGTACCTAAAAAGTGTTTGGACTCAGCATTGCCACAGCCTGGAAACAATTACTCTCATTCCCTGCCTGCAACAGGAGATGTTCTTCATCTCACATTGCTGCAGTCCTAACACTTGGGTAGTCCGCTGTCCCTCATTCGGCCCGAATATCAGAGTATAAGGCTGACGTCGGTCAGGGCGCATTTGACTGACATCAGAACGTCAGGGTACAAATGCGCATGACCGACGTCATATCCTCAGTCTTTTTTGCCGCATGGTCCGATGCAGAAGCAGTGTTGCAAGTGCCGTTCGGCGTTCTGAAATTTTTCGACGGAGTTTCAGGCGAAGTCAGAGTTGGTTAAGTACCCGCTGGGGAATATTTTGGTTTTTCTTGCCTCAGTGGTTTACCGGATGTCAGAAAAAGTGAATAACTGTATTTCTTGTGGGAAACAGATACCGCATAGAGATTATCATAATTTGTGTATACCTTGTTTAGGACCTGAGCACGACGTTGTTGGATGCCGCTTTTGTGCTAGGTTTAATAAACGCACTATAAAGCGGAGGTTGGATTGTGCAAGGTTGGTCTTTGGGAAGCGGTGCAATTACAAAATGCCGCCGGATGCTCCGGCCGCATCCTCAAAGAAGCGCAAGGACAAGGCAGTTAAACCTAGGTTAGAGGAGTCGTCCAAACCGGACGCCAGTTCTTTAGAGGTGTCAGTGGAACCGGTGGTTCCGACGGAGGCCTCTCTGGAGACCCAGGGATAAACTTTGATTTTACAGGATGTGGCCTCCCAGGAGGCAGGGCAGGCTGTAGGGGCTTCTCAAGTAACTGTACTCCCCTCCCTTTCTAAGGGGTCTAGGCCCTCTCTTTCTGCTTCCAAGGCTTCTCCTAGAGGCAGGTCTAGTTTAGCTTCGGTGGGTGTCACTCCCAGTTCTTCAGGTGCTGTGCCCAAGAAGCACATGCTCAAAATGGCAGAGGATTTAATTACTTTAATTAGAGGCTCTATGCCCCCTCCTGATAAGAGGCCTAGGATGGAACCTGTGTTGGGGGATTATGAGCAGGCTTCGGATGTGTCTGAGTCTTCGGCTGAAGACTTGCAGGAGTATTCTCATTATTCTGATTCTGATATGGATGATTCTACTCCTCCTGCTTCTCCTCCTGAGGATTTTTCTTTTTCAGAGACCCTTCACTCCATGAGACAGCATTTTAAATGGGAAGGTCAGGATTTCTCTGATTCCAGGAAAAGGCTTAGGGAATTTTTGTTTTTACCTCAGCATAGGCCTTTAGCTATTCCTCCTGTTCTGAATGTGGTGGAAGATGTGTTTGCAGAGGCTTCTCTTAATCCTGATTCTTTGCCTCCTGTTCCTGTCAAACCGGATAGGTATTACAGGGTGCCTGAAGCTCATAAGTATCTTTTTAAGAGTCCTAGGGCAGACCCAGAAACTGTTAGCCAGGGGCCTAAGGGTGTTAAGGCTTCTGTTGTCAAAAATCCGGTTCCTGCAGATAGAGGCCAGGGCCTTGGATAGATGGGGAAAGAAAGTTTATACTTCTTCCACTCTAGCCATGAGAGCTTTGAATTGCCAGTTTCACATGTTGAAATATCAAAATTATCTCCTTTCTCAGTTGAAATCTAAGGTTGATGCCCTGGCGGAAGGTATTGACTGTAAAGAGTTACAAGATTTAGTGCATGTTTCTGAGCAGGTGGGTAAGCATTCTTTGCAATGTGGTTTTGATGCTGTACAGGCCTCGTCTAGGGTGGCTGCCACTGGGTCAGTTCTTCGCAGGCATGCCTGGCTGAGGGATCAAAATTTATCCGACCATGTTAAAACTAGGATTTTGGATGCCCCTTTGCAATCTGATGTCTTGTTTGGTTCTCCTGTTGAGGCAGTTTTAAAGAAAATGGAAGATAAGGCTAAGTCTATGCAGACTGTTAAAGATTTTTTGCAGGTTCAGCCTCCAAAGTTTAGTAGAAATTGGCCTACTAAAGGGTGGACGTATCCTTCTTATGATTCCCAGTCTAGGGGTAGATCTAGACGTGGCAGGGGCAGAGGTCAGGGCTCTTTCAGGCCCAGAACAGGGAGTTCTCCTGCACAGTCTTCAAGTGAGGGCAGGGGTCAGTCCTTTCGTAAACAGACCCAATGACCTACCTTTTCAGCTGCCAGAACCTTCTCGCCTGGCAGCACCTTTGGGAGGAAGGTTGGCACTTTTCAAAGAAAATTGGAGTTTGATTACCCAAGACAAATGGGTACTGAATATCATACATCACGGTTACAGGTTTTATTTCCATACCTTGCCTCCTTTCAAAGGCATGCCAGACATTCCTCCTCAACAAAGAATAGAGGCTCACAAGCAAATTTCACTGCTACTCCAAATAGGGGCCATACAGCCGGTTCCTTTGCCAGAAAGGGGCCTAGGATTTTATTCTCGCCTGTTCCTAGTCCCAAAGAAGGGGAACACGTGGAGACCAATTTTGGATTTGTCTATCCTCAACACTTATCTGGACATTCCCAAGTTCAAAATGTTGACGTTGCAGCAGCTTTTACCTCTGCTGGGCAAAGATCATTGGATGGTAACTTTGGATCTCAAGGAGGCTTACCTTCATGTTCCTATCAGACTAAGTTGCAGGAAGTATCTGCGTTTTCGAGCTGGGACTTCTCACT
Organism: Protopterus annectens; assembly: GCF_019279795.1. Classification (NCBI taxonomy): domain Eukaryota; kingdom Metazoa; phylum Chordata; order Ceratodontiformes; family Protopteridae; genus Protopterus; species Protopterus annectens. Next base: position 1,830,422,523 of record NC_056741.1, read on the forward strand.
ATCAGTTCTCTGCATTGCCCTTTGGCTTATCTACTGCGCCCAGAGTGTTCACGAAAGTTCTGGCTCCAGTGATAGCTTTCTTCAGGCTAAAAGGAATACAGATCTATCCTTATTTGGACGACTGCCTGATTCTGGCTCAAGGAAGGAAGAGCTTCTTCATCATTTGGAATATGTGATAGCAGTGCTAAGATGCCTGGGGTATTCTGTGAACGAAATAAAGTCCAGTCTAGTACCCTCTCAAGACATGTGCTTTCTGGGTGTGAGACTGAATACAGCATCCCAGATGGCCTTTTTAACCCCGGACAAACAAAAGAGTCTATCCCTTTACTTCCATCAGCTATCTCATCAGTCCGGGCTGACTGCAAGGACAGTCCTTCAAGCCTTAGGGTTCATGGCATCTTGTATTCTCGTGCTTCCCGATGCCAAACTGCATATGAGGAAGCTACAATGGTATCTCAAAAATGTATGGACACAGCACTGCCAGGATCTGGACACTGTCATTCAAATAATACCTTGCATTCAAAAGGAATTTTTGTGGTGGGCTCAGGAATGTCACCTAAACAAGGGACTCTCTGTGACCCAGCCAGAGGCGAGTCAGATTTTTACGACAGATGCCTCAGACATAGCTTGGGGAGCTCATCTAAATGGAAAGTGGATACAAGACAAGTGGCCTGCCAGACTACAACATCTACATATCAACATGAAGGAGATGTTAGCAGTCCAGTTTGCATTAATAGCTTTCAAGGATTTACTTCTTCCAGGGCAGGTGTTGATTCTAACAGACAACACAACTGTCATGTGGTACATCAACAAGCAAGGGGGAACACATTCTTATCCTCTATGCAGGCAAGCAATGATTTTGTGGGAGACTGCTCTCAGTTTACAACTAAGTCTTCAGGCAAGGTTTCTGCCGGGAGCACAGAACTCCTTAGCAGATGTGTTATGCAGACAAATCATGGATCCCCACGAGTGGAAACTGGATCTTCATGTATTTCAGAAATTGACAGTGTCCTGGGGAACTCCAGACATAGATCTGTTCGCTTCTCCACTAAACAACCAGCTGCCAAAGTTTTGCACAAAGCGGTTTCATCACACAGCTTGGAAAGTGGATGCTCTTTCTTTCAGTTGGAAAAATCTTCATGTGTATGCCTTTCCACCTCTGCCTCTCCTCCCAAAGGTACTTCTGAAGGTCAGACAGGACAAGCCAAGGATGATTTTGATAGCTCCAGATTGGCCTCGACAGCACTGGTACCCACTACTGAGAAGTCTAGCGGAAGCCTCCATGGCCTTTGCCTTTGATTCCACATCTGTTGTCCCAGGAGGACAGTCATTTGCTCAATGTCAAACTTCACACTCTTCACCTAACAGCATGGCATATTCTGTTTTAAACCATAGAGGGTCTCAACTTCCACAACAAGTTTTGAATGTGATTTTGGAAGCCAGAAGGCCTAGTACAAGGAAAGTGTACGCAGATAAATGGAAGAGATTTTTATTTTGGAGTGCAGCTAAGGATTTGGATGTTTCTGAGCCTGACTTAAGTGTGGCTCTTCAATATCTTACTGAGTTATTGGACAAAGGTTTGTCCTTCTCTTCTATTAAGATTCATGCTGCAGCAATTTCAGCTCACTACGATTGTGACCCACCATTGTTTTCTCATCCTTTATTCAAGCAATTTCTCAGAGGGGCAAAGAATATAAGACCCCCACGAAGAGCTCCTACTCCTGCTTGGGATCTCAATTTTGTGTTGGAGAAACTCACTCTACAACCTTTTGAGCCTGCAGCTACTGCTGAGTTGAAATATTTGTCATGGAAGACTGTTTTTTTGTTGGCCATTACCTCTGCAAGAAGGGTTTCTGAATTACAGGCCCTTATGGCAGTTGAGCCTTTCTTAATTTTTCACAAGGATAGGGTATCTTTACGTACCAATCCCTCCTTTATGCCTAAAGTGGTTTCTAGTGTGGCTTTAAACCAAACTATTCATTTGCCTACTTTTTATGCAAATCCCCAAACTAAAGGGGAAAAGATTTTGCACACCTTAGATGTTCACAGGCAGTTGCGATATTATTTGGACAGAACTAAAGGGTTCAGACAATCTCAGCAGTTATTAGTTTCTTTTGCTTTGTGCTCTCAGGGCAAGCCTGTGTCAAAACAAACTATTTCTAAGTGGATTGGATTTTGCATTGCTTTCTGTTATTCCCATCATGGCAAAGATATTCCAGCTGGGATTAGACCTCATTCCACTAGGGCTACTGCCACTTCAACAGCTTTTTTGAGGGGGTGGCTACTAAGGATATTTTGGAGGCAGCCACTTGGAGTTCAGTGCATACCTTCTCTAGGCATTACCACCTTCCTTGTACTCTAAATCCAGGGCTGGTTTTGCCACTGCTGTGTTGCAGGGCATTTTGGCAGCTCCTGCTTCATTATAGTTTAGCCATCCTCCCTTACCTCTGCTTTGGGATTCTACCCAAGTGTTAGGACTGCAGCAATGTGAGATGAAGAACATAGTACAGTTTTGTACCTACCATAAATGTAGATGTTCAAGATCCACATTGCTGCAGTCCAATTTACCCTCCCTGCTCTGTTGTTTGAGGTGGTTGTGTGGGTTGGGTTATCCATCTGAGGTAAACTGCATTTTGTATATTGCATTTTGTATATATTGTATATATTATACATATTTTTGGTGTTACACTAGCTGTTTGTTTAGTTGTGGTCTTTGGGTTTGGACCTTTCTTTTTAGGGTCTTCTGACATCTGGGGCAAGAAAAGACTGAGGATATGACGTCGGTCATGCGCATTTGTACCCTGACGTTCTGATGTCAGTCAAATGCGCCCTGACCGACGTCAGCCTTATACTCTGATATTCGGGCCGAATGAGGGACAGCGGACTACCCAAGTGTTAGGACTGCAGCAATGTGGATCTTCGAACATCTACATTTATGGTAGGTACAAAACTGTACTTTTCGATGGTGGGCGAAGGCCTGTCATGAGAACAAGGGACAGCCATTCACCTTACCCCCAGCCAGGCAGACATTGACAATGGATGCATCAGATTATGCCTGTGGGGCACACATAGCAGGAAGATGTATTCAAGGCATATAGTCGGCCAACCAAATGCATCTACATATCAATCAAAAAGAGATGCTAGCTGTTCAGAATGCCCTGACAGCCCTCAAGGACCTACTTCATCCGGGACAACTACCGTCATGACTTTGTGGGACACAGCATTGACTTACCAAGTACATCTGCAGACACAATTCCTGCCAGGAAAGATAAATACTCTGGCAGATGAACTAAGCAGAAACCTCATGGATCCCCACAAGTGGAAATTGGATCCACAAGTCTTCAACATGATAACGAAATGGGGATGCCCAGACATAGACCTATTTGCCTCTCCTCACAACTGCCAACTAAAGAGGTTCTGCACAAGGACTTATCACAGACAAGCATGGAAAATGGATGCCCTATCTTTCAGCTGGAAAAACCTAACAGTATATGCCTTTCCTCCACTGCCTCTCCACCCCAAGGTACTCCTAAAGGTCAGACAAGAGAAGCCAAAAATGATACTGATTGCCCCAGACTGGCCCAGCCAGTAGTGGTATCCAATCCTAAGGAACTTGTCTCAGTACCCAGCCTGGACCTTACCTGAAATACCTCACCTACTGTACCAACAAAACAATCAGATCCTGCACAGCCAGCTCAAGACCTTAAATCTGGCCGCATGGCGGAAATGTAGTCATGCAAAACACACCTCTCACTAAAGCGGTCATGGATGTCATTTTGGAGGCCAGGAGGCCTAGTACTAGAAAATCTTATGCTAGAAAAGAGATTATGTGCCTGGAACCAGGTACAAGGAATTAACACAGCAGTACCAAATATTCCTCAGATTTTGCGGTACTTAACTGAGATGCTGGACAAAGGCCTATCCTTTTCATCAATTAAAATTCATGCATCTGCCATTTTGGCTCATTACAATACAGAGCCACTAATCTTTTCTCATCCTTTGTTAAGGCAATACCTCAGAGGAGCCAAAAACTTAAGGCCTCCAAGGAGATCACCAATACCTGCATGGGACCTCAATTATGTTTTGGAAAAACTCACTCTTCCCCCTTTTGAACCAGCCGCTACAGCTGATATAAAGTTTTTATCTTGGAAAACAGCTCTGCTCCTAGCAATAACCTCTGCAAGACAAGTCTCAGAGGTGCAGGCAGTCATGACTGTGGAACCTTTTATCATTTTTTATCCAGACAGGGTTTCTCTGAGGACAAACCCGACAATTATGCCTAAGGTAGTGTCCAGTGTGGCCCTTAACCAAACTATTAATCTGCCTACTTTTTATCCAAACCCACAGAATAAGGGGGAGAGAATTCTGCATTCTTTGGACATACACAGACAGCTATGCTTGTAATTGAACAGAACCAAAGCTTTCAGAAAGACTGAGCAACTACTAGTGGCATATGCTGCAGGATCACAAGGAAAGGCTATCTCAAAGCAGACTATTTTAAAGTGGATAGGCCACTGCAATCATTTCTGCTATTCACATCATGGCAAGCCAGTGCCTAAGGGCATTAGGCCTTATTCTACCAGAGCAGCAGCCACTTCAGCAGCCTTCCTCAGGGGAGTACCAACCAAAGACATTTTAGAGGCTGCTACCTGGAGTTCAGTGCACACCTTTACAAAGCACGATCATTTACCACTCTACTCTAAATCCAGGGCAGGCTTTGCCACTGCAGTTCTGCAGGGCCTCATAGCCGCTCCTAATGCTATTTAGCTCCAGCCTCCCAATCATAGCTTTGGGATTCAACCCAAGTGTAATGACAGATACTACAGAGTCCCTGACTCACACAAATTTCTGTATAAAAGCCCTGTAGCTGACCCTGAAACTATTTCTCAGGGATCCAAAGGAGTTAAGGCCTCATCAGCCAAGAATCCAGTTCCCTGTGTACGTCTGCAACTTTAGCAATGAGATCCTTAAATTTCCAGTTTCACATGCTAAAATATCAGCAACAAAAAATGCTTCCAGAATCAGATCCTCCTAATTTTGAAGAAATGCAGGATTTATTGCATGCAGCTGAAAAGTGGGAAAGCATACTTTGCAATGTGGTTTTGATTCTCTAGAGGCCTCCTGCAGAGCAGCAGTTACAGGCGTTGTCATTAGAAGACATGCTTGGTTAAAAGAACATACATTACCAGATCATGTTAAAGCAAAATTATTGGATGCACCTTTGCAGCAGGATGTGTTATTTGGAGTTAAGGCAGAAGAGGTATTAAAGAAAATGGAGGATATGGCAAAATCTATGCAAATGGTGAAGGATTTCTTACAGGTTCAGCCTCCCAGATTTAGCAGAAACTGGCCAACTAAGAATTGTCCTTTCCAGTTACAGACAGACCTCAAAGGGGAAGATACAGATGTCCAAGAGGTAGAGGTCAAACACAAGGTCCTTACAGGCCTCGACAATGGGTTGCATCAGGCCAGAAAGATGGGGAAGACAGGCCCCAACCATATAAAAAGCAGCTCCAATGACTTCCCACTACAACTGCCAAACAAATCCCTCTTGGCAGTCCCCTTGGGAGGAAAACTGACTCTCTTCTACCACAATTGGCAAATGATCACCAAAGACAAATGGGTTCTCAACGTTGTATTTCAAGGTTACAGGTTCCACTTTCACACTCTGCCAAGGTTAAAAGGAATGCCAAATCTGCTACCAAATCCATGGGCAGAGGCTCAAAAACAAATTACAGCACTCATGGATATGAGAGCTATTCAAAAGGTACCATCACAGGAGCAAGGACAAGGATTTTACTCAAGACTCTTTCTGGTACCCAGAAAGGACAAAGCCTGGAGGCCCATTCTGGATCTTTCATCTCTAAACACTTACCTGGATGTTCCGAAATTCAAAATGTTGACACTACAGCAGCTTCTTCCCATGATGGGCAAGAAAGCTTGGCTCGTGACTTTGGACCTCAAGCAGAAATACCTGCATGTCCCTATCAGACAAAACTGTAGAAGATACCTCAGATTCATAGCTGGTTCAATGTACAACCAATTCTCTGCACTGCCCTTTGGCTTATCTACTGCGCCCAGGGTCTTCATAAAGTGCCTGGCACCAGTAATTGCATTTTCCAGACAGAAAGGAAATCAAGTTTATCCGAACCTGGACGATGCCTGATTCAAGCAGAGAGCAAGGACATTCTTTTAAAGCATCTGGCATTTGTAAAAAAGTTATTAAGTTGCCTGGGGTGCACAGTAAACGAAAAGAAATCTAAACCAGTGCCCTCACAAGAGATTATATTCCTGGGTGCCAGCTTGAACACAACGGCCCAGATGGCTTATCTCACGCCAGACAAGCAAGGACAACTGACTCAATACTTTCAATTGATGGCAACAAAGACCCAACTCCCTGCAAGAAAAATTCTACAGGCCTTGGGTTACATGGCATCCTGCATACTACTAATTCCATATGCCAGACTGCATATGAGGAAACTACAATGGTACCTAAAGAATGTATGGTCTCAACACTGTCAAAGTTTGGAAACAGTTATACCACTAATCCCTTGCCTTCAAAAGGAGTTTCAGTGGTGGGCTCAAGCTTGTCACCTCAACAAGGGACAGCCTTTTACACAACCCACAGCCAGGCAAACACTGACAACAGATGCATCGGATTACGCCTGGGGAGCACACATGGCAGGCAAATGTATTTAGGGCACGTGGCCCGCAGAACAAAGGCATCTTCACAGCAATAAAAAGAGATTCTAGCTGTACAAAATGCCCATATAGCATTCAAGAACCTGCTGCATCCAGGACAACTACTGCTAAAGACAGACAACACCACAGTTATGTGGTACATAAGCAAGGGGGCACTCACTCCAACCCCCTATGCAGACAAGCCATGACCTTGTGGAACACAGCTATAAACCTTCAAGTTCATCTGCAAGCACAATTCCTGCCAGGAGAGAAAAAAACACTGGCAGACAACTTAAGCAGAAATATCATGGATACCCACGAATGGGAATTGAATCCACAAATATTCAGAATGATAATACAGAAATGGTGGAGCCCGGACATAGATCTGTTTGCATCCCCAATAAACTGCCAGCTACAAAAATTCTGCACAAGGAGTTCCCATCCACAGGCATGGAAAGTGGATGCCTTCTCATTCAGCTGGGAAAACCTACAAGTATACACTTTCCCACCACTACCTCTCCTGCCAAAGGTACTCATAAAAGCCAGGCAAGAAGAGCCAAAGATGATCCTGATTGCACCAGACAGACTGGCCACGCCAGCACTGATACCCAATCCTAATGAGCTTAGCACAAGAACCACCCTGAATTTTGCCTCAATCACACATCTGCTGACTCAGCACAACAATCAAATACTACACAGCCAGCTAAAGACCTTAAACCTAGCTGAGTGGAAGATTCCTTAGTCAAGCAAGCAATGCCTCTCTCCAAAGCTGTTAGGATGTCATTCTGGAGGCCAGAAGGCCTATTACCAGGAAAGTCTATTCGGATAAATGAAAGAGATTCTGTGCCTGGAACCAAGCTCACAGCCTTGACCCTCTTGTCCCAAACATTCCTCAGATACTACAATACTTAACGGTGATGCTGGACAAAGGCCTCTCCTCATCCATCAAGATCCACACCTCTGCCATCTCTGCTCATTACAACATGGATCCACCAATTTTCTCTAATCCTCTGTTAAAACAGTACCTCAGAGGGGCTAAAAACATAAGACTGCCCCGTAGAGCACCTACTCCAACTTGGGACCTCAACTTTGTTTTGGAAAAACTAACTTTACCTCCTTTTGAGCCCGCTAACACAGCAGAATTAAAATATATCTCTTGGAAAACTGCTCTGCTCCTGGCAATAACATCAGCACAAAGAGTTTCAGAATTACAGGCACTAATGGCAGTGGAACCTTTCCTCATTTTCCACCAGGACAGGGTGTCTTTAAGAACTAACCCTACGTTTATGCCAAAGGTGGTATCCAGTCTGGCTCTAAACCAAACTATTCACCTGCCAACATTTTACCCTACACCACAGAATAAAGGGGAGAGACTACTGCACTCTTTGGACATTCACAGGCAGTTACACTTCTACTTGGACAAAACCAAAGCTTTCAGAAAATCTGAGCAATTGTTGGTAGCATATGCTGCAGGAGCACAGGGAAAGGCCATTTCTAAACAGACCATTTCAAAATGGATAGGACACTGTATACGTTTCTGCTACACATACCATGGAAAACCTGTACCTAGCAGCATTAGATCTCACTCCACCAGGGCAACATCCACTTTAACTGCCTACCTCAGGGGAGTACCTACCAAGGATATTTTGGAAGCAGCAACTTGGAGTTCTATACATACCTTCACCAAGCATTACCATCTGCCTCTATACTCTAAATCCAGAGCTGGCTTCGCCACTGCAGTGCTGCAGGCCCTTATAGCCACCCCTACCTCAGCTTTGGGATTCTACCCAAGTGTAATGACTGCAGCAGTGTAACACGATGAACATAGTACAGTTTTGTACCTACCATAAATGTAGATGTTCGCGTGTGTACACTGCTGCAGTCCAGGTTACCCTCCCTCCTTCCCCTCTTACTGGCTGGTACGTACCTATGTCTTCTACCCTTTACTACCTCTGGGGAGTATTTGCTAGTAGCTGTAAGTTGTTTTTTGCTTTTCTTATGTATGTTTTATTAGCAATTGGAATTGCCTACCTATTTAGAGGCACCTGACATCTGGGGCAAGAAAAACTGAAGAAAATGGCGTCGGCTGCATCTTATATACCCTTGTCGCACTGAAGTCAGGGAGGAGGCGACAGCAACCGACGCCGGACCAAGATTTTGGAACTCAGGCCGACTGGGGAACCGCCTGACAGCAGGATAACCCAAGTGTAATGACTGCAGCAGTGTATACACTCAAACATCTACATTTATGGTAGGTACAAAACTGTACTTTCTTCATGTTTCACTGTTGCAGTCATTACATTTCGGTTATCTGCTTGCAGTAGCCCTCAGTCGGCCTGATTAACAAAGTCTTGGGTCCTGCGTCGGTTGCTGTCCCTTCTTCCATGACGTCAGGTCGTCAGGGGTATAAAACATGCAGCTGACGCCATTACATCAGTCTTTCTTGCCACGCGGTGCCCAAAGTAGAATTAGTTCGCAAGCGCCGGTTGGCCAACTCCTGAAATTTTTGTTTACGAGTTTCAGAACCGAAGTCTTCAACTAAAAGCTAAGTACCCTGTTGGGGAAACTTTTTCTTACTCCTTACTGATGTCAGTAAAAGTTAATAATTGCATTACTTGTGGGAAGCAAATACCTTATAAGGATTTTCATTTATACTGTATTCCTTGCCTAGGCCCTGACCACAACGTACCTTGCTGTCAGTTTTGTGCTAAATTTAATCAATGCACTATTAAACGTTAGTATATTTTTGCTTTTAAATATTTTGGTTCATGATTTAATTATCCAAAAATGTCGTCGGTTAGCAATCCGACTACCGGAATACCTAAAAAACGCAAAGAAAAAGACAGAGACAGACCATTGAGGTTCAAAACTGACGACAACGCTTCTCCTAAGCCAGTCGCCAGTTCGCCGGTGCTCAGTGAGGTGCTTTCTCAGCCCCTGATACCCACTGCATCTAATTCGCAGGCCTCTATTGAGACCCATTCGGAGTCCGGTATGCCGCGAGATGCTTCAATTATGCTACCCGCGAATATCTCTACCTTAGATGGGTCCAGAGACGCTGTGCAGGCACCGGCTTTTGAGGGTGTTTTCAGGCCTACAGATTTGTATATTAGACCGACGCCATCTTCAAAACTAAGGCCAAAATCTAAATCTGTCTAAAAAAACAACGCCTGGGCCACATGTGCAGGCCCCTATGCCTAAAAAACGAATGATCAAAATGGCTGAAGATTTAATTACTGTGGTCAGGAGTAGCCAACCCCCTCCTCCTAAGAGGCCTAGGCAAGACTATTGATTATTAATTTTCTGAACAGGATTCTATTTCTTCTGACTCTTCTAATGAAAAGAATTTGTCTGTACCTTTTTATGAGGACTCTGATGCAGAAGATTCCATTCCTTCTGCTTCTCCCCCTGCGGATTTTTCTTTTGGGGAAACTTTACATACCTTAAGGGAACATTTCCACTGGGAAAGTCGGGATTTCTCTGAATCGAAAAAGAGACTTGGGGATTTCCTCCTTATTCCTCAGCATAGGCCTTTGGCTATACCTCCTGTTCTAGACATTGTTGATATTTTTTCAGAATCTAGTATGGCTCCTGATTCTCTGCCTCCAGCTCCTTGCAATCCAGACAGATACTACAGGGTTCCTGACTCCCACAAATTCCTTTTCAAAAATCCTATTGTTGATCCTGAAACCATTTCTCAGGGTCCCAAGGGCATTAAGGCCTCTACTGCTAAAAATTCCTACCCCTTCTGATAGAGATTCCAGGGTGCTGGATAGATGGGGTAAGAAGGTTTACACGTCTGCAACCTTGGCAGTCAGGGCTTTAAACTGTCAATTTCATATGTTTAAATATCAACAGCATATCATGGGACTGCTTAAACAGAATATTATGTTAATTTCTGACTGTGTGGAAAATAAAGATTTACAGGATTTATTGCATTCAGCTGAACAAGTTGGAAAACATACTTTGCAATGTGGTTTTGATTCTTTGGAGGCCTCTTACAGGGCTGCTGTAACTGGGTCTGTGCTAAGAATGCATACTTGGCTCAAAGAGCAAACTCTGTCTGATCATGTTAAAGCATAATTGTTGGGTGCTCCTTTACAACAGCACCGTCTCTTTGGTAATAAGGCTGAAGAAGTTTTAAAAAGATGGAAGACAAAGCTAAATCTATGCAAACTCTGAAAGATTTCTTACAAGTGCAACCTCCAAGATATAGTAGGCACTGGCCTAAGAACTGGTCCTTTCCAGTTCCTTCGAGAGCCACTCAAGTCAAACCCAGACATTCCAAAGGAACCAGGTTTCAGTCACAAGGGACTTTTAGAACAAAACAATGGGGTGCCTCCACCTCCAAATCTGGAAACAACAAGGCACCCTCCCTATGGTAAACGGTCTCAATGACTTCCCTCTACACTCACCAAGCACTTACCTTTGGGGGGAAAACTGGCATTCATGCATGAAACGGGCAACTTATAACTCAGGACAAATGGGTTTTAAATATAGTATCCCAGGGATACAGATTTCATTTTCACACATTGCCAATCCCAAATGGGTGGCCAGACCTGCCCTCAAATCAGTGGACAGAGGCCCAGAAACAAGATGTTCTTTGTGTTTCATTGTTGCAGTCATTACATTTGAGTAGTCTGCTGGCAGGTTGCCCCAGTCGGCCTGAATATCAAAGTCTTGGGTCCTGCGTTGGTTGCTGTGTCCTCTTCCATGACGTCAGGTCATCAGGGGTATAAAACAGGCAGCCAACGCCATTTTCTTTAGTATTTCTTGCCGCGCAGTGCCCGAAGCAGAAGCAGTTTGCAAGTGCCGGTCGGCCGACTCCTGAAATTTTCGAATTCGAGTTTCAGAACTGAAGTCTTCAATTGAAGCTAAGTACCCCGTTGGGGAAATTTTTTCCTGCTTCATTCCAATGTCAGTAAAAGTTAATAATTGCATTACTTGTGAGAAGCAAATACCTCATAAGGATTTTCATTTGTACTGTATTCCTTACCTAGGCCCGGATCATAACATGCCTTGCTGTCGGTTTTGTGCTAGATTTAACCAATGCACTATTAAGCGTCGGTATATCTTTGCTGCAAAATATTTTGGAAACAGATTTAACTACCCTGAAATGTCGGCGGATAGCAGTTCACAAAAAAACGCAAAGAAAAGGACAGAGACAGACCGTCGAGGTCCAAAACCGACTGCAAAGCTTCTCCTAAGCCAGTCGCCAGTTCTCATGAGGTGCTTTCGCAGCCCCTGATACCCACTACTTTCGAGTCGCAGGCCCCTACCGGGACCCATGTGGAGTCTAGCATGCCGCGAGATTCTCAAAGTACTGTACCTGTGGATGTCTCTCCCTCGGATGGGTCCAGAGCTGCTGAGCAGGCACTGGCTTCTGAGGGTGTCTTCAGGCTGCCGTATTTCTATATAAAACCGACGCCAGTTTCAAAAACAAAGACAAAAGCAACTTCTAAGGCCAAAAAAACGACACGTGAGCCACGTGCTCAGGCCTCTATGCCCAAAAAGCCGATAATCAAAATGGCTGAAGACGTGATTGCCATGATCAGGGATTCCCAACCCCCCCCCGCCCCCTGCCCAGATAAGAGGCCTAGGCAAGACACTGATTATTGATCAGGAATTTTCTATACCACCTTATGAGGATTCAGATGCAGAGGAATCCATCCCATCTGCATCTCCTCCTGAAGATTATTCATTTGGAGAAACCTTGCATACTTTGAGGAACATTTTCATTGGGAGAGTCAGGATTTCTCAGAATCAAAAAAAAAGGCTTAGGAATTTCCTTCTTCCTCAGCATAGGCCTTTGGCCATACCTCTTGTATTAGACATTGTTGATGTGTTTTCGGAATCAAGCATGACTCCAGATTCTTTACCTCCGGCTCCTAGCAAGCCAGACAGATATTACAGGGTTCCTGACTCACACAAAGTTTTATTCAAAAACCCTGCTGCTGACCCTGAAACTATCTCACAGGGTCCCAAAGGTGTAAAGGCCTCAACAGCTAAGAATCCCACCCCCTCTGATAGAGATTCCAGGGCGCTGGATAGATGGGGAAAGAAGGGTTTATACGTCTGAAACCTTGGCAATTAGGGCTTTAAACTGCCAATTTCATATGCTTAAATATCAACAGCATATTATGGGATTATTGAAACAGAAAATTATGTTGATTTCTGAATGTGTGGAAAATAAAGAATTACAGGAATTATTGCATGCAGCAGAACAGGTTGGGAAGCATACTTTGCAATGTGGATGTTCTTCATCTCACATTGCTGCAGTCCTTACACTGGGGTAGTCCGCTGTCCTCGGTCGGCCCGACTATCAAAGTATAAGGCTGACGTCGGTCAAGGCGCATTTGACTGACATCAGGACGTCAGGGTACAAATGCGCATGACCAACGTCATATCCTCAGTCTTTTTTGCCGCATGGTCCGATGCAGAAGCAGCTTTGCAAGTGCCGGTTGGCGTTCTGAAATTTTTCGATTCCGGAGTTTCAGACCGACTCAAAGTTGGCTAAGTACCCCGTTGGGGAATATTTTAGTTTTTTCTTGCCTCAGTGGTTTACCGGATGTCAGAAAAAGTGAATAATTGTATTTCTTGTGGGAAACAGATACCGCATTGAGATTATCATACTTTGTGTATTCCTTGTTTAGGGCCTGAGCACGACGTTGTTGGGTGCCGCTCTTGTGCTAGATTCAATAAACGCACTATAAAGAGAAGGTTAGATTGTGCCAGGTTAGTCTTCGGGAAGCGGTGCAATTATAAAATGCCGTCGGATGCTCCGACGCCCGCTTCCTCGAAGAAGCGCAAGGACAAAGCAATTAAGCCTAGGCTAGAAGAACCGTCCGTACCGGACGCCAGTTCTTTAGAGGTGTCGGTGGAGCCGGTGGTTCCACCGGAGGTTTCTTTGGGTTCCCGGGGAGAGCCTTTGTTGTTGCAGGATGTGGCCTATCAGGAGGCAGGTCAGGCTGAAGGGGCTTCTCAGGCTACTATACTACCCTCTCTTCCTAAGGTGGTTAGGCCCTCTCCTTCTGTTTCCAAGGCTTCTCCCAGAGGCAGGCCAGGTTTAGCTTCAGTTGGTGTCACCCCTAGTTCTTCTGGAACTGTGCCCAAGAAGCATATGCTTAAAATGGCAGAAGATTTGATTACTTTGATTAGGGGTTCCTTGCCCCCTCCTGATAAGAGGCCTAGGGTGGAGCCTGAGTTAGGGAGTTTTGAGCAGGCTTCGGATGTTTCAGAGTCTTCAGCTGAAGACTTGCAGGAGTATTCTCCTTATTCTGATTCTGAGGTGGATGATTCTACTCCTTCTGCTTCTCCTCCTGAGGATTTTTCATTTTCAGAAACTCTTCATTCCATGAGGGAACATTTTAAGTGGGAAGGTCAGGACTTCTCTGATTCCAGGAAAAGGCTTAGGGAATTTTTGTTTTTACCCCAGCATAGGCCTTTGGCTATACCTCCTGTTTTGGATGTGGTGGAAGATGTTTTTTCAGAGGCTTCTCTTAATCCTGATTCTTTGCCTCCTGCTCCTGTTAAACCGGATAGGTATTACAGGGTGCCTGAAGCTCATAAGTATCTTTTAAGAGTCCTAGGGGACCCAGAAACTGTTAGTCAGGGGCCTAAACGTGTTAAGGCTTCTGTTGTCAAGAATCCGGTTCCTTCTGATAAAGAGGCCAGGGCTTTGGATAGATGGGGAAAGAAAGTTTATACTTCCTCCACTCTAGCTATGAGGGCCTTGAATTGCCAGTTTCACATGTTGAAATACCAAAATTATCTCCTTTCACAATTGAAGTCTAAGGTTGATGCTCTGGCGGAAGGTATTGATTGTAAAGAGTTGCAAGATTTAGTACATGTTTCTGAACAGGTGGGTAAGCATTCTTTGCAATGTGGTTTTGATGCTGTACAGGCCTCGTCTAGGGTGGCTGCTACTGGGTCAGTTATTCGCAGGCACGCCTGGCTGAGGGATCAGAATTTATCTGACCATGTTAAAACAAGGATTTTAGATGCTCCTTTACAATCTGATGTGTTGTTTGGTTCTCCTGTTGAGTCAGTTTTAAAGAAAATGGAAGACAAGGCTAAGTCTATGCAGACTGTTAAAGATTTTTTGCAGGTTCAACCTCCAAAGTTTAGTAGAAATTGGCCTGCTAAGGGGTGGACGTATCCTTCTTATGATTCCCAGTCTAGGGGTAGAGCTAGACGTGGTAGGGGCAGAGCTCAGGGCTCTTTCAGGCCTAGAACAGGGAGTTCTCCTGCACAGTCTTCGGATGAGGGCAGGGGTCAGTCCTTTCGTAAACAGACCCAATGACCTACCTTTTCAGCTGCCGAAGCCTTCTCGTCTGGCAGCACCTTTGGGAGGAAGGTTGGCACTTTTCAAAGAAAATTGGAGTTTAATTACCCAAGACAGATGGGTATTGGATATCATACACCACGGTTACAGGTTTTATTTCCATACCTTGCCTCCTTTCAAAGGCATGCCAGACGTTCCTCCTCCACAAAGAATAGAGGCTCACAAGCAAATTTCTCTGTTACTCCAAATAGGGGCCATTCAGCCGGTCCCTATGCCAGAGGTGGGCCTAGGATTTTATTCTCGCCTGTTCCTAGTACCAAAGAAAGGGAACACGTGGAGACCAATTTTGGACCTATCTATCCTCAACACTTATCTGGACATTCCCAAGTTCAAAATGTTGACGTTACAGCAGCTTTTACCTCTGCTGGGCAAAGATCATTGGATGGTAACTTTAGATCTCAAGGAGGCTTATCTTCATGTTCCTATCAGACTGAGTTGCAGGAAGTATCTGCGTTTTCAAGCTGGGAATTCTCATTATCAGTTCTCTGCATTGCCCTCTGGCTTATCTACTGCGCCCAGAGTGTTCACGAAAGTTCTGGCTCCAGTGATAGCTTTCCTCAGGTTAAAAGGAATACAGATTTATCCTTACTTGGACGATTGCCTGATTCTGGCTCAAGGAAAGGACGAACTTCTTCATCATCTACACTATGTGATAGCAGTGCTAAGATGCCTGGGTTATTCTGTGAACGAAATAAAGTCCAGTCTAGTACCCTCTCAGGACATGTGCTTTCTGGGTGTGAGACTGAATACAGCATCCCAGATGGCCTTTTTGACCCCGGACAAACAAAAGAATCTTTCCCTTTACTTTCATCAGTTGTCTCATCTGTCCAGGCTGACTGCAAGGACAGTCCTTCAAGCCTTGGGGTTCATGGCATCTTGTATTCTGGTGCTTCCCAATGCCAAACTGCATATGAGGAAGCTGCAATGGTATCTCAAAATGTATGGACACAGCACTGCCAGGATTTGGACACTGTCATTCAAATAATACCTTGCATTCAAAAGGAATTTTTGTGGTGGGCTCAGGAATGTCACCTAAACAAGGGACTCTTTGTGACCCGGCCAGAGGCGAGTCAGATTCTAACGACAGATGCCTCAGACATAGCTTGGGGAGCTCATCTGAATGGAAAGTGGATACAAGACAAGTGGCCTGCCAGACTACAGCATCTACATATCAACTTGAAAGAGATGTTAGCAGTCCAGTTTGCATTAATAGCTTTCAAGGATTTACTTCTTCCAGGACAGGTGTTGATTCTAACAGACAACACAACTGTCATGTGGTACATCAACAAGCAAGGCGGAACACATTCTTATCCCCTCTGCAGGCAAGCAATGATTTTGTGGGAGACTGCTCTCAGTTTACAGCTAAATCTTCAGGCAAGGTTTCTGCCAGGAGCACAGAACTCCTTAGCAGATGTGTTGAGCAGACAAATTATGGATCCCCACGAGTGGAAATTGGATCCTCATGTATTTCAGAAATTGACAGTGTCATGGGGAACTCCAGACATAGATCTGTTCGCTTCTCCACTAAACCACCAGCTGCCAAAGTTTTGCACAAAAGGTTTCATCCCACAGCTTGGAAAGTGGATGCTCTTTCTTTCAATTGGAGCAATCTTCATGTGTATGCCTTTCCACCTCTGCCTCTCCTCCCAAAGGTACTACTGAAGGCCAGACAAGACAAGCCAAGGATGATTTTGATAGCTCCAGATTGGCCTCGACAGCATTGGTACCCATTACTGAGAAGCCTGGTACGGAAGCCTCCATGGCCTTTACCTTGATTCCACACCTGTTGTCTCAGGAGGACAGTCATTTGCTCAATGTCAAGCTTCACTCTCTGCACCTAACAGCCTGGCATATTCTGTTTTGAACCATAGTGGGCCTCCACTTCCACAGCAAGTTTTGAATGTTATTTTGGAAGCTAGAAGGCCTAGTACAAGGAAAGTGTACGCAGATAAATGGAAGAGATTTTTATTTTGGAGTGCAGCAAAGGATTTTGATATTTCCGAGCCTAATTTAAGTGTGACTCTTCAATATCTTACTGAGTTACTGGACAAAGGTTTGTCCTTCTCTTCTATTAAGGTTCATGCTGCAGCTATTTCAGCTCACTATGATTGTGACCCACCATTGTTTTCTCATCCTTTGTTCAAGCAATTTCTTAGAGGGGCAAAGAATATAAGGCCCCCACGAAGAGCTCCTACGCCTGCTTGGGATCTCAATTTTGTGTTGGAGAAACTCACTCTACAACCTTTTGAGCCTGCAGCTACTGCTGAGTTAAAGTTTTTATCATGGAAGACTGCTTTTTTGTTGGCTATTACCTCTGCAAGAAGGGTTTCTGAGTTACAGGCCCTTATGGCGGTTGAGCCTTTCTTAATTTTCCATAAGGATAGGGTATCTTTACGTACTAATCCTTCCTTTATGCCTAAAGTGGTTTCTAGTGTGGCTTTAAACCAAACTATTCATTTGCCTACTTTTTATGCAAATCCCCAAAATAAAGGGGAAAAGATTTTGCACACTTTAGATGTACACAGGCAGTTGCGATATTATTTGGACAGAACTAAGGGATTCAGGCAGTCTCAGCAGTTATTTGTTTCTTTTGCTTTGAGTTCTCAGGGCAAGCCTGTGTCAAAACAAACTATTTCTAAGTGGATTGGGTTTTGCATTGCTTTCTGTTATTCCCATCATGGCAAGGAAATTCCAGCTGGGATTAGGCCTCATTCCACTAGGGCTACTGCCACTGACAGCTTTTTGAGGGGGGTGGCAACTAAGGATATTTTGGAGGCAGCTACTTGGAGTTCAGTGCATACTTTCTCTAGGCATTATCACCTTCCACTTTACTCTAAATCCAGGGCTGGTTTTGCCACTGCTGTTTTGCAGGGCATTTTGGCAGCTCCTGCTTCCTTATAGTTTAGCCATCCTCCCTTACCTCTGCTTTGGGATTCTACCCAAGTGTAAGGACTGCAGCAATGTGAGATGAAGAACATAGTACAGTTTTGTACCTACCATAAATGTAGATGTTCGAAGATCCACATTGCTGCAGTCCAATTTACCCTCCCTCCTTCCCCTCTTGGAGGCGGTTGTGTGGGTTGGGTTGTTAATAGGGTGTATATTGTATGTATTGTACATATTATTAGTGCTAGGATGGTTGGTTGTTGGTTTGCTGTCTTTTGGTTTTGACCTTTATTTCTAGGGTCTTCTGACATCTGGGGCAAGAAAAGACTGAGGATATGACGTCGGTCATGCGCATTTGTACCCTGACGTCCTGATGTCAGTCAAATGCGCCTTGACCGATGTCAGCCTTATACTTTGATAGTCGGGCCGACCGAGGACAACGGACTACCCAAGTGTAAGGACTGCAGCAATGTGGATCTTCGAACATCTACATTTATGGTAGGTACAAAACTGTACTTTTTGATTCCTTGGAGGCCTCCTGCAGGGCCGCAGTTACTGGATCTGTGATTAGAAGGCATGCCTGGCTCAAGGAGCAAAATTTGCCTGATCATGTTAAAGCTAAATTGTTGGATGCACCTTTACAGCATGATACTCTGTTTGGTAATAAGGCAGAAGAGGTTTTCAAGAAAATGGAAGGCAAAGCTAAGTCTATGCAAACTGTTAAAGATTTCTTACAAGTGCAGCCACCAAGATTCAGTAGACAGTGGCCTACAAAAAGTTGGTCCTTTCCTATGTCCGACAGAGCTTCACAGGGCAAATCCAGGTGCTCAAAAGGTTCTAGAATCCAAGCACAGGATTCTTACAGGTCAAAGCAATGGGGGTGCCTCTACCTCCAAATCTGGAGGAAATAAAGCACAACCCTACAGTAAACAGTCTCCCCTCTGCCATTACCAAGCACTTATCTTTTGGCAGCCCCCTTAGGAGGAAAACTAGCACTTCATGCTCAAAATTGGCAGTTAATAACTCAGGACAAGTGGGTATTAAACATAGTATTCCAGGGATACAGATTTAATTTCCGTACCTTGTCAGTTCCAAACAGTTGGCCAGATCTGCCACAAAATCAATGGGCAGAGGCACAGAAACAGGTTACGTCCCTCATGGATATGGGGGCTATTCAGCCAGTACCAGAACAGGAAAAAGGACACGGGTTTTACTCAAGACTGTTATTGGTACCCAGAAAAGACCATGCTTGGCACCCAATACTGGATTTATCGATTTTGAACACATTCTTGGACATACCAAAATTCAAAATGTGAACTTTGCAGCAGCTTCTGCCCATGCTGGGCAAGAACGCTTGGCTAGTGACTTTAGACTTAAGAGGCATACCTGCATATCCCAGTAAGGGAATCGTGCAGAAGATTCCTCCGCTTCAAGGCTGGTTTTATGCACTACCAATTCTCTGCACTGCCCTTTGGCTTATCTACTGTGCCCAGGGTCTTTATAAAGTGCCTGGCACCAGTAATTGCATTTTGCAGACAAAGGTATACAAATCTATCCTTACTTGGATGACTGTCTCATTCAAGCAGAAAACAAGGACATTTTTCTTCAACATCTGGCGTTTGTGAAAAGGCTTCTAACATGCCTAGGATACACAATAAACGAAAAGAAATCACAACTAGTACCCTCTCAAAATATTACATTCTTGGGTGCAAGCATGAATACAACTGCCCAGATGGCTTACCTTACGCCAGACAAACAAAGGCAACTGACTATTTACTTCAAACAGATGGCAACAAAAACCCAGTTATCTGCAAGACAAATTCTGCAGGCTTTGGGGTTCATGGCATCCTGCATTCTACTGATTCCATATGCAAGACTGCATATGAGGAAACTACAGTGGTACCTAAAAAGTTTGTAGTCAACATTCTCACAGTCTGGAAACAATGATTCCTGTCATTCCCTGTCTACAACAGGAGTTTCTTTGGTGGGCAGAGACGTCACCAGAACATGGGATGGTCTTTCACTCTACCCCCTGCCAACCAACTCTAACTGCAGATGCATCAGACTATGCTTGGGGGGCCCACATGGTGGGGAGATGCATTCAGGGCATATGGAGCCCAAAACAAACGCATCTGCATATCAACCAGAAAGAGATGTTAGTTGTTCAGAATGCCCTGACAGCCTTCAAGGACTTACTTCATCCAGGACAACTACTGATAAAGATGGACAACACCACGGTTATGTGGTACATAAAACAAGCAGGGGGCACACATTCCTACCCCCTTTTCAGACTAACCATGGCATTGTGGGACACAGTCTTGACTTACCAAGTACATCTTCAAGCTCAATTCCTGCCAGGAAAACAAAATACTCTGGCAGACGACCTAAGCAGAAATCTTATGGACCCTCACGTGTGGAAACTGGATCCACAAGTCTTCAGCATGATAGCAAGGAAATGGGGGAGCCCGGACATAGATTTATTTGCCTCTCCCCAGAATTATCAACTGGACATATTCTGCACAAGGGCTTATCACAGACAAGCATGGAAAGTGGATTCCCTATCCTTCAGCTGGAAAAAACCTATCAGTCTACGCCTTTCCTCCTCGGCCTCTTCTTCCCAAGGTCCTACTAAAGGTCAGACAGGAAAAAACAAAAATTATATTAATTGCCCTGGACTAGCCTCGCTAGCACTGGTACCCAGTCCTAAGGAATATGTATCAACTCCCTCCTTGGTACTTGCCTCAAATATCTTATCTACTGTCTCAGCAGAACAATCAAATTCTGCACAATCCGCTCCAAACTATGAACCTGACAGCATGGCTGATCATGTAGTTATTCAAACAACACCTCTCAATAAATCTGTGATGGATGTCATTTTGGAAGCCAGAAGGTCTAGTACTAAAAAATGTTATGCTGATAAATGGAAGAGATTCTGTGCTTGGAACCAAGCACAAGGAACTGACGCAGCAAAGCCAAATATTCCTATTTTACAATACTTGACTGAGATGCTTGACAAGGGCCTATCTTTTTCATCAATAAAAATTCATGCCTCTGCCATCTTGGCTCATTACAACACAGAGCCACCCATCTTTTATCATCCTCTGCTAAAACAGCATCTTAGAGGGGCCAAAAATGTAAGGCCTCCCAGAAGATCACCAATTCCTGCATGGGACCTCAATTATGTGTTGGAAAAGCTCACCCTGCCTCCATTTGAACCAGCTGCTACTGCAGATATAAAGTTTTTATCCTGGAAAACAGCTTTCCTTCTGGCAATCACTTCAGCAAGAAGGGTTTCAGAACTACAGGCCCTCATGGCTGTGGAGCCTTTTATTATATTTTACCCAGGCAGGGTGTCCCTCAGGACCAATCCTTCCTTTATGCCTAAGGTGGTATCCAGTGTGGCTCTTAACCAAACTATTCACCTGCCAACTTTTTACCCAAATCCGTAGAACAAGGGGGAGCGGATTCTGCATTCCTTGGACGTACACAGACAACTAAAATTCTACTTAAACAGGACCAAATCTCTAAGAAAGTCTGAGCAGCTACTGGTGGCATTTGCTGCAGGATCAGAGGGAAAGGCTATTTCAAAGCAGACAAGCCACTGCATTCGTTTCTGCTATTTGCATCATGGTAAACCAGTGCCCAAGGGCATTAGGTCACATTCCACCAGGGCTGCAACTACCTCAGCAGTTTTTCTTAGAGGGGGGCCAACCAAAGACATTCTAGAAGCTGCTACTTGGAGTTCTGTTCATACTTTTACAAAGCATTATCATTTGCCTCTCTTTAAGTCCAAGGCAGGCTTTGCCACTGCACTTCTGCAGGGCCTTATAGCCGCTCTTAATGCTATTTAGTTCCAGCCTCCCATCCATAGCTTTGGGATTCTACCCAAATGTAATGACTGCAGCAGTGAAACACGAAGAACATAGTACAGTTGTGTACACTTACCATAAATGTAGAAGTTCGAGTGTATTCACTGTTGCAGTCCGGGTTACCCACCTGCCATCCCCCTTTATTCTACAGCTTCTCTTTCCTTCAATATAATCTATAGCCTTTGTGGTGTATTTGCTTTTAGATGAAGGTAAAGTTTATGTTGTGCCAGTTGCATGTATGTATATATATATATATATAGATATATATATATATATATATATATATATATATATATATATTTTTTTTTTTTTTTTCCCCATTTGGAGGGCACCTGACATCTGGGGCAAGGCAAGAAAAACTAAAGAAAATGGCGTCGGCTGCATGTTTTATACCCCTGACGACCTGACATCATGGAAGAGAATACAGCTACTGACGCAGGACACAAGACTTTGAAATTCAGGCCAACTGAGGGCAACCTGCCAGCAGATTACCCAAATGTAATGACTGCAACAGTGAATACACTCAAACATGTATATTTATGGTAAGTGTACACAACTGTACTTTGTCCCTCATGAACATGGGGGCTATTCAGCCAGTACCAGAAGAGGAAAAGGGACAAGGTTTCTATTCAGGACTTTTCCTGGTACCCAGAAAAGACACGTCATGGCGTCCAATTCTGGGCTTATCTACTCTAAACATTTCTGAACATTCCAAAATCAAGATGCTGACTCTTCAACAGTTACTTCCTATGCTAGGCAAAAATGCCTGGTTGATAATTCTAGACGTAAAAGAGGCTTACCTGCATAATTCAATCAGGGAATCTTGCAGAAGATACCTCCGCTTCAAAGCAGGCTACTTGCATTACCAGTTCTCTGCACTGCCCTTTGGCTTATCTACTACGCCCAGGGTCTTCACAAAGTGCCTGGCTCTAGTAATTGCATTTTGCAGGCAAAGAAATATTCAAATATATCCATACCTGGACGATTGTCTAATTCAGGCAGAAAACAGGGACATTCTTCTAAAGCATCTGGCGTTTGTAAAAAGGGTTCTAACTTGTCTAGGGTACACCATAAACAAAAAGAAATCACAACTGGCACCCTCTCAAAAAATTTAATTCCTGGGTGCAAGCTTGAATACAACTGCCCAGATGGCTTGCCTTACACCAGAAAAGCAAATTCAATTGGTGACTTACTTCAAACAGGTGGCCACAAAAACCCTGCTATCTGCAAGACAAATTCTGCAAGCCTTGGGGTTCATGGCCTCCTGCATTCTTCTAATTCCACATGCAAGACTGCATATGAGGATACTTCAGTAGTACTTAAAATGTTTATGGAGTCAACATTGTCACAGCCTGGAAACAATGATTCATATCATACGTTGCCTGCAACTAGAGTTCCTATGGTGGGCGGAGGCCTGCCACCAAAACAAGGGACTGCCATTCACTCCACCCCCTGCCACCCAAACTACAGAAGCATCAGACTATGCTTGGGGGGCACTTCTGACAGGGAAGTGCATTCAGGGCAAATAGCCCAAATCAAATGCACCTTCATATCAGTCAGAAAGAGGTGCTAGCTGTACGGAATGCACTGACAGCCTTCAAGGACTACCTTCTTCCAGGACAATTAATGGTAAAGACAGACAACACCACAGTTATGTGGTACATAAGCAAGCAGGGGGGTACACATTCCTACTCCCTTTGCAGACTAGCCATGGCATTGTGGAACATGGCCTTGACCTACCAAATACAACTACAAGCTCAGTTCCTGCCAGGATAGCTGAATACTCTGGCAGACGAACTAAGCAGAAATCTCATGGACCCACACAAATGGAAACTGGAACCACGAATTTTCAACATGTTGACACACAAATGGGGGAGTCCAGACTTAGATCTTTTTGCCTCACCCCAGAACTATCAGTTGGACAAATTCTGCACAACAACTCATCACGAAAAAGCTTGGAAAGTGGCTGCTCTATCATTCAGCTGGAAAAAACTATCAGTCTGTACTTATCCCTCTCTGCCTCTGCTCTCCAAAGTTCTACTAAAAGTCAGACAGGACAAACCAAAAATGATTCTGATTGCTCCAGACTGGCCTCTCCAACACTGGTACCCACTCCTGCGCAGTGTGTCACACCTTCCACCGTGGCACCTGCCTCAGACACCTTCCTTACTGTCTCAGCAGAACAACCACATTCTGCACACTCAGCTCCAAACTTTGAATCTTTCAGCGTGGCTAATCACCTAAATTCACCCTCAGCATCCCTCAGCAAACCTGTGATGGATGTCATTTTGGAGGCGAGAAGGCCTAGTACTAGAAAATCTTATGCTGACAAATGGAAAAGATTCTGTGCCTGGAACCAATCACAAGGAATAAGCATGGCAGTGCCCACTATTCCTCAGATTTTATAGTACTTAACTGAGATGCTTCACAAGGGCCTGTCCTTTTCTTCCATAAAAATCCATGCCTCTGCCATTTCAGTTCATAGGTAGGTACTAGGCTATCGGCCCAAGGGCCAGCAAGGTACCATAGCTTACGCCACCCAAGAAAGTTATTTTCCTGTGCCACTGTCCAGCAGAGAGACAGAGTGATTCCCACGGTGTATTTCCTATTTCCCATCCACTCATCAAGATTTTTCTTGGAGTACTAATGAAGAACTTTGCTTGACATAGATGGGTAGCTTGTTTCAGAGTATAGGAAGTCTCTGGGACAGGAATCTATCCCTCCAGCATGTCCTGTTTATTGTGGTGACAAGGTTTATGTCCCTAGAGTTTGTAGCTCGGAGGGATTGGGATTTCTTTAGGTGTAGCATGTCCAACAGCTCTGGGTTTGACATAGCTTTATATGTTAGGCAGAGATCACCTCGGAGTAGGCGATATGCTATGGAGTAAAGCTGGAGTTTTTTGAGGCGGTCAGTATAGGGCATTTGTTTGAGGCCAGTAATCCTCTTTGTGAGGTACTTCTGTGGCCTTTCCAGCTGCTGCAGATGTCTTGTGAGGTACGTTCCAAAAGGGCCGTTGTACTCTATAATGGGTCTAATGAGTGACGGGTAGAGGGGAACAATGACCTCTTTTTTTCCTGGATGAGAACTCTTTTATGATGAGGTGTGCCACGTAGGACTTCCTGACTACTGTGGTGATGTGACTATCAAAGGAGAGACTACTGTCCACCTGGGTCCCAAGGTCTGTTATCACGCATTTGGTGTTAAGTAGATTGCTGCCTATGTGGTAGTTCATGGGTACAGAGTTTTTACCAAAGGGGATGATACTACACTTTTTGGCATTGAGCTTGAGGCCATGGCTCTGACACCAGGCATCTCTCTCAGTGAGGCCCTTCTGTAGGATGTCCACATCATTTGGGGACTTGACTTTGGCTCCTAGTTTGCAGTCATCTGCGAACTTCATTAGCCAGAGGCCTTCTGTGTTAGCCTGTACTTCAGAGAAGTAGATACCAAACAGGAGAGGTCCCAGGACGGAACCCTGTGGTACTACACTTGTCACTGCTTTGAGGTCAGATTTGGAGTCTGCAACTTTTACAGTGTGGGTTATGTCAGTGAGCCAGTTGGCAACCCATCTTGTGATGTAGGGATTTATACCTAGTTTAGTGAGTTTAGCTATAATTCCAGAATGGGGGATGGTGTTGAAAGCCTTGGTGAGGTCAAGATAGGCTGTGTGAACCACCTTACCCTCATCCATGGCTTTGGTTACTGCCTCAAAGAAGTCAATCGGGTTCAGGAGGCATGATCTGCCTTTCACAACCCCAAACTGGGTGGGATCCAGAGTTTGGAGCTTACCAATGTCTTTGTTTTTGAGTTCCATGATACGTTCCATGGCCTTGCAGACCAGGCTCGTCAGGCTAATAGGTCGATAGTTCCCGGGATCAGTGGTGGCTCCCCCTTTGTGAGTGGGATAACTGTTGCTGTGCCCCATTCAGTGGGCACAAAGCCTGGTTCAAAGCTATTATTGAACATGGTGCTTAAGTCGGGAGCCAGTTCGTTCTGAAGTTAGTGTAAAACGCAGCCTGGGATGTTGTCCGGTCCCATGGATGCTGTGTTCTTGGCTTTAGAGAGTGCAGCTTTTACCTGGAAAGTTGTGATTACAGGGACTTTGCATTCTTCCTGTATAGATATGGGCTCTTTAGGGGGTGAGAGGGGGGTAAAGTTAGCACTGAACCAATCTGCCAGGATGTTGGCAATATCAGTTGGTTCTGTAATTTTCACACCTTTGTGCTGTGTAACTCAGAGCAGATCTGGGTGTTGCCATCTAGATTCTTGACATACCTATAGAATGCTTTGTGGTTGTCCTTGGATTTAGTGGCGATTTTGTTTTCATAGCTAGCTGTGGAGGATCTTATAAGGGATCTCAGCTTCTTACTGAGGCTGACCAGGGAGCTCCTCCACTCATGGGATTTTACTCTCTTTTGCAACAATTTCTTCCTTCTGTTATACAGTTTGTTTATGGCAGAGGACCACCAGATTGGCTTCCTTTTTTTGGAGGATAATGTCTTGGTTCTGTTTGGGATAGCACGATCCATGCACTCGTGTGAGTGCTTATAGAGTGCATTTGTGTAGGATTCAGCATTTGTAACTGTATTGTCCATCTGCATGGGTGTCATGAAGTTCACCACTTCTGTCTTAAGAAGTATAAAGTTGGCTTTGGAGAAATTTTTTACTGTGGTTTCCTTAATGGGGGTGGGGGCGGGATGTGGATATCAAGGGTGATAAGCTTATGGGCAGATCGGACCAACGAGGAGTTGACTTCAGGTGTGGAACACCGGTCACTCATGTTGGTAATGACTAGGTCTAGGATATTGTTGCCCCTGGTGTGGGTGTGGATAAGTTGATCTAGGGTATTGGAGTTTATGAATTCCAGAAAGCGTTGAGCTAAGGAGTTGGTACACGAGTACTTTTCCCATTTAATGGTGGGATAGTTGAAGTCACCCATTATTAGGGTGTTTGGTTGAACCCAGAATATTTTCCAGTACATCAAGAAAAGAGGAGTGGGAATCCTGGGGCATGGTGGGGGATCTGTAGCAAGCTACAATTTGGATTGCAGTTTTGCCCAGAGTTAGTTGCACTTGGATAACCTCGGATGCATTATGCTGAGCAACTAGCCTGGAGGTGTGGATATCTTTAATGAATATGGACACACCTCTGCCTTTGGTGTTTCGGTCCAGGTTACATGGCCGAAAAGTGTGGTATGAGTTATAGCCTGGTAGTGCAGGGGTGCTCTCTGGAGTCTTGAACCAGGTCTCAGTCACTGCACAGATATCGATGTTCTCCATTTTAAGGAGTGCCTCGAGTGAGTGCATTTTGAGATTTAGACTTCTAGCATTGAGTAGCGTTACCCTCAGTTTTTGTTTGCCTGTTCCTGTTATGGTGGTGAATTTGTTATTTGAACCCTGCCTAAAAAAGGCACTATAGGGGCAGCAAGAGCCTTAGCCAGTATCCGGAATCCCTAGGGGTGACAGGTGCAGGCCATTTGTGGCAAAGTATCTTGGTCTGTCTATCATGTCATCCCAAGCAGATACTGGATCCCCTTAAAATGACACCAGAAGCTTAGCCAATTGTTGAAGTCAGTCATTTTGTCCTTGTACTACAGTATCATTCTGGGCGATGGCAGAATGCTGCTCAGGGCTAGGGTCATACCTGCCTGGGCTACAAGATCAGAGAACTCTTCCATGTCTCTCTCTATGTAGTCCAGGGAGGTACGTCTCAGGTCATTCACACCAACATGGAATGACAGAGTCATATTTGTACTTGTGGAGTGACCTGAGTGCGTGTGTTACATGGCGGATCCTGGCACCCGACAGGCAGCTGACAGTAACCTTCTCCTTATTTAGCCTGGTGAGTGGGACATCAGTGTGCCTGACTATAGAGTTCACCTATGACTAGTGTGCTGGGTACGTTGTTTTGCCTTTTTGGCTGTGGTTGAGTGGCACACTGAGTCTGTGGGCTATGTGTCATTTGGGTTGTGTTGGGGGATGGAGGTTGCTTGCATTTCTGCTTTGGAGGTCTCTGTTGCTTAGACAGATTATTATTGAGAGCCTCTGTGAATGTTTTTGTGTTACTGTGTGTGGATTTTGGTGGTGTAGATTTAGTGAAGACTATGTGATGAGTGTGGTGTGGTGCAAATGTTTACCTTCTCCTCATGACTGTCAAGTTCAGTCTTTGTTGGAGAGAGCTTTACTTCCACTTTGGCTAGCTAAATGCATCTCTCACAGGTTGTAGTGCTGGGTGGTAGGAGGAGAGGGTTGTCTGTCTACATGAGGCAATTTCTACATTGCCTCAAGATGCCCAGATTCATCAGATAGGAGAGAACACTGGGAGCTGACCCTTGGACATGCCTGATTAATAAACTATTTTCCTCTAGATAAGTGAGGAAAGTGAGTACAAGAGCTGTTTTTCTCTAAGCAAGTGAGAAAAGTAAGTACAAAAACTGTTTTCCTCTAGGTAATGAGGAAGACTGAGTGCTATAGTAATTAGTAGCTTATTTAGTGCTTACAAGTTCTGAATAAGTGCTGAGCATGAACAAGCAAATTTAAGTGCTAAAATTAAGAATCTGTATCTGCACTAGACGAGTTACAGGACAGAAACAAGTGCAAATGCAGGCTTTCGAATCAGAAAGTTGAGAGAGATGGAAGATTGCCCAAACGACCATTAACTACAATTTCTGGGCCAGAACCACTCCTCCAGCAAATCTGTATCTGGAACAGTAGTTACAGTAAAGGCAGGAAACAGGCTTACAGTTTTTTTTTTTTTTTTTTTACAGAAAAGTAGCAAAAACAGTAAAAACAATTCACATGCAGTGCAAGCTAGCACACTTGAGTATGCAGCAATATTAGACCAAACACAGTTTAAAAAATGCAATTAAATTAAAAAGGACTAAAATCAAGTGCAGAACGAGTTTATTAGGTAGAATGTGGTAAAGAGATGGGACTGGGGGAGTGTCCCACATCAAATCTACAGTGGGGCAGGCAACTGCAAAAGCCACCAAATTTAAACTACAAACCAAAAATAGGGAGGGTAGGTGGAACAAAACAGTTTCAACAGAGATCTAAGCAACAACTAACAGTACAAACTTTAAAACCAAAAAAATATTCTCAGCTCTGTATATTTTCCGATCAGTCTCTCAGAACAGTGAGACATCAGTTTCAACAGAGATCTAAGCAACAATTAACAAACTCTATAACCAAAAAAGATATACTCAGCTCTGTATATTTGCAGATAATCTGTAAGGTAGTCTCTCAGAATGCAGGTTTCAGCAATTTTAATGCAGCTCACTATACCAACTGAAGACACGGAAAAAAATGGGGGTGGGGTCGGAAAAAAAGATTTAACAGAGATCTAAGCAACAACTAACAGTACAAACTTTAAAACTAAAAAAATATTCTCAGCTCTGTATATTTGCCGATCAGAACAGTGAGACAACAGTTTCAACAGAGATCTAAGCAACAATTAAAAACTATAACCAAAAAAATGTACTCAGCTCTGTATATTTGCAGATAATCTGTAAGGGATTACATCACAGAATCAAATCATTACAACACATAACCTCCCCTCTTCTCTCATCCTCTGCTAAAGCAGTATCTCAGAGGGCCCAAAAACTTAAGACCTCCCAGGAGAGCTCCAACCCCTGCCTGGGACCTCAGATTTGTATTGGAAAAACTCACTGTCCCTCCTTTCGAGCCATCTGCTACTGCAGACCTAAAATTTCTCTCCTGGAAAACAGCTTTTCTTTTAGCAGTCACTTCAG
Organism: Protopterus annectens; assembly: GCF_019279795.1. NCBI lineage: Eukaryota > Metazoa > Chordata > Ceratodontiformes > Protopteridae > Protopterus > Protopterus annectens. The sequence continues at coordinate 1,830,452,054 of NC_056741.1, forward strand.
AAGGATTTCTGAATTACAGGCTCTTATGGCAGTGGAGCCTTTCATTATTTTTCATGCGGACAGGGTGTCTCTCAGGACCAATCCATTCTTCATGCCTAAGGTGGTATCGAGTGTGGCTCTTAATCAGACCATTCATTTGCCAACTTTCTTTCCCAATCCACAGAATAAGGGGGAGTGGATTCTGCATTCATTGGATGTACACAGACAACTTAGATTTTACTTAAACCGGACAAAATCTGTAAGAAAATCTGAGCAACTACTGGTGGCATTTGCTGCAGGGGCAGAGGGAAAGGCTATTTCAAAGCAGACTATTTCCAAATGGATAAGCCATTGTATTAATTTCTGCTATATGCACCATGGTAAACCTATCCCCCAAGGGATCATATCTCATCCCACCAGGGCTGCATCTACTTCTACAGCCTTTCTCAGAGGTGTTCCTACCAGAGACATTCTAGAAGCTGCTACCTGGAGATCAGTTCATACATTCACCAAACATTACCATTTACCTTTCTTCTCTAAATCCAGAGCTGGCTTTGCCACTGCTGTCCTGCAGGGCCTTATAGCTAGTCATAATGCTGTATAAATCCATCCTCCCAACCATAACTTTGGGAATTTACCCAAATGTAATGACTGCAACAGTGAAACACAAAGAACATACTACAGTTGTGTATATTTACCATAAATGTAGATGTTCGAGTGTATTCACTTTTGCAGTCCTGGTTACCCACCCTCCAGCCCCCTGTTTTTCTCTTACTATATCTCTACTTTCTTTTACTATGCTTAAAAGCCTTTCTGGTGTATTTGCTTTTGTTTGGAGGTATATATATTTTTTGTGTTTTTAAATTTCATATATGTATATATATACATATATATATATATATATATATATATGTATATATATATATATATATATATATATATATAGCTCCCCATTTGGGGGGCACCTGACATCTGGGGCAAGAAAAACTGATTTAATGGCGTTGGATGCATGTTTTATAACCCTGACGTCATGGAAGAAGGGACAGCAACCGACATAGGACCCAAGACTTTGTTAATCAGGCCGACTGAGGGCAACCTGCCAGCATTTTACCCAAATGTAATGACTGCAACAGTGAATACACTTGAACATCTATATTTATGGTAAGTGTACACAACTGTACTTTCCTTCTTCCATGACATCAGGTCTTCAGGGGTATAAAACATGCAACCGATGCCATTACATCAGTCTTTCTTGCCGTGCGGTGCCCAAAACAGAAGCAGTTCGCAAGTGCCGGTCGACTGACTCCTGAAATTTTCGTTTTTGAGTTTCAGAACCGAAGTCTTCAACTAAAGCTAAGTACCCCGTTGTGGAAACTTTTACTTGCTCCTTACCGATGTCAGTAAAAGTTAATAATTGCATTTCTTGTGGAAAGCAAATATCTCATAAAGATTTTCATTCGTACTGTATTCCTTGCCTGGGCTCTGACCACGACATACCTTGCTGTCGATTTTGTGCTTTATTTAATCAGCACACTATCTGTCGTCGATATATTTTTGCCTCTAAATATTTTGGTTCTCTGTTTAATTATCCAGAAATGTCATCGGTTAGCCATCCGACTACCGAGATTCCGAAAAAATTCAAAGATAAAGACAGAGACAGGCCGCCGAGGTCCAAAACTGCCGACAGCACTTCTCCTAAGCCAGTCGCCAGTTCGCCAGTACTCAGTGAGGTGCTTTTGCAGCCCATGATACCCGCTACTTCTGATTCACAGGCCTCTACTGAGACCCATTCAGAGTCCGGTATGCCACGAGATGCTTCAACTATGGAACCCGCGGATGTCTCTACCTTGGAGGGGTCCGGAGCCGCTGTGCAAGCACCAGCTTCTGAGGGTGTATTCAGGCCCTACGGACTTGCATATTAAACTAACGCCTCCTTCTTCATTTAGGCCTAAATCTTGAACAGTGCCTAAAAAAACGACGCCCAGGCCGCATGCTCAGGCCTCTATGCCTAAAAAACAAATTATAAGAATGGCTGAAGATCTTATAACTCTAACCAGGGGAAGCCAACCCCCCCCTTCTAAGAGACCTTGGACTGAAGTTGTTTATGAATCTTCTGACCAGGATTCTGATTTTTCTGATTCTTCTGATGATCTGGATTTGCCCTTATCTACTTATGAGGATTCTGATGCAGAGGACTCTATTCCCTCTGCTTTCTCTCCATAGGATTTTTCTTTTGGTGAAACCTTACATACTCTGAGGGAGAATTTCCACTGGGAAAGCCAGGATTTTTCTGATTCAAAAAAGAGGCTTAGGGATTTCTTACTCCTGCCTCAGCATAGGCCTTTAGCTATTCCTCCTGTACTAGACATTGTTGATGATGCTTTTCAGAATTTAATTTGCCTCCTGCTCCCAGAAAACCTGATAGATATTACAGGCTTCTCGATTCACACAAGTTCCTTTTTAAAAATCCTATTGCGGATCCAGAGTTTATTTCATGGGGACCCAAGGGCATTAAGGCTTCTACTGTTAAAAATCCTACCCCTTCTGATAGAGACTCCAGGACGCTGGATAGATGGGGTAAGAAGGTTTACACTTCTGCAACCTTGGCCATTAGGGTTTTAAACTGCCAGTTTCAGATGATAAAGTATCAGCAACATGTTATTGGATTGCTTAAACAGAAAATTATGTTGATTCCTGACTGTGAAAAATAACGAATTACAGGATTTAATGCATTCTGCTGAACAGGTTGGAAAACATACTTTGCAATGTGGATTTGATTCATTAGAGGCCTCTTGCAGGGCTGCTGTTACTGGTTCTGTGCTCAGAAGGCATGTTTGGCTTAAGGAGCAATCTTTGCCTGATCATGTTAAACCTAAATTGTTGGATGGACCCTTAAATCAGGGCCGCCTGTTTGGCAACAAGGCTGAGGAAGTTCTTAAAAAGATGGAAGATAAAGCTAAATCTATGCAAACTGTTAAAGATTTCTTACAAGTTCAGCCTCCTAGATTTAGTAGGCACTGGCCCTCTAAGAATTTTTCCTTTCCAGCCCCTTCCAGGTCTTCTCAAGCCAAACCCAGACACAGCAGAAACCCCAGGTTTCAGTCCCAGGGGAGACACAAGACTAAGCAGTGGGAGGTTTCTACCCCCAAATCAGGGAGTAGTAAGACCCCCGCCCTATGGAAAACTGTCTCAGTGACTCGCTTTTAAAATTTCCAAGCACTTCCCAACTGAATGCTCCTTTAGGGGGAAAGATTGGTCGGCAGGCCAAAACCTGGGAACTCATTACCCAGGACAAATGGGTTTTAAATACAGTGTCCCAAGGATACAGATTTCACTTCCACACGTTACCAACACCAAGCGGATGGGCAGATCTACCCCCAAATCAGTGGGCAGAGGCCCAAAATCAAGTACTCTCTCTCTTAAGCATAGGGGCTATTCAGTTGTTACCAGAAGAGGAAAAGGGACAAGGTTTCTATTTGAGAGTTTTTCTGGAACCCAGAAAAGGCAATACATTGTGTCCTATCCTGGGCCTCTCTACTCTAAATACCTTTCTGGTGATTCCAAAGTTAAAGATGCTGACTCTTCACCAGCTGCTTCCTATGCTAGGTAAAGATGCATGGTTGTCAACACTAGACTTAAAAGAAGCATACCTGCACATTCCTATCAGGGAGTCTTGCAGAAGATACCTACGCTTCAAAGCAGGCTACATGCACTGTCAGATGTTCATCGTGTTTCACTATTGCAGTCATTACACTTGGGTTATCTTGCTGGCAGGTTACCCACAGTTGGCCTGAATTCCAAAGTCCTGGTCTGGCGTCGGTTGCTGTCACCTCTTCCCTGACGTCAGTGCTCCGGGGGTATATAAGATGCAGCCGACGCCATTTTCTTTAGTCTTTCTTGCCACGCGGTGCCCGAAGCAAAAGCAATTCGCAAGTACTGGTTGGCCGACTCCTGAGATTTTCGAAATTGAATTTCAGATCCGATGTCTTCAATAAAGCTAAGTACCCCGTTGGAGAAATTTTTGTTTTGCTCCAGACCGATGTCAGCAAAAGTTAACAATTGTATTTCTTGTGGGAAGCAAATACCTCATAAGGATTTTCATTCTTACTGTATTCCTTGCCTAGGCCCTGACCACAACATTGCTAGTTGTCAGTTTTGTGCTAGATTTAACCAACGCACTATTAAGCGTCGGTACGATTTTGCATTTCATTACTTTGGCCGAAGGCTTAACTATATAATGCCGTTGGAACAGCCGACGACCGGAGTTCATAAAAAGCCCAAGGAAAAAGTAAAAGACAGGCATCCGAGGTCCAAAACCGACGACAAAGCCTCCTCTAGGCCAGTCGCCGGTTCTCAGGCGCTTTCGCAGTCCCTGACACCCGCTACCTCAGAGCCACAGGCTGCCTCCGACTCCCATGTGGAGACAACTAGGCCTCTGGATACTCAAGGTATTGGGCCTTCGGAAACTAATCCCTCAGATGGGTCCGGAGCCGCTGAGCAGGCATCGGCTTCTGAGGGTGTTTTCAGACCTACACAGCTATATATCAAGCCAACCTCAGCATCCAAGACAAAGATTAAGACAACTTTAAAGACAAAGAAACAAGTACAGCATTCTCCTGGACAGACTTCCATGCCTTAGAAACAGATGCTCAAAATGGCCTTAGACCTAATTACTTTGATCAGGGGTTCCCATCCCCCTCATGATAAGAGGCCTAGGCAAGACACTGAATATGATTCCTCTGATCAGGTTTCCATTTCATCTGACTCCTCTTCAGAACAGGGATACTCTCTTCCTCCCTATAAGGACTCTGATGCTGAAGAATCTATCCCTTCAGCCTCTCCTCCTGAAGACTATTCTTTTGGGGAACCCTGAACACCATGAGGGAGCATTTCCACTGGGAGAGCCAAGATTATTCAGAATCCAAGAAAAGGCTCAGAGATTTTCTTTTACTGCCTCAACACAGACCTCTTGCTGTTCCACCTGTACTAGACATTGTAGATGATGTATTTTCAGAGTCCTGTCTGTCTCCTGACTCTTTACCCCCTGCACCGGTTAAGCCAGATAGGTACTACAGGGTTCCAGATTCACATAAATTTCTATATAAAAACCCTGCTGCTGACCCAGAAACTATATCTCAGGGTCCCAAAGGGGTCAAGGCTTCCACTGCAAAAAACCCTGTCCCCTCTGATAGGGATTCTAGAGCACTGGACAGATCGGGAAAAAAGTTTACACCTTTGCTACCTTGGCTGTAAGGGCTTTAAATTGCCAGTTTCATATGCTTAAATATCAGCAATACTTAATGTCTCTGCTAAAACAGAAAATGCTAACAAATTCTGAATGTTCTGAAAACAAGGAAATGCAGGATTTATTGCATGCAGCTGAACAAGTGGGAAAGCATACTTTGCAATGTGGTTTTGATTCACTAGAGGCCTCTTGCAGGGCCGCTGTTACAGGCTCTGTTATTCGAAGGCATGCTTAGTTAAAGGAACAGAATCTGCCTGATCATGTTAAAGCAAAATTATTGGATGCTCCATTACAGCATGATACTTTGTTTGGTGTTAAGGCAGAAGAGGTGTTAAAGAAAATGGAGGATAAAGCGAAATCTATGCAGACAGTAAAGGATTTTTTACAGGTTCAGCCACCCAGATTTAGCAGGAACTGGCCTTCTAAGAATTGGTCCTTTCCAGTGTCAGACAGGCCACAAAGAGGCAGATATAGATGCTCTAGAGGCAGATCTCAGCCCCAAGGCTCATACAGGCCTAAACAATGGGGTGCTTCCACCTCCAAAAGCGGAGAAGACAAATCACAACCATATAGGAAACAGTCCCAATGACTTCCCACTGCCAATGCCAAGCACTTATCTTTTGGCAGCACCCTTAGGGGGAATGCTAGCACTTTTTTCACAAAATTGGCACATGATCACCCAGGACAAATGGGTACTGAATATTGTTTCTCAGGGATACTGGTTCCACTTTCACACCCTTCCAAAGACAAAAGGTATGCCAGACCTGCCACACAATCAATGGGCAGAGGCACAAAAACAAATTTCATCTCTCATGGACATGAGGGCTATTCAGTGAGTACCACAGCAAGAGCAGGGACAAGGATTTTACTCAAGGCTTTTCTTGGTACCCAGAAAGGACAAAGCATGGAGACCAATACTGGACCTGTCTATTCTAAACACTTTTCTGGACGTTCCAAACTTCAAAATGTTGACACTGCAGCAACTTCTGCCCATGCTGGGCAAGAAGGCTTTGCTCGTAACTTTGGACTTCAAAGAGGCATACCTGCATGTCCCAGTCAGACAATCTTGCAGAAGATACCTCAGATTCATAGCTGGCTCAATGCTCTACCAATTCTCTGCACTGCCTTTGGCTTATCTACTGCGCCCAGGGTCTTCACAAAATGCCTGGCACCAGTAATTGCATTTTGCAGACAAAGAGGAATTCAAATATATCCCTACTTGGACGACTGCCTTATTCGAGCAGAGAGCAAGGACATTCTCCTAAAGCATCTGTCGTTTGTAAAAAGATTACTAATTTGCCTAGGGTACACAGTAAACAAAAATAAATCAAAACTAGTACCCTCTCAAGAGATAATATTCCTGGGTGCAAGCTTAAATACAACTGCCCAGATGGCTTATCTCACACCAGACAAACAAAGGCAACTGACTTCTTACTTCGAAAAGATGGCAACAAAAACCCAGTTACCTGCAAGAAAAAATCTGCAGGCTTTGGGCTTCATGGCATCCTGCATTCTGCTAATTCCATATGCAAGACTGCATATGAGGAAGCTACAATGGTATCTAAAAAGTGTTTGGACTCAACATTGCCACATTCTGGAAACATTAATTGCCCTCATTTCCTGCCTGCAACAGCAGTTTTGATGGTGGGCACTGGCCTGTCACCACAACAAGGGACAGCCATTCACTTTACCCACAGCCAGGCAGACATTGACAACAGATGCATCGGATTATGCCTGTGGGGCACACATGGCAGCAAAATGTATTCAGGGCACGTGGCCCGCAACCCAAATGCATCTACATATCAACCAAAAAGAGATGCTAGCTGTACAGAATGCCTTCAAGGATCTACTCCATCCAGGACAACTTTTGCTAAAGACGGACAATACTACAGTCATGTGGTACATAAACAAGCAAGGGGGCACACATTCCTTCCCCCTCTGCAGGCAAGCCATGACTTTGTGGAACACAGCATTGACTTATCAAGTGCATCTGCAAGCACAATTCCTGCCAGGAAAGACAAATACTCTGGCAGACGAACTAAGCAGAAACCTCATGGACCTTCACGAGTGGAAACTAGATCCACAAGTCTTCAGCAGGATAACAAGGAAATGGAGATGCCCAGACATAGATCTATTTGCCTCCCCTCACAACTGCCAACTACAGAGATTCTGCACAAGGACTTATCAGAAACAAGCATGGAAGGTGGATGCTCTATAATTCAGCTGGAAAACCCTTACAGTATGTGCCTTTCCTTCACTGCCTCTCCTCCCCAAGGTACTCCTAAAGGTCAGACAAGAGAAGCCAAAAATGATACTGATTGCCCCAGACTGGCGACGCCAGCACTGGTACCCAATCCTAAAGAGCTTGTCTCAAGGCCCAGCCTGGACTTTACCTCAAATTCCTCATCTTCTGACCCAACAAAACAATCAGATCCTGCACAGCCAACTCAGAACCTTAAATCTGGCTGCATGGCGAATAATATAACCACTCAGAACACACCTCTCTCTAAAGCAGTTATGGATGTTATTTTGGAAGCCAGGAGGCCCAGCACCAGAAAATCTTATGCAGAAAAATGGAAGAGATTCTGTGCTTGGAACCAGGCACAAGGAATTGACCCGCTTGTTCCAAATATTCCTCAGATTTTACAATACCTGACTGAGATGCTGAACAAAGGCCTATCCTTCTCATTAATTAAGATCCATGCCTCTGCCATTTCAGCTCAGTACAATACGGAACCACCTATATTTTCACATCCACTGCTAAGGCAGTACCTCAGAGGGGCCACAAACATAAGACATCCAAGCAGAGCACCGATACCTACATGGGACCTTAATTTTGTCTTGGAAAAGCTCACACTGCCTCCTTCTGAGCCAGCCAATAAAGCCGAGATAAAATTCTTATCATGGAAAACAGCTGTGCTCCTAGCAATAACTTCAGCAAGAAGAGTCTCAGAGTTACAGGCATTGATGGCTGTGGAACCTTTTATCATTTTCCATCCGGACAGGGTTTCTCTAAGGACGAACCCGACATTTATGCCTAAGGTAGTATCCACTGTGGCTCTTAATCAAACCATTCATTTGCCTACTTTTTATCCAAATCCACAGAATAAAGGGGAGATACTTTTGCATTCTTTGGACATACACAGACAGCTATGTTTCTACTTGGACAAAACTAAAGCTTTCAGAAAGACTGAGCAACTTTTAGTGGCATATGCTGCAGGATCACAAGGAAAGGCAATCTCAAAGCAGACTATTTCAAAATGGATAGGACACTGCATTCGTTTCTGCTATTCACAACATGGCAAATTAGTGCCTAAGGGCATTAGGCCACATTCGACCAGGGCAGCAGCCACCTCAGCAGCCTTCCTCAGAGGAATACCAACCAAGGATATTTTGGAGGCTGCAACTTAGACTTCAGTGCACACTTTTACAAAGCACTACCACTTACCTCTTTACTCTAAATCCAGAGCAGGCTTTGCCACTGCAGTTCTGCAGGACCTCATAGCCACTCCTAATTCTATTTAGACCCAGCCGCCCAACCTCAGCTTTGGGATTCAACCCAAGTGTAATGGCTGCAGCAGTGAAACACGATGAACATAGTACAGTTGTGTACCTACCAGAAATGTAGATGTTCGAGTGCATTCACGGTTGCAGTCCAGGTTACCCACCCACCATCCCCCTTTCTTTGCTGGGACTTATCTGTACTTCTCTATTCTATACAACCTATGTGGTGTATTTGCTTGTAGATGAAGGTAATGTTTATTTTAGTGCATGCTTTTTATAAGCAATGTTTTTAGCCTACCCTTTTGGGGGGCACCTGACATCTGGGGCAAGAAAAACTGAAGAAAATGGTGTCGGCTGCATCTTATATACCCCTGGCGCACTGACATCAGGGAAGAGGCGACAGCAACTGACTCCGGACCAGGACTTTGGAATTCAGGCTGACTGCGGGTAGCTTGCCTGCAGGATAACCCAAGTGTAATGACTGCAACAGTGAATACACTCGAACATCTAGATTTATGGTAGGTACACAACTGTACTTTCTTTGCACTGCCCTTTGGCTTATCTATTGCGCCCAGGGTATTCACAAAGTGCCTTGCTCCAGTCATTGCATTCTGCAGGTAAAGAAATATTCAAATATACCCATACCTAGATGATTGTCGAATTCAGGCAGAAAGCCAGGGCATACTTTTGAAGCATCTGGCCTTTGTTCAAAGAGTACTGACTTGTCTGGGGTACACCATAAATGAAAAGAAATCACACCTGATGCCCTGTCAGCAAATTATATTCCTGGGAGCAAGCTTGAATACAACTTCCCAGATGGCTTTCCTCATGCCAGAGAAAAGGATTCTTTTGACAACCTACTTCAAACAAGTGGTCACAAAAACCCAGTTATCTGCAAGGCAAATACTGCAACCTTGGAGTTCATGGCCTTCTGCAGTCTTCTAATTCCATATGCAAGGCTGCATATGAGGAAACTGCAATGGTATCTCAAAAGCCTATGGTGTCAACATTCACAGGATCTAGAAGCAATGATTCCTATCATACCTTGCCTGCACCTAGAGTTCCTCTGGTGGGCAGAGGCCAGCCACCAAAACAAGAGATAACCATTCACACTACTCCCTGCTGCCCAAACCTTGACAACAGATGTATTAGACTATGCATGGGGGGCTCACCTGGTAGGGAAGTGCATTCAGGGCAAATGGAACCCAAGACAAATGCACCTACACATAAATCAAAAGGAAATGTTAGCTGTACAGAATGATCTGACAGCCTTCAAGGACCACATTCTTCCAGGACAACTAATGGTAAAAACGGACAACACCACGGTCATGTGGTACATAAACAAGCAGGAGGTTACACTTTCTTGCCCCCTCTGCAGACTAGCCATGGCATTGTGGAACATAGCCTTAAGCTATCAAGTGAATCTACTAGCTCAATTTCTGCCAGGAAAACTAAATACGTTGGCAGAGGGACTAAGCAGAAACCTCATGGACCCACATGAGTGGAAACTGGAACCAAGGATTTTCAACATGTTGACAAGCAAATGGGGGAGCCCAGATATAGACCTGTTTGCCTCCCCCCAAAACCATCAGTTGGACAAATTTTCCACAAGGATTCTCCACATAATAGCTTGGAAAGTGGATTCTCTATCCTTCAGCTGGAAAAAACTATCAGTTTATGCCTTTCCTCCTCTGCTTCTTCTCTCCAAGGTTCTACTAAAGATCAAACAGGACAAGCCAAGGACAATCTTAATTGCACCAGACTGGCCACAACAACACTGGTACCCACTCCTGCGCAGTTTGCCATGTTTGGCCCCATGGCACCTGCCTCGGACTCCTTCCCTGTTGTCTCAGCAGAACCAGATTCTGCACCCTCAACTGCAAACCCTGAACCTAGCAGCCTGGCTAATTACCTAATCTCTCCTTTACCACCCCTCAGCAAATCGGTAATGGATGTCATTTTAGAGGCTAGTAGGCCTAGTACTAGAAAATCTTATGCTGCAAAATGGAAAAGATTTTGTACCTGGAACCAGTCTCAAGGGATGAGCACAGCAGTGCTCAATTTACCCCAGATTCTACAATATTTGACTGAGATGCTTCATAAGGGCTTGTCCTTTCCCTCCATCAGAATTCATGCCTCAGCCATTTCAGCTGATTATAGCACAGAGTCTCCCCTCTTCTCTCACCCACTGCTCAAGCAGTTCCTCAAGAGGGGCCAAACATTTAAGGCCACCTAGGAGAGCTCCAACTCCAGCCATGCGACCTTAACTTTGTCTTGGAGAAACCCTCTCTCCCCTACTTTCGAGTCAGCTGCTACTGCAGATTTAAAATTCCTTTCCTGGAAAACAGCTTTCCTTTTAGCAATCACTTCTGCAAGAAGTGTATCTGAATTACAGTCCCTTATGGCAGTGGAGCCTTTCATCATCTTTCATGCGGACAGGGTCTCCCACAGAACCAATCCCTCCTTCATGCCCAAGGTGGTATCCAATGTGGCTTTTAATCAGTCCATTCATTTGCCTACCTTCTTTCCTAACCTACAGAACAAAGGGGAACAGATGCTGCACTCTTTAGATGTGCAAAGACAACTTAGATTCTACTTGGACAGGACTAAACCTCAAAGGAAATCTGAAAAAACGCTCGTGGCATTTGCTGCAGGGACAGAGGGCAAAGCTATTTCAAAGCAAACCATTTCAAAATGGATAGGCCACTGCATTCATTTCTGCTATAAGCACCATGGAAAAACCTATCCCACAGGGCATCAGACCCCATTCAACCAGGGCTGCATCTACCTCTACAGCCTTTCTCAGGGGTGTCCCTACAAGGGACATCCTAGAAGCTGCTACCTGGAGTTCTGTACATACTTTCACCAAGCATTATCATTTGCCAATTTTCTCTCAATCCAGAGCTGGTTTTGCCACTGCAGCCTTGCAGGGCCTTATAGCTGGTCCTAATTCTATTTAAATTCCTCCACCCAACCTTAGCTTTGGGAATCTACCCAAATGTAATGACTGCAGCAGTGAAACACAAAGAACATAGCACAGTTGTGTACACTTACCATAAATGTAGATGTTTGAGTTTATTCACTGTTGCAGTCCTGGTTACCCTCCCTTCAGCCCCCTTTCTTCTTTTGGCTATACCTCTACTCTCACTTACTATGTTCAAAAAGCTTTTTGGTGTATTTGCTTTTTTGTTGGAGGTATATCCTTGTATTATAGATTTAATTGCTTCCCATTAGGGGGGCACCTGGCATCTAGGGCAAGAAAAACTGATGTAATGGCATTGGCTGCATGTTTTATACCCCTGACAACCTGACATCATGGAAGAAGGGACAGCATCTGATGCAGGACCCAAGACTTTGTTAATCAGGCCGACTGAGGGCTACTGCAAGCAGATAACCCAAATGTGTAATGACTGCAACAGTGAGTACATTCGAACATCTACATTTATGGTAAGTGTACACAACTGTACTTTGTCTGGACATCCCATAATCCTGACAAAATCAAGCCTATTTCCTGTGCTGAGTTTGGAATTCATTGGGGCTCTTTTGGACACATTGAAACAGATAGCATCACTACCCCCTCACTGCATACAGAAGTTGAGACACCATGTTCGAGCTTTTCTAGACTGGGTATCTCCACCAGCAAAACTGATGCTTCAAGCTCTTGGATCCATGGTGACTGCTATCACTTTGATTCCATTAGCAAGGTTCTTTATGCAAGTGCTTCAATGGACCTTGGCTGCTCAGTGGTCTATTCTTTACCGGCCTGTATATGTTCCTATCAAGTTGACTTTGGTTTGCAAAAAAGCATCTCCAATGGTGGCTTCTGTCAGACGAACTGTCAGTGGGCAGGCCATTTCTTATTGTGTACCCTGCAGCCACGGTGACCACAGACACTTCCCAGCTAGGTGGGGGGGGGGGGTCATTTCAAGGGAAAGATGGTCCAAGGCACGTGGACTCGAGTTGAGACCAGATTGCATGTCAGTGTTCTGGAGATTAGAGCAGTTCTTATGTTGCACCTTTCAGGACATTTTTCCTCTAGGAACTATTGCTGTTCACACAGATGACATGTCAGTGGACTAGTCCATCGACATGCAAGGACAAACCTGCTCGTATCCCTTGTGCAGAAGCCATGTGGGAATGAGCAATGTCTTTAGGCTACTTTTTACTTGCAACTTACATACTGGGGAAGTCCAATTTAGCAGACAGCTATGCAGATCTATTCTGACACCTTGCAAGTGGTCCCTCAGTCAGTCGGTAGCGAACTAGATGTTCACCTATTTGGGCTTGCTGCAATCTCTTTGCATTTCCTCAGAACAAGTGCATCAGCTATTTCACTCTGATCCCACCCCCCCCCCCCGGGATGTCCCCGAGGGATGCTGTAGCTCACGATTGGCCCTTTGGTCTCCTCTACGCTTATCCTCCTCTGCTCTGTCCCAAAAGAGAAAGCAAAATGGTTGAAGACTTCAGTAATCCTCATTGCCTCCTACTGGCCTTGGCAGATTTGATTCCCCCTTTCTCTGGTCTCACCTGAAATATCCTCCATGGATACTGGAACCCAAACAGGACCTCCTTTTTCACCCATCAGAGAGTCATCACCCCCCAGTCTACAGTCCGTGAAACTAATTGCATGGTTTCTCCAATTCCAGTAATTGTATAGAGGTCCAGGCTTGCTTCCCCTGATCGAGAAATTGTACTAGATTCCTAAAAACTTCCACCAAGAAGGTTTATAGGAGTAGATGGCAAAGATATGTTTTTTGCTCTTCCAAAGAAAACATTGATCCCATTTCAGCTCCAGTGTCAGCCATTCTTCTCTTCCTTACATCTCTTTTCAAAGAAGACAGTTTTTCTACTACTAAACTTCAACTAGCAGCCATTTCGAACTTCCATTCAGGAACTTATTTTGGTTCTCCTGCTACATCCAGACTATGTAAGGCCTTCATTCAGGGAATCTTTCTGCTCAGACTTCCACTTAAAGATCATTCACCACCATGGGATCTTAACCATTGTCTTACAAGGCCTAACTCATAAACCATATGAACCAGCTAGTGATTCTGACTTAAAGTTCTTTTGTTGGAAAACAGTCTTTCTAGTTGCCATTACATCAGCAAAAAGGGACTCAGATTCAGGGTCTGTTGCTTAAACCTCCTTGCATCATTTTTCATAAAGATGAAGTATCCCTTCATACTAATCCCTCATTTATGCCCAAGGTAGCCATAGAATCGAATCTGAACCAGTCCATGCAGTTGCCAGTTTTCTTTCCAAATTTCTTGGACAAGGGAGAACACATGATGATCTTCATGTTTCACTGTTGCAGTCATCACACTTGGATTATCTGCCTGCAGGTAACCCTCAGTCGACCCGAATACCAGAGATTTAATATGTCTGCGTCAGTTGCTGTCTCTCCAGGTCTGACGTCAGGTCATCAAGGGTATAAACACAGGCAGCTGACGCCATTACATCAGTCTTTCTTGCCGAGGAGCCCGAAGCAGCAGCAGTTCAAACGAGTGCCGGTCAGCCGCTACCTGATTTTTCATTTCCGAATTTAATTATCCTGAAGTCTTCTAAAGCTTAGTACCCCGTTGGGGTTCCTTTTTTCTTGCTCTAACCAATGTCAGAAAAAGTTAACAATTGTCTTGCCTGTGGAAAGCAAACACCACACCGAGAATTCCATTCTTACTGCATCATCTGTTTAGCCCCAGACCACGACGTGTCTCTCTGTCGGTTTTGTGCCATGTTCAATGCCCAAAATATTTGTCATTGGGCCCTTATTGTCGCTAAATACTTTCAATCTCCGTATTCCGAAATGTCTTCAGTAAGCCATCCAACTACCGATCTTCTGAAAAAACATATGGATAAAGACAGACAGAGACAGACCACACAGGTCCAAAACTGCTGACAATGCTTCAGTAAAGCTAGTCACCAGTTCGCCGGTATTCAGTGAGGTGCTTTTGCAGCCCCTGATGCCCGCTTCAGTGGATTCACAGGCCACTACCGAGACCTGTTCGGAGTCCAGTATGCCATGAGACTCTTCTTTGACTACGGAACCTGCGGATGTCTCTACCTTGGATGTGTCCGGAGCCCCTGACAAGGCACCGGCTTTTGAGGAATTTCTTCGCACTACCGATATTTGACACAAACTGATGACTTCTTTTGTGTCTTCAGTTCTGTCTAAAACCACTGAGTTTCTAAGGCCAAGAGTACGCACTATGCCTAAAAAAAAATGAAGACCAAAGCTCTTGCACCTGCTCCCTTGCCACAACATCAAATGCTTAAAATGGCAGAAGACCTCATTATGTTGATTAGGGGAAGTCAGCCTTCCCCTTCTAAGAGAAAAAGAGATCTGCCCTCAGCAGCTTCTACAGACCAAGAGTCCGATGACTCTGAGGTGTCTTATTATGAAGACATGCCCTTATCTACTTATGAGGATTCAGATGCAGAGGAATCCATTCCCTCTGCTTCTCCTCCAGAGGATTTTTCTTTTGGTGAAACCTTACATACTTTAAGAGAGCATTTCCACTGGGAATGCCACAACTATCCTCAGTCCAAAAAGTGACTCAGAGAATTTCTAGATTTGCCACAACATAGGCCTTCAGCAATACCTCCTGTCCTGGATGTTGTGGATGATGTCTTTATGGAATCAAGTTTAACTCCTGATACTTTACCCCCTGCTCCTAGGAAACCAAACAGGTACTACAGAGATGCTGGATAGAAATAAAAACGAAAATAGGGTGCAGTGTAGTGCAGAAGGAAAGATAAATAAATAAACGAAAGACTGCACAATGACCTACATGGTGTACATCAAAACTTTAATAATCCAAAAAGAGAGGTTAGCCCTTTCACGACTCACAGGCCGCTTCATCAGACAAATTAAACACAAAAAACCTCCATCTTATATAATGAAACATCATCTCAATTAATGTAATTGACAATTAAAACAATGTTACTAAGCAACAAATTAATCCATTAGATTGTGTGCACAAAAAAACAACTGCAAATGCTAAAAAGAGAGTATAAAATTGTGCTGTAAGATATATAATTAAAAAAACACCTTAAAACCATGATAAAAATAATGTCTGTTAAATAAGAGACATAAAAAGGAGATGTATGCACATATTGACAAAAAAGTTTATTTGTGTCTTAAGGGGTGTGCTTTTAAAAAGGTTTTAAAGAAAACATATTGTTGAGGCCAGGATACCTTTCTGCTTTAGAAGAATGTACTTTTGAATGATTATAACACATATCAATGAATTACTAAACCTATGGCAAACAATATTATGGAAAAAGTATCATTTTTGGTGTTTGACCTATTAATGACTTAATTAATGAAAACCTGTTTAAGTTTTTTAAGGTAGTTACCCCACTGATTCCAATGATTTATGGTCTATCTAAAATCCACAAAAACAAGACTATCCCACCCATGAGACCAATTGTATCTGGGTCTGGGTGGTGTACAGAACCTCTTATCAATTTTTATAGAAAATCAATTGCATCCAGTACTAGATACGTGCCACACTATTTTAAGAGATGCAAAATCTTTTTTAGAGCAATTATATACTCGTTTTCAAACTGTAGAAAGTGATTTCTTTTTTGTTACGTTGGACATTGAATCGTTATTCACTAGTATTCCCAATGACAAGGGAGTAGATATTATCAGAGAATTTTTAAAAGTTAATAGATGTTTTGGCAATGATATGACAACTTTAATCTGTGCATTGTTGGAAATTGTACTTGAAAATAACATCTACCTTCAGAAGGTTGGCGTGGCTATGGGCACAGCTTGTGCCAATAGCTACGCCAACCTTGTATTGGCAGAATGGAAACACACATGCATATTGACAACATTCAACATGTATTTTGACAACATCGTCTGGTATGTCCGCTTTGTGGATGACATTTTTATGTTGTGGAATGGTGGGATAGAAGATTTAATTAAATTTGTTGATTTTTATGCATGGTACCACCGACTTTTTAAGGTTTACACTTAAATTCTCTGGTAGTGAGATTGAATTCTTAGATGTACTCCTTAATAAGTCTGATATGAATGTAGTTTCAAGTAGTATTTGTAAGAAGCCTACTAGTAAGAATACACTTCTACATAAAAGAAGCATGCATCCGAGACATGTCCTTAAAAATGTCCTTAAAGGACAAGTCTTTAGAGTTCTTAGACTGCATAACATTGAAATGGATGCTTTGAAAGCACTTAATGAACTTAAAAATGATTTTTTAGAACGCGGATATTCAGAAGGAGAAATTGACAAGACAATAGATGAAGCCATGCAACTTAGATCAAGTAGATGCAAACCTTTCTTCGACTCTAAAAAAGATAATCTACATATGTCTGCACCTTTATCTAGCACTGCTAATAAATTCAGAGTTACATTTCAGTATTCTAGTGATATTGACAGTTATTGTTCAATTATTAAGAAAAACTGGAATATGTTACATGAGGTTCAAGGTCTCACTCAGAAAATTGGTCTGACTCCTTCTTTTTCCTATAGAAATAATAAATCTCTTAAACAGTACCTATTCCACAAACCTCAGCACACACTCAATCAAATCTCTAGGAGACTAGGCACTTTTCCATGCAGGAATTGCCTAGCATGTAAGCATATACATAGGAATGTAGTATATAATCTTCCTTGGTGTAATATACATCTTTTGTTACACCACTATACAGACTGTAAGACTGCCAACATAGTATATTTTACGTTTTGTGAAAAATATCAGGTTTTCTATGTAGGTAAAACCAATAGGTGTCTCAAGGATAGAATCCTTGGGCACCTTAGAGACATTAGAAATCAGAAGGTAACAAATGCTTTAGCTTCTCATATACTACAAACTGATTCCTCACATACGTTCAAATTTTTAGTGTTACAAGTTATTAAGGATGATATCAGATGATTTAGAGAACCATACTGAAGAGGCAGAGCAAAGATGGATCCTTCTTCTAAACTCAGAAAGGTATCCTGGCCTCAACAGTATGTTTTCTTTAAAACTTTTTTTTTAAAAGCACACCCCTTAAGACATAAATAAACTTTTTTGTAAATATGTGTATACATCTCCTTTTTATGTCTCTTATTTAACTGACATTTTTATCATGGATTTAATGTGTTTTTTAATTATATATCTTACAGCACAATTTTATACTCTCTTTTTAGCATTTGCAGTTGTTTTTTTGTGCACACAATCTAATGGATTAATTTGTTGCTTAGTAACATTGTTTTAATTGTCAATTACATTAACTGAGATGGTTTCATTATATAAGATGGAGGCTTTTTGTGTTTAATTTGTCTAATGAAGCGGCCTGTGAGTCATGAAAGCGCTAACCTCTCTTTTTGAATTATTAAAGTTTTGATGTACACCGTGTAGGTCATTGTGCAGTCTTTCATTTACTACAGAGATGTTCTTCGTGTTTCACTGTTGCAGTCATCACATTTGGGTTATCTGCAAGTTTCAGATCCAAAGTCTTTAACTAAGCCTAAGTACCCCATTGGGAATCTTTTTTCTTGCTCTAAACCGATGTCAGTAAAAGTTAACAATTGCATTTCTTGTGGAAAGCAAATAGCTCATAAAGATTTTCATTTGTACTGCGTTCCTTGCCTAGACCCAGACCATGACGTACCTCGCTGTCAGTTTTGTGCCTTATTCAAACTTCATACTATTCGCCGTCGGTTCATTTTCACATCTAAATATTTTGGTACTTGGTTCAATTATACAGAAATGGCTTCGGTAAACTACCTGACTACCGACATTCCGAAAAAACGCAAAGAATAAAGACAGAGATAGACTGCATAGTTCCAAAGCTGCTGAGAACGCTTCTCCTAAGCTAGTCACCGGTACTCAGTGAGGCGCTTTCGCAGCCCCTGATACCTGCTACTTCAGATTCGCAGGCCTCTACTGAAACCCATTCGGAGTCCGGTATGCCGCGAGATGCTTCTTCAACTGTGGAACTTGCGGATGTCTCTACCTTGGATGGGTCCGAAGCTGCTGTGCAGGCACCGGCTTCTGAGGGTGTATTCAGGCCTACTGACTTGCATATTAAACTGACACCATCTTCTTCTTCAAGGCCTAAAACTTGATCCATGCCTAGAAAACAGACACCCAGACCGCATGGTCAGGTCCCTATGCCTAAAAAACAAATGATAACAATGGCTGAAGACCTTACTACTCTAATCAGGGGAAGCCACCCTTCTCCCTCTAAGAGACCTAGGACTGATTTTCCTTCTGATCAGGATTCTGAAATTTCTGTTTTCTCTGATGACCAGGAGTTGCCCTTATCTAACTATGAGGATTCTGATGCTGAGGACTCCATTCCCTCTGCTTCCCCCCCACAGAATTTCTCTTTGGTGAAACTTTGCATACTCTTAGGGAGCATTTCCACTGGGAAAGCCAGGATTACTCTGACTCAAAAAAGAGACTTAGGGAATTCTTACTCCTACCTCAACATAGGCCTTTAGCCGTCCCTCCTGTACTGGACATTGTAGATGATGCCTTCTCGGAATCTAGCCTGGCCCCTGACACTTTACCTCCTGCTCCCAGAAAACCTGTCAGGTATTACAGAATACCTGACTCTCACAAGTTCCTCTTTAAAAATCCTACTGCGGATCCTGAGACCATTTCACAGGGACCCAAGGGCATTAAGGCTACTACTACCAAAAACCGTACCCCCTCTGATATAAATTCCAGGGCCCTGGATAGATGGGGTAAGAAGGTATACACTTCTGCAACTTTGGCCATTAGGGCCTTAAACTGCCAGTTTCATATGTTAAAGTATCCGCAACATATTATTGGATTGCTTAAACAGAAAATGATGATTCCTGATTGTGCTAAAAACAAAGAATTACAGGATTTAATGCATTCTGCTGATCAAGTTGGAAAACATACTTTGCAATGTGATTTTGATTCATTAGAGGCATCTTACAGGGCTGCTTTTACTGGGTCTGTACTTAGAAGGCATGCTTGGCTTAAGGAGCAATCTTTGCCAGATCATGTTAAAGCTAAATTACTGGATGCTCCCTTAAACCAAGACCGTCTGTTTGGCAACAAATCAGTAGTAGTACTTAAAAAGATGGAGTAAAAAGCTAAATCTATGCAAACTGTTAAAGATTTCCTGCAGGTACACCCTCCCAGATTTAGTAGACATTCGCTTTCTAAGTACTGGTCCTTTGCTGCCTCTTCCAAGCCTTCTCAGTCCAAACCCAGAACCAGCAGAACACCCAGGCTCCAGTCCCAAGGTACTCACAGGCCTAAGCAGTGGGGGGCTCCCACTTCCAAAGCTGGAAGTAGTAAGACACCCCCTATGGTAAACTGTCACAATGACTTAAATTTAAACCTTCCAAACCCTGCTCAACTGACTGTTCCTTTAGGGGGAAAGATCGCCCTGCATGCAAAAAATTGGGAACTCATTATCCAAGACAAATAGGTGTTAAATATAGTTTCCCAAGGGTACGGATTCCACTTCCACTCCTTACCACCCCCAAATGGTTGGCCAGACCTACCCCCAAATCAGTGGGCAGAGGCTCAAAGGCAAGTTCTCGCTCTTCTAAGCATCAGGGCTATTCACCCTGTCCCAGAAGAAGAATGGGGGCAAGGTTTCTACTCAGGACTTTTTCTGGTACCCAGAAAAGACAATTCATGGCGTCCTATTGTGGACCTGTCTACTGTAAACACCTTTTTGGACATTCCAAAATTCAAGATGCTGACTCTTCACCAGTTACTTCCTATGTCAGGCAAGGATGCCTGGTTGGCAACTCTAGATTTAAAAGAGGCTTCCTGCATATCCCAATCAGGGAATCTTGCAGAAGATACCTACACTTCAAGGCAGGCTACTTGCATTATTAGTTATCTGCACTGCCCTTTGGCTTGTCTACTGTGCCCAGGGCATTCACAAAGTGCCTGCTCCAGTAATTGCATTTTGCAGGCAAAGAAATATTCAAATATATCCATACCCGAACGATTGTCTAATTCAGGCAGAAAACCAGGCCATTCTTCTAAAACATCTGGCGTTTGTAAAAAAAGGTTCTAACTTGTCTAGGGTACACCATAAACAAAAAGAAATCACAACTGGTACCCTCTCAAAAAATTACATTCCTGGGTGCAAGCTTGCATACAACTGCCCAGATGGCTTTCCTTATGCCAGAAAAGCAAATTCATTTGGTGACTTACTTCAAACAGGTGGCCACAAAAACCCTGCTATCTGCAAGGCAAATACTGCAAGCCTTTGGGTTCATGGCCTCCTGCATTCTTCTAATTCCATATGCAAGACTGCATATGAAGAAACTTCAGTGGTACTTAAAAAGTTTATGGCGTCAACATTGTTACAGCCTGGAAACAATGATTCCTATCATGCCTTGCCTGCGCCTAGAGTTCCTATGGTGGGCAGAGACCTGCCACTAAAACAAGGGACTGCCATTCACACCACCAACTGCTGCCCAAATCCAAACTACAGACTCATCAGACTATGCTTGGGGGGGCACTTCGGACAGGGAAGTGCATTCAGGACAAATGGCGCCAAATCAAATGCACCTTCATATCAGTAAGAAAGAGGTGCTAGCTGTACAAAATGCACTGACAGCCTTCAAGGACTACCTTCAACTAGGATAACTACTGGTAAAAGACGGACAACTCCACGGTTATGTGGTACAAAAACAAGCAGGGGGGATACACATTCCTACCCCCTCTGCAGACTAGCCATAGCATTGTGGAACACGGCCTTGAGCTACCAAGTACAACTACAAGCTCAATTCCTGCCAGGAAAGCTGAATATTTTGGCAGACGAACTAAGCAGAAATCTCATGTACCCACACAAATGGAAACTGGAAACACGGATTTTCAACATGTTGACACGCAAATGGGAGAGCCCAGACATAGATCTTTTTGCCTCACCCCAGAACTACCAGTTGGACAAATTTTGCACAAGAACACCTCACAAAAAAGCCTGGAAAGTGGATGCTCTGTCCTTCAGCTGGAAAAACCTATCAGTCTGTCCCTTTCCCCATCTGCCTCTGCTCTCCAAAGTTCTACTAAAAGTCAAACAGGACAAACCAAACATGATTTTGATTGCTCCAGACTGGCCTCGCCAACACTGGTACCCACTCCTGCGCACTGTGCAATGTGTCACAAATTTCTCCATGGCACCTGCCTCAGACACCTTCCTTACTGTCTCAGCAGGAGAACCCTCTGCTCCAACCATTGAATCTTGCAGCTTGGCTAATCATTTAAATTCCCCCTTAGCACCTCTTCAGCAAACCTGTGATGGATGTCATTTTGGAGGTGAGAAGACCTAGAACTAGAAAATCTTATGCTGACAAATGGAAAACTTTCTGTGCCTGGAATCAATCTCAAGGGATGAGCACAGCAGCGCCCAATTTACCTCAGATTTTGCAATACTTAACTGAGATGCTTCACAAGGGCCTGTCTTTTTCTTCCATAAAAATCCATGCCTCAACCATTTCAGCTCATTACAACACAGGAAACCCCCCCTCTTCTCTCATCCTCTGCTAAAGCAGTATCTCAGAGGGGCCAAAAACTTGAGACCACCCAGGAGAGCACCAACTCCTTCATGGGACCTCAGTTTTGTTTTGGAAAAACTCACTCTCCCTCCTTTTGAGCCAGTTGCTACTGCAGACCTAAAATTTATTTCCTGGAAAACAGCCTTCCTTTTAGCAATCACTTCAGCTAGAAGGATATCTGAATTACAGGCCTTTATGGCAGTGGAGCCTTTCATCATTTTTCATGCGGACAGGGTGTCACTCAGGACAATTCCATCCTTCATTCCCAAGGTGGTATCCAGTGTGGCTCTTAATCAGTCCATTCATTTGCCAACTTTCTTTCCCAATCCACAGAACAAGGGGGGAGCAGATTCTGCATTCACTGGATGTGCACAGACAACTTAGATTCTACTTGGACAGGACTAAATCTCGAGGAAAATCTGAACAACTGCTTGTAGCATTTGCTGCATCTACTACTACAGCCTTTCTCAGAGGTGTTCCTACCAGGGATATTCTCGAAGCTGCTACCTGGAGTTCAGTTCATACTTTCACCAAGCATTATCACTTACCAATTTTCTCTAAATCCAGAGCTGGCTTTGCCACTGCTGTTTTTCAGGGCCTTATAGCTGGTCCTAATGCTGTATAAATCCATCCTCCCAACCATAGCTTTGGGAATCTACCCAAATGCAATGACTGCAACAGTGAAACATGAAGAATATAGTACAGCTGTGTACACTTACCATAAATGTAGATGTTCGATTGTATTCACTGTTGCAGTCCTTCTTACCCTCCCTCCAGCCCCCTGACTTCCCTTGGCTTTACCTTTCTTTCTTGTTTGATATATATTTTTTCATGTGTATTTGCTTTTTGATGGGGGTTTACCATACCATACCATATAATTGCTTTTTGTTGTGGGGGCACCTGACATCTGGGGCAAGAAAAACTGATGTAATGGCGTTGGCTACATGTTTTATACCCCTGATGACCTGACGTCATGGAAAAAGTGACAGCATCCGACGTATAAATCCAAAGACTCTGGTATTCAGGCAGATAACCCAAATGTAATGACTGCAACAATGAATACACTCTAGCATCTACACTTATGGTAAGTTTACACAACTGTACTTTATCCGTTTTTCTTGTGTGTATAAACCACATAAGTTCAAAGTCTGTCACAAATTAAACAGCTTTGACTCTAATAAACTATACAGCCAGCTGTCAGTTGGACATTCCTTAGCCACATACCCCATACCCCATAATGAGGCAGTAATGCAGTTTAATAAAATATTCCTTAACATACTCATCTCCCAAGCCCCCATATGAAATATTAGAATAAAATGAGCCATATCCCCTTAGCTAACAAACACCATCTGCACCTTAATGGCTCAGAGGGATAAAACCTGGAAGCTCTGGACTAAAACCGAGCTCCCCTCCCATCTCCAACAGTATAGACACCTACCCAACCTTACTAAGAAAGCCGTCACCAAGGCTAAGAGAAACTACTACGTAAGGCCTCCTGTAACACATCTAAACAACCCAAAGAAATTCTGGCATACAATTAACCAAATCCTTCATCCAGGAAACCCCTCCTCTCCCCAACTGAGCCCTAGGAACACTCCTTTTCAAACTGCTTCTAACTTTAACTCCTATTTTATGGACTCCATTAGCAAACTAACCAGCCATCCAACCTCCAAAACCGACTCTACCCCACCCACCAACCCTCCTAAAACTCCCAACACCTCCTCAGGCTTCTTCCTGAAAACTGTATCCACCAACTACATTAAATCTCTACTTCTTAAACTTAAGTCATGCTCTCCCTCAGCAGATAATCTCCCTCCAGTCTTTCTCCAGAAAGCAGCCAACTCCATAGCCCTACCCATTTCCATTCTCTTTAACAGTTCCATCACTGAGGCCAAAGTCCCAGCAATCTAGAAAAAGTTCTACACCCTACCCCTCCATAAAGGTGGCAGCTCCATTGAACTATCCAACTTTAGGCCCATTGCAATTCTATTGCCCCTCTCAAAGATCCTGGAAAAATGTGTTCACAAACAAATCCTACAACACCTCATAAAAGAGAATCTAATCACCCCCACCCAACATAGCTTTCAATCCTAGTCACAGTACCTCCACTGCCCTCATCTCCTTTATCGACTCTATATCTTTAGCCAGAAACCAGAACAAAGTAGTCTCTTGCCTCATTCTTGATATCTCAAAAGGTTTCAACACCGTCTCTCACCCCCTCCTCTTAGATAAACTTCCTGAACTCAACCTAGCTACCTGTACTTATCTCCTGGTTCTCTAGCTACCTCAGCAATTGTTTCCAGTCTGTAAAATGGCTTTCTGCTATCTCCCCATAACTCTCTATAAATATGGGAGTTCCCCAAGGTTCAGTACTAGGCCTACTACTATTTAATGTCTTTACCAATCAGCTATCTACCTCCACTTCCCATCGTTCTCTGGTGTAAAGTATGCTGATGACTCCACAGTCATCACCATAGCCGATCCTCTCTCCGATCTACATACTATATCTCAGAACTCCTTTTTGCCCATTGAAAAATGGCTCAACTTCAACCATCTAATCCTTAACCCATACAAGACTAAACTCTTGATTTTTCTCCCAAAAACGATGCATCATTTAAAACATACTTTCTCTGTGTCTTCCTACAATAACACACCCGTTACGGTAGAAACCCACACCAAACTGCTTGGAGTCATTATTGATGACCAGCTAAAATTTGACCTACATGTACTCAGTAACATGAAAACCCACCAAAAACGTGGGACTCTTTTACAGGAACAAAATCTTTTTGTCTAGTCAACCCAAGACAGTCCTATCCTGTGCCTATCTACTACCAACCCTTCTCTATGGCTCTCAAATACTCACCAACTTACAAACTACACTTCTCTCTAAATTAGAAACCACCTGTAAAAGGGTTGCCAGATTTGCTACTGAACTCCCATACTTTTCTGTGTAACAATCAGGAAACTGAACTGGTTAGAGCTTCTCCATAACCTTCTCTCTCAGCTTCAGATAATGCACTCTATACTGCATCAACCATCTTTCTGTCCTAGCATTTCCTGTATTATCTTCTCCTACTCCCCACCCAGGACACTTCAGAGCTCAGAACATCTCACCATACACAAGCCAAAGATCAACTTCGGCAAAAACTTTACAGCTATACACCAGCTGAAAACTGGAATACACTTCCACTTGACATTTGAAATATTAAGCCCAAACATCAGTTCAGAAATGCATTAAAAACACCTAAGCAATAAAAGACTGTCAGTGTAATCATCCCCCAGATTGACTTTTCTTCTCTCGGCCAACGTGTCTCCCACTCCCTCCCTCACCTGTATCACCCTGCTTCCCTTCTCATCCACCTAATTTCTTTGCATTGCTCCTACTTCTATTTTTCTCTGCCTTGTACCTGCAGTTATACTGTAGACACAAACACAAATTATTGTACCTAACTTGTTCTTTCCCACAGCTACTTTTCAGGTCAACTGAAGATAAAGAATGTACATTTTTCTGTTTGTGTAACATGTATTCTATACTGTAATGGTTTGTACACTTCTGATGTTTAGAGGCTATTAGCAATCTTATGTCATCTCAAATTTGTATTTTTGTTAAATGTAATTCTTGTTTTATATAGCTGTGCTTATGTCTTTGTAGTTATGCATGTGAATGTCTATGTATTTGTGGAGCTTTTCTCCCCCGGTCTCCACTGAAAAAGTGCTTAGGCTCAGCTGGACCAACCCGGCCAACAAATGTTAAATAAATAAATAAATCTTTCTTCTGTGATCTGTCAGGCCTTCATCCCTAAGACACTCCACAGTTGTCTGCATGCTTTCAATATTTACTTAGGGAGTCAGCGTCAAGGATGGAAGAGTCATCCAGTCAGCCCGTCAAACCACCTAAAAAGAAAACTAAGGTTTCCAGGCCTGACCTTGCTCCTGCCTCTTCTCCACCTGACATCCCTTCTGTGGCCGATGTTCACCTGGAGGAGTGTTCGGAGTCTGCCATTACTGGTATAGCAGGTACCCCTCATGAGGCTGCAGAACCTAGGGCAGAAGGCACATCCAGGAAGTGCTTGCAGAAGTCACCTGCTGACGATGATGGGGAACCTCAGGATATCCTTCTTTTCCTATGTTGCAGTATTCTAGGTGTGGGATTTCTTGCCCTCAGGTGACTCCGTACGTCGGCTTCTATACAAAAGCTTCAGCTTGGCTGCTGTAGTGTGCATGGGACATCACACGTGGGCCATAACCCAAGGGGCCTTAAATGTGACGTCTGCACGCACAATCCTCAGAACTTTTCAGCCACAGACGACATTCGCATCATAAGATCGCTTCTTCACAGAGGTCGCATCTTAAAGAAAAGTAGCCTGTTTGGTTTCAAACTTCTTTATTTTTGATGATTGTTATAGCTAATTCTTAGTTGTTGCAGCCTTTAGCTGATGTCAGGAAAAAGGGAAAGTGCCAGTGCAGGTGCCAGGTACCCCACACGGACACCCATGACAGGTATGTTTTTTTTGCCTAGGCCGGGGACACGATCACTCCTCCTGCACTGTCAATCTTTTGTGCCTAAGACCTTGCGCAGCCATCTGGCCATGTTAAATCTCTACCTCAAGAACCAACGCTTCAAATGGTTAGCCTTTAGGATGGATCCTGCATCAGAGGCCACACCTAAACCTTCACGCAAGAAGGCCAAGATGTTCTTTGTGTTTCACTGTTGCAGTCATCAAACTTGGGTTAACCTGCCAGGGGGGTTGCCCTCAGTCAGCCCTAATACCTATACCAGAGGCTTAATATTTCTGCGTCGGTTGCTGTCGCTTCAAGACTGATGTCAGGTCATCAGTGGTATAAAAGCAGGCAGTTGACGCCATTACATCAGTCTTTCTTGCCAAGGAGCCCAAAGCAGAAGTTCGCACGAGTGCCGGTCGGCCGCTACTTGAGTTTTTGTTTCCGAAATTGAATCATCTTGAAGTCTTAAGCGTACCCCCTTGGGGATCCTTTTTTGTTGCTCTAACCGATGTCAGAAAAAGTTAACAATTGTCTCACCTGTGGTAAGCAAATACCACACTGAGATTTCCATTCTTACTGTGTCACCTCTTTAGGCCCAGACCACGATGTCCCTCGCTGTCGGTTTTGTGCTTTGTTCAATGCCTGAATTATTCGTCGTAGGCCCCTATTGTAGCTAAATTCTTTCATTCTCGATCTCCGTATTCTGAAATGACTTTGGTAAGCCATCCAACTACCGATCTTCTGAAAAAACGTAAGGATAAAGGCAGAGACAGACCGCACAGGTCCAAACTGCTGATGACGCTTCCGTTAAGCTAGTCGCCAGTTTGCTGGTACTAAGTGAGGCGCTTTCACATCCCCTGATGCCCGCTTCGATGGATTTGCAGGCCGCTACCAATGTCTCTACCCTGGATTGGTCTGTAGCTGCTGTGCAGGCATCAGCTTCTGAGGAAGTTCTTCGCACTACCGATATTTGACACAAACCGACGACTTCTTTCGCGTCTTAAGTTCTTTCTAAAACTGCCGAGTTTCTAAGGCAAAGAGTATGAGCTGTGCCTAAAAACATGATGACCGAAACTCAAACGCCTGCTTCCTTGCCACAATCTCAGATGTTTGAAATGGCAGAAGACCTGATCATGCTGATTAGGGGAAGCCAGCCTTCCCCTGCTAAAAGAAAAAGAGACTTGTCCCCAGCAGCTTTATCTGACCAAGAGTCCGACGACTCTGAGGTTTCTGATTATGAAGACATGCCCTTATCTGTCTATGAGGATTCAGATGCAGAGGAATCCCTTCCTTCCGCCTCCCCTCCAGAGGACTTTTCTATTGGTGAAACCCTACATACTTTGAGAGAGCATTTCCACTGGGAATGCCAAGATTATCCTCATTCCAAAAAGAGACACAGGGAATTTTTAGACTTACCACAGCACAGACCCTTAGCTATCCCTCCTGTACTGGATGTTGTGGATGATGTCTTTATGGAATCCGGTCTAACTCCTGATACTTTACCCCCTGCTCCAAGGAAACCTGACAGGTACAACTAGTCCCTGACTCTCTCAAATTTCTCTTCAAAAATCCTACTGCTGACCCAGAGGTCATATCCCAAGGACCTAAAGGAATACTAAGAATCCCACCCCCTCGACAGGGATTCCTGGGCTTTAGACAGATGGGGTAAAAAATTATACACCTCTGCAACTCTCTCCATTAGAGCATTGAATTGTCAGTTCCACATGCTGAAATATTAGCAACATACTATAGAACTTATTAAGCAAAAATTATCTACCTTTCCGGACTGTGCAGAAAAAAAAGAATTACAGGAGCTTATGCATTCTGCAAGCCAAGTCAGCAAGCATACCCTGCAATGTGGTTTGACACCCTAGAAGCATCTTGCAGGGCAGCAGTCAAAGTATGTTCAGCATGTTTCACTGTTGCAGTCATTACGATTGGGTTATCCTGCTGGCAGGCTACCCGCAGTCAGCCTGAATTCCAAAGTCTAGGTCTGGCGTCGGTTGCTGTCGCCTCCTCCCTGACGTCAGTGCGCCAGGGGTATAAAAGATGCAGCCGACGCCATTTTCTTCAGTCTTTCTTCCCACACGGTGCCCGAAGCAAAAGCAGTTCGCAAGTGCCGGTCGGCCGACTCCTGAGATTTTCAAGTTCGAATTTCAGATCCAAAGTCTTCATTAAAAGCTAAGTACCCCATTGGGGAAACTTTTTTCTTGCTCCAGACCGATGTCAGAAAAAGTTAATAATTGTATTTCTTGTGGGAAGCAAATACCTCATAAGGATTTTCATTCTTACTGTATTCCTTGCCTAGGCCCTGACCACAACTTTGCTAGTTGTTGGTTTTGTGCTAGATTTAACCAACGCACTATTAAGCGTCGGTTCGACTTTGCATTTCATTACTTTGGCAGACAATTTAATTATATAATGCCGTCAGAGCAGCCGACTACCGGAGTTTACAAAAAACGCAAAGAAAAAGAAAAGGACAGGCATCCGAAATCCAAAACCGACGACGAGGCTTCTTCTAGGCAGGTCGCCGGTTCTCAGTGAGGCGCTTTCTCAGCCCCTGACGACCGCTACTTTAGAGCCACAGGCCGATACTGATTCCCACGTGGAGTCAACCAGGCCTACAGAAACTCAAGGTATTGGACCTTCAGAAACCATTCCCTCAGATGGGTCTGGAGCCGCTGAGCAGGCATCGGCTTCTGAGGGCGTTTTCAGGCCTACACAATTATATGTTAGAACAACTTCAGCTTCAAAGGCAAAAACTAAAGCAGCTTTAAAGACAAAGATACAAGTACAACAGCCCCATGGACAGGCTTCCATGCCTAAAAAACAGATGCTCAAAATGGCCGAAGACTTGATTACTTTGATCAAGGGGTTCTCACCCCGTTCCTGACAAGAGGCCTAGGCAAGAGATAGAATATGAATCTTAATATCAGGTTTCCATTTCATCTGATTCCTCTTCTGATCAGCAATACTCTCTTCCTCGTTATGAGGATTCTGATGATGAAGAATCTATCCCCTCAGCTTCTCCTCCTGAGGATTATTCTTTTGGGGAAACACTGCATACCATGAGGGAGCATTTCCACTGGGAGAGCCAAGATTGTTCAGAATCTAAGAAAAGGCTCAGAGACTTTCTTTTACTGCCTCAGCACAGGCCCCTAGCTATTCCACCTGTGCTAGACATTGTAGATGTGCTTTCAGAGTCCAGTCTGACTCCTGACTCCTTACCTCCAGCTCCTGTTAAGCCAGACAGATACTACAGGGTTCCAGATTCTCACAAATTTCTTTTTAAAAATCCTGCTGCTGACCCAGAAACTATCTCTCAGCAGGGTCAAGGCCTCCAATGCAAAAAAAACCCTACCCCCTCTGACAGAGATTCCAGGGCACTGGACAGATGGGGTAAAAAGATTTACACTTCTGCTACCTTGGCTATAAGGGCGTTAAATTGCCAGTTTCATATGCTTAAATATCAGCAGTACATAATGTCACTGCTTAAACAGAAAATGTCGAAATTTCTGAATGTGCAGAAAATAAAGAAATGCAGGATTTATTGCATGCAGCTGAACAAGTTGGAAAGCATACTTTACAATGTGGTTTTGATTCTTAGGAGGCCTCCTGCAGAGCCGCTGTTACAGGTTCTGTCAGGAGGCATGCTTGGTTAAAGGAACAGAATCTGCCTGATCATGTTAAAGCAAAACTACGAGATGCTCCATTACAGCATGATACCTTGTCTGGTGTTAAAGCAGAAGAGGTGTTGAAGAAAATGGAGGACAAAGCCAAATCTATGCAGACAGTCAAGGATTTTTTACAGGTACAGCCTCCAAGATTTAGCAGACACTGGCCCACAAAGAATTGGTCCTTTCCAGTGTCAGACAGGCCACAAAGAGGCAGATACCGATGCCCTAGAGGCAGATCCCAGCCCCAAGGCTTCTACCTCCAAAAGTGGAGAAGACAAGTCACAGCCATACAGAAAGCAGTCCCAATGCCTTCCCCCTGCCAGTGCCAAGCACTTATCTACTGGCAGCTCCTTTAGGGGGAAAACGAGCACTTTTTTCTCAAAACTGGCACCTAATCACCTAGGACAAATGGGTCTTGAACATAATGTCACAAGGTTACAGGTTCCACTTTCACACCCTGCCAAGGCCAAACAGTATGCCAAACCTGCCAAAAAATCAATGGGCAGAGGCACAAAAACAAGTTACATCCCTCATGGACATGGGGGGCCATTCAGCAAGTACCACAGCAAGAGCAGGGACAAGGATTTTACTCAAGACTTTTCTTGGTGCCCAGGAAGGATAAAGCCTGGAGGCCAATACTGGACCTATCTATTCTAAACACATACCTGGATATTCCAAAATTCAAAATGTTGACTTTGCAGCAGCTTCTGCCCATGCTGGGCAAGAAGGCTTGGCTTGTAACTTTAGACCTAAAAGAGGCATACCTGCGTGTCCCAATCAGACAATCATGCAGAAGATACCTCAGATTCATAGCTGGCTCAATGCACTACCAATTCTCTGCACTGCCCTTTGGCTTATCTACTGTGCCCAGGGTCTTCACAAAAATGTCTGGCACCAGTAATTGCATTTTGCAGACAAAGAGGAATACAAATATATCCTTACTTGGACGACTGCCTTATTCAAGCAGAGAACAAGGACATACTACTACAGCATCTGGCGTTTGTAAAAAGATTATTAACATGCCTAGGGTACACAATAAACAAAAAGAAATCAAAACTTGTACCTTCTCAAGAGATAATATTCCGGGGTGCAAGCTTAAATACAACTGCCCAGATGGCTTATCTCATGCCAGACAAACAAAGGCAACTGCCAACTTATTTCAAAAGGTTGGCAACAAACACCCAGTTAACCTCAAGAAAAATTCTGCAGGCTTTGGGCTTCATGGCATACTGCATTCTGCTAATTACATATGCAAGACTGCATATGAGGAAACTACAATGATATCTAAAAAGTGTCTGGACTCAACATTGCCACAGCCTGGAAACAATAAATCTGAAGTAGTTAACTTCATTTGATCAGCAACCTGTGGGTATCGGATCCGATTCGGATCCGAGCAAGCAGCTTTCCTAGTTAAAATATCCGAGCTCCAAGCTCCTCCCCTACCCATAATGCCCTGCCACCTCCCTCTAACCCTCAGATCTCATTTGCCGCGGCTTCTGTAAGCTTCTTAGAATGAGCTCCGAGTGTGGTATTGTGAGTTTAGGAATTGTATATACTTTTACTGTTAGAATTTCTCTATCTTTGTATGTGTGAACACCCTTCTAACTCCCTTAGCTTTTGTGGGTAGTTTTAAAACTTTTTGGTTAGTTAAAGTTTATTCCCCTCCCCCCTCTGCGTGTGTGAAGGTGTGTGTGTGTGTGTGTGTGTGTGTGTGTGTGTCTGTGTGTGTGTGTGTGTGTGTGTGTGTGTGTGTGTGTGTGTGTGTGTGTGTGTGTGTGTGTGTGTGTGTGTGTGTGTGTCTGTCTGTCTGTCTGTGTGTGTGTGTCTGTGTGTACTCTTTTCCTTATAATATGTCTGAAGGCCCAAAAGCTGTGTTGTCTAAATGCTCCGAGTGTGGCCATAAGCTGTTTCCAGCAGATGGCCACACTTGGTGCGTTATTTGCCTGGGAATTGATCACCTTACCTCGGGCCACACTATTTGTGCAGCCTTCAACCCCAGGGCTTTGAGGGATAAGAGGACAAAGCTTATCCTTGCTAGCCTTTTTCCCCCTGATTCCACTTCGTCCTCCTCTTCCTCTGTGGCGCCAGACACGGCTGCAGCTGCTCCACCTACCACCTCCGATCCCCTGGCTGGGACTCAGCCTCCCTTCTTGGCCCAGGAGGAAAGGGATGGCAAAAAGAAAGAGAAGAATGACAGGAAGCGGGAAAAAGAGCGACACCGTAGCCACAAGAGTTGGTCCGAGTCAGCTCCATCAGCTCTGCTGTCCGAGCAGCTTGCCTCTCCCCTTAAGGTCTCCGGGTCTTCCTCCTCCCGGCTCCATTCTCCACGTTTCTGCCTGGAGCCAGAGGAGGAGACCCGGTCACCTTCGAGGTCGTCTAGGCAGCTTTCCCGGCCAGCCTTGGCGGCCTCGTCCAGATCGAGGAGTTTATCTGACGCAGACATGGACCGGATGATGCGTCGATTTCTTCAGGCCCAGCTGCATATGGGAGTGCTCTTGCCTCCTCCCCCTCTGGGAGGAGCTCTACCCTTTTTTCGCCCCCATTGCTCCTTCTCCGACCCGCTATTTGGAGCCGGGGTGGTGTCGGCGCTGACAGTGTTTCCTACTTTGGCGCCGACTGTACCCTCGAGTCTGTCAGATCCGTTTTCGGATCTGAGCTCTCGGGGCCGTGACTTGAGCATCGGATCCAGAGGGGTTAGTGGGCCTTCGGCTCCGTTGAGGTCAGAGCACACTACCCTTTCGGATCCGATTGGGTCACCTCCGGCACCAATCCGCACGTCGGATCTGAGGGGACTGCTTTCAGATCCTAGGGAAAGCAGTTCTCCCTCGGCATTCAACGTCGTAGAAAGGGTCCTTTCGAGGGATTCGAGGCCCCAGGCTCTTGCTATGGATCCACCCGCTATTCCCTCTCAGACGGGCCTGTCTTCCATCATCCGGCCCCAGGGACAGCCTGCGACTACATTCCAGATGGTTCCCATGGAGGAACAGGACATTGTTGGTGAGGCCTGTTCGGACAGCCCCCCCCAAGGAGGTCCCAAACAAATGAAAGTGCAAGAGGAAGCACTTGGACTCACCTGAGTCCCTCACAGAAGACACGGACTTAGAGGAAGGGGAAGGTTCCCCAATGTCACCCCCCGGAGACGTCTCCTTTGGAGACATTATGGAGATGCTGCGCATTAGAGGGGGGTGGTCTGCCCAAAAACCTTCCTTGGATGAGTCTGTGTTTCTGGAGGCGTTTGACACAGGCTTATCTACCTCTTGGGTGTCCCCTCCCGCCGACCCCCTGGTGGACCTCATAACTACCAGGGCATGGAAAGAGCCGGACACTGTCGAGCCAGTACCCAAGAGACAAGACAGGATACTCAGCCCTCCCACGGACAGGACAGTTTGGAGCAAGGGTGCCCCAGTGGATGCCATGGTGGTGGCAGCTGCCACTAAAAAGGAATTGGCACAGGAGAGTTCCTCGGTACATCCTCCAGACAAGGAGTCTCGGATGATGGACCACCTTGGAAAGCGGATGTTCGCTTCAGCGACCTTCTCTGTAAAGTCACTGAATTATATGGCACATGTAATTCGGCTCCAGCGGGACCTGATCAAAGAGTACGCTGGGTCACCCCCAGTGTCCATGTCGACCAAGGACAAACGGACCTTCTCGGCTGGAATGGCCACTCTCAAGTCGATTACCAACACATCTATGCGGCTTCTCTCCCATGTCATGGAGGGAGCGGCTAGAGCCAGCGGAACAGGAGTTGTCTTACGCAGACAGGCCTGGCTCCGTCTCTGCGATTTTGCGGAACCCTTCAAGGCGTCCTTCCCAAATGCCCCTTTTGACGGTTCTACGCTTTCCGGCAAGACCGTCCGTGATACGCTTCTCCAGAGAGAGAAAGACAGGAAAATGTTGTCTGCCATTGGGATCCGCTTCTCGGCTCCTCAGAGATCCTACTCTAGGAAACAAAGAGGACAAAAGAAGATGTGGTTCCGGAAAGCTCAACAATCCCGTTTTGCTCCGGATCCTTTGTCCTTCAGAGGCAGAGGAGGACAGGGTGGACGCTGGCCCAGAGGCAGAGGGGGGCCAAAGAATTTCGGGTTGAGGGGAACCCTTTTCTGATCGACCCACGCAGCAGCCCTGAGGGGTTACCCGACTGCTCCTCTCTGGAGGCAGTCGGGGGGCACTTCTCGAAGCACCTAGCAAATTGGGAGTCCATCACAACAGATCGCTGGGTGCTCCAAATCATATCCAGAGGTTATTCTATCCCTTTCCTAATGTATCCTCCCCAGTCAGGGAGTCTTCCCGATGTTCCACCCAATCAGAGGGAGGTAGCAGCCTTCAAAATACGAGAGCTGCTAAGAAAAAGAGCCATCCAGCACGTCCCCCTCGGGCAATCCAGATCAGGCTTTTACTCAAGGTTCTTTTTGGTGCCAAAAAAGATGGGGGACTTGTGACCCATTCTCGACCTGTCCACACTGAACCTGTCAGTCGCCAAAGAAAAGTTCCGGATGGTCACTATTTAATCCATTCTCCCACTTATACAGGAGAATGACTGGATGTGCTCGATAGACCTCAAGGATGCGTACTACCGCATTCTAATGGACAGGCGATCCAGGAGGTTTCTCCGCTTTCGGCTGGGATCCAGCCATTATCAGTTCAGGGTCCTACCCTTCGGTCTCACCACAGCCCCCAGGGTATTCACCAAGGTCATGGCAGTTATAGGGGCCCACCTGAGGCTTCAGGGAATACAGGTCTTTCCTTACCTGGACGACTGGCTCCTAACCGCTCCCACCAGGCATCAACTTTGTTCAGGCAGGGACTATTTCTTACATCTAGCCCGCCATCTAGGGATCACGATCAACCACAAGAAATCCTCCCTTTAACCTACTCAGATTTTGGACTTCATAGGGGCCAGGATAGACACTATGCAATCAAAAGTCTTTCTGATGGCAGACAGACTTCGCAATCTAAACCTTCACAATGTTCATCGTGCATACAGCTGCAGTCATAACAGATGGGTTCTCCTGCCATCAGGTGGGTCCTCGGTCGGCCGAATTCCAAAGTCTAGGTCCGGCGTCGGTTGTCGTCGCTTCTTCCCTGACGTCAGTGCGACAGGGGTATAAAGGAACCAGCTGATGCCATTTTCTTCAGTCTTTCTTGCCGCGCAGTGCCCGAAGCAGAAGCAGTTCGCAAGTGCCGGTCGGCCAGCTCCTGAAATTATGAAAATTTTGAAACCGAAGTCTTCTTGAAAGCTAAGTACCCCGTTGGGGAAACTTTTCTTGCCTCAGACCGATGTCAGACAAAGTTAATAATTGTATTTCTTGTGGGAAGCAAATACCGCATAAGGATTTCCATTCCCTCTGTATACCTTGTTTAGGCCCAGACCACGACATCTCGGTCTGTCATTTTACTTTCAACAAATGCACCATTAAGCGTCGGGCGGAGTTCGCTCAGCATTATTTTGGAAAAACTTTTAACTATATTATGTCGTCGGATACTCCGACTCCAGTTCTGTCTACAAAACGAAAAGATAAGGACCGACACACGAGGTCTGCGGCCTCTACCGACACCACGCCAAAGCCGACTACACGTGGTCCGGTTCTCAGCGAGGTGCCTACGCAGCCCCTGACTACCGACGACACTTCATTGGCGGTGTCTCCTGTGCCCGAGGTCGCAGGCTCCTCGGCCCACACCCCGACTACAGATACCGAAGCCACTCTTGGCGTTCAACCTCAAAATGTAGACAGGTCTACTTCCACTCAAGGTGTCTTCAGACCTTCCTCTTCCTTTTCCATCAAGGCTTTCACTAAGTCTAAAGCAGCCATGCATTCTAAGAGACAAGCTACACAAGGCCCATCTCCAGGCCCCATGCCTAAAAAACAGATGCTTAAAATGGCTAAGGATTTAATTACTCTTATCAGGGGTTCTCAACCCCCACCGGACAAAAGGCCCAGAGTGGAATCCCCCTCCTCTGATCAGGGCTCCATTATTTCAGAGCACTCTGATGATCAGGAACATTCTTACTCCCCTTTTGAAGACTCTGATGCGGAGGAGTCCTTTCCTTCTGTATCCCCCCCAGAGGATTACTCATTTGGGGAAACTTTGCATACCTTAAGGGAACACTTCCACTGGGAAGGCCAAGATTATTCAGATTCCAAGAAAAGGCTTAGGGAATTTATCTTGCTACCTCAGCACAGGCCTCTGGCTATACCTCCTGTCTTGGACATCCTAGATGATGTTTACTCGGAGGCCTGCCTTAACCCGGACTCTCTACCTCCAACCCCAGTCAAGCCTGACAGGTACTACAGGGTTTCTGACTCGCACCAATTTCTATACAAAAGCCAAGCTGCTGACCCAGAAACCATCTCACAGGGCCCCAAGAGAATTAAGGCCTCCACTGCTAAAAATCCATTACCTTCCGAGAGAGATTCCAGATCCTTAGAAAGGTGGGGAAAAAAGGTATATACCTCGGCTACCTTAACCATGAGGGCCTTAAACTGTCAGTTCCATATGCTAAAATACCAACAGTTTTTGTTATCACAATTGAAAAGTAAAATGTCACAACCTGAACAACCAGACTTGAAGGAGCTGCAGGATTTGATGCATAGTGCAGAACAAGTGGGTAAGCATACCTTACAATGTGGTTTTGATGCCCTAGAGGCCTCATGTAGAGCTGCTGTTACAGGATCAGTCATACGTAGACATGCCTGGCTCAAGGAACAAACCTTTCCTGACCATGTCAAAGCTAAATTACTAGATGCCTCTCTACAAAAGGATGTATTATTTGGTGCTAATGCTGAGGAGGTATTAAGGAAAATGGAGGAAAATGCTAAATCAATGCAAATTGTGAAAGATTTTCTACAGGTACAACCCCCACGTTTCAGTAGAAATTGGCCTTCCAAAAATTGGTCCTTTCCAGCCACGGACAGACCCCAAAGAGGTAGATACAGGCGCCCGAGGGGCAGAGGACAATCCCAAGGATCGTTTAGAGGCAGACAATGGCAAGCTCCTACACAAAGAGGGGGTGAGGATAACTCACAATCATTCAGAAAGCAAGCCCAATGACTTTCCCCTTTGCATGCCAAGCAAGACTCAAATGGCAGCCCCCTTAGGAGGAAAGCTGGCATTATTTTCAAAAAATTGGCATATTGTCACAAAAGACAAATGGATCCTGGACATTATAAACAGATGCTACAGATTCCATTTTCACACCCTTCCAAAAATGAGAGGCATGCCAAACCTGCCACACAATCAAAGGGCAGAGGCACAAAGGCAAATTACAGATCTCATAGACATGAAAGCTATTCAAGAGGTACCTACGCATGAACAAGGTCAAGGTTTTTATTCCAGACTATTCCTGGTACCAAGGAAGGGAAAAGATTGGAGACCTATTTTGGACCTATCCATCCTAAACACATTTCTACTCGTACCAAAATTCAAGATGCTCACTCTACAGCAGCTTCTTCCCATGCTGGGCAAGGAGTCTTGGCTGGTAACATTGGACCTCAAGGAGGCATACCTGCATGTCCCAATCAGACAAAATTGCAGAAGATACCTCAGATTTCTTGCAGGTTCAACCCATTATCAATTCTCTGCATTGCCCTTTGGCTTATCTACTGCGCCCAGAGTATTCACGAAATGCCTGGCATCAGTAATTGCCTACTGCAGACTTCAAGGGATACAAATATACCCCTATTTGGATGACTGCCTGATCCAAGTGGACAGCAAACACATTCTTCTGAAACATCTGGCTTATGTAATAATGTTGTTGAACTCTCTGGGATACACAGTCAACAAAAAGAAATCAAGGCTAATACCCTCTCAGAAGATAATTTTCCTGGGTGCCAACTTGGACACAAACACCCAGATGGCCTACCTCACGCCAGAGAAGCAGGGGCAACTAACAATACTTCAGAGCACTAGCAAATTGCACCAGGCTGACTGCAAGGAAAATCCTGCAGGCTCTGGGATTCATGGCATCTTGCATCTTACTAATCCCATGTGCAAAGCTGCATATGAGGAAACTTCAATGGTACCTGAAAAACCTATGGTCTCAACACAGCCACAGTTTGGAAACAATAATACCACTAATTCCATGTCTACAAAAGTAATTTCTGTGGTGGACTCAAGCATGCCAAACAAACACAGGTCTTCCATTCAGCAAGCCTCAAGCAAATCAAGTCATCACAACAGATGCCTCGGACTACGCCTGGGGGGCGCACATGACAGATCGGTGCATTCGGGGCAAATGGTCCCAAAAAGAAAAGCACCTTCACATCAATCAAAAGGAAATGCTAGCAGTAATAAATGCTATTATAGCTTTCAAGAACCTTCTGCAACCAGGTCAACTATTGATAAGAACGGACAACACCACAGTTATGTGGTACATAAACAAACAGAGAGGAACACATTCATACCCCCTATGCAGACTGGCCATGTCACTTTGGAACATGGCCATGGACTTACAAATCGAACTACAAGCACAGTACTTGCCAGGCAAGGAAAACACGCTGGCAGACAACCTAAGCAGAAATATGACAGATCCACATGAATGGAAATTGCATCCAAAAGTTTTTACAGAAATAATCCAAGCATGGGGAAGGCCAGACATAGATCTCTTTGCCTCCCACAAAAATCACCAATTGACAAAATTCTGCTCAAGGATTTTCCATCCAAAGGCCTGGAGATTAGATGCTCTCTCTTTCAGTTGGACATCAATGAAAGTTTATGCCTTCCCACCTCTTCCTCTGCTGCCCAAAGTTCTATTGAAAACCAGAGCAGACAGACCAAAGATGATCCTCATTGCTCCAGACTGGCCAAGACAACACTGGTACCCACTCCTGAGGAGCCTGACGCATTCCCCACCATGGACCCTGCCTCTAATGCCTCTTCTCCTGACTCAGCACAGCTTCAAAACGCTTCACAGCCAGCTAAAAACAGTCAATCTAGCCGCATGGAAGATTCCTTAGCATCACAACATACCCTACTCTCCAAGGAGGTGCAGGATGTCATTTTGGAGGCCAGAAGGCCATCAACTAGAAAAGCTTACTCCGCAAAATGGAAACGGTTTTGTGTCTGAAATGAGAAAAAGGGTCAGGATCCTGGAAAACTGAATTTACCTCAAATACTACAGTATCTAGCTGAGCTGCTAAGCAGTGGACTTTCATTCTCCTCCATCAAAATCCATGCCTCAGCCATTTCTGCAGAATACAACACTGATCCGCCCTTATTCTCTCACCCTCTCTTAAGACAGTTCCTCAGAGGGGCTAAGAATCTAAGACCCCCAAGGAAATAACCAATACCTGCTTGGGATCTCAGTTTCATTCTGGAAAAACTGACCTTGCCTCCCTTTGAGCCAGCTGCCTCTTCAGATTTGCAATATTTGTCCTGGAAAACAGCTTTCCTTCTGGCTATTACCTCAGCTCGTAGAGTTTCAGAACTACAAGCTCTCATGGCTGTGCAGCCTTTTATCATCTTCCATCAGGACAGAGTTTCCTTACGAACCAACCCATCCTTTATGCCTAAAGTGGTATCCAGGGTAGCTTTGAATCAGGCCATACACTTACCTACGTTTTATCCTAATCCTCAAAACAAAGGGGAGAGATTACTACATTCCTTGGACATCCACAGACAGCTGAGTTATTATTTGGACAGAACAAAGCCTTTCAGAAAATCAGAACAGCTCTTTGTGTCCTATGCTGTAGGAGCTCAATGAAAGCCAATTTCCAAACAGACAATCTCAAAATGGATAGCCTACTGCATACGCTTTTGCTATTCTTTTCATGGCAAAACTGTACCTACAGGCATCAGATCTCACTCCACAAGGGCCACAGCTACCTCTGCAGCTTTCCTCAGAGGAGTTCCTACCAAAGATATTTTGGAAGCAGCCACTTGGAGTTCTGTGCATACCTTCTCCAAGCACTACCACCTACCATTATACTCCAAAACTAGAGCAGGCTTTGCCACTGCAGTCTTGCAGGGCATCCTGGCTCCTCCTAGTTCCACCTAGTGCCTACCACCCCTTTCTTAGCTTTGGGATTTTACCCATCTGTTATGACTGCAGCTGTATGCACAATGAACATAGTACAGTTTTGTACCTACCATAAATGTAGATGTTCGAGTGCTAATACAGCTGCAGTCCAGGTTTCCCTCCCTCCTTCCCCTCTTGGGACAGGCCTATAGGCTAAAACATCCTCATACAACCTGATTGGGGTATTCATTTATGGTGTATTTGCTTGCAACTACTGTATTTAGATTATATTGCTTTGCTTTATTACACAAATTTATGTATTGCCTTCCTCCTGGGGGCAAGAAAAACTGAAGAAAATGGCGTTGGCTGGTTCCTTTATACCCCTGTCGCACTGACGTCAGGGAAGAAGCGACGACAACCGAAGCCGGACCTAGACTTTGGAATTCGGCCGACAGAGGACCCGCCTGACGGCAGGAGAACCCATCTGTTATGACTGCAGCTGTATTAGCACTCGAACATCTACATTTATGGTAGGTACAAAACTGTACTTTCTGGCTCTTCTACAACCATCACCCCCCCCCCAGCGGAACTAGTCCTGAGGGCCCTGGGGTCTATGGCAGCGGCCATCAATCTGTCGCTCATTGCACATCTGAAAATGAGAATCCTTCAATGGACCTTACAGGTTCAATGGTCCATCCTACATCATCCCCTGTCTACACCTATTCCCCTCAGCAGGATTTGCAGGAAGTCACTACTTTGGTGGCTCCATTCCAGAGACCTCCTTCGCCTTATCCCCACCCCAAGTCACGGTGACCACAGACGCATCTCTCCTTGGGTGGGGGGGGGGTCATTGCATGGGCAGATCCGTCCAAGGCACGTGGACTCACACAGAGACCTCATTGCATATCAATGTCCTGGAGATGAGGGCGGTGCTTCTAGCTTTGCAGGCTCTCCATCCCCTTCTTCCTCCAGGGACTATTGCAATTCAAACAGACAACATGTCGATAGTCTGGTACATAAACAAACAGGGGGGAACCAGATCTTACCCACTTTGCAGAGAGGCCAGGAGAGTATGGGAATGGGCGATATCCACCAACCGCTTTCTCATAGCAATGCACATTCTGGGGTGGTCAAACATTTTAGTGGACAGGTTGAGTCGAATGATCCTCTCACCTTACGAGTGGTCTCTGAACCCAGTAGTAGCAGAGCAAATCTTCCTCAAATGGGGTCAACCTTGCTGCGATCTGTTCGCCTCGGCGTCGAACACAAAGTGCAGTGAGTTCTTCGCGCTAATTCCTCCACCAGGGAAAGTCCCCAGAGATGCTCTGATTCATGCTTGGCCATCCGGTCTTCTGCATGCTTATCCTCCTTTTCCATTAATGACAAAATTCTTGCAGAAAGCTCGTCGGTTGGGGAGCAGAGTTATCTTCATAGCCCCATTCTGGCCTTGCCAAACCTGGTTCCCATGCCTACGGTCTCATCTAGTACATCCTCCCTGGATTTTAGATCCCATTCCGGATGTGATCTCTCATCCTTTTGGATTGAAGATCCCCGACCTGGACTACCTCAAGCTCTCAGCTTGGTTGATCCAGTTCCATTGATGGCTAGGACTCCCAGTATATCTTCCTCAGTTAAGGCCATCCTGGTGGCTGCCCATAAACTGTCTACCAGGAAAATCTACAAGAGTAAATGGAAAAGTTTCTCTGTCTGGGTGGAGCATAGGAATTTGGATCCCTTCACGGCTCCTATCCCAGCAGTTCTAGACTTTCTATCCCATACCT
Source organism: Protopterus annectens (assembly GCF_019279795.1). Classification (NCBI taxonomy): domain Eukaryota; kingdom Metazoa; phylum Chordata; order Ceratodontiformes; family Protopteridae; genus Protopterus; species Protopterus annectens. Next base: position 1,830,494,212 of record NC_056741.1, read on the forward strand.
TTCATCAAGGGGCTAGTTCTTCTACTTTTAAAGTTCAATTGGAAGCTATTTCCTACTACCACATTGGAAACAGTTTAGGCCCCCTAGCTTCCTCCAAGATTTGCAAAACATTCCTGAAAGGAACCTTTCTGTTAAGACCCCCTGTTAAAGACGCAGTTCTTCCATGGGATCTAACCCTAGTTCTGCAGGCTCTGACTGGTCCTCCTTTTGAACCCGCAGCTTCAGTCGACTTAAAATATGTATATTGGAAAACAGCCTTTCTGATTGCCATTACCTCAGCAAGGAGGATATCAGAGCTTCACGCTCTTTGCAGTAAGCCTCCATATATCATCTTTCATAAAGACAGGGTTTCCCTCAGGACTAATCCCTCCTTTCTACCTAAAGTGGCTTCAGAAGCCAATATCAACCAGTCCATCAATCTACCTGTCTTCCTTCCTAATTTTCAAAACAAAGGAGAGTATAGACTCCATTGTCTGGATGTTCATAGACAGTTACGATTTTACTTAAACAGAACAGCCGATCTTCGAAAATCAGATCAACTTTTTGTGTCATTTGCTAAATCTTGTCTGGGTAAACCAGTCACTAAAGTAACCTTAGCTAGATGGATTTCCCAGTGCATCCTTCTCGCATACAAAAGCTCTGGTCGACCTGAGCCCCTGAGGGTGCAAGCCCATTCTACTTGATCTATGGCTACTTCTGCTGCTTTCTGGTCAAGGGTTTCTTTTGATGACATTTGCTCAGCAGCTACTTGGGCTTCTTCTCATACCTTTATTACACATTATAAGTTGGATTTAATATCCAGAGGATGCGCATCTTTTGGCTCTGCAGTGCCCCGGAATATCCTTCCATGAGGACCTCCCAAGTTGTTGGTAGCTGGGGACTCTGTTCCACAGGTTGCTGATCAAATGAAGTTAACTACTTCAGATAAAGAAGTTATGTACTCACCATAACGTTCCATCTGAGTAGGTAACTTCATTTGTCAGCAACCAACCCTCCCTCCATCCACTGGACCCTAGTTCGTTATTAAAGGATCAGGATACGTCACTTCCAGATGACATCAGGTGGAATGTATAGTACTCCTTCTTGTGTTATAGTATTTTCTATGGCATTATGGCAAACTCGATCTGAGGGTTAGAGGGAGGTGGCAGGGCATTATGGGTAGGGGGAGGAGCTTGGAGCTCGGATCTTTTAGCTAGGAAAGCTGCCGGCTCAGATCCGAATCAGATCCGATACCCACAGTTTGCTGACAAATGAAGTTACCTACTCAGATGGAACGTTATGGTGAGTACATAACTTCTTTTTACACTCATTCCCTGCCTACAGCAGGAGTTTCGATGGTGGGCAAAGGCCTGTCACCACAAGGGGCAGCCATTCAACATACCCCCAGCCAGGCAAACATTGACAATAGATGCATCAGATTATGCCTGGGGGGCCCACATGGCAGGAAGATGTATTCAAGGCTCATGGTCCGCAATCCAAATGCATCTACATTATCAATCAAAAAGAGATGCTAGCTGTTCAGAATGCCCTGACAGCCTTCAAGGATCTACTGCATCCAGGACAACTACTGATAAAGACGGACAGTACTACAGTCATGTGGTACATAAACAGGGAGGCACACATTCCTACCCCCTTTGCAGTCTAGCCATGACTTTGTGGGATGCAGCATTGACTTACCAAGTACACCTGCAAGCACAATTTCTGCCAGGAAAAATAAATACTCTGGCAGACGAACTAAGCAGAAACCTCATGGATCCCCACGAGTGGAAATTGGATCCACAAGTCTTCAACATGATAACAAGGAATTGGGGATGCCCAGACATAGATCTATTTGCCTCCCCTCTCAACTGCCAACTACAGAGATTCTGCACAAGGACTTATCACAAGCAAGTATGGAAAGTGGATGCTCTATCTTTCAGCTGGAAAAACTTAACAGTATATGCCTTTCCTTCCCAAGGTACTCCTAAAGGTCAGACAAGAGAAGCCAAAAATGATACTGATTGCCCCAGACTGGCCCCGCCAGCACTGGTACCCAATCCTAAGGAACTTGACTCAATGCCTAGCATGGACATTACCTCAAATTCCTCACTTACTGACCCAACAAAACAATCAGATCCTACACAGCCAACTCAGGACCTTAAATCTGGTAGCATGGCGGATTATGTAGTTATTCAAAACACACCTCTCTCTAAAGCAGTTATGGATGTTATCTTGGAGGCCAGGAGGCCCAGTACTATAAAATCTTATGCAGAAAAATGGAAGATATTCTGTGCTTGGAACCAGACACAAGGAATTGACATGATTGTACCAAATATCCCTCAGATTTTACAATACTTAACTGAGATGCTGGACAAAGGCCTATCCTTTTCATCAATTAAGATTCATGCTTCTGCCATTTCAGCTCATTACAATACAGAGCCACCTCTTTTTTCTCATCCATTATTAAGGCAGTACCTCAGAGGAGCCAAAAACTTACGACCTCCAAGGAGATCACCAGTGCCTGCATGGGACCTCAGTTATGTCTTGGAAAAACTCACTCTACCTCCTTTTGAGCCAGCCGCTACAGCTGATATAAAATTTTTATCATGGAAAACAGCTCTGCTCCTAGCAATAACCTCTGCAAGACGAGTCTCAGAGCTATAGGCACTCATGGCTGTGGAACCTTTTATCATTTTCCATCCAGATAGGGTTTCTCTAAGGACAAACCCCACTTTTATGCCTAAGGTAATGTCCAGTTTGGCCCTCAACCAGACTATTCACTTGCCTACCTTTTATCCAAACCCACAGAATAAGGGTGAGAAACTTCTGCATTCTTTGGACATACACAGACAGCTGCGCTTCTACTTGGACAGAACCAACGCTTTCAGAAAGACAGCAATTACTGGTAGCATATGCTGCAGGATCACAAGGAAAGGCTATCTCAAAGCAGACTATCTAAAAGTGGATAGGTCACTGCATTCATCTATCTATTCTCAACATGGCAAATCTGTACCTAAGGGCATTAGGCCACATTCAAACACAGCAGCAGCCACTTCAGCAGCCTTCCTCAGAGGAGTACCAACCAAGGACATTTTAGAGGCTGCAACCTGGGGTTCAGTGCATACTTTTGCAAAGCACTACCACTTACCTCTCTTCTCCAAATCCAGGGCAGGCTTTGCCACTGCAGTTCTGCAGGGCCTCATAGCCACTCCTAATTCTATTTAGTTCCAGCCACCCAACCTTAACTTTGGGATTCAACCCAATCGTAATGACTGCAACAGTGAAACACGATGAACATAGTACAGTTGTGTACTTACCATAAATGTAGATGTCCGAGTGTATTCACTGTTGCAGTCCAGGTTACCCACCCACCATCCCCCTTATCTTTGCTGGACCTTATCTGTTCTCTATTTCTATACAACCTATGTGGTGTATTTGCTTGTAGATGAAGGAAACTTGTTACTTAGTGCATGCATGCTTATTGACATATTTTTAGCCTACCCTTTTGGGGGCACCTGACATCTGGGGCAAGAAAAACTGAAGAAAATGGCACAAGCTGCATCTTTTATACCCCTGGCGCACTGATGTCAGGGAGGAGGTGATAGCAACTGACTCCGGACCTAGACTTTAGAATTCAGGCCGACTGCGGATAGCCTGCCAGCAGGATAACCCAATTGTAATGACTGCAACAGTGAATACACTCGAACATCTACATTTATGGTAGGTACACAACTGTACATTCCTCAGAGGGGCCAAAAATTTAAAACCACCCAGGAGAGCTCCAACTCCTGCCTGGGACCTTAACCTTGTATTGGAGAAACTCACTCTTCCTCTTTTCAAGCCAGCTGCTACTGCAGATTCAAAATTCCTTTCTTGGAAAACAGCTTTCCTTTTAGCAATCACTTCAGCAAGAAGGGTATCTGAATTACAGGCCCTTATGGCAGTGGAGCCTTTCATCATCTTTCATGCGAACAGGGTGCCCTCAGGACCAATCCCTCTTTCATGCCCAAGGTGGTATCCAGTGTGGCCCTTAATCAGGCCATTCATCTGCCAACCTTCTTTCCTAATCCACAGAACAAAGGATAGCGGATACTGCACTCCTTAGATGTGCACAGACAACTTAGATTCTACTTGGACAGGACTAAACCTCAAAGGAAATCTGAACAACTGCTGATGGCATTTGCTGCAGTGGCAGAGGGGAAGGCTATCTCAAAGCAAACTGTTTCTAAATGGATAGGCCATTGCATTAATTTCTGCTATAAGCACCATGGAAAACCTATTCCACAGGGGATCAGACCCCACTCTACCAGGGCTGCATCTACCTCTACAGCCTTTCTCAGAGGCATCCCTACCAGGGACATCCTAGAAGCTGCTACCTGGAGTTCTGTACATACTTTCACCAAGCATTACCATCTGCCAATTTTCTCTAAATCCAGAGCTGGCTTTGCCACTGCAGTCTTGCAGGGCCTTATTGCTGGTTCTAATGCTATCTAAATTCCTCCTCCCATCCTTAGCTTTGGGAATCTACCCAAATGTGATGACTGCTACAGTGAAACACAAAGAACATAGTACAGTTGTGTACACTTACCATAAATTTAGATGTTCAAGTGTATTCACTGTTCCAGTCCTGGTTACCCTCCCCCCAGCCCCCTTACTTCTTTTGGCTATACCTCTACTCTCCTTTACTATGCTTAAAAGCTTTTTGGCGTATTTGCTTTTTTGTTGGAGGTATAACCTTACATATTTATAGATTCAATTGGTTCCTATTAGGGGGACACCTGACATCTGGGGCAAGAAAAACTGATGTAATGGCGTCAGCTGCATGTTTTGTACCCCTGATGACCTGACGTCATGGAAGAAGAGACAGCAACCGACGCAGGACCCAAGACTTTGTTAATCAGGCTGACTGAGGGTTCAAAAGAACAACAGCCTTGAAGGTAAGGCATTAATTTTGAAATACAATAGTCACACTAGTAGGGTTGTTGAAGTAGTGAAAAAAACTTGAGATATAGTATTTAATGAAACTATGAGGAAAGATTTAGGACATTTCCCCAAAATAATATATTCTAGGGGAAAGAATATTAAAGAAATTTTAGAAGGAAACAGAATTATTTATAAGTGTTCTAGGATGTATAAGTGTGGAACCTGTAAATTTTGCAGGTTCATTAATGAAGGACCTTATGTGGTGGTGTCCAATTATGCTAAGACCATAGGGTGCCCTGGTAGGTGTAGTTGCAACACACAGAAGTTAGTATATATTGCCACCTGTGTTAGTTGCAATGCATTCTACGTTGGCAAAACTGTCCGTAGGTTAAAAGACAGAATTGCAGAACATCAGAGGGCTATCAAAAACAAGGACACCCATAATGCATTATATTTGCATAATATACAGTGTGTGGATTTGAAGAATTTTTTTTTCTTTGTGACTGACAGAGTAACATGCCTTGAAAGAGGTGGGGATGAAAGGTTGAAGGTGGAATTATTGGAATATAAATGGCAAATAATTTTGGATGCAACAACCCCACCAGGTTTGAATGAAAGGGCTAATAGGATATAGTACAAATAGGAGGTTAGAAGGTATTCTTACACCCCTATATGCTTTATTCTAATTATTACCAACAACATCATTATTTATTTTTATTATCATCTTTTTCATTTTTATTATTTTTATTTTTTTCATGTTAGTTTTATTTGATGGAGAGATATAAGTGTATATAATTTAGACAATGTTTTATACATTTGTTTTTAATAGTAAGTTAGGGTAATGTTTTTCACTGTGCGTGGATACTTCCTGTGTTTACATCTATTTAATATTAATTATTTAAGTAATTAATTACCTAATTTTCTATTGGTTGTGCAACTAATTGTTTAGGTATTTAATATGTGGTGTGGATGATTTTCACTTACTCTGATGAAGCCATTTGTAATGGTGAAAGCGCTTAGCAAGTGCATTCATATGTACTTGGATTAAACTTCAGCCTAGTGCTTTGGACGTGGTTCTTTGTTTTTTGTTTCTTATCAGTTTTATACCCTGTAGGTATATACTCTTGGGTTTCGACTGAGGGCTACTGCAAGCAGATAACCCAAATGTGATGACTGCAACAGTGAATACACTCGATCATCTACATTTATAGTAAGTGTACACAACTGTACTGTCTTCTTAGACATAGTCCTCTGGTGAGTCCTCCAGAACAGGCAACTGCAGAGCTTCTGCTCAAAACCCACTCCCCTCTAGCGTGGAGAGTGGACGCTTTCAGCATCTCTTGGAAGGGGAAGTTCCTTTATGTCTTCCCCCCATTCCCACTGATGCAGAAAGTCGTCCTGAAAATCCAGAAGGACAAACCAAAAGTCTTGTTAGTGACTCCCTACTGGCTAAGGCAGCACTTATTCCCCCTACTTCTAGCCGTGGGCAATCACTTCAGTTTACCCTACAAGGTGGGCCTACTGTCACAAGACAAAAGAACTCTTCTACACCAATGGGTACAGATGTTGTCTCTGACTCTGTGGGTCATATACGTTTGATTACTTTCAGATGCCACTACTCAGAGGATGTGCTTTTAGTCCTAAGGGAGGCAAGGAAACCTACCACCAGAAAATCTTACCTGGCTAAATGGGAATGATTTGCAAAATGGTGTCTGCAAAAGGGAAGGGACACCGGCTCCGCTGAGGTTCCCTTGGTTCTAAACTACTCATGTCAGTTGATTAGAAATGACCTTTCTTATTCTTCTGTAAAAGTTCATCTCTCAGCCATATCAGCCTGCCTACCCCTGGAACTCCCTTGCTGGCCAGACTCGATATAAAGCTCTTCCTTAAAGGGGTCTTCCACATGAGACCACCTAGGAAACCTATCCCTCCACCTTGGGACCTTAACGACATATTAGAGAAATTAACCCAACATCCTTTTGAACCTGCCTGCCCTTCCTCCTTACAGATGTGTACGTGGAAGACAGTCCTTCTGGTGGCCATCACTTCAGCCGGAAGAGTGTCAGAACTGCAGGCTCTAATGGCCTGTCCCCCCTACACTGTCTTTCACAAAGACAGGGTGTTCTTGCGAACCAACCCCTCCTTTATGCCAAAAGTGGTCAGTGAACTCTCCCTTAACCAATCCATTCATCTGCCCACCTTTTTTCCCTCACCCACTAACGAAGGAGAGAGTATACTTCTCTCTCTGGATGTGCACAGACAACTTAGATTCTACTTGGACAAGACCAAGGTAATCAGAAAGACTAACTATCTCTTTGTCTCCTTCCACCCCAGAGCCCTGGTCAAGGCAGTCTCCAAGCAAACCACTGCATGCTGGAACAGGAAAACTATTTGCTTCTGCTACTCTCACCACAGAAAAGAACTCCCAAAGGGAATCGAGGCCCATTCCACTAGAGCTGTGGCCACCTCAAGGGCCTTCATGAAAGGCCTAGACACAGCATCCATTTTGGAAACAGCCACCTGGGCCACTATCCACACATTCACCAAGCATTACAAATTGGATCAAGTTTCCAGAGCTAGAACAGGATTTGCCAGAGCAATCATGCAGGGTCTTGTAGAACCCTCTGCATCTACCAGCACCCTCTCCTCTTCTTAAGCTGTGGTACGCTCCCACACCTAGAATACTGCAACATAGGAATAGAAAGACATAGAATAGTTGTGTAAAATCTTACCATAACCACAGATGTCCTTCTGTTCCATGTTGCAGTATTCCTTCCTGCCCACCAGTCCCCCCTAGTCTTATACCTTCCTGTACTACCTACTTTTCAGTGGGTCTCCAAGTTACACACCTGTGAACAACTGGCACACCTCCTACAGGGCCAGTTCTCTGCCTGCTGGCCTTCAAGTTCTGAGGATTGTGCATGCAGATGTTACATTTAAGGCCCCCTTGGTTTATGGCCCTACGCGTGATGTCCCACTCACACTACAGCAGCCAAACTGAAGCTTTTGTATAGCAGCCAACATACGAGTCGCCTGAGGGCAGGAAATCCCACACCTTGAATACTGCAACGTGGAAGAGAAGGACATCTATGGTTATGGTAAGATTTTTCACAACTATTCTTTCTTACAGCTGCCCAGACAGACCCTTCCACTGTATCCACTGCTTCTTAGCTAACAGAATAGGCCTCTCTCCGAGACTAGGCCTTCCTCAGGGCCTATGCCTTCTAGGCCTTCGCTTAAAAAGAAACACAAAACAAGACATCTCTCCCCTCCCGACGAAAGCAAACCTAATTGGCAGGCTTTCTCACAGAGCATGTTTAATTCCTTTATGGCCTTAGGGCCTACCATGCCTGTTTCCCCACAGGCTGGTCCTTCTCCTATCAGTCTCAATCCTCAGGCTGAGGAAATTATCCAACCTGAAGCTGAGGACTCCTCAGAATCCTCCTCTTTGGAGGATTTTCTCTCCTTGGTTTTTCAGATACCTTCTCCTCTTGGGTGTGCTTCTCCAGAGGACAAATCTGCTGAGGCTAACTCCCAAGGAGAGGACCTCATCTTTGAGGAGACAGTTTCTAAAATGAGAAAACATTTTCAGTGGGACTCTTCTGAAATGTCAGAGGTCCAAAAAATGTATTATGACCTTCTGCAGATAGAAAGCCTTGCTCCTTCTGCAATTCCTCCAGTGTTACTGGCTTTCTTGGATGCTTTTAATGCTGCCTCTCTTAATCCTGACTCACAACCACCTACCCCTAGAAGGCCTGACAGGTTTTTACAAAGTCCCTGAAGGGCCAAAAATTTTGATAAAATGCTGTGTTCCTGACCCTGACACTGTCTCAGTTTCAGCAGACAAGCCATCCAAGCTACTTCCCTCTACCTCTGTCCTTCCTACAGACAAGGACAGTAGGGTCATGGAGCGCCTTGGTTAGAAGGCCTATTCTTCTGCTACCCTGGCCTTTAGGGCAGTGAATTACCAGAGGCATATGTCAACTAAGCCTTAGCTCTTTTAACCCAGGCCACCAAGCTTTTAGCTGATCTTCCTGACTCATCTCCAGGGCTCAAATCTCCAGTCTAATTTCCCTGTAGTCTCACGTTACTAGACATTCAATTAGATGCAGCTATAATGCTGCAGAAGCTTCTGCCAGGTCTGCAGCCTCAGTTTCAGTCATTAGAAGATATCCATGGTTAAGGCTGCAACCCTTGCCTGATGATATTAAGGCCAAATTGCTGGATGCACCCCTGGATAACTCTGCCCTTTTTGGTTCTAAAGTGTCTGAGCTATTTAAGGCCCTTCAGCAAAAAGGGAAGGAATTGCAGAGTTTAAAACACCTAATCTAACATTGTTGTCTTCATTTGATCTTCAGCCTGTGGGTAAAGGCACCGACATTGGTGCCGAGCTGGCCATGTCCAAGCTATGGTGCTGAAACTGAGCTGCTCCCCTACTCATAATGCCCCTCTGGCCCTCATTATCCCCAGATCTCGTTTGCCGCCATTCCAGCTGCAAGCAAGCCATATTGAGCTCCATCTTTGTTGCAAGTTTTTGGCTAGTTGTGAGAATCTTTGTACTTGGGTACCATTTTAAAATCTTTTCCTTTTAATTTCTGAACTTTTCCCTACTCTTCCTGTCCTTTGAAGTGGGCAAATTTCATAGCTTTAAGTCTCTTCTGGTCAGGTTCCCTTTTTCCATCTTTCTGTCATGACTAATAAATCGGACAAGTCAGAGAAGGGTGTGGTTTTAAAAAGACATAAACTCCCACCCTCGGATGGTCACATGTGTAGTATGTTTAGGTGTCACTTAGACACTGGGTGCTCCGTTTATGTGGGTTTTTCTTGCCGTACCCTCATGGACAGATGAAACAAATTTATTCTAAAGGGTTTGTTACCCATTTCTTTTAGTACGGGTACAGGGACTCAACCTTCTTTTAAGTCACCCGAGAATAAAAGCAGAGATGTGGATAAGAAAGCAGAGAGAGAGAGAGGGAGAAATCCAAAGGCAACAACAGGCCCCTGGAGAAGCGGACACTTGGAGAATCTTCCTGTGCTGCTGGTGAGCCTTCTCCTAAGATTAGGCCTAGGTTGTCTTCCCATCAGCCTAATTCTCTCCTGAAGCCCTGGATTCGGCATCGCCCAGGCACCACTCCAGGCCTGCATCCATGGCTTCCTCTGGCAGGTCATCCCATAGTTTATCTGAGAGAGAAGTAGACCACCTGATGAGACAGTTCCTGTGGGCTCAGATCCAGCTGGGAGTCCTTCCCTACCCCTCCCCACCTGGACTGGGGAGTCCTTCCCTTTCCCTTACTGGGTATCCCCCTTTTTCAAGCCCCAGGGCTTCAGGATCTTCTGATGTCTGAATTGCTGACATCATTGTTTTTGATTTCTTCAATGCCGACCATGGCGTTGAGTTCCTTAGCCCCTTTCTCTTAGGTGCTCAAGGGCTCTCAGAGTCGTAGTCTGCTTGGTGCCACTTCTGGGGGTTTGGTATTGAGGATTTTGTTGCCTTGCCTTTGGAGCTTTGGTGCTTAGCAACTTGGTGCCAACACCTCCATCGGCACAGTAGGGGTCTGAGGTTTTGGCTCCACCTGCATCGAGCGCCTCAGTGCAGGTGCTTGCAGCACTGATCTCCCACTCTCCTTTGGCATTCGATGTGGTGAAGAGGGTCCTCTCGTCTTCGGTTTCGGGATCCTGGATGCGTCCCTCTCCAGATCCTTTTCAGCTTCAGCTGGACTCTGGACCAGACATCTCCAGTCTTCCATTTCAATGGCAGCCCCAACTCTCCAGATTTCTCTCCCTTTTGGTTCCTCCCTGGAATCTTCCCCAAGGAAGTCCAATGTGCAAGAAAAGGCACATTGACTCCACCCCTGAGTCTTTCACCGAAGACTGTGACTGCAAGGGAGATGAGGGCACCCCCGATCTCCAGCTGGTGATGTCTCCTTTGGAGATTTGGAAATTCTGCATCAGAAGGGTGGATGGTCGGCCCCAAAGCACAATCCAGGTGAGTCAGTGTTCTTGGAGGCGTTTGGCACAGGCCCATTTACTTCCTGGGTGACACCCCTTGTGGACCCTTTGAAAGACCTCATTGCCCACAGTGTGTGGAAGGAACTGGACGCAGTGGACCAGTCCCAAAATTACCTGACAGGGTCCTTAGACCCCCACCAGACAGGGTTTTTGGCAGAACAGTGTCCCCATTGATACCTTGGTGGTTGCAGCTGCCACAAAAAAGGAGATGGCCCAGGAGAGCTCCTCTGTCCATCTGCCTGACAGGGAGTCCAGAGTGGTAGACTGGGGAAGCATGTTCATACGTCAGCAACCTTCTTTCTGATGGTGCTGAATTACATGGCATACGTTACTAAACTGCAGAGATCACTCATCGAGGTGCTTTCTGCATCTACCCCGGAGTCCGTGTTGGCAGAGGAGAAGATCTTCTCCTCTAGACTGGTCACTCTTAGAGCCATTTCTAACACCTCTATGAGGCTCCTGTCCTATGCCACGGAAGGTGAATCTAGAGCAGCTGATTTAGGCATCGCTACTGGACGTCACGCCTGCATGCGGCTTTGTGATTTCTCTGAGCCCTTCAAGGGATCCTTCACAAATGCCCCCCTTTGATGGATCCTCCCTCCTGTCTGTGAAAGATACTTTAGCCCAGTGCGAGAAGGAAGGTAAGTCCCTGTCTGCTGTCTGAATCCACTTTTCTACTCTTCAGCATTCCTACTCCAGGTATCAAAGAGGTAGTAAGAAGTTGTCGTTCCGGAAGTCCAGGGCCTTCCATCAAGACACACTGGCAGTCTCTTCCCCTAGAGGCAGATCAGGGAATGATTCTTTTAGATGCTGCCCTAGGGGCAGGAGGGTTTTGAGGGAACAAGGACCTCTATACTTATGCCTGGATAGGCCCTTCCAGTGGCCCTGAAATGTTGCCCAGCTGTCCTACTGAGGAGGCAGTCGGGGGTCACTTTTCTCTGCACCCATCAGCCTGGGAAGCCATTACATTGGATCAACGGATGCTAAGAGTAATTTCCAGGGGCTATTGGATACCCTTTCTTCACCCGCCAAAGGCGCAAAAGATTCTCCCAGGTGTTCCACCCGCTCACAGGGAGGCAGCCAAACTCGAAATTCCCAAGCTGCTCAGCAAGAGATTCATCCAACCCAACCCCCCAGGACTATCCAGATCAAGCCTGTACTCAAGGTTCTTTTTGGTGCCCAAAAAGATGTGGGGACACAGACCGATCTTGAATCTTACCCGCTTGAATGATTTGTTGCGAAGACAAACGTCTGAATGGTTGCAATTCAGTATATCCTTCCCTACCTTCCAAAGGACTACTGGATGTGCTTGGTGGACCTTCAGGATGCTTACTATCACATAAAGATGAACAAGCATCACAGGAGGTTCCTACGCTTCTAATCAGGAGCCAGGAATTATCAGTTCAAGGTACTCCAATTTGGCCTCACCACAGCCCCCAGGGTGTTCATCAAAGTGGTAGCAGTACTCACAGCATATCTCAGGCTGCAGGGGATACAGGTTTTCCCCTACTTGGACGACTGGCTTCTAGCTACACCCACCAACCATCAGCTTCTTCAGGGCAGGAACCAGTTCCTCCAGTTAGCATCTCCAGGGCCAGGTGCATGTTCTTCTAGAAACGCCTCTGCCATCAGCAGCCCAAATCCTTCAAGCTCTGGTATCTATGGCAGCAACCATTGTTATTTTACCCTTTGCAAGGCTACACATGGGGGTTCTCCAATGGATCCTATCAGTTCAGCAGTCACTTCTGGACCAGTCCCTGTCCCATCCCATTCGGCTGTTCAGAACTTGCAGGTCCTCCCTACTGTGGTGGTTAAACAGTCAGAATTTAGCTTAAGGTCAATCTTTCGTGGCTTCTGCTCCTGTGGCCACAGTCACCACAGATGCCTCCTGGCTCAGGTGGGGTGGGCATAGCTGGGATGGGACTGTTCAAGGGACATAATCAGTGTTAGAGACCAATCTACACATCAGCGTTTTGGAGATGAGGGCAGTGCTTCTGACATTGCAGGCACTGCATTCATTTCTACCACAAGGAACAATGGAAATGCAGACAAACATTGCAGTTGTCTGGTATATCAATAAACAGGGAGGAACCAGATCTTATCCCCTCTATTGAGAGGCCATGAGATGGTGGGAATGGGTGATTTCCTCAGGCCGCCTTCTTATTGTAATGCACATTCCGGGGAGTACCAACATCCTAGTGGACAAACTCAACAGGACTATTTTGTCTCGTCACGAGTGGTCTCTGAAACAATCAGTGGCAGGCATGATCTTCTGGAAATGGGGTCAACTGAACTGTGATCTCTTCACCTCACCTTCCAGTGCCAAGTGCAGCAAGTTTTTCACCTTGATCCCTCCCCCCACCAGAGGAGGGACTCCCAGAGACACTCTAGTTCATGCTTCGCCCCCCCCCAGTCTGCTTTATGCTTACCCTCCCCTTCCTCTTATGGAAAAATTCCTTCAGAAGGCTCAGAGGTTCCGCATGATCCTAATTGCCCCCTTCTAGCCTCTTCATGTTTGGTTTCCTCTCCTTTGGTCTCACAGTGTCAGTCCTCCTTGGATTCTGGATCGATGTCCGGATCTGATTTCCAATCCAGAGGGAAATTATCATTTGGATCTGGAAAGCCTGAAGCTCTCAGCTTGGCTTCTGCAGTTCAGTGATGGCTAGAGTTCCCGGGCTTTCATCTCCTATGAAGCATATATTGCTTTCCGCTCACAAGTCATCCACTATGAAGATTATGCTAGTAAATGGAAGAAGTTTTCCATTTGGGCATGCCTCTATTCCTTCAGTTTTAGACTTTCTATCTTGTATCTTCAGCCAAGGTGCCAGTTTCTCTACAGTTAAAGTCCAACTGGCTGCTATATCCCATTATTATGTTGGACTAAAGGATTCTTCTCTGGCCACTTCTAGATTGTGCAGGGAGGCACACTCCACAAGGGCTGTGTCTACTTCATCAGCTCTTTTTTCCAGGGTACCAGGTAATGAGATATGCGCTGCAGCTGCATGGGCTAGGTCCCACACCTTCATATCCCATTACAAATTGGATGTTTCATCTAGTAGCAGAGCTTCCTTTGGTTCCACCATGCTCCAAAACGTCCTTCCTTAGGGCCACCCAGGCCTGAAATAGCTGTAGATTCTGTCCCACAGGTTGACGATCAAATGAAGACAACGATGTCAGATAAAGAAGTTATGTACTCACCATATACGTTCCATCTGCATTGTTGTTCATTTGTCTTCAACCTTCCCTCCCTCTTTCCCCCTTTCCATGAGTGCTTGGCCTGGCAGAGGAGGCATTCTGTTTTCTCTCTCTGCCTCCTCTTCTAGTGGTTGTTGACTGTCACCATGTTTCCAGGGGTTTGGGTCAGGAACCTGTTGTCAGGCAAACTCGATCTTGGATAGTGTGGGAGAGAGGGACATTATGGGTAGGGGAGGAGCTCAGTTTTGGCACTGTAGCATGGATATGGATGGCTCGGCACCGATGTCGGTGCCTATACCCACAGGTTGAAGAAAAATGAAGAACAGCAATGCAGATGGAATGTTATGGTGAGTACATAACTTATTTTTAATTTCTCCTAGAGCTATATTTCACAGGAACTATCCCTCTAAGACCCAGTTCATGAGGAAATACTCTGCCCTGCTCCCCATGCCAGGATAAGAAAGGGCACTAGGAAACAGCAGCCTGCTCAAACTCCTGCCCAGAAACCTCCATTTCAGGACAGGGCTGGTAGCCTGTGACTACTTGCCTTCACTGCCACCCCCAGACCCCATTACTCTGCTCTTCGGCTCTCTCACTGTCTTCCAGTTTGGCAAAACATCACCTCAGGCAGAGGAGTCCTTTCCATCATAGAAAAGGGTTACTTTATGACCTGGATCAGTTCCCCTTCTCCCAGGGGGATTGCCCAGCCACCCAAAGGTCAACTTCCACTTTTCCAGCCAGCCAGTCATAGGCTGTCTCCTTTCACAAAGAACTATACAACTGGTTCCTCTGGCAGAAAAAGGAAAGGGATTCTATTCTAGACTTTTCCTAGTTCCCAGGAAGGATGGACCTTGGAGACCTATCCTGGATCTCTCTCATGTCAGTCTTTTCTTACAGGTACCCACCTTTCATATGCTTACCTTTCAGACCGTTTTTTTCTTTACTGATACCTCAGGGATTTCTAGCCACCTTAGACATAAATGATGCCTACCTCCATATCCCTGTAAGATCCAGCTACAGGAACTGTTTACTCTTTGCCGTTGGTTCTTTACATTTTCAGTTCTCTGCCTTGCACTTTGGAGAGACTGCGGCCAAGGGTCTTCACCAAGTGTCTGGCTCCAGTTGTTGCCTTTTGCATGGTCCAAAGGATTCAAATGTTCCCATACCTGGACAGCCTACTGATTCAGGCAGAATGCTTCAGATCCCTTCAGACCCAACTCAACCAAGTCATCTCAGTCCTGCAGGCACTGGGATTTAACATAAACTTCCCCAAGTTCAACCTGAGTCCTTCCCAGGCCAGGTTTTCTTAGGCTGCAAGATAAGGACAGATGTCATGAGGGCATTCTTTCCACCCCAAAAAGTGGAAACCCTGAGGCAATATCTGGTCTCCGTTCCCAAAGCCACTGCTTTGACAGCCCGACAATATCTCAGACTACTGTGTCATATGGCTTCCACTATACCCATACTGCCTCTGGAAAGACTCCCCATGAGGAAGTTACAGTGGTACCTGAAGTCCACATGGACCCAGCACTCACACTCCTTGGACTTCGGAATTCGGCATCCCCCTCCTTCTTTGCCTAAGGAAAAAGATTCTCTATTGGTTGAACCAAGTCACACTCAACACAGGACTTCCATTATAACCCATTGCACCAGTCCAGGAAATGTACACAGATGCCTCAGATCTGGGCTGGGGGGCTACTTTGGACAGGCTGAAAGTGCAGAGTACCTGGTCACACACCTTCAGGCGGGAACAATTCAACATCAGGGAAATGAGATCTATCCTATTTGCCCTGACAGCCTTCCTTCATGCTCTTAAACAAGGTCCTCTGAAATTGTTCATAGACAACACTACCGTTCTATGGTATGTGACCAAACAGGGAGGAACCAAATCTTATTTGCTTCGCAGACTTGCTCTCCAAGCCTTGGACCTGGAAGCCCAACACAGAGTCTCCCTGCAGGCAGTTTGCATCCCTTCAGCTCAGAACATTCAGGTAGACACCTTGAGCAGGTCCATGTCACAATCTCATGAATGGGCGCTTCACAGGGATGCGTTTCTGGATATTGTCCACAGGTGGGGTACACCACAGATTTGTTTGCCTCCCCTCTGAACAGAGAGTTGCCACTGTTTTGCACCATGCTTCCCAGTCTGCTAGCAAGGGAACATATATCTTTTCAATATCATGGAAAGGGATGTTTCTGTATGCATTTCCCCCCATTCCCATTACTTTAAAAAGTCCTGCTGAAAGACGAACCAAAAATCTTGCTGGTGACTCCCTTTTGGCCAAGAAAGCGCTGTTTCCCCCTCTCTCTGTATTTAGTCAGAGGCAATTATCACAAGTTTCCTCACAGAGTGGACCTTCTTACACAGGACAAGGGATCCCTAATCCATCCCCATCCAGAATCTCTGAATCTAACCCTGTGGGTGATAGCATTTTGATCCCTTCTAGACACCTTTACACTGAGGACGTGCTAACAGTCCTGCAGGAGGCCAAGAAACCTAACACTAGGAGATCATGTTTGTCTAAATGGAAGAGATTCTCCATGTGGTGTCTACAAAGACAGCTAGACCCATTTCGAAGTGAGGTCCCCTTAGTGCTGTCCTTCTGTGTGAACTCTTGCAAACAGGGTTGGCGTATTCCTCTTTTAAAAGCACATCTTGCTGCTGTTTCAGCCTGTCTGTCTCTTGATCCCCATCTTGCTTCCAGTCTCCCTCCAAAGTTATTCCTTAAGGGAGTACTACACTTCAGGCCCCCCAGGAGGCTGGTTCCACCTCTGTGCAATCTAAATTATGTTTTAGAGAAACTCACTGTTGCCCCTTTGAACCATATTGTAAGGCATCCCTGAAACACACTGTACCTGGAAAACTGTGCTCCTCATAGCCCTCACATCAGCCAGAAGAGTGTCAGAGCTCCAGGCCCTCATGGCAACTCCTCCCTTCTTCACCTTCCACAAGGATAGAGTGACCCTAAGGACCAACATGTCCTTTATGCCCAAGGTGGTCAGCGAGCTGTCCTTAAGTCAGGATATCAACCTGCCTACCTTTTTTTCTCACCCCCAAATGACGGAGAGTCTTGCATTCCTTTAATGTTCAGGCAACTGCGATTTTACCTTGACAAGACTAAGACCATTAGGAAATCAGAAAAACTATTTGTCTGCTTTCACCCCAGAGCTCTGGGAAAGGTAGTGACAAAACAGACCATTTCTACTTGGATTTTCAAGGCCATTTCCTTTTGCTACACATTCCATGGGAAACAACTCGAGTCCAAAATGAAGGCCCATTCCACTAGAGCCATGGCTTCATCAGGGGCCTTCTTCA
The DNA here is from genome assembly GCF_019279795.1 of Protopterus annectens. Lineage (NCBI taxonomy): Eukaryota > Metazoa > Chordata > Ceratodontiformes > Protopteridae > Protopterus > Protopterus annectens. Next base: position 1,830,511,634 of record NC_056741.1, read on the forward strand.
AAGGAATGGACACTGCATACATTCTGGAGGCAGCTACAGGACATCTGTCCATACCTTCATCAAACACTACACGTTGGATGGCATCTCCATATCCAAAGTAGGGTTTGCTAGGGCAGTCCTTCATGGAGAACAGTTCCATTCCACCACCCCCTTTTTCCCTGAGAGCTTTGGCACTCACCCAAGAGTTTGGAATACTGCAACATGAAAATAGATGGACGTAGAATAAGTTGTGTAAAATCATACCATAATCATAGAAGTCCTTCTCTTCCATGTTGCAATATTGATTTCCTCCTACCTTCCCCCCTTTTCCATCTAAACTGTTCCTTCTTGGATGGCACAGGACTTGTACAGCCATCCTGAGACTGGGGTTCAATTGGGGAGTCAATTTTGAGGAAAAGTATGTGCAGATAGTACTTTTATGGCCCACGCACATTAGGCCAATGTCAGACGTCCCACATACTTAGCAGTGACTACAAGCTTTTTCTATACTGGCCAGATGTTTGGGTAGCAAGAAGAGGATAACCCACAAGTTTGGAATACTGCAACATGGAAGAGAAGACATCTATGTTTATGGTAAGATTTTACACAACTATTCTTTTCCATGTCCCAGATAATGCCCAATTGGGAAACAATTTTCTAACTTTTGATTGTGTATAAAGTTTGTCATGCAAGAAGCACAAATGCCAATGTGGACTTCAGATTCCACGTAAGAACAACCATTAGCAGTGCCTTTCTGTCTTGTGCCTTCCCATGACCATAAGGCCTGCCCCGTTTGCCATTCCTTCATTCCCAAAACCTTCTGGAGTATGCTTAACTCCCTTTCAGTCTACTTAGAAAATCAGCTGTTAAAACTTCTTGCTAAAAGGATGGAGGGTCCCTTGGGCTCAGAGACTGAGTTGTTAATTAAGTGGAAGGCCAAGAAACACAAGCCAGAAGCTTCGGCTGCATCTCCAGTGCCATTCTTTTCTCCTGAGGTGATCACTTGTCTGGAGAGTTGATCAGGGCCGTCGTCCAAACCACAGGCCAAACCTGTGATGGAGGTCGCTGTGGAACAGGATAGCAGCACATCATTAGAGGAACCACAGGTGTCCAAATCAGATGTCCAAGGGGAACTTAGACTCATTTATCTGTGAAAGACCTAAGGGGATTCCTACCACCCTAGTTAGGGAGGAAGTAGATTCAGGCATAATAGAGTATAGGCCTATGTCAGACTCACCGTCCCTTACTAGAATGGATATATGTCCTTCTATTCCTATTTTGCAGTATTCATACTGTGGAATTTCTAGCCCTCAGGTGAGTTGACATTGGCTCCTATACAAAAGCTTAAGCCTGGCTGCTGTAGGTGCGTGGGACATCACACGTAGGGCCATAAACCAGGGACTATAAATGTGACGTCTGCATACACAGATCTCAGAACTTTTCAGCCACAGATGACATACGCTTTGACCGTTCTGCTCCTTAGTCCGAAGACTTCAAAAAAGATAAGTACCCCATTGGAGTTTTTATTTTTTTTATTACTTGAGCTTGGTTTGTAGGTTTTGTTTCAGCTATTTAGCTGATGTCTGCGGAAAAGAGCAAATGTAATTGCGGGTGTCACATACCGCATAAGGATTCACACAACAAGTGCATGTTTTGTTTAGGTGAGGAGCACGACCATAAGGCCTGCTCCATTTGTCAGTCATTCATGCCAAAAACCCTCCTCAGCTGTCTGGCAGCTTTAATTTTGTATCTGGAGAATCAAAGATTGAAACGTGTTGCTCACAGGATGGATCCCGAGTTGGCCACCCTAACCGAACAACCAAGGAAGAAGGCCAAGGTTTCCAGGCCTACTCCCATTGCTGCTTCATCATCGGACGTCCTGCCGACTACCGATTTAGGGGCTGAGGGACAGCCAATTCTTCTGTCAGCTTCGACGGATCCTCTGGAAGAGGCCGTTACTGCAGCTACAGAGAGCACATCAGCGAAGCCGACCCAGACGCCAGCCTCAACTGATGTCGAGGGGGAACCAGTACTTGGTTGGCCGACCGAGACTCCTCCTTCTCCAGCCTAGACCTCGGTTACTAGGCCTACTCCTAAGCCAACGTCAACTAAGAAAAAACAAAAAAACAAACACTTGAGCTCTATGCCTCAAGCTACTTCAGATTGGCAGACGTTCAGTTCCTTACTGCGGGCCTTTATGGCTCTTAGGCCTACAGGCCCTGCACCTACAGACATTCCTTTGCTGAGCCCTAGGCCAGCCTCTGCTTCTTCCCTCCCTTTACTCACTACTCAGTAGGGAGAGGAAAAAGAACCTGAACAATATGATTCCTCTTATGTGTCTCAGATTGCTTCTCCTGTTGACTATTACTCCCCAGACGAACACTCTATTGAGGGTGATTCTCCTCCAGAGGATATTTCCTTTTGTGAAACTGTCACAAAAATGAGAGAGTACTTCGAGTGGGGTATTACCTTGATGACAGATACCCAGAAAAGATATTTTGAGCTTCTATAGTTAGAATCTCCCTCCCCCTCAGCTATTCCCCCAGTTCTACCAGCCTTTCTGGACGCCTTTAATTCAGCCTCCAAGAATCCAGATTCTCAACCACCTGCCCCTAAAAGGCCGGATAGATTTTATAAAGTTCCAGATGAACAGAAGTTTCTAGTGAAACCTCCCGTGGCTGACCCTGCAGTCATTGCTGTGTCTCCTAATAGTCTAGGCAATTACCCTCTGCTTCCCTTTTGCCCACAGACAAGGACAGCAAGACCATGGACAGAATGGGTAAAAAAAGTATATACCTCCTCCACCATATCCTTTAGGGGCTGTAAATTACCAAACACACACGGTAAAATATACCTTAGACCTTGTTTCCCAGGCCTACACCTTGCTAGCTTCTACCCCTGACTGTCCCACAAAAAATTGCATTACATCTAAACTGTCGTTAGCTACTCAAGTACCCAGACAGTCAATTAAGTTCAGTTATGATGCACCAGAAGCATCGCCAGGTCTGCTGCATCCGCATCTGTCTTACGTAGATATTCGTGGCTACGCCTCCAACCTCTACCGGAGGACTTTAAATCCAAGATAATGGATGCTCCTCTAGACCACAATCTCTTATTTGGTAAAAATTCAGCAGAACTTTTCAAAAATCTACAAGAGAAAAGTAAAGAACTTCAAGACATCAAGCAGTTGCTGGTGTCTCCCTTCCCCAGATACTACAGGAACTAACCTGCTAAGACTTCTTTTGTAAGAAGAACTCTATCGACATCTTGTCCTTTCTCCTCTAGACCCCGTAAAGTGTCCAGGAGATTGCTTTACTCTAGACCTCCTAATTCCCAGGGACCTGCCTAGCAGCCCTTTCCTGACCAAGGAGGTTCCACTTTAGCATGACTGCCTGAATCAGCTCCCTCTGTCTGCCCGCCTTACCCAGTGCCTCCCCTTCTGGAAGACCATTACCACGGATACTTGGGTGCTTTCCATCATCCAAGAATTGGAACGAAAAGCCAAGGCCAAAAAGAATTCCCTACCCTCCAAGAAGAAACTAACTACATTTATTCCCTCTCATACTGAAAGAACTCCTGACTCAAGGAACTATAGAGCCAGTTCCCTCAGGACAGGAAGGAAAAGGCTTCTATTCCCGCCTTTTCTTAGTCCCCAAAAAGGATGGCTCTTGGAGACCAATCCTGGGCTTATCCTATTTAAACCTGTTCCTAAAGGTTCCATCCTTCAGGATGCTCTCCCTACAAACCTTGCTACCCCTCATTCCACCCAAGGCTTTCATGGTCACTCTGGATCTAAAGGATGCCTACCTACACATCCCCATCAGACCTTCCCGCAGGAAGTTTCTGTGCTTCACTGGACATTCTTCACACTTTCAGTTTACAGTCTTGCCCTTTGGCTTGTTTACTGCTACCAGAGTATTTACAAAGTGCCTGTCCCCAGACATTGCCTATTGCAGAATCAAGGGACTCCAAATCTACCCTTAGCCAGATGACATTCTTATTCTGGCAGAATCAGAATCCACCCTGCAAAACTATCTCACATTCACAATGTCTGTCCTCCACAACTTGGGCTTCACTATCAAACTTCAGAAGTCCTCACTTCTTCCTCAGCAGGACAAAGGTTTTTAAGGCTGCAGGATAAGAACAGGCTTGATGAGATCCTTTCTCCCACTGCACAAAGTGCAATCTCTCTCCAGCCATTTTCAAGGCCTACTTACGAAATCCCATCTCTCTGCAAGACAATTTCTGCATGTCCTAGGTCTCATGACAGCAACCATTCTCATGTTCCCATTAGCCAGGTTGCACATGAGAAAATTCCAATGGTATTTAAAAAATGTATGGTCTCAAAGCCAGCATTCATTAGACTAACTCATTTCCTTCCTGCCCTGCCTAAAAACAGAACTAAAGTGGTGGATACAGCAAGTTTCATGGAACCAGGGCATCCCACTCCAACTACCCCCCCCCCAATCACTCAAACCATGCACACAGATGCATCAGATTTAGTGTGGGGAGCAGAGTTCCAGGGCTTCAGGGTATAACAGCGTTGGGACCCTGCACTTCAAAAGCAACACATCAATGTCAGGGAAATGACAGCAGTATTTCTGGCTCTCAAAGCCTTCCTTCCAGTCTTGGAACCAGGCCTGCCCCACTTTGTAATGGACAACACAACTGTCATGTGGTACGTCAACAAGCAAGCAGGGACAAAGGTGTACCAGTTATGCCAGATAACTCTACAAATCTGGGAAATAGAAACCAGACACAAACTCTTCCTGCAGGCCTCTTACATCCCCTCTCAGGAAAACAAACAAGCAGACTTGCTCAGCAGAGCATCCTTTCCTCAGCACAAATGGATGTTGCACAGGTAAACCTTAGACATTGTCCACCAGTGGGGCACACCTCAAGTGGATCTGTTTGCCTCCCCCCAGAACAGACAATTAAACAGATTTTGCTCCAGGGATCACACTCTACTAGCATGGAGAGTGAATTCCTGTATGCTTTTCCCCCCTTCCCTCTAATTCACCAGGTCCTACTGAAGATCAGCAAGGACCAACCAAAAATCTTCCTGGTGACTCCCTATTGGCCAAGGTCACACTGGTTCCCCCTTCTTCACTTCCTAACCAAGGGCAATCACCACAAGTTACCCCACAAGGTGGACCTACTCACCCAACAAAAGGGATCTCTCATTCACCCTCAGCTGCCTTTACTGCATCTGACCATTTGGGTGATCAACTTTTGATCCCTTTCAGACAACTGTACTCAGAAGATGTGCTCTCAGTCCTGAGGGAGCCCTGGAAACCATCTTCCAGGAAAAACTGTTTGTCCAAATGGCATAGATTCTCAAAATGGTGTGTGCTTAAGGACAGGGACCCCTTTCATGCAGATCCCTCTTTGGTCCTTGTGAGCTCATTAAGGAAGGACTAGCATATTCATCTAAGTCCACCTTTCTGCCATTTCAGCCTGCTTGCTTTTACAGCCACCTTTGCTGTCCAGACTGGACATTAAACTTTTTCTGAGAGGGGTCTTGCATGTCAGACTACCAAAGAAACCCATTCCTCCCCCCTAGGACCTCAACTTCATACTGGGAAAAGCTAACCCTACCTCCCTTTGAGCCAGAAAGCAAAGCTTCCCTGCAAATGTGCACATGGAAAACCATTCTCCTAGTGGCCATCGCCTCTGCAAGAAGAGTGTCCGAACTGCAGGCCCTCATGGCCTGTCCCCCTTACGCCTCCTCCCACAAGGACAGGGTAGTTGATTCATCTAACCACCTTTTTTCCCTCTCTATGTAATAGCGCAGAGAGGATCCTTCATTGTCTGGATGTGCACAGACAACTAAGATTCTACTTGACAAAACAAAATCTTTCAGAAAATCTGATCAACTCTTCATCTCCTTCCACCCCAGGGCTCTGGGTAAGGCAGTCTCCAAACAAACAATTTCCTCCTGGATTAGGAAATCCATTCTGTTCTGCTACTCTCACCATGGCAAACCATTGCCCCTAGGGGTTAGAGCTCATTCCACTAGAGGAATGGCTACCTCTGAAGCATTTCTCAAAGGGTTGGACACAGCCTCCATCATGGAAGCTGCTACTTGGTCTACAGTTTGAACTTTCAATAAACACTACAAGCTGGACCACGTCTCCAGGGCCAGAGCAGGATTTGCCAAGGTAATCCTGCAGGGATTCTTAGAATCCTGGACTTCTACCCCCGCCCATCACTCTTCATAAGCTGTGGTACTGTCCCACAGTATGAATACTGCAACATAGGAATAGAAGGACATAGAATAGTTGTGTAAAATCTTACCATAACCATAGATGTCCTTCTCTTCCATGTTGCAATATTCCTTCCCTCCGTCCATACCCACTTCTCCCTTTTATGGATGCTTGTTCTACACCTGTGTGTCCTCTCCCTACAGGATTTTCTGTTCAGCCCTGTATGGATATTTGCTCTTCAGCTTCTCTTTGTGCTTATACACATTTATCTGGGCTTCAACTTCAGAGGTTTGTGCGTGCAGACATCACATTTATAGTCCGTGTTTTATGGCCCTACGTGTAACATCCCATGCACCTACAGCAGCCAGGCTTAAGTTTTTGTACAGGAACCAACATCATATTGCCTGAGGGCTGGAAATCCCACAGTATGAATACTGCAACATGGAAGAGAAGAACATCTATGGTTATGGTAAGATTTTACACAACTATTCTTTCTAGTAAAAAGAAACAAAAGACTAAACACATCTCCTCCTGATCCTCAAAAAGATTGGCAAGCCTTTTCTCAAAGCATATTTAATGCTCTCATGTCTCTCAGACCCCCTCCAGGGTTACAGTACCTCCCTTCCTTGGACTACTTCCTCCCAAAAGATTTTAGGGGAAGAATCTTCTTCAGAAGAGGAACATTGTTCTGATGATGAGTCACTAGTATTCTCAACCCAGATCCCCTCCCCACTAGATTATGCCTCCCAGGAAGAAGCCTCTAATGGGGCTGATTCTTAGCAGATGAGATTTCCTTTAGTGACACCATGACCAAGATGCAGGAATATTTCAAGTGGGAAAGCTCTTAAATGACAGATAGTCAAAAACATTATTATGACCTGCTGCAAGTGGAACCCTCCCCCCAGTCCCTCAGCTATCCCCCTGTCCTCCCTGCCTTCTTAGATTTTTTTGCATCTTCTAGCAAGACACCATATTCACAACCCCCTGCATCCAAAAAAACAGACTGATGTTCATCATGTTTCACTGTTGCAGTCATCACATTTGGGTTATCTCTGCTAGGGTAGCCCTCAGTTGGCCCGTATACCAGAGGCTTAGTATTTCTGTGTCGGTTGCCGTCGCTCCAGGACTGATGTTAGGTCATCATTGGTATAAAGTAAGGCGGCCGACGCCATTACATCCATCTTTCTTGCCGAAGAGCCCAAAGCAGAAGCAGTTCGCACGAGTGCCGGTCGGCCACTACCTGAGTTTTCCATTTCCAAATTGAAGGTGAAGTCTTCTGAAGCTAAGTACCCCATTGGGGATCCTTTTTTCTTGCTCTAACCGATGTCAGAAAAAGTTAACAATTGTCTCGCCTGTGGAAAGCAAATACCACACCAAGACTTTTATTCCTACTACGTCATTTGCTTAGGCCCAGACCACGACGTCCCCCGCTGTTGCTTTTGTGCTTTGTTCAGCGCCAGAACTATATGTTGTTGGACCCTTATTGTAGCTAGATATTTTTGTTCTCAGTCCTCAAATTCCAATATGGCTTCAGTAATCCATCTGACAACAGATCTTCCAAAAAAACATAAGGATAAAGACAGAGACAGACCGCACAGGCCCAAAACTGCCGATGATACTGTTAAGCTAGTCGTCATTTCTCCAGTCCTCAGTGAGGTGCTTTCACAACCCCTGATCCTCACTTCTGTGGATTCACCAGCTGCTACCGAGACCCTTTTGGAGTCCGGTATGCCGCGAGACTCTTCATCGACTAAGGATCCTGCGGATGTCTCTACCTTGGATGGGTCCGGAGCCGCTGAGCAGGCACTGGCTTGTGAGGAAGTACTTTGCACTACCGATTCTTGGCACAGACCGATGACTTCTTTCGTGTCTACTGTTCTGTTGAAAACTACTGAGTTTCTAAGGCCCAGGGTATGAACCCAACCCAAAAAATGACGACCCAAGCTCAGGCACCTGCTTCCTTGCCTCAGTCTCAAATGCTTAAAATGGCGGAAGACCTTATAATGTATATCATGGGGAAGCCAGGCTACCCCTTCCAAAAGAAAAACAGATTTATCCCCAGTAGTTTTATCTGAACAGGAGTTCAGTCACTCTGATGCATCTGAATATGAATATATGCAACCCATCTCTGCTTATGAGGATTCTGATGCAGTGGAATCCATCCTTTCAGCCTCACCACCTGAGGATTTTTCCTTTGGGGAAATCCTACATACCTTAAGGGAGTATTTCCAATGGGACTATCAGGGCTACCCTCAGTCAAAAAAGAGACTCAGGGAATTCTTAGGTCTTCCACAGCACAGACCCCTGTCAATTCCTCCTGTCCTGGATGTTGTGGATGATGTTTTTATGGAATTCATTTTGACTCCTGACACCCTCCCTCCTGCTCCTGGAAAACCTGACAGGTACTATAGAGTCCCTGACTCTCACAAATTTCTTTTCAAAAATCCTACTGCTGACCCTGAGGTTATCTCTCAAGGACCTAAAGGAATTAAAGCAACTTCTGCTAAGAATCCAACCCCTTCAGATAGGGATTCCCGAGCATTAGACAGATGGGGTAAAAAAGTATACACCTCTGCTACTCTTTCTATTAGAGCACCAAATTGTCAGTCTCGTATGCTGAAATATCAGCAACATACCATGGAACTCCTCAAACAAAAACATCTTCTTTTCCTGCTTGTGCAGAAAACAGAGTTACAAGAGTTAATGCATTCCTCAAGTCAAGTAACTAAGCACACCTTACTATGTGGTTTTGATGCCCTAGAAGTATCTTGCAGGGCAGCAGTCACTGGTTCAGTCCTTAGAAGGCATGCTTGGCTTAAGGAACAGCCCTTGCCAGACCATGTCAAATCCAAATTATTGGACGCACCCTTGCACAAAGGCAACTTATTTGGCACCTAGGCAGAAGAGGTCAAAAAAGATGGAAGAAAAAGCTAAATCTATGCAGACAGTTAAAGACTTCTTGCAGGTACAGCCACCGAGGTTCAGTAGGCATTGCACCTCCAAGCAATGGTCATTTCCTGCACCCTCCAGGTCAGCTCAGCCCAGAGCCCGGGGAAGCAGGCCCCCCAGACAACAGCCCCAGAGAATGCAGTGATCTAAGCAATGGAGTTCCTCCTCCTCAAAACCAGGGAGTGTTAAGCCACCCCCTCATGGTAAAAACTCACAATGACTTTACACTTCCACCCCCTCCCTCTGCCCACCTGCTCTTGCCCCTAGGAGGAAAACTTTCCTTTCATGCAAGCACCTGAGAACCATTACCAACAACTGATAGGTCCTCAACATAGTGCCCAGGGATACAAATTTTATTTCCACACACTACCAACCCAAAAAGGGTTCCCAGATCTTCCCCCAAACCAGTGGGCAGAGGCCAAAAATCAAGTCCTTTCACTGCTGTCTATGAGGGCAATAGAGCATGTTCCTGCAGAAGAGATAGGCCAAGGTTTCTACTCCAGATTCTTTCTGGTACCCAGAAAAGAGGGCACATGCCACCCCATCCTCCATCTATCCATTCTAAACAACTTTATGGTGATACCAAAATTCAAAATCCTCACCCTCCAGCAACTCCTACCTATGCTCTCCAAGGATGCTTGGTTAGCCAGCGTAGACCTAGGCCTTACCTACACATCCCAATCAGGGAATCATGCAGGAAATACCTACATTTCAGGGCAGGATCACTGCACTTTCAGTTCTCTGCTCTTCCCTTTGGCTTATCCACTCCTCCCAGAGTTTTCACAAAATGTCTGGCTCCCGCCATTGCTTTTTGCAGACAAAGAAATATTCAAATTTACCCATACTTAGATGACTGCCTGATTCAGGCAGTCAGTCAGGAAAAGCTGCTAAAGCACCTAACCTTTGTAAAGGATCTACTGACCTCCCTGGGGTATACTATCAACGAAAAGAAATCCAAACAAGTACCCACACAAAAAAACTGTATTCCTGGAAGCAAGCCTGGACACAGCATCCCAGATGGCATTCCTTACACTAGAAAAACAAATTTTCCTGACAGCCTACTTCTCTCAACTAGCCACCAGACCCCAGTTACCGCGAGGAAAATCCTGCAAGCTCTGGGGTTCATGGCTTCTTGCATTCTACTCATTCCATATGCCACACTGCATATAAGGAAACTATAATGGTACCTAAAAAGCCTTTGCTGTCAGCACTCCCAAGACCTGGAAACTCATACCAATGATACCTTATTTAAGGAAAGATTGTCTTTGGTGGACAGCAGCATGCTGCCACAACAAGGAACTTCCCTTTTCACAACCGCAAACCGACCAGACCCTCACCACAGATGCATCAGACTATGCCTGGGGTGCACACCTGGATGGGCACGTGCATTCAGGGCCAATAGAACCCAAATCAAATACAGCTGCAAATCAGCCAAAAAGAGATGTTAGCTGTTCAGCACACTCTGACAGCCTTCATACCCCTACTCTCCCCAGGGCCTCTACAAATTAAAACAGACACCACTGTGATGTGGTATATCAACAAGCAGGGAGGGACTCACTCGTACCCTCTATGCAGGCTCACCATGATCCTTTGGCACATGGCCTCAGCCATGCAACTACACCTGTTAGCACAATTCCTGCCAGGCTGTCTAAACTCTCTGGTAGACAACTTAAGCAGAAATCTTCTGGACCCACATGAGTGGCAGCTAGACCAAAGAACCTTCACCCTTGTAACCCAAAAATGGGCCCCCATCAGCTCAGCAAATTCTGCACCAGGGAACCTCACAGCAAGGACTGGAAAGTGGATGCTCTATCCTTCAAGTGAGTCAGCCTCTCGGTCTGTGCATTTACCCCTCTACCACTCTTTTTAAGGGTACTGCTCAAAATAAGGGAGGAAAAACCGAGGACAATTCTGATTACCCCAGATGCTAGCACTGGTACCCACTGCTGTGCAACCTGTCAACCCTGCCACCATGGCATCTCCCTCAGATCCCAACACTCCTGACCCAGAGGAATGGAGAATTCATGCATCCCCAATTGCAGACCCTCAATCTGGCAGCCTGGCTTATTACCTGACCACTTCACAAGCTGCCAATCTAAGCAAACAAGCTCTAGATGTGATACATGAGGCCAGATGCCCTAGCACTAGAAAGTCTTATGCTGACAAGTGGAAAAGGTTTTGCACCTGGATCCAGGCTATGGGAGCCAGAATGGCACATCCCTCCCTACCTCTCATCCTGGACTACCTGGCTGACCTACTACACAGGGGTCTATCCTTCTCTTCTATTAAAATTCATGCCTCTGCCATCTCTGCTCATTTCAGCACAGAGCCACCTCTTTTCTCCCCCCCCCCCCATCAAACAGTTCCTAAGAGAGGCTAACAACTTGAGGCCACCCAGAAGAGCACCTACCCCAGCTTGGGACCTCAGCTGCTGTCGCTCCAGGACTGACGTCAGGTCCTCAGTGGTATAAAAACAGGCAGCCAACGCCATTACATCAATTTTTCTTGTCCCAAATGTCAGGAGCCCCCAAATAGGGAGCTAGGATATGGTGGAAGAACACCACCAGTAGAAATTAAACACCAAACAGCACTGTAATGAGTGAGGAAGAGAGAGAATGAGAGAGACAAGGGGGATGAAGAGTGGGAAACCAGGACTGCAGCAGTGAATACATTCGAACATCTACATTTATGGTAAGTTTACGCAACTGTACTATGATGCTCTTCATATTTCACTGTTGCAGTCATCACACTTGGGTTATCTGACTACGGGTAGCAATCAGTCGGACCGAATACCAAAGACTTAGTATTTCTGCATTGGTTGCTGTTGCTCCAGGACTGACGTCAGGTCATCAGGGGGTATAAAAACAGGCAGCCGACGCCATTACATCAGTCTTTCTTGCCGAGGAGCCCAAAGCAGAAGCAGCTCGCACGACTGCCGGTCGGCCGCTACCTGAGTTTTCATTTCCAAATTGAATTATCCTGAAATCTTCTAAAGCTAAGTACCCCATTGGGGATCCTTTTTTCTTGTTCTAACCGATGTCAGAAAAGGTTAACAATTGTCTTGCCTGTAGAAAGCAAATACCGCACCGAGATTTCCATTCTTACTGTGTCATCTGTTTAGGCCCAGACCATGACGTACCTCGCTGTCGGTTTTGTGCATTTTTCAACACCTGAACTATTCATCATTGGGCCATTTTTGTTGCTAAATACTTACGTTCTTGATCTCCGTTTTTTTAAATGGCTTCGGTAAGCCATCCGACTACCTATCTTCCAAAACAACGTAAGGATAAAGAGAGACAGACTTCACAGGTCCAAAGCTGCCGGTGATGCTTCTGTTAAGCTAGTCGCCAGTCTGCCAATACTCACTGAGGTGCTTTTGCAGCCCCTGATGCCCGCTTCAATGGATTCGCAGGCCTCTTCCGAGAACCGTTCAGAGTCCGGTATGCCGTGAGACTCTTCTTCAACTACGGAACCTGCGGATGTCTCTACCTTGGATGGGTCCAGAGCCGCTGAGCAGGCACCAGCTTCTGAGGAAGATATTTGCACTACCGATGCTTGACACAAACTGACAACTTCTTTTGTGTCTTCAGTTCTGTCTAAAACTACCGAATTTCTAAGGCCAAGAGTATGCACTACGCCTAAAAAACCGACGACCAAAGCACATGCACCTGCTCCCTTACCACAACATCAAATGCTAAAAATGGCAGACCTTATTATGCTGATTAGGGGAAGTCAGCCTTCCCCTACTAAGAGAAAAAAAGACCTGTCCCCAGCAGCTTCAACAGACCAAGAGTCCAACGACTCTGAGGTATCTGATTATGAAGACTTACCCTTATCTGCTTATAAGGATTCAGATGCAGAGGAATCCATTCCCTCAGCTTCTCTTCCAGAGGATTTTTCTTTTGGTGAAGCCTTGCAAACTTTAAGAGAGCATTTCCACTGTGAATGCTAAGACTATCCTCAGTCCAAAAAGAGACTCAGGGAATTTCTAGATTTGCCACAACATAGGCCTTTAGCAATACATACTCCCAGTCCTGGATGTTGTGGACAATGTCTTTATGGAATTCAGTTTAACTCCTGATACTTTACCCCATGCTCCTAGGAAACCGGATAAGTACTACAGAGTACCTGATTCACAAATTCCTTTTCAAAAATCCTACTGCTGACCCAGAGGTCATCTCTCAGGGGCCTAAAAGTATGAAAGCAACCACAACTAAGAATCCCACCCCTTCGGACAGGGATTCTAGAGCTCTGGACAGATGGGTAAGAAAGCATATACCTCTGGAACTCTCACCATTAGGGCTTTGAATTGTCAGTTTTACATGCTGAAATACCAACAACATACTATGGAACTTATTAAACAAAAAATAGCTACCTTTACGGACTGTGCAGAAAATAAAGAATTGTGTGAGCTTATGCATTCCGCAAGCCAAGTCAGCAAGCATACAGTGCAGTGTGGCTTTGACGTCCTAGAAGCATTTTGCAGGGCAGCAGTCCTGAGAAGGCATGCTTGGCTTAAGGAGCAGACCTTGCCAGACCATGTCAAATCAGTTAGATGCTCCTTTGAACAAAGACAAGCTGTTTGGCACCAAAGCAGAAGAGGTTCTTAAAAAGATGGAAGAAAAAGCTAAATCTATGCAGACAAAGAGCTCGTGCAAGTACAGCCTCCTAGATTCAGTAGGCATTGCCCCTCAAAGCATTGGTCCTTTACAGCCCCCTCAAGGCTTTCTCAAACTAGACCCAGGGGAAACAGACACCCCCAGACTACAGTCTCAGGGTATGCAGATATCTAAGCAGTGGAGTGCCTCCACCTCTAAAGCAGGGAGTGCTAAACCACCCCTTATGGAAAGAATTCCCAGTGACTTTTCAACTCCACTCCCCACCTCTTCCCAACTGTTTGTGCCCCTAGGAGGAAAACTTGCCCTTCTTGCAAAAAACTGGATTTCCATCACCGAAGACCGATGGGTCCTCAACATTGTATCCCAGGGGTACAAATTTTACTTCCACTCACTGCCAACCCCAAAAGGGTTCCCAGACCTTCCTCCAAACCAGTGGGCAGAGGCACAAAATCAAGTTCAATCCCTGCTCTCTATAAGGGCAATTCAACCTGTTCCTGTGGAACAGCTAGGTCAAGGATTCTATTCCAGACTTTTCCTGGTACCCAGGAAAGAGGGCACTTGGCACCCAATCCTAGATCTTTCAATTCTCAACACCTTCCTGGTGGTACCAAAATTCAAACTGCTCACCTTGCAGCAGCTTCTACCTATGCCAGCCAAAGATGCCTGATTAGTCACCCTAGACTTAAAAGAAGCCTATCTGCACATTCCTATAATGGAGTCATGCAGGAAATATCTATGCTTCAGGGCAGGATCCATGCATTATCAGTTCTCTGCACTTCCCTTTGGCTTATCCACCACTCCTAGAGTATTCATAAAATGCCTGGCTCCAGCCATTGCTTACTGCAGATAGAGAAATATTCAACTTTATTCGTACTTGGATGACTGCCTGATTCAGGAAGACAGTCAGGGAATGCTGTTGCAGCACCTGACATTTGTAAAAAAAACCTTCTAACCTCCCTGGGGTACACCGTCAACGAAAAGAAATCAAAACTAGTCCCCAGCCAAAAGATTGTATTCCTGGGAGCAAGCTTGAACACAGCATCCCAGATGGCATTCCTCACTCCAGAAAAACAAGCCTTTCTGTCAGACTGTTTTACTCAAATGGCCACCAGAACCCAGCTATCCACAAGGAAAATCCTGCAGGCCCCATGGCCTCATGCATCCTACTAATTCCATATGCCAGACTGCATGTGAGGAAACTTCAATGGTACTTAAAAAGTCTTTGGTGCCAACATTCTCAGGACCTGGAAACCATCATTCCCATAATACCCCGACTAAGGACAGAGTTTCTTTGATGGGCAGCAGCATGCAACCACAACAAGGGACTGCCCTTTACTCAACCCCATGCTCCCCAGACCCTAACCACAGACGCATCAGACTATGCCTGGGGGGGGCACACATGAATGGCAAGTGCATTCAGGGCCACTGGAGCCCAAGTCAAATTCATCTGCACATCAACCAAAAAGAGATGCTAGCTGTGCAGCACACTCTGACAGCTTTCAGATCCCTACACTCACCAGGACACCTGCTAATAAAAACAGACAACACCACAGTTATGTGGTACATCAACAAGTAGGGGGGAACCCACCCTTACCCACTCTGCAGGCTAACCATGGCCCTGTGGAACACGGCCTTGGACATGCAGGTCCATCTGCAAGCTCAATTTCTGCCAGGCAAACAAAACTCACGGGCAGATGACTTAAGCAGAAATCTCCTAGACCCACACGAGTGGCAACTAGAGCCTAGCACCTTCAACCTTCTGATTCAGAAATGGGGGACCACAAAGCTGGATCTCTTTGCCTCCACCTGCAATCATCAGCTCAGCAAATTCTGCACCAGGACACCTCACAGTAGAGCCTGGAAAGTGGATCCCCTATTCTTCCAGTGGGTAAATCCTCCCCTGCCCCTTCCCTCAAGAGTATTGCTCAAGAAAAGACAGGACAGACCAAGGACAATTCTGATTGCCCCAGACTGGCCATGCCAGCACTGGTACCCACTACTGTACAGCCTGTCACCAGTGCCACCCTGGCACCTACACCAGAAACCAACCCTGCTCTCTCAGCAGGGGGGACAAATCTTGCATCCACAACTGCAAACCCTAAATCTTGCAGCCTGGCTTATTCCTTGAACTCTCCCACAATAAACAGCCTAAGCAAGCAGGTGCTGGACGTAATTGTTGAAGCCAGAAGACCCAGTACAAGGAAATCCTATGCTGATAAGTGGAAAAGGTACTGCTCCTGGATTCAATCTAAAGGAGAGGACACAACTCTGCCCTCCCTGCCTCTAATCCTGGATTACTTAGCAGATCTGCTCCACAGATGTCTATCCTTCTCCTCCATGCCTCTGTCATTTCCGCTTATTACAACACTGAGCCACCTCTCTTCTCTCACCTTCTTATCAAACAGTTCCTGAGAGGGGCAAACAACTTAAGGCCACCTAGGAGAGCACCCACCCCTGCCTAGGATCTTAACTTTGTACTGGAAAAGCTCACTATGAGCCTGCAGCATCAGCAGTTAATATTCCTTTCTTGGAAAACAGCCTTGCTTCTGGCCCATCACTTCAGTGAGAAGAGTGTCTGAGCTACAAGCACTTATGGCTGTGGAACCCTTCATTATTTTCTAGGCTGACACGGTTTCCCTCAGGACTAACCCTTCCTTTATGCCTAAAGTGGTGTCCAGTGTGGCTCTCAACCAATCTATCCATTTGACAACTTTTTTCCGTAATCCTCAAAATAAAGGGGAAAGGATCCTGCACTCCTTGGATGTGCACAGGCAGCTCAGATTCTATCTTGATAGGACTAAGCCCTTCAGAAAATCTGACCAGTTACTAGTCAGCTTTGCACCAGGAGCAGAGGGCAAGGTCATTTCAAAATAAACAATTTCCAAATGGATAGCACACTGCATTCATTTTTGCTACAGCCACCATGGGAAACCAACCCCTCAGGGGGTCAGAACACACTCCACTAGGGCAACTTCCACCTCTACACATTCCTCAGGGGAGTCCCTACCAGGGACATGCTGGGAGCTGCTACCTGGCGATGTTCATCGTGCATACAGCTGCAGTCATAACAGATGGGTTCTCCTGCCGTCAGGTGGGTCCTCGGTCAGCCGAATTCCAAAGTCTAGGTCCGGTGTCGGTTGTCGTCGCTTCTTCCCTGACGTCAGTGCGACAGGGGTATAAAGGAACCAGCTGATGCCATTTTCTTCAGTCTTTCTTGCCGCGCGGTGCCCAAAGCAGAAGCAGTTCGCAAGTGCCGTTCGGCCAGCTCCTGAAATTACGAAAATTTTGAAACCGAAGTCTTCTTGAAAGCTAAGTACCCCATTGGGGAAACTTTTCTTGCCTCAGACCGATGTCAGACAAAGTTAATAATTGTATTTCATGTGGGAAGCAAATACTGCATAAGGATTTCCATTCCCTCTGTATACCTTGTTTAGGCCCAGACCACGACGTCTTGGTCTGTCGCTTTTGTGCTACATTCAACAAACGCACCATTAAGCGTCGGGCGGAGTTCGCCCAGCATTATTTTGGAAAAACATTTAACTATATTATGTCGTCGGATACTCCAACTCCAGTTCTGTCTAAAAAATGCAAAGATAAGGACCGACACACGAGGTCCGTGGCCTCTACCGACTCCACGCCAAAGCCGACTACACGTGGTCCGGTTCTCAGCGAGGTGCCTACGCAGCCCCTGACTACCGACGACACTTCATTGGCGATGTCTCCTGTACCCGAGGTCGCAGGCTCCTCGGCCCACACCCCGACTACAGATACCGAAGCCACTCTTGGCGTTGAACCTCAAAATGTGGACAGGTCTACCTCCACTCAAGGTGTCTTCAGACCTTCCTCTTCTTTCTCCATCAAGGCTTTCACTAAGTCTAAAGCAGCCATGCATTCTAAGAGACAAGCTACACAGGGCCCATCTCCAGGCCCCATGCCTAAAAAACAGATGCTTAAGATGGCTGAGGATTTAATTACTCTTATCAGGGGTTCTCAACCCCACCGGACAAAAGGCCCAGAGTGGAGGAAGAATCCCCCTCCTCTGATCAGGGCTCCATTATTTCAGAGCACTCTCATGATCAGGAACATTCTTACTCCCCTTTTGAAGACTCTGATGCGGAGGAGTCCATTCCTTCTGTATCCCCCCCAGAGGATTATTCATTTGGGGAAACTTTGCATACCTTAAGGGAACACTTCCACTGGGAAGGCCAAGATTATTCAGATTCCAAGAAAAGGCTTAGAGAATTTCTCTTGCTACCTCAGCACAGGCCTCTGGCTATACCTCCTGTCTTGGACATCCTAGATGATGTTTACTCGGAGGCCTGCCTTAACCCGGACTCTCTGCCTCCAGCCCCAGTCAAGCCTGACAGGTACTACAGGGTTCCTGACTCACACCAATTTCTATACAAAAGCCATGCTGCTGACCCAGAAACCATCTCACAGGGCCCCAAGGGAATTAAGGCCTCCACTGCTAAAAATCCATTACCTTCCAAGAGAGATTCCAGATCCTTAGAAAGGGTGGGAAAAAAGGTATATACCTCGGCTACCTTAACCACGAGGGCCTTAAACTGTCAGTTCCATATGCTAAAATACCAACAGTTTTTGTTATCACAATTGAAAAGTAAAATGTCACAACCTGAACAACCAGACTTGAAGGAGTTGCAGGATTTGATGCATAGTGCAGAACAAGTGGGTAAGCATACCTTACAATGTGGTTTTGATGCTCTAGAGGCCTCATGTAGAGCTGCTGTTACAGGATCAGTCATACGTAGACATGCCTGGCTCAAAGAACAAACCTTGCCCGATCATGTCAAAGCTAAATTACTAGATGCCCCTCTACAGAAGGATGTATTATTTGGTGCTAATGCTGAGGAGGTATTAAGGAAAATGGAGGAAAAGGCTAAATCAATGCAAACTGTGAAAGATTTTCTACAGGTACAACCCCCACATTTCAGTAGAAACTGGCCTTCCAAAAATTGGTCCTTTCCAGCCACGGACAGACCCCAAAGAGGCAGATACAGGCGCCCGAGGGGCAGAGGACAATCCCAAGGATCGTTTAGAGGCAGACAATGGCAAGCTCCTACACAAAGAGGTGGTGAGGATAACTCACAATCATTCAAAAAGCAAGCCCAATGACTTTCCCCTTTGCATGCCAAGCAAGACTCAAATGGCAGCCACCTTAGGAGGAAAGCTGGCATTATTTTCAAAAAATTGGCATATTGTCACAAAAGACAAATGGATCCTGGACATTATAAACAGAGGCTACAGATTCCATTTTCACACCCTTCCAAAAATGAGAGGCATGCCAAACCTGCCACACAATCAAAGGGCAGAGGCACAAAGGCAAATTACAGATCTCATGGACATGAAAGCTATTCAAGAGGTACCTACACACGAACAAGGTCAAGGTTTTTATTCCAGACTATTCCTGGTACCAAGGAAGGGAAAAGATTGGAGACCTATTTTGGACCTATCCATCCTAAACACATTTCTGCTCGTACCAAAATTCAAGATGCTCACTCTACAGCAGCTTCTTCCCATGCTGGGCAAGGAGTCTTGGCTGGTAACATTAGACCTCAAGGAGGCATACCTGCATGTCCCAATCAGACAAAATTGCAGAAGATACCTCAGATTTCTTGCAGGTTCAACCCATTATCAATTCTCTGCATTGCCCTTTGGCTTATCTACTGTGCCCAGAGTATTCACGAAATGCCTGGCATCAGTAATTGCCTACTGCAGACTTCAAGGGATATAAATATACCCCTATTTGGATGACTGCCTGATCCAAGCGGACAGCAAGCACTTTCTTCTGAAACATCTGGCTTATGTAATAATGTTGTAAAACAAAGAATTCAGTGAACCTTGGATCCTGGTTTCCGATAAAAACATCTTTATTACAAACTGGACCAAAAGTACAAACTGCAACAAAACAACACTAAGCGCTTTCACCCTAGTAGTAGGGCATCATCAGAGTAACTAAATTTCACTACCATCATCCCTTAAATATTGAGTGGTTAACACAACCAATTAGAATAATTATTTAATTTGAGTGAATAATTAAAATGGATTAATCCATTAAATAAAGGCTGAACCTTTACCATTGCTTAACATAATTAACTAAAAAGGAGAAAACAGCAATACTTATTTAACAGCCAACTTTTCTAAAACAAGATGGTATTCGTGTGTTTTACAAGTTATAAACTAAATAGTATAGTAAAAACTTTAAATTGTTGAAAAGCATTGTACTATAAAAACAACAACAACACTTTGGATATAGAGAATATGTAAAATTGTGTATTAAAAAAATATATATATTAACAAGACTATGTGTTGAAAACTATATGTTAAAAAATTGTTTAAAAACTATATGTTAAAAAGCAGTGTCCAATATATTCAGGTAACATAGTAAATCCAGAAATTTTAGAACCCTGTATATTTTTTATCAAATGTGTGTACTGAATGTAGAGATAGAAAACTAATAATAAATATCAATAAAAATGGTTGCTCAACTCCTTCTTTGTAATAGTGTCAAAATAAATAAATGTGTTAGATATACAATGTTAGTCTTTAAATATTAAATATTAAATAATAAACAATAAATAATGAATGAATGAATAAATATTAATAAATATTAAATATTTAACATAGAGTACGAATGTTTAAAAATGAATAATAGTATTTAATATGTAATTGTGAAAATTGAAAAAGTATAATATAAAAATTTTTAATAATAATAATTTCACATTATTTAAAAATATTTGTGTAAATATAAATGTTTAAAATTGAATAGTCATGTGTAATCATTGAAATGACATTCCAATATTTACAAAAAGACACTTTTGATGTACACATATATAAGTGAGCAACATAAAGCAAACAACAGTGGGTTACCAAACCAAAATTACTTGTGGAGGAAATAAGGCAGTCCAGTTCTTCTTCGATAATTTTAATAATCAGTAAAAGCACAGCAACACGCCAACCAAGAACACTCAATTCCACAATACAAAGTCCACATTAACGCCAATACTCTCCACTGCGTTTTCATTTTAGCTACTTCCTCGGATGTAACAAGATACGTACTGAGGTTCCTAAACACCTTAAATACCTACTAGGGGTGTGCACATTAATTAATAAACCAATTAACTAATTAAACACTTAATTCAAAAAATGGACGTTTTTGACCAAACAGAAAAAAAGGAAAAAAAGATTCTAGTCTACAACTAATTTCTTTCAGCCATTTGTTGTGTGTAAACAATTTGATACTTATTTCTGAATTAAAATCTTATTAGTTTAAAAACATATAAAGCAATTAATATAGAATCTTTAAAAACACATATAAATATACCACACAAAATATGTAAAGGTGCTTCAACAAAAAACACTGAATCAATCCTTGTCAAACAGTGCCATCTACAGTTCAAATTAGAAAATACGGACAAGAAATACTTGAATCCATCTAAACATACATTTTTTGAACGATGGACCATACATATCATATAAACCCTATAAAGTGCAAAGTGCTTATATTCCATGAATAAATAAATATGGAAAAAATGAAAAATAAATATATAAGAAATTATTTTATAATGAACATATAAATAATTGACCATACAAGTATTACTGTTAAAATTCATGTTAAAAACTACTAATAAACACAATTTGACATCTGCGGAGATTTTCTGTCTCAACGAACTTACTGGATCTGACAAATACAGAATAATGAAACCAGACAAGGGTGGGGGTGTGGTTATAATGCTCAGTTCTGATTATTGTCATAGGATGTCAACACTTTTGGATGACACTGAAACATACCGAAAGGTTAGTAGGCACGAGATTAATAGAGCATATACTAAGATAGATTGGTTGCTCTATGAATATTTGATGGATGGTAGAATTGACCAACAAACTTATAATTACATTTCAGTGGAATTTCCAATTATACCATCTATATTCGGGATTCCCAAAATTCACAAACATGTCAATAATCCACCATTCAGACCCATTGTGTCAGCCAAAGGATCTAAGACAGAAGCATTAGCGGCTTTCATTGATTTTAAGTGTAAAAATATTTTAAATTCCTTACCACATAATTTAAAAGATTCATGGCACTGTCTGGACCTTGTGAGACAATTTATGAACAACTTTGATTTTAGAGTTGAATTTATTATGGCTACAGTTGATGTTGTCAATCTTTTTACTGTGATTCCACACGACGATGGTCTTGATATGTTTGAAGCATGTCTTAACAAATACTGTAGACAGAATAGTGCTGACAATCGACTTTTAACTGAAATGTTGGAACTTGTTTTAGAAAATAATTTTTTATTTTTTAACAACAAATATTTTAGACAAATGAAGGGTGTAGCTATGGGGGCCAGATGTGCCCCATTTACATAATTTGGTTTTAGCCTATTGGGAATCAGAACACATTTTTACCAGCAAATTTTGGAATAAGGTACTACTATATTTACGTTACTTGGATAATATCCTTATTTTTTGGAGAGGTACCCAAGATGAATTTAATGAATTTATTATCTACTTGGGAGAGACCACCAGTTTTCTTAAGTTTACAAGTCATATATTTACTAACAATGTTGAATTTTTAGATATTGTCCTTTCTACTGACAACAACCAATTTGAGTCAGGAATTTACAGGAAGAAAACATATTCAAATTCCTTTCTTCATTTTGACAGTTGCTACCCGTTGTACCAAAAGAAGAACCTAGTAAAAAGACAAATGGTTAGACTGTCTAGAATTGTCAGTAATGATGAGGTTTTTCAACAAGAGTTGAATAAACTTATGGATATGTTTATAGCTAGAGGTTATCCCACAGAATTTGTTCGACCAATTAGCAAAGAAATTTTAACCAAAAGGTCTACACTCTTCCAACCAATCATTTGTCAAGGCACTAAACCAAACACTAGTATAAACTCAATAAAGTCAAAAGACATGACACTTTTATCTTACCATATAACAACAGTTCTCAACAAATAGTTAAAGTGATACATGAATCTTGGACCATTGTTTTACAATTGAATCCAGAGATTATTGATACTTTGGGTAACAAACCAAAAATTACTTTTAGTAGAGGTAGAAATTTAAAAAACCTGTTTGAAGATTGTATTAACAACGATTTGCACATGAAATCCAAGATGAGCAAATGTGGAGCATGCCACATTTGCAGATATATTAACGATGGTCCATATCTTACTATTCACAATTTCACAAAGACCATACGATGTCCAGGTTTGTGTAACTGTAATTCAGTTATGGTCGTATATGCAGCTACATGCATGGCCTGTCAAGTATTTTATATAGGAAAAATGATTAGAAAGCTAAAAACAAGAATTATTGAACACTTAAGTGACATTAAAAAACACAAAACTACTAATGCTCTCTACAATCACAGTACTAACTGTCCTAATTTTAAAAAAAATTTATTTTTTGTTATTGACAGAATAGTTAACAAAAAACAAAATTGGGGTGATGAAAAAACGTTACTGGAGGCCAAGGAATGTTTGTGGCAACTTAGGCTAAATGCCACTACGATGCCTGGCATTAATGAACAAATATCTATTTCTAGCATACTTAAGCTTAAATCTCAATTTATTTAGCAACAGAATTTTCCTCTAACTACCCACTGTTGTTTGCTTTATGTTGCTCACTTATATATGTGTACATCAAAAGTGTCTTTTTGTAAATATTGGAATGTCATTTCAATGATTACACATGACTATTCAATTTTAAACATTTATATTTACACAAATATTTTTAAATAACGTGAAATTATTATTATTAAAAAAATTTTATATTACACTTTTTCAATTTTCACAATTACATATTAAATACTATTATTCATTTTTAAACATTCGTACTCTATGTTAAATATTTAATATTTATTAATTCATTATTTATTGTTTATTATTTAATATTTAATATTTAAAGATTAATATTGCATATCTAACACATTTATTTATTTTGACACTATTACAAAGAAGGAGTTGAGCAACCATTTTTATTGATATTTATTATTAGTTTTTTATCTCTACATTCAGTACACACATTTGATAAAAAATACACAGGGTTCTAAAATTTCTGGATTTACTATGTTACCTGAATATATTTGACACTGCTTTTTAACACATAGTTTTTTAAACAATTGTTTTTAACATATAGTTTTCAATACATAGTCTTGTTAATATATATATATATTTTTTAATACACAATTTTACATATTCTCTATATCCAAAGTGTTGTTGTTGTTTTTATAGTACAATGCTTTTTAACAATTTAAAGTTTTTACTATACTATTCAGTTTATAACTTGTAAAACACACGAATACCATCTTGTTTAGAAAAGTTGGCTGTTAAATAAGTATTGCTGTTTTCTCCTTTTTAGTTAATTATGTTAAGCAATGGTAAAGGTTCAGCCTTTATTTAATGGATTAATTCATTTTAATTATTCACTCAAATTAAATAATTATTCTAATTGGTTGTGTTAACCACTCAATATTTAAGGGATGATGGTAGTGAGATTTAGTTACTCTGATGATGCCCTACTACTAGGGTGAAAGCGCTTAGTGTTGTTTTGTTGCAGTTTGTACTTTTGGTCCAGTTTGTAATAAAGACGTTTTTATCGGAAACCAGGATCCAAGGTTCACTGAATTCTTTGTTTTACAAGTTTTTTTACGTAAGTGGATTTTAGTACTACAGTTTTTTCAGTGGCCTGATAGTATCCTGGGTGTCGTTGTTTCAGAGGACCAACTGGGATTGATCTAAACAACTGTTTGTTCTACGTTGTTGAATGAACTAATTTTCCAGCCTCCATTCAACTACTATTTTCATAAGACTGTAATGTTTTTTATGACTGCACCAGGATTTTCAACGGAGGTTTGACGAGCTAGTGTTATTATCACCGTTTTATCACTGTGCTTTACAGAAACTAAATGCCTGCTTCGGAGAATTTTTTATTGGAACATAATTAAGAACTGCCTTACAGAATTTAAACTCCTGTCTCGGAGCATTTTTTATTTGAACTGAATTAAGAACTGTTTTACAAAACTTTTTAAGTGGCACAGCTTGTTCTTGTGGCATTTTATAAGACATTTAACTACATCGTCCTGTTTTTTAATATATAAACATCGCTACTATAACAACTGAGTGGACGCCAAAGTTTGTATGTCTTGTTATTTATTCTGAATATTGCACGTAAAATTGCCACTGTTAATCTACTTTTGACCACATTGGGAATACAGTCTAGTGAGACTTTTTAGATTTACGCTTGTTGGCTTTACTTATTTACCTTGTGGACAATTTACTTATTTATTCATTTATTTTGTGGCCAATTCACTAAACATGCAGCGACTATTACAGGAACATCTTGATATCACCAATAAACTTATTAAAGCGCTGCACGAACAATTTCAAAAGCAAGGAGCTGAGGGAGAAGTACTTATTACTGAATCCCAAGAACAGTTTTTCACACTACACTCTACACCGAACACCAGTATGCATAGACCAGTTACTAGGCAACAATCAACGAGCCAACAGAGCCATGGTGTGACATAAGGCAACGGAGGCGTGGTTGTCCCGCCCCCCAACAACAGGTCGAACAGTAGGGAAGAACGGAACCAGACAACACGTCACCTCCCTTCCACTTCTAATCACAACAATGTGTTCAATATGGATTTGCAACATTTTTTAACAGCTCCAGCCTTGAATAAACGTAACTACACAGTTTCCAGGGACATGGGCAATCTCAATGCCCAAATTCTAGACTTTGAAAAAACACTTAAAACTTTTAAGTCCCTTCAAATGGACAACGCCTTTTTGGAACGCTCACTTGAATTAAAACAGGTTCCAAAAGGATTACGTATTTTCAAACTACCCCACGGCTTTCAAGAAGGTACAGAAACTTTTGTGGAACTATTACAGCTTTTTGATAGAACTGGTTTAGACCTTTTAAGATTGATTATTCGTAACAACACTGATAAACTAAATGTATTAAAAGAAAAACTTTGTCTTCTAGACAACAGTATTAAAGCAGATCTGTTGTACCAACACAACAAGTTTAGGTTAGAGAATATTTACAGGGATATTGACAGATTTATTCACAAAGGGCTAGACATTAAGAACAGCAAAATTGAAAGAGATAGTTGTGATTATAAAAATCACAAAGTTTACACTCATTTTAGAGAATATAAGAATATGCAAGTTAATAGAAGTAAACAAGGCACCTTGAACAGATTTGATCCTATTGACATCAATGTTAACCCAAACAACAACAACATCAATACTAATGATGAAGTCCAACCTGTTTTTTTAGAACAACCATCTCTGAGGAGATCAGAGAGGATAAGGGACAGACAAGGCAGTTACAACCAATATCCACACAGGTACTACAACAACCCGTCACACAGAACCAACTCTTGGCAGAGATAGACACCCAGAGGCCTGCCAACTGCCTTTTTGACAGGGAGAGTACTATTACTTGCTTTTATGCTAACACATCCAACACTGTCCCTGACACATTTGAAAATATTGAGCAAATTGTGACAGACTTCAACTCTAGTAATACTTCTCTTGAGGAGACGTTTACTATGACAAATTTTGGTTGTTCTATATTATCTTTTTCAGGTACGAATTTATATAATTTTACATGGCACAAATTTGACAGCAACTATCTACAATTGTTTAGTAAAGGATTCACATTTATACCCACTTTTAAACATGATATTGGTAAAGTTTTGGTAAGTCTTAAAACATATACCAGACTTTTAAATTTAAAACTTTTTTTCAATAATTCGGGGGATCCTTTACAAGACTTTAGTTATATGACTCTTAAACGTCACAGCACCTTTATACCCCCCAAAACCCCATTATACAGATGTTCGAAAAATTGTGTGAGACTCAAATCAGAAGAATTATTAGTAGTAAAACTACTAATAAACACAATTTGACATCTGTGGAGATTTTCTGTCTCAATGAACTTACTGGATCTGACAAATACAGAATAATGAAACCAGACAAGTGTGGGGGTGTGGTTATAATGCTCAGTTCTGATTATTGTCATAGGATGTCAACACTTTTGGATGACACTGAAACATACCGAAAGGTTAGTAGGACGAGATTAATAGAGCATATACTAAGATAGATTGGTTGCTCTATGAATATTTGATGGACGGTAGAATTGACCAACAAACTTATAATTACATTTCAGTGGAATTTCCAATTATACCATCTATATTCGGAATTCCCAAAATTCACAAACATGTCAACAATCCACCATTCAGACCCATTGTGTCAGCCAAAGGATCTAAGACAGAAGCATTAGCGGCTTTCATTGATTTTAAGTGTAAAAATATTTTAAATTCCTTACCACATATTTTAAAAGATTCATGGCACTGTCTGGACCTTGTGAGACAATTTATGAACAACTTTGATTTTAGAGTTGAATTTATTATGGCTACAGTTGATGTTGTCAATCTTTTTACTGTGATTCCACACGACGATGGTCTTGATATGTTTGAAGCATGTCTTAACAAATACTGTAGACAGAATAGTGCTGATAATCGACTTTTAACTGAAATGTTGGAACTTGTTTTAGAAAATAATTTTTTATTTTTTAACAACAAATATTTTAGACAAATGAAGGGTGTAGCTATGGGGGCCAGATGTGCCCCCATTTACGCCAATTTGGTTTTAGCCTATTGGGAATCAGAACACATTTTTACCAGCAAATTTTGGAATAAGGTACTACTATATTTACGTTACTTGGATAATATCCTTATTTTTTGGAGCGGTACCCAAGATGAATTTAATGAATTTATTATCTACTTGGGAGAGACCACCAGTTTTCTTAAGTTTACAAGTCATATATTTACTAACAATGTTGAATTTTTAGATATTGTCCTTTCTACTGACAACAACCAATTTGAGTCAGGAATTTACAGGAAGAAAACATATTCAAATTCCTTTCTCCATTTTGACAGTTGCCACCCGTTGTACCAAAAGAAGAACCTAGTAAAAGGACAAATGGTTAGACTGTCTAGAATTGTCAGTAATGATGAGGTTTTTCAACAAGAGTTGAATAAACTTATGGATATGTTTATAGCTAGAGGTTATC
The DNA here is from genome assembly GCF_019279795.1 of Protopterus annectens. NCBI lineage: Eukaryota > Metazoa > Chordata > Ceratodontiformes > Protopteridae > Protopterus > Protopterus annectens. The sequence continues at coordinate 1,830,539,509 of NC_056741.1, forward strand.
CCACAGAATTTGTTCGACCAATTAGCAAAAAAATTGTAACCAAAAGGTCTACACTCTTCCAACAAATCATTTTTCAAGGCACTAAACCAAACACTAGTATGAACTCAATAAAGTCAAGACATGACACTTTTATCTTACCATATAACAACAGTTCTCAACAAATAGTTAAAGTGATACATGAATCTTGGACCAGTGTTTTACAATTGAATCCAGAGATTATTGATACTTTGGGTAACAAACCTAAAATTACTTTTAGTAGAGGTAGAAATTTAAAAAACCTGTTTGAAGATTGTATTAATAATGATTTGCACATGAAATCCAAGATGAGCAAATGTGGAGCATGCCACATTTGCAGATATATTAACGATGGTCCATATCTTACTATTCACAATTTCATGAAGACCATACGATGTCCAGGTTTGTGTAACTGTAATTCAGTTATGGTCATATATGCAGCTACATGCACGGCCTGTCAAGCATTTTATATAGGAAAAACGATTAGAAAGCTAAAAACAAGAATTATTGAACACTTAAGTGACATTAAAAAACACAAAACTACTAATGCTCTCTACAATCACAGTACTAACTGTTCTAATTTTAAAAAAAAATTATTTTTTGTTATTGACAGAATAGTTAACAAAAAACAAAATGGGGGCGATGAAAAAACGCTACTGGAGGCCAAGGAATGTTTGTGGCAACTTAGGCTAAATGCCACTATGACGCCTGGCATTAATGAAAAAATATCTATTTCTAGCATACTTAAGCTTAAATCTCAATTTATTTAGCAACAGAATTTTCCTCTAACTACCCACTGTTGTTTGCTTTATGTTGCTCACTTATATATGTGTACATCAAAAGTGTCTTTTTGTAAATATTGGAATGTCATTTCAATGATTACACATGACTATTCAATTTTAAACATTTATATTTACACAAATATTTTTAAATAATGTGAAATTATTATTATTAAAAAATTTTTATATTATACTTTTTCAATTTTCACAATTACATATTAAATACTATTATTCATTTTTAAACATTCGTACTCTATGTTAAATATTTAATATTTATTAATATTTATTAATTCATTCATTATTTATTGTTTATTATTTAATATTTAATATTTAAAGATTAATATTGCATATCTAACACATTTATTTATTTTGACACTATTACAATGAAGGAGTTGAGCAACCATTTTTATTGATATTTATTATTAGTTTTTTATCTCTACATTCAGTACACACATTTGATAAAAAATACACAGGGTTCTAAAATTTCTGGATTTACTATGTTACCTGAATATATTTGACACTGCTTTTTAACACATAGTTTTTTAAACAATTGTTTTTAACATATAGTTTTCAATACATAGTCTTGTTAATATATATATATATATATTTTTTTTAATACACAATTTTACATATTCTCTATATCCAAAGTGTTGTTGTTGTTTTTATAGTACAATGCTTTTTAACAATTTAAAGTTTTTACTATACTATTCAGTTTATAACTTGTAAAACACACGAATACCATCTTGTTTTAGAAAAGTTGGCTGTTAAATAAGTATTGCTGTTTTCTCCTTTTTAGTTAATTATGTTAAGCAATGGTAAAGGTTCAGCCTTTATTTAATGGATTAATTCATTTTAATTATTCACTCAAATTAAATAATTATTCTAATTGGTTGTGTTAACCACTCAATATTTAAGGGATGATGGTAGTGAGAGTTAGTTACTCTGATGATGCCCTACTACTAGGGTGAAAGTGCTTAGTGTTGTTTTGTTGCAGTTTGTACTTTTGGTCCAGTCTGTAATAAAGACGTTTTTATCGGAAACCAGGATCCAAGGTTCACTGAATTCTTTGTTTTACAGGTTTTTTACGTATGTGGATTTTATGTAATAATGTTGTTGAACTCTCTGGGATACACAGTCAACAAAAAGAAATCAAGACTAATACCCTCTCGGAAGATAATTTTCCTGGGTGCCAACTTGGACACAAACACCCAGATAGCCTACCTCATGCCAGAGAAGCAGGGGCAACTAACTCAATACTTCAGAGCACTAGCAAATTGCACCAGGCTGGCTGCAAGGAAAATCCTGCAGGCTCTGGGATTCATGGCATCTTGCATCTTACTAATCCCATGTGCAAAGCTGCATATGAGGAAACTTCAATGGTACCTGAAAAACCTATGGTCTCAACACAGCCACAGTTTGGAAACAATAATACCACTAATTCCATGTCTACAAAAGGAATTTCTGTGGTAGGCTGAAGCATGCCAGAAAAACACAGGTCTTCCATTCAGCAAGCCTCAAGCAAATCTAGTCATCACAACAGACGCCTCGGACTACGCCTGGAGGGCGCACATGACAGATCAGTGCATTCAGGGCAAATGGTCCCAAAATGAAAAGCACCTTCACATCAATCAAAAGGAAATGCTAGCAGTAATAAACGCTATTATAGCTTTAAAGGACCTTCTGCAACCAGGTCAACTATTGATAAGAACGGACAACACCACAGTTATGTGGTACATAAACAAACAGGGAGGAACACATTCATACCCCCTATGCAGACTGGCCATGTCACTTTGGAACATAGCCATGGACTTACAAATCGAACTACAAGCACAGTACTTGCCAGGCAAGGAAAACACGCTGGCAGACAATCTAAGCAGAAATATGACAGATCCACATGAATGGAAGTTGCATCCAAAAGTTTTTACAGAAATAATCCAAGCATGGGGAAGGCCAGACATAGATCTCTTTGCCTCCCACAAAAATCACCAATTGACAAAATTCTGCTCAAGGATTTTCCATCCAAAGGCCTGGAGAGTGGACGCTCTCTCTTTCAGTTGGACATCAATGACAGTTTATGCCTTCCCACCTCTTCCTCTGCTGCCCAAAGTTCTATTGAAAACCAGAGCAAACAGACCAAAGATGATTCTCATTGCTCCAGACTGGCCAAGACAACACTGGTACCCACTCCTGAGGAGCCTGACGCATTCCCCACTATGGACCCTGCCTCTAATGCCTCTTCTCCTCACTCAGCACAGCTTCAAAACTCTTCACAGCCAGCTAAAAACACTCAATCTAGCCGCACAGAAGATTCCTTAGCATCACAACAGACCCTACTCTCCAAGGAGGTGCAGGATGTCATTTTGGAGGCCAGACGGCCGTCAACTAGAAAAGCTTACTCCGCAAAATGGAAACGGTTTTGTGTGTGGAATGAGAAAAAGGGCCAGGACCCTGGAAAACTGAACTTGCCTCAAATACTACAGTATCTAGCTGAGCTGCTAAGCAGTGGACTTTCATTCTCCTCCATCAAAATTCATGCCTCAGCCATTTCTGCAGAATACAACACTGATCCACCCTTATTCTCTCACCCTCTCTTAAGACAGTTCCTCAAAGGGGCTAAGAATCTAAGACCCCCAAGGAAACAACCAATACCTGCTTGGGATCTCAATTTCATTCTGGAAAAACTGACCTTGCTTCCCTTTGAGCCAGCTGCCTCATCAGATTTGCAATATTTGTCCTGGAAAACAGCTTTCCTTCTGGCTATTACCTCAGCTTGTAGAGTTTCAGAACTACAAGCTCTCATGGCTGTGCAGCCTTTTATCATCTTCCATCAGGACAGAGTTTCCTTACAAACCAACCCGTCCTTTATGCCTAAAGTGGTATCCAGGGTAGCTTTGAATCAGGCCATACACTTACCTATGTTTTATCCTAATCCTCAAAACAAAGGGGAGAGATTACTACATTCCTTGGACATCCACAGACAACTGCGTTATTATTTGGACAGAACAAAGCCTTTCAGAAAATCAGAACAGCTCTTTGTGTCCTATGCTGTAGGAGCTCAAGGAAAGCCAATTTCCAAACAGACAACCTCAAAATGGATAGCCCACTGCATACGCTTTTGCTATTCTTTTCATGACAAAACTGTACCTACAGGCATCAGATCTCACTCCACAAGGGCCACAGCTACCTCTGCAGCTTTCCTCAGAGGAGTTCCTACCAAAGATATTTTGGAAGCAGCCACTTAGAGTTCTGTGCATACTTTCTGCAAGTACTACCACCTACCATTATACTCCAAAACTAGAGCAGGCTTTGCCACTGCAGTCTTGCAGGGCATCCTGGCTCCTCCTAGTTCCACCTAGTGCCTACCACCCCTTTTTTAGCTTTGGGATTCTACCCATCTGTTATGACTGCAGCTGTATGCACGATGAACATAGTACAGTTTTGTACCTACCATAAATGTAGATGTTCGAGTGCTAATACAGCTGCAGTCCAGGTTTCCCTCCCTCCTTCCCCTCTTGGGACGGGCCTACAGGCTAACACATCCTCATACAACCTGATTGGGGTATTCACTTATGGTGTATTTGCTTGCAACTACTGTTTTTTGATTATATTGCATTGCTTTATTACACAAATTTATGTATTGCCTTCCTTCTAGGGGCACCTGACATCTGGGGCAAGAAAAACTGAAGAAAATGGCGTTGGCTGGTTCCTTTATACCCCTGTCGCACTGACGTCAGGGAAGAAGTGATGACAACCACCGCCGGACCTAGACTTTGGAATTTTGCCGACCGAGGACCCGCCTGACGGCAGGAGAACCCATCTGTTATGACTGCAGCTGTATTAGCACTCGAACATCTACATTTATGGTAGGTACAAAACTGTACTTTCTGTACACACCTTCACCAAACATTGCCTCCTGCCTATCTCTTCCAAATCCAGGGCAGGTTTTGCAACAGCAGTCCTGCAAGGCATACTAGCCAGCCTCAACTCTTCTTGACTGTCTCCACCCTTCTTCAGCTTTGGGAATCTACCCAAGTGTGATGACTGCAACAGTGAAACACGAAGAACGTAATACAGTTGTGTACACTTACCATAAATGTAGATGTTCAAGTGTATTCACTGTTGCAGTCCTGGTTTCCCTCCCTCCAGCCCCTCTCTATGTCTATTACTCACTCCTTTCAGGGGTATTGGTGTTTGCTTTTTGCTGGCGGTGTTTTCCCCACCACGACTTAGCTCCCTATTTGGGGGGGGGGGGCTCCTGACATTTGGGGCAAGAAAAACTGATGTAATGGTGTCGGCAGCCTGTTTTTATACCCCTGAAGACCTGACTTTGGTCCTGGAGAGACAGCAACCGACGCAGAAATACTAAGTCTCTGGTATTCAGGCCGACTGAGGGCTACCTGCAGGCAGATAACCTAAGTGTGATGACTGCAACAGTGAATACACTCGAACATCTACATTTATGGTAAGTGTACAGAACTGTACTTTCTTCATGTTTGACTGTTGCAGTCATCACACTTGGGTTGATTCCCAAAGCTGAAGTAAAGGGTAGAGGCAGTCAAGAAGAGTTGGGGCTGGCTAGTATACCCTGCAAGACTGCGGTTGCAAAGCTTGCCCTGAATTTGGAAAAGATAGGCAGGTGGTAATGTTTGGTGAAGGTATGAACAGAACTCCATGTTGCAACCTCCAGGATGTCCCTGGTAGGAACCCCTCTAAGAAAAGCTGCAGAGGTGGAAGTTGCCCTAGCGGAATGTGTCCTGACCCCCTGTGGGGGTGGTTTCCCATGGTGTTTGTAACAGAAATGGATACAGTCTGCTATCCATTTGGAAATGGTTTGTTTGGATATGGCCTTGCCCTCTGCCCCTGCTGCAAAGCTGACTAGTAACTGGTCAGTTTTCCTAAAGGGCTTAGTCCTATCCAGGTAGAATCTGTGCTGTTTGTGCACATATAAAGAGTGCAGGATCCTTTCCCCCTTATTTTGAGGCTTAAGGGAAAAAGGTGCGCAAATGAATAGATTGGTTGAGAGCCACACTGGACACCACTTTAGGGATGAAAGTTGAGTTAGTTTTGAGGGAGACCCTGTCAGCTTGAAAAATGATGAAGGGTTCCACAGCCATGAGTGATTGCAGCTCACTCTTTTAGCTGAAGCGATGGCCAGAAGCAAGGCTGTTTTCCAAGAGAGGAATTTTAACGCTGCTGAAGCTGCAGGCTCAAAGGAGGGTAGCATGAGCTTTTCTAACACAAAGTTAAGGTCCCAAGCTGGGGTAGGGGCTCTTCTGGGTGGCCGTAAGTTGTTAGCCCCTCTTAGGAACTGCTTGATGAGAGGGTGAGAAAAGAGAGGTGGCTCTGTGCTATAATGAGCAGAGATGGCAGAGGCATGAATTTTAATAGAAGAGAAGGATAGGCCCCTGTGAAGTAGGTCTGCTAGGTAATCCAGGATGACAGGTAAGAAGGGCTGTGCTGGTTCAGCTCCTTTAGTCTGGATCCAGGAGCAATACCTTTTCCACTTGTCAGCATAGAATTCTCTAGTGCTGGGACATCTGGCTTCACATCTAACATCCAGGACTTGCTTGCTTAGGCTGGCCACTGGAGGAGAGGTCAAGGAATAAGCTAGGCTGCCAGGTTCAGGGTCTGCAATTGTGGATGTAAGAATACACCATTCTGCTGGGTCAGGAGAGTTGGAATCTGAGGGAGGTGCCATGGGGCAACGGTGACATACTGCCCAGTAGTGGGTACCAGTGTTAGCATGGCCAGTCTGGGGCAATAAGGATTGGTCTTGGTTTTTCCTCCCTTATTTTGAGTTGTACCTTTGTAAGAAGAGGTAGAGGGGAAAATGCATAGATCGAGAGGTTTACCCATTGGAATGATAGTGCATCTACTTTCCAGGCCTTGCTGTGAGGTTCCCTGATACAGAATTTGCTGAGGTGGTTGTTGTGGGAGGCAAATAGGTCCACCTTCGGGGTACCCCATTTCTGGGTTATGAGGCTGAAGGTGCTGTGGTTTAATTGCCACTCGTGTGGGTCTAAGAGATTTCTACTTAAGTTGTCTGCCAGAGAGTTTTGGTTGCCTGGCAGGAATTGTGCTAGCAGGTGAATTTGCATAGCTGAAGTCATGTGCCAAAGGATCATGGCTAACCTGCAGACTGGATAAGAGTTAGTTCCTCCCTGCTTGTTGATGTACCACATCTCTGTGGTGGTGTCTGTTTTGATTAATAGTGGGCCCGGTGAGAGAAATGATCTGAAAGCTGTCAGAGCGTGCTGAATAGTTAGCATCTCTTTTTTGTTATGTGCAGATGTATTCGATTTGGGCTGCACTGGCCCTGAATGCACCTGCCGTCCAGGTGCGCACCCCAGGCATTGTCTGATGCATCTGTGGTTAGGGTCTGGGTGGTGTGGCATTGTGAGAAGGGAAGGCCCTTGTTGTGGTTGCATGCTTCTGCCCACCAAAGAAAATATTTCCTTAGACAAGGTATCATAGTTATGATAGTTTCCAGGTCCTGAGAATGTTGACACCAAAGCCTTTTTAAGTACCATTGAAGTTTCCTCATATGCAGTCTGGCATATGGAATTAGTAGAATGCAGGAAGCCATGAACCCTAGAGCTTGCAGGATTTTCCTTGTGGATAACTGAGTTCTGGTGGCTAGTTGAGAGAAGTAGCCTGTGATATAATCTTGTTTTTCTGGAGTAAGGAATGCCATCTGGGATGCTGTATCCAGGCTTGCTCCCAGGAATATAATTTTCTGACCGGGGACTAGTTTGGATTTCTTTTTGTTTATAGTGTGCCCCAGTGAGGTCAGTAGGTCCTTTACAAAGGTCAGGTGCTGTAACAGCTTTTCCTGACTGTCTGCCTGAATCAGGCAGTCATCCAAGTAGGAGTCAATTTGAATATTTCTTTGTCTGCAAAAAGGAATGGCTGGAGCCAGGCATTTTGTGAAAACTCTGGGAGCAGTGGATAAGCCAAAGGAAGTGCAGAGAACTGATAGTGCATAGATCCTGCCCTGAAACTTAGATGTTTCCTGCAAGAATCTGCAGATATGCCTCTTTTAGGTCTAAGGTGGCTAACCAAGCATCCTTGGAAAGCATAGGAAGAAGCTGCTGGAGGGTGAGCATTTTGAATTTTGGTATCACCAGGAAGGTGTTTAGAATTGATAGATCTAGGATTGGGTGCCAGGTGCCCTCTTTTCTGGGTACCAGGAAAAGTCTGGAATAGAAACCTTGGCCTATCTGGTCTGCAGGAACAGGCTGTATTGCCCTCATGGTGAGCAGGGAATGAACTTGGTTTTGGCCACTGGTTTGGAGGAAGGTCTGGGATCCCTTTTGGGGTTGGTAGTGTGTGGAAATAAAATGTGTACCCCTGGGACACTATGTTGAGGACCCATCGGTCATTGGTGATGGAGGCCCAGGTTTTTTGCATGTGAGGCAAGCTTTCCTTCTAGGGGCACAAGCAGGTGGGCAGAGGTAAGGGGTGGAGCTGAAAAGTCATTGCGAGTTCTTGCCATAAGGGGGTGGCTTAGCACTCCCTGTTTTAGAAGTGGAGGTACTCCATTTCTTAGATCTCTGGATTCCCTAGGGCTGCTGTCTGGGGGTTCTACTTCCCCTAGGTCTAGTCTGAGCCAGCCTTGAGGGGGTGGAAAGAACCAGTGCTTGGAAGGGTAATGCCTACTGAATCTCAGAGGCTGGACTTGCAAAAGGTCTTTAACTGTCTGCATAGATTTAGCTTTTTCTTCCATCTTTTTTTAAAACCTCTTCTGCCTTGGTGCCAAACAAATTGTTTTTGTTCAATGGTGCATCAAATAATTTTAATTTGACATGGTCTGGCAAGGTCTGTTCCTTAAGCCAAGCATGCCTTCTAAGTACAAAACCTGTGACTGCTGCCCTGCAGGATGCTTCTAGGGTGTCAAACCCACATTGCAGGGTATGCTTCCTGTAATTATTTTCTGCACAAGCTGGAAACGTAGATAATTTTTGTTTGTTCCATTGTATGTTGCTGGTATTTTAACATGTGGAACTGGCAATTTAATGCTGTAATGGCAAGAGTTGCAGAGGTGTATACTTTTTTACCCCATCTGTCTAAAGCTTGGGAAACCCTGTCCGAAGGGGTGGAATTCTTAGCTGTGGTTGCTTTTATTCCTTTAGGTCCTTGGGAGATGACCTCTGGGTCAGCAGTAGGATTTTTGAAAATAAATTTGTGTGAGTCAGGGACTCTGTAATACCTGTCAGGTTTCCTGGGAGCAGGTGGTAGGGTGTCAGGAGTTAAACTGGATTCCATGAAAACATCATCCACAAGATCCAGAAAGTACAGTTGTGTACACTTAGCATAAATGTAGATGTTCGAGCGTATTCACTGTTGCAGTCATCACATTTGGGTTATCTGCTTGCAGTAGCCCTCATTTGGCCTGATTATCAAAGTCTTGGGTCTTGCGTCAGTTGCTCTCTCATCTTCCATGACGTCAGGTAGTCAGGGTGTATAAAGCATGCAGCCGACACCATTACATCAATTTTTCTTGCCCCAGATGTCAGGTGTCCCCATAATGGGAAGCAATTATATACAACGTTACACCTCCAACAAAAAAAACAAATACACCAAAAAGCTTTAAGCATAGTAAACAAGAATAGAGGTATAGTCAATGTAAGTCAGGGGGCTGGAGGGAGGGTAACCAGGACTGCAACAGTGAATACACTCGAACATCTGCATTTATGGTATGTGTACACAACTGTACTATGTTCTTCGTGTTCCACTGTTGCAGTAATCACATTTGGGTAGATTCCCAAAGCTAAGGATGGGAGGAGGAAATTAGATAGCATTAGGACCAGCTATAAGGCCCTGCAAGACTGCTGTGGCAAAATCAGCTCTGGATTTAGAAAAAATTGGCAAGTGGTAATGCTTGGAGAAGGTATGTACAGAACTCCAGGTAGCAGCTTCTAGGATGTCCCTGGTAGGGACACCTCTGAGAAAGGCTGTAGAAGTAGATGTAGCCCTGGTTGAATGTGGTCTAATCCCCTGTGCTGTAGATTTGTCATGGTGCTTATAACAAAAATGAATGCAATGGCCTATCCACTTAGAAATGTTTTGCTTTGAAATGGCCTTCCCCTCTGCCCCTGCAGCAAATGCAACCAGCAGCTGTTCAGATTTCCTGAGAGGTTTAGTCCTGTCCATGTAAAATCTAAGTTGTCTGTGCATGCCCAATGAGTGCAGTATTCATTACCCCTTGTTCTGTGGATTAGAAAAGAAGGTAGACAAATTAATGGACTGATTAAGGGCCACACTGGATACCACCTTGGGCGTGAAGGGGGGATTGGTCCTGAGGGACACCCTGTCCGCATGAAAGATGATGAAAGGCTCCACTGCCATGAGGACCTGTAATTCAGACACTCTTCTTGCTGAAGTGATGGCTAGAAGGAAGGCTGTTTTCCAAGAAAGGAATTTCAATTCTGCATTTTCAGCTAGCTGAAAGGGAGGTAGAGTGAGTTTTTCCAATACAAAGTTGAGGTCCCAGGCTGGAGTAGGGGCTCTCCTGGGTGGTCTTAAGTGTCTGGCCCCTCTGAGGGACTGCTTCAACAGTGGATGAGAGAAGAGGGGTGGTTCTGTATTGTAATGAGCTGAAATGGCTGAGGCATGAATTTTGATGGAGGAAAAGGAAAGGCCTTTGTGAAGCATCTCAGTTAAGTATTGAAGAACTTGAGGTAAATTGGGCGCTACTGTGCCCATCCATTGAGTTTGGCTCCAGGAACAGAATCTTTTCCATTTTTCAGCATAGGATTTTCTAGTACTAGGCCTCCTTGCCTCCAGAATGACATCCATCACTTGTTTACTGAGGGATGGCAACGGAGATATCAGATAATTAGCCAGGCTGCCAGGTTCAACGTTTGAAGCTGTGGGTGCAGAACCTGGCCCTCCTGCTGGGACAGCAGGGTAGGGGTCTGAGGCAGATGCCATGGAGTCAGCAGTGACACACTGCGCAAGAGCGGGTACCAGTGTTGCCGTGGCCAGTCTGGTGCAATCAGTATTGTCCTTGGTTTGTCCTGCTTGATCTTTAGTAGTAACTTGGAGAGGAGAGGCAGAGGGGGAGAGGCATAAACTGATAGTTTTTTTCCAGGTAAAGGACAGGGCATCCACTTTCCAAGCTTGTTTGTGGGGAGTATTTGTGCAGAATTTGTCCAAATTATAGTTCTGGGGGGAGGCAAACAGGTCTATCTCTGGGCTCTCCCATTTGTTTCCCAACATGTTGAATATCTTTGGTTCCAGTTTCCACTCATGTGGGTCCATGATGTTTCTGCTTAGGTCATCTGCCAGTGTATTTAACTTTCCTGGCAGGAATTGAGCCTGTAGGTGCACTTTGTAGCTCAAGACTGTGTTCCACAGAGCCATGGCTAGTCTGCAGAGAGGGTATGAGTGGGTTCATAACTGCTTGTGTATGTACCACATAACAGTGGTGTTGTCCGTCTTTACCAATAATTGTCCGGGAAGATTGTCCTTGAAGGCTGTCAGAGCATTCTGTACAGCTAACATTTCTTTTTGATTGATATGCAGGTGCATTTGACTTGGGTTCCATTTGACCTGAATGCGCTTCCCTGCCAAGTGAGCCCCCCATGCATAGTCTGATGCATCTGTTGTTAGGGTTTGGGCGGCAGGGGGTAGAGTGAATGGCAGTCCCTTGTTTTGGTGACAGGCCTCTGCCTACCAAAGGAACTCTTATCTGTAGACAAGGTATGATAGGAATCATTGATTCTAGATCCTGAGAATGTTGACACAATAGGCTTATTAGATACCATTGTAGTTTCCTCATATGCAGTCTTGCATATGGAATTAGTAGAATGCAGGAGGCCATGAACCCCAGGGCTTGCAGTATTTTCCTTGCAGATAGCTGGGTCTTTGTGGCCAGTAGTTTGAAGTAGACTGTCAAATGAACTTGTTTCATTGAGGTGTGAGGTAGGCCATCTGGGAAGTTGTATTCAAGCTTGCTCCCAGGAATACAATTTGCTGGCAGGGTACAAGATGGGATTTCTTTTCGTTTATAGTGTACCCCAGAGAAGTTTACAATTTCTTTACAAATGCCAGATGATTCAATAGTATGTCTTGGCTTTCTGCCTGAATTAGACATTCGTCCAGGTATGGGTATATTTGAATATTTCTTTGCCTGCAAAAGGCAATGACTGGAGCTAGGCACTTTTATGAATACCCTGATAAGCCAAAGGGCAGTGCAGAGAACTGATAGTGCATGTAGCCTGCTTTGAAGCGTAGGTATCTCCTGCAAGATTCCCTTATTGGGATGTGCAGGTAAGCTTCCTTTAAATCCAGTGTTGCCAACCAGGCATCTTTGCCTAGCATAGGAAGCAGCTGATGAAGAGTTAGCATCTTGAATTTTGGGAATACCAAAAATGTGTTTAGGATAGACAGGTCCAGGATAGGACACCAGGACTTGTCTTTTCTGGGTACCAGAAAAAGTCTTGAGTAGAAACCTTGTCCCCATTCTTCTTCTGGGACAGGTTGAATAGCCCTGATGCTTAAAAGAAAGAGAACTTGCTTTTGAGCCTCTGCCCAGTGATTTGGGGGTAGATTTGGCCAACCGTTTGGGGTTGTTAAGGAGTGGAAGTTGAATCTGTATCCTTGGGAAACTATATTTAAAACCCATTTGTCCTGGGTAATGAGTTCCCAGTTTTTTGCCTGCAGGGTAATCTTGCCCCCCTAAAGGAACAGTCAGTTGAGCAGGGCTTGGAAGATTTAAAGTTAAGTCACTGAGACAATTTACCATAGGGGGAGTCTTACTACTTCCTACTTTGGAAGTGGGAGTCCCCCACTGCTTAGTCCTGTGAGTCCCTTGGCACTGCAGTCTGAATGTTCTTCTGGGACTAGGTTTGGACTGAGAAGGCCTGGAAGAGGCAGGAAAGGACACATTCTTAGAGGGTCAATGCCTACTAAATTTGGGAGGTTGTACTTAAAGGAAATCTTTAACAGTCTGCATAGATTTAGCTTTTTCCTCCATCTTTTTAAGTAGTACTTCTGCTTTGTTGCCAAACAGGTGGTCTTGGCTTAAGGGAGCATCCAGCAATTTAGCCTTAATATGATCTGGCAAAGATTGCTCCTTAAGCCAAGCATGCCTTCTAAGTACAGACTCGGTGACAGCAGCCCTGCAAGATTTCTCTAATGAATCAAAACCACGTTGTAAAGTATGATGTTCTTCGTGTTTCACTGTTGCAGTCATTACATTTGGGTAATCTGCTAGCAGGTTGCCCTCAGTCAGCCTGATTAACAAAGTCTTGGGTCCTCCGTCGGTTACTGTCTTTTCTTCCATGATGTCAGGTCGTCAGGGGTATAAAACATGCAGCCGACACCATTACATCAGTTTTTCTTGCTGTGCGGCGCCCAAAGCAGAAGCAGTTCGCAAGTGCCAGTCGGCCGACTCCTGAAATTTTCATTTTTGAGTTTCAGAACCGAAGTCTTCAACTTAAAGCTAAGTACCCCGTTAGGGAAACTTTTTCTTGCTCCTTACCGATGTCAGTAAAAGTTAATAATTGCATTACTTGTGGAAAGCAAATACCTCATAAAGATTTTCATTTGTACTGTATTCCTTGCCTAGTCCCTGATCATGACGTACCTTGCTGTCGGTTTTGTGCTTTATTTAATCAGCACGCTATCCATCGTTGGTACATTTTTGCCTCTGAATTTTTCAGTTCTCAGTTTAATTATCCAGAAATTACGTTGGTTAGCCATCCGACTATCGGAATTCCAAAAAAAAACGCAAAGAAAAAGTCAGAGACAGGCCGTCAAGGTCCAAAATTGCCGATGACACTTCTCCTAAGCCAGTCGCCAGTTCGCTGGTACTCAGTGAGGTGCTTTCCCAGCCCCTGATACCCGCTACTTCTGACTCGCAGGCCTCTAATGAGACCCATTCGGAGTCCAGTATGCCGCGAGATGCTTCACCTATGGAACCCATGGATGTCTCCACCTTGGATGTGTCCGGAGCCACTGTGCATGCACCGGCTTCTGAGGGTGTATTCAGGCCTATAGACTTGCATATTAAACCAACTCCACCTTCTATACTAAGGCCTAAATCTCGATCTATGTCTAAAAAACCGATGCCCAGGCCACATGTTCAGGCCCCATATGCCTAAAAAACAAATTATCAAAATGGCTGAAGATCTTATTACTCTAATCAGGGGTAGTCAACCCCCCCCCCCTTCTAAGAGGCCTAGGGCTGAGTCTGACTATGAATCTTCTGATCAGGACTCTGTTTCTTCTAATTCTTCCAGTGACTTGGATTTGTCCATACCTACTTATGAGGATTCTGATGCAGAGGATTCCATTCCCTCTGTTTCCCCCCCTGAGGACTTTTCTTTTGGGGAAACTTTACATACCTTAAGGGAGCATTTCCACTGGGAGAGTCATGAATTTTCTGAATCTAAAAAGAGGCTTAGGGATTTCCTTCTTCTACCTCAGCATAGGCCTTTGGCTATACCTCCTGTTCTAGACATTGTTGATGATGTGTTTGCGGAATCCAGTATGGCCGCTGATTCCCTGCCTCCAGTTCCTAGTAAACCTGACCGATATTACAGGGTTCCTGAGTCCCACAAGATCCTTTTCAAAAATCCTGTTGCGGATCCAGAAACCATTTCTCAGGGGCCCAAGGGCATTAAGGCTTCTACTGCTAAAAATCCTACCCCTTCTGATAGAGACTCCAGAGCGCTGGATAGATGGGATAAAAGGGTTTATACTTCTGCAACCTTGGCAATCAGGGCTTTAAACTGCCAATTTCTTATGTTAATATATTAGCAGCATATTACTGGACTGCTTAAACAGAAAATGATGTTGATTTCTGACTGTGTGGAAAATAAAGATTTACAGGACATTGCATTCTGCTGAACAAGTTGGAAAACATACTTTGCAATGTGGTTTTGATTCTTTAGAGGCCTCTTGCAGGGATGCTGTTACTGGGTCTGTACTTAGAAGGCATGCTTGGCTTAAGGAGCAATCTCTGCCTGATCATGTTAAAGCAAAATTGTTGGATGCTCCTTTAAATCAGGACCGCCTGTTTGGCAATAAGCCTGAAGAAGTTCTAGAAAAGATGGAAGACAAAGCTAAATCTATGCAAACTGTAAAAGATTTCTTACAAGTGCAACCTCCAAGATTTAGTAAGCACTAGCCTACTAAGAATTAGTCCTTTCCAGCTCCTTCCAGATTCACTCAAGCCAAACCCAGACACACCAAAAGCACCAGGTTTCAGTCCCAAGGGACTCTCAGAACTAAGCAGTGGGGGGCCTCCACTTCCAAATCTGGAAATAACAAGACACCCCCTATGATAAACAGTCTCAATGACTTTCCTTTAAAATTACCAAGCACTTAGCTTTTAGCTGCCCCTTTTGGGGGAAAGATTACTCTTCATGCAAAAAACTGGGAACTCATAACCCAGGACAAATGGGTTTTAAATATAGTGTCCCAGGGATACAGATTTCATTTCCACATGTTGTCAACACCAAACAGGTGGCCAGACCTGCCCCCAAATCAGTGGGCAGAGGCTCAGAAACAAGTACTTTCCCTCTTAAACATGGGGTCTATTCAACCCATACCAGAGGAGGAAAAGGGACAAGGTTTCTATTCCAGGTTTTTCCCGGTGCCCAGAAAAGACAAATCATGGCATCCAATTCTGGACCTGTCTACTCTAAACACCTTTCTGGACATTCCAAAATTCAAGATGCTGACTCTTCACCAGTTATTTCCTATACTAGGCAAAGATGTCTGGTTGGCAACTCTAGATTTAAAAGAAGCTTACCTGCATATCCCAATCAGGGAATCTTGCAGAAGATACCTACTCTTCAAAGCAGGCTACTTGCATTATCAGTTCTCTGCACTGCCCTTTGGCTTGTCTACTGTGCCCAGGGTATTCACAAAGTGCCTGGCTCCAGTAATTGCATTTTGCAGGCAAAGAAATATTCAAATATTTCCATACCTGGACGATTGTCTAATTCAGGCAGAAAACCAGGCTATACTTCTAAATCACCTGGCATTTGTAAAAAGGGTTCTAACTTGTCTAGGGTACACCATAAATGAAAAGAAATCACAACTGGTACTCTCTCAACAGATTACATTCCTGGGTGCAAGCTTGAATACAACTGCCCAGATGGCTTTCCTCATGACAGAAAAGCAAATTCATTTGGTAACTTACTTCAAACAAGTGGCCACAAAAACCCTGCTATCAGCAAGACAAATACTGCAAGCCTTGGGATTCATGGCCTACTGCATTCTTCTAATTCCATATGCAAGACTGCATATGAGGAAACTTCAGTGGTACTTAAAAAGTCTATGGAGGTAACATTGTCACAGCCTGGAAACAATGATTCCTATCACACCTTGCCTATGCCTGGAGTTCCTATGGTGGGCAGAGGCCTGCCACCAAAACAAGGGACTGACATTCACACTACCCCCTGCCGCCCAAACCCTAACTACAGATGCATCAGACTATGCATGAGGGCTCATCTGGCAGGGAAGTGCATTCAGGGCAAATGGAACCCAAATCAAATGCACCTACATATCAATCAAAAAGAAATGTTAGCTGTACAGCCTTCAAGGACTACATTCATTCAGGACAACTAATGGTAAAGACGGACAACACCACGGTTATGTGGTACATAAACAAGCAGGGGGGTACACATTCCTACCCCTTCTGCAGACTAGCCATTGCATTGTGGAACACGGCTTTGAGCTCCCAAGTGCAACTACAAGCTCAATTCCTGCCAGGAAAACTGAATACCCTGGCAGATGGACTAAGCAGAAATCTCATGGACCCACACGAGTGGAAACTGGAACCACGGATGTTCTTCGTGTTTCACTGTTCATATCTTATCATAAATGTAGATGTTCGAGTGTATTCACTGTTGCAGTCATTACATTTGTGTAATCCTGCTGGCAGGTTGCCCTCAGCAGGCCTGAATTCCAAAGTCTTGGGTCCTGCGTCGGCTGCTGTAACTCCTTCCCTGACGTCAGGTCATCAGGGGTATAAAAGAAGCAGCCGACTCCATTTTCTTCAGTCTTTCTTGCAGTGCGGTGCCCGAAGCAGAAGCAGTTCGCAAGTGCCGGTCAGCTGACTCCTGAGATTTTCATGTTTGAGTTTCAGATCCAAAGTCTTTAATAAAGCTAAGTACCCCGTTGGGGAAACTTTTTTCTTGCTCCAGACCGATATCAGAAAAAGTTAATAATTGTATTTCTTGTGGAAAGCAAATACCTCATAAGGATTTTCATTCTTACTGTATTCCTTGCCTAGGCCCTGATCACAACGTTTTGTGCTAGATTTATCCAACGCACCATCAAGAGTCGGTATGATTTTGCTTTAAACTTTTTTGGACGCCGGTTTAATTATCCTGAAATGTCGTCGGATAGCCATCCGACTACCGAAGTCTACAAAAAATGCAAAGAAAACGATAGAGAAAAACAACTGAGGCCCAAAACCGACTACGAAGCTTCTCCTAAGCCAGTCGCTGGTTTGACAGTTCTCAGTGAGGCACTTTCGCAGCCCCTGGTGCCCGCTACTTTAGAGTCGCAGGCTGCTACCAACTCCCACGTAGAGTCGGCCATGCCGCTGGATACTCAAGGTATTGGAGCCTCGGACCCTAATCCCTCAGATGGGTCCATAGCCGCTGAGCAGGTACCGGCTTCTGAGAGTGTATTCAGACCTAAACATCTTTACATTACGACTTCAGCTTCAAAGGCAAAGACTAAAGCACCTTCTAAAGCAAGGAAACAAACTCAAGAGCCACGTGGACAGGCCTCTATGCCCAAAAAACAGATGCTCAAAATGGCCGAAGACTTGATTATCTTGATCAGGGGTTCCCATCCCCCTCCTGATAAGAGGCCTAGGCAAGACACTGACTATGAATCTTCAGATCAGGTTTCTATTTCTTCTGATTCCTCTTCTGATCAGGAATATTCTCTTCCCCCCATGAGGATTCTGATGCTGAAGAATCTATATCTTCAACATCTCCTCCTGAGGACTATACCTTTGGGGAAACCTTGCATACCACAAGGGAGCATTTCCAGTGGGAGAGCCAAGATTTTTCAGAATCTAAAAAGAGGCTTAGGGATATTCTTTTACTACCTCAGCACAGGCCTCTAGCCATTCCACCTATGTTAGACATTGTAGATGATGTGTTTTACCCCTGACTCCTTACCCCCAGCTCCTGTTAAGCCTGACAGATATTACAGGGTTCCTGACTCACAAATTTCTTTTTAAAAACCCTGCTGCTGACCCAGAAACTATTTCACAGGGTCCAAAGGGAGTTAAGGCTTCCACTGCAAAAAAAACAACCCCCTCTGACAGAGATTCAAGGGCACTGGATAGATGGGGAAAAAAGGTTTACACATCTGCAACTTTGGCTATAAGGGCCTTAAACTGTCAATGTCATATGCTTAAGTATCAGCAACATGTCATGGGATTGCTTAAACAGAAAATGTTAAATTCTGAATGTGCAGAAAACAAGGAAATGCAGGATTTATTGTATGCAGCAGAACAAGTTGGAAAACATACTTTGCAATGTTGTTTTGATTCTTTGGAGGCCTCCTGCAGGGCCACAGTTACAGGTTTTGTAATTAGGAGGCATGCTTTGTTAAAGGAACAAAATCTGCCTGATCATGTTAAAGTTAAATTACTAGATGCACCTTTACAACATGATACTTTGTTTGGTGTTAAGGCAGAAGAGGTGTTAAAGAAAATGGAGGACAAAGCTAAATCTATGCAAACTGTCAAAGATTTTTTAAAAGTACAGCCACCTAGGTTTAGTAGACACTGGCCTACCCAACATTGGTCCTTTCCTGTGTCAGACAGACCTCAAAGGGGCAGATCCCAGGCGCAAGGTTCTTATAGGCCCAAGCAATGGGGTGCTTCTACCTCCAAAGCTGGAGAAGATAGATCACAAACATACATAAAACAGTCCCAATGACTTCCCCCTGCCTGCACTAAGCACTTATATTCTGGCAGCACCCTTAGGGGGAAAACTAGCACTTTATGCTCAAAATTAGCACATCATAACCAAGGACAATTACAAACATAAACATACAAACACTACAAGTTCCATTCAATTTCCATAGTTAGGCAGCCCATCCAAAAAGGCGCAAAGCAAAAGCCAAAAAATCAAGGCACAAAAGGGGCAGAGGCACCAACATCTCACAACCTCATTCACAGCAAGAGCAGGCAACAAGTAGGACAGCAATTTTACAAGAGACTGACTGTTTACTCAAGACTGTAAGGGAAGGACAAGGCCTGGGATCTACTGGACACCTATTTCTGAATTTTTTCCTTATTTCAAATGTTCAAAAACTTTGCTTCTGCAGCATCTGGCAAGAATGCTTGGGCTGTGACTTTTGTGACTTTAAAGAGGCATACCTGCATGTCCTGCCCAGTCCAGTCAGAATGCAGAAGAGAAGAGACAAGGGTTCTGCTGGTTCAATATATTACCAATTCTCTGCTGCCCTTTTTGGCTATCTTGCCAGGGTCAGGGTTACAAAGTGCCTGGCACCAGTAATTATATTCTGCACAAAAAGGAATACAAATATATCCTTACTTGGACGACTGTCTCATTCAAGCAGAGAACAAGGGCATTCTTCTTCAGCATCTGGTGTTTGTGAAAAGACTTCTAACATGCCTAGGGTACACAGTCAACAAAAAGAAATCAAAACTAGTACCCTCACAAGATATAACATTCCTGGGTGCAAGCTTGAATACAACTGCCCAGATGGCTTATCTCACACCAGACAAAGGCAACTGACTACCTATTTCAAAATGTTGGCAACAAAGGCCCAGTTATCTGCAAGAAAAATTCTGCAGGCTTTGGGCTTCATGGCATCCTGCATCCTACTAATTCCATATGCAAGACTGCATATGAGGAAACGTCAGTGGTACCTAAAAAGTGTTTGGACTCAACATTGCCACAGCCTGCAAACAGTCATTACTCTCATTCCCTGCCTGTAACAGGAGTTTTGATGGTGGGCAAAGGCTTGTCACCAGAATGAGGGAGAGCCATTCGCATTACCTCCAGTCAGGCAGACACTAACAATGGATGCATCAGACTATGCCTGGGGAGCCCACATGGCAGGAAGATGCATTCAGGGCACATGGTCCTCAAACCAAATGCATCTACATATCAATCACAAAGAGATGTTAGCTGTTCAAAATGCCCTGACAGCCTTCAAGGACCTACTTCATCCGGGGCAACTACTGATAAAGACAGACAACACCACGGTCATGTGGTATATAAACAAGAAGGGGGGCACACATTCTTACCACCTTTGCAGACTAGCCATGACCTTGTGGGACACAGCTTTGACTTACCAAGTACATCTGCAGACACAATTCCTGCCAGGAAAGGAAAATACTCTGGCAGACGAACTAAGCAGAAACCTCATGGATCCCCACGAGTGGAAGCTGGATCCACAAGTCTTCAGCATGATAAGGAAATGGGGATGCCTGGACATAGATTTATTTGCCTCCCCTCTCAATTACCAACTAAAAAGATTCTGCACAAGGACATATCACAGACAAGCATGGAAAGTGGACGCCCTATCTTTCAGCGAGAAAAAACTATCAGTATATGCCTTTCCTCCACTGCCTCTCCTCCCCAAGGTGCTCCTAAAGGTCAGGCAGAAGAAGCCAAAGATGATACTGATTGCCCCAGACTGGCCACGCCAGTACTGGCATCCAATACTAAGAAACTTATCTCTATACCCAGCTTGGACCTTACCTCAAATACCTCGACTACTGTCCCAGCAAAACAATTAGATCATGCACAGCCAACTCAGGACATTAAACTTGTCAGCATAGTGGATAATGTAGTCATACAAAAAACACCTCTCAGTAAAGCTGTGATGGATGTCATTCTGGAAGCCAGAAGGCCTAGTACTAGAAAGTCTTATGCTGGAAAATGGAAGAGATTCTGTGCCTGGAACCAGGCACAAGGAACTGATACAGCGGTACCAAATATTCCTCAGATTTTGCAATATTTAA
This sequence comes from Protopterus annectens, assembly GCF_019279795.1. Classification (NCBI taxonomy): domain Eukaryota; kingdom Metazoa; phylum Chordata; order Ceratodontiformes; family Protopteridae; genus Protopterus; species Protopterus annectens. The sequence goes on from NC_056741.1 coordinate 1,830,560,287, forward strand.
CTGAGATGCTGGACAAAGGCCTATCTTTTTCATCAATTAAAATTCATGCCTCTGCCATTTTGGCTCATTACAATACAGAGCCACCACTTTTTTCTCACCCTTTATTAAGGAAGTACCTCAGAGGAGCCAAAAATCTAAGGCCCCCAAGGAGACTACCAATACCTGCATGGGACCTCAACTATGTCTTGGAAAAGTTCACCCTGCCTCCTTTTGAGCCAGCTGTTACTGCTGATATGAAGTTTTTATCTTGGAAAACAGCTCTGCTCTTAGTAATTACTTCTGTAAGATGAGTTTCAGAGCTACAGGCACTCATGGCTGTGGAACCTTTCATCATTTTTCATCCAGACAGGGTCTCCCTGAGGACAAACCCAACATTTATGCCTAAAGTAGTGTCCAGTGTGGCTCTTAACCAAGCCATCCATCTGCCAACCTTTTACCCAAATCCACAGAACAAGGGGGAGAGAATTCTGCATTCTTTGGATGTACACAGACAGCTTAGACTCTACTTGGACAGAACCAAAGCTTTCAGGAAGACAGAGCAATTACTAGTGGCATATGCTGCAGGATCATGAGGAAAGCCTATCTCAAAGCAGACTATTTCTAAGTGGTTAGGCCACTGCATTAGTTTCTGCTACTTACAGCATGGCAAGCCAGTGCCTAAGGGCATTAGGCCTCATTCCACCAGAGCTGCAGCCACCTCAGTAGCCTTTCTCAAGGGAGTACCAAACAGAGACATTTTAGAGGCGGCTACTTGGAGTTCAGTGCACACCTTTACAAAGCATTATCATCTACCACTCTACTCTGAATCCAGGGCAGGCTTTGCCACTGTGGTTCTGCAGGGCCTCATAGCCACTCCTACTGCTGTCTAGTTCCAGCCTCCCAACCATAGCTTTGGGACTCTACCCAAATGTAATGACTGCAACAGTGAAACACGAAGAACATAGTACAGTTGTGTACACTTACCATAAATGTAGATGTTCGAGTGTATTCACTGTTGCAGTCCAGGTTATCCACCCCCCTTCCCCCTTTTTTCTTTTGGATCTTATCTTTCCTTCTCTGATTTATACTACCTATGTGGTGTATTTGCTACCCTTTTTGGGGGCAACTGACATCTGGGGCAAGAAAAACTGAAGAAAATGGCGTCGGCCGTTTCTTTTATACCCCTGATGACCTGACGTCAGGGAAGGGGTGACAGCAGCCAATGCAGGACCCAAGACTTTGGAATTCAGGCCGGCTGAGGGCAACCTGCCAGCAGGATTACCCAGATGTAATGACTGCAACAGTGAATACACTCGAACATCTACATTTATGATAAGTGTACACAACTGTACTATTTTCAACATGTTGACAAGCAAATGGGGGAGCCAAGACATATATCTATTTCCCTCCCCCCCAGAATTACCAGTTGGACAAATTTTGCACAAGGACTCCTCACAAAAAATCCTGGAAAGTGGATGCTCTGTCCTTCAATTGGAAAAACCTATCAGTCTACGCCTTCCCCCTCTGCCTCTGCTCTCCAAAGTTCTGCTAAAAGTCAAACAGGACAAACCAAAATGATTTTGATTGCTCCAGACTGGCCTCGCCAACACTGGTACCCACTTCTGCGCAGTGTGTCACAAATATCTCAATGGCACCTGCCTCAGACACCTTCACGGCTGTCTCAGCAGGAGAACCAAATTCTGCACCCTCAGCTCCCAACATTGAACCTTGCAGCTTGGCTAATCATTTAAATTCACCCTCAGCAAACTTGTGATGGATGTCATCTTGGAGGCGAGAAGACCTAGTACTAGAAAATCTTATGCTGACAACTGGAAAAGATTCTGTGCCTGGAACCAATCTTTAGGAATGAGCACAGCAGCGCCCAATTTACCTCAGATTTTGCAATACTTAACTGAGATGCTTCACAAGGGCCTGTCTTTTTCCTCTATTAAAATCCATGCTTCAGCTATTTCAGCTCACTATAATACAGAACCACCCCTCTTTTCACATCCCCTGCTCAAGCAGTATCTCAGAGGGGCAAAGAACTTGAGACCACCCAGGAGAGCTCCTACCCCTGCCTGGGACCTTAACTTTGTTTTGGAAAAGCTCACTTTACCTCCTTTTGAGTCAGCTGCTACTGCAGACTTAAAATTTCTTTCTTGGAAAACAGCCTTCCTATTAGCAATCACTTCAGCTAGAAGGATGTCTGAATTACAGGCCCTTATGGCAGTGGAGCCCTTCATCATCTTTCATGCTGACAGGGTATCTCTGAGGACCAATCCATCCTTCATTCCCAAGGTGGTTTCCAGTGTGGCTCTTAACCAATACATTAATTTGCCAACCTTCTACCCTAATCCACAGAACAAAGGGGAACGGATTCTGCATTCCTTGGACATGCACAGACAACTTAGATTGCTAGTGGCATTTGCTGCTGGGGAAGAGGGGAAGGCTATTTCGAACAAACCATTTCTAAATGGATAAGCTATTGCATTAATTTCTGCTATAAGCACCATGGAAAACCTATCCCCCAGGGGATCAGATCTCATTCCACCAGGGCTGCATCTACTTCTGCAGCCTTTCTCAGAGGTGTTCCTACCAGGGATATTCTAGAAGCTGTTATCTGGAGTTCAGTGCATACTTTCACCAAGCATTATCATTTACCAATTTTCTGTAAATCCAGAGCTGGATTTGCCACTTCTGTCTTGCAGAGCCTTATAGCTGGTCCTAATGCTGTATAAATCCATCCTCCCAACCATAGCTTTGGGAATCTACCCAAATGTAATGACTGCAACAGTGAAACATGAAAAACATAATACAGTTGTGTACACTTACCATAAATGTAGATGTTCGAGTGTATTCACTGTTGCAGTCCTGGTTACCCTCCCTCCAGCCCCTGTTTTTCTCTTACTATACTTCTTTATTTTACTATGCTTAAAAGCCTTTTTGGTGTATTTGCTTTTGGTTGGAGGTATATTTTTGTGTTTTTAATTTTATTTGCTCCCCATTTGGGAGTCACCTGACATCTGGGGCAAGAAAAACTGATGTAATGGCGTCGGCTGCATGTTTTATACCTCTGACGACCTGACGTCATGGAAGAAGGGACAGCAACTGATGCAGGACCCAAGACTTTGTTAATCAGGCCGACTGAAGGCAACCTGCCAGCAGATTACCCAAATGTAATGACTGCAACAGTGAGTAAACTCGAACATCTACATTTATGGTAAGTGTACACAACTGTACCTTTTCCAACTTGTTCAGCAGAATTCATTAAATCCTGTAAATCTTTATTTTCAGCACAGTTAGGAATCAACATCAATTTCTGTTTAAGCAATCCAATAATATGCTGCTGATACTTTAACATATGAAACTGGCAGTTTAAGGCCCTAATGGCCAAGGTTGCAGAAGTGTACACCTTCTTACCCCATCTATCCAGCGCCCTGGAATCTCTATCATAGGGGGTAGGATTTTTGGCAGTAGTGGCCTTAATGCCCTTGGGTCCCTGTGAAATGGTTTCAGGATCCGCAGTAGCATTTTTAAAAAGGAACTTGTGAGAGTCAGAAACCCTGTAATACTTATCAGGTTTTCTGGGAGCAGGAGGTAAAGAGTCAGGGGCCAGGCTAGATTCCGAGAAGGCATCATCAACAATGTCCATTACAGGAGGTATAGCTAAAGGCCTGTGTTGGGGCAGGGGTAAGAAATCCCTAAGCCTCTTTTTGTAGTCAGAGTAATCCTGCCTTTCCCAGTGGAAATGGTCCCTAAGAGTATGCAAGGTTTCACCAAAAGAGAAATCCTCTGGAGGGGAAGCAGAGGGATTGGAGTCCTCTGCATTAGAATCCTCAAAGGTAGATAAGGGTAAATCCTGGTCATCAGTGGAAACAGAAATTTCAGAGTCCTGATCAGAAGAATCAGAAGGAAAATCAGTCCTAGGTCTCTTAGAGGGGGAAGGGTGGCTTCCCTTGATTAGAGTAATAAGGTCTTCAGCCATTCTTATCATTTGTTTTTTAGGCATAGGGACCTGACCATGTAGTCTGGGCGTCTGTTTTCTAGGCATGGATCAAGTTTTAGGCCTTGAAGAAGAAGATGGCGTCAGTTTAATATGCAAGTCAGTAGGCCTGAATACATCCTCAGAAGCTGGTGCCTGCACAGCAGCTTCGTACCCATCCAAGGTAGAGACATCTGCAGGTTCCACAGTTGAAGAAGCATCTCACGGCATACCGGACTCTGAATGGGTTTCAGTAGAGGCCTGCGAATCTGAAGTAGTGGGTATCAGGGGCTGCGAAAGCGCCTCACTGAGTACTGGCGAACTGGCGACTAGCTTAGGAGAAGCGTCGTCAGCAGCTTTGTAACTATGTGGTCTGTCGCTGTCTTTATTCTTTGCGTTTTTTCGGAATGTCGGTAGTCGGGTGGCTTACCGAAGCCATTCTGTATAATTGAACCGAGTACCAAAATATTTAGATGTGAAAATGAACCAACGACGAATAGTATGAGGTTTGAATAATGCACAAAACTGACAGCGAGGTACGTCAGGGTCTGGGCCTAGGCAAGGAATGCAGTACGAATGAAAATCTTTATGAGCTATTTGCTTTCCACAAGAAATACAATTGTTAACTTTTACTGACATCGGTTTAAAGCAAGAAAAAGGATTCCCAACAGGGTACTTAGCTTTAGTTGAAGACTTTGGATCTGAAACTTGCAGATAACCCAAATGTGATGACTGCAACAGTGAAACACGAAGAACATCTCTGTAGTAAATGAAAGACCGCACAGTGACGTACACGGTGTACATTTTAGGCATAGGGGCCTGACCATGTTGTCTGGGTGTCGGTTTACTAGGCATGGATCGAGTTTTAGGCCTAATAATCCACACCAGGAAGAATAGAGAAACCACCTTCGAACACAGTTTATTGAAAAAGGTTGAGCGCTTTCTTGACTTCCTCAGAACAATTTTTAACACAAACATCCAACCCCTTTTATATACTCCACCCCAATTACATAATTGCATAAACTGTTACATAAACTCGAGTTTTAGGCCTTAAAGAAGAAGATGGCATCTGTTTAATATGCAAGTCAGTAGGCCTGAATACACCCTCAGAAGCCGGTGCCTGCACAGTGGCTCCGGACCCATCCAAGGTAAAGACATCCGCAGGTTCCACAGTTGAGGAAGCATCTCACGGCATACCGGACTCCGAATGGGTCTCAGTGGAGGCCTGCGAATCTGAAGTAGCGAGTATTAGGGGCTGCAAAAGCGCCTCACTGAGTACCGGTGAACTGGCGACTAGCTTAAGAGAAGCATCGTCAGCAGCTTTGGACCTATGCGGTCTATCTCTGTCTTTATCTTTGGGTTTTTTCGGAATGTCAGTAGTAGGGTGGCTTACCAAAGCCATTTCTGGATAATTGAACCGAGTACCAAAATATTTAGAAGCGTAAATGAACCGACAACAAATAGTTTGAGGTTTGAATAAGGCACAAAACTGACAGCGAGGTACATCGTGGTCTGGGCCTAAGCAAGGAATGCAGTAAGAATGAAAATCTTTATGAGGTATTTGCTTTCCACAAGAAATACAATTGTTAACTTTTACTGACATCAGTTTAGAGCAAGAAAAAGGTTCCACAACAGGGTACTTAGCTTTGTTAAAGACTTTGGTTCTGATACTCGAAAACAAAAATTTCAGGAGTCGGCCGACTGGCACTTGCGAACTGCTTCTGCTTCGGGCACCGCATGGCAAGAAAGACTGATGTAATGGCATCGGCTGTATGCTTTATACCCCTGACTACCTGACGTCATGGAAGATGAGACAGCCCGACGCAGGACCCAAGACTTTGATAATCAGGCCGACTGAGGGCTACTGCAAACAGATAACCCAAATGTGAAACACGAAGAACATTAGGAGGAATAGCTAAGGATGTTCTTCGTGTTTCACTGTTGCAGTCATCACACTTGGGTTATTTGCCTGCAGGTAGCCCTCAGTCGGCCCGAATACCAGAGTCTTGGGATTTCAGCATCGGATGCTGTCACCTCTTCCATGATGTTAGGTCGTCAGGGGTATAAACATGCAGCCGACACCATTACATCAGCTTTTCTTGCCCCGCGGGAGCCCGAAGCAGAAGCAAGTCCCAGTCTGCAGCTACCTGAAATTTTCATTTTTCGAGTTTCAAACCTGAGGTCTTTTAAAGCTAAGTACCCCGTAAGGGATTCTTTTTTCTTGCTCTAACTGATGTCAGAAAAAGTTAGCAATTGTCTTGCCTGTGGAAAGCAAATACCTCACAGAGATTTTCATTCTTACTGTATCACCTGTTTAGGCCCAGACCACGACGTTCCTCGCTGTCAGTTTTGTGCCTTAACGCCTGAACTATTCGTCATCGGGCTATCTTTGTTGCTAAATTCTTTTGCTCTTGTTCTCCATATTCCAAAATGGCTTCGGTAACCAATCCAACTACCAATCTTCTGAAAAAACGTAAGGCTAAAGACAGAGACAGACCGTATAGGTCCAAAACTGCCGATGCTTCCGTTAAGCTAATTGCCAGTCCACTGGTACTCAGTAAGGCACCTTCGCAGGCCCTAATACCCGCTTCTACAGATTCACAGGCCTCTGCTGAGACCCATTCGGAGTCCACTATGCCACGAGATGCTTCTTCAATTATGGAACCTGCGGATGTCTCTACCTTGGATGAGTCTATAGCCACTGTGCAGGCACCAGCTTCTGAGGGTGTATTCTGACCTTCCGATGTTCGTATTAAACCTACTACTTCGTTTCAGACTAAAACAACCGAGTTTCTCAGGCCCAGAGTTTGCACTACACCTAGAAAACCAATGACCAAAGCGCATGCTCAAGCTCCCATGCCACAGAAACAAATGCTTAGAATGGCTGAAGACCTTATAATTCTAATCAGGGGAAGCAAGCCTTCCCTCTAAAAGACAAAGAATTGATTTCCCTTCTGATTCTACAGACCATGAGTCCGATGACTCTGAACCCTCTGATTATCAGGACATACCCTTATCTACCTATGAGGATTCAGATGCAGAGAATTCCATTCCCTCTGCCTCCCCTCCAGAGGACATTTCTTTTTGAAACCTTGCACACCTTAAGAGAGCATTTCCACTGGGAATGGCAGGACTACCCACAGCCCAAGAAGAAACTCAGAGAATTTTTAGACTTGCCTCAGCACAGGCCTCTAGCTTTACCCCCTGTCCTGGATATTGTAGATGATGTTTTCATGGAATCCAGTCTTACTCCTGATACTTTACCACCAGCTCCTAGAAAGCCTGACAGGTACTACAGGGTACCTGACTCTCACAAATTTCTCTTTAAGAATCCCACTGTGGATCCAGGGAACATTTCCCAGGGATGTAAAGGTATTAAGGCTACTACAGCCAAAAATCCTACCCCTTCAGACAGGGATTTCAGGGCCCTAGACAGATGGGGCATGAAGGTATATACCTCTGCAACTCTTGCCATCAGGGCTTTAAATTGCCAGATGTTCATCATGTTACACTGCTGCAATCATTACACTTGGGTTCCCCCAGCCGGCCTGAGTTCCAAAGTCTTGGTCTGGTGTCGGTTGCTGTCGCCTCCTCCCTGACGACAGTACGACAGGGGTATATCAGATGCAGCCGACCCCATTTTCTTCATTCTTTCTTGCCGCGTGGTGCCCGAAGCAAAAGCAGTTTGCAGGTGCCGGTCAGCCGACTCCTGAGATTTCATTTCCGAATCCAGAACCGAAGTCTTCTACAAAGCGAAGTACCCCGTTGGGGAAACTTTTTCTTGCCTCAGACCGATGTCAGTAAAAGTTAATAATTGTATTTCTTGTGGGAAGCAAATACCTCATAAGGATTTCCATTCTTATTGTATCCCATGCCTAGGCCCAGACCACGATGTCACTGGTTGTCGGTTTTGTGCTAGGTTTAACAAGCGCACTATTAAACGTTAGTTTGATTTTGCCCGACATTATTTTGGCAGAAAATTTAATTACATGATGCCGTCGGAACTTCCGATGACCACTACTCATAAAAAGTGCAAAGACAGGCATCCGAGGCCCAAAACTGACGACGAGGGTTGGGAGGGTGGCTTAATGGTTAAGGTGTTTGCCTTACAAACACAAGGTGCAGGGTTTGAGTCCCACAAGGGATAATTGGCTAAGCTTAAAATGGCTTGCAAGGGCAGTTAGCTTAGTACTAATCTATGAACCTATGAACCTATGAAGCCTCTTCTAGGCCAGTCGCCGGTTCTCCGTGAGGCACCTTCGCAGCCCCTGACGATCGCTTCTGCAGAACCACAGGCAGCCACCGATTCCATCGAGATGGCTGGGCCATCGGACTACCAAGTTTTACTGACTACCGATACCGACCCTGTAGAGTTTTACTGACTACCGATACTGACTCTGTAGAGGGATCCAGAGTACTTGAACCACCTGCAGCTTCAGAGGGTGTCTTCAGACCTAGTCAGCTTAGCATTAAACCCTCTTCTAAGTCTAAACCTCCTCTTAAAACAAATAAATCACAGGTCAGGCCTCCATGCCTAAGAAACAAATGCTCAAAATGGCCGAAGACCTGATCACTCTAATCAGGGGGTCCCATCCCCCTCCTGATAAAAGGCCCAGACAGGATGCGGATTATGAATCCTCCGACCAGGTGTCCATTTCCTCAGATTCTTCCTCAGACATAGGTTATTCTTTACCCCCTTATGAGGATTCTGATGCTGAGGAATCTATTCCATCAGCCTCTCCACCAGAGGATTACTCTTTTGGGGAACTTTACACACCATGAGGGAGCATTTCCATTGGGAAGGCCAGGATTATTCAGAATCCAAGAAAAGGCTTAGAGATTTCCTACTTTTGCCTCAGCACAGACCCCTTGCTATTCCGCCAGTGTTAGATATTGTGGATGATGTGTACACTGAATCCAGCTTAAATCCGGATTCCTTACCTCCAGCTCCAGTTAAACCAGACAGGTATTACAGAGTCCCTGACTCTCACAAATTTCTGTATAAAAGCCCAGTGGCAGACCCAGAAACTATTTCTCAGGGACCCAAAGGGGTTAAGGCCTCATCAGCAAAGAATCCAGTTCCCTCTGACAGAGACTCCAGAGCATTAGACAGATGGGGAAAGAAAGTATATACATCTGCAACTTTAGCAATGAGAGCTTTAAACTGCCAATTTCACATGTTAAAATATCAGCAATTTCTGATGTCTCAGTTGAAACAAAAAATGCTTTCAGATACAGATGCTCCTAATTTGAAGGAAATGCAGGAATTATTGCATGCTGCTGAACAAGTGGGGAAGCATACTTTTCAATGTGGTTTTGATTCTTTAGAGGCCTTCTTTAGAGGCCTCCTGTAGAGCAGCAGTTACAGGCTCTGTCATTAGAAGACATGCATGGTTAAAAGAACATACATTACCAGATCATGTTAAAGCAAAACTACTGGATGCACCTTTGCAGCATGACGTCTTATTTGGAGTTAAGGCAGAAGAGGTACTAAAGAAAATGGAGGATAAAGCAAAATCTATGCAAACTGTGAAGGATTTCTTACAGGTACAACCTCCTCGATTTAGCAGAAACTGGCCAACAAAGATTTGGTCTTTTCCAGTTACAGACAGACCTCAAAGGGGCAAATACAGATGCCCAAGAGGTAGGGGACAGTCACAAAGTCCTTACAGGCCTCAACAATGGGGTGCACCAGGCCACAAAGAAGGGGAAGACAGACAACAACCTTACAAAAAACAGTCCCAATGACTACCCACTACAGCTGCCAAGCATTTCTCTCTTGGCAGCCCCTTTGGGAGGAAAACTGGCTCTTTTCTATCACAACTGGCATATGATCACCAAAGACAAATGGGTTCTCAATATCGTTTCACAGAGTTACAGGTTCCACTTTCACACTCTGCCAAGGTTAAAAGGAATGCCAAATCTCCCGCCAAATCAATGGGCAAATGCTCAAAAACAAATTACAGCACTCATGACCATGGGAGCTATTCAAAAGGTACCTCCACAGGAACAAGGAAAAGGATTTTATTCAAGACTCTTTCTGGTACCCAGGAAAGACAAAACCTAGAGGCCTATTCTGGATCTTTCATCTCTAAACACTTACCTGGATGTTCCGAAATTCACAATGTTGACATTGCAGCAGCTTCTTCCCATGCTGGGCAAGCAAGCTTGGCTCGTGACCTTGGACCTCAAGGAGGCATACTTGCATGTCCCTATCAGACAAAACTGCAGAAGATACCTCAGATTCATAGCTGGTCCAAAGCATTACCGATTCTCTGCACTGCCCTTTGGCTTATCTACTGCGCCCAGGGTGTTCACAAAGTGCCTGGCACCAGTAATTGCATTTTGCAGACAAAGAGGAATTCAAATTTACCCATTCCTGGACGACTGCCTAATTCAAGCAGAGAACAAGGACACTCTACTAAAGCATCTGGCATTTGTAAAAAAGTTATTAAGTTGCCTGGGGTACACAGTCAACGAAAAGAAATCAAAACTAGTGCCCTCACAAGAGATAATATTCCTGGGTGCCAGCTTGAACACAATGGCCCAGATGGCTTATCTCACGCCAGACAAGCAAAGACAATTGGCTCAATACTTTCAATTGATGGCAACAAAGACCTGACTCCCTGCAAGAAAAGTTCTGCAGGCCTTGGGCTACATGGCATCTTGCATACTACTAATTCCATATGCCGGACTGCATATGAGGAAACTACAATGGTACCTAAAGAGTGTATGGTCTCAACACTGTCAAAGTTTGGAAACAGTTATACCACTAATACCTTGCCTTCAGAAGGAGTTTCGATGGTGGGCCCAAGCTTGTCACCTCAACAAGGGACAGCCTTTTACTCAACCCACAGCCAGGCAAACATTGACAACAGATGCATCGGATTATGCCTGGGGAGCACACATGGCAGGAAAATGCATTCAGGGCAAGTGGCCGATAGAACAAAGGCATTTTCACATCAACCAAAAAGAGATGCTAGCTGTACAAAATGCCCTTATAGCTTTCAAGGAACTGCTGCATCCAGGACAACTGCTACTAAAGACAGACAACACCACAGTCATGTGGTACATAAACAAGCAAGGGGGCACCCATTCTTACTCCCTGTGCAGACAAGCAATGACCTTGTGGAACACAGCCATAAACTATCAAGTTCATCTACAAGCACAATTCCTGCCAGGAGAGAAAAACACACTGGCAGATGACTTAAGCAGAAATATCATGGAACCCCACGAATGGGAACTGAATCCACAAATATTCAAAATGATAACACAGAAATGGTGGAGCCCGGACATAGATCTGTTTGCATCCCCAAGGAATTGCCAGCTACAGAAATTCTGCACCATGAGTTACCATACACAAGCATGGAAAGTGGATACCCTCTCATTCAGCTGGAAAAACCTAACAGTATACGCTTTCCCACCACTACCTCTTCTTCCAAAGGTACTCATACAAGCCAGGCAAGAGGAGCCAAAAATTATACTGATTGCACCAGACTGGCCACGCCAGTACTGGTACCCAATCTTAAAAAACTTAGCACAAGAACCACCCTGGATTTTGCCTCAAATACCACATCTACTCTCTCAGCACAACAATCAGATACTCCACAGTCAGCTAAGGACCTTAAACCTTGCTGTGTGGAAGATTCCTTAGCCAAGCAAGCAATGCCTGTCTCAAAAGCTGTTATGGATGTCATCCTGGAGGTCAGAAGCCCTAGTACCAGGAAAGCCTATTCGGATAAATGGAAGAGATTCTGTGCCTGGAACCAGGCTCACAGCCTTGACCCTCTTGTGCCAAACATTCCTCAGATACTACAATATTTGACTGAGATGCTGGACAAAGGCCTCTCCTTTTCATCCATCAAGATCCATGCTTCTGCCATCTCTGCTCATTACAATACGGATCCACCAGTTTTCTCTCATCCTTTGCTAAAACAGTACCTCAGAGGGGCTAAAAACATAAGACTGCCCCGTAGAGCACCTGCTCCAACTTGGGACCTCAACTTTGTTTTGGAAAAGTTAACTTTACCTCCTTTTGAGCCAGCTAGCACAGCAGAATTAAAATATACCTCTTGGAAAACTGCTCTGCTCCTGGCACTCACATCAGCACAAAGAGTTTCAGAATTACAGGCCCTAATGGCAATGGAACCTTTCCTCATTTTCCACCAGGACAGGGTGTCCTTAAGAACTAACCCTACTTTCATGCCTAAGGTGGTTTCAAGTGTATCCCTAAACCAAACTATTCACTTGCCAACCTTCTATCCAAAACCACAGAATAAAGGGGAGAGACTACTGCATTCATTGGACATTCACAGGCAGTTAAGCTTCTACTTGGACAAAACCAAAGCTTTCAGAAATCTGAGCAATTATTGGTAGCATATGCTGCAGGAGCACAGGGAAAAGCCATTTCAAAGCAGACTATTTCCAAATGGATAGGACATTGCATACGTTTCTGCTACACGCACCATGGAAAACCTGTGCCTACCAGCATTAGATCACACTCCACCAGGGCAACAGCTACCTCAACGGCCTACCTCAGAGGAGTACCTACCAAGGATATTTTGGAAGCAGCAACATGGAGCTCTGTGCATACCTTCACCAAGCATTACCATCTGCCGCTATACTCCATATCCAGAGCTGGCTTCGCCTCTGCAGTGCTGCAGGGCCTTATAGCCACCCCTAATGCAATTTAGAACCAGCCACCCTACCTCAGCTTTGGGATTCTACCCAAGTGTAATGACTGCAGCAGTGTAACACGATGAACATAGTACAGTTTTGTACCTACCATAAATGTAGATGTTAGTGTTCACACTGCTGCAGTCCAGGTTACCCTCCCTTCTACCCCACTTTTTTGCTGATACCTACCTAGATCTTCTACCCTTTACTACCTATGGGGAGTATTTGCTGGTACCTGAAAGTTATTGTTTGCTTTTCTTATTCATGTTTTACTAGTAATTTGAATTGCCTACCTATTTGGGGGCACCTGACATCTGGGGCAGAAAAACTGAAGAAAATGGCATCAGCTGCATCTTATATACCCCTGTTGCACTGACGTGAGGGAGGAGGCGACAGCAACTGACGGCAGACCAAGACTTTGGAACTCAGGCTGGCTGTTAAAAACCATACCTTTGGGAATCTACCCAAATGTAATGACTGCAACAGTGAAACACAAAGAACATAGTACAGATGTTTATGGTAGTAATAAAGTGTATCCCTTATCGGGAGGTAACCATAGTAACCATATGATGTCAACCAACTATGGCGAGCGACGTGAACAGGAAGTGACATCACAGCGAAACAATTATACCCAAAGGCAAGCAGAACACCCTTTAGAAGGAGGATCCAGGTGTTCCGAGAGGTTACACAGCAGAGGACAGAATGGTCAGCAAATGAGAAGGGAAGAGAACGAATTATATGCGGAACAAGGAGCCCGGCCAAAAAGTGGAATTATCAACAGAAAATGTACAACAATCACCAGACAACATGGAGGTAGATGTGCGTGGGGACTCGTTACTGCAAGTAAGTGTATACGAAGTTCCTGATTTATCATTGGACTTAGACAGTAACAGTCAGATATTTTTAGACCAAACATATTTATGTAATTCAAGCTTTCAAGTGGGTGTGATGCAGAGTACTTTTGGTAATGTGACTATTCAGTACAAAGACATTTTGCCACTAAATAATAGTGTTAGCCAAAATGTGAACTTGAGTGCTAATGGAGCAGTAGCTTCAAATAACCATTACAAGACATGTTCAGAACTAAACAATGGCAATGTTGTTGATTCAGTGAATGAAAATGACTGTGGGGACATAAACAACATTACCTATTTGACCGGACTTATTGATGCAATACAAGGACCAAGTTGTTTTGAAATGTTTAGCAACCCTGTTGTGATTTGCAATGTGCACGGTGATTACAAAGTGTATAACTATTCTAAAAAAGAATTTGGGGTTGAATATGCTGAATTACTGTCTAAGGGATTTACGTTTGTACCAGGTAGGAGGGGTATGTCGACTGAAATGCTAGTGGATTTAAAAATGTTAGTTCGGAAAATGAACATTAGGATGTGGTTTATGGATGGTACTAACCAACATGTTAATATCTTGAAAAAAACGAGTAAATTTAATCCCCCTGCCAACTATATGATAACTTTGTTTGAAAGGGCATGTGAAATTGACATAAAGGAACATATGAAAAAAAAGTAAGAACAATGATTATTATAGTAACATGACCAAGAATGAAAAGATTTTATTAATGGATCTGGTGAAAGACAAAGAGATACGTTTAATGAAACCAGACAAAGGTAATGGGGTTGCGGTCACGGATAAAAATGACTATATTGATCACATGCTGAATATGTTGGCAGAGGATACATATGAGGAAAGTAGTTTAAATGAAATTCATGTTGCTTATTCAAAAATAGATTTGCTGATTGATGATTTATTATTTCGGGGGCAAATAAATGAAATAGACTATAATTATATGAAAAATGATCATCCTATGGTCAGTAACATTTTTGGTTTACCCAAACTGCATAAAGGTTTAAATAATATTAGGTTCAGACCAATCGTGGATGGTAAACGTAGTAAAACATGTTTTATAAGTAAATATCTGGACCACCAGTTGCAGAGAGGGTTGACCAAATTTGACTATATTACAAAAGATTCTTGGCATTTTTTACACAAGTTAAATAGGATCAAAATTACAGAGAATACCATCCTGCTCACCATAGATGTTTGTAACCTGTTTTCAGTTATTCCCAGTGTGCAGGGATTGGAATGGTTGGAAAATCAATTAGTCAAAACAGGTATGTTTGACCAGGACCACATTAATGTATATGTGACGCTTATGGAGATTGTGTTATGTAATAACGTCATGCATTTTGAAAGCCATTTTTATAAGCAGGTTACAGGAGTAGCAATGGGGGCAGCGTGCACCCCCATTTATGCAAACTATGTAATGTCATTTTGGGAGCAGGTATATGTTTTTCCCAGTGAATATAATATACTCTACTGCTTTTCAACTACCTGCAAAAACAGCACTGCTAAGAACAGAACGAACAGTTACTGGATAGTGCTAACAATCCCAAGGTATTACTTTTAAGGTGTGTATGCATGAGTCAAGTCACATTCTTTTAACCTTTTCTACGTTTGTTGTTTGGAAGGTGAGACTGGGTTTAGAGACTGAAACCCTGCACTCTCCAGCACACGCATGCCCACTTGCTTATACACACACACACACACACACACACACACACACAGACACACACACACACACAGACACGCACACGCACACACACACACACACACACACACACACACACACACACACACACTGACAAAGTGACATCCCTTCAATGAGTTTCCTTAGTTGTAGAAACTCGTTGACCTGTGACAATGTAGGACCAGTAGTTTAATGCTGTAGATGTGAGCTTGACATGCCATCCATCCATCCAAAACCCCTTTTTCCCAGTTTTGCACATGGGTGTCACTTCAACAGTTACAATCAGTTAGAGACAAGGTTTACACTGCTGGGTGGCTGGCCCTACAGCGGTAGTTTATCCACACAATACACTCACACCTACTGCCTGTTTGGAGTGTTCAGTCAACCTACTGTATGTCTTTGGAATGTGGGAGGAAACCCATGCGAACACAGGGAAGACATGCAGACTACGCTGAGAAGGCACCACAGCAGGGAATCGAACCAGGGAACCATCTGTGCTGCCTTGTATGCCTTGTATATTTTTAATTTTTCTGTTTCTAGGTGGGACAGTATTGTGTTTGGCTTTTAAGAGGAGAGACCACTGCAGCTATATGCTGAACATGCATGAGTTCCTACTAATCCAATCTATTCGAAGTCACACCAGTCCTGCAGAAAAGCTATATAGAGTGACTGCAGAGAGCATTATCACAACACGTATCTGCTGTTAGTATAGTTTGGTGTTATACCCCTGAGTTAAATTATTATTAAACAAAAAACAATCTTAGAACCACATTTTGTGCTTTAGGGTACCAGATGTCATGTGCAGTATTTTTTTTCAATTAATCATTGAGCAGTTTTAAAGAAGTATCCAAACTTGGGAAGAAAATGCCTAGTAAAAAAGGAAAAGGTTATGTCTGTCATGTCCACATATTGTTACTGTCTCTTTTCTTTATCACTGCTGTGTCAGCATTTTTTTTGTTCAGATTTTTATTAGCCCTGTATAGCAGTCATGATAAAATAGGCTCAGTGCAGTTACAAAATGCAGTACTCCGGGCTGGTCTTAAGCCATTTGGACCTACTTGGCCATTAGGTCCCCGCACCAGGCTATGACAGAGCCATTATGTGTCCTTGATGTTTGCACAGTGCAAGGTATTTTTCTATGGACAGGCTTGCTCCTGTAGCAGCTGTAAGTCCTAGTTAGTGGAGTGAACAGCAGCCATCATGTTTGCACTAGTGACTAGTCCAGTATTTGTAACTGCAGCTTCACGCATCTTGTAAGGCTTACATTGCTAGCTGCTCACACTGCCATTGTGATCAGTTGAGCAGGGTTTTTCACCTAAAACTAGTCAGATTATATGTTTTACATACCACTACAGTCACTGTCTCAAAGATACTAAGACCAGGTTTAATATGAAGACCGTTAAAAAACGTACTGTTTTTTTTTTTTTCTTCTCTTGCAAAGACGCTGTTTATAACTGGTTGCAAGTGAACACACTTACACAAAATAACTGTGGGATAATTGGTCTTAGGCAGTATGAAAGTATATACTAGTAAGCATAAAAAATAAATAAGCAATCTATTGTGATGTGAGCTAAGTTCTGATCACTTGGACTTGTGACAGAGTTAACAGTTTAATACTATGGCAGAGAAATGCATGTTGCTATCACAGATGGGGGACAAAGCAGTCCCATTCAAATCAAACACAGAGGTTTTTATGCTGCATAGCAGGAGCCAGATGTGGCTAGAAAAAATGATTCATTTAGCTAAACGTGGAAACAATAGTAACCAAAATGGTTTGACTCAAGTATACTGCAGGGAGGTATCGGTTTCAGAAAATAGGGGACAAACAGAAATTTAACCCTAGAAAAAGCATGGACTGGATTGGGGGAAGTGTATTACAGAAAGTTGAACAAACTCTGTGGGTTTTGCATGCTCTCCCTACATTCATGTGGGTTTCCTTCAGGTATTCTCATGTCCTCCCATCTGTCAGAAATTATGCTTATTGACATCTGTAAATTATCCCTGCATGTATTCCTCACTGTTGTGCATGTGATGTGATATGTCTGGAAAAGATCAGCAAGCATTAATGTACTTGCCTAGTTTAACACATAATTAAATAAAAAACAAACTTTCAGAAATAGTTATAAGTGGGGCGGGGTGTGAGCAATGCCATTTAAAAGGTGAGGGTTGAGATTACTGTTATTGTTGAGTATTCTTAGGGAATTAATTATGTGGCTTTGTGGAAATTAAGGAACTGAACCATTCAAGCAACTGCAGAAGATGACTGAAGGCTCATGAAGGAAAAAAAATGTGGTAATGTGAAATAAGAATGTATAGTCCGTCCTTCGGATGAGACGTTAAACAGAGGCATCATCTAGTGGTACCTAGGTGGATATACATTATTGCAATGTACCTACTGGAAAGAGTAGGACAAGCTCCCCAATGCCCTGGCCAAAGTTCCCCTAGTAGAATAAATACCGCCTTTGTTCTCCACTGAAAAGAGGTCACTAATCTAGTAGGACTAATTCAAAAGAAAAATAAAATAAATAATACAGATCAATCTCTCTGTGACACCAGATCTTCCCATAACCATTAAGCCCAGTCTCACTGACTCATTTGTCCACTACTTCCTGGCATCTAAGGACATAGGGTATGGGAGGTGATTGCTTGAGACTGAGAGCCAAAAGGTTTCCCCAGGTTTCATGTTTGATCCTGCATGATCTGTTGTCTTTGGCACCTTTCAAAGATACTAGTGTGTAAAATACTTAACTTACAAAGATTTATTTTACTTACATTTTAGTACATGTTAACCTAAACATGGCACTGATCAGCTCACAGCATTTTCAAGCACAGCATGGTGGAAATGCAGTCAATGAAGCAAACTTGAAGCAAGTAGTAATGGCCAGAGCGGTATGAGTTACTGATGAAATAATGCCTGTCCATAGGTGTTGTAAGGCCCGATGCCACAGGCCAGTATGTTTATAGGTTCCTAGATTGGTACTAGGCTAGCTGCCCTTGTGGGCCATGTTAAGCCTAGCCAGTTAACCCATGTGAGAATCAAACCCTCCACCTTGTGTCTGTAAGCCAAATATCTTTAACATTTTTCCAACCTCCTTCTGGTGGTTAGTACTTGTAGGTTCATAGATTAGTACTAGGCTGACTGCGCTTATGGGCCATTTTAAACCTAGCCTAGCCAATTGCCCTATGTGAGAATCAGGTCCTGCACCTTGTGTCTATAATGTAAACACCTTAACCATTATGCCAACCTCCCAAATGTAGGGAGAACTGGGGTGGTGGGGGTGATTAATTGAGGCACCCCCACCAATGTGGCTCATATTGGGTGTTGCAGTTGTTAAGACGGTCCCTAACAATAGTAGTTGGTAAATATGTATACTAAGCCAAGTCTTCTTCTTTTATCTGCTCCCGTTAGGGGTCGCTACAGCGGATCATCTGTTTCCATTTTTCCTGTCCTCTGCAGCTTGCTCTGTCACACCAACCACCTGCATGTTCTCTCTAACCACATCCATATACCTTATCTTAGGCCTTCCTCTTTTCCTGTTACCTGGCAGCTTCATCCTTAGCATATTTTTCCCAATATACTCTGCATCCCTCCTCAGCACATGTCCAAACCAATGTAGTCTTGCCTCTCTGGCTTTGTCTCCAAACCTTCCAACGTGGGCTGACCCTCTAATATACTTATTCCTAATCCTATCCATCCTCTTCACACCCAGTACAAATCTTAACATCTTTAACTCTGCCACATTCAGCTCTGACTCCTGCCTTTTTGTCAGTGCCACTGTCTCCAACCCATATAACATAGCTGGTCTCACTACCCTCTTGTAGACCTTCCCTTTCACTCTTACTTGTACTCATCTGTCACAAATCACTCCTGACACTTTTCTCCACCCAATCCATCCTGCCTGTACTCTCTTCTTCACCTCTCTTCCACACTCACCATTACTCTGAACTGTTGTTCCCAAGTATTTAAACTCATCCACCTTCACCACCTCTACTCCCTGCATCCTCACCATTCCTCTATCCTCCCTCTCATTCACACATATATATATATATTCTGTCTTAGTTCT
Organism: Protopterus annectens; assembly: GCF_019279795.1. Classification (NCBI taxonomy): domain Eukaryota; kingdom Metazoa; phylum Chordata; order Ceratodontiformes; family Protopteridae; genus Protopterus; species Protopterus annectens. Next base: position 1,830,579,536 of record NC_056741.1, read on the forward strand.
GCTGACCTTCATTCCTCTCGTCTCTAGAGCATATCTCCACCTCACCAGGGTCTCCTCCACCTGTTCCCTACTCTCACTACAGATCACAATGTCATCTGCAAACATCAAAGTCCACAGGGACTCCTGTCTGATCTCGACTGTCAACCTGTCCATCACCATTGCAAATAAGAAAGGGCTCAGAGCTGATCCTTGATGTAATCCCACCTCCACCTTAAATGCATCCATCACTCCCACCGCAGACCTCACCACTGGCATACTACCCCCATACATATCCTGTACCACTCTTACATACTTCTATGACACTCCCGGCTTCCTCATACAATACCACAACTCCTCTCTAGGCACCCTGCCATATGCTTTCTCTAAGTCCACAAAGACACAATGAAGCTCCTTCTGACCTTCTCTGTACTTCTCCATCAACACTCGCAGAGCAAACATCGCATCTGTAGTGCTCTTTCCTGGCATACTAAGCCAAGTATGTAATGAAAAAAGCATAATTCCCAGTGAATTGCCTTGTAGATGATTATGATCAGATTGAGAATCATAATTGCCAATCATAACCTACTTGTTATGTGTTAGAGGCATGGATACCAAGAAATTCACCTTGATAGCAAAGTTCATGAGGTGAATCATGGCATCCATGTGGAGAACACATGATCCAATTATAATTCTTTGTAGTGCTGCATGTACTACTATTTACAGGTGAAAAAAAATGCTAAGTGTTTGCTGGCTTTCAAAGCTGTAAACACTTTGCGTTTACTGTCAGATGAATAAGAGTGGGGGCGTGGCCAAGGATGAACACAGGATAGCAGCAGATTTCTTCAGCTCCACCAATTTCACTGCACTGACAGGAAATAATTACTTTAAAAATTAATTTATGAAGTAATTTTCTTTCTAAATATGTTTGGTTTATCTATTTCTTGAATAATATCTAAAAAAGAAAGAAAATTTTAATAATATTCCTGTCAGAAATCACCTTGGAAATTTTCCTGTCAGTTTCTCTGTTTGAAATGAGTTCCAGTAAGACAAATTCTCAAGATTCCAGCATCAAGAAAGAACTTCAGTCTCTGATATCTACAATCCAGCAACTTACTGCTAAGATGGATAAATTGGATACTAAAATTGACACCTTCATAGAAAAAACTACAAAACAAATGGACTTGTTACATATAGACTTGCAACAACAGAAGACCCAGATTACAGGCATAGAAGAGACTATAAATGACATGGAAAATAGAATCCAAGAAGAGGAAATCAACATTGAGTTTTTGCTGAAACAAAATACACATCTACAAACAAAGCTTGATGACCTGGAAAATAGATCTAGGGGAAATAACATTAGGATTTTTGGACTGCCAGAAAATATTGAAGGTAACAATATTACTTCTTTTTTAACAACATGGCTCCCTAAAACTTTAGACTTACCAGAAGCATTTTCTTTTGGTATCGAAAGAGCCCATAGATCTATAGCTAATACTAACTCTAACAAAAAGTATCCTAGATCAGTTATAGTTAGATTTCTATCATCTTTTGATAAAGAGATGGTACTTAAATATGCTTGGGCTAAAGCTCCTGTTAAAATTAATGAGGCAACTGTGTGTTTTGACAATGACTTTTCTTCCTTGGTAATAACTAAAAGAAAAGTTTTTCTGCCATTAATAAGGGAGCTTAAGAAATAACAGTTTAAAACCTACCTTCTGTTTCCTGCCAAGCTAAAAATCTTCCTTCCTGATGGTCCTAAAATTTTTGATGACTTAGACTCTGCATTGCTGTTTATCAAAAAAAATAAGATTTTGGATAAAATAGAGGAAATGGAATGGGCTAGTCCTTCATTAAAGGCAACAGAAACTTCATGGAAGACTTCAGAGAAGAAAAAGAGACTAAAAAACAAATGACTTGTTCTATGTTTTTTTCTTTTTTTTTTCTCTCTCTTTTTTTTCTTCACTATTAATCTTTTTAAATATAGTTACTGCATTTTCAGAAAGCCACAAATATTCTGAAAAAGACTTAATCAAAGTTATTTTCTGTGTACAAAGAACTGTTTTTGTTTCATAATCAGTCAAATTATCTGAGGAACTAATAACAAGCTATCATTCAATATGTTTCTCTTTCTGACAAAGAGAACTAAGGTTAGTAACGATACATTTTTTTTTCTTTTTCTTCTTTTCTTTTATTTTAAATAATGACATTCTATTTAGATTATGCAGCGGGTAAGGGGTGGGGGAGGGCAGGGAGAGAAGTGTAATGAAAATATGATAAATGGAATAATAACTTATTTATTCCTTGTAAAAAAGTATATATGTTGTTTTAATGCTATTGCTAATTATACTTCCTTGATTATATTGCTTATACTTGTTTACAAATAATTTGTCATGCTTTAATTAATAATAATTAGAACTAAATAATAGTAAATAGTATGTTTCATATCCATCTTTATTAATAGCAAGTAATATTCCACTGTAGTTACTTTTTATAGCTTCCTTTTTCATTTTTTTATCTTTTCTTTTACTCTCTTTTTATTTTCTACTCTCTTTTTTTTTTCTTCTCTGTTCTCTCTCTTTATTTTCTTTCATATTAATATATTCACATGCTTTTGATCATACTGATACAGTAAATAATAAGATTTGTATAAAAATTGATTTGGGGCATAAATAATTAGTTCTATTACATATTAATAACTGTGGGCTTAATTTCACTTTCATAGAGGCTGTAATAACTTGTAAAATACTTCGCGAAGGTTTTGCTATGTTTAGCTTCATTTATATTGATAAATGAATGTCAGTCACTTGTTTTTAACAAAATTCTCGCCAGAATGTTAAGGGAGACAATTTGGGATGTGGGTTACCTCGTGAATAGTGTCCTCGAGTTGTTTTAAAAGCTTCAACACTCAGAATTCACGCAGAGAAGCTGAAAGCAGTCAATTTGAACTTTGACCCCTGAATTCACACTGACACATCGCAGATTCATGAAGAACACTCTACCAGGAAGTAGAACTGCTGCAAATGCGACTCTGCGATGGAAAATAAATTCTATAACATTTAAATGTGAGTTATCTTTTATAACTACTTATTTATTCATGTTATAATTTATAAAATATGAAAGTTATAATGATTTTAAATGATTCAGTATCTCATAGTAAGCAAATGTGATATTTTAGAAGGCATAGAAAGTGAAACATTTATACATGTGTTTTTGAAAGTTTACTTGACTGCAACATATTAATGTATGTAAAAAACTTATGATTTAAACATATACATTGCTATAATTCATCTGATTTATCTGACTGACAAGCATAAATATCTTTATGATTCTATTTTGGAAGAAGTTGTCATGTGACATATTTTAAAGCAGCAGTTCAGATATACAAAATACAGATGGCTTTCTTCACAATAATGCAAGTATTTCTGAGAATTTACATAGCTATGCAGTATGATTTATAACAATTTCTATAAATATAATATTTTATTTTATTGGCAATAATAAGTATGAGAAAAAAGCTCTGATACAAGTAATTTAAAGTCTTTTGGAAGCTGTTAACTGCATTTCTATGACAGAAAATAGGTACATCTTAATATATGTAATGTCTGAACCATAATAGCCAAAGTTATTGATTTAAATGAACACCAGAACTTATTTTTACAAACTTTGAATAAATGAATATGTAGATATGCCCTCCTTTTTTTTTTCTTTTCTTTCTCTCTCTCCCTCTCTCACATCTTTTATTTCTTTCTCTCTTCTTGGTTCCTAATATCAAGTTTATTTGAATGCTATTTGAGTATAAATGTATTATATTAAATAGATGTACATAGCAGTATGAATTGTTTTTAAAAGTTTCTATTTGTTTATATGATGCTGATTTATCAAATGTGTAGCTTTGTCTTACCAGATAATCTAATTGAAAGTTGTTAATTTAAGTTAATAATAACTAGTATTAAATTGATAAGGTGGTAGCTGAGGTACTGCTGCTTAGGGTAGGGGGTTAACTTGAGTAGTATGTACTACTCTAAGTTGGAGTTTTAACTCCAGGCTGGGTGCAAGGTTTAATCCTTACATTATTTTCATTTGTTCACTGTTGTATGTATATAGTTCTGACATCCACAATACATTTTGTAAGCTCATTGTCACTACAAACAAAATTGAATCTTATACAAAATCCCATAAGAGATTCAATAAATACAGCTATATCTAAAGGTACACCTAAAGGAGGAGGTATAACATTACTTATTTTGTTAATTGTTATTTTGATTATAAGTTTTATATGTTTTAAAAATGCCAAATGACTTCTCTAAAAGGAATGTCTTTAAACATTAATGGACTGAATAACCCGTGTAAAAGGGCAAGCCTAATAAGATACATTAATTTACATAAGGCCAACTTAATATTCCTTCAAGAAACACATCTCCTGAAAAAAGATATTGATAAATTAGCCACAAATAAATATACAGTATTGGTTAGTTCAGAGCACACTCAGAAAAAAAGAGGAGTGGCTATTTTATGGAATAAAAGTATGCCCATTCCTAAAACTATTAAGTCTTATCAAGATGATAAAGGAATGTTTTGTATGGTTACAATACAAATTAATGGGAAGACTTATACATTAATCAATGTATATTGGATACCTAGAATTGGTATTAATACAGTGAAATACCATCTTGATAAGATCATATCATTCTCTATAGGAGATATTATTTTGGCAGGTGACTTTAATTGTATCCTACATGAAAATGAAACTACTACTATAGGAAAAAGGAAAATTACATCTAATGCAAAACATGTAAAGGATTTTGTTAATTCTTATCATTTAAATGATATTAATAATCAGATAGACTCAAAATCATTACCATACACCTTTTTTTCTAACAGATACAAAACTTATTCAAAAATAGATAGAGTCTTTATTTCTAACCAGATGGTAACAGAATTAATTAACTCTAAAATCATTTCATGTCCTATATCTGATCATAATTCAATTGTTTTTGAGTTCATGATAAAAAATACTTACAATGTTCAGATCAAAAGGATACCAGCATACTTAACTCAACTAAAAGATTATAAAGAATATATACTTTCAGAAGTACAACATTTTCTAGACATAAATAATACTCCTGAAGTCTCCATTGTTTATGTTTGGGATGCTTTAAAATCATATCTATATAGACAAAGTATCAGATGGTATAATAATAAAAGGAAATCTTGGGATAAGGAATTGTTAGATATTCAAAGTAAATTAGACTCTTATAAACATAATAATAAAGAAAATATTATGGATAAGAAAGTCATTGAAGAAATAAACAAACTAAATGAGAAATACAAAGAAATTTTAACTCATAAAGTTAAAATAACTTTAGAGAAATACAAGTTTTTGTCTTACTCAATAAGCCCCAAATACTTACATAGACTTAAAAACAAAACAAAAAGGTTGAATAAGCAAAATCATATCAAAGAAATGTTCTCTCTAAGGAAAAATAATAATGTTTCTATTCTACCAGAAATACTAGATGAATTTAGAAAACACTTTCACAAAATTAATCATAATAACATTAACATGGAACCTAAAGATAAAATAAAGGAATTTATAACTACAAACATGAATAAAAAACTTAATAAACAACAGATTAAATTATTGGATAAAAGTATTTCATATACAGAGGTTGTTACACAAATAAACAAGCTTAAATCAAACAAAGCACCAGGTAATTATGGTATTATACCAGAGATATATAAAATTCTTTCTAAAAGTACATACTCATTAATACATAAGGTTTTTATTTTGGCCCAAAATGAGCTAATAACCCCCCATCTTGGCAATACACATTTATTTCACCAATTTTAAAACCTAATAAAGACCCAACTAGATGTACTTCATATCGAGCCATTTCATTACTTAATGTTGATTATAAAATGTTTATGAGTATTTTTGCTGATAGATTGAAGACAATCATCCCTGGCATTATAGATATAGATCAGACAGGCTTCATTGTAAATAGAAATACTTTTGATAATATAAGGAGAACTCTAACATTAATTGATTTTGCAAATAGGAGAAAGAAAGATTTAACACTTATTAGTCTCGATATAAGTTCAGCATTTGATTCAGTAAGTTGGGACTACTTGTTTACCTTACTGAAGTGCACAAACTTCTCAGATGCATTTGTAAATCTAATTGAGCATCTATACAAAGGAGCATTGGCTTATATTAAGATAGGAACATATGTCTCACAAAAATACCCATTTTTAAAGGTACAAAACAAGGGTGTCCACTCTCTCCACTGTTATTCACTTTAATAATGGAGCCTTGGGCTAATCTGATCAGAAATAGTACTGATATAGAGGGATTTGAAATAGATGAAAATACAACATCTAAAATTCAACTCTTTGCAGATGATGTTCTAATTACATCAGCAGGATCTAATTCTTCTATGCAGTCTCTATTTGATAAAATGATGAATTTTAAAAGTATTTCTGGTTTAATATTCAATGAAGAAAAAACTAAAATACTACCTATATATACACGAAAAAATGTTCTCATTAGTGATTTTACTAAATATGTACCCAATTCAGGTCAGATAACTTATCTAGGTGTAATATTAACTAAAGATATTAAATCTATTATACATAATAATTATAATACCTGTCTTCTTAATATAGAAAATCTTTTCAATACCTGGAATGATATGTTTTTTTTACTATGGAAGAGAGACTTACAATTATTAAAATGATAATATTCCCTAAGATATTATACTTAATACAATCAATAATACTCCCACCTACAAAAATAATTATCAAAAAATTAAATGCACTAATGTTAAATTTCCTATGGGCACCTAATAGACCTAGGATTGCATTAAAGAAACATACTAATAGCTGGTCTCAAGGGGGTATTTCTTTTCCAGACTTTAACTTATATACTATCTCTTCTATTGTAAAAGTTATTACTTTGTTAATAGATCAGTCATATGTTGCAAAATGGAAAGATTACTGGGAACTAATTAGTATCCACTTCATGAAAATCTCCTTAACACATAAAAATATGATTGTAAATAACTCCATGCTATGGTTACTAAAATAATTTTGTACTTCACCTATTACACCTAAATATATAGTTAGTTACCCATTAAACATTATTATTAGTTATCGTAATTTTATATTCATGCATCCTAAATATAAGGAATGGAATTTTATTATATTCCCTATAATGTATACTCGAGGTATGCTTTTGTCATCCACTTCTGAAGGAACCCATTTAGCTACAGATAATGATCTAAAGTATTGGTATCAGTTGCTATCTGATAATAAAGTTAAAAATCTAGATTTCTTAAAACAAGAATTTGATCTAAGAGAAACTTGTTGGTTAGAAGTTCAGACCTTTAGACAACATCTCATTAATAAAATTGATCTAATGTCTATAACAGTTAAAGAATCTATTCCAACACTGATTGATTACTTGATATTAAATTTACAACATAAAGTTTCTGATAAAGGTAAGCTTTCATACATACATAAAATTATCAGACAAGAAACTTTTTACAGTGTAGATACCTACTGGAATTATTTCACTTCCATTAATGGTGACCCACCAAATCAACAAGATAAACAATATATATTGGAATCTGCCTACAAAACTACATCTTCCATTGTCTGGAGACTTTTTACATGGAAATTTTTACATAGATCCTTTTATACACCTTTGATGATGAATAAAATAAATAATAAAGATAATCTATGTAAGAGATGTAATGTAGAAATTAATGCTGACTGGGCTCATATGTTTTATGACTGTATAAAGTTGAAAGAATATTGGAAGTCAATCAATGATTTTTTGCAGGCTCTTTTTACAGATAATTTCATTATTTCTAAATCTCTTATATTATTCAACACACCTGTACCTCAAAGTGTTAAAAAGGTTAAGCTTCCCTTGTTATGGTGTATTCTAGCAGTGGCTAGAAAAATAATAACCAGAAATTGGATTTCAGATACACTTCCTTCGTTCAATGAATTTAAAAATGTTATGACTATAGTGTGCCATATGGAATTGATGACAATAAAATCAAGAACTACTAGAAAAACATCTTATTATATTGTATGGGATACTTTACAAAACTTGTTAAAAAAATCTTAACTTCAATAGCATGGTATTTTAGTTTAATTAATTGATCTGATTGTAGTGGATGTCTTTGTAAATACTTTGGTTATTTTGTTGAATGTTATAATCATATCTATTTTAATTACTTGTATAAAATAGTTATGATATTTCTCTTGTATGTTAAAAACAATAAACTTGTTTTAAAAAAAAGAAGAATAAGAGTAACACAGTCTCTTTTTGCACTCAGACTGCCATGCCTCTTAACTGTCCAGATTTTCATCAGATGACCAGAACTTTACCTTGTATGTTTGGTCTGTTTCTCATAAAATCTTGTTTTTGGCAGATCACTGAGGATTAGGGTCACTAGGTGGTGATGTGCATTTGAGTTTCAGATTTTGTGTCATTCGGAGGATGCAGGCAAACACACACCCTGTTGGTCTAGTGACTTTCTAAGTTTATAAATGGAAGTCAAGCAGGGGGTACATTACTGATGCAGACAGCAAGCAGAAACAAATTTGAATTTTTTTCTGCTGCTGTCTTTGCTGGTCAGTACTGGCAGATTTGACTAACTAGCACCAGACCCAACCTTAACAAGTTCAGCAGGGGCTGCTTAACATTTGTGAAGATCAGGTCTCGCGCTGGAATAGCACTTAATTGATATGTCTTTTTCCTAATATCGGAGCGTAATCACAGCGTTTCATGCATTACATAGTTTTTAACTGTGTTGCTTAAGGTCTGCATTATTTTTGGGTTATGTCCAAAAAGCAAAACAAAGAATAGCATTATTTTCAATTCCTACATTATCAGCAAGTAACACTAAATACAAGTGTTGACAGAGTGACAGATTGATGTTGACCAGATAAAATAGAAAGGATGAGAAAGACTGGAAAGATAAATACCCTAGGATGATGGTCACCACTGCACCTTTACATTAATTGTGGAATGCACATATGATGGAAGTAACTGTATTTAAGTCAACATGAGGAAATAACACCTTGTTTTCTATGTATTGTATGGGTCTATATCACTTCATCGGGGTTTGCTTGCCTCGAATTGCTATTCATCGACCAGCATCATTGAACGGCCCTTCTCGAATGTTCACATTAGCAAACCTTTTTCTCGTGCCAAGAAATCACTTGGCCAGCATACCTGCCTACACACCCGCCACAGTACATCAAACTCACCAAAGTCGGGGGCTATCCCCACCACACCCCCCCCTACTTATCTATACCATTTCCAAGATTGTATTACAGTGGGGAAAATGGCAAATTTCTGTCTGTGGGCCAAGTGATTTCCTTCCCTGGGATCAACATTCGCTGATGTGAATGTTCGATAAAGGACCGTTGAATTATGTCTGTTCGATGAATAGCCATTCGAGGTAGGTAAACTTTGATGAGGTGCTGTAGACCCATATTATATAGCAGCTCCTTCCTCGGGTCAGTATAAGCATCACAAAAGAAAAGTACATTAAGTTCATTGCCTCTTGTTTATTGCTACTGCAGCATTTGTATAGTAAATCTTGTCTGTTTTACTCTGATGTTCCTATGTAGTAGGAAGTCTTTTGGTTTTCCATTTCATTGAGACTGTTTTATACCACTATCCAAAATCAGCACTAACAACATGCCATTTCTATTCATATGAGGGTACTATATTATGCTGTATATGACAAGATGTTATAAACTGAATCCATCCATCCTCAACCCCTTTGCCCATTTTTGCACATGGGGTCGGGGTGCCACTTCAACAGTGACAGTCATCTCAAGCCAAGGTTTACACCACCGGGTAGCTAGCCCTGCTGCTGTAGTTCATCCATATCACTCACTCACACACACACTTACTCCTAGGGACAGTTTAGAGTGTCCAATCCACCTGTTGCCTGTCTTTTGAGTGTGGGAGGAAACTGGAGCACCTGAAGGAAACCAATTTGACCACAGGGAGGACATGCAAGCTCCATACAGAAGGCATCCCAGTGGAGAATCGAACAGGAGAACCTCTTGCTGTGAAGTGACAATGCTAACCGCTGCAACACTGTGACTGCCCATACTATCTGTAAAATGGGCTGGGAGAGCTTGAAGGATTGCTTTTATGTCATTGGTTAAATGACGTGCTGGCATATTAGTCTGTAGTGAACTATGATTCAGAGGAAAATTTCAGACTTATTTATTTTATTTATTTTTGAGTGGCTATGGCATGACCTCTCAGCTGAGATAGACATTGGTCAGAATTGATAAGTGCTATACCCTGGTAAGCAAATTCAGATAAATAAATTGACACTGATCCCATTGTTTACTGCAATTACAGTAACATGAGATAGCAAAAACAACTTGTTAATACTGGAGAAACTGTGAGCAACTGCCAAAGGCATTAGGATTTGATCGGGATTTGCAGTCCAGCTTCTTTGGAAAGGAAAACCGTTGCTGGAAAAGTGAAAGGGAACCCCCAAAGGATTCAATGAAAAATCATTCACCTCCCTAAGTGTCTGTAGAAGAAACTGAATAGGAATTAACATCTTCCTTTATTTAATCAAATCAGCAACAGAAGCTCCACCGGAAGAACAGCGATCCGTAATTAAAATAAAAGCTCCAAACAGTCGCGGCTTGCAGGCAGTGGATGTCTGCCTTATACTAAAACAGTTCAAACCACATGTACGACAAATGAAGCACCAATTCTGGCACAATAGGTAACCTGTTGGTTACATAAATGAACTTCAAAACCAAGAAAAGCCACCAACTCAAAAGGTGGATAGAAGCTTCCTTTATTCAGTGCACCCCAAACGGGTTTCTTCAGACTGTACAAAAAACTTAATAGCAGCACAGCCCATATATACCTTAAGTGATCAGCTGACTAATAATTCAATTAAAAACATTATTCTTAAAAACAAGTCTAAAACATGAACAATTCTAAAACATAACAATTTGTAGCAGCTTTTATACAATAAATATACTAAATATGATACATCAAAATGTGCAAAGGAGCTTAAAAATATATAAAAATATATAATCAAACAATTCAACTCATCATAAACATTTACCACATAACCACTAGATGGTGCTGTATTACACAGAAAATGCATTAATGTGTATATGTATGAGCACAATCAATATAAGCATCACTAAAATTAGAAATGAAAGGCTGTTCTACTAATATACAACATTTTTATGGAACAGTATTACTAAACAATGTACTACCTCACAAAGGGCCATCTTATTTCATCACCTTTCTCAGCCTTCTCTTCTTGAGAAAGGTTGTAGGCTAATTTTATCATTGAGCCCAGGCAAAATCTGCCTTACATCTGATAATCCACTTGGTTTCCATTTCCAGTGTAAGATTCTCTAGATCACCACCTCTAGAATTGGGATCTATTGCCTGTATAACAAGAAAACTAAAGGTATGGGCAGGACCTTTAGCTTTATTGTGTTTGCGTTCTTTCCATCACCTACCCTCACGCAATAAACATGCTCCTAATCCTTTCTCTCAGCGTTCTGTTGGTTTTGCCAATATAGAACGCTGAGGGAGCAACATAGGGCTAAATATACAACGTTGGCCGTTCTGCAGTTTGTCCCAGTGCAAAATTTGAATGTTCTATCTAACAATGGTGGTTTGAAGGTTATTTCTGTGTTGATAAATGTGCATTGATTGCAACCACTGCATGGAATAGTGTTATATTCTTATGACATAGCATCCTCCTTAGGTTCAAACTATTCTTATAGCTGAATCTAGGTCTAACTAACTAAATTACTGATGGAATCTAGAACATGCCAATGTTTGTCTATAATGGCTCTAATATCAAAGATGTCACTTGTGTAGTAGAGAGGTATTTTGACATAATCAAACCCATGCTTAATGTCTATATGTTCATTTTCACTCATATTTTCTATGGTGTTTGAGAAATAAGGTTTGGCTCTATTATTTCTCATAGACAATACTTCCATTTCAGTTTCATCAATTTGTGTAGCATTATAGTTTCTCTCTAATAACCTGTCTCTGAGTCCCTCAATTCATCTTTATATCCAGACTCTGTGGGATTAAGTCTAGAGGCCCTCATAATTTGTCCCTTAACAAGCGTTCTCAAAGATGTGCTTAGGGTGCATACTACTTCTGTGTAATAAAGTGTTTCTGAAACATTCTTTCCTATGGACAGATGTATTGACTATTCCATTAGGTAGCCTCATGACATTAACATCTAGATAAGGGATGAAATCTTGGGAATAATTCATGGTAAATTTCAGATAGTCAGTGTACCCATTAATCTCTTTCTCAAGCCAATAGAGAAGACTCACTACCTGCCCAAATCATAAAGAGGTCATCCACAAATCTTTTATAAAAAGTACATATTGTTTGTAATTCTTGGAAGGGAATAGTGTCTCTTTCTCCCATTCAGCCATAACAAGTAGCTATTGGCACAAGATGTGCCCATAGCTACATTTCTTCATTAAAAAGAATATATTGTTCTCCAGAATGATCTCCAAAAATAAAGCCAATAACTCAATGAACTGCATGTCCATCTCTGTGTGCTTTTAAGGTAATTCTGTACACACTCCACACCTATCTTATTGGGAATGACTGTGAACAAACTTTTCACATCAAATGTCACCATAAGATAATCTACTCCATCACTTAAACTTGACATAAAATCATATAGATCTATCAAGAAATGCTTGCTATCTCTCAATACATATGGGTTTTCATTAACTACAGTCCTTAAATGATGTTCTACAAAGTGAGGTTAACCAACCCGACCTGATACAATGGGTCTCATGGTTATGCACTTTGGGTAGCCCTTTTAGTATGGGTATAAACGGATGATTCACCTTTAGGAACTTATAAAAATCTTTCCTAATCAACCTACTTCTAAGTAGGTCATCTATTGTGTCATACACTCTAAATATTTTCATCATCACTTCATTGATGTCAACCTTTGTGTAGGATCCGTCAGTTCTCAATAAAATGTTCATATTGTTTATATAATGTTGGGAGTCCATAACTACAATGGGACCACCTTTATCAGCAGGTGTGATGATAATGCTCATGTCCGTTTTTAAAGCTTGGAGGGCTTCCCTTTCTAAGTGTGTCAAGTTTGTTTTCTTATGTCTCTTAGTTCTATTATCTCGATTGGAGTAATAAGAATATAAATCACTCTCTACAAGTTTCGTGAATGTTTCTATTACAGGGTGTAACACAGGAGTGTAAGTGCTTACTGGTTTAAAAATGTCAGTTGCTCTGTCCTTGTCATATAGGCCAAAATCTAATCTCAACTGTACATTCCTGGCAAACAGCTTCATGTCAATAATGGAGTCAGTAATATCACTTGTTTTACAGGGTATAAAAGACAGACCTTTGTTAAGGACTTGTTCCTCATACCCAGTTAACTCTCTCCTAGAAAGGTTGAGAACTAAGGATTCCCTTTCTTTCCCCACATCTTTTTTAGGGTTGGTCCTGCTTGTTCCATATCTATTACCTTCCTTTTCTGTCTCCCCCTGCTCATGGAGCGAGATCTTGTGCCAATAGCTACGCCAACATTGTTATGGCTGAATGGGAGAAAGAGACACTATTCCCTTCCAAGAATTACAAACAATATGTACTTTTTTATAAAAGATTTGTGGATGACCTCTTTATGATTTGGGCAGGTAGTGAGTCTTCTCTATTGGCGTTTGAGAAAGAGATTAATGGGTACACTGACTATCTGAAATTTACCATGAATTATTCCCAAGATTTCATCCCTTATCTAGATGTTAATGTCATGAGGCTACCTAATGGAATAGTCAATACATCTGTCCATAGGAAAGAATGTTTCAGAAACACTTTATTACACAGAAGTAGTATGCATCCTAAGCACATCTTTGAGAACGTTGTTAAGGGACAAATTATGAGGGCCTCTAGACTTAATCCCACAGAGTCTGGATATAAAGATGAATTGGAGGGACTCAGAGACAGGTTATTAGAGAGAAACTATAATGCTACACAAATTGATGAAACTGAAATGGAAGTATTGTCTATGAGAAATAATAGAGCCAAACCTTATTTCTCAAACACCATAGAAAATATGAGTGAAAATGAACATATAGACATTAAGCATGGGTTTGATTATGTCAAAATACCTCTCTACTACACAAGTGACATCTTTGATATTAGAGCCATTATAGACAAACATTGGCATGTTCTACGGGTCGAAGATTCCATCAGTAATTTAGTTGGGGTTAGACCTAGATTCAGCTATAAGAATAGTTTGAACCTAAGGAGGATGCTATGTCATAAGAATGGATGCACCCACACAAGCTTATAACACTATTCCATGCAGTGGTTGCAATCAATGCACATTTATCAACACAGAAATAACCTTCAAACCACCATTGTTAGATAGAACATTCAAATTTTGCACTGGGACAAACTGCAGAACGGCCAACGTTGTATATTTTGCTCAGCGTTCTATATTGGCAAAACCAACAAGCATGTTTATTGCATGAGGGTAGGTGATGAAAAGAGCCAAACACCATAAAGCTAAAGGTCCTGCCCATACCTTTAGTTTTCTTGTTGTACAGGCAATAGATCCCAATTCTAGAGGTGGTGATCTAGAGAATCTTACACTGGAAATGGAAACCAAGTGGATTATCAGATGTAAGGCAGATTTTTTGCCTGGGCTCAATGATAAAATTAGCCTACAACCTTTTCTCAAGAAGAGAAGGCTGAGAAAGGTGATGAAATAAGATGGCCCTTTGTGAGGTAGTACATTGTTTAGTAATGCTGTTCCATAAAAATGTTGTATATTAGTAGAACAGCCTTTTATTTCTAATTTTTAGTGATGCTTATATTGATTGTGCTCATACATATACACATTAATGCATTTTCTGTGTAATACAGCACCATCTAGTGGTTATGTGGTAAATGTTTATGATGAGTTGAATTGTTTGATTATATATTTTTATATATTTTTAAGCTCCTTTGCACATTTTGATGTATCATATTTAGTATATTTATTGTATAAAAGCTGCTACAAATTGTTATGTTTTAGAATTGTTCATGTTTTAGACTTGTTTTTAAGAATAATGTTTTTAATTGAATTATTAGTCAGCTGATCACTTAAGGTATATATGGGCTGTGCTGCCATTAGTTTTTTGTACAGTCTGAAGAAACCACTGAATAAAGGAAGCTTCTATCCACCTTTTGAGTTGGTGGCTTTTCTTGGTTTTGAAGTTCATTTATGTAACCAACAGGTTACCTATTGTGCCAGAATTGGTGCTTCATTTGTCGTACATGTGGTTCGTTCTTTGAACTGTTTTAGTATAAGGCAGACTTCCACTGCCTGCAAGCCGCAGCGTTCCTTTCGTGACTGTTTGGAGCCTTTATTTTAATTACGGATCGCTGTTCTTCCGGTGGAGCTTCTGTTGCTGATTTGGTTTTACATTTATTGTTTCCACACGGAGGATATGGCTTGCACGAACGGAGGTGATGAAATAGAGCTAGCATATGTTCCGGATGCCACTGGTATTACCGAACGGATGCTGGGAAGATTTACTGACTGCATATCAGGTACTGAAAATGCCCTGTTGTTTTTTGAGCCAAATGAGGAGCGTGAATCTGAGATAGATAACGCTGATGATTTGTTAAGGCTGGCGGATGATTTGGAACAGCTCGAGATTGATCTTTTAAAATTAAAGAAATTACAGCTGCAGCATTTTGAAGCGTGTCTGCAAAAACGGATTATACCGAGAGGGCTTCGAGTCCTTAAGATGCCTACCACAGGTAACCATTACCCTGAACTATTATTAAAATGGCAGAAGTTAAATATGGAACTGAGTTTTAATTACATGAGACTCCTCATTGATTATCACAGACCTGAGGAGGAGTTGATCAAAGAAAAAGTGACTGAGATGTATAGACATATCAATGTAAAGTACCAAACATCCAAAAAGACTTTGGGATTGGATAGATTAATGGACAATGTTTTGTTATATGAGAGGAGGTTAACTAATCAAAAGAAAACAAAAATTGAGAGGGACGTTACTGATTTCAAAAATGGTCATGTCTTCACTTGGCCCAGAACTGTTACACCTAATGTGATATTACATAATACTGTTCCAAGAGAGGTTGAAGTATGTAGTACAAAAAGTAAAAGCAGTAGCAATAATGATGCAAACATTACTAATGTATTAACTGATGATGTTTCTACAAATAATATTTTAACCTCTGATAGTGCTTCCACTGGCATGGAGGAAGGTTTGAATAGGAATGTGAATAATGTGAATTTGTATCCCATGGTAATTCAAACCAAAGGAAAGTCGGTTTGTATAGAGAACAATGTCCCAACCACTGTTAGAGGCATAGTTAACTCGATTAATACCATGAATGGTGACTTGACAGGAACAAAGAAAAAGATTATCTCTTTAGATAGTGGTAAAGCCACTGACCACATGGTCCCCAGGCATGAGGTTCCTTTCCCTATTCAGTCCCCCCGGTTCAGAGGGAGATCTCGCTCCATGAGCAGGGGGAGACAGAAAAGGAAGGTAACAGATATGGAACAAGCAGGACCAACCCTAAAAAAGATGTGGGGAAAGAAAGGGAATCCTTAGTTCTCAACCTTTCTAGGAGAGAGTTAACTGGGTATGAGGAACAAGTCCTTAACAAAGGTCTGTCTTTTATACCCTGTAAAACAAGTGATATTACTGACTCCATTATTGACATGAAGCTGTTTGCCAGGAATGTACAGCTGAGATTAGATTTTGGCCTATATGACAAGGACAGAGCAACTGACATTTTTAAACCAGTAAGCACTTACACTCCTGTGTTACACCCTGTAATAGAAACATTCACGAAACTTGTAGAGAGTGATTTATATTCTTATTACTCCAATCGAGATAATAGAACTAAGAGACATAAGAAAACAAACTTGACACACTTAGAAAGGAAGCCCTCCAAGCTTTAAAAACGGACATGAGCATTATCATCACACCTGCTGATAAAGGTGGTCCTATTGTAGTTATGGACTCCCAACATTATATAAACAATATGAACATTTTATTGAGAACTGACGGATCCTACACAAAGGTTGACATCAATGAAGTGATGATGAAAATATTTAGAGTGTATGACACAATAGATGACCTACTTAGAAGTAGGTTGATTAGGAAAGATTTTTATAAGTTCCTAAAGGTGAATCATCCGTTTATACCCATACTAAAAGGGCTACCCAAAGTGCATAAGGGTCTGGAAAACCCGCCCATGAGACCCATTGTATCAGGTCGGGGTTGGTTAACCGAACCGTTCTCACTCTTTGTAGAACATCATTTAAGGACTGTAGTTAATGAAAACCCATATGTATTGAGAGATAGCAAGCATTTCTTGATAGATCTATATGATTTTATGTCAAGTTTAAGTGATGGAGTAGATTATCTTATGGTGACATTTGATGTGAAAAGTTTGTTCACAGTCATTCCTAATAAGATAGGTGTGGAGTGTGTACAGAATTACCTTAAAAAGCACACAGAGATGGACATGCAGTTCATTGAGTTATTGGCTTTATTTTTGGAGATCATTCTGGAGAACAATATATTCTTTTTTAATGAAGAAATGTACTTACAAAATGATGGTAGCTATGGGCACATCTTGTGCCAATAGCTTATGGCTGAATGGGAGAAAGAGACACTATTCCCTTCCAAGAATTACAAACAATATGTACTTTTTTATAAAAGATTTGTGGATGACCTCTTTATGATTTGGGCAGGTAGTGAGTCTTCTCTATTGGCGTTTGAGAAAGAGATTAATGGGTACACTGACTATCTGAAATTTACCATGAATTATTCCCAAGATTTCATCCCTTATCTAGATGTTAATGTCATGAGGCTACCTAATGGAATAGTCAATACATCTGTCCATAGGAAAGAATGTTTCAGAAACACTTTATTACACAGAAGTAGTATGCACCCTAAGCACATCTTTGAGAACGTTGTTAAGGGACAAATTATGAGGGCCTCTAGACTTAATCCCACAGAGTCTGGATATAAAGATGAATTGGAGGGACTCAGAGACAGGTTATTAGAGAGAAACTATAATGCTACACAAATTGATGAAACTGAAATGGAAGTATTGTCTATGAGAAATAATAGAGCCAAACCTTATTTCTCAAACACCATAGAAAATATGAGTGAAAATGAACATATAGACATTAAGCATGGGTTTGATTATGTCAAAATACCTCTCTACTACACAAGTGACATCTTTGATATTAGAGCCATTATAGACAAACATTGGCATGTTCAAGATTCCATCAGTAATTTAGTTGGGGTTAGACCTAGATTCAGCTATAAGAATAGTTTGAACCTAAGGAGGATGCTATGTCATAAGAATATTAAGGATGCACCCACACAAGCTTATAACACTATTCCATGCAGTGATTGCAATCAATGCACATTTATCAACACAGAAATAACCTTCAAACCACCATTGTTAGATAGAACATTCAAATTTTGCACTGGGACAAACTGCAGAGCGGCAGCGTTGTATATTTAGCCCTATGTTGCTCCTGCTCAGCGTTCTATATTGGCAAAACCAACAGAACGCTGAGAGAAAGGATTAGGGAGCATGTTTATTGCATGAGGGTAGGTGATGGAAAGCCAAACACCATAAAGCTAAAGGTCCTGCCCATACCTTTAGTTTTCTTGTTATACAGGCAATAGATCCCAATTCTAGAGGTGGTGATCTAGAGAATCTTACACTGGAAATGGAAACCAAGTGGATTATCAGATGTAAGGCAGATTTTTTGCCTGGGCTCAATGATAAAATTAGCCTACAACCTTTTCTCAAGAAGAGAAGGCTGAGAAAGGTGATGAAATAAGATGGCCCTTTGTGAGGTAGTACATTGTTTAGTAATACTGTTCCATAAAAATGTTGTATATTAGTAGAACAGCCTTTATTTCTAATTTTTAGTGATGCTTATATTGATTGTGCTCATACATATACACATTAATGCATTTTCTGTGTAATACAGCACCATCTAGTGGTTATGTGGTAAATGTTTATGATGAGTTGAATTGTTTGATTATATATTTTTATATTTTTAAGCTCCTTTGCACATTTTGATGTATCATATTTAGTATATTTATTGTATAAAAGCTGCTACAAATTGTTATGTTTTAGAATTGTTCATGTTTTAGACTTGTTTTTAAGAATAATGTTTTTAATTGAATTATTAGTCAGCTGATCACTTAAGGTATATATGGGCTGTGCTGCCATTAGTTTTTTGTACAGTCTGAAGAAACCCGTTTGGGGTGAAAGCGCTCACTGAATAAAGGAAGCTTCTATCCACCTTTTGAGTTGGTGGCTTTTCTTGGTTTTGAAGTTCATTTATGTAACCAACAGGTTACCTATTGTGCCAGAATTGGTGCTTCATTTGTCGTACATGTGGTTCGTTCTTTGAACTGTTTTAGTATAAGGCAGACATCCACTGCCTGCAAGCCGCAGCGTTCCTTTCGTGACTGTTTGGATCTTCCTTTATTTGTCTAGATGGCTTTGGATCTAGAAATACTGATGACTGTGGAGTCACTTACTTCTGGTGTTTTGTTTTTCCTGCATCTAAAGACCAGTTCATATCCTCCAGTTAGGGATGAGGGCAGAGACTGTGGTCCTTTAGGTAGAGAAGTCTGTTTTCAACATAATTGAAAATATGGGGACCATCCTGCACTGAAGTGCACAATATAGATGGATGGAGAGTAGAAGCTTTCACTTTTTTTGGATCTTAAAAATTGCAGAAGAAGCCACCGCACTTTCCGATTTTGCACAAGATGACTGCGTAATCATTATCAAGCATTATTTTCTCCCCAAAATATGTTAAACCCAATGTTACCCAATCAGTTCTTAGTCTCTTCTTTCTGGGCAAAGGATAGAAAGTTCATAATCATAGTCATGGATAAGCCCCTGGTGTGGTAGAGGACCAAGGATCTATGATCCCTGTCAGTCCTGAACATTGCAGTAGTATCCATCTGTAGCAAAGTGGTTATCTTGGTTGAAAGGAATGTAATGATGTCTTTTTCATGACTGTCTAGCAGCCCATAGATCCTGACCTATGCTGACCATCTAAGAAAACTCCAGCTCTACCCTGTTGCATATCGTCTACACAGAAGCAATCTCTGCTTAACATACAAGGCCATGTCAAACCCAGAGCTGTTGGACATGCTACACTTAAACAAATCCCAATCCCTCAGAGCCACATGCTCCAGGGATCTAAACCTTGTCATCACAATGAACAAAACATGCATGAGGGATAGGTTCCTGACCCTGAGATTCCCCAGACTCTAGAATAGACTGCCCATACATGTCAAGCAGAGCACCTCATTGGCCCTCTTCAAAAGGAACCTTGATAATTGGATGGGAGATAGGAAATTCACCCCAGGGATCACGTCAGTCGCCCTGCTAGACAGGGGTCCAGGGAAGTAAATATTGTGGGAGGAAATACGCAGGGAATTGTATAGGCCCTAGGGCCGATAGCCTAGTACCAACCTATGAACATATAAAGCAATATACACGTTTTTTGGACGACATTTTTATAGTTTGGGAAGGTAGTTTAGAAAGATTAAAGGCATTTGTGGAATATATTAACAATACAGTAGGTTTCCTCAAATTCACTCATGAATATAGTAGCACAGAATTGTCTTATTTAGATGTAAATTTGAAAGTGGATAGAAATAGGAAGTGTTTGACATCTGGGATTCATAGGAAGGCCACTTTTTCTAATTCCTGTCTTGATTATCAAAGCTGGCATCCTAGCTATCAGAAAAAATCGATCATTAAAGGTCAAATGGTGAGGGCTGCCAGAATGGTTAATGAACATCAGGAATTCATTAATGAATTAGATTTCATAATGAATATGTTCATTAGAAGGGGTTACCCAGCTGCATTATGTACATCCATTAAGGACAAGATTATTTGCAAAAGAGAAAGTGGTATTTATGAAGCTATTTTAAAGTGGAATTCAATGGAGACACAAGAGGGTAGTTTACAACTGGGTAAAAGGAAAATTTTCAGGAAGGATAGAAATGAGCAATTATATTTTATAACCACTTACAATTATGACACAGAAGTAATTACAAATATTATTCAGAAAAACTGGGGTTTATTAAAGTTAGATAGCAATGTTGAGATGAAGATGGGGATGGCCCCGAAAAATGTATTTAGGAAAGACAAATCATTTAAGGATTTGTTGGAAAGGGGAGCCTGTGACAATACTCCCAGTATTAATTGGGTAATTTTAAATGTGGTAGATGTAGCTTGTGCAAGTATATCTTGACTACTGGGTGTAAAATTAGTGTTGTGGGACCCTATGTAGGTATTAGACAACATTTTAATTGTTATAGTAAGAACGTGGTATATTTGGCAAAATGCGGTCAATGTCCCGCATTTTATATTGGGAAAACTTGCAGATGCCTTAGAGAAAGGGTAAGTGAACATATTCTCCCCAAAATATGTTAAACCCAATGTTACCCAATCAGTTCTTAGTCTCTCCTTTCTGGGCAAAGGATAGAAAGTTCATAATCATAGTCATGGATAAGCCCCTGGTGTGGTAGAGGACCAAGGATCTATGATCCCTGTCAGTCCTGAACATTGCAGTAGTATCCATCTGTAGCAAAGTGGTTATCTTGGTTGAAAGGAATGTAATGATGTCTTTTTCATGACTGTCTAGCAGCCCATAGATCCTGACCTATGCTGACCATCTAAGAAAACTCCAGCTCTACCCTGTTGCATATCGTCTACACAGAAGCAATCTCTGCTTAACATACAAGGCCATGTCAAACCCAGAGCTGTTGGACATGCTACACTTAAACAAATCCCAATCCCTCAGAGCCACATGCTCCAGGGATCTAAACCTTGTCATCACAATGAACAAAACATGCATGAGGGATAGGTTCCTGACCCTGAGATTCCCCAGACTCTAGAATAGACTGCCCATACATGTCAAGCAGAGCACCTCATTGGCCCTCTTCAAAAGGAACCTTGATAATTGGATGGGAGATAGGAAATTCACCCCAGGGATCACGTCAGTCGCCCTGCTAGACAGGGGTCCAGGGAAGTAAATATTGTGGGAGGAAATAGCCAGGGAATTGTTATGGCTAGGCTTGTATAGGCCCTAGGGCCGATAGCCTAGTACCAACCTATGAACATATAAAGCAATATACACGTTTTTTGGACGACATTTTTATAGTTTGGGAAGGTAGTTTAGAAAGATTAAAGGCATTTGTGGAATATATTAACAATACAGTAGGGTTCCTCAAATTCACTCATGAATATAGTAGCACAGAATTGTCTTATTTAGATGTAAATTTGAAAGTGGATAGAAATAGGAAGTGTTTGACATCTGGGATTCATAGGAAGGCCACTTTTTCTAATTCCTGTCTTGATTATCAAAGCTGGCATCCTAGCTATCAGAAAAAATCGATCATTAAAGGTCAAATGGTGAGGGCTGCCAGAATGGTTAATGAACATCAGGAATTCATTAATGAATTAGATTTCATAATGAAAATGTTCATTAGAAGGTGTTACCCAGTTGCATTATGTACATCCATTAAGGACAAGATTATTTGTAAAAGAAAACGTGGTATTTATGAAGCTATTTTAAAGTGGAATTCCATGGAGACACAAGAAGGTAGTTTACAACTGGGTAAAAGGAAAATTTTCAGGAAGGAAAGAAATGAGCAATTATATTTTATAACCACTTACAATTATGATACGGAAGCAATTACAAATATTATTCAGAAAAACTGGGGTTTATTAAAGTTAGATAGTAATGTTGAGATGAAGATGGGGATGGCCCTGAAAAATGTATTTAGGAAAGACAAATCATTTAAGGATTTGTTGGAAAGGGGAGCCTGTGACAATACTCCCAGTATTAGTCGACGATTGGGTAATTTTAAATGTGGTAGATGTAGCTTGTGCAAGTATATCTTGACTACTGGGTGTAAAATTAGTGTTGTGGGACCCTATGTAGGTATTAGACAACATTTTAATTGTTATAGTAAGAACGTGGTATATTTGGCAAAATGCGGTCAATGTCCCGCATTTTATATTGGGAAAACTTGCAGATGCCTTAGAGAAAGGGTAAGTGAACATATATTGGATATTAAACACATGAAAACTACCAATGCATTGGTTAGACATATAGGGCAACATCCGGGACATAATTTTAAGTTCTGTGTTATACAACAGATTAATAAGGACAGTCAAGGAAACATTCTTGATGTGCATTTGGATATTTGTGAAATGAAGTGGCAGTTAAGATTAGACGCCACAAATTTTCCTGGTATTAACGACAGCATCAGCATACCGCCAATATTAAAGTTGAAGCATATTTTAGGATGATGTCACAAGAATGGTTTATTGGTGTTTTTAAACAGATGTTAATAAATCTTTTTAACAAACATTCATAAATATTTTATAATAATCAAATATATAAAATTAAATATATTATACTACATTTATATAGCATTTACTATTTTTAAAAATGCTTTACAGCATTTTTAAACCAGTTATATATTGTGTTTGTAATGAATTGTGTATATGTGATTATCCAATTAATGGATTAATTGGGAGAGGGTGAATATATAAGGGAGTGTTGTATCAGTGTACATTGTTCTGATGAAGTCCTTACATTGAGACGAAACCTAGGTGAACTTCTCTTTGTGGAATAAAATTGATTTGGCACCTTGACACAAGTGGTTCCAGTTTGTTGGTGTTTGGATATTCTTCTCCTGGTCAGTGGTTGCTGCTTTGTGGTTGTTCGTTTTGGTTTATAGTACAGATGTTCTTCGTGTTTCGCTGTTGCAGTCATTACATTTGGGTAATCTGCTGGCAGGTTGCCCTCAGTCGGCCTGATTAACAAAGTCTAGAGACTCCAGGGCGCTGGATAGATGGGGTAAAAAGGTTTATACTTCTGCAACCTTGGCAATCAGGGCTTTAAACTGCCAATTTCATATGCTAACATATCAACAGCATATTATTGGACTGCTTAATCAGAAAATTATGTTGATTTCTGACTGTGTGGAAAATAAAGATTTACAGGATTTATTGCATTCTGCTGAACAAGTTGGAAAACATACTTTGCAATGTGGGTTTGATTCTTTAGAGGCCTCTTGCAGGGCTGCTGTTACTGGGTCTGTACTTAGAAGACATGCTTGGCTTAAGGAGCAATCTCTGCTTGATCATGTTAAAGCAAAATTGTTGGATGCTCCTTTAAATCAGGACCACCTGTTTGGCAATAAGGCTGAAGAAGTTCTAAAAAAGAAGGTGAAGCTGAATCTATGCAAACTGTAAAAGTTTTCTTACAAGTGCAACCTCCAAGATTTAGTGGGCACTGGCCTACTAAGAACTTGTCCTTTCCAGCTCCTTCCAGATCCACTCAAGCCAAACCCAGACACACCAAAAGCACCAGGATTCAGTCCCAAGGGACTCTCAGAACTAAGCAATGGGGGGGGGGGGCCTCCACTTCCAAATCTGGAAATAACAAGACCCTCCCCTATGGTAAACAGTCTCAATGACTTTCCTTTAAAATTACCAAGCACTTAGCTTTTAGCCGCCCCTTTGGGGGAAAGATTGCTCTTCATGCAAAAAACTGGGAACTCATAACCCAGGACAAATGGGTTTTAAATATAGTGTCCCAAGGATACAGATTTCATTTCCACATGTTGCCAACACCAAACAGGTTGCCAAACCTGCCCCCAAATCAGTGGGCAGAGGCTCAAAAACAAGTACTTTCCCTCTTAAACATGGGAGCTATTCAGCTGGTACCAGAAGATGAAAAGGGACAAGGTTTCTATTCCAGGCTTTTCCTGGTACCCAGAAAAGACAAATCATGGTGTCCAATTCTGGACCTGTCTACTCTAAACACCTTTCTGGACATTCCAAAATTCAAGATGCTGACTCTTCACCAGTTACTTCCTATGCTAGGCAAAGATGCCTGGTTGGCAACTCTAGATTTAAAAAAAGCTTACCTGCATATCCCAATCAGGGAATCTTGCAGAAGATACCTACGCTTCAAAGCAGGCTACTTGCATTATCAGTTCTCTGCACTGCCCTTTGGCTTGTCTACTGTGCCCAGGGTATTCACAAAGTGCCTGGCTCCAGTAATTGCATTTTGCAGGCAAAGAAATATTCATATATATATCCATACTTGGACGATTGTCTTATTCAGGCAGAAAACCAGGCCATACTTCTAAATCATCTGGCATTTGTAAAAAGGATTCTAACTTGTCTAGGGTACACCATAAACAAAAAGAAATCACAACTGGTACCCTCTCGACAGATTACATTCCTGGGTGCAAACTTAAACTGCCCAGATGGCTTTCCTCACACCAGAAAAGCAAATTAATTTGGTAACTTACTTCAGACAAGTGGCCACAAAAACCCTGCTGTCTGCAAGACAAATACTGCAAGCCTTGGGGTTCATGGCCTGCATTCTTCTAATTCCATATGCAAGACTGCATATGAGGAAACTTCAGTGGTACTTAAAAAGTCTATGGAGTCTACATTGTCACAGCCTGGAAACAATGATTCCTTTCACACCTTGCCTATGCCTGGAGTTCCTATGGTGGGCAGAGGTCTGCCACCAAAATAAGTTACTGCCATTCACACTACCCCCTGCTGCCCAAACCCTAATTACAGATGCATCAGACTATGCATGGGAGGCTCACCTGGCAGGAAGTGCATTCAGGGCAAATGGAACCCAAATCAAATGCACCTACATATCAATCAAAAAGAAATGTTAGCTGTACAGAATGCTCTGACAGCCTTCAAGGACTACATTCATCCAGGACAACTAATGGTAAAGACGGACAACAGCATGGTTATGTGGTACATAAACAAGCAGGGGGGTACACATTCCTGTCCCCTCTGCACACTAGCCATGGCATTGTGGAACATGGCCTTGAGCTACCAAGTGCAACTACAAACTCAATTCCTGCCAGGAAAACTGAATACACTGGCAGATGGACTAAGCAGAAATGTCATGGACCCACACGAGTGGAAACTGGAACCACGGATTTTCAACATGTTGACAAGCAAATGGAGGAGCCTAGACATAGATCTATTTGCCTCCCCCCGGAACTACCAGTTGGACAAATTCTGCACAAGGACTCCTCACAAAAAAGCCTGGAAAGTGGATACTCTGTCCTTCAGCTGGAAAAACCTGTCAGTCTACGCCTTTCCCCCTCTGCCTCTGCTCTCCAAAGTTCTGCTAAAAGCCAAATAGGACAAACCAAAAATTATTTTGATTGTTCCAGACTGGCCACGCCAACACTGGTACCCATTCCTGTGCAGTGTGTCACAAATATCTCCATGGCACCTGCCTCAGACACCTTCCTTGCTGTCTCAGCAGGACAACCAAATTCTGCACCCTCAGCTCCCAACATTGAACATTACAGCTTGGCTAATCACTTAAATTCACCCTTAGCATCCCTCAGCAACCCTGTGATGGATGTCATCTTGGAGGCGAGAAGACCTAGTACTAGAAAATCTTATGCTGACAAATGGAAAAGATTCTGCGCCTGGAACCAATCTTTAGGGATGAGCACAGCAAAACAAAATTTCGAAGAAAATCTGAACAATTGCTAGTGGCATTGCTGCTGGGGCAGAGGGGAAGGCTATTTCAAAACAAACCATTTCTAAATGGATAAGCTATTGCATTCATTTCTGCTATAAGCACCATGGAAAACCTATCCCCCAGGGGATCAGATCTTATTCCACCAGGGCTGCATCTACTTCTGCAGCCTTTCTCAGAGGTGTTCCTACCAGGGATATTCTAGAAGCTGTTACCTGGAGTTCAGTACATACTTTCACCAAGCATGATCATTTATCAATTTTCTCTAAATCCAGAGCTGGCTTTACCACTGCTGTCTTGCAGGGCCTTATATCTGGTCCTAATGCTGTATAAACCCATCCTCCCAACCATAGCTTTGGGAATCTACCCAAATGTAATGACTGCAACAGTGAAACACGATAAACATAGTACAGTTGTGTACACTTACCATAAATGTAGATGTTCAGGTGTATTCACTGTTGCAGTCCTGGTTACCCTCCCTCCAGACCCCTATTTTTCTCTTACTATGCCTCTACTTTCCTTTATTATGCTTAAAAGCCTTTTTGGTGTATTTGCTTTTGGTTAGAGGTGTATTTTTGTGTTTTTAATTTTATTTGCTCCCCATTTGGGGGGCACCTGACATCTGGGGCAAGAAAAACTGATGTAATGGCGTCAGCTGCATGTTTTATACCCCTGATGACCTGACGTCGTGGAAGAAGGGACAGCAACTGATGCAGGACCCAAGACTTTTTTTAATCAGGCCGACTGAGGGCAACCTGCCAGCAGATTACCCTAATGTAATGACTGCAACAGTGAATACACTCGAACATCTACATTTATGGTAAGTGTACACAACTGTACTTTCTCTGCACTTTCCTTTGGCTTATCTACTGCAGCCAGGGTATTCACAAGTGCCTGGTTCCAGCCATTGCATACTGCTGGCAGAGAAATATTCAAATTTATTCATACTTGGACTATTGCCTGATTCAGGTGGACAGTCAGGAATTGCTACATCAGCACCTGGCATTTGTAAAGAGACTTCTAACTTCTCTGGGGTACACCATCAGTGAAAAAAAATCACATCTGGTGCCCAGCCAAAAGATTGTATTCCTGGGAGCAAGCTTGAACACAACTTCCCAGATGGCATTCCTTACTCCAGAAAAGCAGGTTTATTTGACAAACTGCTTCAAACTAATGGCCACCAGAACCCAGCTTTCTGCAAGAAAAATACTGCAAGTCCTAGGGTTCATGGCCTCATGCATTCTACTAATTCCATATGCAAGACTGCAGATGAGGAAACTTCAGAGGTACTTAAAAAGTCTCTGGTGCCAACATTCTCAGGACTTGGAAACAATTACTCCTATCATTCCTTGTCTAAGGGCAGAGTTCCTTTGGTGAGGGATTCCCTTTCACTCAACACCTTGCCGCCCAAGCCCTGACAACAGATTCATAGGTTCATACTAGGCTATCTGCCCTAGGGCATTTACAAGCCTAGCCAGAGTGTGTTTGGCTTTCGCCACCCCTTGGAATGAGTTTACTGTGCCCTTTTTAAGGTTGTGTTTACTGTGCCTGTGTCTAGTAGTGACACAGAAGTGATCCCCGGGGTAAACCTACGATCTCCCATCCACTCGTCAAGATTTTTCTTAAAGAGTCAGTGAGGGGCTCTGCCTAACATGGACTGGGATTCTATTCCAGAATGAAAGGAGCGTCTGGGTTATGAATCTGTCCCTCCAGCATGTCCTATTTATTTCTGTGCTGAGGTTCAAGTCACTCGATCGCGTAGCTCTAAGGGATTTGGATTTTTTGAGGTGGAGCATGTCCATTAATTCAGGGTTGGACATGGCTTTGTACGTCAGGCATAGATCGCCTCTGAGTAGGCGGTAATGAACTGAGTAGAGCTGGAGTTTCTTTAGCCGAGCAGCATATGCCATCTGTTTGAGTCCCTTGATCCTCTTAGTGAGGTACTTTTGGGGTCTTTCTAGTTTCTGCAGGTGTCGGGTAAGGTACATCCCAAATGGGGCATTGTACTCAATTATGGGCCTGATGAGGGATGAGTAAAGGAGCACAATGACCTCCCTTGATCTCGATGTGAATCCTTTCATGATAAGGTGGGCTATATAGAAGGTCTTCCTAACCACTTTGGCAAAGTGGTTGTCAAAGGAGAGGTTACTATCAACTTGGGTCCCCAGGTCCCTAATTATTATGCATCAGACTGTGCATGGGGGGCTGACATGGCTGGCAAATGCATTCAAGGCAAATGGAGCCCAGGACAAATTCACCTACATATCAATCAAAAATAAATGTTAGCTGTACAGAATGCTCTGACACCCTTCAAAAACCTTATCCTTCCAGGACAACACTTGATAAAGACAGACAATAAACAAACAGGGGGGAACTCATTCCTACCCACTCTACAGGTTAGCCATGGCCCTGTGGGACACATTCTTGATCAACCAAGTGCACATGCAAGCTCAATTCCTGCCAGGCAAACAAAATTCACTGGCAGATGACTTAAGCAGAAATCTACTGGACCCACACGAGTGGAAACTGGAACCAACTCATTCAAACTTCTAACCCACAGGTCGGGACACCAGAGGTGGACTTCTTTGCCTCCTCCCCAAAACCATCAATTGAGCACATTTTGCACCAGAAATCCCCACAGCCAAGCTTGGAAAGTGGATGCCCTATTCTTTACATGGGAAAACCTCTCAATTGATGCCTTTCCTCCTCTGCCCCTCCTCTCAAGAGTACTACTCAAGATCAAACAGGACAAACCAAGGACAATTCTTATTGCCCCGAACTGTCTCCACCAGCACTGGTACTCACTCCTACGCAGTCTGTCAGCATTGCCACCTACATCAGACCCCCAACCTGCTGTCTCAGCAGGAGGGACAGATTTTCAGCTGCAAACCCTGAACCTTGCAGCCTGGCTTATTCCCTGAGTACTCCACCAACAAACCTCAGCAAACAGGTGCTGGACATCATCCTTAAGGCCAGACGGCCTAGTAGTAGGAAATCCTATTCAGAAAAATGGAAAAGATATTGTTCTTGGAGCCAGCCTCAAGGAAAGGACACAGCCGTGCCCACCTTACCTCAAGTCCTAGATTACCTAGCAGAGGTGCTCCACAAAGGCCTATTTTTTTCTTCTATTAAGATTCATGCCTAGGCCATCTCAGCTCATTATAATACTGAGGCATCTCTCTTTTCTCACCCTCTGGCCAAACAGTTCCTGAGAGGAGCTAATAATTTAAGACCCCCCCGAGGAGAGCACCTACCCCTGCCTGGGACCTTAACTTTGTACTAGAGAAGCTCACGCTTCCCTCTTTTGAGCCTGCTGCTGCAGCAGAGTTAAAATTACTCTCTTGGAAAACAGCCCTACATGTTCTTCGTGTTTCACTGCTGCAGTCATTACATTTGGGTAATCTGCTGGCAGGTTGCCCTCAGTCGGCCTGATTAACAAAGTCTTGGGTCCTGCGTCGGTTGCTGTCCCTTCCTCCATGACGTCAGGTCGTCAGAGGTATAAAACATGCAGCCGATGCCATTACATCAGTCTTTCTTGCCGCGCGGTGCCCGAAGCAGAAGCAATTCGCAAGTGTCGGTCGGCCGACTCCTGAAATTTTCATTTTCGAGTTTCAGAACTGATAGTCTTCAACTAAAAGCTAAGTACCCCATTGGGGAAACTTTTTCTTGCTCCTTACCAACGTCAGCAAAAGTTAATAATTGCATTCTTCTAATTCCATATGCAAGACTGCATATGAGGAAACTTCAGTGGTACTTAAAAAGTTTATGGAGTCAACATTGTCACAGCCTGGAAACAATTATTCCTATTATACCTTGCCTGCAACTAGAGTTCCTATGGTGGGCAGAGGCCTGCCACCAAAACAGGGGACTGCCATTCACTCCACCCCCTGCCGCCCAAGCCCTAACAACAGACGCATCAGACTATGCTTGGGGGGCTCATCTGGCAGGGAAGTGCATTCAGGGCAAATGGAGCCCAAATCAAATGCACCTACATTTATTTATTTTATTTTACATTTGTTGACCGGGCTAGTCTAACTGGATACATGTCCATTTTCAGTAGAGGCCCGGGGAGATAAGCTCCAAGATAGAACAATGAAATTAACAAGATAACAAATAAGGAAACATTCAACAAGAATCATATTTACAATGCATATTACAGGTTATCACAGTAAATTCAGCAGTGCAGAATACAGGCATAACATAGCATGCTAGCACAATCAAGATGTTCTAGAGGGAGATAGTATTATGGTTAATAAGGAAGGAATTACAGTTAATGAGTAGAAGGGGTAGGAAGAGCAAAGTATTAAGAGAAACATAACTAGTCAGGCTTAGTACAGGGGCATAACCAGTGTGTTCTGAAGAACACTTTCAATTTGTTTTTGAAGCATGATAGTGAGGGAAGTGAGGAGAGTTCACTGGGGAGGAGATTCCAGGCTTTTGCAACAATATTAGAAAAGAGGGAGTCGCCAGCCTTGTTGTTTGGTTTAGTGGTATGTACTAGACGTCTCTGAGAAGACCTTACGGATTTCAGATTTTTATAGGGAGTGATGAGTGTGGATAGAACAGGGGTTTTGGAAGGTTTGTAAAGTGTTGTGGGCTATAGATAGTTAATGGAATGTAATCAGATTTTGTAGTTCAAGCCATCCAAGCTGCTTTAAATTAATGCAATGGTGGGTTCTAAATGGGTTGCCTATAGCAAATTTGGCAATGTTATTGTAGGACATTTCCAATTTGCTAAGATTATTTTTAGATAGATTAGTAAAAATGGGCGAGCCATAAAGAAGTGAAGAGATTAGATAAGTGTGTGCTATAGTGGTTTTAGCTGAAGGTAAGAGGAAGGATTTTACCCTATAGAGAGAGCCAAGTTTTTTTTGACAGTTTTTATAGTATTGTTAATATGGATATCAAAGTTCAGATTGTTGTCAATGGTGATACCCAATAGTTTGGTGGTTGGTTCAGGGGATATCATAGTTTTATTGGTGGAGATATCTGAGAAGTCAAGGGGAGAGGACTTATTGGTGGGAGAGAGGAGGAGGAGTTTAGTCTTTTTGGGGTTTAGGAGAAGGCATCTATGTGTGAACCATTGCTCAACTGTGTTAAATACTTGTTGGGTAAGAGAGAGAAGTTCAGAAGAGGAGGTGGCTGAGCATATCAGTGTGGAGTCGTCCGCATATTGTATGCATGTGGCTTGGGGGATGCCAAGGTGAAGGTCATTAATAAATATGGAAAAAAGTAGAGGTCCTAGGATGGACCCTTGAGGGACACCAAGGTTGACGGGCAGGTGAGTGGAGAGAGACTTGTGCCATAGTACGGCCTGTTGTCTTTTATCAAGGTAGGACTGGAGCCACTTTATAGACGATGTATCTAGTGACAGGGATTTCAGTATTTTGATGAGAATTTGGTGATTTATCATGTCAAAAGCTTTAGACAGGTCAATAAATAGTGCTGAAGAAAGTTTGTTAAGATTGCAGTTTTTGTTGATACAATCTGTGAAGGAAAGAAGGGCAGTACTAGTGCTATGTGAAGGTCTGAATCCATGTTGACAGTTGGAAAGTAAATTATTTTGGGTTAGATGGTCAAGTAATTGTGTGTGAATGCATTTCTCCATGATCTCTGCCAAAGGAGAGAGAAGGGCAATGGGATGGTAGTTGGAGAGTTCAGTGGCGTGACCACCTTTATGGAGGAGGATAATATGGGAAATTTTCCATAAACTGGGGATATGACTTTCGGTAATAGTTTTATTGATCAGAATAGAAATGGGATAAGCAATAGACTTGGCTGATTGTTGTAGGAATTCAGCAGGTAGTTGGTCTGCTGAGGGTGAGCATGGTCAATCAGAAAGACATGCTAGCTGTACAGAATGCTCTGACAGCCTTCAAGGACTACCTTCATCCAGGACAACTAATGATAAAGACAGACAACACCACAGTTATGTGGTACATAAACAAGCAGGGGGGTACACATTCCTACCCCTTTTGCAGACTAGCCATGGCATTGTGGAACATGGCCTTGACCTATCAGCTACAACTACAAGCTCAATTCCTGCCAGGAAAGCTAAATACTCTGGCAGACGAACTAAGCAGAAATCTTATGGACCTACATGAATGGAAACTGGAACCACAAGTTTTCAACATGTTGACACACAAATGGGGGAACCCAGGCATAGATCTTTTTGCCTCACCCCAGAACTATCAGTTGGACAAATTCTGCACAAGAATTCATCACAAAAATGCTTGGAAAGTGGATGCTCTGTCATTCAGCTGGAAAAAACCTATCAGTCTATGCTTTTCCTCCCTGCCTCTGCTCTCCAAAGTTCTACTAAAAGTCAAACAGGGCAAACCAAAAATGATTCTGATTGCTCCAGACTGGTCTCGCCAACACTGGTACCTACTCCTACGCAATGTGTCACACCTTCCTCTGTGGCACCTGCCTCAGACACCTTACCTACAGCCTCAGCAGAACTACTAAATTCTGCACACTCACCTCCAAACTTTAAATCTTGCAGCGTGGCCAATCAACTAATTTCACCCTTGGCATCCCACAGCAAACCACTAATGGATGTCATTTTGGAGGCTTGAAGGCCTGGTACTAGAAAATCTTATGCTGACAAATGGAAAAGATTCTGTGACTGGAACCAATCACAAGGAATAAGCACAGCAATGCCCAATATTCCTCAGATTCTGCAATACTTAACTGAGATGCTTCACAAGGGCCTATCTTTTTCTTCCATAAAAATCCATGCCTCTGCCATTTCAGCTCATTACAACACAGAACCTCCCTCTTTTGTCATCCTCTGCTAAAGCAGTATCTCAGAGGGGCCAAAAATGTAAGACCTCCCAGGAGAGCACCAATGCCTGCATGGGACCTCAGTTTTGTTTTGGAAAAACTCACTCTCCCTCCTTTTGAGCCAGCTGCTACTGCAGACCTAAAATTTCTCTCCTGGAAAACAGCTTTCCTTTTAGCAGTCACTTCAGCTAGAAGGATTTCAGAATTACAGTTTCTTATGGCAGTGGAGCCTTTCATTATTTTTCATCCGGACAGGGTGGCTCTCAGGACCAATCCATCTTTCATGCCTAAGGTGATATCCAGTGTGGCTCTTAATCAGACCATTCATCTGCCAACTTTCTT
This sequence comes from Protopterus annectens, assembly GCF_019279795.1. NCBI lineage: Eukaryota > Metazoa > Chordata > Ceratodontiformes > Protopteridae > Protopterus > Protopterus annectens. The sequence continues at coordinate 1,830,613,321 of NC_056741.1, forward strand.
CCCCAATCCACAGAACAAGGGTGAGCAGATTCTGCATTCATTGGATGTACACAGACAGCTTAGATTCTACTTAAACAGGACGAAATCTCTAAGAAAATCTGAACAACTATTAGTGGCATTTGCTGCAGGGGCAGATGGAAAGGCTATTTCAAAGCAGACTATTTCCAAGTAGATAAGCCATTGTATTTGTTTCTGCTATATGCACCATGTTAAACCTATCCCCAAGGGGATCAGGTCTCATTCCAACAGGGCTGCATCTACTTCTACAGCCTTTCTCAGAGGGCTTCCTACCAGAGACATTCTAGAAACTGCTACCTGGAGCTCAGTTCGTACGTTCACCAAACATTATCATTTACCTCTCTTCTCTAAATCCAGAGCTGGCTTTGCCACTGCTGTCCTGCAGGGCCTTATAGCTGCTCCTCATGCCGTATAAATCCATCCTCCCAACCATAGCTTTGGGATTCTACCCAAATGCAATGACTGCAACAGTGAAACACGAAGAACATAGTACAGTTGTGTACACTTACCATAAATGAAGATGTTCAAGTGTATTCACTGTTGCAGTCCTGGTTATCCACCCTCCAGACCCCTGTTTTTCTCTTACTATACCTCTATTTTCTTTTACTATGCTCAAAAGCCTTTTTGGGTGTATTTGCTTTTGTTTGGAGGTATATTTTTTGTGTTTTAAATTATATACTTATATATGCATATATATTTTTTGCTCCCCATTTGTGGGACACCTGACATCGAAAAACTGATGTAATGGCATTGGCTGCATGTTTTATACCCCTGACAACCTGACGTCATGGAAGAAGGGACAGCAACTGACGCAGGACCCAAGACTTTGTTAATCAGGCCGACTGAGGGCAACCTGCCAGCAGATTACCCAAATGTAATGACTGCAGCAGTGAATACACTCGAACATCTACATTTATGGTAAGTCTACACAACTGTACTTTCTAGCCATCACTTCAGCAAGAAGAGTGTCTGAGTTACAGGCACTAATGGCTGTGGAACCCTTCATTATTTTTCATGCTGACAGAGTTTCCCTCAGGACTAACCCATCTTTTATGCCCAAGGTGGTATCTAGTGTGGCTCTAAACCAATCCATCCATTTACCAATCTTTTTCCCTAAGCCTCAAAATAAAGGGGAAAATATCCTGCACTCCTTGGACGTGCACAGACAACTCAGGTTCTACCTTGACAGGAGTAAGCATTTCAGAAAATCTGATCAGCTGCTAGAAAGCTTTGCTACAGGGGCAGAGGGCAAAGCCATTTCAAAGCAAACCATTTCCAAATGGATAGCATACTGCGTACATTTCTGCTACAAGCACCATGGAAAACCTACCCCACAGGGGATCAGAACTCATTCCACTAGGGCTACCTCAACCTCTACAGCATTTCTTAGGGGAGTCCCTACCAGGGACATCCTGGAAGCTGCAACCTGGAGTTCTGTACACACCTTCACCAAACATTACCACTTACCTGTCATTCCTAAATCCAGAGCTGGATTTGCCACAGCAGTCTTACAAGGCCTGCTAGCCAGCCCTACTATTTCTTGACTGCCTCCACCCTTCCTCACCTTTGGGAATCAACTCCAGAGAAACAAGTTTACTTGACAACCTACTTCAAACTGTTGGCAAGGAAAATAGTGCCCTGGGATTCATGGCCTCCTGCATTTTACTAATTCCATATGCAAGACTGCATATGAGGAAACTCCAATGGTATCTAAAAAGCCTATAGTGTCAACATTCTCAGGACCTGGAAACAATGATTTCTATCATTCCTTGTATCAATACAGAGTTCCTTTGGTGGGAAGAGGCCTGCTACCACAACAAGGGACCCCTTTCACTCTACCCCCTGTCGCCCAAACCCTAACAACAGACACATCAGACTATGCATGGGGCTCTCACATGGTAGGGCAGTGCATTCAGGGCAAATGGAACCCAAAGCAGATGCGCCTGCATATCAATCAAAAAGAAATGTTAGCTGTACAGAAAGCTCTGACAGCCTTCAAAGACCTTATTCTCCCAGGACAACTATTGGTTAAGACAAACAGCACCACAGTTATGTGGTACATAAACAAGCAGGGGGGAACCACTCGTACCCTCTCTGCAGACTAGCCATGGCTCTGTGGAACACAGCCTTGAGCTACCAAGTACACCTGCAAGCTCAATTCCTGCTAGGCATATTAAATTCACTGGCAGACGACTTAAGCAGAAATCTCATGGACCCACAGGAATGGAAACTAGATGCCAAAATATTCAACTTCTTGAGGAACAAATGGGGGACTCCAGAGATAGACCTGTTTGCCTCCCCTCAGAACTACCAATTGAACAAATTCTGTACAAGAACTCCCCACAGCCAAGCTTGGAAAGTGGATGTCCTGTTCTTTACCTGGGAAAGCCTCTCAGTTTATGCCTTTCCCCCCTCTGCCTCTTCTCTCGATGGTTCTACTAAAGATCAAACAAGAAGCCAAGGACAATACTGATTGCACCAGACTGGCCACACCAGCACTGGTACCCCCTCTTGTGCAGTATGGCACTGCTACAACCATGGCACCAGCCTCAGACCCCTTCCCTGTTGTCCCAGCTGGCGGGCCTGATTCTGTACCCTCAGCTTCAAACCCTGAACCTTGCAGCCTGGCTAATTCCTTGAGCTCTCACTTAGCATCCCTCAGTAAGCAGTTACTGGATGTCATTCTAGAGGCAAGTAGGCCTAGTACTAGAAAATTATATGCTGAAAAGTGGAAAAGATACTGTTCCTGGAGCCTGGCTCAGGGGATGGGCACAACAGTGCCCAGCTTACCTCAGATTCTACAGTACTTAATAGAAATGCTGCACAGAGGCCTATCCTTCTCGTCAATTAAAATTCATGCCTCTGCCATTTCAGCACATTATAATACAGAGCCACCCCTTTTTTCTCAGCCCTTGCTAAAGCAATTCCATAGAGGGGCCAACAATTTAAGAACCCCCCCCAGGAGAGCTCTCACTCCAGCCTGGGACCTTAACTTTGTATTGGAAAAGCTCACTCTTCCCCCCTTTGAACCAGCGGCTACAGCTGAGTTGAAATTCCTTTTTTGGAAAACAGCCTTCCTTCTAGCCATCACTTCAGCAAGAAGAGTGTCTGAATTACTGGCCCTCATGGCAGTGGAACCCTTCATTATCTTCCATGCGGACAGGGTTTCCCTCAGGACTAAACCTTCCTTTATGCCCAAGGTGGTGTCTTCTGTGGCCCTAAATCAGTCCATTCATTTGCCTACTTTTTTTCCCTAATCCACAAAACAAAGGGGAACAAATACTGCACTCTCTGGACTTGCACAGACAACTTAGATTCTATTTGGACAGGACTAAGCCTACCAGAAAATCTGAGCAGCTGTTAGTCAGCTTTGCTGCAGGGGCAGAGGGGAAGGCCATTTCAAAGCAAACCATTTCCAAATGGATAGCCCATTGCATTCATTTCTGCTACAAGCACCATGGAAAACCTACCCCACAAGGGATAAGATCACATCTACATCTGTGGCATTTCTTAGAGGGGTCCCTACCAGGGACATCATAGAAGCTGCTACCTGGAGCTCTGTACATACCTTCACCGAGCATTACCACTTGCCTATCTTTTTCTAAATCCAGAGATGGATTTCCCACTGCAGTCTTGCAGGGATTAATAGCTGGCCCTACTTCCCCCTCCCTTCCTTAGCTTTGGGAATCAATCCAAATGTGATGACTGCAACAGTGAAACACAAAAAACATAGTACAGTTGTGTACACTTACCATAAATTTAGTTGTTTGAGTGTATTCACTGTTGCAGTCCTGGCTACCCTCCCTCCAGCCCCCTGACTTCTCTTGGCTCTACCTCTCCTTATGGTTGGTATGTTTTTTTTTTTCTTGTGTATTTGCTTTTTGATGGGGGTTTTACCATACCATTTAATTGCTTCCTATTATGGGGGCACCTGACATCTGGGGCAAGAAAAACTGATGTAATGTCGTCAGCTGCATGTTTTATATCCTTGATGACCTGACGTCAAGGAAGAAGTGACAGCATCCAATGCAGAAATCCGAAGACTCTGGTATTCAGGCCGGCTGAGGGCTACCTGCAGGCAGATAACCCAAATGTGATGACTGCAACAGTGAATACACTCAAACATCTACATTTATGGTAAGTGTACACAACTGTACTGTATTGCACATCAGGCTACCAAGAAAACCCATCCCACCACCCTGAGACCTGAATTTCATCCTTGAAAAACTAACACCGTCTCCTTTTGAACCTGCCAGGGTGGCCACTCTGCAAATGTGCACATGAAAGACAGTTCTGGTAGTGGATATAACTTCAGCCAGAAGGGTGTCAGAATTAAAGGCCCCAATGTCCTGCCCTCCATACACTACCTTCTACAAGGACAGGGTAACCTTATGAACCAATCCTTCCTTTATGCCCAAAGTGGTCAACGATCTGTCCCTAAACCAATCCATTCATCTACCCACCTTCTTCCCCTCTCCCACCAATGAAAGTGAGATGATACTCCACTCCCTAGATGTACAGAGACAGCTAAGGTTTTATCTAGACAAAACCAAATCCATAAGGAAATCCAATCAGCTCTTTATTTCCTTCCACCCCAGGGCCCTGAGCAAGGCAGTCTCCAAATAAATCATCGCATGTTGGATTAGAAAAATGATTTGCCTATGTTACTCTCTCCATGGCAAAAGACTCCCACAGGGTGTAAAAGCTCACTCTACCAGGGCATTAGCAGCCTCCAGAGCTGTCCTAAAAGGCCTGGACACTGCATCCATCCTGGAAGCAGCCACATGGTCTACCATTCACACTCTCACCAAACACTACAAGTTAAACAATATCTCCAGAGCACGTGCAGGTTTTGCCAGAGCAATTCTGCAGGGCTTTGTGGAATCAGCTTCTTCTGCCTCCTCCTTTCCTTCCTTCTAAGCTGTGATACTCTCCCACACCAAGAATACTGCAACATAGGAATAGAAGGACATAGAATAGGTGTGTAAAATCTTACCATAACCATATATGTCCTTCTCTTCCATGTTGCAGTATTCCTTCCCACCCACCTAAACCCTTGCCTTTCTCTCTTTCTTATTACTGACCTGTTCTGTTTCTTTGTGGCCATACCCTACCCTATGACCAGTTTAACCACTTAATGCCTCTGTACTCCTATTGCTGACATCATTGGCTACTCTACTGTGACCTGTCCTGCTGGCCTTTCAAGTTCTGAGGGCTGTGCGTGCAGATGTCACATTTAAGGTCCCTTGTTTATGGTCCTACATTTGACATCCCACGCAACTACAACAGCCAAGCTGAAACTTTTGTATAGGACCCAACGTTCAGGTCGCCTGAGGTGGGAAATCCCACACCAAGAATACTGCAGCATGGAAGAGGACCTATGGTTATGGTAAGATTTTACACAACTATTCTTTCATGGTCTAGCAGTCTCTACCGCCCCTTCAAGGGCATTCCCCAACCATCCAAAGAACAACTCCCATAGTTTTCACAGGTGCTACAAACCCTGCTGGATCAAGGCGCCATTCAACATGTTCCCAAGCATCAAAGAGCCAAGAAATTTTATTCCAGGTTGTTTCTAGTCCCAAGGATAGAAGTCCCTGGGGACCCATCTTAGACCTCTCCATCCTAAACACCTACTAGAAAGTACCCACCTTCAGGATGCTCACATTACAAACTCTATTTCCATTGATCTTAACCAAAGCCTTTATGGCCTCAATAAACATAAAGGATGCCTGTCTTCATATTCCTAAGATTCTCTGTAGCCTCTGGATACTTTCAGATGTCCTTCTATTCATCTGTTGCAACATTCTTTACATGAGGGAGTTGCCTGCCTAGGCGACCCAACTTTGGCCAGTATATCAGTCTCTTACTACTGCAAGGTCCACAGTATGTCTAACATAGTCTGCTATCAGACATAAGCCATAAAACTGATGTGCTTGCACACCATCCTCAGAACTTCTTTGCTGCCATTCGGATCGCCAGTCCTGGATGTCGTTCTGCTGCCGGAATTGTATTTCTTCAAAGAAAAGTGCCTTGTTGCGGAGCCTTTTGCTACTGTTTTTTCTTTGTTGAGAGTTAATGTCATCCAAGAAAGGGAAGTGCTAGTGTGAAAGGCAGATTTTACACTAGGTCAGCTGCTTTCAGTGTCTTTTTTTGTCTCTGGCCCCACCTTGACCATAAAAACTGTTCGATTTGCCAGTCCTTTGTGCCTAAAACCCTGCATAGCTGTCTTTTGTCACTCGCCATTTACTTAGAGATCCACCATCTTAAAAGTTTAGCTAAAGTGTGATGGAGAGATGTTCTTCGTATTTCACTGTTGTAGTCATTGCATTTGGGTTATCTACTTGCAGGTAGCCCTCAGTCGGCCTGATTATCAGAGTCTTGAGTCCTGCGTCGGTTGCTGTCTCATCTTCCATGACGTCAGGTAGTCAGGGGTATAAAGCATGTAGCCAACACTATTACATCTGTCTTTCTTGCCATGTGGTGCCTGAAGCAGATGCAGTTCGCAAGTGCTGGTTGGCCGACTCCTGAAATTTTCACTTTCGAGTTTCAGATCCGAAGTCTTCAACTAAGCTAAGTACCCCGTTGGGGATCCTTTTTCTTGCTCTAAACCAATGTCAGTAAAAGTTAACAATTGTATTTCTTGTGGAAAGCAAATACCTCATAAAGATTTTCATTCGTACTGCATTCATTGCTTAGGCCCAGACCACGACGTACCTTATTGTCAATTTTGTGCCTTATTCAAACCTCGAACTATTCGTCGTCGGTTCATTTTTGCATCTAAATATTTTGGTACTCAGTTCAATTATCCAGCAATGGCTTTGGTAAGCCACCCAACTACTGACATTCCGAAAAAACACAAAGATAAAGACAGAGACAGGCTGCATTGGTCCAAAGCTGCAGACAACGCTTCTCCTAAGCTAGTCACCAGTACTCAATGAGGCACTTTTGCAGCCCCTGATACCTGCTACTTCTTATTCGCAGGCCTCTACTGAGACCCATTCAGAGTCTGGTATGCCGCGAGATGCTTCTTCGACTGTGGACCCTGCGGATGTCTCTACCTTGGGTGGGTCTGGAGCCACTGTGCAGGCACTGGCTTCTGAGGGTGTATTCAGGCCTACTGGCTTGCATATTAAACCACCATCTTCTTCTTCTAGGCCTAAAACTCGATCCATGCCTAGAGAACCAACGCCCAGACCACATGGTCAGGCTCCTATGCCTAAAAACAAATGATAAGAATGGCTGAAGACCTTATTACTCTAATTAGGGGAAGCCACCCTTCTCCCTCTAAGAGACCTAGAACTGATTTTCCTTCTGATTCTTCTGATCAGGACTCTGAAATTTCTGTTTTTTTTCTGATGACTAGGAGTTGCCCTTATCTACCTATGAGGATTGAAATGCAGTGAACTCCATTCCCTCTGCTTCCCCTCCAGAGGATTTCTCCTTTGGTGAAACCTTGTATGCTCTTATGGAGCATTTCCACTGGGAAATTACTCTGACTCTTAAAAGAGGCTTAGGGAATTCTTACTCCTTCCTTAACACAGGCCTTTGGCTATCCCTCCTGTACTGGACATTATAGATGATGCCTTCTCGGAATCTAGCCTGGCCCCTGACACTTACTTAACCTGACAGGTATTACAGGGTACCTGACTCTCACAAGTTCCTCTTTAAGAATCCTACTGTGGATCCTGAGACCATTTCACAAGGACCCAAAGGCATTAAGGCTATGACTGCCAAAAATCCTACCCCCTCTGATAAAGATTCCAGGGCTCTGGAACAGATGGGGTAAGAAGGTATACTCTTCTGCAACTTTGGCCATTAGGGCCTTAAACTGCCAGTTTCATATGAAAGTATCAGCAGCATATCATTGGATTGCTTAAACAGAAAATGATGTTGATTCCTGACTGTGCTGAAAATAAAGAATTACAGGATTTAATGCATTCTGCTGAACAAGTTGGAAAACATACTTTGCAATGTGGTTTTGATTCATTAGAAGCATCTTGCAGGGCTGCTGTCACTGGGTCTGTACTTAGAAAGCATGCTTGGCTTAAGGAGCAATCTTTACCAGAGCATGTCAAAGCTAAATTGCCTGATGCTCCCTTAAACCAAGACTGCCTGTTTGGCAACAAAGCAGAATAAGTACTTAAAAAGATGGAGGAAAAAGCTAAATCTATGCAAACTGTTAAAGATTTCCTGCAAGTACAGCCTCCCAGATTTAGTAGGCACCGGCCTTCTAAGAACTGGTCCTTTCCTGCCTCTTCCAGGCCTTCTCAGTCCAAACCCAGAACCAGCAGAAAACCCAGGCTTCAGTCCCAAGGTACTCACAGGCCTAAGCAGTGGGGGGCTCTCAATTCCAAAGCAGGGAGTAGTAAGACTCCACCCTATGGTAAACTGTCTCAATGACTTACCTTTAAACCTTCCAAGCTCTGCTCAACTGACTGTTCCTTTAGGGGGAAAGATCGCCCTGCATACAAAAAACTGGGAACTCATTACCCAAGACAAATGAGTTTTAAATATAGTTTCCCAAGGATACAGATTCCACTTCCACTCCTTACCAACCCCAAACGGTTGGCCAGACCTATCCCCAAATCAGTGGGCAGAGGCTCAAAAGCAAGTTTTCTCTCTTCTAAGCATCAGGGCTATTCAATCTGTCCCAGAAGAAGAATGGGGCAAGGTTTCTACTCAAGACTTTTCCTGGTACCCAGAAAAGACAATTCCTGGCATCCTATCCTGGACCTGTTTATCCTAGACACTTTTTTGGTAATCCCAAAATTCAACATGCTAACTCTTCATCAGCTGCTTCCCATGCTAGGCAAAAATGCCTGGTTGGCAACACTGGATTTAAAGGAAGCCTACCTGCACATCCCAATAAGGGAATCTTGCAGAAGATACCTAGGTTTCAGAGCAGGATACATGCACTATCAGTTCTCTACACTGCCCTTTGGCTTATCTACTGAATCCAGGGTATTCACAAAGTGCCTAGCTCCAGTCATTGCATTTTTCAGGCAAAGAAATATTCAAATATACCCATACCTGGACGATTGTCTAATTGAGGCAGAAAGCCAGGACATACTATTAAATCATCTGGCATTTTTAAAGAAATTACTAACTTCTCTGGGGTACACCATACATGAAAAGAAATCACATCTAGTACCCTGCCAACAAAGTGTATTCCTGGGAGCAAGCTTTAATACAACTTCCCAGATGGCCTACCTCACGCCAGAGAAACAAGTTCATTTGACAGCCTACTTCAAACTAATGGCCACAACGACCCAGCTATCTGCAAGGACATTACTGCACGCTCTGGGGTTCATGGTCTCTTGCATTCTACTAATTCCATATGTAAGACTGCATATGATGAAACTACAATGGTATCTAAAAAGCCTATGGTGTCAACATTCTCAGGACCTAGAATCAATGATTCCTATCATACCTTGTCTAAAGATAGAGTTCCTTTGGTGGGCAGAGGCCTGCCACCAAAACAAGGGACTGCCATTTACTCTATCCCCTGCTGCCCAAACCCTAACAACTGATGCATCAGACTATGCCTGGGGGGCTCACTTGGCAGGGCAGTGCATTCAGGGCAAATGGAACCCTAGTCAAATGCACCTGCATATCAATCAAAAAGTAATGTTAGCTGTACAGAATGCTCTGACAGCCTTCAAGGATCACATTCTTCCAGGACAATTATTGGTAAAGACGGACAACATCACTGTTATGTGGTACATAAACAAATGGGGGAGGCACTCACTCATACCCTCTCTGCAGACTAGCCATCTGTGGAACACAGCCTTGAGCTACCAAGTGCACCTACAAGCTCAGTTCCTGCCAGACAAGCTAAATACACTGGCAGACGACCTGAACAGAAATCTCATGGACCCATGAGTGGAAACTGAAACCAAAGATATTCAACATTTTGAGAAACAAATAGGGGAGCCCAGAGATAGACCTGTTTGCCTCCCCTCAGAACTACCAATTGGACAAATTCTCCACATGGACTCCCCACAGACAAGCTTGGAAAGTGGATGCCCTGTTCTTCACCTCGAAAAACTTATCAGTTTATGCCTTTCCCCCTCTGCCTCTCCTCTCCAAAGTGCTACTAAAGATCAAACAGGACAAACCAAGGACAATACTTATTGCACCAGACTGGCCATGTCAACACTGGTACCCCCTCTTGCGCAGTGTGTCACTTCTGGAACCATGGCACCTGCCTCAGATCCCTGCCCTGCTGTCCCAGCAGGAGGGCCAGATTCTGCACCCACATCTTCAGCCCTGAACCTTGCAGCCTAGCTAATTACATGATCTCTCCGTTACCATCCCTCAGTAAGCAAGTGATGGATGTCATTCTGGAGGCTAGCAGGCCTAGTACTAGAAAATCCTATGCTGAAAATGGAAAAGATTCTGTTCCTGGAGCCAAACACAGGGGATGGACACAACTGTGCCCAATTTATCGCACATTCTTCAGTACTTAACTGAGATGCTTCACAAGGGCCTTTCTTTTTCTTCCATCAAAATTCATGCCTCAGCCATTTCAGCTCATTATAATACAGAGCGACCCCTCTTCTCTCATCCAATGCTGAAGCAATTCCTCAGAGGGGCCAAAAACTTAAGACCACCCAGGAGAGCCCCTACTCCAACCTGGGACCTTAACTTTGTATTGGAAAAGCTCACTGTACCTCCCTTTGAGCCAGCAGCAAATGCAGAGTTGAAATTCCTTTCTTGGAAAACAGCATTCCTTCTAGTCATCACTTCAGCAAGAAGGGTGTCTGAATTACAGGTCCTCATGGCAGTGGAGCTTTTCATCATCTTTCATGCAGACAGGGTGTCCCTCAGGACCAATTCCTCCTTCATGCCTAAGGTGGTATCCAGTGTGGCCCTTAATCAGTCCATTCATTTGCCAACCTTTTCTAATCCACAGAACAAAGGGGAACGAATACTGCACTCTTTGGACGTGCACAGACAACTTAGATTTTACATGGACAGGACTAAGCCTCAGGAAATCTGAACAGCTGCTGGTTGCATTTGCTGCAGAGGCAGAGGGGAAGGCCATTTCAAAACAAACCATTTCTAAGTGGATAGGCCATTGCATTCATTTCTGCTATAAGCACCATGGAAAACCTACCCCACAAGGGATAAGACCACATTCAACCAGGGCTGCTTCTACCTCTACAGCCTTTCTCAGAGGTGTCTCTACCAGGGACATCCTAGAAGCTGCTACCTGGAGTTCTGTACATACCTTCACCAAGCATTACCACTTGCCTATTTTTTTCTAAATCCAGAGCTGGCTTTGCTTTTGCAGTCTTGCAGGGCCTTATAGCTGGTCCTAATGCTATTGAATTGCCTCCTCCCTTCCTTAGCTTTGGGAATCTACCCAAATGTAATGACTGCAACAGTAAAACACGAAAAACATAGTACAGTTGTGTACACTTACCATAAATGTAGATGTTCGAGTGTATTCACTGTTGCAGTCCTGGTTACCCTCCCTCCAGCCCCTTTTGCTTACTGTATTTAAGCTTTCTGGTGTATTTGTTTTTTTGTTGGAGGTGTAACCTTGTATATAATTGCTTCCCATTATGGGGGTATCTGACATCTGGGGCAAGAAAAACTGATGTAATGGCATCGGCTGCATGCTTTATACCCCTGACTATCTTATGTCATGGAAGATGAGACAGCAACCGATGCAGGACCCAAGACTTTGATAATCAGGCCGACTGAGGGCTACCTGCAAGCAGATAACCCAAATGTAATGACTGCAAAAGTGAATACACTCGAACATCTACATTTATGGTAAGTGTACACAACTGTACTTTCCTCAGACTCAGTGACCAAGCCTACAAAGCGAAAGGCCAGAAATCCTGGGCCCGAAGTGGAAGTTGCGCATCTCTCTGCAGATGTCTCTCCTGAGGCGTATGAGCCTGGAGACATGCTCCGTTTCAGATCCAGATCCACAGGCCAAGCCAGTTTTACAGGCTGTCTTAGAACCAGTCCCCAGCATGAACAGTGGCCTCACAGACATCCTCTCCTGATGTCAATGGAGAACCAAGGCTCATCCTGTCAGAAGGCCATAGAGGAATCAGTCAGATTGTAGTCAGGGAGTATGTTGATTCAGATTTGACAGAGTATAGGCCTTCAGCTGGTCCTCCTCCTTTGCATCAGATGGACAAGCCTGCAAAGAAAAAGCAGAAAACCAAGCATTCCTCATCTCACCCCATCCCTCAGAAAGTGTGGCAAACTTTTGCTCAGGGCTTGTTCACAGCCTTCATGGCCTTGAGGCTTACCTCTGGTCCTCCTCCCTCTCCCCTCTCCTAGCCTACTTCCCCCCAAAGAAGGGTAAGAGCTCAAGTTATTTCAAAGCAAGAGTCTTCCTGTGATGAGGACAATGATTCCTTAGCTTACACCTCTCAAATCCCTTCCCCTTTGGACTATGCCTCCCCAGAGGAAGACTCAAATGGGACATAATCCCTTTGGAGGAGATTTCTTTTGGCAAAACCATCTGAAGGATGAGATCCCACTTCAAAATGGGCAGCTGCCAAATGTCTCAGTTTCAAAAGAGATACTGCGACCTTCTTCAGGTGGAGACCCCTTGTCCTTCCGCTATATCTCCAGTTATCCCTGCCTTTCTAGATGCCTTTGCCTCCACGTCTCTGCATCCTGGCTCACAGCCCCCGGCCCTTTAGAAACCAACTACATATTATAAAGTGACTCAGGACTGTAATTTCCTTTTTAAAGCCCCTGTGGCAGGCCCTTCTATTATCTCTGTAGCCTCTGATAAGGCCTCCAGTTATCTTCCTTCCACTTCCCTTCTTCCCTCGGACAAGGACAGCAGACAACTCGAGAGGCTGGGTAAGAAAATTTACACCTCAGCAACCTTAACATTTAGGGCTCTCAACTACCAGACCCACATGACTAAGTACTTCATGGATCCCATGGCTCAGTTGTTCAAGAGTGATATGCCAGACTCCGAGTACAAAGCCTTGGCATCTTCATTTGTTGCTGCATCCTCACAGATGTCCAGAAACTCGATCAAATGTAACTACAATGCAGTTAAGGCTATCTCCAGAGCTGCAGCTTCATCCTCAGCATTAAGGAGGTTTGCATGGTTGAGGCTTCAACCCCTCCCTAAGTACATCAAGGCAAAGCTAATGGATGCTCCCCTTGACAACTCCACCTTATTTGGTAAATCTTCTGCTGAACTTTCCAGTCCCTGCAGGAAAAGAGCAAGGAGTTAAAAGGATGTCAAATACATCCTGGTTTCTCCAGTTCCTAAATTTCACAGAAACTATACTGGAAAATATGTCTTTGTCCACAGGAAATCCCGGACGCCCCTACCCAAGCTCTTGAAAGGGAGCAAGAAACCCCAGCAGTTCTCAACATTTTCAGCTGCTTGTCATGTTGCTAAGCAGTCCTTTCCTCATAGAATAGGTTCTTCTTCCTGACTCCTCAGGACTCCCTCACAGCACCCTCCTCTCCCTAAGCCTACCCCATCCCTGTCCACCTGGTAATCCATAACACAAGATGTGTGGGTCCTAAGCATAATCAAAAGGATACTTTATGGTTTGGCACAATGTGTCCCTCTTCAGGGGTATCTCTGAACCTCCAGAAGAACAGAAATCTCTGTTCCCACAGATATTGGAAAACCTGTTAGAACAGGGCACAATTCAACTGCTGCCCTCCCCCAAAAAGGAACAAGCTTTTACTCTCACATGTTTCTGGTTCCCAGAAAGGAAGGGCCATGGAGACTCATTCCAGACCTCTTTTTTTTCTCAACACGCTCTTAAAAGGTCCCTCCTTTAAAATGCTTACTCTTCAGAACCTCTTCACTCTGATCCTCCCACACACCTTCCTGGCATCCATAGACATCAAAGATGCCTCCCTATATATTCCCATCCATCCCAAATTCAGGAAATTTCTAAGTTTCTCTGTGGGATCCTGGCACTTTCAATTCTCTGCCTTGCCTTTTGGTATCTACAGCCCTAAGATCCTTCACAAAATGTTTAGTGCCACTGGTTGCTTTCTGCAGCTTCCAAGACATTCAGATCTTCCCTTACCTGGACGATCTCCTGTTCCAAGCCAACAGCCTGGAGGAAGTGAGGAGCAACCTCCACTCAGTGACATCCATCCTACAAATGCCTAGGATTCACTGTCAACTTTAACAAATCTGTTTTTGTCCTATCTCAAGATCATATCTTTCTAGGATGTAGATTCTAGAAAAACAAAATGATAATGTCCCTCCACCCCAAAAGGCTCAGGAACTCCGTCAAACCTTCTCAGAGATCCTACCCCGAAATTATTTGTCTGCAAGACAATTTCTCAGTACTAGGACTCATAGCCTCCACTATCACTATGCTAGCCCTGGCAAGGCTGCACATGAGGAAATTTCTGTGGTTCTTGAACTCCATGTGGACTCAATATGCCCACCCACTGGAATTCCCTATCCCACTACTACCTTGTCTCAAGAAGGAGCTCCAGTGGTGGGTACAACTGTCCATGAATCCTGGACTTCCCCATTCACCCATTACTTCCAACTCAGGACCTGTGGACTGATGCCTCGCATACAGGTTGGGGAGCAGCCAAGGGCCCCCACACAGTCCAAGGACCCCCTCTCAGGGAAAGGACCACATAATTGTCAAGAAGATGAAGGCACTGATCTAGCTTTGCAGTCCTTCCAGCCCCTCCTGAGGCCAGGACGTCTGCAAATCTACATAGACAATATGACTGTTCTGTGGTATGTAAACAAGCATTGGGGTACAACATCCTACCTCCTATGCAGATTAGCCTTTAGAAGTTTTTTTGAACTAGCTTATCAACTCCAAATTTCTCTACAGGTGGTCTACATCCCTTCCAATCAAAACTCTATGGCAGACACACTGAGCAAATCCACAACACAGCCCAAGAATGGATGATTCACATGGTTGTGTTCATATTCCTCAAATAGATTTGTTTGCCTCCCCTCTGAACAAGCAACTTCCAGCATTTTGTGCCAGAAAACCACATCCTTAGGCATGGAAAGTGGGTGCCCTATCAATTTCATGGAAGAGGAAGTTTCTTTATGCATTCCCTCCCCTACCACTCATTCCGAAAGTCCTGCTGAAGATTCAACAGGACAGACCAGAAATCTTGTTGGTGAGTCCCTGTTGGCCAAGAGAGTACTGGCTCCACCTTCTTCTGCACCTAGCCAGGAGCAGTCATCACAAGTTTCCTTCACAGCATGTACTTGCACAGAACAAGGGATGTCCTACTATTCCAATGTTGCAGTATTAATTTGGTGCTGGATTTTCTGCCTCAGGTGATCTGATATTGGCTCCTATACAAAAGCTTTTGCCTGGCTGATGAAGGTGCGTGGGATGTCACACGTAGGGCCAGCAACCAGGGACCATAAATGTGGCATCTGCACGCACAGACCTCAGAACTTTTCAGCCACAGACGTTGTCACTTCGATCGTTCAGCTCCTACTAACGATTACTTCGGAAAGATAAGTACCCCGTTCGGGTTTTTTGTTTTCTTTTATCATTACTTGTGCTTGGTTTGCTGTAGATGTTCTTCGTGTTTCACTGTTGCAGTCATTACATTTGGGTTATCTGCTTGCAATAACCCTCAGCCGGCCTGATTAACAAAGTCTTGGGTCCTGCGTTGGTTGCTGTTTCTTCTTCCATGACGTCAGGTCGTCAGGGATATAAAACATGCAGCTGACGCCATTACATCAGTCTTTCTTGCCGTGCGGTGCCTGAAGCAGAAGCAGTTCGCAAGTGCCGGTCGGTCGACTCCTGAAATTTTCATTTTCGAGTTTCAGAACTGAAGTCTTCAACTAAAGCTGAGTACCCCTTTGGGGAAACTTTTTCTTGCTCCTTTCCAGTGTCAGTAAAAGTTAATAATTGCATTTCTTGTGGAAAGCAAATACCTCACAAAGATTTTCATTTGTACTGTATTCCTTGCCTAGGCCCTGACCATGACATACTTTGCTGTCGGTTTTGTGCCTTATTTAATCAATGCACTATCAGTTGTCGGTATATTTTTGCCTCTAAATATTTCGGTTCTCAGTTCAATTATCCAGAAATGTCGTTGGTTAGCCATCCGACTACTGGAATTCCGAAAAAGCGCAAAGATAAAGACAGAGATATGACGCCTAGGTGCAAAGCTGCCGAATACACTTCTCCTCGGCAGTTTGCCGGTACTCAATGAGATGCTTTTGCAGCCCCTGATATCCGCTACTTCTGATTCGCAGGCCTCCGGAGTCTGGTATGATGCGAGATGCTTCAACTTTGGAACTTGCGGATGTCTCTACCTTGGATGGGTCTGGAGCCGCTGTGCAGGTACCGGCTTCTGAGGGTGTATTCAGGCCTATGGACTTGCATATTAAACCAACGCCTCCTTCTTCTTTAAGGCCTAAACCTCGAACCATGCCTAAGAAACCAATGCCCAGGCCACATGCACAGGCCTCTATGCCTAAAAAACAAATGATAAGAATGTCTGAAGATCTTATAACTCTAATCAGGGGAAGCCAACCATCCCCTTCTAAGAGACCTAGGACTGAATTTGTTTATGAATCCTCTGTCCAGGATTCTGATTTTTCTGATGCTTCTCATGATCTGAATTTATCCATATCTACTTATGAGGATTCTGATGCAGAGGACTCTATTCCATTTGCTTCCCCTCCAGAGGATTTTTCTTTTGGTGAAACCTTCCACACTCTAAGGGAACATTTTCACTGGGAAATCCAGGAATTTTCTGATTTGAAAAAGAGGCTTAGGGATTTCTTACTCCTGCCTCAGCATAGGCCTTTAGCTATACCTCCTGTACTAGACATTGTTGATGATGCCTTTTCGGAATCTAGTTTGGCCCCTGATTCTTTGCCTCCTGCTCCCAGAAAACCTGATAGATATTACAGGGTCCCTGATTCTCATAAGTTCCTTTTTAAAAATCCTATTGCGGATCCAGAGACTATTTCACAGTGACCCAATGGCTTTAAGGCTTCTACTGCTAAAAATCCTACCCCCTCTGATAGAGACTGCAGGGCGCTGGATAGATGGGATAAGAAGGTTTACACTTCTACAACCTTGGCCATTAGAGTCTTAAACTGTAAGTTTCATATGTTAAAGTATCAACAACATGTTATTGGATTGCTTAAACAGAAAATGATGTTGATTCCTGACTGTGCTGAAAATAAAGAATTACAGGATTTAATGCATTCTGCTGAACAGGTTGGAAAACATACTTTGCAATGTGGATTTGATTCATTGGAGACCTTTTGCAGGGCAGCTGTCCCTGGGTCTGTACTCAGAAGGCATGCTTGGTGTAAGGAGCAATCTTTACCTGATCATGTTAAAGCTAAACTGTTGGATGCTTCCTTAAATCAGGACTGCCTGTTTGGCAACAAAGCTGAGGAAGTTCTTAAAAAGATGGGAGATAAAGCTAAATCTATGCAAACTGTTAAAGATTTCTTACAAGTTCAGCCTCCAAGATTTAGTAGGCATTGGGCCTCTAAGAATTGGTCCTTTCCAGCCTCTTCCAGGTCTTCTCAATCCAAACCCAGACACAGCAGAAACCCGAGGTATCTGTCCCAGGGTACGCACAAGACTAAGCAGTGGGGGACTTCCAGATCCAAATCTGGGAGTAGTAAGTCTCCCTCCTATGGAAAATATTCTCAGTGACTTGCTCTTAAAACTTCCAAGCACTTCTCAACTGAATGCTTCTTTAGGCGGAAAGATTGGTCTGCAGGCAAAAAACTGGGAACTTATTACCCAGGACAAATGGGTCTTAAATGTAGTGTCTCAAGGATACAGATTTCACTTCCACACGTTGCCAACACCAACAGGGTGGCCAGATCTACCCCCAAATCAATGGGCAGAGGCCCAAAAGAAAATACTTTCTCTCTTAAACATGGGGGCTATTCAGTTGGTACCAGAAGAGGAAAAGGGACAAGGTTTCTATTCAAGACTTTTCCTGGTACCCAGAAAAGACAATTCATGGCATCCTATACTGGACCTTTCTATTCTAAACACCTTTTTGGTGATTCCAAAATTCAAGATGCTGACTCTTCACCAGTTGCTTCTTATGCTAGGCAAAGATGCTTGGTTGGCAACACTAGACTTAAAAGAAGCATACCTGCACATCCCTATCAGGGAATCTTGCAGAAGATACCTATACTTCAAAGCAGGCTACACGCTCTATCAGATGTTCTTCATGTTTCACTGTTGCAGTCATTACATTTGGGTAATCTGCTGGCAGGTTACCCTCAGTCGGCCTGATTAACAAAGTCTTGGGTCCTGCGTTAGTTGCTGTCCCTTCTTCCATGACGTCAGGTCGTCAGGGGTATAAAACATGCAGCCGATGCCGTTACATCAGTCTTTCTTGCTGTGCAGTGCCCGAAGCAGAAGTAGTTTGCAAGTGCCAGTTGGCCGACTCCTGAAATTTTCATTTTCGAGTTTCAGAACCGACGTCTTCAACTAAAAAGCTAAGTACCCCGTTGGGGAAACTTTTTTTGCTCCTTACTGATGTCAGTAAAAGTTAATAATTGCATTACTTGTGGGAAACAAATACCTCATAAGGATTTTCATTTGTACTGTATTCCTTGTCTAGGCCCTGAATACAAAGTACCTTGCTGTTGGTTTTGTGCTAAATTTAATCAACGCACTATTAAATGTTGGTATATTTTTGCTTTTAAATATTTTGGCTCATGCTTTAATTATCCAGAAGTGTTGTCAGTTAGTAATCCGTCTACTGCAATACCTAAAAAACGCAAAGAAAAAGACAGAGACAGGCCATCGAGGTCCAAAACTGATGACAACGCTTCTCCTAAGCCAGTCGCCAGTTCGTCGGTACTCAGTGAGGCACTTTTGCAGCCCCTGATACCCGCTACTTCTGATTTGCAAGCCTCTACTGAGACCCATTTGGAGTCTGGTATGCCGTGAGATGCTTCAATTATGGAACCCGCAGATGTCTCTACCTTAGATGGGTCCGGAGCCATTGTGCAGGCACCGGCTTCTGAGGGTGTTTTCAGGCCTACAGATTTGTATATTAGACTGATGCCATCTTCAAAACTAAGGCCAAAATCTAAATCTGTGTCTAAAAAACCGATGCTTGGGCCACATGTGCAGGCCACTATGCCTAAAAAACAAATGATCAAAATTGCTGAAGATTTAATTACTCTGATCAGGGGTAGCCAACCCCACCCCCCTTCTAAGAGGCCTAGGCAAGACATTGATTATGAATCTTCTGAACAGGATTCTATTTCCTCTGACTCTTCTAATGAACAGGATTGTCTATACCTACTTATGAGGACTCTGATGCAGAAGATTCCATTCCTTCTGCTTCTCCCCCTGAGAATTTTTCTTTTAGGGAAACTTTACATACCTTACGGGAACATTTCCACTGGGAAAGTCAGGATTTCTCTGAATCTAAAAAGAGACTTAGGGATTTTCTTCTTCTTCCTCAACATAGGCCTTTGGCTATACCTCCTGTCCTAGATATTGTTGATGATGTTTTTCTAGAATCTAGTATGGCTCCTGATTCTCTGCCTCCGGCTCCTTGTAAGCCATACAGGTACTACAGGGTTCCTGACTCCCAAAAATTCCTTTTCAAAAATCCTATTGCAGATCCTGAAACCATTTCTCGGTGTCCCAAGGGCATTAAGGCCTCTACTGCTAAAAATCCTACCCCTTCTGATAGAGATTTCAGGGCGCTGGATAGATGGGGTAAGAAGGTTTACACTTCTGTAACCTTGGCAATCAGGGCTTTAAACTGTCAATTTCATATGCTTAAATGCCAGCAGCATATCATGGGACTGTTTAAACAGAAAACAATATTAATTTCTGACTGTGTGAAAAATAAAGACTTACAGGATTTATTGCATTCAGCTGAACAAGTTGGAAAACATACTTTGCAATGTGGTATTGATTCTTTGGAGGCCTCTTGCAGGGCTGCTGTAACTGGCTCTGTGTTAAGAAGGCATGCTTGGCTCAAAGAGCAAACTCTGCCTGATCATGTTAAAGCAAAATTGTTGGATGCTCCTTACAAGTGCAACCTCCAAGATTTAGTAGGCACTGACCTACTAAGAACTGGTCCTTTCCAGTTCCTTCGAGAGCTACTCAAGTCAAACCCAGACATTCCAAAGGCTCTAGGTTTCAGTCACAAGGGACTTTTAGAACAAAACAATGGCATGCCTCCACCTCCAAATCTGGAAACAACAAGGCACCTCCCTATCATAAGCAGTCTCAATGACTTCCCTCTACACTTACCAAGCACTTACCTTTCAGCCGCCCCTTTGGGGGGAAAACTGGCACTTCATGTAAGAAACTAGCAACTTATAACCCAGGACAAATGGGTTTTAAATATAGTATCCCGGGGATACAGATTTAATTTCCACATGTTGCCAATCCCAAACAGATGGCCAGACCTGCCCCCAAATCAGTGGGCAGAGGCCCAGAAACAAGTACTGTCTCTCATGAACATGGGAGCTATTCAACCAGTCCCAGAAGAGGAAAAGGGACAAGGTTTATATTCAAGACTTTTCCTGGGACCCAGAAAAGACAAATCATGGTGTCCAGTTCTGGACTTATCTACTTTCTGGACATTCCAAAATTCAAGATGCTGATTCTTCAACAGTTACTTCCTATGCTAGGCAAAGATGCCTGGTTGGTAACTCTAGACTTAAAAGAGGCTTACCTGCATATCCCAATCAGGAAATCTTGCAGAAGATACCTCCGCTTCAAAGCAGGTTACTTGCATTACCAGTTCTCTGCACTGCCCTTTGGCTTATCTACTGCGCCCAGGGTCTTCACAAAGTGCCTGGCTCCAGTAATTGCATTTTGCAGGCAAAGAAATATTCAAATATATCCATATCTGGACGATTGTCTAATTCAGGCAGAAAACAGGGACATTCTTCAAAAACATCTGGCATTTGTAAAAAAGGTTCTAACTTGTCTAAGGTACACCGTAAACAAAAATAAATCACAACTGGTACCCTCTCAAAAAGTACATTCCTGGGTACAAGCTTGAATACAACTGCCCAGATGGCTTACCTTACACCAGACAAGCAAATACATTTGGTGACTTACTTCAAACAGGTGGCCACAAAAACCCTGCTATCTGCAAGACAAATTCTGCAAGCCTTGGGGTTCATGGCCTCCTGAATTCTTCTAATTCCATATGCAAGACTGCATATGAGGAAACATCAGTGGTACTTAAAGAGTTTATGGAGTCAACATTGTCACAGCCTGGAAACAATGATTCCTATCAAACCTTGCCTGCAGCTAGAGTTCTTATGGTGGGCAGAGGCCTGCCACCAAAACAAGGGACTGACATTCACTCCCCCTCCTGCTGCCCAAACCCTAACTACAGATGCATCAGACTATGCTTGGGGGGGGCTCAACTGGCAGGGAAGTGCATTCAGGGCAAATGGAGCCCAAATCAAATACACCTTCATATCAATCAAAAAGAGATGCTAGCTGTACAGAATCCACTGACAGCCTTCAAGGACTACCTTCATCCAGGACAATTAATGATAAAGACAGACAACACTACAGATGTTCTTTGTGTTTCACTGTTGCAGTCATTACATTTGGGTAATCTGCTGGCAGATTGCCCTCAGTCGGCCTGAATAACAAAGTCTTGGGTCCTGCGTTGGTTGCTGTCTCCTTTTCCATGAAGTCAGGTCACAGGGGTATAAAACATGCAGCCGACACCATTTTAATCAGTGTTTCTTGCCACGCGGTGCCCGAAGCAGAAGCAGTTTGCAAGTGCCAGTCGGACGACTCCTGAAATGTTCATTTTCGAGTTTCAGAACCGACATCTTCAACTAAAAAGCTAAGTACCCCGTTGGGAAAACTTTTTCTTGCTCCTTACCGATGTCAGTAAAGGTTAATAATTGCATTACTTGTGGGAAGCAAATACCTGATAAGGATTTTCATTTGTACTGTATTCCTTGCCTAGGCCCTGATCACAACGTGCCTTGCTGTCAGTTTTGTGCTAAATTTAACCAACACACTATTAAGCTTCGGTATATTTTTGCCTCTAAATATTTTGGTTCAAGATTTAACTACCCTGAAATGTCATTGGTTAGCAATCCGACTACCGGAGTTCACAAAAAACGCAAGGAAAAAGACAGAGACAGACCGTTGAGGTCCAAAACCGATGACGATGCTTCTCCTAAGCCAGTCGCCGGTACTCAGTGAGGTGCATTCACAGCCTCTGATACCCGCTACTTTTGAGTCACAGACCTCTACCAAAACCCATTTGGAGTCTGGTATGCTGTGAGATTCGCAAAGTATTGAACCCGTGGATGTCTCTTCCTTGGATGGGTCTGGAGCCACTGAGCAGGCACTGGCTTCTGAGGGTGTTTTCAGGCCTCAACATTTTTGTATTAAACTGATGCCATCAACAAAAACAAGGTCAAAAACAACTTCTATGTCTAAAAAACCTATGCATGAGCCACGTGCTCAGGCCCCTATGCCTAAAAAAGAAATTATCAAAATGGCTGAGGATTTAATTACCTTGATCAGGGGTTCCCAAACCCCCCCCCGCTAAGAGACCTAGGCAAGGCATTGACTATGAATCTTCAGATCAGGTTTCCATTTCTTCTGATCAGGAATTTTCTATCCCACCTTATGAGGATTCTGATGCAGAGGAATCCATTCCATCTGCATCTCCTCCTGAGGATTACTCTTTTGGAGAGACGTTGTGTACTTTAAGGGAGCATTTTCACTGGGAGAGTCAGGACTTCTCTGAATCAAAAAAGAGGCTTAGAGATTTCCTTCTTCTTCCTCAGCATAGGCCTTTGGCAATACCTCCTGTTTTAGACATTGTTGATGATGTGTTCTCGGAATCAAGCATGGCTCCTGATTCCCTACCTCTGGCTCCTAGTAAGCCAGACAGATATTACAGAGTTTCTGACTCCCACAAATTTATTTTCAAAAATCCTGCTGCTGATCCTGAGACTATTTCTCAGGGTCCCAAGGGTGTTAAGGCTTCTACAGTCAAAAACCCTACCCATTCTGATAGAGATTCCAGGGCACTGGTTAGATGGGATAAAAAGGTTTATATGTCTGCAATCTTGGCAATCAGGGCTTTAAACTGCCAGTTTCATATGCTTATATATCAACAGCATGTTATGGGTTTACTGAAACAGAAAATGATGTTATTTCTGATTGTGTGGAAAATAAAGAGTTTCAGGACTTATTGCATTCAGAACAGGTTGGAAAGCATACTTTGCAATGTGGTTTTGATTCCTTGGAGACCTCTTGTAGGGCCGCCATTACTGGATCTGTGATTAGAAGGCATGCCTGGTTCAAGGAGCAAAATCTGCCTGATCATGTTAAAGCTAAATTGTTGGATGCCCCTTTGCAGCATGATACTCTGTTTGGTAATGAGGCAGAAGAGGTTTTAAAGAGAATGGAAGACAATGCTAAATCTATGCAAACTGTAACAGATATCTTGCAAGTGCAGCCACCCAGGTTCAGTAGGCACTGGCCTACTAAAAATTGGTCCTTTCCTGTGTCCAACAGAGCCACTCAGGGCAAACCCAGGCACTCAAAAGGCTCCAGATATCAATCACAGGGTTCTTACAGGTCAAAGCAATGGGGTGCCTCCACCTCCAAATCTGGAGGTAACAAAGCACAACCCTACAGTAAGCAGTCTCAATGACTTTCCTCTACCATCTCCAAGCACTTATCTTTTGGCAGCCTCCTTGGGGGGAAAACTAGCACTTTATGCTTAAAAGTGGCAGTTAATTACCCAGGACAAGTGGGTATTAAACATAGTATCCCAGGGGTACAGATTTCATTTCCATACTTTGCCAATTCCAAACGGATGGCTGGATCTGCCTCAAAACCAGTGGGCAGAGGCCCAGAAACAAGTCATGTCCCTCATGGATATGGGGGCTATTCAACTGGTACCAGAGAGGGAAAAAGGACAAGGATTTTATTCAAGACTTTTCCTGCTACCCAGAAAAGACAATCCATGGCATCCAATACTGGACTTATCGATTCTAAACACGTTCCTGGACATTCCAAAATTCAAAATGTTGACTTTACAGCAGCTACTACCTATCCTAGGCAAGAATGCTCGGTTAGTAACTCTAGACTTAAAACAGGCATACCTGCATATCCCAATAAGGGAATCTTGCAGAAGATACCTCCGCTTCAAAGCAGGTTTTTTGCATTACCAATTCTCTGCACTGCCCTTTGGCTTATCTACTGCACCCAGGGTCTTTACAAAGTGCCTGGCACCAGTAATTGCATTCTGCAGACAAAGAAACATTCAAATTTATCCTTATCTGGATGATTGTCTCATTCAGGCAGAGGACAAGGACACTCTTCAACATCTGGCATTTGTAAAAAGGCTTCTAGCATGCCTAGGGTACACCATAAATGAAAAGAAATCACAACTGGTACCCTCTCAAATAATTACATTCCTGGGTGCAAGCTTAAATACAACTGCCCAGATGGCTTACCTCATGCCAGACAACCAAATACAATTGACAACATACTTCAAACAAATGGCAACAAAAACCCAATTATCTGCAAGACAAATTCTGCAGGCTTTGGGGTTCATGGCATCCTGAATTCTACTAATTCCATATGCGAGACTGCATATGAGGAAACTTCCATGGTACCTAAAAAGTTTATGGAGTCAACATTGTCACAGCCTCGAAACAATGATTCCTCTCATTCCCTGCCTACAACAGGAGTTTTTTGGTGGGCAGAGACATGTCACCAAAACAAGGGACTGTCATTCACTCTACCCCCTGCCACCCTAACTACAGATGCATCAGACTATGTTTGGGGGGCCCAACTGGCAGGGAGATGCATTCAGGGCAAATGGAACCCAAACCAAATGCATCTGTATATCAACCAGAAAGAAATGCTAGCGGTTCAAAATGCTCTGACATCCTTCAAGGGCTTACTTCATCCAGGACAACTACTGATAAAGACGGACAACACCACAGTTATGTGGTACATAAACAAGCAGGGGGTACCCATTCCTACCCCCTTTGCAGACTAGCCATGCCCTTGTGGAACACAGCCTTGACTTACCAAATACATCTTCAAGCTCAGTTCCTGCCAGGAAAGCAAAATATTCTGGCAGATGACCTAAGCAGAAATCTTATGGACCCGCACAAATAGAAACTGGATCCACAAATTTTCAGTATGTTAACACAGAAATGGGGAAGCCCAGACATAGATCTTTTTGCCTCACCCCAGAACTATCAGTTGGACAAATTCTGCACAAGAACTCATCACAAAAAAGCCTGAAAAGTGGATGCTCTATCATTCAGCTGGAAACACCTATCAGTCTGTGCTTTTCCCCCTCTGCCTCTGCTCTCCAAAGTTCTACTAAAAGTCAAACGGGACAAACCAAAAATAATTTTGATTGCTCCAGACTGGCCTCGCCCACACTGGTACCCACTCTTGCGCAATATGTCACACCTTCCACCTTGGCACCTGCCTCAGACACCTTACTTACTGTCTCAGCAGAACAACCAAATTCTGCGCACTCAGCTCCAAACTTTGAATCGTGCAGCGTGACTAATCACCTAAATTCACCCTTGGCATCCCTCAGCAAACCTGTGATGGATGTCATTTTGGAGGCAAGAAGGCCTAGTACTAGAAAATCTTATGCTGACAAATGGAAAAGATTCTGTGCCTGGAATCAACCACAAGTGATAAGCACAAAAGTGCCCAATATTCCTCAGATTTTGCAATATTTAACTGAGATGCTTCACAAGGTCCTGTCCTTTTCTTCTATAAAAATCCATGCCTCAGCCATTTCAGCTCATTGCTACACAGAACCTCCCCTCTTCTCTCATCCTCTGCTAAAGCAGTATCTCAGAGGGGCCAAAAACTCCAACCCCTGCCTGGGACCTCAATTTTGTATTGGAAAAACTCTCTCTCCCTCCTTTCGAGCCAGCTGCTACTGCAGACTTAAAATTTCTCTCCTGGAAAACAGCTTTCCTTTTAACAGTCACTTCAGCTAGAAGGATTTCTGAATTACAGGCTCTTATGGCAGTGGAGCCTTTCATTATCTTTCATGTGGACAGGTGTCTCTCAGGACCAATCCATCCTTCATGCCTAAGGTGGTATCCAGTGTGGCTCTTAATCAGACCATTCATTTGCCAACTTTCTTTCCCAATCCACAGAACAAGGGGGAACGGATTCTGCATTCACTGGATGTACACAGACAATTTATTTTACTTAAACAGGACAAAATCGCAAAGAAAATCTGAACAACTACTGGTGGCATTTGCTGCAGGGGCAGAGGGAAAGGCTATTTCAAAGTAAACTATTTCCAAATGGATAAGCCATTGTATTTGTTTCTGCTATATGCACCATGTAAGACTATCCCCCAGGGGATCAGATCTCATTCCACCAGGGCTGCATCTACTTCTACAGCCTTTCTCAGAGGTGTTCCTACCAGAGACATTCTAGAAGCTGCTACCTGGAGATCAGTTCATACATTCACCAAACATTACCATTTACCTTTCTTCTCTAAATCCAGAGCTGGCTTTGCCTTTGATGTCCTGCAGGGCCTTATAACTGGTCCTAATGCTGTATAAATTCATCCTCCCAACCATAGCTTTGGGAATCTACCCAAATGTAATGACTGCAACAGTGAAACACAAAGAACATAGTACAGTTGTGTACACTTACCATAAATGTAGATGTTCGAGTGTATTCACTGTTGCAGTCCTGGTTACCCTCCCTCCATCTCCCTGTTTTTTCTCTTACTATACCTCTTCTTTCCTTTACTATGCTTAAAAACCTTTTTGGTGTATTTGCTTTTGTTTGGAGGTATATTTTTGTATTTTTAATTACTTAAATATTTGGCTCCCCATTTGGGGGGCACCTGACATTTGGGGCAAGAAAAACTGATGTAATGGTGTCGGCTGCATGTTTTATACACCTGACATCATGGAAGAAGAGACAGCAACCGACGCAGGACCCAAGACTTTATTAATCAGGCCGACTGAGGGCAACCTGCCAGCAGATTACCCAAATGTAATGACTGCGACAGTGAATACACTCGAACATCTACATTTATGCTAAGTGTACACAACTGTACTTTGTACTGCACTGCACTGGCCTTTGGCTTATCTACTGCGCCCAGGGTATTCACAAAGTGCCTATCTCCAGTCATTGCATTTTGCAGGCAAAGAAATATTCAAATATACCCATACCTGGACAATTGTCTAATTCAGGCAGAAAGCCAGGGCATACTTTTGAATCATCTGGCCTTTGTACAAAGGGTGCTGACCGGTCTGGGGTACACCATAAATGAAAAGAAGTCACATCTGGTACCCTGTGAACAAATTATATTCCTGGGAGCAAACTTGAATACTACTTCCCAGATAGCTTTCCTCACGCCAAAGAAACAGATTCATTTGACAACCTACTTCAAACAAGTGGCCACAAAAACCCTGCTATCTGCAAGGCAAATACTGCAAGCCTTGGGGTTAATGGCCTCCTGCATTCTTCTAATTCCATATGCAAGACTGCATATGAGGAAACTACAATGGTATCTAAAAAGCCTATGGTGTCAACATTCTCAGGATCTAGAAGCAATGATTCCTATCATACCTTGCCTATGCCTAGAGTTCCTTTAGTGGGCAGAGGCCTGCCACCAAAACAAGGGATTACCATTCATGTTAGCCCCTGCTGCCCAAACCCTAACAGATGCAGCATGGGGGCTCACCTGACAGGGAAGTGCATTCCGGGCAAATGGAACCCAAGTCAAATGCACCTGCATATCAATCAAAAAGAAATGTTGGCTGTACAGAATGCTCTGACAGCCTTCAAGGACCACATTCTTCCAGGACAACTAATGGTAAAGACGGCCAACACCACTGTTATGTGGTACATAAACAAGCAGGGGGGTACACATTCTTACCCCCTCTGCAGACTAGCCACGGCATTGTGGAACACAGCCTTGAGCTACCAAGTGAATCTACAAGCTCAGTTCCTGCCAGGAAAACTAAATATACAGGCAGACGGACTAAGCAGAAACCTCATGGACCCACACGAATGGAAACTGGAACCAAGGATTTTCAACATGTTGACAAGTAAATGGAGGAGCCCAGATATAAACCTGTTCACCTCTCCCCAGTACTATCAATTGGACACATTTTGCACAAGGATTCCCCACAAACAAGCTTGTAAAGTGGATGCTCTGTTCTTCAGCTGGAAAAACCTATCAGTTTATGTCTTTCCTCTTCTGCTTTCCAAAGTACTACTAAAGATCAAACAGGACAAGCCAATGATGATTTTGATTGCACCAGACTGGCCACGCCAACACTGGTACCCCCTCTTGCACAGTGTGTCATGGTTGGCCCCTTGGCACCTGCCTCAGACTCCTTCCCTGTTGTCTCAGTAGGGGAACCAGGTTCTGCACCCTCAGCTTCAAACACTGAACCTAGCAGCCTGGCTAATTACCTAAACTCTCTTTTACCATCCCTCAGTAAACCAGTGATGGATATCATTTTAGAGGCAAAGAGGCCTAGTACTAGCATGGTACTAGCTGCATAATGGAAAAGATTCTGTGCCTGGAACCAATCTCTAGGGATGAACACAGCAGCACCCAGTTTACCTCAGATTTTACAATATTTAACTGAGATGCTTCATAAGGGCTTGTTCTTTTCCTCCATCAAAATTCATGCCTCAGCCATTTCAGCTCATTATTAAACAGAACCTCCCCTCTTCTCTCACCCATTGCCCAAGCAGTTCTTCAGAGGGGACAAAAATTTAAGGCCACCCAGGAGAGCCCCAACTCCAGCCTGGGACCTTAACTTTGTCTTGGAGAAACTCACTCTTCCTCCTTTTGAGCCAGCTGCTACTGCAGATTTAAAATTTCTTTCTTGGAAAACAGCTTTCCTTTTAGCAATCATTTCAGCAAGAATGGTATCTGAATTACAAGCCTTTATGGCAGTGGAGCCTTTCATCATCTTTCATGCGGATAGGGTGTCCTTCAGTACCAATCCCTCCTTCATGCCCAAGGTGGTATCCAGTGTGGCTCTTAATCAGTCCATTCATTTGCCAACCTTCTTTCCTAATCCACAGAACAAAGGGGAATGGATACTGCACTCCTTAGATGTGCACAGACAACTTAGATTCTACTTGTACAGGACTAAACCTCAAAGGAAATCTGAACAACTGCTGGTGGAATTTGCTACAGGGACAAGAGGGGAGGGCTATTTCAAAGCAAACCATTTCTAAATGGATAGGCCGTTGCATTAATTTCTGCTATAAGCACCATGGAAAACCTATCCCTCTGGGCATCAGACCCCACTCTACCAGGGCTGCATCTACCTCTACAGCCTTTCTCAGAGGTGTCCCTACCAGGGACATCCTAGAAGCTGCTACCTGGAGTTCTGTACATACTTTCACCAAGCATTATTATTTACCAATTTTCTCTAATTCCAGAGCTGGCTTTGCCAGTGCAGTCTTGCAGGGCCTTATAGCTGGTCCTAATGCTATTTAAATTCCTCCTCCCAACCTTAGCTTTGGGAATCTACCCAAATGTAATGACTGCAACACTGAAACATAAAGAATATAGCACAGATGTTCTTTGTGTTTCACTGTTGCAGTCATTACATTTGGGTAATCTGCTGGCAGGTTGCCCTCAGTTGGCCTGAATTTCAAAGTCTTGGGTCCTGCATCGGTTGCTGCCTCCTCTTCCATGACGTCAGGTCGTCAGGGGTATAAAACATGCAGCCAACGCCATTTTCTTCAGTCTTTCTTGCCGCGCGGTGCCCGAAGCAGAAGCAGAAGCATTTTGCAAGTGCCAGTCGGCAGACTACTGAAATATTTGAATTTGAGTTTCAGAATCAAAGTCTTCACTAAAGTTAAGTACCCCGTTGGTGAAACTTGTTTCTTGCTTTTTACCGATGTCAGAAAAAGTTAATAATTGTATTACTTGTGGGAAGCAAATACCTCAAGGATTTCCATTTATACTGTATTCCTTGCCTAGGCCCTGATCACAACGTGCCTGGCTGTCGGTTTTGTGCTAGATTTAACCAACGCACCATTAAGCGTTGTTATATTTTTGCATCAAAGTATTTTGGAAATAGGTTTAACTACCCAGAAATGTCATCGGATAGTACTCCGACTACCAGAGTGCATAAAAAATGCAAAGAAAAGGACAGAGAAAGGCAGTTGAGATCCAAAAACTATGACAGAGCTTCTCCTAAGCCAGTCACCGGTTCGCAGGTACTCAGTGAGGCGCTTTCGCAGCCCCTGATACCTGCTACCTTCGAGTCGCAGGCCTCTACCGACACCCATGGTATTGGACCGACAGATGTATCTCCCTCGGATGGGTCTGGAGCTGCTGAGCAGGCACTGGCTTCTGAGGGTGTATTCAGACCTCAACATTTGTATATCAAACTGACGAAAGCTGCAAAACTAAAGACTACAGCAACTTCAAAAACTAAATAAATGACGCTTGAGCCACGTGCACAGGCCTCTATGCCTAAAAAACAGATGCTCAAAATGGCTGAAGACCTTATTACCTTGATCAGGGGTACCCATCCCCCTCCTGATAAGAGGCCTAGGCAAGACACTGATTATGAGTCTTCAGATCAGGTTTCTATTTCTTCTGATTCCTCTTCTGATCAGGAATTATCTATGCCTATCTATGAGGATTCTGATGCTGAGGAGTCCATTCCATCTGCATCTCCTCCTGAGGATTATTCATTTGGAGAAACCTTGCATACTTTGAGGGAGCATTTTCACTGGGAGAGTCAAGACTTCTCAGAATCAAAAAAGAGGCTCAGGGTTTTCCTTCTTTTCCCTCAGCACAGGCATTTAGCCATTCCTCCTGTTTTAGACATTGTGGATGATGTGTTTTCAGAGTCAAGCTTGTCCCCTGACTCCTTACCTCCGTCTCCCAGTAAGCCTGACAGATATTACAGGGTCCCTGACTCACATAAATTTTTATTTAGAAACCCTGCTGCTGATCCTGAAACTATTTCACAGGGTCCAGAGGGAGTTAAGGCCTCAACAGCAAAAAATCCTACCCCCTCTGACAGAGATTCAAGGGCACTGGACAGATGGGGAAAAAAGTTTATACATCTGCAACCTTGGCAATCAGGGCCTTAAACTGTCAATTTTGTATGCTTAAGTACCAACAACATGTTATGGGATTGCTGAAACAGAAAATGATGTTGATTTCAGAATGTGCAGAAAATAAAGAATTGCAGGAATTATTGCATGCAGCTGAACAAGTTGGAAAGCATACTTTGCAATGTGGTTTTGATTCCTTAGAGGCCTCTTGCAGGGCCGCAGTTACGGGATCGGTGATTAGGAGGCATGCCTGGTTAAAGGAACAAAATTTGCCTGATCATGTTAAAGCTAAATTGCTAAATGCACCTTTACAGCATGATTCTCTGTTTGGTATTAAGGCAGAAGAGGTTTTAAAGAAAATGAAAGACAAAGCTAAGTCTATGCAAACTGTTAAAGACTTCTTACAAGTGCAGCCACCAAGATTCAGTGGACACTGGCCTATAAAAATTGGTCCTTTCCTGTGTCAGACAGAGCTCAAAGGGGCAAATCCAGATGCCCTAAGGGTTCCAGATACCAGGCGCAAGATTCATACAGGTCAAAGCAATGGGGCGCTTCCACCTCTAAATCTGGAGGAGATAAAGCGCAAACCTACAGAAAGCAATCCCAATGACTTCCCTCTGCCTGCACTAAGCACTTATCTTTTTGGCAGCACCCATAGGGGGAAATTAGCACTTTTTGCTCAGACTTGGCAGTTAATAACCCAAGACAAGTGGGTACTAAACATCGTATCACAGGGATACATATTCCATTTCCCCACTCTGCCAATAGCAAATGGTTGGCCAGATCTGCCAAAAAAGCAATGGACAGAGGCACAGAAACAGGTTACATCCCTCATGGATATGGGGGCCATTCAGACAGTACCAGAACAGGAAAAGGGACAAGGTTTTTACTTAAGACTGTTCTTGGTACCCAGGCAGGACAAGGCCTGGTGGCCAATACTGGATTTATCGATTTTGAACACATTCCTGAACATTCCAAAATTCAAAATGCTGACTTTGCAGCAGCTTCTGCCCATGCTGGGCAAGAATGCTTGGCTGGTGACTTTAGACCTAAAAGAGGCATACCTGCATGTCCCAATAAGACAATTGTGCAGAAGATACCTCAGATTCAAGGCTGGCTTAATGCATTACCAATTCTCTGCACTGCCCTTTGGCTTATCTACTGCACCCAGGGTCTTTACAAAGTGATTGGCACCAGTAATTGTATTTTGCAGACAAAAAAGTATACAAATATATCCTTACTTGGACAACTGTCTCATTCAAGCAGAGAACAAGGACACTATTCTTTGACATCTGGCGTTTGTGAAAAGGCTTCTAACATGTCTAGGGTACACAATAAACGAAAAGAAATCACAACTGGTACCCCCACAAAAGATAACATTCCTGGGTGCAGGTTAGAATACAAC